>NC_057350.1:139627279-140968529 GCF_016509475.1 Prionailurus bengalensis
ACTATATGATCCTCTCAACAGATGCAGAGAAAGCATTTGACAAAATACAGCATGCTTTCTTGATAAAAGCCCTCAAGAAAGTAGGGATAGAAGGAGCATACCTCGAGATCATACAAGCCAAATATAAACGACCCAACGCTAATATCATCCTCAAAGGGGAGAAACTGAGAGCTTTCCCCCTAAGGTCAGGAACAAGACAGGGATGTCCACTGTCACCGCTGTTATTGAACATAGTATTGGAAGTCTTAGCCTCTGCAATCAGACAACACAAAGAAATAAAAGCATCCAAATCAGCCAGGAGGAGGTCAAACTTTCACTCTTCACAGATGACATGATACTCTATATGAAGAACCCTAAATGTCCACCAAAAAACTGCTAGAACTGATTCATGAATTCAGCAAAGTCGCAGGATATAAAATCAATGCACAGAAATCAGCTGCATTCTTATACACCAACAATGAAGAAACAGAAAAAGAAGTCAAGGAATCGATCCCATTTACAATTGCACCAAAAACCATAAAATACCTAGGAATAAATCTAACCAAAGAGGTGAAAAATCTATACACTGACAACTATAGAAAGGTTATGAATGAAATTGAAGAAGATGCAAAAAAAAAAATAAATAAACAGAAAAAGATTCCATGCTCCTGGATAGGAAGAACAAAGATTGTTAAAATGTCAATAATACCCAAAGCAATCTACATATTCAATGCAATCCCTATCAAAATAACACCAGCATTCTTCACAGACCTAGAACAAATAATCCTAAAATTTTTATGGAATCAGAAAAGACCCCAAAATAGCCAAAGCAATCCTGAAAAAGAAAACCAAAGCAGGAGGCATCACAATCCCAGACTTCAAGCTATACTACAAAGCTGTAACCATCAAGACAGTATGATACTGGCACAAGAACAGGCACTCAGATCAATGGGACAGAATAGAGAATCCGGAAATGGACCCACAATTGTATGGCCAACTAATCTTTGACAAAGTAGGAAAGAATATCCAAAGGAAGGAATAAAGACAGTCTCTTCAGCAAGTGGTGCTGGGAAAACTGGACAGCGACATGCAGAAGAATGAAACTAGACCACCTTCTTACACCATACACAAAAATAAAGTCAAAATGGGTGAAAGACCTCGATGTAAGACAGGAAGCCATCACAATCCTCGAGGAGAAAGCAGGCAAAAACCTCTTTGATCTTGGCCGCAGCAACTTCTTACTCAACACGTCTCCAGAGGCAAGGGAAGCACAAGCAAAAATGAACTACTGGGACCTCATCACAATAAAAAGCTTCTGCACAGCGAAGGAAACAATCAGCAAAACTAAAAGGCAATCGACTTCTTTTTTTAACTGTAAATTACGTGAGAGGTGTGAGCTGTACAGTCACCAAATCAAGGGTCTAGCTTAAAATTCTAATTCTTACAACTACAATCAGTTGTGGTTCTTTAATTTCTTGGACTTTGTTAACAAGGCTATAGCTTGTCAACTGCAAAATCTCCAGAGCTGAACAAGATTCCAAACTGAGAAAAGTCCACTGTGGCTGACTTCACCACACAATTATCGCCTTGACATCTTCGCCACTCAGAGAATAGAAGCCTCTGTCACTGGATTTAAAAGAAACAAAGCAAAAACCTTTTTGAGCTATATATCCAAATCATATGTAAGGGCAGGGAGTATATGGGAAATCTCTGTAACTTCTTCTTAATTTTGCTGTGAACCAAAAACTGCTCTACAAAATAGTCTTGAAAAATCAAAAACATAAAAAGATAAGGACTTCAGTTGAGTGTGAGGAATGACAGTAAGAGTGGAAATTAACTAGTTCTCTTGATGACAGAATGAGACGATGAATGTAGAAAGTTCCTTATAATGGTGTACTGCAGATGGGATTGGAAGTGTGGTTCAGAATGGGGAGTGTATGTGCAAAGGATTCTTTTTGCTTAGTGTGATTTAATATAGCGCGCGCGCGCACACACACACACACACACACACACACACACACACACACAGCCCCAGTAAAAAGATAATTAAAGGGGGAAAGGTTCCTGAGAAACGGGAAGAAGGGTGCAATCCAGAACACAAAACAGAATTTAGCCTTGCATAGCATCTGGAATTCTTCCACTGTCAAGCTAGGAAGGGAATGTTACAACTCCTACCCCTACTTCAATTTCCACTCCATTTCTAATTGCTGCTAACTTATTCAGAGATTCAGAGATATGAGTTATTCATGTACAACTTTTCATTCTAACACAACCCCCACAGTATGGGAACTTCTCTACAGGTTTCATTACCATTTCTAATGCTGAGGTAAGGTGATATTTAAAACCAGTTTTTACACATAAAATGCTGTAATCACTTCTGAAGATTATTCAGGATATCTTGCTTCTGTAGTTTTTCCCTCTCTAGTTCAATTTCCAGAGCTTTCTTTCAAACCAATAAAATTTGGAGACACTGGGGACATGACCAAGTTCTCTATATGTGGCTACTTGGGACATCAGCTGCTCCCAAGAAAGAGACTCAAATCTCTTTGCCATTAATCAGAGATAGAACTATAACTGAAATCTAAACAAATTTTTCTATCTCTAAGCCCCAGGTAAAGAGCTAGGGACTGTTCCTATCAAATGCCTCCAGGGAAGAAAAATAATGAGGGAAGCAATCTGAATGACTGAACATTACTGAACAAGCACTTGTTAGTATAATAATTGTCAGCCTTGGCAGATTCAACTGGGAGGAAAATTGATGATAGTGGCTCAGCACAACTGTTCCAACCAAAATGACAGCAGAGTGGGCAGCAGGGGATCTGGTAAGTGGAATAAACAAATGGCCACTAAGAGGAAAAAGTCAAAGGAAAATATTAACTTAGGGTTTCAATTCAAGGCACCAATACACATTTCTGCAGACCAGATAAACTTTCTGAAACTGCTCACTTTTGCTGAAATTTCATTAACCATGTTTTCAAACCTATTTTTCCCTCACTATCTCTCCCACTATTCCAGGATACTCAATAGAAATGTTCTCTAAAAAAGACAATGACTTGACAGCCAATTACAGCCTGTGTTCATATAAAAAAAAAAAAGACATGGTAAATTGACTAAAATTCCTTTTAAGTTAGTTCATTGACATTTAATCAAAATGGACAATCCACTAGCCATTTTCACCCAAGTTTGCTATCTGCAATGTTTAGAGAACTACCACTGAAGGAAAGCAACATTCACCTCTTCTTCCATGTTTTCTGCTTTCATTTTCTTCTGTCATTTTCATTCACATCAATGGGTGCAAATACCTTAAGATTTATTCAGTGAGTTACTTTTAATACTTATGACACTCACTGGCTATTCATTAATTCATTCAAGACAAATTATATCCCAGCTGCGATGGTAGAATTCAGTGCCATCTAATTCTCAGGATTGTTTTTTATTTGGAGCATATTGTAAAAGAGTCAAACACAAGTAATTTCCTAAATCAAATTGTATTGGGGGAAGTAAATTACATTATGGAATAATTTTAAGGCTTTTCCAGTAACAGAAAAGAAAAAGTTGAAACTAGGAAAACTTTAAAATACATTACATTTCATAAAATCAACAGTCAATGAGGAAATACATGTTCATATTAGATTATATCTACATAGAATAAACAAAGGACAATTAGTAAAATATATGTTAATATTCAGTTAACCAACACTGAAGAATCTGGAGGATAATTTGTACTGTAACTGGACTGTAAATTAACAGTTCATCTTATTTTTCTGTGCAAATAGTGAAGGCTTCTGACTTTTGATTAAATCGTTAACTAGATTTAAGGCTCGTAATGTTTCCAGGTAATTTTTAATGAGTTAATTTCTCAGGTTTCATCTAATTCTAAAATTCTATTAATCATTTAAATATTACATTATGCATCTATGTAAAAGATCTAAAAGTCTATTAATCCCTTATATAATGGATTTCAGGTCTCTATGGCACCATATAATTCAATAACTTGTGGGACAAAACAAACTATAGTAGTCAGAACACTTTTCCCCTTAAATGAGAGAAACACAACTCCATGTAGTTTAATTGGGAATAAAAAAAAATAGGGGAAAAAAACTTGATATGAGCTCACTCCATCAAGCTGCCTCCCATTATCAAAAGCTGCCTGGTACATAGGCCTTCAGGATTCAAGCCACGAGAGTGGTTCTCCTGAACTCTACTGTGTAAAAGAGGTATGGCAAAATGGGTTTGTCCATTCCAACTCTCCCTACTTCTCGTGTGACCTATGGACATCTCAAAGAATTGGATAATGGAGGTGCCATAAAGTGAGGTTATAGTTCTAACCCCTAATTGGTCAGGGGCTATGGAAGGCAGAGATTTTTTGGTAAGGGAAGGGAAATGTGTGCTGCCAAAGAATATTAGAACCCTGCACTAATCTGAGAGTTCTTATATTTACTAATTTAGTGATGCTAAAACAAAAATAAGACCTTACTGTATGTTTTCTTTATATATATTTCTTTATAAATGTTCTGTTATTTGAAAAAATTTCTATCATAGATCTACACTATTTCAAATGTACAGTAGTTAAATGAGCTTCTGAAAGCCTGAAATTTTAGCCTTAATTTATACTTTCCTTTGTATATTTGCTTAATGCCATGTGGGTTGCCTTTAAAAGAAATGACTGATGTTTAGTTGCACCACTGCCTACCTTCAGATCAAGAAGGGTGGTACCCCCCTGTAACTCAAGCCTTTTCCTCTTTTTTTTTTTTTCAACGTTTATTTATTCTTGGGACAGAGAGACACAGAGCATGAACGGGGGAGGGGCAGAGAGAGAGGGAGACACAGAATCGGAAACAGGCTCCAGGCTCCGAGCCATCAGCCCAGAGCCTGACACGGGGCTCAAACTCACCGACCACGAGATCGTGACCTGGCTGAAGTCGGACGCTTAACCGACTGCGCCACCCAGGCGCCCCTCAAGCCTTTTCCTCTTAACATAATTTTTAGGGATATTTATTATCAAGAGTGTAACTGAACTCACAGAAGGTTTACTTTAATCACTCTGAAACCTCCTACTAGCTCTGGTTTGAAGAGAAGGAAAAGGGCATAGATGTGACACATTGCTTTGGGGACAGCTCAGCAGCTGAGAAACCACTTGCTGACCTGGCTCAGGAACTAGCTTATCAGGGTTATGTATTCAAAATGGTCACTGGTGGTGACCTCCCTCCTGGCCATCACTGAACGTTAATAAAAAAGCAAGTCTCCTCATTTAAGTAACAGGTGTGTGTGTGTGTGTGTGTGTGTGTGTGTGTGTGTGTGTAAGAGAAAGGGGAAAAATGGGGAGGAAGGGACAGAGAGAAAGAGGAAGATAGAATGGTAGAGACTGTGTGAATGTGGGGGTAGGGATGTGTTTGAGAACCAGTGGATTTGGGTTAATTACTTTCTTAACATCAACATCAACCTTACTAGTCTCTGGGAAGATTTTCTTCTGTGAAACAATGCACAGAAGCAAGATAAGATATGGGTGACTGGACTACTTTTCTTTTGCAAAGCTTTAAACCATCCTTTGTCAGCGGATGGGTGGGGGTGGAAAGCAGGAATCATTTGCCAGGGCCTTCTTAAGTTATACTCCTTTTAAGGAAAAGTATGAACAAAGTTGAAAATCTGCAAACATATTCCCTTAAAACTGTTAATTAGCTTCTTGCACTGTCTTTGGGTCCTACAGTGTCTATGGGAATTCCATTTTGAAGAACTTAAGTCCATAATTCTGGAGGCAGAAATTATGTCAATTTTGTTCACTGCCATATACCTGGGCCGAAGAAACAGTAATAGGGGCTCAACAAATATTTATTGAAAACTTAATGATAGTGACTACATTCAAATTTAATTTCAACCAACTATCAATATACATTCTATTTTCTTTTTTTTTTTTTTTTAATTTTTTTTCAACGTTTTTTATTTATTTTTGGGACAGAGAGAGACAGAGCATGAATGGGGGAGGGGCAGAGAGAGAGGGAGACACAGAATCCGAAACAGGCTCCAGGCTCTGAGCCATCAGCCCAGAGCCCGATGCGGGGCTCGAACTCACAGACCGCGAGATCGTGACCTGGCTGAAGTCGGACGCTTAACCGACTGCGCCACCCAGGCGCCCCCATTCTATTTTCTATTACTACAGAGAGTAATATTGTCGAAAGGAATAGGGTAAAAAAAAGTCTTTTTCTAAAGGGGAAATTAAGCTATTATTTAGTCATTAAGTTTTAATTTTGTAAATTACATTTGCTCTTTGGAAAGAGAAAATACATATTAATATATTAATACTCTAGAAAATTCTGAGGAATTTTCTTTTTGAACTTTGTTCATATTTTCAAAATTGATTTAAACAATCAACCCATTTTAATTCTCATTTAAAATATGTTAACATGTATGGAAACTACTGATTTTCAAACATGAAGAAATAGAGTTTGGATTATTCACAGTAAAGATATATGTGTAACATAACAGAGTAGATTATCATTAGGTTAGCACTTCTCCATTAGAAAATAAGAGAAAATCTAATAAGAAAAGCCTCCCACAGGAGAGTTTTTTAAAAAAAAACAGGGAGTATTAATTAAAGAAGAGAGTTTGGGCTCAAATTCTAATTGCTTCATTATTCAATTACAAGCTGGAGAATACTTTGGTTCTTATAGTAAAGTATAAAATATGTTTTCAAAAGAAACTATAAATTAAAAATAAAGGTAATGTCATATCAAACTAAAGTAATGACAGTCTTACTAAATAACTTTTATATCAAGATATAATTAACTGATAATTATGGATATTTAAAAGCTTTATTGATTTCCTTATTCTCTAAGGGCAGTATTAATGTGTCTTCGGCTTGGGTAATAGGGAAAGTGTTAATTTAATAACTTGATGGTTGTATAGAACTATTTTTTCAAACTAACTTTGTTTTCTGAAATCTCTTCAAGGGAATAAACAAACTCTGAAAGCATTTCAGCAGTGAGTGTAATGTACAAAGAAAGTAGTCATTTATCAACTGAAGCGATAAACAAATACAAATATAAATACAAGTAACTTTAACTTAAATACATGCTGAAGAAGAACTTTTTTAGGGTTCTGGAGTTAGTAAGTCTTAAACTCAAAGAGAAAACTGTTGGCTACTCTCTTGCTCTCCTCCTCAGACTATGAGACGTGTGGGGCATGTGGGTGCCTCAGTTGGTTGAGCGTCTGACTCTTGATTTTGGCTCAGGTCATGATACTAGGTACATGGGATTGAGCCCCGCATGGAGCCTGCTTGGGATTCTCTCTCTCTCTCTCTCTCTCTCTCTCTCTCTCTCTCTCTCTGCCTCTATGCCCTTCTCCCTCATTCGCACTCTCTCTTTCTAAAGGAAAAAAAAAAAAAAAAGATTCTAAGAGAGATGCCACAAGCACTAATACAGAATGAGAACTTTGAAAAGCATGAGATAAAAATCACCCCCACCCCAAGCTAGATAGATGCCTGCCAAGTAGTGAAAACAGTCAAACCTACATCAGAACTCAGATGCGCACAGAGAGCGTTTGGAAGAGATTGTCTCTCTCCTTGACTGTAAAAACTGGTGCCTGCCTCTCCAGAAAATCCTGAAGGTAGGAGGCAGCTGCATCCTTCTGCAATGGCAGAGTGAACAGTCAGGTGACAAGAGTTTATGGCCTGCACTCCCATGTCAATGTGACAGGGATAAGCATGTTTCCTCCATGCCAGGTGAGTGTCCAATAGCATCCAGATGTGAGCTAATTTGATGGGACTTCAACCCAAGAGGACTGCTTGCTTGGGCATGGCAAAAAAAAAAAACAGTTTGTGGAGGTAAGGAATGGGTGTGAATGTAAGGAAGTGGCAAGTTGGCACAGGCACTGCACCAGTTAGGTAAATACACGGAAGCCAGAAATCTATGGGGGATAGGATGGGGGAGAGGTGTTCCCAAAGGACATAAAATACACTTGCATAAAAGAACCCGCACATAAATGCCTGTCATTACTGAAGGTCACCAATACCCACACACTGTACCAGGCATAAAGGATGGTTTGCCCTTTTTCTTCTACTCTCCCATGTTGGTTCTGGAAAAATCAGAAGAGAAAAGAGAATGAAAGCACAACACAGCTCCATCTAAAATAATCCAAGGTAAGTGGAGTGGGGGAATCTTTGAATAGTATCTGGGCTCGAGTTTAAGATTGGATCACCTAAGGACTGATTATTCACAAAAGTGAGAATTATAAAAAAAAAAAGAAACAAACAAACAACAAAAGAAAAAAGACAGCTGTGATCACTGAAAGTGACAAGAGGGCTAGTGTATCTTCCAGAGATGTCTTCAGCAAGCAGGGAAAGGAAAGCCATCAGAGCAATGTTGAATGGATCCATGGGAGAAAAAATAAAGTCATTTCCTATGGTACATTATGTTCAGCCCATTCAATAAATTGGTTTAAAGTTATTTATTGGCAGAGGAAAAAAAAGGGATTGCTTTTTTAACATTAAGCATAGTTTTGAAAGATGAAAGATGAAGGAAAGGAAAAACAATGATGTAGCTTCCTTGTGGCTAAGGGGGCAGGCAGGGAAGGTGGGGTAGCGCAAAGATGCTGGGTGAGACTGTTCCCCATGTGTATAGCAGGGGGCACCATAAGACCAGAACAGCTCTTGTAAACCCTAAGTAGGCCATCGAGAAAAAGGGAGTTAGGGAGGGACAGCTAAGATGGTAAGTATTGCACACTTAGCGACTTACATTTATTTGATGTTCCCTAGTTGGTTGTTCAGGACCTGAGATGCGTCTATTCTAGAAAGAGAATAAGCCACACAGAAAAGAAATTGAAAATGTATTTCTTTGGAAACATAACCCAGGATGCTAAATAAGTTTCACCTCCACTGGATGCTTCATCAAAATCAACGATGCCTATAATCAGAAGTGCCCCATTCCTATTTAGTTTTCCTACTTTCTAACATCCATAAATTCAACAATAGATTATGAAAGTCTAGATCACACTCAGGCACCTAATGGGACTATAAAGAAATGTTCTTTTCCTCAGTGGAATTACTCTTTTAATGTCCTTGCTTTCCAATTTACATCAGTTAGAAGCTGTTAAAGTAATGGCATAGGCATTAGAAAAATAAAGGCAATATGGAAAAGAAGATTGCTCATGTCTGTGTTTTATTCATCACACTGCCTGTTGAGTTTATATCACTGGCTTCAGATTTATCCAGTTTCTTTTCTCTTATGACTGGAGACATTAAGGGCAACCTGTCAGCTCTGTAAAATAACATTTGTAGTACTCTGAATCTTCTAGGTATAATCTTTAATAACTGTCTCATGTGCAAGTTGACAGCAAGCAAGTAATAAAATGCCTAATACCATTTTATAGGTCACATAATACAACAGTTTATTTTAGTTCAACAGGGCAATAACAGGTAACAGATAATGAAGTCACTATAGATTTGTATAATATAGTTTCTGGGTTGGCAACAGCTTCACAAAAGCCTCAATAATCTTCTTCTGAGCTACAACAAAACAGAAGTGTGTTTCCCATTTTCTCTCTTTCTAATGATTCACAACACTAAAGTTACCCTCATAGATGGTGCACTTCAATTATCAAAATTTGATGTATATTATTACGCAAACATACCTTTTTAAGGGGAAAGTACAGCTCTCTCCCATAACTTCAAATTACATAAGTGAAAGAAGCAATCATTCTACAACGATTTAGGAATACAAAAATAGCAAAGACATCTCTGTCCAATACAGTAAACCACTGGCTACTCATGGCTAGTGAAATTGAATGTAATTGAAATTAAGTAAAATTTAAAATTCAGTGACATTCACAAGATTGTATTATTTTATTATGGGTTATCTCCCTTATATCTATTTGGATTAGTTTAAACATAGTTGCTTTAGAGACTCTTTCAGTTAGTTGTATTATTTCCACATAATGTGGTGCTAACTCTACTTACTGTTTGTTATACCTAGTAACGTTTCTTTTTCATATGAAGGGTACTCTGGGTACTATTTTAGTTACAGCCCAACACTTCCAGCAACACTACAATTTGCATCTTCTGCTGAACGTTAAAATTCAAGATGCCAACCTCTGGGTCTATATCCACATGTAGTAATCAAGCTAATTATTTCCTTCCTTCCATCTTCCCTTTTCTCCTTCCTTCCTTCCCTCCTTCCTTTTCTCTTTTCCTCTTTCAACACCTCCTTCCCTCTCTCCTCCCCACCCACCTTGAGCTCTACTACTTGTGATTATGTTCTTCTGAAGACGTACCTGGCTTCCAAGAAATTCAACACCATTCACACATACCCTCTCTGGTTACTGATTTTTATTTGATCCTTTTTAGATCTTCTTTTTCCGATCGCCTCCAACATTTGTGCAAGGTCTAACTCCTATAATGAATTCTATATTCTACATACTTCTGGTTGGACACTGGTTGAACTTTTATACAAAGGGTAACTCAATTCCTATAACTGATACATAAGGAAGAATGCTACAGAAGTGTTGGCAAATGCATAACCTTGAAGAAATGCTTTTACCTACAAGTCACCGAGAGTCTGGTGATAGTAGCTTAGATCACAAGGGCATTTAAAGTTAACTGAACAATAAGTAGAAAGGGGGTATCTCAGAACTGTATATGATGCTACAAGATGTCATTACATACCTAGGCTCTGTCTTTACCCTTCATCACCCTCAGCTTTAATCTTTTGTTTTCATGCTCAGTGTTTCATTGTCCCAAGATGACTGGCATGTCTCCAGAAATTACATCTATGTTCAACCATTAAGAAGATATAAAGTGCAGGATTAGTTACAAATGGCCTTTGTGTTAGAAAATCCAGTATTTTAACCACCCCTCCCTCCCCACATCCAACCTCTCCTTACACGTCACTGGTCAGCACTGAGTGATCACAAGAAAAAGTGATCACTGAGTGATCACAAGAAAAAGAAGATCACAAAGGCTGGCTTAGGCTAATAAGGGTAATTTCTTGGAATTGGCAGAAGGGCCTCCTCACAGCAAAGTGAGGCTATCTCC
Organism: Prionailurus bengalensis; assembly: GCF_016509475.1. Classification (NCBI taxonomy): domain Eukaryota; kingdom Metazoa; phylum Chordata; class Mammalia; order Carnivora; family Felidae; genus Prionailurus; species Prionailurus bengalensis. Next base: position 139,638,282 of record NC_057350.1, read on the forward strand.
ACTAGCCACCAAATCAAGGTTCTAACAGCAGGAAAGTAACTTTCGAGGGGAAAACTGAATGAATGCTTTCTGAGTAAAAGACCAACAGCCTTGGAGTTGTGGAAAGAGGAACAGTATATATTCAGGATATGGGAAGACCCCCCAAAGGAGCTGGAATGCATACATAAGTGATGTAAAGGGAAAATAAACAATAAAAATGGCACCCTAAAAATTGCGGACTTTATTCTTTAGATGACTGAAATGACAAGGAGAGTCTGAAACAAAAGAATGGCACAATACTTATCAGTGGTGTAGAATGGTAGCTGGTATAATGTTTTGTTCTCTAAGGAGAAATAAAATATCTTCACGATGTCTCTCTTGTCCTATAATCTTCCCCGAGGAGGAGGAATAAAGTAGAATCTCCAGGATTTTGGACACCTTTTCTAGGTGCGGAGGAAGTAGACGTATCACAGTGATAAGTAAACTTGGCCTCCTTTACAGGGCCCTCTTTCCCACCTTTGTCCATTAAACAGCCAGGACTAAGCCAGCAGCCTTCACCCTTCCATGTCCCCTGAAGGCAGACATCTTCCTTTGTCCTTCCAAGTCCCCCGCTGCCTTTCTGCTGCTGCTAATCTGGTATAGGATGGATTTAGGGGTGCTAAGCTCTCTGCTACACTTAGAGAAAAGAACAAGCTAGGCCAAATGAGCCTTTTGCCGCTCTATCATTCTTACTTTGCCTTTTGTTTTATTTCCACTCACAAGTTCAGCCCTGTACTGAATCCTCACATGGCCCATGGTGCTTTTTTAGAAGTGGAAATTCATTAATTTCCTTTGCCATTTAAAAATGTTCCACAAATGTTTCACTCCAAACTTTAAAGCAAAAATAATTAGCAAGCTTTTTTTTTAATAAACATTATCGGGGTGGCTGGGTGGCTCAGTTGGTTAAGCGACCGGCTTCGGCTCAGGTCATGATCTCGTGGTTCATGGGTTTGAGCCCCACATCAGGAGGCTCTGTGCTGACAGCTTGGAGCCTGGAGCCTGTTTCAGATTCTGTCTCTCTCTCTCTCTCTCTCTCTGCCCCTTCCCCACTCTCACTCTGTCCCCCTCTGTCTCAAAAATAAATAAAATTAAAATAAATGAATAAATAAATAAATAAATAAATAAACATTATCTATTCACACGTCCTTGAAAAAAATCAGTGGTTTCATCCATTTAAAGCGCAGTTTGGGTCCTGGATAAAGAGACAGGTACACTACTTTACAAATGGCACCACCTGAATTTTTTTTAAAGGCAAGCAATATATACAGTTAACCCTTGAACCACACAGGTTTGAACAGTGCAGATCATTTTAAATGCAGATGTTTCAATATATACACACAGAATACAGTAAATGTATTTCTCTTCTCTATGATTTTCTATTAACAGTTTCTTTTCTCTAGCCTACTTTATTGTAAGTATATGGTTTACGATGCATATAACATACAAAATGTGTGTTAACCAACTGTTCATCAGTAAGGCTTCTGGTCAACAGTAGGCTGTTCATAAAGTTTTTGAGGAGTCATAAATTATCCGCAAATTTTCGACTGTGTGGGGGCGGGAGTCAGTGCCCCACATTGTTCAAGGGTCAACCGTACTGCAAAGAAATAGATGTCTTTGAAGTAACTGCTTCCCAGATATATTGTTCCTGAATTTTAAGACTTTATATTTAACATGCCATTGGATGGGAGACACATTGCTAATTGTTTCTGTTAGGACTTGGAAGAGGGACCCGTGTACTTTGCTTCAAATTTACACCTAGAAAAATGAAATGGGTTTCTATGAGAACTTTTCCACTCTTGGACACATTGTTATGAGAAAACACAAAAGAGTAAAACTATTTTCAAACAGACACACAGCTATTCTAGTCACAGGAAGCCCTAGAGTGACTCAAGGATAAAGGGCATGAGAAAATACTCAATAAAGATGTTGGAGAAATAAACAAAACCTCCAAATAAAATCAGAATATTTACAATTTTGAAATTCTGTTTAAGGGTCAGAGGAATCTAGATAAATGTCATGGCCAAAGAAAACTCCTGCATTTCCAGGTTTAGAGGTAAGTTATGAAATGACATAATGTACAAAAAATCAGTGAACAAGGTCAGCTCCAATTGTATTATTTACAACAACTTAACAATCTCAACTAGATTCAGTTCAATCACTTTTATTAAGTTCTCTTCTCATGTGTCTTCAGAAAGCATTTACTACATTGAAACACTTAATAGTTTTATGAATAGTGTGTTAACTTATATTAAGAAAAAATGAGTGAATCCAGAATTTTTTCAAAGTCTGACAAAATTTAAAACTTTCTACGTGTTCATTTACCAAATATATGAATAGAACACAAAATGTCTACAGACTGAACACTTTGAAAGAGAAAGGAAACATGGTATTCATGAAGGAGCTCAATTGTGGGTCCTGAGTAGAATGGTCCAGTGTCGACTTTACACAAAGTGAAATGCCTATGTTTACACTGCAAATTACCTTCTTCTCTCACTCATCACAAGAGCTAAATGCAGATATGTGACAGATAAATACTATTCCCAAGTTTCAATCCCATTCTTCAGCATCTCTTGGTCATCTTAATCAAACTAATACTCAGAGTGAGGATCTCAATAATATTCATGGCAGATGGCAACCTATCTAAACAACAGGCAGCCTAATATTCCTCTCAAAGTATAAAACAGTTGTTTAGATACAAACCCGAGAAAGAAGAGTTTATTTACCTTCACACTAGAGGTCACTGGGTGACTAAAGAGAAATTGCTGTGGCATTTGCATCCCAACAACACCTTTTAAACCCACTACAAATCTGCCATCACTGGTCCTCCTTTCTCTCTTCTGGAGGTACCTCTGAAGTTATCTTTACTCATCCCTGTATATTTCTCTCATTTTCCAGAAAACAAACATTGGCTTAATGTATCAATGTACTTAGAAAATATCCGATTATTTCTGACTTAGCTGACATTCTCTTCTGTTGGCAGATGAGGAAGCTGCAGTACAGAATTTACCTTTTATCCAAAAACCCAAAGAAGGTCCATAAAAGCTACAAACCTTTCTCTTTCTGGATGTGCAGTTAAATGCCTAACGCACATGCTCGGGCTGTTTGCACTCTGCCACTTATAGGTGGTGCATTCAATAATGGTCTCATCACAGACTCCTTCAGAGTAAGTCAAAGACTGTTAATACAATGGCCCTGCAACGTATTCCTTTAGTAGCTGAAACTGTTAATCAAGGTATCTGTAGGAAGCTATCAATTTCAAAAAAAAAATGATGTAGAATTCTTTTCTTGAGAAGGATAATAATTGACTCCTGTAACATCCATGGTAAGTAAATTGTAGTATTATTATTTTAATTTCTTCATCTTAGTGACAATAATGAATTTGAACACTGAGGAAACTGAATCTTAGGATTATAAATTAGACTCTTATTCCAAATTAGTGTTATAGATAGTAACTGAAGCTACCCAGTGGTAAGAAGGTCTGAGAAATGGTAGAACATCTTAACTGGACATGGAAATCCCTTAACTAAACATGGACGAAAGCCTTGTGCAACAGAATACTGTGACTATACTCCCTGGAAGTTTCTTCTGTGCCTTCTGGTGGAATCAATCATTCTCTCAGGAACACCATCAAAGATCACTAGAACTCAAGAACAACAGTTACTGGCTAAAGAGCTGGTGCCTAAATTTTACTTATTAAGTTTTCCTCTATGGATTTGATTACAGGGTTAAAGTTGTTCTAAAGCAAATGATTTTTAAATCTACTATATGTTATTATATAAAGTAAGCAACATTGAAGGAAAGAAGTAAAGGAATGGAAGTTAGATCTTAAGGAAGAGAGGGAGCAAGGGAGAGGATGGGGAACAAGGAAAGTTGGATGAAGATGGGAGAGAAGGGGGAGGGAGGGTCACAAGGAAACTCAGACAATAACTAGAAATATTAACAGGGGTACCTGGGTGGCTCAGTCGGTTTAGCGTCCGACTCTGGCTCAGGTCATGATATCACAGTTCATGAGTTCGAGCCCTGTGTTGGGCTCTGTGCTGACAGCTCAGAACCTGGAGCCGGCTTCAGATTCTGTGTCTCCCTCTCTCTCTGCCCCTCCCCTGCTCATGCTCTGTCTCTGTCTGTCTCTCAAAAATAAATAAATGCAAAAAAAGAAATATTAATAGAAAGTAGAAATTAATAGAAAATAACAAGAAATATTAAAGGTGAGAGAAAGAGTGGAATGGAGGTTAGGAACTAAGGAAACCAAAAATAAAAGAAAAGGCCTAGATTTGATTCCTAGTGGCCTGGAATACATATTCTTCCCTGAGGCTGAGCTATATGATCCTAAAGTGAGGTTCGCTGCAAGATGTGGGCGAAGTTAAAAGCTCTCAGTAATAGAGAAGAAAGGCCATGACTGGCTTGTCTTTCAGATGGTTTCCAGGCACTTTCTTTTCAAAAGTTCAGATTCTAGTTCTAAGCACCTCAAATCACCCTTGAACTAGAAAGCTCTTCAGTCCTAAAAAAGCAGCTTCCCTCAGGGCAGAGACAAGCAGATGTGGTAAGGCTAGAAGCACCCTTGTGCTAGAAACAAGGCTAGGTTCTGGTCAAAAGCCAGGCCTTCAATCGTCTTTAAGTCCCAAGTAATTAGTTAAAATCATAATTTGGAGACAAATCCAGTCATGTCTTCCTTTCAGGTCCCTGTTTTTCATTTTCTAAATTCACGTTAAAATTAGTTTTATGTAAAGACAAGGTTGGCAGTGAGAAGAGAGGAAATGAGCATAATTTCCACTAAAGGAGGATGGGGTGAGAAGGGCAAAATGCTGTGACTGTTCCACTGTTGATGCTTTATTCCTAAGGGAAAAAGTAGTTTAAATTTCTAGAAACTCAACACTTCCTGAAATTCAATGATTGATCTATTTTTAAAAAGTATAAAAAGTCACACTCAACAAATTACACGGGGAGAAAAACAGGCGAGATATCAAACAGCATGGGTCTTAATCCCATTTCTAGGATCAATTACAAGACTATGCAAATAATTTAGGTTCTTTATTTTTCTTCACCTGTAAAAGGAGCATAATATTAGCTTCCCTGTCTTACAAGTTTGTAATGGGAAATAAAAGAATGGGGAGCTTGTACAGTAGGAATTAAGATTTGCTGAATTGAAGAATACATTTGGAAGCTCTCTGAATAGGTAAAAGCACACTATTTTTAGTGTCCTAAAAAAATGGAAAAAGAGGTTACCTGCCAATCCTAGACCCTTCTGCAAGGTTCTTTGCGTATTTAGAGCAAGAGAAACATTTCTCTTTTAAAGCAATTTTTACAAAGAGGATTGGTTAATCCAATTCATGAATGGATCTGCATCTTTGAAAAAGGACCGTTTATCTTTGTGTACTGAAAAGTCTGCTATTTTCAATTTTTTCTGCTTGCACTAAAGCGACTGATTCAATGTTCCTTGTACCTTTCCATGGGGTGTTCAATTTTGTTCCTCAGTATTCTGGTACCCTAAGTAATTCTTGGTAGACACTAGGATAAAGTTTTCTGTTGCCGTGTACCTAGAAGATGAAGACATCGAGAATGAAGTTCCCGAAGGGTTTTACAGAAACAACTGTCAACAGCTGCTCGATTTGCTCGCCTGTGCCAGCTCGTTTGCTCTGAAAAGAAAAGGCAAAGACAAGCTGATCCCACAATGATCAGCTGGAGTGAAGGCATTGATTATGTCAATGCAAGAATAATTAGATACGTAGTTACCATAAACAGCTTTTGAAGTGTTTCAATTGCTGTAATTCCATTCATTGCTATCATCTAGCTCTTGGCAAAGAAGCCAACTCTCAGTTTTTTTATGGATGGATTTAAGCAAACAGCATCTAGCCCACTGCCGAATCCTAAAGATTACTAATAAATGGCAATGGAACAAGAATCTTATATGTTGATCACTTCTAGTTGCTTCTATGAGAAAATTATATAAGCAGGCAGTTTCCTCCCCTTAAATTTCTGATTCAAACCTCAAGTGAGGGATGTCCGGCATTCCTACCACATAACCTCCCTCTGTCTTCAAACTTTTATGTTCCAGTTCCCCCCCAGCTCTCATCTAATTACCTTAAATAGATTTCATTGCGATGGGCATACCCTTGCTTTCCTATCACAGATCGATCTTACATTTCCCGTTGTCACTTGATAATAAAGGAAGCGAGCCTCAGTCTGTCCACAATGCATCCTTCCACAGGTACTCTGGGCCCCTTTCCTTTCACACCTTTCTTTATATAGGCTCCAATCACTCTGTCAGTTCAGAGGTTCTCAAAATGTGCCCTTCGGACCAGCAACGTCAGCAGCACTTACAAATCAAATCAGAAACTCTGGAAGGTGATACAGATGTCCTCTAAAGTTTGAGAAACCGTTGAATTAGTTCAGTGACCCTCAACACTAGCTACGTATTTGAATCATGTGAGAAATTTTTTAAAATACCAATTCCAGGACTCTACGCCCAGAGATTTCAATTAGCTAGTCTGGGATTGGCCCAAACACTGATACTTTTTAAATCTTCCCAAGTGATTCTAACATGACACCAGAGTTGAAACCACAGGTGCTACTAGGCTTTCTTTCTTCTATACTATCAATCTCATTTCTACGACTGGATTACTCCCATCAACATACATGCACACCATGATCACTTTAAAAAAGTTGCTGGGGCACCTGGGTGGCTCAGTCAGTTAAGCGTCCAACTTGGGCTCAGGTCATGATCTCACAGTTCATGAGTCCGAGCCCCACATCGGGTTCTGTGCTGACAGCTTGGAGCCTAGAGCCAGCTCTTGATTCTGTGTCTTTTTCTCTCTCAAAAATAAACATTAAAAAAATTTTTTTAAGTTGCCAATGAACTCCATGCTGCCAAATCCAAATGCTGCTCCTCTGCTCTCATCACCCTCCCTCACTTCTCCTCCTTAACAAATCTTCTTTTCTGGATTTCCTAACTATCTTCCAGAATGATCACTCTTGTGAGTTCGTCCTTCCCTGTCCAACTGATAAAGCCTGGAGATGCTCGAGACTTAATCCTGGGTTCTCTTTTCTTTCTTGCATACTATTCCCAAATAAGTTTTGATTCATTCCCTTGAATGTCACCTAAGTAAAACACTTACATCCATCTTAGATGTTTATCAGATTTAGGTTCACATATCTATTTCCCATTTTCTCTTGGAAGTTTCAACAAACATATCCTCTTCCCATGCTATAGATCAGTATTTGTATCTGGTTTTTGTGAAGATTGCACGAGTGTTTTTTTTCTTTGCTTCATCATTGTGTGCTGCATTGATTCACCTAATTCCATTCCCATCAAGAATTTTACTTACATCCTGCTCTTTCCTTGCCTGTTTCCACTACCCTCAAAAGAGCATCTTTGGTATTAGAAATGGAATAATTTTAAAACAAACCAGACGCAAAAGAGAAGAAAAATGAAACTGTGCAATATTGGTAATCAACTGAATACATCATCTGTGCTGAATGTGATTTTGTCCAGTTCAACCAAGTCTGAAATAGGCAAGATTCCTTGTCAAGAGACTATTCCAGAAGATGACTGTCTTCCAAAGCATCATCTCAATTAATAGATGCATTAGTAATAGGTTCCTATTTATTCATTTTTCAAAATGAGACACACTTTTTCACAGAAAATGCTCACTAACACTACTTCTGATATCTGAATCCTGACTGTGGGGCATCTGCATGGAGAAGCTTACAATTGGAAAGTCTGTGATAAAAGGGAAAAATAGCATCAGCCTAAAATAATCACACATTTTTATTAAATTTCAAAATTGAAGACTATTTACTTTAAATACCTCTGAAATTTAGAAACACCATTTTAGTTTCTCTGGATACCTTTTCATGAATGCTGCAATCAGGGGAGAATTTTCTAGGCTCATTGCCTGAAAATTTCAGATGGATATTCAATGCCTAGAATGTTTAGTAAACTCCTTTTTAAAACAAAGTCATTACCATAGACCTCTTTTAAAAGATAGAAATGTTACGGTTTTTATATTGTAGAAAGAGTTTCCACTAGCTCAGTGACTTTTTCTTTTTTAAATATTTTAATGTTCATCCATTTTTGAGAGAGAGAGAGACAAGAGTGTGACTGGGGGAGGGGCGGAGAGAGAGAAGGAGACACAGAATCCAAAGCAGGCTCCAGGCTCCAAGCTGTTAGCACAGAGCCTGATGAGGGGCTTGAACCCACACACTGTGATATCACGACCTGAGCCGAAGTCTGGCGCGTAACCAACTGAGCCACCCAGGTGCCCCACTCGGTGTCTATATTTTTAAGAAAATGTTGACAAATTAAAAGCCTGAATGATTGAAGAATTCTGTAATATGACCATGAGTGGTCATCATTTGGTGATCATAAAAGATGATGTTGACCAGGCTCACAAATTGAGGAAAATATCCAACCACAGTACTACCATCAAGTGCATGGGTGACCTTCTTATTTATTTATTCATGTATTTATTTCTTGTTAAAAATGAGTGGATAAGAATACGGTATTGAGGTATTTTGTCTTCAAGCTCACAGATGAGAGAATTTTGCAGTATTTTATAAAGAAAATCCAGGGGCACCTGGGTGGCTCAGTCGGTTGAGCGTCTGACTTCGGCTCGGGTCATGATCTCGCATTTCGTGAGTTCGAGCCCCACGACGGGCTCTGTGCTGACAGCTCGGAACCTGGAGCCTGCTTCGGATTCTGTGTCTCCCTCTGTCTCTTCCCCTTCCCTGCTCATGCTCTGTCTCTCTCAATCTCTCAAAAATGAATAAACATTGAAAAAAAAAAAAGAAAAAAGAAAATCCAAGAAGGCACAGTGCTTAACAAGGCAAGAATTCAGCAACAGAAACAATAATGCCTGGTCATCTTGTTGACATTATCTTCAAAACAGAAATCTCTAATAGTGACAGGACATGGCAATCAGTGTCTTTTCAAGTGACTTCTCAGGCATTGCTGTCAGGAACCTGTATCATAAGTAGTGGCAGGTTGTGGATGTAAATGTCATACATTTGAAAAATGATTTTAGGAAATAACTTTTCTATACAGAATATATATAGTATTATTTAAAAATAATATAGACAGGCAAGGATGAGTTCCATAAAGCTGAATATATAGAGCCATATACCTAAAAATTTGAATACAGCCTTGTTTCTCAAAATGTGCACTTTGTCTAAAAATGTGTGTAATTACTGATATTCCTTTATTTTAAGTGTATCCTTAAAAACTCTTTATGCTTACCTTAATTCTTAATAGCTAAAACTCATGTGTTTAGAATAACCACAACTTGAGCAGAGGATGTGGGAGTTAGAACAGAACCAAAGTTATTCGAGACATGTGAGCAAATATCTGGATAAATAGAATTAAACAGAATGGTTTTTGGGAGTTAACTTGTTATCTAGTTTAGCCAACCTTGAACTTGAGAGCCATACAACACATATAGCTTCAACAATCGCCCCACCATTAAAATGAAATGAGCTGATAAAAGAAAAAATAATTACAACAAACCAAAAACTTGAAGAGCCTCTAGATGTGATTTTATAAACAAGTCTTCAGAGAAAAATTTGCTACTGCAAAATCATCATGTAATTATCTAATAAATGAATTATATGATTAAAATATTTTAATATGAAACTGCCAAGTACAAATGGACTAACAGTGATATTCAAGGAAGATACATTCATTTGAAAGTCTTTCCTATATTTTTGAATGTGAGAGTTCAATAAGATCTTGTAAAGTGGAATTGGGAGAGATTTCTGAAGTGAATTAAGGGTAATTACCAATTAGTAGACACAAGTACAACCTAACAAGTGTTCTCTCACATTTCTTCAAGGCAAGTAAGAGCTTTTTCATTACTTGGAAGTACCTGCATTCTTTTATAATAAGGAGATGTTGCCCTAAGGAAGATAATTCCAGTTTCATTGACAGCATAGGGTATCCAAAATTAGGTTACTGTATGCCTTTATTCATGTTACTATCTCTTTGCAGGATGTTTTTTTGCCTCTGATTTTCCACATTACTGCAAAGAGTACTTCTGTTGAGAAAATAAAGACATAGGAACGGAGGGCTTTATAAAGACGTGTGTGAAATGCATAAGGCTAATTCTGATCTTTGTATATGTTTAAAAATAGGTCCCTAAAAATTTATGTATACATATTGCACCTAAAAGCATCAGAGCAATCATTTTAAAAATATGCTCAGGGGAAGAATATCAAAGCTGATATGCTTACCTGGCAGACAGCCTACCCATAGCTATGTTAATGAAGACACAAGATGTTCAGAGATCATTTCATAAGATGTTTTTGCCATTATACTTTGTCATGTAATTACTTAGGAAGTTATATAATGTTTCTTGTCTACCACTTTACACTAATGCATCCTGAAAACTCATTCTGTTTTATCACACAAATTAGAGTGTTATTGACATAGGAGGCCCTAAAAACTCCAAAGTTGTGATGATTTTGTGTCAACAAACCCGGGAGACTTTGATGCATAGACAATTGACAGTTACGTGTGCAGCTAACACATCTGCATGTTGAGAACACTAATTCTACTTTTGTCTTTCAAGAAGCCAATGTCTACGACCAATAAATAATAATGAATCTGCTTTCATCCTGTATCTTTTTTTATGCTGATTTATTTATTTTTGAGAGATAGAGAGAAAGCTTAAGCAGAGGAGAGGCAGACAGGGAGGGAGAGATAGGAGAGAGAATCCCAAAGAGGCTCTGTGCCATTAGTGCAGAGCCCCACATGGAGTTTGATTTCGCAAACCACAACATCATGACCTGAACAGAAATGGAGAGTCAGGATGCTTAACCTACTGAACCACCCAGGCGTCGCTCATCCTGTATCTTTATAAAGACTCATAAACTTTAAACAAAACTAAATTGCATCACATAATTCAAAGCTATATTTGCCTCTCAATATATAGATCACAGTTGTTATATTTGTATATTTCTATGACTATACCTACATATCTATAATATAGATTATATACAACATATTAATAAGTATATATTCTATATGTATATATCTATATGTCTGATTATATATGCATATAAAATATTACATATGTTATGTATCTCAAACTAAATTAGAAATTCCTAATAGTTGGGGCACTTGGGTGGCTCAGTTGGTTAAGCGTCCAAATCTTGGTTTCAGCTCAGGTCATGAAGTCAGGGTTTGTGAGATCAAGTCCTGAGTTGGGCTCTGCACTGACAGTGCTTGGGATTCTCTGTCTCCCTCTCTCTCAGCCTCTCCCACGCCCTCTCAAAATAAATAAATAAACTTAAAAAATATATCCCTGAAATTCAACAAATATATCGTATATCTCTTTACGTTTAAAACATTTCTGAATAAAATGTAGTGGATGGTCAAGGATTTTTGTTAAATGCCTTGTGTTAACCTCGAGTAGCTTATTAACTTATTTGCACAAAATCTTCCTAACCTCTTCCTATATTCTATCCACCTGTGGGTCCAAATCTAAAATACTGGGAGTAGTGTGCTACAGAACTAGTTTGGGACATGAGTTTATATCCTTGTTCACACATGTAAGAGCTCTGTTTCTTTGTGAAAGCTACTTAGCCTCAGTCTCCTACAAAATAATGTATTACTACCTAAATTGTCTAATTCATAGGTTTATATTCATAAACATGTTAACACTTTGACATAATATAAAAGTTAAGGAATTGTTACAATAACGGCCGAGGCCGGGATGAGCTAGACATTCACCAAAGCAGTTTCCTCTTCCTCCTGAGCACACAGTGAGCCTAGGCTCTCCTAGGAGATTAGTATTCTAGAAAATTGAGTATTTTCATCACCTCTCGGACAGAAGTACCTACATGAATCCAGGGCCAAATACTTACAGCTACCTGTTTTTCATAACCAAAGATTTATGGGAACATAAACACGCTCATTTGTGCATGTATTATCCATGCCTGCTTTCGAGCTAAAATGGTAGAGCTGAGTAGTTATGACAGAGATACAGCCAAAAAACCCTAACACAACTACTATCTGATCCATTACAAACAAAGGTGCTATCACCTACTTTAGCAAAAAAGAAATCATTACTCTGTAGATCCACTGAAATTATTTGATTTGCTCCTTATATCATATAGTATTACTATAGCTAACACAAGGCCAGTACACTCTCCTAAAATTACTGTCTGCTTTCCCTCCATTTTTCCAATGGTAGTTACTTGTTTCATGGTTGCTTTTTTGTTTCCTTTCATATTTTTAATCTAACAACCAAAATAAATGGTTTGGAACTACAGTGTTAGAAATTTTCTTGTTGGAAGATGTTAATCAGCAGAGTGGTGATTGTGCGATATTCTTTGAACAGCACTGATTATTTCAACATCACAAATTATTCATGAAAATTATATCTTGTATTTCAAGTAAGACAGTGAAATTAAACAATATACTATCTTCTAACTTACTATGGGCACGATGACTGCTAATTGTCTGCTATATCCATCTCCTCAGAGGCTTTTTTTTTTTTTTTTTTGGCTAAACACACAGATGGCCAGAAGAAACAAAAAAAGATTAACCAATCATCTTTGCAAATAGCTGATATGTGACTAAGTTCTGGCCGAAGGAAGTAAGTCAAAATGAAGAATACAAATTTCAGGAGCACCTGTGTGGCTCAGTCGGTTAACCATCTGACTTCTGTCAGGTCATGATTTCGTGGTTCATGGGTTCGAGCTGTGCACTGGGCTCTGTGCTGACAGCTCAAAACCTGGCACCTACTTCAGATTCTGGGTTTCCCTCTCTCTCTGTCCTCCCCGTGTGCTCTCTCTCTTTCTCTCTCTCTCAAAAATAAGTAAGCATTAAAAAACAAAAGTAAAAGTAAAACACACACACACACACACACACACACACACACACAAATTTCAGGAGTAAAAGGAAGATGCTTTGCTTTTGCTTCTGTCCTGTTTGCTGAAAGGTAAAATGGCTGAAGTGAGGGAGGTTTTCTTGGACCTGGAGGTAGAAATTTGTTTTTGAAGATAAGCTTCAACAAGAGACAGAGAGAACCTACATCCCTGGTGATTTTTGAGCCATTGCACCACCCTAGGACTGCCTACTCTTACCTAAGACAGAAGTCAACATCAACTTTTAAAACGATTTTTTATTTTGAGCCTTGTCACTTGAGGCCAATTTTAATCCTATTTGATAGAATAGATAAGGGAGTTTAAAGTTCGTGTTTTATTCATAATGAGAAGAAGGAAACAGAACAGTGAGAATAATTTAAAAACAACAAAAACCAAACAGCAGAGTAGAGAGAAGATTATCCAAAAGTCTGTGTAAGAGGGATATTCTGAACTATATTAATGGCTCTTGGCTCCCATATTTCCTTTTATCAACATTCCTGCTATTCTGCCAGTAGCACCTATTTGGGAAAGATTTAGGATTGTTACAGCAGGAATACAAAGAGAAAGACTGTTAATAATCAGCTTTTGATACGCAAAATAAGAACTTATAAGTAGTATTAAAGCAGAGCTTTGTCTAGAACAAGAAGATTTTACCAATTTGACTTCATATATCAGAACCACACGCAGAAGGGAGGGCAGAAATCAAATTTTCTTGCAAGAAATTAAGAGATAACCCTTCTTCTCGTGACACTAGGCCACAAGTCATGTAAACAGGCACAAAGTATATATGCTGTAAAGAAAGAGAAAACCCAGAGTCTGTGTCTCCTAGCCCTGGACCCTGTGAGAAGAAAATAAAATATGGGATAACACATGAGAGGCAAGAATAATTTCCTTTCCATCTAGCTCTTTCATCTAGCTCCGGCAACACTGAATCTGGTGAGCCCCTTCCTTTTTTTTAGCACTGGGCAACTTTGAGGTTTGGCTTCATTGCTTCAGCATGGCACCATCCAAAATGGTGTGAGAGCAAAAGTGTACATGGATCAATCTAAGGCCAGATTCCTAGCTTCCTATGGTCTGCAATTATTTGTGTAACTTAACAGTCACACAAGTGAAAAGACTTAAAGTTACATACGTTAAATTACACAACTTAAAAGACTTAAAAATGCTCTTGGGCCTGAGTACGGACACCAATGATGAGAGCTCTAGTGGTGTGGCACAGAATAGAGGCAGAGCAGTGACCAGAACGTATAAGAACCTTAGGGAGAGGTTTTGTCTGGGACCATGGGCATCAGTGGTGAAAACAATGCTCCACAAAAAAACAACAAAACAACAAACAAGGTGAAACACTAGCAGTGAAAGGAGAAAAACAATGCTGCAGCAAGATCCAATGAGAATTCAGAAAACAGTGACCAATGAGAAATGAGATTCACCCTTCCCTACTGTAACTAAGTTGCCTTGCCCATATACCCAGATACCATCAAAAGAAGGGAGGAGATCAGAGAGACTGAGCATTACATTTAAAAGGACTGAGTTTACCTTAAAGAACATTCTACAGTTATTTCATTAAAGACTGTAAATTATAAAATTTACATTGGATAATTTTTCCCTTAATGAGTAGGTAGGGATCATAAGAAAGATTAGAACAGCTAAAAGAGCCAATAATGATGTATATTTTCTTCACACATCTAAGTGTTGTATGAGTTAGTCAACTAGATCACTATATTTACAATGCTCAAAGAGAAGGCATGCCACACACTTTTTTTTATTGTAACGATGAACTTTAGAACAGAATATTTTTGCAAAGGAATAAAATAATTGATATGTGTGCCTGTTCTTATTTCTGAAATGTGGAAAAGAGTAAAACAGCTGTAACAACATGAAACATTGGAATGAGGCTAAATAAATTAGAAACTCCCTTTAGGTAACTTCAGAGAAAAATCTATCAGTTTTTTTTTTTTAACGTTTATTTATTTTTGGGACAGAGAGAGACAGAGCATGAATGGGGGAGGGGCAAAGAGAGAGGGAGACACAGAATTGGAAACAGGCTCCAGGCTCTGAGCCATCAGCCCAGAGCCCGACGCGGGGCTCGAACTCACGGACCGCAAGATCGTGACCTGGCTGAAGCCGGACGCTTAACCGACTGCGCCACCCAGGCGCCCCGAAAAATCTATCAGTTTAATCCAAGTTCAGATTATGTGTGATTTCCTTTTATTTTTACAGGTATCTATTAAATATTATGTTGAGTGATCCACCCATGCATTGAATAGACTCAGTTTTCCTCAAATATTTCCTCTTCTGTTCCTACTATTGTTATTGCTATTGCTATTTTATTGACTCTACATGCCTTCAATACCAGAATATAAATTTCTTCACCCACTTGTCATCAGAAAAATGGCTCACTCTCCTACATTCTCTACATTAAAAAAAAAAAAAACTTTTGTTCATACTTGCTGGGTAAAATGGACTGCAAATATACAATTATACCTTGTTTTGTTGTACTTTGCTTTATTGCACTTTGTACATGTTGCATTTTTTACAAATTGAAGGTCCAAGATTTCTGTGCGGGAAGTCACTGCAGATGTGGTGGAAATGCCAAGAGAACTAGAATTAGAAGCAAAGCCTGAAGATGGGACTGAATGATTGTAATCTCATAGTAAATTCTGAACCGATGAGGACTTGCTTCTCATGGATGAGCAAAGAAAGTGGTTTCTTGAGATGCAATCTACCCCTGGTGAAGATGCTGTGAAGATTATTGAAGCGAGAACAAAATATCTAAAATATTACATAAACTTAGTTGATAAAGTAGTGGCAGGGTTTGAGAGGACTGACTCCGATTTTGAGAAAAAGATCTATTGTGGTTAAAATGCTGTGACACAGCATCACGTGCTACAAACAAATGGATTGTTCATGAAAGGAAGAGTCAAGTGATGGGGCACACTGCATTGTTGCCTTATTTTAAGAAACTGCCACAGTCACCCCAACCTTCAGCAACCAACAGCCAGAACAGTTGGCAGCCATCAACATCGAGGCAAGACCCTCCACAACCAGGAAAAAGATCACAACTCACTGAAATCTCAGATGACGGTTACCACTTTTATCAATAAAGTATTTTTTAAAATAAGGAATGTACATTTTTTGTACCTAATGCTATTTCACCCTTATAGACTACAGTATAGTATAAGCATGACGTTTACATGTACGGGCAAAGCAAAAAATTCATTTGACTCACTTTATTGAGATATTTGCTTTATTGTGGGCCTCTGGAACTGAACCTACAGGATCTCCAAGGTATGCCTGTAGTCCTAATCTGAAAGTGTTGTGTGATAGCTATTCGTTTTTATCTTCCTGGTCTAAACCTACTCTTCAGTGCCTATTTTGTGATAATGTTGATGGATTCTAAAAATATTTCTCATTTGTCAGCTGGCATGATGTTAAGCTTTGTCAGCATAGGGTGCTAAAGGGCCACTGGAGGAAGAAAGTGGTTTGTTTGCTTGTTTGTTTGTTTTTCCTGCTTCCGGTGAGTGGAGACAGGCTCCTGCAGTATAAGCAGTTTTTGCAATACCTGTGTCCCGCAACGTGCGTGGCGTCTAGAAGGTGTGCTTCTAGCAGCTTGGGCTATCTCGCAGCATACAATAGTTGCCTGGTGGCAGCTGTCCTTGACATTCCACTGATAGCTCATGCTACCAGTGAACTTTTTGCTATACAGGGAACCATGGAAGTACCTTCTCCGATGAGGTTTAGATCTCAGCCTGGCAAAGGGGATCTTTCAGTTCCTGATGATTCCTTGCCTACAATATCTCAGCCAAATGTGCAATCATTACTAGCATGTCTCCCATTACCTCAGTCCCTGGCGTAACCAATAATTCCTTGTGTTAAAATTCTCCTGTTCAAGTTACTATGCGGGTTCTACCCTGGGAGTGGTCCTAAGCAATAGAACCACAAAGATGGGATTCAGGGAGAAGTTTGGTTATACCCTTGGGCTTGAGTACAGTGCTGAGGTTTTTGCTGATGGAAAATGGGATTCTAGGAATCTATGGCACGTGGTGAGATTATAAGTAATCAAACTATCACCTGTGGTGGATTGTGATAAAGAGCCAACTAAACAAGTGTCTTGAGAGCCCAAGTGGCTGCTGCACTTGACCATTATGACAGTAATGATGCCTACAAGGACTACGGTGTAAGATTTTTTCAAGTGCACTTAAACACTTACAGAGAAAAAAACGACAAGCTCTTAGCTTGTCAACCTGAGGACCACAGAGCCACCATGAGAATGTTGAAAGAATCTTTTATTTATTGTAGCAATAAGGCTGATCTTGCTGAAAATTAAACACAATATTTAATTGTACAGGTCGCTGACAGCAACAATCGCAAATCCATAATTCATTGCCTCCTCTATGATAATGGATCTGGACCCTGTGAACATTTCTCTTTTGCCAGGTGGCACCATGTTAACCTTTGTCAGTACAGTATACTAAAGAAAAAATGGGAAAGGAATGGGTTTCCCTTCTGGGTTCTGGTATATTCTTTGAGGCAATTTCCTGAAGCACGTCTAATTTCTGCAATGTCCGTCTCTAGACGCTCTGGTAGACTGCAGGGCCAGCTGCAGACATTCAGGTAGAGCTTACCGTGGAGTCCTCTCAGGTGGGTCACAGTACTACTGGCATGACATGTCCTTGTGGATGGCTTCCGCTGGCATCCCCAGGAGCAGCTCGACAACCTCAGAAAACTCTGCCATCCAGTCACGGCTATGCCCTCTCTGATGAAGTCTGGATCTTAGTCTGTGTGGTGAGGGTTTCTCCAGATCATGTCCTGTCCGTCGAGCACTATTTCAGCCCTAAAAGTACAGGCCCTATCCCTAAATTTGTTATTACTATATTATTTACAGATCTCTTTATTCATGGCCAGTCAGTCCCCTGTTATATCTAATAATGCTTGATGTTCAGATTTCTGTGTGGGTTCATCTTCTGAATCTTGACTGAGAAACCTCTTAAAAGTTCAATATTTTTAATTTTTTTTAATTTTTTTAATGCGTATTTATTTTGAGAGAGAGAAAAAGAGAGCATGAGTTGGGGAGGGCAGAGAGAGAGGGAGAGAGAGAATCCCAAGGAGGCACTATGCTCTCAGCGTAGAGCCCGACATGGGGCTCAATCCCATGAACCATGAGATCATGACCTGAGCCAAAATCACAAGTCAGAGGCTTAACTAACTGAACCACCCAGGCGACTCTTAAAAGTTCAATATTTTAGTTGAGGAAAAAAGAAAGAACTAAACTAAGGTCTGATTTAATCATACTCTCCCAGGAATCATTCATTCTAGTTCTTTATCATTTGTAACTCATCTATTCTTAAATTAAAGTAAATTAGATGTAATGAGATAATTATTTTGAATTTTACTTAAGTAAAAATTAGAAAATCTCTCAAAGTTCAGCATTATAAAAAGGCTGTATAAGAAAAATGCACGACATTCAATTTTGTCTTATATATTTATGAAAATACTGAATATATCCAGTTTAATGAAGACCAAACCTTGGAAAAGTCTAGTAAAAATGGATAGCAAATGTTTATATATGCAATTCTAATGGAAAAATTAAATATATCAAATGGATACAACTGAAATATAACTTTAACTTCATCTACTAATATTCTTTTAAACTACAAGGGAAGCCCATTTTTCTCTTAACACAGGATAAAATTTTGGAATCCAGTAGCTCCCTTGGCTAATAAGCCAATTTCTCTTAAAATGAAAAAATTCACTAGGTAATTATAAACACGGAATTGACTGGGAATTCTCCAAGAACTAAAGCTTTATTCACTATACCTTAAGTGAAGAGACACAGGGCCCTCCTTCCCATTTAGCAAAAAGATGAGAGTCACATTGCTCCAGTGACTTTTTTAAAGGTTATTATCACAAAATATTCATCTTCTTTTTCTCTTTTTGGTCATTCTTGTTAACTTCTTGTGTCTTTTGCTGATTTAGGATTATCAGATAAATACAAGGGTAACAAAACTATATATAGTTTGATAACTTCATATTTTGGTCTCAAACCTCAGTTTTGTAAATGCACGCTTTGTTGTATCTTGGTGTTTTGGTTGAAGTATCAAATTCAATATCATACGTGCATATGCACACACATATAGTTATTATTACATATGTGTTTACTATTTAATAAAATTTAGTGTTCTGATACTATGAGTTGATTTGAAAAAAGGTCAAGTTATTTAAAGTTTCATATCAAACAACATTTTTATAATGGAAGAGGAAGTTAGGAAGGATTTCTCAATTATTTTTTATTTTTTCTTTTGAAAAATAACTTTTTTAACTTTATTTATTTTGAGAGAGAGAAAGTGTGTGTGCACACGAGCTGGGGGGAGAGAGAGAGAAAGGGAGAGGGAGAGGGAGAGGTGGGAGAGGGGGAAAGGAGGAGAGAGAGAGAAGGGGAGAGGGGGAGAGAGACAGATAGACAGACAGAGAGAGAGAGAGAGAGAGAGAGAGAGAGAAATTCCAAGCAGGCTCCATGCTGTCAGCACAGAGCCTGATGCAGAGGTTCGATCTCACTAACCACGAGATCATGACCTGAGCCAAAACCAAGAGTCATATTCTTACCAACTGAGTCAACCAGGCACCCCTGAAAACTCACTTTCAATCTTGACTCATTTGTTGTTTTATCAACTGCCTAACTTGGCATACTCTCAAACCCTCCCCAGGCATTCACGCTAAAGTGGGGCTTGGCTAATATTTCATTAAAGTATATCTTAATAACTACTTTGTATAATTTCTACTTCTAAATTCAAAACCATTTTGCCTTTTACATGCTTCTTTTCTATTTTCCTATATAAATGAACATTTAGAACAGTTAACAATGTGTTTTAATTTTACGTAAGCATCTATAATGCTTATTGTTGTCCTTTTAACATAAATTATTTATACCAAGTTTGTGCTTGCTCATGAGAGACAGAAATAAGGAAAATGTATATTTTTTAAATAAATAGCTTTGAATACTCCATGTCTTTGTTCTTGAGGGTTTTTTTTTATTTTTTTGCTTTCAATTAGACTGTCACTGTTCATTGACTAAAATGTATTCTTCAGTGAGAAAAAAAGATTAAAAGTACAAAAATTACTCTATGAGGCATCTCATCTTCTTTATTAATGGTTGCTACATAATGAATTGTAAGGAAATAACGAACATTGCAAAATTCTGCGAGTTATGAGCATCTTTATTTTTATTTTTTTTTTTTTATTTTTTTTTTTTTCAACGTTTCTTTATTTTTGGGACAGAGAGAGACAGAGCATGAATGGGGGAGGGGCAGAGAGAGAGGGAGACACAGAATCGGAAACAGGCTCCAGGCTCTGAGCCATCAGCCCAGAGCCTGACGCGGGGCTCGAACTCACGGGCCGCGAGATCGTGACCTGGCTGAAGTCGGACGCTTAACCGACTGCGCCACCCAGGCGCCCCGCATCTTTATTTTTAGATTAAAAAAAATGATTACAGATTTTAAAAGAAATTTGTTACAGGCATTGTTCTATAGAAGCCAGACTTTAAAAACTTACAGAGAAAACCTGTAGGCACATAAAAGTATGAGTTAAAGTATATAATATTACTCTTTGGTCTTTGATTGCAGCCTGGCTAGAAAATGAATGAAGTCAAAATGAAATCAAATGAAATCAAAGCACTTCATTATTTGTTTATTCCTCCAAATATCATTATATCTAATACTGAGTACAGGTTATATTTTCAGGGACTTAAAACAGAAAAATCAGAAAAGAAATGGTAAACACCTTTAATTTTACTAATTTATAACTTATTTTTATATACTTCATCATAAGGTTTGTCTTCACTTGTTTCTATAATTAAAAATGCATTAATATATCTGAACCAAATTAGTCCTTTATATAATTTCATTCACTCATCCATTCATTCACTCATGTATCCATTCATTATGATTCATCAAAGGCCCATTCTATTTAAGGGCCAGGCGTTGAGAAAATGATCTTAGAATCCTGGAATTCAAAGTGCTTACCTTTTAGTGAGAAAATTCCTTATATTAAAATGAAAAGAAACAATAAAATATTCCAAATGAAATGCCTAATATGCTTGGAAACTCAGAGAAAAAGAAAGGGCCTTACCCTGTTAGGAGGGGAAGGCAGAAAGGATCGACATGAAGGAATGAGGTTACTTTTGAGCTAAGTCTTCAAGAACAAGTGAGATTTCAGTAGATAATATAATAGAATAAAGGTTTTAGGTCCTGTATGTGCCATATTTGGAACACAAGCAAGAGCATCCGTGGAGTTATGTAAGAAACAAAGCTCAAAAAATAGGCACGGCAGGGCATCAAAAAGTGTGCATTTGCCAAGGATTATGGACTTCAACCTCTAATCTGCTGTATTAAGGATCATTTTAATGATTTCTCCCTACCTGAAAAGAGTTAAATGTTGCTCTATAATTGATAAAGGAACAACACATATTATAACATAGCTGCTATTACTGCCACAACAATACTACATAACGGGTAAACAAGCAATTCAGTGGTATAAAACATAAGCATTTTTTTTGTTCACTTGTCTAGGCTTAGCACAGGGTTTGGCAACTTTGCTAGTTATGGCAATGGTAATGCACAAGCTCATACCATGTGTCTGCCTGGGTCACACCTTCTAGCATTTTATTGCCCAAAGCATGTCATGTAGTTGAGTCCAGTGTCTAGGGACAAAAAAGTGATGGCTTCCCTGATGGCTTCCCCACCCCTAAAGTAGAACAATGTAAAGTTACCTGGCAGGGTGTATGGACACTGGGAAAAGTAAATCATTGGGGCCACGTGCTATAATCCATCACACATAATAACGAAGTAGAAAAACTCTCCAGGAAAAATGTCATTGAATTGCACCTAAATAATTTACTTAGCATTAAGACAAATGACTGCACTGTTGTTTTCAAAAACGGAATATACTTCTTTCAAAAAGAGCAAACCACATGGGGGAAGCAGGTAACTCAGTCAGTTAAGTGTCCGACTTCGGCTCAGGTCATGATCTCAAGGTTCGTGAGTGTGAGTCCCACATTGGGCTCTCTACTATCAGTGCAGAGCCCGCTTTGGATTCTCTGTCCCTCTCTCTCTGCCCCACCTGCCTTCCCCCTAACCCCCACCCCGCCACTCGCAAACAAGTGCACGTGTGTGCTCGCTCTCTCTCAAAAATAAACCATAAAAGACTCTTAAAAACTGAGAACAATCTGAGGGTTGATGGGGGGTGGGAGGGAGGGAAGGGTGGGTGATGGGTATTGAGGAGGGCATCTGTTGGGATGAGCACTGGGTGTTGTACAGAAACAATTTGACAATAAATTTCAGATTAAAAATAAATAAATAAATAAACATTAAAAAAAAAAAGAGCAAACTAGCCACCATCTAAAACTCAGAAGGTTCAGTCTTTTAATATACAGATCAATCTGGACATCAATCTACATAAAGATATAAATTAAAGGGTATACTACTGTTAGATGCATAATTATAAACAATTTAATAAAACGTATTTGAATAGAATATGTTAAACTTACTTTACTTGACTTTACCAAAAGTGAAATAAATATAATTGCTGAGCTTCAGATAAATATTTTTTCCACAAAGGATATTATTATAATGTCCATTTGTGAGTAAAAGTATTTGGAAAAGCACTAATAGGTTGAAAAGCTTTATTATTTTTAACAATAAACTTGATTCTCATCCATTATATCAACTGACAACCCATTATGAACAGAAAATGAAATTTATCAAGCATTCAACCATGTCCTTCTACCTACCCTTTTCGTAATTCCCATTTTTATCACTCACATTATTCATTTTATTTCTATTTTTTCAACGCTTAGTAACATCTAAATTTGCTCTATAATTCCAATAGCTATTTAGGCTTAGTTCTATGTTAATATGGCTTCTAAGCAAATTTTGTATTGAGATATAATATATACACAGAAAGTACACATATACTAATACTACACTTTGTAAAATTTTATAAAGTAAAAAAAAAAAAAAAAAACTCCGACAACCATACCCACATCAAAAAACAGAGCATTTCTATCACTGCAAATAGCTTAAAACCCACTTATTTCCTTCCATTTACTAGTCATGCTCATCACAGAAAGACCAGTACAATTTCTAAACTGGTATCAGTTTAATGCTTTCAATCTTTAATAAAGGAGTAGACTGGATTTTATTTTCAATTGTTTTTAAATAAAAGGCTTATTGCTCTTGAATTCTCCCAGTCTTTTCCCATTTTAAAATGTGTCTGTTATATGTTTCCTTTACACATGAAGTCATTACTCTAATGTCTTCTGGCATTAAATATTCTATTGATCATTTTCCTTTTGAGATAACTATCTCATTCATCTTTGGGTTGTATTTCAATGCCGAGTAGTATTGTTTTTTTTCCACAAAAACCTCTTTGAGTTTTTGAATATTTGAGAATGTATGCATCTGCCTTTATACTTAAATAATAACTTGGGCTACGTATTTTGTTCTTAAGTTTCACATTGCCTTTTTTTTTTCCCACTAAGAAAGTGTGGGTATTGTACAAATGTCTTCTGTCTTTAAATCTTGCTTAATAGAAACATAAACATATATTAGAGGAGTCCTCCAAGAAAAAGGGCCCTGAGGAGATTGTTAGTGGGAGCCTAAGATACATGAGGAGGCATGGACATAAAGAAAATTGGTTAGAACATAAAGGAAAATAGGCAAAATGTTACTGGAAGCTGGAAGAAATCGACAGAAAGGTTGACAAAACTATCACCCGCAGTGTTGTACAATGTAGGAAATATTCCTAATGAACTCAAATCTAGCTAAGCAGTTTTCTAGCCAGAATATTGAAAGATATTCTATATGGCTTCTTTCCACTGTGATATAACGTGAAATAAGAGAACTAGGTTTGCTTATGTCTCCACTCTTATCTGCCACAAAACAAAAGCTAGTGTTATGATTTTATAGGTACACATGTTAGAAATTATGCCAAGATATTCCTGAGTATAAGGGAGTATGTGTTTGGAGAAGTAAAAGAGAGAGCAGGTACACCTGAAATAATTTATAGTATCTCTTCTGCCGTCACAAGAAAGAATTCTGTGTCCTAGGAACCTCAGTCTCATCCAGATATCCCTAGAAGTCAAAGCTTTGATAGAGTGCCTTAGAGTTATTATGACACTGATGGGAAGAACAATATCTCTTGTCCACAGTAACATAAAGATAGTGGAGGTGCCCTTCTTTAGAAGATCAGATGAGCTTGCACCAAGAGTATGCCAATGTTGACCAATAGCCATTGAAAACCAGAGAATTTTTCCCTCAATGTCCTACACTCCTAGCTACCCTGAGGCTAGGGTGATACCCAGGGTGTGTATGTGAGTTGCCAGAAAACATTAATATGAGAGAAAGTGACCATTTAATGTAACTAAGCTGTTGTGGGAGGAGTGAGACCAAGCCAAATACTTTAGGAAAGTGCAAGAACTATAAATATATGGATTGCCATAGGAGGTACAGAGAATGGTTTTTCAAATACTTTATCAACACAGGATTTAAGAGAAGAAAAAATTTGAAACAGGGGAAGATTTTCCTCCAATTCAATGAAAGAAACCATGCTAAATGTATGGTGGTAATCGGATAGTGATTTAAATATTAAGTGTTTAACCACCTTCTAGAAGTTTCTATGAGGGATGCCAGGCTGGCTCAATGAGTTAAGGTTGGGCTCTTGATTTGGCTCAGGTTATGATCTCAGGGTTGTGAGATACAGCCTCACATAGGGCTCCACACTAGGCATGGAGCCTGGCTAAGCTTCTCTCTCTCCCTTTCCTTCTGGCCCTCTCCCACTTGTGTGCTCTATCTCTCTCGAAATAATATACATAAAATAAAATAAAATAAAATAAAATAAAATACAAAAATAAAATAAAATAAAATAAAATAAATAAAATAAAAGTTCCTCCAAGAAGAGTCATCTTGCCAGCACCAAATACAGGGTTTTAGGCTTTCTGTTTTTTTTTTAATCAGAGAGTCCTCATTTGAACCTGTCATGTAGCCATGGGTGCAAATGACATGAAGAGTATATTCACAACAGGGGAAATGTCACATACTGGGTAAGCACACAAAAAATTGTCCAGTCTTTTTAGTCATCAAAAAAATACATTCTAAATAAAGACTATATATTTTGACTACCAAATAAGCAAGATAAAAATAAAGGATCACAGTCAGTGTTAGTGACAGAGCGGAAAAATAGGACAATAATCAGTTGCGCGAAAACTCCTGAAAGAAAATTTGGCATTATTTATCAAAGGTTTTAATGCATACTATTTAAGCCAGCAATTTGCATTTGAATAATCTATATTAAAGGCATAATTAGAGTTAGCACAGTGCTATTTGTAATAGAAGATGATAGAAAACAAAAGGACAAAAAAATATCTGCTTGTTTAAAGTCAGAGAACAGCCTAAATAAAATATGGTATTCTTAAACAACAGAATGCAAAGCAGACAAAAATATTCACACTACTGTATCAGGTGACATGGAAAATGTTTATAATAATTTTTAAGTAAAAGAGCAAACAACAAAATAGTAAGCACAGTGTTATACCATTGTTATCACGGGATGTGTGCATACATATAGAAACACATCTATGTGAACACCCTCTGCGCAAGTGGACTAGTGACTTGAGGACAGCACCGAAGGTCTGGAATAGACAAATGGTCCATGAGAAAGGAAACTGACCAACATGAGTGATGAATGACTAAAATAAATAAATAAGTATGAATAATACAAACAATGTTTTGATGTACTTAGAAAATATGAGCTGCAGTTAATGATTAGAATGTTACAGTGATAGCAATTAACCTGAACAAGCAATACTGTTTAGCTTGTCTCAAAGTCTTGATATAGAGGAATTGAGAATGGGGAGGATGGAATTAACCAGCAAGACTGGGATTTATAGGAAAATTGTGAGTAGATGACCAATGCTTAAAAAGACAGACAAAATAATTTCACTGATAAACCTAATTGAGTGCAAATGGAAATAATCCCTCACATATCCACACAGAATAAATGCTAAGGCAAACTGTCACCCTGGGCTTTATGGAAACACTGGGCTTGTAGTGGGCCTTGAAGCATAGGAAGGGTACCAACAGATGAATGGAGTGTAAGGAAACCCCAAACCAGTAAAGGTATTCTGACTGCGGTCTGTACAAAGCCCAGAAGCCCAGTGTTTACACTGACAATGAGTGGAAATATTAACTATATACTAGGGGTGCCTGGGTGGTTCAGTTGGTTGAGCATCCCACTCTTAATTTCAACTCAAGTCATGAGCCCAAGGTCGTAGGATCGAGCCCCAAGTCAGTCTCTGCATTGTGCATGTGGCCCACTGGGGATTCTCTCTCTCTCTCTCTCTCTCTCTCTCTCTCTCTCTCTCCCCCCCCCCCTTGTCTCTCTACCCCACTTGCACTCTCTCTCTAAAATAAAATGGAAAATAAAATATTTTTTAAAAAAGAACTAGATACTATAATATATATATGTGTATATATGTGTGTGTGTGTGTGTGTATATATATATATATATATATATATATATATATATATATTATAAGAATAAACATATTAGAGTCTGGTTGTAGAGTTCTTAAAATGCTAGGTCAAAGATCCGAGATTCTGGTAAATGCCCCTCATCAAAAAATGTCCAATATTAAAACCTGCTTTTGGGGCGCCTGGGTGGCGCAGTCGGTTAAGCGTCCGACTTCAGCCAGGTCACGATCTCGCGCTCCGTGAGTTCGAGCCCCGCGTCAGGCTCTGGGCTGATAGCTCGGAGGCTGGAGCCTGTTTCCAATTCTGTGTCTCCCTCTCTCTGCCCCTCCCCCGTTCATGCTCTGTTTCTCTCTGTCCCCAAAATAAATAAAACCTGCTTTTAAGATATTTGCAGAAATGATAAAACTCTGAGAGTTGTGCTAGATATTTTAGGAATAAAATGTGCAACAGTAAATGTGAAGTCAGGCAACACTTTCTTGGATACAAATACTCAGGTTTACACTGTAGTACACAGGCCTGTTATAAATGAGATATCCAAAAATCTTTTAATACTATGGTTTCTGAGGTACATTAGCTTGAAGTTATAGAAATTAGAGAAAATGAGATATTGTTGAATCTTAATGCTCATAAACAATAAGGTCTTATTTGGACTAATACTGTTACAAAAATCAATAATCTATTGTCATTTCTAGTAGTATTCAAAATGCATTTGGGAGTTGAAAAAAAGCATCATAATTCACCATTAAGTAATGAATAAAAATGCTTAACTTAAGGGCACCTGGGTGGCTCAGTCAGTGAGCATCTAACTTCAGTTCAGGTCATGATCTCACAGTTTGTGACTTTGAACCCAGTGTCAGACTCTGTGCTGACAGCTCGGAGCCTGGCACCTGCTTCGGATTCTATGTCTCTCTCTCTCTCTCTTTCTGTCTCTCTCTCTCTGTGTGTGTGTGTGTGTGTGTGTGTGTGTGTGTGTGTCTGCCCCTCCCCAGCTCGTGCTCTCTCTCAAATAAACTTTAAAAACTAATAAATAAAAATGCTTAACTTATAGCAAAGTTCAAAACAATAAAATATATAAAGAGATCTATCTATCTAGACTTCCTATGAATGTGTATATAAGATGCTCATAAAAATGCAAAACAAAGGGATGTTGGTTCCCTTTGAGCAGGTATCAGGTGCCAGCCTGTGTGCCAGGTGTTCTCAAAGAGGTGAAGTATGTCTTTCGTCATAGTAAACAATATGTTTATTATTACCCTATATAATAAACAATAGATATAGGGTTTAACATTAATCCAACTCACTGAATATAAGCATATTATTGCTCCCATAGTGAACCATTTCCCTATAAGTTCTATTTATACAGTACTAAGACTGGCCACACCAGAATAGAAATGGACATATTTAATTTTGCCAACTATCACTTCTAAAATCAAGCAAACAAACAAGCAAACAAAAACAATAGGGATATGTAAGTTTTGCAAAGTATCAGTTCAGCTACAAACCAAAGAAAAACTTCTCTGGCAAAAAAACATACCACGTCAGCAGTGTTCGTGGACCATAAATTGTGGACCCAAAAGAAGATGAAATCAATGATCAAAAAAAGTACACTTTTTGGGAATCTTCAAATGAATCCAAGAACACATTTTAAATCATCTGGTGACTCCAGACTTCATTTTACAAATGAGAAAGCGAAGCTCACAGAAGCAAAATGGTTTACTCAAAACAACAGAATGAGGTAGTAGACAAACCGAGTTTCTAAAAACATCAACTTCTAAGGGATCTAGCGTCCTGCTACCTTTCCGTCGTACCACATCAGGTTTGTTTCCTAATAGAATAAAAATGTTAAAGCACATCAATGAGGACGTGTAGTGAAAGGAAAGAACCGACCACAGTAATTTCTCCTTTTGAACTCAAAAAGCTCCAGGATTGATAACCAACACAGTTTAACTGTCTGTGTTTTTTATCAGGGGAATACCTCTCAGCTATTGTGTCATTAAGGTCGGGTAGTACTTCTGACATGAGCCAGTCTTTATTGAAGCACTTGATATTTGCCAGACACTGTGCTAAGCACTTTAAACACATGATTTCGTTTCATTATTCTAGTTACCAGATATAGTATGCTTTATTTTTATTGCTACTTGAAAGGTGAAGAAACCAAAAGAGAAGCGATGAGCCTAATGTTGATCAGATAGCAAAAGTTGGAATCTGTATCCTGCAGGAGTCCCTGTACTTCATGGTTACACTAAACCAATTCCCAATCTCCCACATTACTAACCATCAATGTACAATATCTTTATTCAAAACATATTTAAAACCACAGGAGGTGGCTTTCAAGTACTGAGAACTCCCTTGGAAATTGAGCAACATCTTTGGTGTCACTGGCCAAACAAGGTACAGGCAGAGATGAGAAAAATATATGCTGACACCAGGAAAACTGGGAGAGAGAGAGAAAAGGAAAAGTAAAAGGACCTGAACTCATCTTTAAACTGTGAGGGTATTCTGACTGATCTCCAAATCCTCACTAGCTATGAGACTAAAGAAAACTCGTGTGCTTCTAGGTTTCCTCACAGCACCTTGCACACACTTCTGTGGCTACTGTGATAGGACTTAACACTGAACTGGAGCCATTTGTCAAAATCTGTATTTGTCTCTCCTGATAAACTCTGAGTTTCTTGAAGACAAGGGCCATATCTAAATTATCATGATCTTGGGGACTCCGGGTGGCTCAGTAGGTTAAGCACCGGTCTCTTTGGCTCAGGTCGTGATCTCACAGTTCATGAGTTCGAAGCCCTGCAAAAGGCTCCACTCTGACAGTTGACAGTGCAGAGCTTGCTTGGGATTGTCTCTCTCTTTCTCTCTCTCTTAAAATAATAAATGAAATACAATAAAATATAAAATATAAAATAAAGTAGAATGAAATAAAATAAAACAAAATAAAATAAAATAAAATAAAATAAAAATAAAATAAAATAAAATAAAATAAAATCACAGTCTCACCAGTGCCTACCATTTTGCCTGGAACAGTAAAGCTTCAGTAGATGTTGAGGAAAAAAGTGGGAATTAAATCATATAGTTACAAAGTAAATATTTTCCCCGCGTTCTCCCCAGTACTCCCAGTCTACTCAGGGATGTCCTACAGACATTTTGATAAACTGTGTCTCAGTCAACCTCTTTGTTTCCCAAACTGAGCCTAAAGAGGTGATCTCAGGGTGTCATGAAAGCTCTTCTGTGATTTATTCTTAAATGGCTTATTTGAATTTTGGCGATCCACAAAATTAACACTGAACTTCAGTGCCCACGTTTGGGTTGGTGTTTGGGGTCATACTGGTACCGTGTGAAGGTCAAGTAACATCACTGGTGGTATAAAACTGTTGCGATTAGTTCAACCAGAAACAAGCGGGAAGAAAATTAAGTCCTCATGTGGTTCATGTTAGAGAGCAAACTATGCCTCAGCACAGTCATGAAGGGTAATTGCATGTTAAAAGGGATAATCCCACCTTGAGAAAACACTAACGTCCATCCTATTAAATTAACATGATTAACTTGAATTGTATGGCTTTAAAGTTTATTTGAATTCAATAGGTAAATCAATTTTGACTTATTGTATAAAACTAGCAGCATCAGGAACATATTCTTCATTTATAATTAATGTCTTACCATACATTATGTAATATATATGACATATATACATATATATTGTATGTAATATTTAAAAATCCTATCAGAAAAATAATGTGCCTACCTCAGGGAGGGAGAGAGGTCTAGGAGAGCCTTTCCAGTTTTTCCTTTAAAAGGTGTCCATACATTTTCAAGCCAGAAACAAACTGGTCGAGCCTTTATGGAAAATGCATTTCTGCCAATGCAACCGCCATCACTTCTATGATGGATTCCAGCAGATGCATCTGTGGAAACCTTCTGTGTTCCTACATATGGCATCCTCTGTTGAGTGCCATCACTCCCAGCTTCCACATGCACTAAAATTCACTGAGAGTGCGTCCTGCTATCAAAGGCTGTTTGAAAAAAGATGATGTTTTATAACTTGTTCACTATAATCTACTCTGTTGATTCTTGTCATTGCCCTGCTTTAGAGGAAGAATAATGACGTTCTTCTGCAGGTAGCATTAGGATGCTTGGACTCATTTTTTTTTTAACACAGCAATTTCTCCTTTTTCACTGACTGTAAATGTTTCATTCAATATTTTACAGCCCCCTGGGTTTGGCAAGCAGTTCCTGTTGGGATGTGTACTTCTTGGTGATGTTTCTGTTTCTTCATTGTTTAGAATTATGAAATTCCGCTGCATTCTACACAAAAACTACAACATAAGACACTGGCATAAAAATGACCCCAAAGTTGTTAGTCTCTTTCCACCCACACTAGAAAGAAAAATTGTTGCAATCAAAAGCAGTAGAAAATAAAGCATTGTTATGAGAGATAAATTGCACCAGCTAGCAGGTATGAATCATATTCTGTGCCACAAGGCATACTGTCTGAAAGTATATTGTCTGGAAGGAAAGAAAAAAAAAGAGTCTATGAACTTGAGTGAATAAACTAAAGGAGATTTTCTCCAGGGCACCCAGTGGCTGCCAGTGTAACTGAAAGGGGTGCTGAAGAATGGTGGATGTTTTACTCAAATCTGTTGCTCCTTGCCACGATATCTTTATACTGACCCAGTATTATGAGAGAATCAAAGAGGTTCAGAAGATTATAGTGCTGTTATATTTGAAATTGAACTCTGTTTCAACAATAAAAAGAAATCCTTTGACAAAGAGATTTGAAAACTAGAACAAGCATTCGCTTTCACGGGGTATTCTCAGACAATGTTTCATTCATTCATTCATTCATTCATTCATTCATTTGCATGTGGACGGGCTGTGGGAGAAAGGCAGAAAGAATGATTACCTTCTGCATATCAGACCCATAAAATGGTATCATTAGAATCAAGTTTTCCCTATGTGAATGCAAGGGCCCAAAAGTGCACTATAATATACCTACGATAATTAAACTCAATGATTACTAGTCTTTTTTTTTCTTCAGAGACTAATGTAGTAGTTATTTCAGTTCTAAAACTGTGAACTTATCTAACTGAATAGTATCCATCTGCTATAATTGTGTTACCTTAAGTAAACATAAATAATATTTTTGTTTTACTTTAATCATAAATAATTTTTGGTAAAAAAAAATGTCACTATCACATGCTTAGTCATTCTTTACAGGATCCCTCACACCTGGAATTGTCTGAAAACCAGAGATCTTCAGATGTCAGCCTGAGAAATTCTAATTCAACAGGACGAGAGTGGAGCCCAGGTATTTGCAGTTACAAAAAGCCCTCTGGGCTGTTCTCACCAGACACCTGAATGAAAGAAAGCCACTTGTATCAACATCAGGTTATAAGGAACTTGTCCTCAAAAATAATCTACTTTTGCAAATAACAAACCTGAGCACCTAACACATTAGTTATTCCACACAAAACTTTTATGCAGTGGGGATACTTATCCTCCCATTTGACAGATGAAGAAACCGAGATATGTTCAGCGTATTGTTAGTGATTGTCATCCTGGGTCCAGCTCTAAGAACTAAAAACCTGTGTTTTACAGGCTCAGCCTTATACACAGGGAGAATCTGAACAGGAAGCATATGAGGACCCTCTAAACTGAATTTCCCTGAGTGTTCAGTGTTTGCTGTCCTTTCTTTTGGTGTCACTTTAGTTCCTGAGTGTCTGCTCTGAGGCCCCTGTTAGTCAGCTTGAGCCTCTCACCAGTCTCTGCTTACTTGGTTTAATGCAAGTTTGTGCAAGCCCATCCCTGAACTTGAACTCAGCTGCCTGGACGCCTGACCTCTTGTCTGGTACTGGGTGATCCTAACCCTTGCAACTGGAACTATCTTCCAGGACCCTCAAATTACCTCACATGACCCATCTTGATCTAGAACTTGCTCCTTCACCTGATGCTGAGAGGCCTGGCCAGTTTGGATCAAGATTATTTAGACTCTGAGTCACAATGATTTAAATTGGTGGTTTGGACCCTCATTTTTCACAGAAGGGGTCAGCTAACTCTTCTTCCACTCCCCCCAGTCCTGGATAGTTGCTATTCACTCTCTAAAAGCCCTCTGCAAGGAGCTCCCAGCAGGCCTCGTAGATACAGCCATCTTAACTAATTATGCAAAAAATGTGCAATTAAAATTCTTAAAAGGCAGTTCCCCTTTTGACAGAAAATTATGTTAAATTTTCCAGATTCTGAGAGTAGAGATTGTAAAGTGAATAAGTAGAAAAAAATATAAGAGGAAAGCAGAGGTTTTACATGGAAATATATTTTAGAAACTATCAATTTTTTTAACCTATAATTTTTTTCTCTTAAAAAAATTTTTACTTATTTACTTTTAAGAGAGAGAGAGCGAATCCCAAACAGGCTCCATGCTGATGACTCAGGGCTCAATCTCACAAACTGTAGAATCATGACCTGAGCCGAAATCAGGAGCCGGACACTTAATTGAACGACCCAGGTGCTCCTTAAATCTAAAATTTTTAAAAACAAAATAAAATTTTTAAAAATAAAAATAAAAAATAAAAAAATAAAAGTTGATTATAGTAGATTTTGTGTATAAATTGGAACCTAACATGAGGTGACTAGTTTAAGGACTATAAATTCCATAACTTTATTTAAATTATAAAACGATATATACCTATTACAAAAAATATACATTAAAAATATTAAACTGTAAATACTTAATTGCAAATGGTTGGCAAAATTCCTTACATGTGCTATATAATGCCAACTAGGTGAATGTATGTTATTATATATACACACACACATATATGTAGTACAATATTAATGCTGATTTATGTAAATACATACAAAGTAAATAATATTTGTATTTGCATACATACACAAACTTGATATAATAGAAGATTCTTTGTATTTATTTTGCTTTATATTCAGTGGTCATATCCCTTTCATCTTAATCCACACCTTTGGTCAGAACAGCTGTCAAATGTGTGGTTTCCTCCCAAGAAAGGTGATTTTCAGCAGTAGCTATAAGTATAATGGAAGTTCTTTTACATGGTCTGTCAAGGCATAAAATTCCTTAAGAGAGAAGGAGTAGGGGTGTGAAATGAAGCTATAGCTTGACAGGGACAGAGATAGGAGAATTCAAATAACTGGATACATGTTGGTTCCCAATCACCATGAAATGATTGCCAAATTAGTGCATTCTGTGATGAGCTAAGGCTTCTGCAGTTGAGCAAACTGGAGTTCAAATTCAAGTTGTGCAATTCATTATCAGAGCGGCCTTAACAAAGTTTACCTTCCCAAGTTTAGTTCTCTTATCTATGAAATGGATACACAGCAAAGCCTCGGACTGCGAGTAACTTGTTCTGCAAGTGTTCCGTATGACGAGCAATATTCCTAACGCATTTTAACTTGACAAATAAACGATGTCTTGCAACACAAGCAGTCTGTGATGCCAAATGTCACGTGATCATAACTGAGCCAATGGCTCTTGAAATTTGCTTTGACATACAAGTGGTCTGGATGATATGCCTGTTTCCAGAATGAATTATGCTGGCAAACAAAGGTTTTTCTGTAATTTATAATTACTTCACAGAGTTGCTCTCAAGTCCAAATAAGATTAATACGAAAAGCATTAACTGATGATGCTTGCACAGGGTAAAGTCTTGTACACACAGTAGCTATTAGTCTCCACCCTTAGTACCACTGCTCCCTTGATGTGTACTCATCAGAGAAGGAAACTCTACCTGACTTCTGCTGCTTGAAGCTATAAATAACCAAAGCAACTCTTACTGATGGCAGGCCATTTTGGAAGGATGGCTCATCCAGAGGCCCAACCCCACACATTCACTCATTCATTCAGTCACTTACACTCATTCGCTCAATACTGATTTATTGACTCCTAGTGTGTACCACACATTACAAAGATATGGGCATATAAGAATAAATAGAAGATGCTGCCTTGCGTATAGACATGTAATATAAGTCCTTAATATGTCATAGCTACAATTGCAGAAGTATGTATAAAGTAAAGCTTGAGTTTTTTGAGGAATGCGTTACAGCCTCTCCTCGGATAGTAGAGAGAAAGTATCTTAGAGAATATTATTTTTGCAGCAAATTTTAGAAACAAATAGGTATTTTCCAGATGGATGGGGCTAGAGACAAAACGATAGGGTTTTTCCAGTGAAAGAACTGAAATAACATCAAGAGAAATAAAGGTATAACAAGGGGCTTGAGGTACTGATGACGGGATTAGCGAAAGAGACACGGTTGTCAAGATAGGCTGGGCTTGTAACAGAGTCTTGTACGTGAGGACAAGAAATCTGAAATGGACTCCTTAGATGATTTTGAAAAGCAGAGTGAACACATTTGGGCTGTAGTGTATAGTTTCATCAGGTTGTTTGGGAAAGGTTACTCTGGTATCATTTTTGAAGGCACATTAAAATGATATAAATTCAGAGAGTGGGACTAAGACTGTTACAAGAATTCATTCAACCTAAAATGAGTGAATATTCAAACTAAGGCAGTGACATATTGGGGCTCCATGTGGGCTTTATGTAATCTCAGGAGGCTGGTTTATACATTTTGCATGTGAAAAGAAGTCTGTAAGCAGCTCTGTTTACTTAAGAATAATTTAAGAAAAGATGAGGAGTATCTAGAAGGTAGAAATCTGTCCTGACTGTGAACTTGGAACATCTAAATTTGCTAATTATGTATGAGAGCTTCAATTTAGTAAGCTTTAACAGATGCAAGCAGAGCAGTAATCAGCCCAAGGACACGTGGCTTGGACACTGCAGAAACAGGGCCCCGTTGCAGGGATTGTCAAACTCCTGGGGAATGCACACGATGAGGCAATCATCAACTGTCATCATATTCAGGACTATGAAAAAGCCACATTGAAGCCACATCGAGATTTAAAACTCTTGGGTTAGGCACTATTTGGTTCTTTTCTTAATTTGCCATGTTGGTCTTTTATTTAACCACTGCTGATTCCTTATGCATTTCCTTGCAGTGACTCGAACAATTCAACAAATGGTTTTGTTGTTAGACCTTTACTGTGTTGGTAGATGGTGGTCTGAAATCCATAAAAAGTAGAAGGAATCAGATCAAATTTTTATTTACTTCTTTTATTTCTTCTGACAATTTTCCAAATGCTTTTGCTTCTGATATTTGTGAAAATATGAACAGTGAAATGTGGAATTAGCCTACTGTTCTGTTGGTTTTAGAGTCACAGACTAGGTTTATAGGACAGAAAACACACTACTGTCCAGAGAAAAGTACAGGGGATGCTACATTCCTTTCTAATGTTGGTTTGCCTAATTCCATCAAATGTACCTCAGTCAGGGGCGCCTGGGTGGCGCAGTCAGTTAAGCGTCCGACTTCAGCCAGGTCACGATCTCGTGGTCCGGGAGTTCGAGCCCCGCGTCAGGCTCTGGGTTGATGGCTCAGAGCCTGGAGCCTGTTTCTGATTCTGTGTCTCCCTCTCTCTCTGCCCCTCCCCCGTTCATGTTTTGTCTCTCTCTGTCCCAAAAATAAATAAACGTTGAAAAAAAAATTTTAAATAAAAAAAAATGTACCTCAGTCATTAAAAAGTAGAAAAGCTGACGGCAGGAATACAGCTTAGTCAGACATTTACCCTAATCTCAAAGGCTTCCAACAAAATTCACTTGACTTGAATACTGATAAAGAACAGCCAAGACAGTGCAGCTAAAAGCTAATAAATGTACTGTAAATTAACATGTAAATGCAACCAAAGTGGCAGTTTGCTGAATTTAGAAATGGTTAAGGCTATTGTTTAATACGGTATTATTCATTACTCCTATATCTGATTAGCATTCGCTGCAAAATTAAGTTTCTACTCTTTTGAATATATCATAAATAGAATAACTTCTGAAGTTTTTACTCTGGGCAATTAAAATAACTAATAGAGAACCACAAGAAATCTTTCAGTAATTAATAATTTTATGCCAATCGTTTTCCTCTAGCTATCAGGAACGTGAAGAAATAATGCACAAAAATGTTATAGAGCATAGAATGTTTATAGGACATAAAAAGAAAGATAATAGTGGGCAGTGAGTTTACTAATCACACTAGTCCTTATTTCTCACTGATAAACAAAACTGTATTTATTAACATTATCAATTTATATAAATCATTTATTAATATACTTCATAATTACAACACATAAGTAATAGGACTTAGCACATTTTCAGATTTAGCTTTGTTTTTATAAATGAGAGCTAGATATATGCAGATGTAATTTGAAACAACAGACCTAGGTGACATAGGGAGACAGCTATGCACAGAGGATCAAGAGACAGGAGTTCCATTCTCAGGCAAGGGTGAAAGCTTTGAAGTGTTATGGAATGGAGTGTTAAGAAATATAGGTTCCGAGGCGCCTGGGTGGCTCAGTCAGTTGAGCGACCGACTTCGGCTCAGTTCATAATCTCACGGTTTCTGAGTTTGAGCCCTGCATCGGGCTCTGTGCTGACAGCTCAGAGCCTGGAGCCTGCTTCTGATTCTGTGTCTCCCTCTCTCTATGCCCCTCCCCCATTCATGCTCTGTCTCTATCTCAGAAATAAACAAACATTAAAAAATTAAAAAAAAAAAAAAGAAATATAGGTTCCACTCTTGATTAAGCCTCTGTTTCACTCAGGAGCTGAGTTGTCACTTTTCCTGTGGGGGCAAAATTAGAGAAACATTTTTTTTTAAGCAAAATGATGCTCTTTTAGTGAATCCAGACATAAACAAATAATTGTGTGATACACTACATACATGTGTAGTGAAAGTGAACATGCCTAGAAAGTATGGAATGTTATCCTGTTCTTCAACTCGCTGTGTGGCCTTGGTCGACTGCATTAATCCCTCTTTGTTTCAAGTGTGAAAATAAGGAAGTAGATTAAGTCCAGCATGACAAGTCATTTTCACACCAAGTGCCAATAATGGAAGGTTGGAAAAAGCTGCTTGGTGCTGTATGTTGAAATAGATTATGAGCTTGTGTCACAGCTCAGCAAGAAAGAATGGAGCAAAGGGTAAGGACTTGGCAGGTCAAGTGCTGCTTATTTGCTACTCATGAATTGGTTTATCCCTGGGTAATTTCTAGTTCTAAATCTCTGTGACTCTATAATTTAACATCAAGATAATAGGTAATGCTAGAACACGTAGGGGAAGCAGGCAATCGTTTGACAAGCTTTAGGAAAGGACCCAACACTTAAAAACATCACTGCCTTATACAGTGTTTAAATTTCTATATTTGTTCATCTTTCTGGTTAAGGTGATACAGGCAGCTATTACCAGTTTAAACTATTACTAATCGTTAACACCTTGGTTCAAATTAATTGATCGATATAGCTAACCTATGATGACAGTAGACCTTGGAAAAAATGAGATGTATAATAATATGTATGTAAAAGGAAAAAGGAAAAAGGTCTTATGTATGTGACAATATTGTCAGTAAGGGTAGTGTAGACTGAAGTATGCAGTGGGCAATCCAGGAACTAGGAAATCATTGACTTGCCTTATTGTCAATAATGAAATGTTTTCAGGAGTCAGGGTAATAGGTGATGGGAAACTGACCAAATCACCAAATTCCATACTTTCCAGTCATGCTCACTTTCACTACACATGCGTATAGTGTATCACACAATGATTTGTTCATATATGGATTCACTAAAAAAGCATCCATTTGGTAAAAAAGAAAACTGCTTCTGTAATAGATACAAAAGAAAGCTCGTTCTTTCTACAGTGTTACTTGGGGACAACTCTGCTGAAGGAGGAAAAACAAAAATGGAATCTTTTTTAAGAATGAATGTATCAATATCATTTCTACCACTCAGGTTAAAGTACATGGTTCTACTTTCCTAATCTAGATAAAAACATTAAATGGAAATAGCAGTATCCATTTACCAGACCTAAAATTACCAATCTCAGCCATGGCAATGGTTAATGGTTTTCATTTACCCTTAAAATAATAAAATTGAAGATAGCAATAAATCTAATTATATAAATGTTGTAATTAGTAACAGAATTACAAATGGATTAATAAACATATAACAAGAGAAATAAGAAAACATATATCATATTTTAGGAATATTTAATATTACATGTTTATAGTAATCAGATGAAAATATAAAACTATCTAAATTTCAAATCGCTGCTGGAGGCTAAATGAAAATAACTATTTCTGTCTGTTGTGTATTTCTCTTGATAAAACATTACAGATAATGGAAAATATTTAAATTGGCAGAAACAGAAATAGTAATTCACATATGCATTTGCATATATAAAATATGAGTAGTTACATGTGATAAACAGGCTGTCTATGTACCTACATTTTGGTGGATATACATTTTACATATACACGCATATAACCATGCTGTTTAAAGAAATTACATTCAGTTACTTCTATATTTGAAGTGGCAAATTGAATTAATCACTTTGTCAATTTGTATTCATTGGTAAAAGCTTTCAGAAGAGATAAATTGAGAAGGTTTTAAAAAATGGGCTCTCAGTAGAAAGGAACATTTGAATCGGTTACTGATATCTGCAACAGGCATAGCAGTACATACAATGCTGACATTCATTTCATACATGTGATATTCCTTTTCTGTGTCCTAAGGTTGGGGATAAGTGAAAAAACATTTTCCACCCTTTAATTATATTTAATGATCAAACCCAGGATAAGTGAAAAATGATTAGTTGAGAGAACAGCAAAAATATGAAGGCATAAAACAAAACAAAACAAAAATCCTCAAATATCTAAAAAAAAAAAAGCAAACTTCAGGGGCACCTGGATGGTTCAGTGGGTTAAGAGTCTAACTTCAGATCAGGTCAGGATTTCGTAGATCTTGGGTTCGAGCGCTGCATCAGGCTCTGGGCTGACAGCTCAGAGCGTGGAGCCTGCTTCAGATTCTGTGTCTCCCTTTCTCTCTGCCCCTCCCCCACCCCACACTGCCTGCCTCTCTCTCTCTCTCTCTCTCTCTCTCTCTCAAAAATTAATAAGCATTAAAAAATAAAAAAAACAGGGGCGCCTGGGTGGCGCAGTCGGTTAAGCGTCCGACTTCAGCCAGGTCACGATCTCGCGGCCCATGAGTTCGAGCCCCGCGTCAGGCTCTGGGCTGATGGCTCAGAGCCTGGAGCCTGTTTCCGATTCTGTGTCTCCCTCTCTCTCTGACCCTCCCCCGTTCATGCTCTGTCTCTCTCTGTCCCAAAAATAAATAAACGTTGGAAAAAAAAAATTTTTTTAAATAAAAAAAAAATAAAAAAAACAAATGCAAACTTCAATAACTATTAGAATAATTATTTAAGATTGTTAAGGATTAAAAAACCACAAAAGCTATATTTTTTTCTAGAATCAGGTTCCAGAGCTATACTATGGTAATCATGATATAGTACTTGAGAGGTTAAAAAATTGTTATGTAACTAGCTTTTCTAGAAATACAAGTTATTACTGTTTTAACACTAGGAATGATAGAACTTAAATTCTTCGATTTTATATTGTTCTTGAACTTCAAGACTATTCAGCAGATATGGTGATCAAGAACTGAATGTTAAAAGTTATTTTAAAGTATATCAGGGTATATATTGCTTATTTTACACTAAAATCTTATTTTTCATTTGTACCCACAGTGAACATATAGCACTGAACCTTCTTCATACAAATACTGTGATATTTTTTAACTTTTTGAGGAACCTCCATACTGTTTAGCACAGTGGCTAAAGCAGTTTGCATTCCCACCAACAGTGCAAGAGGGTTCCTCTTTCTCCACATCCTCACCAATACCTGTTGTTTCTTGTGTTGTTGATTTTAGCCATTCTGACAACCTGTCAGAGGTGTAAGGTGATATCGCATTATAGTTTTGATTTGTGTTTCCCTAATGATGAGTGGTTGAGCATCTTTTCATGTCTGTTGGCCATTTGTATGTATTTTTTGTTAAAAATGTCTATTCATGTCTTTGGCCCATTTTTTATTGGATTATTATGGGGGTGTTAATTTTTATAAGTTCATTATATTTTGTATACCAACCCCTTATTGGCTACCCTACAATGTAGCAATTGTACTATGAGGCATTTACCCAAAGAATACAAAAATACTAATTCAAAGAGGTACACGCACCCCAATGTTTATAGCAGTATTTATAATAGTCTAATTATGGAAACAGTCCACGTAAAGAAGATGTGGTAAACACACACACACACTGCAATATTACTCAGCCATAAAAAAGAATGAAACCTTCCATTTGCAACAACATGGATGGAGCTAGAAGCCATTATACTAAGTGAATGAGTCAGAGAAAGACAAAACCATACGATTTCACTCATATGTGGAATTTAAGAAGCAAAGCAAATGAGCAAAGGGAAAGAGGAAAGGAAAACCAAGAAACAGACTCTTTACTGAGAACAAACTGATGAACAAACTGATATCAGGAGGGAGGTGGGTGGAGGGAATGGGTTAAATAGGTGATGGGGATTAAGGAGCACATTTGTGATGAGCACCAGGTGATGTATGGAATTGTTGAATCACTATACTGTATAACAGAAACTAATATTATACTGTACGGTAATGAATTGAAATTTAAATAAAAACTTAAAAAAAACTACTGTGATAGGATTGTTGGAGGATATTAATTGAATCACAGTACTGTTTTCCACGATCTAGAGATCATGGAGGCTATGACTGTAAACTACAAAATTAGAGCACGTGCCTTTTCATGGAGAAAAACTTTCAGAAATAATACCATTCAAGTTTTGCCTTAATAAAACACAGCATGTATGGAAATAACAGAGGCACCTTTTTTCCTTCATGTATATCTGATTTCTCTTCTCACCATAGCAATTGCAATGGATTTATTATGCTTATAGTTTAAAGTGACAATATCTTGACAGATTGTCCTTCCACACTGAATTAAACTCAAAGTGCAAAATCAGTTCTCAATAAATATCTGTGTAAAATAAAACAATTCTACTGGTCTCTCTACATATGTAGTAGGACAATTCATATTTCTCCCCCTTAGTTACTGTGACAAAGAACATTTTATCTAGCTATTAAATTTTCTTATGTTGACATTATATGAAGCAAGGAGATAACTTTAAGGAAATAGAGATGAAGTGTTTAGATTGGTGCCTTAGCTAATTGGATTCTATTCCAGCTAAAGCTTTCTTTTAAAAAGGAACACTTATGTAATCTAAATAAAGTCATAACTTATCCATGTCTACCCATTTACCCAGTAATCCATCTGCCTATCCATTCATCATTGAATAAGTACATATTATAATCCTGGTATACACAATATTTCACACAATATTTGTGTTTCCCCAGAGGTACATCCTGAGATGAAGTTTTGAGTGAAAGTAGTTTATTTGGGAGATGATCCCAAGAAACACTAGGAGACTGGGTAAGAGAAATGGGAAATGAGAGGAAGCCAACAGAAGGTACATTAATGAGTTCAGCACTCTTGTGAGCAAATTGGGCTCAATTCCACCGGCGGCCATTGGAAGGCAGTGTGTAGAATAAACCTGAGAGTTCTCCCAGACAGAAGGTGAGAAAATTGAGGTATTTTCCAACCAGGTCCCACTAAGTGTTGATTGAGGGCTGGGGGGTGTTAACTCTCTGGCATTTCTAGACTCTCTAAGGTGTATTCTCCCACGGCCAAAGAAATCCATTAAGCAAACCACTGTAGTGATTAGCAGCAAGAAGTCACTGGTAAAAGAGAGAACCTAGGAGACTTGGTGAGGGCATTGGAAATTTTCATGACAGCCAGAGAGAATGTTAAACATTGCAGGGATAAAAAGGAAGAGTGGCCTCTGCCCTCATGGAGTTTCCAGTAGACTCGGTAAACCCTGGAAATCAATGATTTTAAAACAAGAAAATGAACAAAAAATGAAGTTAAGGCACAAAACAGAAAGGGAGTATAAGTGTCCTCAGATTTCCTAAAATAATAATTTAGATACCTGAGCCAAATTATTTTGTGTCATATTGTTGCTGCGTCTCATCTTTGATTGTGTTATGAATACAAACAGAATAGGCATATACAACATATTTCAAATGATGAGACAATAATGCTACATGGCAGCCATCATTAACAATAACAAAGAGAACTGGTTACATGTTGCCAAAAGCATCAAAGAAAGTTAAAGAGGTTTTGCCAGTACTGAATCCCAAGTTTCCAGTGAACCATAAGGAGACTTTTGGGCGCTTCACTAGCTTTGTTGCAAAGCCTAAAATGCAAAGTAGTTTCCTAATTTAAGGAAAAATAAGTGCACCTTGGGGCGCCTGGGTGGCGCAGTCGGTTAAGCATCCGACTTCAGCCAGGTCACGATCTCGTGGTCCGTGAGTTCGAGCCCCCCGTCAGGCTCTGGGCTGATGGCTCAGAGCCTGGAGCCTGTTTCCGATTCTTTGTCTCCCTCTCTCTCTGCCCCTCCCCCGTTCATGCTCTGTCTCTCTGTCCCAAAAATAAATAAACGTTGAAAAAAAAATTAAAAAAAAAAAAATAAGTGCACCTTTAGTCATATGACCTCTGAAAGAAACACTTGGGTGCTTGGAGTAACCATCAGGAGAGGCCCCTGGAGGCAGGGGTCCGACCACATAAGGCAAGAGGCTTTTGCTTTTTCAAAACAAGATGATCTTTGTAACATATGATCTTGATAGTAATATAAAGTAACCTGATGATACCTAAGCCGAAAGCAGCAACATGACCACTTCCAGATTAAAACTGGAAGGTTAGGGGCAGGTGAGTGGCTCAACTGGTTGAGCGTCCAACTTCTGCTCGGGTCATGATCTAGCAATTCATGAGTTTGAGCCCTGTGTTGGGGTCTGTGTTGACAGCTGAGGGCCTGGAGCCTGCTTCAGATTCTGTCTCCCTCTCTCTCTGTCCCTCCCCTGCTCATGTGCTCACGTTCTCTCTTTCTCTCAAAAATAAATTTAACAACATTAGAAACAAAACAAAACAAATTTTAAAAAAT
Organism: Prionailurus bengalensis; assembly: GCF_016509475.1. Classification (NCBI taxonomy): domain Eukaryota; kingdom Metazoa; phylum Chordata; class Mammalia; order Carnivora; family Felidae; genus Prionailurus; species Prionailurus bengalensis. Next base: position 139,681,646 of record NC_057350.1, read on the forward strand.
GGAAGGTTAACAGTGTCCTGTTTGGAAGAAAGTAAGCATTGAGCACTGTCAGCATTTACACGAGTGTGATTTCAGCCACACCAGGGAAAATTGTAATTCTTAAGAACCAGTGAACTTTCTTTTTATGGTGAAAATATTTAGATTTAGATTTAGCCAGCTGGACTCAGTTTAGATGATCCCAATTTTGTGGACAACATCCAAAACATCATAGTCAGGAGCCAGTCGAACATATGCCTTCCTTTCTCCTTCGGGCCTGATCAGAGTGTTGACCTTGGCCATGTCAATGTCATACAGCCTCTTCGCAGCCTGTTTGATCTGATGCTTTTGGCCTTGACATCCACGACGATCACAAGTTTATTACTGTCTTCTGCTTTCTTCATGGCTGACTTGGTAGTTAGGAGGAACCTGATGACAGAGTGATCAAGCTTGTTTCTCTTGGGGGTGCTCTTTCGAGGATATATGGGGTGCCTTCAGAGACACAGGGTCTTGGGCCACCCAAATGTAGGTGATGTGCACACCTTTTCTTGTGACTGGACGCCTTCAGCATTGCTTTCTTGGTCTTCAAAGGGGCTTCCTTTTTCACCTGTGGTGCCATTTTCATGAAAGGGAACCGGTGAACTTTTATAATAAACAGATATGCAGAGTGAGAGACCTGACAGAATCAGTCTTTAAAATCTTAAAGTTTCCTTTGTGCAATATCCTAAATCTACTATAGATATGCTTTTGTATATCTATACTCGGCATTTAATACCAAGTGATACTTTTTATTGAGGTCATAATTACTAGCACTCACAGAATGAAGTCTTCAGCAGTTAACACATACTACTTTCCTTTTTAATAAATTAGAAACAATGCTCCTCAGGAACCACTCAGATTTACTTTGTTCATTTGCCTACGTGGATAAATGTACTTCATAATTTGTCCAATAAGAAATGTAAGGACTTTTGAAAAATATACACAATTAAATTTAATCTATGTGGATGAAGAAAACAGAAAAAAACGTACATGAGAAGATTTTTAAAAACGTGGAGAGTTAAATTACACAAAATTTGCTAGAAATAAGGTAAAATTTGGAACATAAGCTCTCTAACAACAAGTGCAAAAAAGAGCCATAAGAGGTAATTTCAAATGATCATTGGATAATGCTAAAGAAATTGCTAACATAATCTAAAGCATGACAGTACTAAAATTAGAAGCACGTTTCTTCCACGGGGCCTAGCAATATAGTGGCAATGTCCTTAAAATATGTATTTTCTATAAATAGAACAATAGGTTTTATAAGATAAGCCTATTTCTAATAGCTTCTTTACAGAAACTAGATAAAATGCTAAAGCTCATAATAACAACACTGAGTTGTTGCTGTGCACCATAATTGTTAGGTCATTTTCCATCATAACCACTCTATGTAATAGACAAAATTATTATCCTCTCTCAACAGTTAAGGGAAGCAGCTTAGAGAAGTTACATACCTTGTTCAGAATCAATTATCCATCAGTGGCATAGATTAGATTCCCAACTGATGACTGCATAATCAAGTTCCAAGAATCTAGGCCTTATGAGTTACCACTGGTTAAGTCCAATGTCATGATATCTCAGCATTTAGAAACAATATAGAGCTTGGAAATACCTTAAATCATCACAAGTATGTTGTTTTAAAAGAAAAGATGCTTATTTATTTTGAGAGAGAGAGAGAGAGAGAGAGAGAGATAGCATGTGCATGCTGGAGTGGGGTAGGGGCAGAGACAGAGACAGAGAATCCCAAGGAGGTTCCACACTGTGAGCATAGAGGCCAACATGAGACTCGATCTCATGTACTGTGAGAACATGACCTGAGTTGATATCAAGAGTCAGATGCTCAACTGAGCCACCCACGCACCCTAGAAGTATGGTTTTGATATGAGACTTGCACTCTAAAGATTAAATAGGAACTCAGTAAACCACTCATAAGTAATCCTTTGAGCAATATAACTTTTTAATTTTCCCTCTTAAGATAAGCAGGTTGCTGAATGGGTTCCTTGTAGCTGAATTAACTTGCTATGTGGGAATGTTAGCTATGAACCAACCTCACTATGGGGAATGGTTATGTGAATATTGGTTGTGAAGTTAAGAAAACACTTATCTCTCTGGCTTCAGAAGGTAGAGATTAGGCACAGACATATTATCCAACCAAAATTGGTATTAAACAATTAATTAACAGGTTAAATAGGAAAGGCATCTTAATTCACACTGATTTGTCCCATTGGATTTGTTTTAAAAACACCTGTTACTTTCTTAATTAAAAAAAATAGGCTCAAATTGAGTATTTTAGGTATTTACTTTCAAATAACCTTAATGGATATAAACCTCTAACTTGATCAACATGACTATTAACATTACCACTGATTATTTTAATGGATAAAAATTATCTACAAGAGAGAATGAATGTCTGTTATTGCCAGGACAAGAAGAAATTAAGAAACAAATTCACTTTTCTATGCTGAAGCAGTTATCTGGCAAGGGTAGCATTCTCTTTAATCTAATATGATCATAATAGTCACTCTGAGGCGGCAACGTTTTTTAAAAACAAGAATTTCAAGAGGTATAATTTCTTAGCATCTGAACCAGATACTCTACTGCCCTCTCATGGATATTATATACGTAGCATGAAGAGTAAATACATCGCCTTAAGAAGGCTCAACAGAATGAAATCTGTTTACATGAAACCCAGGGTGACTAAAATTACCACCAGAAAATCAAAAACAAAAAACAGCATTGTTTTCTTCATTAAGACCATTAGACACAGACACTGTCAATAATTGTAAATGAAAATAAATGCAGTACATTCCACTTATGTTATTACCAACTTTGGCATTACTAATGTGCCTTTTACTTCCCAAATCCTAGGATTCTAATTTTTTTTTTCAACGTTTATTTATTTTTTGGGACAGAGAGAGACAGAGCATGAACGGGGGAGGGGCAGAGAGAGAGGGAGACTCAGAATCGGAAACAGGCTCCAGGCTCTGAGCCATCAGCCCAGAGCCTGAAGCGGGGCTCGAACTCACAGACCGTGAGATCGTGACCTGGCTGAAGTCGGATGCTTAACCGACTGCGCCACCCAGGCGCCCCATCAAATCCTAGGATTCTAAATGTGCTATTATTTCCCTGTTTGGTAATTTCAGATAACTGGCAGAGAACAAATGACTTCAAGTGGCTAATCCCTCCAAATGATTGTTTTGCCACAGTTGACAAATTCCTTCATGAAGCAAGATTTAAGAAATCTTAGGAAATCGCAATATAAATAAAAAATACAAGTGTGGGTACTCAGAGTAAGAGACTGTGGTTATGGGAGCAGAAAAAGGGAATGAGAGGAAGGTTGCTGCATACAGATGTATAGCTTGCAGACGACTCATCTTCAAAGGATGCTGTATACATAAGTATGCATGATATAATGTATACACGATATACATGTTGTATGCATAGTACACATAAGTATAAATTATAGCGAATATTTAGATTAGATCAGTGGGAATTCTAGTACCTTGAATTAAGAAATTCATTTTTTTTCTTTCAATCAAATCACTCGGAGATTAAAAAAATTCACTGGTACTCGTGTGAAAGTTCAGCCGATACACTGTAAAGACAAGCAAAGAGCTGAGAGGTGTGGTATCTTTAAAGCATATTTTTGACTTGATGTAGCACATTCTCAGCTAACAGTGGCAAGTCCGGGTTTAGAGTTTCATTGGCCTTAGAAACAGGACGTAAACACGATTTTAACACATTTCTTGGTTCGCTCCAAACATAGAGATACAAGCATTCCATATGTACTTTCTAGTACAACTTTTTTTTCCACTTACAGGTTCTAAAATACAGTTACAAATCTTAAAACGTTACCAACCAAAGCGAAAATAGTTTGGGTTGTTGCACATGTAATATGACCCAAGACATGAAACTGCCACCTGCTATATGTATTATTTCTTCAGTGATTATCTAATTCTAAAAGGACAGAACCTTTATGATCTTGTATACCAATGAATCAAGGCCAGATTAACTGTTCTAGGGGAGCTACAGAGACCACCAATGAGATGTCAATAAGGGGCTGCCAAGAATGCCACCTGTCACATGAACTTTGCCATTGGCTGTGCCTTCGGAAGGGATTTACTTGGAACTTAATATACCATAAATACCTAGTCAGCTATTCAACATAGATTAAGGATACAAGTCAACATCTTCATTGCTGTAAAACTAAGTCAGAAGAAATATTAAGCAAACATGGAAAGAGGGCAATGATCTATGTCAAATTTTAACAAATCTACTCTAAAATCTTATTTCCTTGGCATATGAACTCGAACAACTCATTCTAGAGAAATTTACTTCCATTTTAATTTGAAAACATGTTTCATTTGAAAATTATTTTGAAAAGGGGGGAATATGCTTGAGCATGCTCCAATGAGTTTTTATTAATAATTCTTCTCAGTCTTACTGATCTCTGTTTCTTTAAATGGTTTGGCTTCCACAGCAGGCCCCTCAATTACTACATTTTTAGAGTTGTTGCTCACCTTGGAGCCACCGTACCTCCAGTAGCTTCTCATCATTTGCTCTGCTTCCAGGAAGTCCTTATAGCCCCTTCTGGGCACTTCTATAGTCCTTTCTGCCATCCAACAGTTCTGGATTCTGGGGCCTCTCAGGGAGTGGTGGGATCGAAAATAGGCTCTTGTTATCAATCCAGTGGGTTTGTTGTCACAGAATTGGTTAGGATCTCTTTGATAGATTATATTGGGAAGTGTCTGATGAGCCTTTATTAGTGGAGATTTCTTCAGCATCTACTACATACCAGGCATTGGTGCCAATTACCGAAAAGAGTAAAGGGATTTTGTGCACTTGGGAAAGGCATAGTGTTTGAGTCTGTTAGGGCTGCCGTGACAAATTATAACAGACTGGGTGGCTTCAACAAGAGACATTTATCTCTCACAGTTCTGGAGGCTCGAAGTCCAAGATCAAAGTGTTAGAGGTTTGGTTTCTCTTGCAACAGCTTCATTTGGCTTACAGATGACTGTCCTGTCATCGTGTCCTCACATGGCCTTTTCTCCGTGTGCCATATCCCTGGTAACTCTTCCTCTTCTTACAAAGGCACCAGTCATGTTAGATTAGTGCCCGACCCTTAATGACCTTATTCAACCTTAATTACCTTTGTGAAGGCCCTATCTCAAACACAATTACATTAGGGGTTAAGGTTTCAACACCTGAATCTGGTGGAGGGCCCAGCATAGCACATACATGTTCCAGCTTTAATTTATTTTTTTATTTTTTATTAATGTTTATTTATTATTGAGAGACAGGGAGAGATGGAGCATGAGTATGGGAGGGGCAGATAAAGGGGGAGACAGAATCCAAAGCAGGCTCCAGGCTCGGAGCTGTCAGCACAGGGCCCGTTGCGGGGGTTCGAACTCACAAACCACAAGATCATGATCTGAGCCGATGTCAAGCCTTTAACAGACTGAGCCATCCAGGCACACCAAATGTTCCAGCTTTAAATTAAAGGCATCCAAGTTTGAATTCATCTCTACCTTTTACTAGCGATGTGATGTTGCACAAATCATTTAAGAGAAAACAAAGCTGTGTTAGCTTCTTCATCTATTTTTTTAAATAACATAATCTAGTTCATATACTACTGTTTATCTTACTTAAAATGCATAACAACCCTAAGAGGTAGTCCCTTGCAAAAAAAAAAAAAAAACCCGGAAATTTAAAATTGCTTTCTTGGGGCACCTGGGTGGCTCAGTCAGTTAAGCATCCGACTTCCGCTCAGAGCATGATCTCATGGTTCATGGGTTCGAGCCCCGCATCGGGCTCTGTGCTGACAACTCAGAGCCTGGAGCCTGTTTCAGATTCTGTGTCTTCCTCTCTCTCTGCCCCTCCCCCACTCTTGCTCTGTCTCCCTCTGTCTCAGAAATAAACAAACATTAAAATTTTTTTTTAAATTGCTTTCTTATTCACTTGTTACATTGCTAGAACATTACATATGATGTGAAACAGGTTCTTAAAAGACATCTATTACAAAATGTGTACAATATTAGAAGCAGTGATTTTTAAAGGTAGAGGGAGCTTTGAGACCACCTATTTTTACATCCGTAAAATAAAATGAACCACCAAGCTTGTGGTTTCTTTCAGACTGGTCCACTTCCCATATCTGAAAGCCCACCAAAAATAACACATAGAAATGGAAGGTTCCTTCATACCAAAATCATTTTCGTTTAAAACGACACTGATTAAGCCACTGGTTGTTGCCCACTGTGACATATCTGCTTCTTTAAGACAACACATTTTCATTTTATCAACTTCTTCATTAACGTCAAACTCTAAGCACAGGAAATTCAACCTCCTTCTTTCACCTGCTTCTGAACACTCACTGTCTCAGTGATCTGTAAATAATTGACCAGGCAAGCACTGAAGCACAAAGGCAAATAGATCAATACTCCTCCTGCCAGCGCTTACAGCAAAGAGAAATGCTGCTTCTCTCCATTTCCTACCACAGAGGACCTCATTCATGAATCAATTCACAGTCTGCAGCCCCCAGATTTAATTCAGCATGCATAATCAGCAACAATTGCTGAAGTCTTTGATTAAACTTTTAAATTGCCTCCTAATATGATGCAAATGGAAAAAGGTATTGATTAAAGAATCTTAAAATGGTAACCTGTTCAGATGAAAAAGGAAAATGCTTTGAGCTGGTGAGCTTGTGTCACAGGATGAACAGTGTGAACAATGCTCTAAGGATTTCCGATTACAGATGCAAAACAAGCAGTTAAAATACCTACTGGTTGTCATGTTCATAAACTTGAAGAACTTAGATAACGTTGTCAAATGGTGTGGCATTTATTTATGATGAAAAACAAGACAGATGACCTGTAAAAACATAATCCTTAAGTGACCTAAAAATGATTACATTTTTACTCTAGGAAAGTCTTTTTTTTTTTTTTTTTCCTACTATAATGGATTCTGGATTTCAGAGTAACATGATTGTAGATGTAATTTCCCAGTAGTATTCTCCCAAGTACATTCATAACAATTTTCTCAAATGGATTCTTTTCCTGTACAAAGAATTTATCCATTCACTACAAATCACACTAATCTCACTACAAATATTATCGAGCATACAATATATGTCTACATATATTGTCTATATATTTGTCCATATATTGTCCATATATTGTCTATATATGTCCATATATTGTCTACATATTGTCTATATATTTCTACATATTGGAGATATAGGTAAACCAAGTGACAAAACTCTGCATTCATGGAGCTTAGTTTCAAGTGGGGAAGAGAGAAAATTTAAAAAAAAAATTAAAAGGTATAATATGTTTGGTTGAATAATGATAATTCCTATAAAGGGAAGGAGAAAAGGAGGTATGGATATGGAGAAGTCACAATTTGGATATAGAAAGTTCCAAGAAATGGGTGCCTGGGTGGCTCAGTTGGTTAAGCGTCCCACTTTGGCTCAGGTCATGATCTCAGGGTTCATGAATTCGAGCCCCATGTTGGGCTCTGGGCTAACAGCTCAGAGCCTAGAAACTGCTTTGGATTCTGCGTCTCTATCTCTGCCCCTCCATAACTTGCATTCTGTTTCTCTCTCAAAAATAAATAAACATTAAAAATAATTTTTTTTAAAAGTTCCAAGAAAGGATGGTGACATTTCAGTAAAGAGCTAAATCGGTAAGAAAATTAGTCATGCAATTTTCTAAATAAAAATGCTTTAAACAGAGACAACAGCAAATGCAAAAGCCCTGGGGTGAAATCAAGCTTAGTCTGCATCATAGAAAGAGCTAGGAGGCTGGTATGGCTGATATGCTATAAGTAGAGGGGAAAGGAAAAAGAAATGAAGAAAGGTAATAGGGGGTTATACAGGACTTTGAAGGCCACTATAAGGATTTTGTTTTTATTCCAAATGCAATGGAAAGCGACTGAAGGATTTTAAGCAGAGGAGGAACATAATCTGACTTCTGTTTTGATAGGAACACTTTGGCTGATGTGTTGAGGATAGATTGTTGTAATTATGAGAACAGGATGGCATAAGATAGGATGGGATGGGGTGAAATGAGACAAGATAGGATATACGACAGGATATAACAGAACAGAACATAATACTAACTAGAAAATGAGAAGAGGAAATCGTAAGGGGAAAGATCAGGAGCTCAGTTTTATACATGCTACATTTGAAATATTTATTTATTTATTACATATTTACACAGGCATTAAGTAGCAATTAGTTACACGGGTCTCAAATGGCTATATGACTCAGGGAAGAGATTAAGGCCAGAAATACAATTTAGGAACCACCAATGTTTAGAAAGAACTTAAATTATGATATTGGATGAAATCACCAAGAAATTAAAACAGACAAAATAAAGAAGACTTCCTAAGGCTAAGTGCCAGGATGCCCCAGCACTGAGAGGTCAAGGAGATGAGAAACTAGCAAAAAGAGAATGTGTGGTAAGAAGGTAGGAGAAGATCCAGTAGGTTCAATGGCTAGTGAAGACAATCTTTCAATAAGAAGACAGCAATCAGGGGTGCCTCAGTGGCTCAGTCGGTTGAGCATCCGACTTCAGCTCAGGTCATGATCTCGCAGTTTGTGAGTTCGAGTCCCGCGTTGGGCGCTGTGCTGACAGCCTGCTTCAGATTCTGTGTCTCCCTCTCTCTGCCCCTTCCCCGCTCAGGCTTTGTCTCTCTCTGTCTCTCAAAATGAATAAACATTGAAAAAAATAAGAAAAAGAAAGACAGCGATCAGCATGAAGTCATTGGTGACCTTGAAAAGAACAGTTTGAGTAAATAGGGGAAGGAAGCCATGTCTGTTTGGAGTGGATCCAGGGATTTATCTGGAGTGGAGATAACTATTATAAACAACTCTCTCACAGAGTTTTTCTATTAAGGGAAAGAGATAAGTGGGGTTGAGATAGAGGGAAAATAAAGAGTACTTTTAAGATGAAAGAATTAATAAGATGTTTGAATAGTGATGGGAAATACACAGCAGGGAATGAAAAACTGATGTGCCAGGAGACAACGGGGAGGCTGCTCAGGACTGACTGGGACTAGAAAAGAGGACAGGATCTTGGCCATTGTGAGAGAGTGGAGGCATAGTGTTTTGGGGCATAGCTGCAGGGAGGTAAGAAGATGCCACAGGGAGAGCTTGTGAAAGGTCTTTGCTAAACCCTTCTATTTCCATAGTGAATAGGAAGCAAACTCATCAGCCAAGAATAAAGATGAGGAGAAGGCTATGAAGATTTGAGGACTGAAGGAAAGGATGAAAAGTCATCTAGTGGATTAGGAGAAAAATAATCAGGGGATATAGTGCAATTACTCGGCAGCACGGAGAGTCCACTAGAAGTCAGTGATCATGGGAACAAGTAAGCAGGGATGTGTGTGTGCGTGTGTGCCTGTGTGTGTGTGTGTGTGTGTGTGTGTGTGTGTGAGAGAGTGTGTGTGTGTGTGTGTGTTCACCCGTATGGGTGCAGATCGGAAGTAGAAAGAGAGTTCCATGATTTAACTAGAGTTGATGTCCACCAAATGAGAAAGGAGGAAGGAGATTTAGAGTATATTTAAGGGAGTGATTATAATGGTAAAATGTGTAAGTTAAGGAGAGAACTAAGAGCAAGATAAAGATAAGTTTCAGTGAACTGATGGCAAGACTAATACAATGGATTGCTTCACCCAAATATATTTCAACATGTACCTCAATATACTGTACAACCAGTGTTCCATTATATACATTTGTAAACACAATCCTGTAGATGAACTGTAGAAATGTTACTAAATAGTAATGATAATTAATGGTCATTAATTTATTAACATTGCATGAACCGATTGCCTAATGTTTTGATGCCTAGGAAATATGAATACTTTAGAAACTTAATAATTTGCCCATATCTTTAACAGTAACTTATCAAAAAGTCACTAAATGTATATTTATGATAAATTAGTAATTATATCTTCCTGTCCTGAAATTCCAAAAAATGCACTTGTGTAAAATTATGAAGATATTTTGACATTTAAGAAAGAAATTAACTAGTCCAAGTTATTCACTGAAAATTCTGTTCACTTAAGAAGATATAATACAATAGATTCAGACTATATAAATAGTGTGAAGTTGCCTTAAATTGTTCCTTTTTAAAATGAAAGTAATAGACTGGGAAATCTATAAAGCCCTTCCAAAAACTAAAATTCTAGATCTTTATGAAACCTATTAAATGTCTTATTAGCTAGAAGTGCAGTTAACTTATCTCTTTTAATAAAAAAGTAGTTATTTTTGTATTATTGTCTTTAAATACCCTCAAAAATTCCTTTCTATTCCTTCCTGGCAGGGATAACAAAGAATTTGGATCCTTAAATAAAATACTTTTGGGCCTTCAGAAATACTTCATATCCTCGAGATCCTTTTTTCTTCATTCTCCACAAATAAAGTTTGCTTAATATCCTACTCAATAGCATGAAGACTCTAAGGTGTAAAAAGCAATTCAGTCAGACTATGGAACAGAATACTGTACTTGAACTCTCTATGTGAGTTGTGTGTGAGGAGAGTGGGAGGGAGAGGGAAAGAAGGAGAGAGTAAAAGGCTACATACAGAAACAGACAATAAAAAAACCCTGCTCTTTTATTAATTTTACGCTATACTAGAACACAGTATAATGGCCACATTAAATTAATAAAAATAATTAAGAAATTTGAAACAGATCACATTTCGGGTTTGAGGCAAGATAAATAAGAAAATACACTCTATGTACTCCCCCTACTAAGTACAACTAAAAACCTTGGAAACAATAAAGCAACCATAAGATGACAAAAAGAGAAAAGAAGGAAGACTGGAAAGAGACTTCAGAACTCAATAAATGATTCTTCTAACACTCCCCACCCTACAATAACTCAGTAGAAGCAGTACCCTTCCCTTCTCCATGGACACCACAGTTGCAGAGGAGGACACAAGTCTGGTGGGTCATCCTCAACATGAACTAAGTAACAACAGCAAAGAGTAGCAAGATAATCAAGAACTGTGCAAGATAATATTGCTGATGAAAAGAATTCTTTAAGCTGTGTATGAACTTCTGAGCAGATCCATGAGTATTTCATATAAGAAAGTGAAGAGAATGTTCAGTAACCTCAGGAAGACAGCAAAAGGGAAAGACAGAAAGAAAAATCAGAAAGAACAAACAAAGGGTGCCTGAGTGGCTCAGGTGGTTAAGCGTCTGACTTTGGCTCAGGTCATGATCTCGCAGCCGCAGCCGGTGAGTTCAAGCCCTGCCTCAGGCACCATGCTGACAGCTCAGAGCCTGGAGCCTGCTTTGGATTCTGTGCCTCCCTCTCTCTCTGCCCCTCCCCTGCTCACACTCTATCTCTCTCTCTCTCTCAAAAATAAATAAACTTAATTCTTTTTAAAAAAGAAAGAACACTACATAATCAAATGACAGGCTTAAATACTAAGATATCAATAATGTCATTAAATTTAAATGGTTTAAACAAACTAATAAAGACAGATTGTATGAATGGATTAAAAAACAACTCAACCAGATACAATCTATAAGAAATAACCTTCAAATATAATAATACGGATAAGTTAAAAGGATCAGTGGATAAATGGATAAAGAAAATGTGACATACACATAGTCACATACACACATACATACAATGTAATATTATTCAGCCACACTAAAGAAGGAAATCCTGTCATATATAAGACCATAAATGAACCTTGGCGAGGGGATTTGTTCTGCTCAGTGAAAAAAGTCAGGGAAGGACAAGTATCATATGATCTCAAAAAGCCAAACTCAGAGAGTAAAATGGTAGTTACCAAGGGCCAGGTGATGGGCAAAATGGAGACATGTTGGTAAAAGGGTTCAGATTTCCAGTGATAACATGAGTAATTTCTGAGGATCTAATGCACAGCACAGTGACTATAGTGAACACTACATACTTTTCAGCTGTTAAGAGAGTAAAACTTCAGTGTTCTCAAAACTATAAAAAGGGTAACTTTATGAGGCGATGAAGGTATTAACTAATCTTACTGTGGCAATCATTTTGCAATATATGCATCAAATCATCACGTTGTATACCTCAAACACACCCAATATTATATGCCAATTACATCTCAATAAAGTTGGAAAAGAAAAAAAAAGTAAAAGGAAAGGAAAATAAGTTACATATAAACACTGATCAATGAAAGTTGGAGTGCTACATTAATATGAGACAGAGAATTCAGAATAAAATCAGTATGTGTCAAATAACCAGGAAAATAGAACAATGTGAAATGTATATGCATCCAACAATAGAGCATCAAAATATTTGAAGCAAAAATGACAGAACTAAAAGGATAAATTTTGCTAGGGGCTTCAAAACCTTTCTTTTAGTAATGACTAAAACTGTCAAGCAGAAAATGACCAAGCATAGAGAAGATCTAAATACCACCATTAACCCACAAAATCTGACAATTAAAGAACACTCCACCAAACAGCAGCAGAAAACACATTCTTCTCAAGTGTACATGGAATATTCATCAAAAAGGCACACATATTCGTTGATGAAACCAACCTCAACAAGTTGAGAATAATCAAAAATCAAACAGAGTATAGTCTCTGTTCATAAGGGAATCATATTAAAAATCTTAAACAGAATAAAAACAGGAAAATCTCCAAACATTTGGGTAGTCACTCCTTTCTCTCCTAATCAGCATCATACTGCAAATCTTTGCCAGTGCAATAAAGCAAGAAAACAAACAAAAAAGATATAAACATAAAAGGTAGAAATAAAACTTGCCTATTTTCAGATGACCTAATTAACTACATATGATTAGCTATATACAAGAAAACCACTATAACTAATAAGAGAGTTCAGCAATCTCTCTCTCTCTCTCTCTCTCTCTCTCTCTCTCTCTCATACACACACACACACACACACACACACACACACACACACACACACATCAATCTTATTTCTGTATATAAACAGTGAATAACTGAAAACAGGAATTTTACATGCAATTTATAACAATTCCAAAAATTATCATACTCAAGTATAAATCTAATAAAACATATCCAGAATTTCTGGGCTAAAACTACAAAGATCCAAATAAATGGGAAGACACACCATGTTCATGGAATGGAAGACTCAACATAATAAAGATGTCAAATCTCTCCGAATTGATCTATAGGCTTAATGCATTTCTATTAAAATCCCAGCATGATTTTTGTAGATATAGATAACCTGAGTCTACCATTTAAAGGAAAAGGAACTAGGGTGCCTGGGTGCTTAGTCGGTTAAATGTCCAACTTTGGCTCAGGTCATGATCCCATGGTTCATGGGTTCAGGCCCCGCATCGGGCTCTGTGCTGACAGCTCAGAGCCTGCAGCCTGCTTTGGATTCTGTGTCTCCTTCTCTCTGTGCTCCTCCCCTGCTTGTGTGCTCACTTGCTCTCTCTCTCTCTCTCTCTCTCTCTCTCTCTCTCTCTCTCTCTCAAAAATAAACATTTAAAAAGATTTTTTAAGGAAAAGGAACTAAGGAACTTTAATCACTAAAATAATTTTGAAAAATAACAACATTTGAGCCACCACATTAAACAATACTAAGGCTCACTATAAAACTACAATAATTTGGACACTAGAATTAGCAAGAGTATACACACAGATCAATAGAACAAAACAGAGAGTCCAGAAGTAGACCCACACAAGCACATCATTGATATTTGATAAAGATGCAAAAAACAATTAAATGAAGAATGGTTACCTTCTCAACAAATAGTTTTAGGGCAATTGGACATCCATGAAAAAAAGAATTATAACACTTTCTACAAAAATTAACTGAAAATGGATCAAAATTATTAATGCAAAATATAGCACTATAAAACAAATAGAAGAGAAAATAGGAGAAAATCCTTGTGACCTGGGGTGAAGAGTTCTTAGGCATGGCACCAAAATCACAATCCATAACAAAGAATCAATAACCTGGACATCTAAAGAATTAAAAATTTTTTCTCAGTGAAACACACCGTTAAGAAAATGAAAAGGTAGGGGCGCCTGGGTGGCTCAGTCGGTTAAGCGTCCGACTTCAGCTCAGGTCACGATCTTATGGTATGTGAGTTCGAGCCCCGCATCGGGCTCTGTACTGACTGCTCGGTACTGACTGCTCAGAGCCTGGAGCCTGTTTCAGATTCTGTGTCTCCCAATCTCTCGGACCCTCCCCCATTCATGCTCTGTCTCTCTCTGTCTCAAAAGTAAATAAACGTTAAAAAAAAATTAAAAAAAAAAAAAGAAAATGAAAAGGTAAATCACAGATTGGGAGAAAGTATTTCCAAATGACATATCCAACAAAGGACCTGTTTCAAAATACACAAAGAACTCTGTGAAATCAATAATAGGGAAAATAGGAGCACCCAGGTGTCTCAGTCAGTTAAGCATCCAACTCCTGATTTCAGCTTAGGTCACCATCTCACAGTTTGTGAGACTGAGCCCCTGTGTCATCATCGGGCTCTGCACTGATCGTGCAGAGTCTGCTTGGGATTCTCTCTCTCCATCTCTCTCTTCCCCTACCCTGCTCACTCCCTCACAATAAATAAACATTTAATAATAATAATAATAATAATAATAATAATAATAGAAAATAGTTAATAATAAATGAGTAAAAGACTTAGACATTTGACCAAAGAGAATATATGGAGAATGAGCAGACAAAAAGATGTTGAATAGCATTTGTTATTTAGGAAGTGCAAAATAAAAGCAAAATGAAATACTTCTATACTATTAGAACTGACAAAATTAAAAAAAGAAAAACTAACAGGCTAAGTCAAGGACTGATGATATATGGAGACACCATATTTCTCATGTGTTGCTACCTGGCATATACAATGGTATAGCTACTTGGAAATCGATGTGGCAGTTAAATATGTATTACATACAACTCTGCAATTGCACTCCTGGGTATTTATTTTCTAGAAATAAAAACTACATCCACACAACAACCTGTACATAGATTTCCACAGCAGCTTTATTTGTAATAGCCAAATGTCTTTCAACTGTTAAATGAATAAACTGCTGTATACCTATATAATGGAATTCGACTCAGCGATAAAAAGAAATGAGTTACTGAAACACACAACTTGAATGGACCTCACACCCATTATGTTGCATGGAAAAAAATGAAGTGTTTATATACTATTTATTCCATTTACATAAGATTCTCAAAATGAAAAAAATATAGTAATGGAGAACAGGTCAGTGGTTGGAGGAAGGGAATTAAGGATTAGTGTTACAGGGAGGTTGGAAGTTTCTTTGTAGTGACAGAATAATCTTGTACCCTGCTTGTGGTGGTGGTTATATGAATGTATCCACACAATAAACTTTCACAGAACTATACAAAGCAAAATGAAAAAAAAAAGAATGCATGTAAAAATGGATACAATACAAATAAATCTAGTTTAACTGTATTATAGCAATGCCAATTCTCCGATTTAATACTCTGATTGTAGAAGATGTTATCATTGGGGAAATTTGGGTTAAAGGTGCATAAAAACTGTGTATACCAGTTTTACAACACCTTATCAGTCTTAAATTGTTTAAAAACAAAAAATTAAAAAGCATATAGGAAAATAAAATGAGGTTGATAAATTTGTAGAAACTGAGCTAACATGCAACCTTAGGATGTTGCTATTTCTAAAATTAGTTTCTTGAAGGCCAAGAGCATGGGAATGTTGTGCTGGGTTTTGTTGGTTACATTTTTATCAGAGGACAAGTGGGACAATATTCCATGTCTTTAATCATTTGTATTTTGAGGTTTACATTAAATAAGGTACACTGAAACTTAGATAATTGCTGAACATAAACACAAATTGTACAAGGCCACCAGGATTCAAGTCCTGAGCAATTTACAGTATGATAAATATCAGAGATCAGAAGATTTGCTCTAATGCATTTGGAAGCTAAATATTTAAAGAGCAGCATACTTCATTATTTAAAAATACAAGAGAGGTTTAGAGGGCTAAAGAACTTAAAAAAACATTTCACAAGAAAATTTAAAACTTCCCGGAATGCTTTATATACAAATGTAAAGAGTCATTAGTTCTTCATGACGTAGTATCGTAACAATCCCAACTAGTATTTCATTATTTTTTAAAAACCCACTGTGAAGACTATTTCTTAAAGAATAAATTTTCTTTGTCTTGAAATCATCTAATATAACAAAAAACCACATCAAATAAGAATAACCTAATATTTTAAAATGTACATTTTGAAAGTATATGAATTAGTTCTCCATCCACCTCTTGATTTTTTTACATCTTGGAAAAAACCAAAGCAGGCACTTTTTTCAATTTGCTGAACTTTCGCAGATTAAGGAGACCAATTCTCAATTATTTGTGCTAATGGAGGAAAACAGTGTCACATAAGGCAGGAAATACTTATAACTCAGCCTAGCGCATCTTGGACTCCTGGGGCCTCTCTGGTAAGATAGGAATAGTTTACTGGTCTGCTATTCACCTTTTGGAGACAAGAATCAAATTAAGAACTGAAATCACTGTTTCGGGGGAACAGGTGGAGGGCAGCACATCAAGGAAAGAAGAGCTACTTGTGTTGACCATTTTGCCCCAACACTTATGGTTGTGATTTAACAGATTATCTCAGTGAAATTACAGTGGCCCAAATTGTTATTCATTTCTCAGTTTTACAGTTGAGGAAACTAAGGCATACGGATAGTAAATACCTTGATCAAGGACATACAATTAGCCAAGCTAATTTCGGATCTCTTTTTATCCCCAAAGCTGGTACTGCCTGCGTTGTGGTATTTTATTGCCTCTTAAACATGTACAGATCAAAAGACATTGAGTGACTGCATTTCAACATTTATCCACATAACTCATGGTTAAATGACAGTCAATTTTACAAATAGCTAAAAAGCATCATCAGGTTGACAGCTTATTTGGCGTAACTGAAACATGAGAACACTACAGTTCTCAGGCACAAGACTCAGGCCTTGAAGGAAACTTGGAAAACACCCAAGCCTACCCTAGGAGATGTCTCTATTTTTGGTAAAATGTTTAGCTCACAGTAATATTGTGTGTTGGTGTTTTGTTTTGTTTTATTTTGCTTTTTTTTGTAATTTGTTTGGTTTTCATAGTGTTTTTTTAACTAAACAAAACTATGTTTTATTTGGTGAGAGTTTTTACTAGTTTTGTTCTGTTCTTTACTAGTTTTTTACTACAAGTTTAAATGTTTCATGATTTTTTTCCTTTGAATTTCATTCCAAATTGAACTGCTGTTTGTCCCTTTATTTGTTTTTGTCTCCAGAGCTATTTTCCTTAAGTCTGAGAAAGGCCGAATATAAATTGGTGATGAAAAACCAAATCAAACCACAAAATGTGGTAGTTATAATGAAATTATGAACAAAATGTATCTATAAGATTAATTTAGTACTGTGTGTGTGAGCGCATGTGTGTGTATGGGTGTAGTTGACCCGTGAACAGCATGGATTAGAACCATATAGGACCACTTACATGCAGATTTTTTTTGATAAATACAGTATAGTACTGTAAATGTATTTTCTCTTCCCTATTCTTTTCCTATTAACATTCTTGTCTAGCCTACTTTATTGTGAGAATGTAGTATATAATACGTATGCCATACAAAGTACGTGTTAACTATGTTCTCGGTAAGGTTTCACGTCAACAGTAGGCTATTAGCAGTTAAGGTTTGGGGAAGTCAAAAGTTATACGTGAATTTTTAATTGTGCAGGGGGTCTAGGTACCTAACCCACCCACTGTTCAAGGGTCAACTGTACATATGAATACTTATTTATTTAAATTCCTTTTTATGGCATTTGTTTGATTCTGTAGCTATTCTTTCCATCCTTCCCTACTCTAGTCTCCAACCTGAGAAACATCTATACAGACTATCTCAGTGGGTATCCTTGCCTCCTGACAACCTTCACCCAATGGAGAGCCCCAGCAGGAGCTAGAAGCAGGAGAGATGAATGAGGTCAGTGAGGTCAAGGGCACTGTAGTGTTTTATTTCCCAGTTCTCTCCCAGGGGGTCACTTGGTCTAATTGTGTAAACAGGCACAACTCACAGAACAGCCTTCTTCACAGAATTTTCCCTGCCCTGCATTCCAAAAAGCTCTCTGCCCTCACTCTGCCATAAATGGTAGTGATGATCAATCCCTATTAGATGTCTGCTCACTATTATCAGATTTCCCCTCTCACTGTCGACAAGTTTGAGTGTGTCGCTTCCTCTACAGTAATGAATGATGACAGTAAGAGTTAAATTTATATGAAGAGGGAGAACTTCATTTAATATAGCATGTTTTTACGCATTAAGGTTAAAACAATAAAGACAAAGGACAGTAAAATACCCTTTCATACCCAAAACTTCTGTGATCCCCAGAAATAGCAACTATAACTATTTGCTATATGTACCAGATCTATTTCTATACATTTGCATACACATACTGGCAGATAATTTGTTTTCTTCGGTATGTTTCGATCATATGATGCATATTCTTCTGTGACTTGTATTTAAATATTTCTCCAATGATGGACATTTAGATTTACTAAACTTTTATGCTGTTATCAACACTGAATCATGATAAGCATCTGTATATGTGATTGATAAATTACTTCCTCAAAAAATTCTTGTTCAACATTATGCTCTTCTTCATTAAATAATTTATATAAAGTCATGATTATATGTATTATATATGAAAGCTAAGCTATTACTAGAGAATATTCTTTGAATATTAGCAACTATGACATACCTTTTTTAACTGAGTGAATATTACATTTCATTCTTTATACGTATATTTTTAATGTTCATTCTGAGAGAGAAAGAGAAAGTGGGGGAGGGGCAGAGAAAGAGGGAGAGAAAGAATCCCAAGCAGGCTCTGCACTGTCAGCGTGCAGCCGACGTGGGGCTTGATCTGACAAATTTTGAGATCATGACCTGAGCGGAAATCAAGAATCAGACACTAAATCGAATGAGCCACCCAGGTGCCCCTCTATTTCTCTATTCCTCACAACCGCCTTGAAATACAGCTATGATTTTGTGGTCTAATGAAGGTACAGAGGCTAAGAAATTAAAAAGCCCAAACCTACAGGGCTTGCAAAGAGATCTTTATTTGAACGCAAGGACCCTGGTCTTCCAACCCCTGTTCTTTGAACTACACCATGCTCTCTCTCCTCACTAGACAATACTTTTCACTTATGAATGAAACTCAATGTCTAGTAGGAAAGTTGGTCAGGCAAAAACACTTCCTCTGAAGTAAAATTTTAGGCTTCTTTTCTCGGTATATCCTGCTACCCCATGTGGCATTCCCCACATTTATGTCTAAAGGAAGGAATAGCCCAAGAGGACAAAAAGAACAAATATGTGCACCTTATGGGTTTTGTTTAGAAAACTAGCTTGATTTGGTGGGGATAAGGAGTCAGGAGGGAAGAACTCAGACATAAGGAGGACACTTATAAGATTAACGATTCAGTCACTCTGCAATTGGACCAGGTACTAATGACCCAGAGTATTAAAGAGCCTACAAATGGAGTTTAGAGGCTAGTGCTTCCTCAACAAGGGGCACTATATGTGAGTCGCTGGCCATACTGGCCACGAGGTCCAAGTCAGTAGGAGAGTTGGAGGGAGATAAACCTCCAGGTAGTTGGAAATGAAAAAGAAGACAGCATTTTCCTCCCAAAAAGGAGTAAGGTCCCAGAGGGGGTAAATGATAGACAGATTGGCTATGGATGTTAAAGCAAAAGAAATGGAGGGCTAGCAACCTGTCCCTGAAGAGTTTGGCTATTCAGTGAAGGGAGAATGGAAGCGTGGCCTGCAGACTGATGACCATGATGTACACACATGACTAAAGCAAAGCAAACTGTGGATTGCAATGAGCACAGCGTAACAAGTGCTTAGGGAGCCCCGTGAGCACTCAAGAAAAGGCTTAATTAGCCTGAGGGAGAATCAACTGGCCCACTAAAAAAAGGAGGAAAGTTCATTTTTATTTATAGGATTTGAGCTAACATTTCTACCGTGTTTCATTTAATAGAGCTATTGGATAAATAGCTCCCGTTAGAATTATTTTATTTATGATTACATAAGCATGCTAAAAGTATAACCAGTCTATAGGAGTTCCCCATTAATATTATTAACTGTTATAAACCCATAGGCTACCACAAAGGATTAAAATAAATTTTTTTTGTATCTTTTCCCTGCTGTCTTAAAGCTTGAGCCTGAAATAAATCACAATGAGGGAAATAAAATAAAATCTACATTGTCCCCATACTGTATTATACTATACTGACACTATAATTTTTCATAGTGTACATTTTTATTGTCTTTCTCTACTTGCTAAATTATAAACTCCATGAAGGCAAAGATCTATGCCTGCAAAATTAGAGGTTCTCGATAATATTTGTGGAATGAATGAATAAGCAGATGACAAAAATCTAATTTTTTTATTATATTTTGATCATATTGATTCTGACATTCTGGTTTTCCTGAGACTTTAAGCCAAAAAATTTGTGCAACTTTGAAAAAAATCTCATAGAATAATTTAGATGAATAAAACACTAGACTGCAAAACAGACCAAAATAATACATTTTAATGAAAATGTTATAAAATAAAGTAAGAGGATCTGTAAGCCAATATATCTAAAATTTCTTATAAATTGTGATGCACATTATGTGAAGGTTTTTACTTTTGGGTTTTTTTTGTTTGTTTATTTTCAGGAGACTATTTTGTTTTTCACTATTGAAAGGAGATAAAACAGAAAAACAAGAGAGAGTGCTTTTCACAAAAGACAGCATTTTTGGTAACCAAAAGTTACCTGCTAGTTGTTAGTAAATCTATATTCCATTTATGGTTACTGAATTAAAATCAAAGTAGTAAATATTCCTATTGTTATTTTGTAAATGCTTGTAATATGGACCAAACAACTTAGAATAAATATAACGATGTAGCCAAAGTGTTAGAATCAAAGTTCAAAAAGAACTTGAAAAATAAACAGTTGCTATTCTTGCCTGCCCAAATCTACTTCCTTCCCTTCTGGTAAGAGAATCTCAATTGTCCTCACAAAACCACCTGCCCCCACTCTAACACTATGTTGGATTGATTCTAGTTCCAAGAGTAGGCATGTGACCCACACCTGGCTTATCAGAGGGGGACATACACTTCCCGACCATGGGAAGTGACCATAACCCAATCAGTTTAGTGAAAGTTATCATGAAACTTTTACTGTAGTAACTTGGAAAGGGCTATTTTCTTTTGCTGACCTTAGTGTTGGGAAAGTGGAAGGCTTCAGTTGCTGGTAAGGATGGTGTAGTCAATAAAGAGGAAAACTCACCTGAGGAATGCAGATTGGTAAATGAAATGTTTATGGTAACACCACATGCTTTCTATGTGTCAGGTCTCATTTTAAGCACCTCGTGTCTATTAATACAACTCAAAAAAGGTATTATTATACACATTACACAGCCAAGGAAACTGGGGTTGAAAGACTGTAAGTAATGTGTGCAGTATTATAGCTAGTAAATAGTGGACACAACTGACCAGAGAGGTCATGCTCTGAAATACAGCTGTGTAAAAACCAGGCACACACCTTTCTCTGACCTCCACCCTTGACTTTTTATTCAATGAGTTGATACACTACCTTTTTAAGTCAGTCTTTTTTTTTTTTGACATTTGTGATTAAAAGTTCTGAATAATAGCAGCACTGTAATAATGAGAACAGTAATAAGTATGCTGAGATAACATTAAGTTTTACTGTATAATTTGGTCCCCAAACAAAAAATTAACATAGGATAGGCTATGTATGTGTAATATTTGCAAAATAGTATTAAACTAATAGCAAACAAACTAGTTAGCCAAATTAATAAGAGCCTTGGATGGAATTTTTGAAGAGGTCAGAATGTGACAGATCCTGATATTGATATTAATCCTTTGTGGGGAAATAATGTAAAATTGAAAACTAAGGCAACCTACTAGTAGGGTTCCCTTTACCATAAAAAAAGAAGTAGCCTTCTAAGAACCAAATATTAAAATATACACTTATAAAAGGACAACAGGCAATATGTTTCCATATTCAAAAAATTAATTTTATTAGCAAAAGTGCAAAGTATTTTAAAATACAAACAATCAGCCAAATCCTGCCAACAAGGTATATAAAACTGAGGCTACAACTTGATGTCTTAAGACGCACTTTTATTTTTATTTTTAAAAAAATTTTTTTAACGTTTATTTATTTTTGGGAGAGAGAGAGAGACAGAGCATGAACGGGGGAGGGGCAGAGAGAGAGGGAGACACAGAATCGGAAGCAGGCTCCAGGCTCTGAGCCATCAGCCCAGAGCCCGACGCGGGGCTCGAACTCACGGACCACGCGACTGTGACCTGAGCTGAAGTCGGACACTCAACCGACTGAGCCACCCAGGCGCCCCTTAGAGGCATTTTTAAAATCTATTACAGATGGGGGTGCTATGTAGCTCAGTTGGTTAAGTATCTGACTTCACCTTAAGTCATAATGTCACCATTCATGAGTTCAAGCCCCACATCAGGCTCTGGGCTCACAGCTCAGAGCCTGGAGCCTGCTTCAGATTCTGTGTCTCCCTTTCTCTCTGCCCCTCCCCCACTTGTGCTCACTCTCTCTCTCTCAAAAATAAATATTTTTTTAAAAAATTAAAAATAAATAAATAAATAATAAAATCTATTACAGGCCAAGAATGAAATCTTGCCATTTGCAACAACATAGGTACAGCCAGAAGGCATAATGCTAAGTAAAGTCAGTCAGTCAGACAAAGATAAATACCATATGATTTCACTGATATGTGGAATTTAAGAAACAAAACAAAGAAAAAAGAGAGACAAATAAAAAAAAACCAGACTCTCAACTATAGAGAAGAAAGTGATGGTTCCACAGGGGAGGGGAGGGGATAGGTGAAATACATGAGGGGGATTAAGAGTATACTTAGCTTGATGAGCACTGAGTAATATAGAATCTTTGAATCACTCTATTGTATACCTGAAACTAATTACACTGTATGTTAATTACACTGGAATTAAAATTTTTAAAAATTCTATTACAGGCCAAAGTATCCTTTCTGAATTTGGAGAGATTATGTGCTTTTTTCCCCACATAAAATTTTGGCAAAGATTTTACTCTTGGTCCATGCAAGTGTTTAGTTAATGTTTACTATCGTTTCAATTTCTGTAATTCCTCATAAGGGCTTTAAAATTACAATGTTTCAGGTACCTCCTCTCGGGAAATATTTCCTGCACAGCGAGAGAGTCAGGGTTGACTCTAGATCCTACGAACCATCTTCCCTAGCTCTGTATTTGCCACGGAATTCAGGGGTAAATGAGACTTTTTACAGTAATAACTAGGAAAGAAGGACTCTCTTTTAACTGAGCTTGGAGTTGAGAAAATGGAAGCCTAGAGCTGCGGGCAATGGTGACTCCAAACAAAGAAGAAGGTTGACCCGAGGGATGAGGATTTAAAAACAATGTTCCTAAGGCTGGCAACGAATACATATTGCATCTCTGTGATAAGTGTTCCATGACTTTATTATAAAAGTGTAGTTTGATTATAGCTTATTCTTATTATGATACCACTTTGGACTAAGAGCTTTATACACCGAATTCCAGTTGTGTAAAATGTGTATAACAACCTTAATATAAAACCATATCATTCAAGGAAACTCAACTGAGTTAGAATTTGTGCTTTATAGATTTGTCTTCAGCCATGCATGATGGAGCTATCAAATCCAATTAAGTACAAATTTACCAGACCTCAAAGAGCAGAGTCCAGAAACAGTGACAAGCCTCACATTTAAACGGATTCCATGTAAATGAGAGGTGTCATTTCTGGTGTGGCATACCACACGTCTAAACACTTAACTGTTTTGGTTAAAAACAGAACCACTTAACACCACTGAGCTTCGTCTATTAAAACGTAGATCATACCTTCCATTATTTCTTGGAAAACCTTCAAAACTGCAGAAGAAGGGGCTGACCACAACTCAGCATAATTTTTTTTAATTCCCTCTGATTTCAGCCACATAGTTACACACCCAGGATCCACATGAGTCAACAATTAAAACTAAGTTTAGTTTCAAAAACAAACTAAAAAAAAAAGGAGCTTTTGAAAGTTTAATGTGTAAGGTTTACTAAGAGAAGCAAAAGCAGAGACTTTTCCAGATGGTTTTTGCAAAGTAAGATCTACATGGTGGTATTTATAAGTGGTTAATCTAATGCCTTACCTTTATTTAGTCCAGTAGTACTATTTGTCTCCCTTTGAAATTATGTAATTAATGGGAAATGACCATAAAACTTTGGGAATTTATGGCTACTTTCCAAACTCTTTTTTCTAAGAACTATTGAATTGCTCCCTAAAGAAAGATAGATCACATGAACTCCAGAGAGTCCCAACTGGATACTCACCTTCTATTCTTTGGGTTTCTTATGAATATGCAAACTTCTGCTTAAGATTGTTTTGGGGGCTGCAAAGAAGTACGAAGAAGTGAAAGCAGTCATAGGCCAGCTCCTTGCTACTCAGAAAAAGTGTGCAATAGCACAAAAAAAGTGCAATAGCACAAAAAAAGTACAATAGCATTACCTGGGAGCTGGTTAGAAACATTGACTCTCAGGCCCTGCCCTTGACCTGTCTGAACGAGAATCTGAATTTGCAATCCCCAGGTAGTTTTCATCCAGCTCACAGTATGACGGGACTCTGAACTATTTTTCTAAGAACACCGTCACTCCTAAAAGTCTTTGTCTATATACATGTTAGTTTTCCAATCTTGACTTTTCGGCCAGCTGTTTATAGGTTTAACAAAGACTAACCATAATTATAGCTGACGCTTATTTTATTGCATGCTTGAATTAAATACATAAATTATTTTATTTTAAAGTTATTGCTTCTCAGATGTATTTATGAAAAGAGGAGTGATTCTTACACATGAGACTGCATCACAGAAGCATCTGAAGGGCCCTTTAAAACACAGCTTGCTCGGAGCGCCTGGTGGCTCAGTCGGTGGAGTGTCCGACTTCGGCTCAGGTCATGATCTCGAGGTCTGTGAGTTCAAGCCCCACGTCGGGCTCTGTGCTGACAGCTCAGGGCCTGGAGCCTGCTTCGGATTCTGTGTCTCCCTCTCTGTCTCTCTGCTCCTCCCCCACGCATGCTCTGTCTGCCTCTTTCTCAAAAATAAACATTAAAAAATTAAAAATAAATAAAAATAAAACACAGCTTGCTCAACCTACCGCCAGAGTTTCTGATTCAGTAAGTCTGGGGTAGGCCTCCAAGAACTGGGTTTCACCAAGTACTCAGGTGATGCTGACTGAGACCACTAATATAGAGCCCCCAAATAGAGGTATCTGTCAATTCAATTACCTGGGCCCATATCTCGGATGCAGGCTACTTATCAAAAAAAGGGGGGGGGGCGGCACCTGGGGGGCTCAGCTGGTTAAGAATCGACTTTGCCTCAGGTCATGATCTCATGGTTTGTGAATTCAAGCCCCACATCAGGCTTTGTACTGACAGCGAGGAGCCTGCTTGAGATTCTTTCTCTCCCCCCACCCCCCACTCATACTTTCTCTTTCAAAATAAATAAACTAAAACAAAAATTGTTTTGGCTAGTTAGGGGATCTCTCTGGACACCCCCTCTTTCCCACAGTTGCCACTAGTCATTTTGCCTCTTTTCTCAAGCCACCTGCAAAAGACAATCCACTTTCCCTGCCTCTCTTCCTCCAGACTGTCTCTAAATCTGAAGTGTTTCCACTTTGATGTTATCAGTGCTAATCACTACAGAGTGATGGGTGATTTTCGAGGGTAAGAAACATTCCACAAATTTCACAAACCCTCAGAGTTTATTCCCTTGACTTTTACTCTCGGTTTTAACGTGGAATTAGGTTTCGATTAAATTCTTTGGGCCTTTATATTCAAATAACTCAGAGGTACTTCAAAGAAATAACTAATTAAAATTCACATTTTTGTTAAGAAAATGAGATTGTTGAAATACTTCCACCAACGTTGCTTCATTTGCTTCTGTCAAGAATCTCATTAAATAGGCACAGTAGATAGAATAATGCCACAAAAGAAATTAGGGGGAACTGAAAACAAAGTAGCAACAGAAAAGTAAGTCCTAGTTTAGGAAGATCTTCCTCTCAAAATAACATTTCTATCTTTTTCTACATGTTCAAACGGGACCTTATAAATGTTCCAGGGTGCCTGGGTAGCTCAGTTGGTTGAGCGTCAGAATTCAGCTCAGGCCATAATCTTCTGGTTTGTGGGTTTGAGCCTCACATGATCCTGCCTGCTGTCAGCCTGTCTGTGCAGAGCCTGCTTTGGATCCTCTGTTCCCCCCTCTCTCTCTACCCCTCCTCCTCTGGCGCATGTGCGCTCTCTCTCAAAAAATAAATAAAATATTTTTAAAAATAAAAAACATTTCAAAGCTACATAGTAATTGTGAGTTATAAGTGTGTGTATTATATACACACATAGCTTCATTGTGTTATTTACATAAACACTCCTCAGTTGGAAAGAGTTGTGTTCACAATAGGTTTTACCTAAAGAAATCAAGTGTTAGATGCTGGAATAGCATCCCCAGAAATATAAAAGCAGGCAAAAAGGGTTTTTGCTTATTTGTTTGTTTGTTTAGATCAATGGTTAGTGGTAAAAATTCATGCTTCTTTTCTTACCCCCCTGGTTCTGAACAGCAATTCTTTACAGAGAAGGCATACTCATTGCAATGAGTATTAGGAGGAGATATTTTTAATTTCTTCCTTTAGACCATCAACTCAAGTCGTCTGCTAACACATTAAACTATAAAAGGAGAGAGACAGTGGTTAAAACATGACTTAAGAAGCCTGCTGTGAACCCACATGCTAGTTTTTAAAATATATTTAACATTCTAAAAGGAAAATCCAGAACAAAATGTAAGTAAATGTAACTAGTAGAGGTTTTAACTTAATCTGAGCTATATTTACTCATGTATAAATGCAGACCTATTCGATCATGAGTGTGAAGACGGGTCCCTCAGGAGATGATGTGACTTAACAGTGAGCCTCCTGGGAAGACTCACCTCACAGGGTTTAGAAGTCAACCATTTGGGGAATAATGAAGGGAAAGAGGGACTCTCAACTTCCATCTATTTAGATACAACTAATGTAATTTAGTTATAGCTATTTTTAACACTTCTTTCAACTTTTACACTAGATTTAAAAAATGATTAACCACTACTGTTATGGTAAGTCAGTATTGTTTTTGTCTATATATTACTGTTACCAATGACTTTCATACTATCTTACGCTCATATTGCTGATTAGCAACCTTTGATTCAACCTGAGGAGCTCTCTTTAGCATTTCTTGGAAGGCACAGCTAGGGGTGATGTACTCCTTCGGCTTTTATTTGTCTTTATCTAACCCCTTTCATTTTTGAAGGACAGATTTTCAAGGTATAGTAGCTTAGTTGGCGGGGTTTTTTTTTTTTTTTCTCTCAGTACTTTGACTATATATCATTCTACTGTCCTCTGGCCTTCTGCTGAAATAACCACTAATAATCTTATGGGGGCTTCCTTGTATACAGCAAGTCACTTTTCTCTTGGATGCTTTCAGCATTCTCTCTTTAACTTTTGACAATTTTATTATAATTATTATAATGTGTTTCCACATGGGTCTCTGGGTCCGTCTACCATATGGCCCAGGAGTCCCACTTCTGAGTATACACTCAAAGGAAATGAAATCAGTATCTCAAAGAGATATCTATACCCCATGTTCATTTCAGCATTATTCAAGATAGACAAAATATGGAAACAACCTAAGTGTCTCTACACAGATGAATGAATAAAAAATATGGTGTCTGTGTATGTGTTTGGATATACGTATACAATGGATGAGGCCCACCCACATTATGTTACACTTTACTCAGTCTACAGATTTCAGTGTTAATGTCATCCAAAAATCACCGTCACAGAAACATCCAGAATAATATTTGACTAAATATCTGTTCTCCTTGGCCTAACCAAGTTGGCAAACAAGTTAACCATCAAAATGGGAAATATATATAGCTTCTGATTTCTTATTAAAGAACTTTTCTCATAACTCTTTCTACCAAATAAGCTAGAGAAATTCAATTTTCTTCATTTAGTAACTTAAAAATCTCTTTGGGTAATTCTTTGAGACAAACGCTTAGTACTTGTTATTCTCTGCTCTATCCTAAAATAACTCAAGAGTTATTTTACCTCTATTTAAAACAAGAGCTTGTTTTACCTCACTGCACCAAGGAAAATAATGTTATCTGTATTTGTTTTCTGTTGTTGCTATAACAAGTTACCATAAACTTGGTGACTTAAGCAGAATAATTTGTGGTTTCACTGCCGTATCTCCAATGACTCTGATCTTCCTGCTTCCTTCCTACCAAAGCCTTGTCATTACATTTGTCTTACTCACATAATCCAGAATAGTCTCCGCATCTCAAGATTCTTAACTTAATCACATCTTCAAAGACTCCTTTACCAGGTAAGGTAACATATTCACAGCTCTCAAGGATTAGGATGTGGACATTTTAGGGGTGATATTATTTTGCCTACCACAGAAAATCATTCTGCATGTAAGGTCCTTGTACTATTTTCTGAACCCACTGGTCATGAATACAGAGATGTGATGGAGATCTGCACTGGCTCACAAGAACCAATTCCATGTATTTCTTTCCTACTCTGTGTTCTGTGATGTCACATTAGTAGCTTGAAACTGGCCATGGTGGGAAAGAGGTGATTGTTACAAATCATGGCTTTGATTTTTACAGAGCCAGGTGTTAAACATTTACTATATTCCATTGTATAAAATCATTTTCTATATGGTTGTTGGTCTCCTTGTTGAATACCAATCTGTAGAGAATAAGCCACATCCCCTTTTCTAATTGAGCCCCATTTCTATTCTCCTTGGTACCATAGTACCCCTTTGGTTCAGGTGGGACTCTCTTTACTTGCTGGAATTAGTGGTCTGGTCTGTAGCCAATGCCCACAGAGCTAGGTCTGCCCTGAATCTATAATCCCATCAGGCAAGCTCACAGCCAATGCCAGCTTCATGGCCCTATGACCCGTGCTGGCACACAGAGCCCCATACTCACAATGGTTTAATGCTACACTATAAGCATCTTCAATTTCTTAATGGATTTTGAACAAGTGACAACACAGTGTCATTTTGCACTGATCCCTGAAATTTATGTGGCGATTTCTGTTCATGGCCAGCATCCTCAGCTATACGTTAACAGAAACGCTTGAATACCTTTTGTCTCCACACCATATGGGAGGGGTAGCAGAGTTACAATTAATACCTAAAAGTGCTAATCATATTTGTTCTCTCTCTGTATTGATTCAAATGTTTGGGTAATTCAGTTACTTTCAGTTTTAATATCATCTTGCAGGTCAATCTCTGTTTCCTCTGTCCCTGTGCAAGAAGACTTTGGTACTAGAGGAAGTCTCATGTGAACAGATTTGCAGTGACGGTGATCTCTGGCCTCATGATGATGGTCCTTGAGAATATACTGATAGTGACTGGGGTGCAGTTGGGTGAGTACCCATCTGAGGGTATGCTACAATGGATGCTGCTAAAGTCCTGTTTTTATGACCAAAACTCATTTCATTTCTATCTAGAAGAGGAATGAGGGTATCTGCCTGGTTAAGCTGACGTTACACTGATTCATGTTAATGCTGCAAGCCACTATGAGTCTCTGTTACATCATCAAACCAAACACAAGTGTAGGATGTGAGCATTCCTTGACTCTCACCATGCCAGACCCCACAGCAACTCAGCGATGTATGACTTTACCATGTATAGACATTGGGAAATATCTGAGTCTCTCCTCCCATTGGGAGAGAACTGAGCAAAGCTCTGGTGTGCAGCTTAAGCCCTCGTTTTCTCATCTCTTTACTTGGCACAAACTCACAAAAATAGAACTATTCTGGAGTGAGTTCTAAACGAAGTAAGAACCAAGGTACTCCTTTAAGCCTTGATGTTTCTATAAACAACTCTAATATATCTTACCTCTCTGGGACTTCTTGGCTCACTTCCAATTTTCCCTTGTATCTACCCTGTTTCTTTAATGTTAACACTTCCCTAAATCACATATGATAAACAAATATCCAGTATTGTTCATAATAGTAAACAACTCAGAAATATTTTATATCACTTTATTCTTCTTTAAAGTCCTTCAACTGTTGGATTGTAAGGCTATAGCCACCTCCCAAGGAGACAAAGAGCACTCCTCTTCCAGTGATGTTAAAAGAAATATGTTGTTTGGTTTATACTACTTTATTGTAATTGAACCTCAGAGAAATTGTTATGGCATATGATACTTGGTGGTGGGCTTTTATATTAAGTTACTGAATGCAATCATTCAACAGTGTATCAAGGAAGAGACATTTTTAAGCATCATGAAGTAAATCAATCAACCTTATTCTGTGATAACAATGACAATATCATTGACAGTTTGATAAAGAAATCACTTTGGGATCAGATATATTAAATGTAGGGGTCTCCACTTTGATTTTTTTTTAAATTTGCAATTCAGAAACACAACATAATTAAAATGGGTCCTGATGCTTATTAGACTGAAAATATTGAACACTATTAAGATGTTTCTGGAACTAAAGAAAAATTTTAAGGAAATTCCATTTAAGAAGGCAAAATAGTTTATGAAAGGAGGAATAAAAATCTGATCACAGATTACAAACGCTGTGACATTTTCATTAGTCAAGTTAGCAAATGGGATCATTGACTAGGTGAGTAAATAAAATGTGTCTGACAGGATTATCATAAATTAATATTTATTGAGTACCTATAAGATGTGTTAGGTTGTTCTGACTCCATTCTAATTTATTATCTCAAAGTTCGACCTCTAGACTAAAAGATTCAAATAATAAAGAAAAAACATTTCACTACTCATAAAATTATAATTTTTCAGCATTAAAAATGAATTTTGAGATTAGTAACTAAATATAAACTTAAACTTCTTACTGCCGTGATAAAAAAAAATGATGGTAGCAGTGGTTCCTCAACTCTTTTTGAAATGAAATAAAAATAATATATTTTGTGAACATTTTTCAATCTGGGTTTCTTTTACATTTAATAATGGATGAATTAAACGTAAAGAAAGGTAACAGTATTCAAAAGAGTATTCACCCAGCCCAGGGTACAAATCAATTTATCAAGTGTCAGCCGTGAAATTTAGACAGGAGATGAAAAGAAAACTACTAAGACCTCTTGTCTCAGTAACTCTCCCATGCGCAAGAACATCCTCAAGATAGGGACACTAGCACATATGTGTCTGGTAAAGATAAAATGTAGAAGCGACAGGACCGAATACCCGCCATCAACAAATATTGATAACGGCACAAGAAGTATTTTCAGGTGAACTGTAAATGTATTTCTAGGAGAAAAATAATTACCACCATATTAAGACAATACTCTCAACAAGTGAAGATGTAACAAGAACAAAAAAAATACAAAACATACAAAATATTGCTGAAGGAAGTAGTTTGGGATAAAGTATATATACCTGGACACTCTTTTATGATTAAGTTGCAAAATGTCATGGTCGGGATGCCAAACGACAGAGCAAGACCAGATGCAGACTGTGGTGTACATAACCTTCCTGCCCCTGCACAGATGGATTATCTGTTCCTCAAATTACCTACAACGCTCAGGACCCACTCACAACCACCGGAGCTAGATTTAGAGGGAGATAGCCATTTGGTTTCATGACTTGTAGATCTGTGAGAGTCCCTGAAACACGGCTGAAAATATAACAAGAAAACACTTTGATTGGTCTCTTGGGTTTGCAATTCATCTTTCCCCAGCACATGTTAAAATAAAAACAGATGGTCACTAAAATGCCTCCATAGCGGAGTTTTCGCTGCTGAATGAAGTATGTAAATTAGGCCATGACCGTCTCATTGCTCTTCCTCTTTCTTTCCCTCTTACTGATTTTCTATTTCTCCTAACTAAACGTTACTGGAGAATCCCAACTAAAGGACTTGGAATGTATACTCGGTGGATTTGAATTTTTAACGAAAACACTCAGGGTGAGTCTGAATCACGTGTTCTAAAGACCAACAGCTAAAGAAACATCGTCTTAAGCTCTCAAAATCTGACTCGGCTTTGCCTACTTGGCCAAAATAATTTCTCAAAGATGCCTGCCATTTCGCAGTTTGCAGATCTCCAATATAGGCTGTCTTTCTCGAGTTCTCTGAAAAAAGCCTTCAGTACCCACTGGTGAACCATATTCTTTTTCTGAAACTCTGTCCTCCTTTGACTTCCGAATCCTTCTCTCTCCTCCTTTGACTTCTAATCCTAGAGCAATCTTAGTTGTTCTCCAGGCTTGAGAGGTGATGTGGCGTCATGAACATGGGCACGGACTCTGAAGCCAGCTTGCCAGGGTTTGGAGTCTGACTCCACCTCTCTAGCTAGCAAATTACTTTCTTTGTCTCGGTTTACCTATCTACATAATGGACACTAATAAAGTCGAGTAGCTCACCAAATTATGAGTACATATACAAAGAATTATTCAAATAATACCTAGAACAAAGTTAATGGACAACACATGTTGCTCATTACTTATATTTCTGACACTTTCATTACCTTCTTAGGCTATACTTTCTCTTCCTCTGACAATAATTAAATTCTAAGAGTCCTTTCCTTTTTCTTCTTTCTTTTGGTTATTTTATAACTCCTTCAGCTATACCTCTTCTATCAGTGAGATAAAACTCCATTTGGTAGCAAAAACTGAACACATACATAGGTCAAATTATTATCTTTGCTACCCACCCTCCAACCAGATTTTCTCTGTTCAATCTTAACATCAACCACACTATTCTAAACTGATGGAACAACACTCGCAGAGCATACAAACAGGGTTCTAATCTAGAATCGTGTTAATTCCTCATTTAATCCGTATTCAGTACTTTATTTCTCCTGCTTGTTGTATATGTTGCGCCAATTTTCTTTGTTAGAAGATCGTAATCTTTTTCGGAATTGGGAAATACTAATTATTTCTCAGAATTACTATTGCATACACAAGTGTTTAATGTATGTCACAGAAGTTAAATATTCTTATATGAATTCTGCTTTTATTCTCCTCTTGAAACAATAGTTGTTTTATCTCTTAGGCACTGACTAGTTCATACACTCCTCTGTATTTCTATACTTGGATTTAGTCATTGAAATAAAATCTTAAAGGAAAATCACATGTGTTTTTTCATCACATATTTCCTCTGAAGTAAAATCTGGAATCGAAATTTATGTTCATGTTTTCTCTCCTCCAAAGCTTGCCAAATTTTAAGTGAGTAGTAAATATGTCTTGCTCATATCTTTGAAATTTTTTTTAACATTTATTTATTTTTGAGAGAGAGGGACAGAGAGACAGAGTGCGAGCTGGGGAGGGGCAGAGAGAGGGAGACACAGAATCCAAAGCAGGCCCCAGGCTCTCAGCCCGAGGCAGGGCTTCAATTCATAAACCTTGAGATCAAGACCTGAGCTGAAGTCAGAAGCTCAACAGACTGAGCCACCCAGGTGCTGCAATCTTACTCACATCTTTGATTTCTACACCGTCCCTGATACAAGTGGTTGGAAATGGCCATGCATATGTAATCTGTACTTTGCCTTTCTACCTGTATGCACAGGTCTACCTGTATGCACAGGGTCAACTTCAAACTGGATAGTCTTGACACCTATTTCAGTTTCCCAAGAATCTAACCTTATATAAAATATCAGCAAACACAAGTGTCTTTACTGAAGATTCCACAGGTGAGATGTAAGAGGGAATTACAGCACACAATACCAAGTTGACAGGTTAAAAGTCCATACCGGATATATTTGTTGCCTCTATCCTCTCTTATCCCTGGCCCCATGAAGACATTCACTTTCTGACCTGTCTGCCTCCTAGTCTCCAGACTTGTTTGCTCTCCACTTTTTTTAAGTTTATTTATTTATTTAGAGACAGACAGAAACTGCATGAGCAGGGAGGGGGAGGGGGGGAGGAGAAGAGAGAATCCCTAACAGGCTGTCTGTACTGTCAGCACAGAGCCCAACACAGAACTCTAATTCACAAACCCATAAGATCACGGCCTGAGCTGAAACCAAGACTTAGCGCTTCACCGACTGAGTCACCCAGGCGCCCTCCACTTTTCTACAATTAGGCTGGGCAGGTCAGTTATATCTCATTTCTAACTACAAAGCAACCTAAGTAATTTTATCATAATGTTCATCAGTGAGCCCCACCTTTAAGGCTACCCCAAACCTTAGGGGTGTTCTGAAGTTTTGTTGGAAACCGAAGTTATAGGGCATTTTTCCCTAACTCTATGTGTTTCCATATTTGTGTTTAGATGCAGGGATTTACCTCATTTTCATCACATTTTTGTTATACCTTTCAGAACTTCCCATTTTACTCTTCTTCACTGTGCAGTGTTGCTATGGATTTATTTGTGTTCTCAAATTTCTTGTGTCACATCATTGTAATTTTGGAAACAAGGAGAGGGAATATATGTATCTGTGCTGCTACTTTTGAAAATTACTTTCTTACCTCTTATTTAAAGGCTTAATATTTTGAAAGTCTATTTAATGCATTAATCTAAAGTGCCATCTTAAACACACACACACACACACACACACACACACACACACTCCTAACACTCTTTAGTACTTCTGAGACACATGCACAAAATGATGAAGCATGCTATGCCTGGAGTAAAACTGTAGAAACTTCCCAAAGCCCATTTAAATAGGGCTGGCCTCCCAACCATTAGAGTCTCTAATCTACAGAGAACAAACTGAGGGTGGCTGGAGGAGAGGTGGGGGGGGGGGGGAGGTGGGCTAAAATGGGTGATGGGCATTAAGGAGGGCACTTGTTGTGATGATCACTAAGTGTTGTTTGTAAGTGATGCAACACTAAATTCTGCTCCTGAAGCCAATACTACACTATCTGTTAACTAACTTGAATTTAAATAAAATCTTGCAAGAAAAAAACTAATTGGGTTGGCCCCCAACTGCAAACTAACCTGTTCAGGAACAGGAAATTCATACATAAAAACGTCCCATTCCTAGTACATACTAGCTCTGTTACCATGGGCAAATTACTTTTAGAGGAAACAAAAAGGAAATAGGAAAATATTTTTAAACATCTATACTTTCAAACGTAAAGTAGAAGTGATTATTTTCCTAAGACTGGAGAATAGAGACACTACAACTGGAAGATAGTGCTTTGGAAGTGGTTAGTGACTGAAAGAGACAAAAGGTGAGAAAACAAGAAGTAGTTTGAGCTGTGCTAAACAGAGTTGAAGTTCAGTTGCACAAATGAATTATTCTGCACCCTCAATTTATGAAGCCCCAGTTCTTCAAACCTCCCCCAAACAGACACACACAGAAAATCACCAAAGGAAATCTCTTAGATCTCAAATAGAATAAACTCTATTCTCAGGTTAAACAGCATGCATTTGATTTATTCATTTTTTTTCTTAAGGCTTCTCTTAAGGGCCATTTCACCAATTTTTTCATGGATAACCCCAGTCATGAAGAACTAGAATATATTTCTTGGGCACAGTCTCCTACTGGGGTGCTCTTCAGACAGGAGTGATATTGGATCATGAGCCTCAGGTTGTAAAACATCGCCATCATCATCCCAGTAAAGAAAGGGTTTTCTAAGAGATACATATTGGATAAAGAAATCTCTGTGTTGGCAAAAATGCTCCTGTTCAATGAAATTAATGTTAAGTCCAGGTGAAGCAAGGAGCTAGTTGCCTGAACTCCAACTGTTTGAAATGATCAACATGTTTTCCTTTAATGAAGAAAAAAAAGTTGATAACCAAAGCCAAAAACCTTCTCAAAATCTGAACATGGTAATACTAGCATTTGTCACTTCC
This sequence comes from Prionailurus bengalensis, assembly GCF_016509475.1. NCBI lineage: Eukaryota > Metazoa > Chordata > Mammalia > Carnivora > Felidae > Prionailurus > Prionailurus bengalensis. The sequence goes on from NC_057350.1 coordinate 139,717,541, forward strand.
TCCCATATTTTAATCCTTCAATGCTAAAAAAAGACACTTAGATCACTCAAACAAGAACAAAATGCCTTATTACATAATGTTGGACAATTTAATAGATTTTTTTCATTGCCTCCCTCCCCCACCTAGGCTGAAACTTCTAAGGGATATGACTAAGAAAAGTTTGAGAAAAACAGTACTCCGTACTGCCATGTCACACTATGTCATATGCTAATATGGATAAGATAATATTAAGAAAGCAGCTATCACTATTTAATAAAATGACCCCAAAAGGCATCACTAAGAGTTCACAAATGTACTAGTAAGTTCTAACTAGTCTACAGACATTCTACAAAAGCACAGATAGTGCGGGGAAATCAAAAGGTAAAGTCAATTTTTATGTAAATGAAGAATGTATCATGAAATCAAGCCTGAAGGAACAGAAAATTCCATGAAGCTATTTTGCTTTTATTAACTACCCATGTTGCAAAAGAGCACTCCTCTTGTAAACTGAAAATCCACTGATACCTTAAGCCTCATCAGAGACAATCAAAGGAAAGAGAAAAGAGAATAGATCAGCGAGAGCTCGAAGTCAAATTTTATTTAGCTTTTATGTTAAATAAAAGAAAATTTAATGCTAACAGGATGGGTAACAGTGACAGTATTCTAGATTTATGTGCTACAAAACAACGAGCACCGAAAGACTCTAGCATGCTATGAGATAAAACTGAATTATTTGATAGCACTTTCAACCCAATAAAAATGGAAAACCAGGCTTAATAAAATAACTCAAATATGACAAAGGTATTATGAATAAAATAAAGTTGTCACAATAGGTCAACTTGCTACTCAATCCTTCAACAAGCTTTAACAACAACTTAACCATGGTGAGCACATGAAAATGAATTAAATTAGTTGGCCATAGAGACTTTAAATATCCTGAACGGTTTATCCTTTGTTACATGTATTCCAAAATGCTCTTATGAATCAAAGGAGCATGCTTATGCTAATCTTCAAATTTCTGTTTTTAGATAAAAGTATACTTTTACCTCAGTATACTTAGTATACTCATAGTATACTTAATTTTAATACTTAACTTTTTACTTATAATAAAAACCTTACTAAGGTGTTTCCACTATAGAATATATCGCATAGTTAGAAAACAAAATGTCAAATGTGAGAAAAATCTCAACATTTAGCCAGAAATCTCAACTCCATTACTAATTTCTTTAGGGTAATTTTAAAATATGCATTCATAAGAAGGTAGTGGTACGCAAACACCATCATATTATAATACATATAATATTGTACATCTAATATTGCTGACTCGTATTTATTTGCATACCTGATAGAACTGTGAGAATTTAGAAGAAATTACCTTTGTAGGACTCCTGGCAATTTTTATTTCAATTTGTACATTTATGAATAGCCCAGATGGGAAAATCTTATTTTTATCATCAGAAAAATAATAGTTATTCACAAAACTTAATTTCTGAGTAAATACAAAATTAGAGATGTTTTCCAAAGAGAACATTAGTAAGCCATGCAGTTTGTACTGGAATTTTAGCTTATAGTTTTCATGAGAGCGTGAAGCATGGAATCTCTGGAATATGAGAAAGTCGACACATTTAAGCACCTTTTAACTATAGAATGCCCTTTTACCACTTCCATATCTCACCTCATCTTCAAAAAATTTGCAACAAAAAGAAATGTATTTCTGGAATACAAGTGAATATATAGTAATAAATTATAAAATGACCTATTTACATGACTCTATTCAAAATATTCCACAATATATTTTCAGCAGTTAGATTTGGTAAAGAGAATTTGAGGAATTATCAGATTTGTTGTAATAATGTAAGCTTAAGTGCTTTAAAAAATAACATAACTCAAAAACATAAGAATACACCTAAATGTGTGACATAATTGTGTTGACAACAGAATATACATTTACCTGGGAGATTTGTAAGTTGATGATAAAGGAGACATAGGCAACTTTATGGATAGAGTTAGTTGGCAAGTCTCTTAGTCCCTTTGATTCTTGGCTACCTTATATATAAAATGGAAGTAATAATGCATGCTTTGCAAAGGTGTTGATTGGGGTTGAAAAGAAGATATATATAAGATACCTGGAACAATAAATACTGTTTCACTTTTTGTTCCCATTCCATTTTTTTTATGACAAAGCTTATTATATACAGGCATCAAATAGACAATACAGATGGGAGAAAGTGTTAAGTTTAGTTGTTTTTGCACAATGAAGTGTATCACTTATTAAGAAACAAAAATTATTGATGGTGTCTTAGATTTCCGGAAAGTAGAGTCAGATGATTTTGTGGGTGAGTGCTGAACAAGGGGACTAGACCTGTGAGGGACAAGGAGAGCAGGACTGAGTCAGGGATGGGGGGAAACTGTGATAGAACCACCACTCTGCAGCTGGAACAGCCTTTCAGAGTTATCTGCCCACTTTTGAGGCAAGGAGCTGGGACTTTTTGCAGGATGCCCCCAAGAAGGGGACAAGTTCAGGAGAGGTAGCTCCCTTCAGCTGAGGGCATGCTTAGGGAAGAACCAAGCAGGCAGTACTCCCAGCTCAGCAGGAGGGACCTTGGCAACTCAGGACAGCGTGCACGGTAGGTGGCAAACACATACTCTATATAACTAACTTCCTCAGAGTACGGCATTGGCACAAATTAAAGTTAGGTCTTACCTGTGGAGACAGTGGCCTATTAATTAATTCATTGACATAATACATTGTCTCTCTGTGATCTTCAGATGATCATTTTCCCTAATAAGTGAGATGACATGAGAAATGCCACAGTTTGCTCAGAAATAGAAAAACCAAATTTTAGATACGGTGATTGTCTATCTTGTTCACTCTTGTTCTCTGTAGTGTATATGAGGATATGCCTTTAGGCATGTAATTATACAATGTTCTACATATATTAAAGACAGAAATGAAAGCATACTTTTCTCCACTTCGACAAGCCCAAATGAAAGTGATAATTAGTTCCATGTCTATTGTGTATTTTTATTTGCATCCTTAAAAATAAACCAGTTAGGTACAAGGGTTGGATGAATTTAGGTAAGCATCTATATTGTCATATTCCTTTCTTGGCACGATTGTATTTAATTATTCCCATTTGAAATCAGGACTGAAGATTTTCTAAGATGGAAGCAGTTTATGGCAGCCAATGTGCAAGTGTGCACATTCAAGAAGAAGAATCAAACAATTCTCCTATCTTTCTCTAAATAAAAATGATAATGTTCTTGACTAAGAATTTCTAGGATCCTTTATTCTTAGGATTTCCATTTGAAGCTTGGTTTCTGTGTGGTAAAGGAATAGCCATTAATAGATACATAAGGCTTGGAATTGGGCTCCTTTCTTATTACGAACAAGTCTAAAAGAGTACACTTTTAAAGTGGGGAGACACGGGAATATGTATAAGAAATAATATGTTTGCGTATTAATGTAAGGTCCTAGAACTCAGTTGTGAGTTTGATTGCCTGTAGTCAGATCCACCTGCAGATAAAGGGGAGGGCTGCTCCCAAGTGTAATTCCGGGCCAAACTAATAAGACCTAACCCAAGTATTCTCAGTAATTCATGGTTGTTTTTAATAACTTTACTAGATAGAGCCTTGGAAAAAATTATATAAACAGAAAATGTAGCAAATCATTTTGTTAAGTACCATATTGGTCAATGCGTTGTTGGAAATACGGAAAAATATGATTTTTTTTAACATTCTCTTAAACTGATTTCTCTTTGAATAAAGAAAGGCACTGTTTCTACAGAATATTTATTCTGAGGAAGCAAGTAGACTTCCGAAACGCACGTATGTAAATGACTAAAACCTGAGTTTTATCGCTAGTTTGACGTTCATCACACTATTTAATCGATGTTATCCCTAATTTCCACATTTACAAGAGGAAGATAATAGCAATCTCCCTGTAGTTGTAACGAAAAATGAAATAGGAAAATGTACATGAAGCCTTTACCACAATGTTAGCCCATAATAAATGCACTGATAAAAACATTAAAATAATCAATTTGACGGTATTCCTTCCTAAGTATTACTATTTGAAAATCTTTGAGTATTCTAAATTTTGTCTGGGACTGGCTCTAATTTGAGTTCATAAGCCAGGCATGATTTTTGTCCTCGTTTCTTTCTATGATACCATTTATTATTCCTCCAAAAGACGTTTGTAAATATTAAGGTAGGTGAAGTAAAATACCAAAGCTGCCACCATTATCTCCAAACAATACAGACTTAAAGAACAACTTGGAATTGAATGCCATTGCTCAAAAAGGTTTGACCTAAATGTAGGTATAAGATTAAGATGTTCAAAATAGAGGCTGTGAAATATATATTTTACACATGACTTACCAATTCATCTTATGCCTAAAGAATTCAGTAGTTCTCAATTTTTCTAAACAACTATTTTTGCGTTTACATGTCTTTGACCAATAACACCCATGACTAACTCTTTGTCATACAACAGAAAGAGAAATGTGGAGTCCTATTAGAATATTTTAGCTTAGTCATACTATATAACACAAAGAAAGACAAATAATTTCCATTTTTAAAATGTACTTTTTTCATCTCATTATTTGGTAACCTTGAAGCAAACTACAAATTCATATCAAAACAATCTTTATGATGGTGGTGCCTAGGTGGCTCAGTCGGTTGAGCGCCCAACTCTTAATTTCAGCTCAGGTCATGATCTCACAGTTCCTAAGATCAATCCCTGCATTGGCTCTAACAGTGCAGAGCCTACTTGGGATTCTCTCTCTCCTTTCTCTCTGCCCATCCCATAGCTCACTCTCTCTCTCTCAAAATAAACAAATAAACATTGTTTTAAAAACTCTTCATGATGTCAAACATTGGAACAAATGAAAATTCAGTCTCATTTTTATATATCATTAAATTAGGTAAAATATACCTTATTTGAAAAAAAATATACCTTATTTGTCAAACATAAAGCATTCAACAAGAATACAATACTGTAACATTTTGTTGTTGCTATAGTTTTAGGTCTCCAAAGGAATCCACCCCTCCTCTCCCTCACCTCTCCATGCTTTTTCCGATAAACTTGGATTTGTTTCCAGAAGTATTTTTATGCTAATTTAAAAATCTCTTTACTCCAAAACCCAACCAACATACGCTATCAAAAAGTATTCTAAAATGATTAAACAAACCATAAGTTTCGCCTAGAAAATTTAAACAATCTGTAAGTAGTGACGGATCGTACTTTATTGTTAAAACACCTACTTGAGAAGATGTGTATTTTTCTCAAACTGCAATCTTACTAACTTATTGAAGCCCCTAACATGCAAGAACAAACAAAAACTTTAACATTATTCTTTTAAAGGATATCCATTTCCAAAAAACTACATTAAAGGCACACATCAAGGAACTCAAATGTCGACTTTTTCAAATTATATCAAATAAATACCTTGCAGGGTCATGATCACAATCCTAATGCAATTAAACATATACAACAAAGAAAAGTTCCTCTTTTCATCCAAAACACTGTGAAAGATTATTTATTTTAATGTAGTATGCCAATCAAGCTTTTATGTAATGTTCTATCTTGGTTTTAAAAATAGATTAACCCACTCTTTTATCTTTATATCTGCAGGTACACAAATAACTTAAGTCGGCGATGTAAAATGAAGAATATATTTTAGAAAAACTTACCATTGTCATTTTTCAGCATCCCATTGCTCAGTTGTTTTAATCTCTTTTGATGTGATTTGCCATTGTAGTGGATTTGTGCTTGAGCTGCAGAATTCAGCTGAATGTTACAAACGTTGCACAAAGTGAAATTGGTGTGTTTCTTTTCTCTTTCTGGTTTTTCTTCAAAGTCATCAGGTAAAAATTCAGCCTCACTCTCTCCATCTTGTGCACTTGTAAAATCTAGGGGTGCAAAGAAATTAATTTATGGATAGGCTGACCAAGACTTCTGGATTCTTTCACAGTACTGAATGGGTTAGCAAATGAGCACTGTTCTCGATAATAAGAATTCACATTTTTAACTTTCTCCCGTTTCAGTAGGTTATTTTCATACCAGCTAAAAGTGGATAGCTTCTTTAATGGAATATAAATGACAAATATTTCACTTTGTTTTTTCTATGTCAGATAGTGTGTTAAATGTCCGACAAGGGTTTAGCAGGCGTGACCTCATTCAATTATCCTAACAACGGAATAGGCACTATAGATTTTCCTATTTCATAGCTGAGGAAACTAAGGTTTAAATCAGTTAAATAACTTGTCCAGGGTCACAGAGCAAATAAATGGTATAGGTGGGATAAGCATTCCGTTTTATTAATCTCCAAAACACAAATTATTTGTCATCTTGTTCTCTAGCATATGTTTGAGTACTGGGTATTTCCCTTTAGACTCAACTAAATAACAGTCTCTGATTTTTATATTCCTTGCCAGTTATGTAAAGTCACATATGGATGGATACATCCTATACAAACAAAAATGCTCAAACTGTTTCAATACCTAAAATTGTATATTTTACACCCGGAACACAAAAGAAATTTTGAATACCCAAGATATCTTCATAAACAGAGGGTGCAAAAAAGTGTAACTTATTAAAGGATTACAATGGAATATATTATTTTTGGACAAATATATGCTTTGTATACTCAAATCCAAGAGAAAAGGGCCACTGACAATCCCAGGACCTCTGGCCTTATGATGGTAACAATTAACCACTGCAATACATATTTTACTATTCGTTTACAAATTACTTAAAACAATGGCTCCTTTCTAAAATTTTTCTGTGCTTTCACTACATGGGACTCTGAATAACTCTTATGACTCAGATTTGACTTCTCCATTCTAATTTTCCAGATTCTTCAAAGATTTATTTTACTCTCTTTGAAAATATTGGCAGAGGAAAACAATTATTTTAACATCCACTTTTTAAGAATTTTATATAATGTTTATTTTTGTATATAATGTATATAATGTTTATTTTTGAGAGAGAGAGAGACAGAGCCTGCGTTGGGGAGGGGCAGAGAGTGAGGGAGTCACAGAATTTGAAGCAGGCTCCAGGCACAGAGCTGTCAGCACAGAGCCTGACGTGTGGCTTGAACTCACCAACTGTGAGATCATAACCTGAACTGAAGCCGGAGCTGGGCGACTAAGCCACCCAGGCACCCCGATATGCATTTGTTAATTGCCCACTGTGTGGCAGGCACTCTCCTAGGTGCTGGAGATAAACTGATATGCAAGAGGAGGATGGTCCTTATCATTATTCAAGTTACTAATAATGATAAGAAGGTCATGTGTTTTGGCATCAGGCAAATGAGATAACAAATGCCAAGATTATTTGAACAATCAAAATTGATCTGCTAAATCAAGCCAAATACCTAATACTTGAAACTTAAAGGATTTTCAAGTATCTAGTTTCCAAAAGAAGTAAAAGATTTTAAGTATATAATCCATGCTTTTGGGGGGAACTCATTTACTTAAAAATATGTTAATCTTATTGTAAAAAGGAAGTTTCATCTTGCTTACTCAGGCAGCCCCTATTACATAATACTAAGTATACAATTTAAGTGGTCATTTTTAAAAGAAAATAGATTTTGTGAAATGATTACATAATTTTAGTTAAAGCAAAACATATACTAAACATATCAGATTTTCTTATTTTTTTAAATGTTTATTTATTTAAGGGAGAGAAAGATTGTGAGCAGAGGAGGGACAGAGAGTGAAGGAGAGACAGAATCCCAAGCAGGCTGCATGCTGTCAGCCCAGAAACCCAAATGGGATTCAATCCCATGATATGTGATCATGACCTGAGCTGAAATCAAGAGTCGGACGCTTAACCAACTGAACCACCCAGGCACCCCTAGCTTTTCTTATTTTATATATATATAAAATTGCTTTATATATATATATATATATATATATATATATATATAAAATTTATATATATATAAAAATTGCTTTATATATATATAAAGCAATTTAAGTGTCTACCCCAGGTTGTATTCAGATTGTTTCAAAACTGTTTTTTCTAGAGCTGATTTATATTTTTACAGTCTTTTATCTCAAATATATAATCAAGTAATGAAAAAAATTAAATATACGATGGTATATGTAATTACTGTGATATCGTGTAGCCAATAAAGCAGATTGGAAAAATGTACAACATGGGAAATTCTATCTAATTAAGAAAACACACACATGTAAATTTACGTGTATGTTCATAACTATGTAAAACACAAATAAGACTTAGAATAAATGCAAGTAGTTGCTGATTACGATGGTGAAATTAGCGTTGTTTTTTTCCTTCATCTTTTCCATATTTTCAAAATTTTACATAATGACCACTGACTACATTTATTATTTACAAAAAAAAAAAAAAAAATCAATGTACTTGAAAGAAATAAGCCAAAAAAAAAAAAAAAAAGAAGGAATCTGTATCCTACTAGATGAATGGTAGGTTTGTCAGAACTAGGCCAAACAATACATGAGCTCCTCTGACACATGATTTTTAATAAATATATGCATTTGTTTGGAAGGAAAACTTTTCTTCCTTGATTCACATTTCCACCTTGACCCATAAAATAAGAATGTCTGCCAACAATTTATTAGAGGGAAACACTGGATAAGAAATTTTCTACCAAGGCTACGAGATTTATTTGCTTACACATAAGAGGTTCACAGATCACAAGAGAAAGTGAAGACTTTGTCACCAGTGTCAACAATTTTGCACCGGGAAGGGGAGAGGCAAGGATAACAACTCGTAAATGAAATAGAAAGTAAGATATATTAACCATGTGGCATGAACACTAGAAAAAAGGAAATCCCAAATAAATTCTCATGCTTGGGGTGTGATATCACAAAACATTTATAGAATCTGCGAGAAAATAGCAATGATTCAAATGGCACTCTCTATCATAGGAGGCAATATGCATAACTAATTTTTACTCCTAATATAGTAAAAGCACTTCTGGAAGGGAAATTTTGCTCATTTGAGTTTCATTGAGAAAAATTTCAGTGGTCATACATATGCTTTATGCAACTAGCTTGGAACCCAAAGGATTTTATCAATTCATCCATTGTTTTCCCACCTAACCTCTGTCCATGAAGACACTACGAAAGTCTGTGGCTTAATACAATAATGTGAATCTAGATTGTACCATGTGATAGCTTTAAGGATTAGAATTACCCTGGGGATGATCAGTATAGGAATTAGTCAACTGCTTGTGTGTGTGTTTTAAATTTTGTAGACATAGAGTTTAAATTAATCCTATGATTCATAGACATAAAAGATAGGGTACTTAAGAGAATTCATCTTTGGTAAGCCATATGAGACAATGCATCTGAGCATAACTTGAAAAAAAAGTGGAAACAATACTTTTCTGGGAGGTAGGAGGGTTCCTGATGTTGATTTATAGTACATTGTTAACCCACTTGAGAACCTTCTGAGGTAGAAGCTGGTATGCACCACTTGTACCAAAGCACCAGCTTTTGGTGTCAAGACTGCCCTGAAAAGTGCTGATCTTTTCTTCCCTACACCACCCCCAGGGTGACAGTCCGTAACCCTGGTGCACCCAATGTTTAGTGTAACCCAACTTATTAATAACCAAAAGTTGGAGAATGGACACAAGAGCCAAATGAAGGAGCTCCCAGTGACCAAAGTTGGAACAACTAAATATTGTATTATTGGATTACATCCCAAAGTATAGAGTATTTCATATTCTAAGTATATAATGAGTACCCACTGATGAGTAAATACTGATATTAATAAGTAAATCGGGAAGAAGATGTAAACCCCCTATAAAGAAGTAATCCAAGTAATTTAAATAGTTATCCTCTCCCAGGGGGGGACGGAATATAACTCTATATGCCTTAAGTGTAGGCTATACTTAGTAACTTGCTTCCAAATAATAGAGTACAGAAAGAGGAAAAAAGTACAGTGGAGAAAATTGACAACCACTACCTGAGCAATGTAATCAAGGCTAACAGCAGTGATAAGTCAGGGTGACAGCAAGTATCTTTGATATGACACGTTGAGAATGGTATTTCACCTCTGCATATCCTCTTCACAAAAATACATAACCAAGTCCAAGCATGAGAAAATTTCAGACAATAACAAAATGCAAGACATTCTACAAAAATACCTGACCCTTACTCCTGAAAACTGTCAAGGTCATCAAAAATAAGGAAAGTTTGAGAAATCATCACACCCTAGAGGAGCCAAGGGAAATAGGAAAACTTAAGGAAAGGTGGTATCCTGGATGGGGTCCAGGAAGAGAGTAATAATACTGGCTAATAATAATAATAATAAAATCTAAATAAAGCATGGAGTTTCATTAATATTAATGTATTATTATTAGTCCATTAGTTGTGACAAATCACCCATACTAATCTGTCAATAATGAAAGAAACTGGGTGGGTGGGGTATATAGGAACTCTACTAACTTGGCAACTTTTCGACAAAATTAAAACTATTTTAGGAGTGCCTGGGTGATTCAGTCGGTTAAGCATCCAACTTTGGCTCAGGTCATGATCTTGCAGTTTGTGGGTTTGAGCCCAACGTCAGGCTCTGTGCTGACAGCTCAGAACCTGGAGCCTGTTTTGGACTCTGTGTCTCCCTCTCTTTCTGCCACTCCCCAGTTCACATTTTGTGTGTCTCTCTCTCTCAAAAATAAATAAGCATTAAAAATACAAAACTAAAACTATTTTAAAATAAAAATATTATTTATTATAGATTGGGAATAGGTCAGGGACCTACTTTTTTTTTTTTTTGGTCTCTCTCCTTGATGCATAAAACAGGAATTTCTTTAGAATTATGGTAGTCTGGGAAGGAACTAAGAAAGAAGCTTCTCTTCTTTTATGCATCCCTTGTTCATTTATCTCCAAGCATGAAGTGTGATTGGGAGGGTGAGGGAAAGGATCAAGGCCTCATGTATGGCCCACCATCACGACTCTGTATTTCAAATTCACTCAAAATTACATTCTCTTATCTTCTCAGCTACCATGTGTGAACTTAAAGTGTAAAGGCTTCACATCCCTGAATGAAAGGCCCATATGACTGCATGATTGGGGAGGTAAGTGCAATTCAGACAGGAAAGTCTGGGAAATCCAACACGGATCATGGTTCCAAGCCATTTTCTCTAATTCAATTTGCCTATTAAATAACTAACCAACCAGGTGCCTGGGTGGCTTAATAGATTGAGCATCCGACTCTTGATTTTGGCTCATAATTCCAGGGTTGTGGGATTGAGCCCACCTGCTTAAAATTTTCTTTCTCTCTCCCTCTGCCCTTCCCCCCTGCTTGTGCTCTATCTAAAATAATATTAAAAGAATAACCAACTAACCCTTAAATGAAAAATTTAACACACCTTAACCTTAACTGAGGCCTTTTGTCTATTTACGATTAGTTCAATCAAAATTAAGAATGAGCTATTTGCACGCACGCTTGCGCATACACACACACACACACACACACAGAGTGTTATCCAACCTATCTCCTAATTAAGAATTCCAAAAGTCCATTTTTGGTTAGTATTTAAACTCTACCACAACAATCAACAACCATTAATATAAAATTAGAAGCATTTACAGGAGTGTATATTATTTGATGAACAAACCTAATTTAATTGAGTGGAAAACTTTCTCTAAAGATGATGTCAGTGTTTTGTTTCAAAGTTAACAAGCAAGGTTCCATTCTCTTGCCCATGATTGCCTTTATCTCTTATTCTTGGATCTGCTACCTTATCAAAATGACAAGCCTTTAAACTCTTCAAGAAACTTAAGGTTCTAAATAATATCAAGTGACAGGAGATGACATCTGCCAACAGGCAGTTTAGAGCACAATAAACCATACTTTAAAAAGGGTTTTACAAATGACCTATAAAATCATACAATAGTAAATGGCATCAATAAACTAAACTAAAATATTATTGGTTTTTCAGTGGCTTCTCCTGTCATAGAATATTTTTTAAATGAAACAGATAGGGACTTATAAATATCGAACACATTTAGCACAGACCTGCTTCCATAAATAGTGACACAACCAAATACCAAACACTAAAAATCCCCTTAGAAACTTAGGTATGACCATATATCTAGCAATTATTTGTCATTTAGGTGAAAATAAATAAAAATATGATCTATAGATATGCCATGGTGATACAAATGATAAATAATGTAACAGCTAGCTACTAAAAAAAATAAAACTCCCAAGTTCAATTGATAAGCAGCTTTAATTCTTTGAGTTTTGATAATACTTATACATGGACAACAAGTGATAAATTTTGCCTATTTCTTCAAAATCAATTTCTTTGAGGAAATAAAAGTAAAGGTCTAAATATTGTTCAAATGTAAGATAAAGTTTGTTTTAAATTTTTTTTTATTTTTTAAGCTTATTTATTTTTGAGAGAGAGAGCGAGCGAGAGAGAGTCAGTGATGCAGGAGGGGCAGAGAGAGAAGGAGACAGAAAATCTCAAGCATATTTTGCACCATCAGTGCAGAGCCAGCCCAATGACCTCACAAACTGCGAGATCATAATCTGAGCCAAAGTCAAGAGTAAGACGCGTAACTGACTGAGCCCCCAGGTACCCAAAAAAATTATCATACTGAAAAGAAGAACCTACTGATATTAAATTCCTAAAAAGTTTATTACACTTCAAAAAGTTTTCTCAATTGCTTTACCATGAAAAAAAAGAAAAGTGCTTTTGGGTGAGGACATGTAATTCTAGACCATTTCCCTGAAAAGAAATTGTACTTTGTACAATCTGTACAAATTCTTATAGAGTTCGTAGATCATTCTGTATAACTAATTGACTGGCTCAATAAAAAATAGAAGCTAAAAAATATAACAAATACTTCATCATTATTTGTGAGAATATGATCTTACAACTGCAACTGTAAGACATCATTCTGAAGAAACCTTTCAAAGGTCATGTTAAAAATTAGAGAAAAGATGTGAAGATCTTGAATAAGTATTCATGAAGCAAAATACTTAGAAAAATAATACTATGCTACTGCTATATGACTGGACCGTGATTACTTGGAATAAAATTTCCAGAGACAATATTATAAATGGATTTTAAAAACCCTCATTTAATTTGAAATAACTTTGAAAAAAAAAAAAGAACAGCCATGAGGTACCTGAAAGCTGATTCTAGCAATGACAAACATTGTTATCAAAGTTTTCAATAAAGTTGCTTCTTGAAATTAGGATCAAATATGAACCATAATAAGTAAATACTTTAAAATCTAATCCTCTGGCACAAAAACAGACACATAGACCAAGGGAATAGAATAGAAACCCCAGAACTAGACCCACAAACATATGGCCAACTCATCTTTGACAAAGCAGGAAAGAACATCCAATGGAGAAAAGACAGTCTCTTTAACAAATGGTGCTGGGAGAACTGGACAGCAACATGCAGAAGGTTGAAACTAGACCACTTTCTCACACCATTCACAAAAATAAACTCAAAATGGATAAAGGACCTGAATGTGAGACAGCAAACCATCAAAACCTTAGAGGAGAAAGCAGGAAAAGACCTCTCTGACCTCAGCCGTAGCAATCTCTTACTCGACACATCCCCAAAGGCAAGGGAATTAAAAGCAAAAGTGAATTACTGGGACCTTATGAAGATAAAAAGCTTCTGCACAGCAAAGGAAACAACCAACAAAACTAAAAGGCAACCAACGGAATGGGAAAAGATATTCGCAAATGACATATCGGACAAAGGGCTAGTATCCAAAATCTATAAAGAGCTCACCAAACTCCACACCCGAAAAACAAATAACCCAGTGAAGAAATAGGCAGAAAACATGAATAGACACTTCTCTAAAGAAGACATACGGATGGCCAACAGGCACATGAAAAGATGTTCAGCGTCGCTCCTTATCAGGGAAATACAAATCAAAACCACACTCAGGTATCACCTCACGCCAGTCAGAGTGGCCAAAATGAACAAATCAGGGAACTATAGATGCTGGAGAGGATGTGGAGAAACGGGAACCCTCTTGCACTGTTGGTGGGAATGCAAACAGGTGCAGCCACTCTGGAAAGCAGTGTGGAGGTTCCTCAGAAAATTAAAAATAGACCTACCCTATGACCCAGCAATAGCACTGCTAGGAATTTATCCAAGGGATACAGGAGTACTGATGCATAGGGTATCAATACTTGTACCCCAATATTCATAGCAGCACTCTCAACAATAGCCAAATTATGGAAAGAGCCTAAATGTCCATCAACTGATGAATGGATAAAGAAATTGTGGTTTATATACACAACGGAGTACTACGTGGCAATGAGAAAAAATGAAACATGGCCTTTTGTAGCAACGTGGATGGAACTGGAGAGTGTGATGCTAGGTGAAATAAGCCATACAGAGAAAGACAGATACCATATGGTTTCACTCTTATGTGGATCCCGAGAAACTTAACAGGAACCCATGGGGGAGGGGAAGGAAAAAAAAAAAAGAGGTTAGAGTGGGAGACAGCCAAAGCATAAGAGACTGTTAAAAACTGAGAACAAACTGAGGGTTGATAGGGGGTGGGAGGGAGGAGAGGGTGGGTGATGGGTATTGAGGAGGGCACCTTTTGGGATGAGCACTGGGTGTTGTATGGAAACCAATTTGACAATAAATTTCATATACTAAAAAAAAAATAAAATAAAATCTAATCCTCAATCTTGAAATTTATGAAAGAAAATTGGCCATTATTTTCTTGGTAGAGAAAATGAGGGATTAACTTTTAGTCAACATTTCCTTGAATTGGGATTTAAATGGCATAAGTTACATCTCTACTTATATAGATACAGGTATTCCAAATGAGCTGCAAGAAATCAAATGAATTCAATAGTCAAGTTTCCTCTGCTTTCAGGACTAATTTTTAAAGTATTGTATTTTACTGTAATGGTTAAATATTAAAGATGTACATTATATGCATAACAGATAAACTACATTTCTAGCATTTCACCTTTGAGAAAATTATAGATCACAGTATTCTTCTACATTTCAATATCAAAGTTGTGAATAGTCTACAATTAGTGCTATAAAGTACCAACACAAGAACAATTTTGCATTGATCTCATTCCCCACTAGAGAGCAGTATGAATTTAAAATTAAATCTACAGTATCGAGATTCCCATAACACTAGGCATAAAAATAGCATTACTGTAATTTTGGAAATATATAATACATCCACACATATTCATATATACAATATTTAGCTTTAGTGGCATGCAATATATACACAGTATATCTAATTAATTCCACATAAATTCACCAAAACCTAGCTCCAAAAATCAGGCAAAATAATCTAGAGGAATGGCACAGAAAAGGAGACAATCTAAATCAATAGAATCATCATATGTTACTATAAGTTCTCTATTAATGAGCAGCAACTGTTTTATATAGTTTTCTGATTTAAGTATCACTGTGGAGCTTTAAAAATGAGTACACTTTAATTAGCATTATCTTACCTTTATGATAGGCAAATGATATTATAGAAGATTACATGAGACAAGTCAAGGTTAATGGATTATTATTTCAATTACAGTTTTTATTACATCATGGCATTAAACCAAGTTTGTCAGTTTCAAGAAGATTATGGTTTTCACAAGGTTAAGGAAGGCTTACTAAATATTCAAGGATTCACATGCAGAAATTAAACTGGGAATGTCAGGATAAGATACAGAATGAAACTTTTAAATATATTCCTTTCTCTTTCTCAGGCAGTGGGCTTTTAGAATTGTAAACTCAGCATCAGCCATTTCTATTTTGAGGACTCAGATAAAGAAAATTCTACCTTATTCTTAAAGTGACTAGAATGAAATCATGACTAGAATCTCTGAGACCAAACAAGAGCTCATAGTTTAACCTCAAAAATGAAAACAAAGGCAATTCTTATTTTTTTATAAAAGGCATTCTATTCAAACCTATTTTCTGTAGTTGGATGTATCTCCAATTCCAATGTAATTAATGTCATCCCTTAAAGTTTCAAGGTCCTATGAAGAAACTTCATTACTATATTTTTTACAAATAAGACACAGATATTTTCCTATATTCTGACCTTTTTTTTTTTTTTTTTTTTTTTTTTTTTTTTTTTTTTAGGAATTCTTCGTAAATCAGTCATGACTTCAGGGCAAAACCCGGCCCTCTGGATTTATGCCACCCAGTATCTCCGCTATGCTCTCAGGGTAATTGAGGCTGGATTATGAGCCATGCTCTTGAGTTCTCAGGATGTATGTTTTTATGATACTATTTTAAATACGAACCCTGTTCCCTTGAGAATGAACCAAATATCTTAGCTTTCATTTGTATCCTGCTTTGCATCTAAAACAGCTTATATAAAACTTAAAGAGTAGTTTGCCCCAGAAAAACTTCTGAAGACCTAAATTAGAGAGAGATTGTTTGGGCTTATATCTGGCAAAAAATTCTGCAAGGGAAGGAAGGAGGAAACCAGAAGCTCACTGAAAAGTGATTCGACATATTTATTAAAGCACCTCCTTTGTGTATACCATTCCTTTAAGCACCTGGGAGAGTAGCACACCCACAAAGCAAACATTCTAGTCTTCTGCAAGTTTGAGAGAGGGTGAAAATGTAGGTTATATTGACTTGAGGATGACTTAACGATCGGTTACATGCTAAGGGAAGAGTAAAACTGTGGTATTTATTGCAGTTAAGATTTAGGTTTGCAAATTCTGCAGTTGGATGCTTGAGCTGTTCATTTAAGAAACAGCTTTATTTATTTTAAGAGACAGCTCTTATTCATGCTTTAAGTCCCAGGATTTTCTTTTTCTTTTTTTCTTCATGGACTCTATATTCTGAAAATACATTTTGAGGGCACCTGGGTGGCTCAGTCGGTTAAGTGCCGACTTCAGCTCAGGTCATGATCTCATGGTCCGTGAGTTCAAGCCCCGCATCAGGCTCTGTGCAGACAGCTCAGAGCGTGGAGCCTGCTTTGGATTCTGTGCCTCCCTCTCTCTCCACCCCTCCCCAGCTTATACTCTGTCTCTCTCTCTCTCCCTGTCTCAAAATTAAATTTAAAAACTTTTAAAAAATTAAAAAGGGGCGCCTGGGTGGCGCAGTCGGTTAGGCGTCCGACTTCAGCCAGGTCACGATCTCGCGGTCCGGGAGGTCGAGCCCCGCGTCAGGCTCTGGGCTGATGGCTCAGAGCCTGGAGCCTGTTTCCGATTCTGTGTCTCCCTCTCTCTCTGCCCCTCCCCCGTTCATGCTCTGTCTCTCTCTGTCCCAAAAATAAATAAACGTTGAAAAAAAATTTTTTTTTAAAAATTAAAAAAAAACAGTTTGATATTTTTGGGATTTAGGCTATTGTTCGTGCCTAGTTTTTTTATAATATGGACTTTCTTGTGATATGCATGCAGTTTTACCATAACCATTCTTATTAATGACATAATCACTTAGCTCAATGTTTCCTTTCACACACGCCCACCCTGGTATCAGAGGATTAGGGGAGATACTACTGATAATTCAGAATATCTACAGACTACATAAAAATATTTTCTCGTATCAAGAGAGAGTTCCCCGAAAAGATATGTGCATTCCAACTGTGGCAGACAATGCTCTAAGATAGCCCCCATGATACCTAACTCATAGTAATCAGACCTCTGCATAGTCTACTCCCCTGCAGTGTAGGCAGAACCCATAACTTGCTTCCCACCAATAGAACATGGTAGAGGTGATGGGATGTATGTAATTATAAAGGCATTATTATGTTATGTGAGAGGAGATGTATCTCCCATTATATGAACAGAAACTTTCTTTCCCTTGCTAGCTTTGAAAAAGCAAGCTGCCAAGTAATGAGCTTCCCTATGGACAGGTCCACTTGGCAAGGAACTTAGGGTAGTCTCTGGCCAACAGCCATAAAGAAACTGAGGTCCTCATAAGCAGCTGAATGGTACCAACAAACACATGAGTGAGGACGTGGTTTCTTCTCCAGTCCAACCTTAGATGAGACCACAGCTTTGGCTGATGTCTTGGTAACCAACTTCTAGAAACCAAAAGGAATCAAAAGGTCTGTCACGACTTCCCTTAATCAGCTTTCTTCTTCATTATTTCAGGTAGCCATTAGCCCTGTGCTCTCAGATGATATGTTTTGTTTAGAGCTGTTTGCTCCAAAACTCTTAAGCCCTCACCCACACAATGTAATTGGTATGTCACTGGATTATTTACTCTGGGTAAGAGTATTTCAACCAGCCAATCAGAGACACCTTATGTTTCACCTTTCCCTTTTGGTCATCAGCTGCAAGCTTGCAGAGGACCCAGAGAACCTAGCTGAACAATGGCTGGACTCTTGATGCTCAGAAGCTATGAGGTAATAAATCTGAGCTGTTTTAAGCTCTTCAGCTCACAGCAATAGATAACTAATACATCAACTAACTCTTCTGTATTAATTAATAGTAACATTAGGAACTAACCCAAATTTCCAAGGAATTAAGAAAAACTTCCACAAGCTTTTAAAAAAATGGTTTAAGTCATATCTTTCTTAAATGCTTCCATTTAAGACATCCCAGCTATCTGATCCCCCATACATATAAAACATATTTGAGTAAAACAAATAGAAAAATAAATAATTTCCCCCACAAAGATCTAAGTGACCTGATGTACATCCATGACAGACATCATTAATTAATTATGACAATCTTCCAGAGTCTGGATTTGGTTTCACACACTCAACACATCAATGTAGGGATCCACAAATTGTTCATATCTGCCATATAAAATGAAAGTGTATTTGCAATACAAAATACATTGATTAATGTATCACTGTCAACCCTAGAGAGTAGTAGAAATCGATTTAAAAATAAGATAAAACTTGGGGCGCCTGGGCGGCGCAGTCGGTTAGGCGTCCGACTTCAGCCAGGTCACGATCTCGTGGTGCGTGAGTTCGAGCCCCGCGTCAGGCTCTGGGCTGATGGCTCAGAGCCTGGAGCCTGTTTCCGATTCTGTGTCTCCCTCTCTCTGCCCCTCCCCCGTTCATGCTCTGTCTCTCTCTGTCCCAAAAATAAATAAACGTTGAAAAAAAAATTAAAAAAAAATAAGATAAAACTAAAAACAGTTTTATAAAATAAGCTGAAACTACATAGTTTTATTTTGGTACCATTTAACATATTTTTTCCATTATCAGAATAAGCTTGAAGACTGTTAAGTTTGTAGAATTCAAGAATTCTACACCCAGTAAAAATAATCCATGTTTTAAATGACTTGGTTAAATTGTGGTAGTTGTTGTAAATAAAAAGTTATGTATAGGTGGTAAATTTGAAACAAAACATAGCTATACACATAAACAGAAGGTGTTCTTTTTGTGTCTAAGAGATTAGTACAGATTTCATTATATTCATGTTTCTCAGATGCATGATATTCGGATTTAAGCTCCAAATAGAGACATGATTAATATGAATACAGGTCTAAGAAGAGATGTGAAAATCCATTAAATATTAGATAGTGGATTCATAAATTTAAATTATAACAAATTAGTTTTCTTTGACCTAAAAAAGACAAAGAAGAATCTTAATAAGTCTTAAAATATATAAAGGAATATTATTAAATTGAAGGTGGTTTTCAGCTTCTGTCCATTTCTCTTAATGAAAGAATAATAATACATGACTTTAAACTACAGCATGAATAATTTAGGCTATATATAATACTATCATTAAGAAAGAAAGTTCTTTGGTTGGTGTTTTTCTTTTCTTTTCATTTTTTAATAGGCTTTTATTCATCCAGGATGGTTAAAATTAAATCCTTTTAAAGATAAAAAGATGGATTCTGCTCTTTTCAAGTGTTCTGACCTCCAGAGAATGAAAAGTTTCACTAACAAAGATTCTTTATGAAATGGAAATTTTCTTATAAAAGTATATTTATATCCTACCATTAATATATATTTTTCATTAAACAATTTTTAGTAGGCAAATAAATTATAATTCCCTTTGTATGTTATTGTTTTAAATGTTTATTTATTTTGAGAGACAGCGTGCAAACCCGCGCATCGCAAATGGGGGAGGGGTAGAGAGAGAAGGAGAGAGAGAATCCCAAACAGATCTCACCAATCCTGAGATCATGACCTGAGCGGAAATGAAGAGTCAGATGCTTAACCAACTGAGCAAGCTAGATACCCCTTGGATGTTGCTTTAAAATAAATAAATAAATAAATAAATAAATAAATAAATAAATAAATAAATAAATAAAGTTTATTCTTTTTTTTTTATTTTTTTAACGTTTATATTTATTTTTGAGACAGAGAGAGATGGAGCATGAACGGGGGAGGGGCAGAGAGAGAGGGAGACACAGAATCGTAAGCAGGCTCCAGGCTCTGAGCCGTCAGCCCAGAGCCTGACGCGGGGCTCGAACTCACAGACCGCGAGATCGTGACCTGAGCTGAAGTCGGACGCTTAACCAACTGAGCCACCCAGGAGCCCCAAAGTTTATTTATTCTTGAGAGGTATTCTTGAGAGAGAAAGAGAGAGAGTGAGTGAGATGGGGACACACAGAGAGAGAGAGAGAGAGAGAGAGAGAGAGAGAGACAGAGAAAGGAGACAGAATATCCAAAGTGGTCTCTGTGCTGTCACACAAACACCGATGTGGGCCTTGAACCCATGAACTAGATCATGGCCTAAGCCATAGTCATAAGCTCAACAGAGTGAGACACCCAGGTACCCTGAATGTTGCTTTTTAATTGAAATGGTATTTAGCAAACGCTTCTTGGCCTTTTGGCAAGGAAATTTAACAAAATGTTGGGTCTTAGGGCTATGAGTGATTTTTTTTTTTCACTTTCTCTGTAGCTTGAGATTTTTCTTTAACTCAGCTTTCATATTTAAGACATATGGGGTACAAAACCACACATTTCAATGTGTCAGTAGTTGGATTTTACCTAAGTATCAACTCTAATTCTCTGGTAAATCCAAAGATCACTTGGAAGAGTTCTCAACATGAATTTACAGTGTAAGGGGCAAGGCTCATCAAAGTGTGCTGATCCTAACATTTTGCGGGTGTGTGAAACCATCACCCCTCTGGCTCTGTGTCCACATTTGTAGAATGAAGGAGGTGGGCAATTGATCTCTGTTCCCTTCTTTTTGATCTAGTTATTTATTTTTGAGGGGAGGGGGGAGCACATGACAGTGAGTGAAGGGAGGAGCAGAGTGCATGGGAGAGACAGAATCCTAAACAGGCTCCATGCTCAGCATGGACCCCAACCTGGAGTTCGACTCCATGACCCTGGGACCATAACCTGAGTTGAAATCAAGAGTTGGACACTCAACCCACCAAGCCGCCTAGGCACCCCAGACCCCTGTTCCCTTCTGATGATACCAAAAGGTCGTCAAGTGACACTTTGTATTCACGCTCATGTATCCATTATAGACCTTGCTGCAACACTGTGTTTTGCCTTTAGAATAAATTTTTTAATCTGATATTTGTTTTGACTTTAAGAGTTAATAAACGATTTTCACATATATTTTCTCAACTAATTTTCCTCTAATCGTGCCAGATCTCAAATCTTCAGCAATGGATGTGTTAATTGATGAGACTACTGCTTTTGCTTTTGCGCACCAAAGAAAACCATCAACAAAGCAAAAAGACAATCTACTGAAAGGGGGAAGAGACGTGGAAATGATACATCCAATAAGGGGTTGATATTCAAACTATATAAAGAACTCATACAACTCAACAACAAAAAACAATCTGATTAAAAAATGGGCATAGGACCTGAATAGACGTTCTTCCAAAAACATACAAAGGGCCAACAGACACATAAAAATCATCAGGAAAATGTAAATCAGAACCACAACGAGATATCACCTCACACCTGTGAGAATGGCTAAAATCAGGAAAAAAATAAACAAGTGTGGGTGAGGATGTGGAGAAAAAGGAACCCTCACGTACTGTTGGTGGGAATGTACATTAGTACAGCCACTCTGGAAAACAGTATGGCACTTCCTCAAAATATTAAAAAAAAAAAAGTAATATCATATGATCTAATAACTCTACTACTGGGTATTTACCCAGGAGAAAAAAATACTAACTGAAAACGATACATGCTTATTGCAGCATTATTTACAATAGGCAGGACATGGAAGCAACCTAAGCACTTAAAATAGATGAAAGGATAAGAAAAAGGTAGTATTTTTACACAGCGGCATACTGCACAGCCTAAAAAATAAGATTGTGCCATTTGGGACAACATGGATAGACCTATCATGCTAAGTGAAATAAGTCAGACTGACAAGGGCTAATACCATATGAAGCCAATCATATGTGAAATCTAAAAAAAAAAAAAAAAAACAAACAAATGAATACACAAACAAAAAGAGGAATCAGACCTGTAAACACAAAGAACAAACTAGTGGTTGCCCGAAGGAACAGGGCAAATGGGTGAAGGGAAGTGGGAGAAAATAGGCTTCCAGTTATGGAATGAATAAGTCATGGAAATAAAAGTCACGGCGTAAGGAATATAGCCCGTGATATTTTAAAAGTGTTGTAACAGATGATAGCTACACTTGTGATGAGTATAGCATAATGTATAAACTTGTCAAGTCACTATGTTGTACACTTGAAATTAATGTAACATTGTCAGCTATACTGAAATATTTTTTTTAATTTAAAAACAAAGACTATTGCTTCTTACTGATATATCTCAGAATTAAACTACTCAAGCAAAATCTTGATGGCCCAGGAGTCAAGAATGGCAAAGTGTATGAGAATGCCAAAAAGTTCCTTGTTCAACACTGAAGGTTTTAAAGATTTGTCATTCCATATACCTCTAATTTTTAAATTTAGAAGAGAGAAGAAACAAATCCTTTTTTTAATCCTACCTTTTGAGTTATGTTTAAATTAAAATGTTTTAGATAAACATGGCTTTCCTTTCAGAAATGTTGAAATCAGCAGATATGTTAGTATATATTGAATATTAACTATTGAATATTAACTAACTTCAGATTATATAACTGTAATTTACCAAAGGGGAGAGCGATCTAATTTACCTGATCCAAAGTGCCAGTGATGAAAATGGAAAAGGCTATGGAAATTTTAAAATGGTAAACTTGGGGAAACAAAGGTATAGAGCAACAATGAACTAGGAAAGAAACAGGGGTGCCTGGGTGGCTCAGTTGGTTGAGTGTCTGACTTTGGTTCAGGTCATGATCTTGTGGTCCATGGGTTCCAACCCCACATCAGGCTCTGTGCTGACAGCTCAGAGCCTGAAGCCTGCTTCAGATTCTGTGTTTCCCTCTATTTCTGCCCATCCCCCACTCACACTCTGTGTCTCTCTCTATCAAAAATAAACATTAAAAAAAATATGAAAAAAAGAAAAAAGAGAAATAGAATACTAAGAGAGCATTTAACCAAATGAAACATTATAGTAGAAAAATGTTTCAAGATAGTATTCTCAATCTCATACTCATTTCTAACTCAATAATCCTTATCAGTAAAACAACTGTAATTGTTGCTTTAGTGCAAGCTAGACTACAATTCTAAGTGCAAAAAGCAGGCAGAGTGATATTTTTTTTCCCTCAAATCAATTCACAAATATGTAAATATGTTGCAAAACATTCAGCATTCATGCACCCCCCCCCTTTTTTTAATGATTCCTGTCCCCATGGAAAAGCACCCTTGAAAGGGAGAGGTTAGTTATGTTATATCTGAAATCTTCCCAGGAAAGAAACAGTATTTATCACGGATTGTTTTCTCGATTGAAAGATGACTCAGCCTAAAGAACTCTCTTATTGCACAAAGATGGGACAATGGTAGAAAGCTGGCATGATAGAATATGTTTATACTAAACTCCTGCTGGCTTATTTTAATGCAACTTTTAATAATAATAATAATAATAATAATAATAATAATAGTTTGCTAAACTGGAAATAGGCCTAAATTGAGACATTCCTGGACAAAAGCTCACACTCTTTTAACAATTTCAAGACTCACTTTTACATTCCGATTGCTTAATTAAGCAAGTTTATTCAATATACACTGCAGTTAGAAAGTGAGACTTCTTTAGGAACTTGAAAAGAAGAAAAGGATCTGAAGAATTAACCTTTGAAAAGGGATACATTATGGGTTACAAAAGAGATTTGCAAAGTTACCATGGAAAGAATGCTCTCAGGCCAGCACAAACGCAGAGGAAACTTGAAGTAACTTGAACAAAGGCCACCAGATTTATGAAAAAAATACTGACGTCATGGGATTGTCAACCAGGAAAGCATGTGAAAGTCAGAGAGGCAAGGGTCCCATGGATCTAGTAATGCATTGTCCCGTGGAGACCATCCCTGTAGAAAAGAAGTGGTCTTTGGTACGACCATCTCTGTTGTGAGAGTTGTTGCAGGCTTGTGTCCTGATACCACAAAATTCTTGGTTCCTTTAATTCTCTTTGTCTTGATTATATGACCAACAAGCAATCTTTTGACTTTGATTCGTCTTTCCTTATACGTATCCAGGGGAGATGTGTATGAGGAGAGAACGAGCTGACTGTAGGAACTTGATAGGATTTCGATCCCATGGAGTAAATTCCTTCTGAATTCCTGGTGTCCTACTTCATTTTATGCTCCTGCTAGATGGACTACACCCCAGTATTCAACAAATAGCCTTGTTTAAAACACGTGCTCGGAGTAATTGGCACTAATTCCTTATTTAAAATGTGTTCATACTTAATTCGTGTTTTTAATACTAATAAAAATGTCAGGGCTTTTTAAGTGTGTGAAAAAAGACTAATAAATTGGGAATGCAGGTTGGTGCAGCCACTCTGGAAAACAGTATGGAGGTTCCTCAAAAAACTAAAAATAGAGCTACTCTACTACTAGGTATTTATTTCTCCAAGGGATACAGGGGTGCTGTTTCGAAGGGACACATGCACCCCCATGTTTATAGCAGCACTATCCACAATAGCCAAAGTATGGAAAGAGCCCAAATGTCCATCAATGGATGAATGGATAAAGAAGATGTGTATACATACACACACACACACACACACACACACACACACACACACACACAATGGAGTATTAGTCGGCAATCAAAAAGAATGAAATCTTACCGTTTGCAACTACGTGGATGGATGCAACTACGTGGAGGGTATTATGCTAAGTGAAATTAGTCAGTCAGAGAATGACAAATATCATATGACTTCACTCACATGAGGACTTTAAGAGACAAAACAGATGAACATAAGGGAAGGGAAACAAAAATAATATAAGAACAAGGAGGGGGACAAAGCATAAGACACTCATAAATATGGAGAATAAACAGAGGGTTACTGGAGGGGATGTGGGAGGAGGGATGGGCTAAATCGGTAAGGGGCACTAAGGAATCTACTCCTGAGATGATTGTTGCACTATATGCTAACTAATTTGGATGTAAATTTTAAAAACAAAATTAAAAAAAAAGACTAATAATTTAGAAACACTTTTTTCCCCCTACGTGCCATATACTGATGAAACACTTCACAAATATTAATTCATTTAATTTTTAAAACACTGCCAATGAGGGTTACATTGTATCTATCCGATAATTAACCCAAATGTATAGATGAGAAAACTGAGGCACAGCCAATAAGTAGCAGAGCTGAGTTTTGAACTCTGGCACCAGCTGTAGAGTCAGTGCCTAATGTTATCTTTAATCCATATTGTAACAAATAAGGAGATTGTACAATCTAAGACCCCTTCACATATGAAAAGGCACGTGTACATTCTTAACAAAGATACGGCCATCCTTTACTGAAGCTTCTTCCTTTCTTGGTTCAGCACCTTTTTCTAGCAGCAACGTTTAGCTGGCATCTTGTAGTCTGGGTACAGTGCAGTCATTTATTTAATTGAGATCTATTAAATAAAATGGCTATGCACTAATCAACAACATATGTTTTTCAATTAACTGATAATACATATTTATTTCTCATGCTCATGCTAAGTAATGGGGCACTTTGAGTGATTTAAAAGTATTAATGGCCATAATTAATTTATAAAAATCAACTCTTAAAATATGAAATCAACTTGGATAATAGTGATTCATTTCTCTTTTTCTCTCTCTCTCTCCACACAGAAACACACACCACACACAAGCATTCTTTTAAAATACTATATAGATATTTAATTCATTTTGTAGAAGGAATGGAGTAAGTACTGAAATCAGAAGGAAGCCCCTTTCCTCTCATGAGGAATATTTAGATATTTACATATTCTAAATAACACTTAATTTCACAGACATATGCCAATTCATAGTATTCAAACTTCTGTTTAAAGGGAAAAGTGATAACTATGGAGAGATTTGAATCAGAAGCAGGGAAACCCAAAAGGGAAAGGGAGAGAGGAAGGGAGGGATTGTAATGATATTGGGTAAATTTGGACGAATTTGTAGTTGTGAACAAACTGGTTTACATTATCTAAAGAAAGATGCTGCAGAAATACAAGTCTTTATCCTTCTCCTCACCCTCAGAAACCTTCCATTTTAAAATGTATCTTGCATGCTTCTATTCAGGGGAGGACACTAAGTCAGATTTAAATAATTCAAAATTGTTTTGCTTGGCATCTACAAAAGCAGAAGTTAACAGATAGACAGGTGACCTAAGAAGATGATTCTATATTGCCTTGTGTCCCAGTGAAAGTGTCCCATTGTCCATTAAGCAGATGCTACCTTCCAAATGATTTTAGGACATCCTAGAAAGTGAGCCCCACTTACAGAGCTATGTATACGTTCACCATCATATGCCATCTGCTATTCTTCACTAATTCTAATGCACTTTTGCCCCGATGTGCTTGCATTGTTTGGAAAATGAACACTTACCCATTATATTCAACAATAAAAATGGCCCAGTGGGTGTAATGAAGCAATAAAAACAGTATTCTTGGCAAGTGTTTCCATCACAGTTTGAGATTTTATATTGTTGCTGAGGAGTAATTTCTAAAACAGCTACTTGTGGGCAAATATATTAATAATATTCAAATATAGCAAAGTTGAGAAGCAAATCTACAAGACAGGAAATTTGAAGTTCACACTGACATTCTGTCCATGTTATGGATATTCCCTGGGCTCAGGTACCACAGCGGGTATTAATTTTATTCTGACTTGTGCCCTCTGTGGTGATAGTTACATTTATGAAGTGTAGATTTTTTGAGGATAGCTCTTTACAAATTTATTTTTTAATTCTTATATTGGTAACCTTGGTTTCATTTCAAACCAGTGAAAAGTTCTTCCTAAAGTGTCTAGAGCTAATTTCTCTAAATATATGTGTTAAAAGGATGCTGGGGCGCCTGGGTGGCTCAGTCGGTTAAGCGTCCGACTTCGGCTCAGGTCATGATCTCACAGTCCGTGAGTTCCAGCCCCACGTCGGGCTCTGGGCTGACAGCTCAGAGCCTGGAGCCTGTTTCAGATTCTGTGTCTCCCTCTCTCTCTGACCCTCCCCCGTTCATGCTCTCTCTCTGTCTCAAAAATAAAATAAAAACGTTAAAAAATTTAAAAAAAAAAGATGTTGCTGTGGTCACTGAGCATCATGTCTAGCAGTCACAAGTTCATAAAGCAATTGTTGATGAGTTTTAAATGATCAAGGTTATGTAAGTAACAATGCAACAATGGAAAAAACTCACAGGAACTATCTGAAGTAACCTGGCATTGAGGTCAAATTAAATATCGTTATATATAAAATGATCTCTATGAATTGCCTTATGCTTCTCTTGCATTCCTTCATGAAATTGCATTCTTGTGAATACATCCATCTATTTGAGATACTAAGTAATAGGACATAGATCTCAGGCTTTTTTTCTCTATATGCAGATAGCTTTACATTCTTGTAATTTGCGTGGAATTCAGCTATGTTAATAACAACAACATGACCTATTATTTTACACTGACTATTTACAAAGGATATTCTATGAAATCCTAAAATTTGTAAGAAATGTTTAAGAAATAGCCAAAATTCATATTCAAACTTGTTATTTCTCTCCGATACCAGGGATCTTTATTCATCTATAAGAAATATTCCCAATTTTAATGAAATTGGCAGTAATTATTATTCCAATTGTTGATTTAGCATATGAATTAAGTTAAGCATAGCATTCTATTTTCTTTATAAATATGAGCAGTCTAAAGCAGAAATTCTTTTCTATATTATTAATTGGGTTATGTAATTATTATTGGATGAGTTGAATATATTTTTAAACAGTGTATTATAGGGGCGCCTGGGTGGCGCAGTCGGTTAGCGTCCGACTTCAGCCAGGTCACGATCCGTGAGTTCGAGCCCCGCGTCAGGCTCTGGGCTGATGGCTCAGAGCCTGGAGCCTGTTTCCGATTCTGTGTCTCCCTCTCTCTCTGCCCCTCCCCCGTTCATGCTCTGTCTCTCTCTGTCCCAAAAATAAATAAAGGTTGAAAAAAAAAATTTAAACGGTGTATTATACTGACCTTTTAGAGCTATTTTGCTTACTGTGATCACTTAGAGGTATCTCCAGAACATATTTTCTTCTAGAAATAATTCTAGCCAGGGAACGTTGTGATAGAATATGAGCCTTTTGTTTTATATAGCTCTCTATAGTTTTTAATTCTTTAAGCTGATAGGTTTTTCAAAAAATCAAGACACTAATAAAATGTGTAGTAGTTGCAAAAGTAATTAATGAATAAATACTTTTGATGTATAGTCTAAGGGAATATAATTCAAATGAAGACTATAGTTTAAAATATTTCAGTGGAGAATAAAATGACCCAGACATTAGTAATACAAGTTTTATAAAAATTATACTTAATGAGAAACACAAGAAAAATATCTTACTACTGATAGTCATAGAATCATCTTGAAATGCCAATCTCTTCAATAAAAATAATAATAATAACTGGCAGGGCGCCTGGGTGGCTCAGATGGTTGAGCATCTGACTCTTGATTTCAGTTCAGGTCATGATCTCAGGGTCAGGGGATCCAGGCCTGTGTCGGGCTCCACGCTGAGTATGGAGCCTCCTTAGGATTCTCCCTCTGTCTCCCCCTCTGCCCTTCTCCCCCACTTGTGCTCTCTCTCTCACTCTCTCAGAAAAACAAACAAACAAAAAAAACCAAGTGCTCATTTCTAGATTCATCTATAAAGCAAGATTCTTCCTGTATAGAACTTTCTCCTATGTAGAATCTGATAATGATGAAGAAGTAATTTTCTCCTACCTAGCCACCCTCAAAAGCCTTCACTCATTCCTCTCTTTCTCCACTCCACTTTTACAATTCAAGTCGGTCTACCAAGCATAGTCCCCTGCCCCTGGCCTCAGAGTTTAGGAGCATGACCCAGGACTGGCAAATCATGGTGACTTGTTCCAGAGGAGGACATATGACCCAAATCTGGGCCAATCAGAGACCTTCTGCAAGATTTTATGCTTAGATGCTGAGGGAGTTACTTTCTCTAGACTATCCAATAGCTGTTGTCTCCCCTGAGTGAAGAAATCCTGTTGGCAGCCTGAGAAAATGAAGCGGTGCTAGCCAGATTCCAAGGTTGTTCCCAATGTTCCTCACTTCTCTGTATTCATGCTGCAGAAATGATG
The DNA here is from genome assembly GCF_016509475.1 of Prionailurus bengalensis. Taxonomy (NCBI): domain Eukaryota; kingdom Metazoa; phylum Chordata; class Mammalia; order Carnivora; family Felidae; genus Prionailurus; species Prionailurus bengalensis. The sequence goes on from NC_057350.1 coordinate 139,747,018, forward strand.
GTGTGTGACTCCTGATCCAGATCAGGAGGCTTCTGCTTTGCACCCTCTTGGACCATTTGCTTGGAGGGAAACCAGGTGACACATTGTTAAGTATACTCCCTTTGAAGAGGTACCGATGGCAAGAAACTGAGGTCTCCGGCCAAGACCAAGTCCCAATTCACCAGCCATGTGTGTGAACCACCTTGTAAATGGGTCCTCCAGCCCCGACAGGCCTTCGAGAGATTACTGATGTCATGCCAACATCTTGACTGCAACCTCATGAGAAACCCTGAGCCAGAACCACCTAGCTAAGATGCTCTTAAATCCCAAGCCTACAGAAAATGTGTGAGGTAATAAATATTTACTGTTTTATGCTGCTAAGTTTTAGAGTAACTGGCTACACAGAGACCGGTGACTAACACTGAAGTTCATAAAGAAATGAGAAGCAGAAAAGGAAAGAGAATTATAGCAGAAGTGTTCAAATTTGAGCCCTGCTTTACTCGACTTTTTTTTTTTTTTTCATTTTCACTCTTTAAGTTGCCCAATATCCTTCCCTTTTACAAACGTCAATAAATTATTTTTCTTGCTCAGGTACTTGATTCGGTGTTGGGTCACTTGCAGCTTGAAAAGTATTACTAGGGTTGTTAATGATAGGAGGATAGCTACTATTTAGTGATACCTCTAATGAACCAGGCACTATATTAAAGATTTAAGAATTGTCTCTAATCCTTGAAGAACTCAGCTTTTATCCTTTTTATGATCAAATCATAACTGAGTGCTTAAGTACAGTGGCCAAGAAATAAAACTGGGTTTTAGACGTGGGTCTATTAAATACCGAAGCCAGAGTTTTTTCCACCATGACTCTACAGTTCATATTTCCATACATCTGGAGAGGATTTAATCTCAGACAAGGCAGGAGTAACTGTTTATATCACTCTACATTAACAAGAAATTATTAGGTGACATTAATTAAATTTTAAGTCTTAGAAAAGTAACAATGCTTCCTTAAAGATATTTCATCTCTCAACAAGTTTGAGCAAGTCCTTTATTTACTTCATGCCTTCTTCCAACATTTCCCCTCCAGGCAGAATTAATTTTTGTATCACTTTGCTCACTTGGAAGTTCATTCATAGAGCTGACATAATCCTTTCACAATGGAGCCTTTATTAATTAAAAACGGTTTTCTCTCTCCAATAGATAATGAACTTATCTAAGACAGTAATTTCAATTTAGTCATTTTTTATGTATTTTTATATTATAAAGTAACACAATCATACCAGTTTTGAAAGAGAGAAAAACTTAATGCAATTATCCTAACACTGCTTTTCCTGAAATTCATATATAAGATATTAACAGTTATCACATGGGAAATATCCGATCTAAGGACAAACTAGTTTTAAAAATCTGGGTTAAACAAAAGTAAGCAGAATTACTTCCTGTTTGACAGACATCTAAGAAACTTTAATGTACAGATTTTTATTGTAACTTTAGAAATGAAGAATATAGTATGCAGGATTTTCCTAATTTATTTGGCTACCAAATCCTCTTATCACAAAGCTTTTGGACTAGTATTCCATGGAATTTTGCAAATGAATGCAATATTCCATTATGTATTTGGGCTCTTTGTAATTTTCACTTTTTATAAATAAGCCACAATAAAAAATCTTTGGATATTTACATTGTTTTGTATATATTCTGGATAATTTCCTTAAGTTAGAGTCATAAAGGTGTAAGTATTGCTTCTAGGACTATGAACAACTTAGATTTTTCATCTATATTGTTAGATAGCTTTTAAAATGATTATACTCATTTTTATACTACAATGAAGAAGATGTGAGAATGTCAGTTTCATTGAACTCCTGTGTTAGGTATTATATTTTTTGCTTAATTTTTCTTATGAAATGAGTGAGAAGTGGTAACACATAGCTACGAATATTTTTATTTTTATTTTATTAGGAGTTAGGGCATCTCTATATGTTTTTATTAGTAGAATTTCCTCTGTGAAATATATATTGCTGTACCTTATCCATGTGTACAAGGTAAGTTAAGAGTCTTAATTAAAAAAAAAATAAAAAGGCAATTTTAGGGGCACATTGGTGGGTCAGTCAGTTGAGTGTCTGACTCTTGATTTCAGCCCAGGTCATGATTTCATGGTTCACTTCATAAGGTTGAGGCCCACATCTGCCTTGTGCTAAGGGCACAGAGCCCACTTGGGATTCTCTCCTTCTTCCTCTGCCCCTCCCTTTCTCATGCTCTCTCACTCTGTGTTTAAATAAATAAACTTAATTAAAAAATTTTTTTTAAAGTTTTTGTTCAATGAGTATTAACTATTAGGCTACAGTTACTGATACTTTCAAATTAATTTTAATTTTGTGTGAGCTACTTTTGACAAAATTAAAGTATTGATTTATTGTAGTTATATATGTAGGTGGTTTTTTTTTTTATTCCCTCCAGATTTTAGAAAATAGGCAACTATAATTTTCCCCTAAGTTTTTTTTTTTTGAGTTATAATTTAATTCTCTCTAAAACGTATTTTTGGTGCACAGTATACAGTTAGGACTTAAACTGACAAAATTGTCCCCAAATAGCTAGCTAATTATCCTAGAAAGATTTATTCCATTTCCATTTATATTTTTAATATTTAATACATTGATTTTTTTTAGTTAACATATACTAAAAGTGAATTTCATTTGTGTAAAATTTCATTAACTGTAACACTATGTAAATTTGTGTAAATAAATGTAAATTTGTGTAGCCACTGTGGTCTATAATCAGCATATAAAGCATCCTCTTGAGTTACTGCTTTGTCATATACTTGTTACTTGTTTCTCCCAGCAACTAGTGATCCATTCTTTGTAACTACTTTTGTCTTTCCAAGAATGTAATCTTAAAGGAATGGAAAGGTGTATACCCTTTTTAGACTATCTTTTTAACTGAGGACAGTACTTTTGAGGTTCTTTTAAGCAGCTGCATGTATCAATACTTTATTCCTTTTTATTGTTGGGAAGTATTCCACTGTATGACTGTGCCAGTTGGCTTTCTTACTCACCTGTTGAAGAACATTTGGGTTTTCTCAAGTTTTGGCTGATCATAAACAGAGCTTCATGAAACATTCACGTATAGGTTTTTGTGTGTCCATAAGTTTTCATTTCTCTAGAGTAAATACTCAGGAGCAGTATTGAAGCAAGGGTATGCTTAACTTTATAGCAAACTACAAACTGTTTTCTAAAGAAACTGTACCATTTTGAATTCCCACCAGCAATTTTTGAGAGTTCCCATTACTCCAAATTTTTATCAGCACTTAGTACTGTATTTTTTTTTAATTTTAGTCATTCTATTAGATATTTAGTGGAATCACACCATTGTTTTAATTTATGTTTTCCTAATGGCCAATGATGTTGAACATCTTTTCACACGCTTATTTGTCATCTATATAACTTCTTTAGTGAAGTGTCTGTTCAAGTCTATTGGCTGGAGTTTTGAGAATATATGTTTATATAATGTAAAAGATGTCATCTCTATTTACAGGCTAATAAAAAATATTAAACTCAACTTAACTAGATATAATCCATTGGTCATAAATCCTACAGATTCAAGGCCAGCCCTAAGTGGAAGACTGGATAGGTGGAGTAGTGAATTATGTAATAAGGATGTCAAGTTATAGGCAACTGAGACGTAAATCAATATATTTTCTTTCTAACATGAAAAATGAAGTCAGTCCACTGTGGCAGGTGATGGGTAGGGGGACAGCACCAAGGACAAGCTGTGCTATCTTTTGACAATTGTCCAGTTATAATTACCAAAACTCATAAAATTTTCATTGCTTTAAATCTATTTAATAATAGTTTCATAACCCAGATGTTTTTTTAATCATATTCTCAATGGAGTTAAAAGAAATTTAGGGGGTAAAATGTAAAGATATATACATATACACCATATATTTACATATTCTGGAAACATGTCTTTTGTTGGCAGGCTCAATGTCAAGGGCATTTAACCTGTGCAAGTGAAGGAGGCCTCACCCTCAAGAGGATCCTGTTTTTGGAGTGTAATGTTCTGCAGCTATTGTCTTAAGATTCTTAATCCAGTCTTTGGATTTGTGTTTTGCAAGTGAACTCCAATAGGAAAATGAAGCATATGTCAGGGAGGTGTGTGCTTAGGGTTTTGGCTTAGATGCTACCATTGTGCCTCCCCAGGATGAGGTCTTAGCTGCCCACTCCCCACATTATGGTGTTCCAGGCCCTGCCTTCCCCTCCCTGACCCCACACTGCAGCTGCCATCACCCTCTGCCAAGAGTAGCAATTCTGTGTTGGCAGGGGAAGAGATGTATCTTTCCCTCACCCTTGAGGGGGGTCAGGGTCAGGCTTGGGCACATGCACCCTGATTTATCTTGGGTTAGGGAATATTGATGGCCATCCCTACTCTGGGCTCCTAGTTTCACAGCACATTGAGTGATCTCTCATCCAAGTACAATCTGGTGGGTGTTGTGTTCTGTCATAGGTTGGGGGGGTGGGCTTGTGAAGAGTGGAGACTGCCTTCCCTGCCCTGAGTTAGGTTACAGTATGTAGGTTCCCAAGGGAGCAGGAGATTATAACAAATAAAAACACTATGACAGTAGGGCAGGGATGAACAGGGGGAGCACTGAGGATTCTCACCACATTGTTATGTTCATTCACTGTACACTACAGCCATATAAAGGATACATACATGCAAAGGACTTCCCTCCGGTGACGTTTCTGATACCCCACCCCTGCTGGAGCAGCATCCTAATCAGCCCCAACATCAGTACCCACCTCCTGCTCCCTCCTCAATGGCAGCCTCTTCTTTCTTGGTTCTGAGGGTAGTTCATTAATGGAACCATAGTTTCCTCTTCGTTATCTTAGAAATGTTAATCAACATTCAAAACAAAATATATGAAGACAGACCCACCCTGGTAAATAAGAATGCCAACTCAATACTATGCCCTTCTCCTGGACGAACTTCTACAATTAGAGTGTGTTCCAGGTGCTAAACCAGAATGACAGGTGCTGAAGAGACAGAACAGTTCTTTTTTAACCAGAAGAAGGAGAAAAGTTTACCCCACTTAATATCCACAGATAAGAGATTTACAAGAGCCACTTGCCAGAAAACTGGAAAAGCAAACTCTCTACCATCCTCACTAAATTCCTAGACGTGAAAATCGCTTTATGATTTTTAGATATGACACCAAAGGCACAACCTATGAAAGAAATAATTGATAAGTGGGACTTTGTTAAATTTAAAAACTCCTGCTTTGTAAAATATCATGTCAGGAGATTGAAAAGACAAGCCACAGAGCAGAAGAAAGTATTTGCAAGGGATAATTATGAGAAAGAACTGTTATCCAAAATATATGAAAACATAAAATCCTTTTCTATATAAACCTGAGTACTTATTCTGATAACGGTCAGTAATCCCACTGTTCACATGCAATCCTCCAATTTTTGCTTAAATAAAGGTAATAAAAATGCCAACATATATAAAGTGATATATATACACACACATACATATGCATATGTACATATGTAAATATGTGTGTATGTACATATGTATGTTTACACACACACACACACACACACACACAGAACACTTAAAAGTTACCAATAAGAACCCAAACAATCTAATTAAAAAACAGTCCAAAGTCCTTAAAAAACATCTCACCAAAGAAGATACACAGATGACAATAAGCATATGAATAAATCTCCATATCCTATGTCATCAGGAAAATGAAAATTAAAGCAATGAGACATCACTATGCACCTATTAGAAGAGCCCAAATCCAGAACACTGACCACACTAAATGCTGGTGAGGATATAGAGCAAAAGATTCTCATTCATTCTTGGTGAGAGTACACACTGGTACACACACTTTGGAAGATGGTTTGACAGTTTCTTACAAAACTAAATATACTCTTGCCACTTGATCCAGCAGTAATGGTCTACCCAAAGGAGTTGAAAATGTATGTCCACACAAAAATCTGCACATGGATATTTATAGCAGCTCTATTTATAATTTCCTGAACTTGGATACAACCAAGATCTTTCAGCAGGTAAATGGATAAAAATAAACTATGGTGCATCCAGAAAATAGAATATTATTCAGTGCTAAAAAGAAATGAGCTATGAAGTCATGAAAATATGTGGAAGAAACTTCAATGCAAATTACTAAGAAAAAGAACAATCTGAGGAAGGTATATACTATATGATTCCAACGACGTGACATTCTGTAAAGAGACAAAATAATGGGAGACAGAAGAAATATCAGCGGTTATCAGGAGTTGGAGGGATGCCTAGACTCAACACAAAGGACTCTGGGGGCACTGAGAATATTCCATATAATACTATAATCATGGATACATGTCATTATACATTTGCTCAAACCCACAGAATCTACAACACTAAGAGTGAACCATGAGGTAAACTAAGGACTTTGGTGATCATGATGTGTCAATGTAGGTTCATTGATTATAGCCAATGTACCACTCCAGCAGGGGATGCTGGAAACAGTGGAGGTGATGTATGTGTGGGGGCACAGAGTATATGGGAAGTCTTTGTACCTTCGTCTCAATTTTGCTATGAACTTAAACTTGCTCTAAAAAAAGTCTTTTAAAAATTACCACGAATAATGGGAGAGAAACCATGAAAGATAGGGACAAGTTTAATTTTAGTACACTTAATGACACTTGTATCTTGCTTTTTGAATAAGAGATTTGCATTTTCATTTTGCCTTGGGCCCACCTATCAAATGCAGCCAGGACTATGTGTTGGTATGTGCTTTGCAAATATTTTCTGCCAGTCTATAGGATGTCTTTTCATTCTTTAACACGGTCTTTTATAGAGCAAAGATTTTAAGTTTTGATGAAGTGGAATTTACCAATTTTTTCCTTCAATGGATTCTGCTTCTGGTAACATGTATAAGAACACTTATTTTGAGCCCATACATAGAGATGTTCTTCTATAATTTCTACAACTATTTTGTAGTTGTACATTTCACATTATGAGATTTATGATCCAAACATTATAAGCAATTAAATGTTTTTTTTTATTAAAAATTTTTTTTCAACGTTTATTTATTTTTGGGACAGAGAGAGACAGAGCATGAACAGGGGAGGGGCAGAGAGAGAGGGAGACACAGAATCGGAAACAGGCTCCAGGCTCTGAGCCATCAGCCCAGAGCCTGACACGGGGCTCGAACCCCCGGACCGCGAGATCGTGACCTGGCTGAAATCGGACGCTTAACCGACTGCGCCACCCAGGCGCCCCAGCAATTAAATGTTTTTAATCTATATTAATTTCTACTCAAGACTCTCTCTCTCTCTCCTCTTCTTCTAGGACTATCCTTACACCATTAGAACTCCTCTCAGTGAATTCTCTACCTCCATCCTGTTTTTCCTGTGTGTTTAACATTTTGTTTCATACCAGTGCTTCATTGCAGATGTTTCTACTGAGTTGTATGACAACTGAAAAACAAAAACAAAACCTCTCTTCAGCTTTGACCAAATGCCTGTTGAATCCATTTATTGAGCCCTTAGGTATAGATTATGTATTTCAGAGGTGCCTGGCTGGCTCAGTCTGTAGAGCATGTGACTCTTGATCTTGGGGTTGTGAGTTTGAGTCCCAAGTTGGGTGTAGAGATTACTTAAAACTAAAATCCTAAAAAAAAATCTGTAAAAAAATAATAAAATTAAAAAAAAATAAAGATGATGCATTTCAGTTATAAAATTTGAGGTCAACTTGTTTTTATATATCCCAGTCCTCTGGTGAAATTCTACATCATATTTATTTTTGTCAACATATTAACTTCAGTTGTATCTCTCCAGTATCTGAATAATCTGTGGTCTATCTGAATAATCTGTGGTCTATGGCTCTACCCTTTCTCTTAGGTTTTGGTCATCTTTCTTGATATACTTGAAAAATTTTATTGAATGGTGGGAAATGCATATAATAATTTACAGGGGCTCCAGAAGATAGATGTCTCCCCCCGAGATTACTTTTCTTCTGGCCTTCCACTAGAATTGAGGCAGATCCTCTTAACTCAATCAGAAAATTCGATGAGATTCCAGGCTTTTGGCCCTTACTTCTAGGGTATAAATCCTCAGGAGTCTCAGATGAAAGCAAGAGACCTACCCCAAATTTCCCTTCAGACCATGAATTCCCATGTGTATATCCCAGCTCAGTGGCCAGAAGCACTCCGAATTTCAGCCTTTGCACCTTCATTCGTTTCTGTCTCTGGGACCGATGACTCCCCACAGTTCAAGATTAGACACATGCCTTGATGAACAAAAGTTGCTTAAAATATCTGTCTCACTTGTTTTTGGTTTCTTCTTCTCAGCAACCTTGCCTCCAGAAGTCCTGCCTTCCTTTACTGTGTTCTGACTTCAAACAGTCTTCTGTTGTGATTCTATGCTGCTTTCACAGCTGTGCTTGAAAGGAAGATTGCCTTCATACAAACTACTCTGTCATAGAAAAAGATATCTACTTTTATATTTTACCCTATATATTTACGTGGTGCTACTCAACAAGTATCTATTCATGAAGTACTTCTATATAATTTGTAAAATGAAGTTAAATGTTTGTTAAATTAAAACATATTTTAATATTTTTATTCATTTTTGAGAGAGAGAGAGACAGAGTGTGAGTGGGGAAGAGGCAGAGAGAGAGAGAAAAAAAAAAAAAAACAGTATCTGAAGCAGACTCCAGGTTCCATGCTGTTAGCACAGAGTCTGACCCAGGACTCAAACTCACGAACCGTGAGATCATGATCTGAGCCAAAGTTGGACACTTAACTGACTGAGCCTCCCAGGGGCCCCAAGCAAAGTAAAATGTTTTAATAATCCAGAATAAAAGGCTGGGGAAGAGACATAGAAACTGTGTATAAAATCATAAAGGTCTGAGAATATTTAAGCAGTGAGAACCAAAATACCTAAGAAAAAAGAACCAAAATGAACAAAGAGCTCCTACTATCTCAATTTGACAAGCTGACCTAGTAAACTGAAAAGTAAGATTAAGTTGAAAGATAAAAGAGACTTCTACTGATTTCATGTTTAGAAGGAAGAAGACAATAGTACTTTCAATTTACGGTGTTGAGGCAACCACTGATATTTGCAGCAAAAGGTGTATTAAGCTTGATTTGTGAAAGGACATTCAGGGAGAGATAGCTTTAGGATAATTAACGATCTGGTACTAAGCATATTGTGAAAGAGAGTTCTGAGTCTTTTGTACATAGGAGATAATTGATGAGCCCTTGTTTGTGTAAATAAGCTTTCAGAGAAGAGATATGGAAAATGGGAGACGAGCTGGGTTTTGTTGTATTATTGAATTCAAAGTATCATAAAGCAAGGGAATAAAAAAAAGTTTATCTTAACAAAAGCATTGCTTTGGCTTGGCATGTTTAAAATCTCGTTTTAGACTTTTTATATTGTTTTTCTATCTTGTAATTCATGCTAACACAAAAGCTAAACAAATGACCACATACTTGTGTTAGTATTATTAAAATATGTACATGGCAGACAAGCCTGGCAACAAAGTACACACTTCACATAAAAGTAAGCCACTCAACAAATCACCTTCCCTCAGTCTTTATCTGTGAGAATGTACACCATCAACTTCCTTTCCTCAAGTTAGATTTCACCGTTTCTTTTAAATAGAAAATGGTGGTTTCCAAATTTACTACATTGTCCTTATGGTACCTATGAATTGAAGGAAAGAGAGTAGAAATTTCCTTGTTGCTGCACATTAAAAAAAATCTATCTTCTTTAACATCTGCAAAAACGTATGTTTTATACCATCTACTGCTTTTCAACACACCATGATTATTGATCATTACATGTATCACTCTTCACTGACTAGATTTCATATGCCTTGCTTCTCCTCTCAAATTTCTGAAAAATGCTAGAATTTCTTAATTTGAAGATTTGGAAAAAATAAAAGAACAAAACCAACGACACAAAAAAATCACGTCCCACAATCCCATCTCCACATTCTTTTTGTCATTTTATGGTCTGAAGTGTTTTCCCCTTCCTTTTCTATCCCTTTGTTTCAACAAGCTGTAATTGTCTGCCCAATGTAGATTACATTTTACATCTCAGATCAGAGAAATGTGTGAAAGGGAATGCACAAGTTATAAATAACATGATGTGAATGTTTTATTCAATGCATACTTAAATAGGCAGCATCATTAACAACAATGATTGACACTAAGGCTGAACGCAAGAGCTATCCAAAAAGGGAGTGTTTGTCCCCGCAAAATAATAAGATGCTAGGCCATAGAAATACTCAAAGTTTAAAGTTTCGCTTGGCAGGTTCGTATAGTCAAGGAATTAGACTTGCTGACTTCAGATGTGGCATTACTGTAGAAGTTCACAATGTACAGTGAAAAAGGGAAAGAGGAAGGGAACTAGCACATGTACATTCTGACTACCGGAGAGGAGCTGTACTCATCCTGGAAGACATGTCTCATTGTTATCCTCGTTGCTCAGATGGGAAAACTGAAGCCAAAAATTTTAAGTAAATTTCCTAAAAATTAAATAATTTTTATTTTCTGGAGAGAGAGAGAGAGAGAGTGCACAAGTGGGGGGAGAGAGGGAGAGAGAGAGAGAGAGAGAGAGAGAGACAGAGACAGAGACAGAGAGAAAGAGAGAGAATCTTAAGCAGGCTCCATGCTCAGTGCAGAGCTCAACACGGGGCTCCATGCCACAACCATGGGATCATGACTTGAGCCAAAATCAAGATCGGCCTCTTAACCAACTGCGCCACCCAGGCACCCCTAATGCATCTTTATAAGCCAGACACTTGACTGAAATGAGATATGGCTAACTGTAAGGTCAAGAATTAAAGTGAATTAATATGTACTTAACCACAGATATGCATAAATGTGATGTATAGGCAGAATTTATGAATTATACTTTAAATAGGAAAAACAATAAAATGTGGAGTTTTATGGAAACTCAAATAAAAAGAAAATCAATTAATGCTTGACATTAGGGTTACTTATTATATGCTAGAAACTCTTTTAGGACTTTATCTGCCCCCAATGCATTTAATCATCAAAGAAACCCTCTAGAGTACATATGAATATTTTTCTGATTTTATGGTAAAGACTGTACAAAGAGGTCACAGTAAGGTCCACCCAGATCATTCAATTAGAAACTGTGGGAATGGGAACCTCCAAAATCCATATCCTGAACATGACACCACACGGCCCTAGGAGAATTTCCACTGATAAGTGTTATTAGGAAATTAAGGAAAAGAGGTCAATTCATTTTTTTATTCAACTTTAACCATGGTGATCTGGTAGATGCAACTGAGAGAAGATGTTTAAAATAAATATTTTGCTTCATTCTTGCTTGAATTCTCAAAATTTAAATAATATCCAAACGCTACTTTTCTACTTTTCTAGTCATGACAAGTTTTTGCTCACATATGAAAAAGGATAATGTAGAAGTGGCTATCCTGATCAAAAGAAATATATCCTGATAAAAAGAAATAATTTTAATTTGATAATTTTGACAACATAGAATTATTTTTGCAGTTCTCCTTTGAATTTAAGTATGAAGAAAATCATTTACTTGGTTACTACACAGAAAAAAACAACAACAACAAAAAAGTGGGTGTTTTAGAAAAATTGAGATATGAAGTGAGGCTTCACAAAATTTATTTAAATGTTCTCTTTGATGAGGAAGCTTGGGGTAAGAAGAAAAAATACAGGCTGGCACACATCCCCCACCCCAGATGGAATATGTGTGATATTCCTCCAGACCCACCTGGCTACCCAGGAACAAAGGAAAGGGGTTTAAGCGCTTGCCATGGTAATGTGGGTAACTAAGGCAAATGAGAAATTAAATTCCCTACTGCCTATAGCCCATTAACAAGTCCTTGAAAAGGACAGAATGACCTCCCTCTATGAGCTCAGCTGCCTGGATGATGACACTTTGCTAGGGGCAAAAGAGTACCTTACCTTAACATTATCTCAACCTCAAGGACACTGTATGTCTCCTTCCTTTATCTCAACTGCTCCAAGATCTATGCTGGCAATCATACTCCAAGCTTATGGCCTCCCCATATACATACATCTGAAGGGTCTCATGACCGAGGTTGTATTTAAATGGTAATAAATGGCAATAAATGGTGTTTCCCTGGGAATAATAGCTAGCCCCTCAAGGTCCTGGAAACCTTGCTTCCAAAATTCCTTAGAGATATATCCTATCCCTGACCCCCTCCCAACCTGAAGGTATATAATGAGTTACCCATCATGACCCCAGGGCAGCTCTTCCTGCCCATGGGTCCTGTTCCCATGCTTTAATAAAATCACCTTTTTACACCAAAGACATCTTCAAGAATTCTTTCTTGGCAATCGTCTCCAGACCATCCCCACCATCACCCTAAAACTTCATCATTTTGGTGGCTTTTACACCAAAAGTCTTTCTTTCTGATTTGAGACCAGCAAACTCGGGACCTACCAAACTTGAGACTGATTACTCACCTTCTCTCCAAGTTCTATTTTTATTTTTCTAAATCTATACAATAATAGTTAACTACTGACACTTTACTGAGTTGATGTAAAGATTAACTCCATTAAAATATGGCTTGTAAGAAAGCTCCAATAAACTCTATTGAAACCATTTTTCCTGGATTCTGCTGCTCATCTCATAAAAGATCTTTGGAAAAAGTTGATAGCACATCTGGGGAAGAGTTCAGATTCAACCATGTCTCCTACATCTCAGAAGCAAGCAGAAGGAATTTTCAAAGAAATGGTAGCAGAATCCTGGTGCCATCCAGGAAAATGTGTCTGGGTCAGGTAAGTTACAACAAGGGCATCAGGTCCTTGAGACGGTTCCTTGTGAATGACAGCTTTCTGATACGTGTTATCAGCCATCAGATGAGTAATGGCCTAGCAGTTTCCAAAATTTACAAGCTGGCAAAACCAAGGAAGAAAGTTGAATCACAGTCCTTAAAGCTGAAAAGAAAAGGTTCCTAGAGAATCACGTGATGGCCTTATAATGAGAAACTGGGGAATCTTTGTTGCCAGTTTTGTAATGTTTGTTGCCAATTTATAGTTCCACTTGCAGATTTCAAGGTGATCCCCACTTTATGAGACTATAAATGTTAAGTGTCTCAGTCTTTGATATGGCCACCTGGATTCATTGACAATGGTATTATAGTGGAGAAGTATAGGCCATAAAAGCATCCTGCTTCTCAGATCCATTCAGTCAGCACATAATATTTACTCAAGTCACAATGTGAACAAAACATTGTGCTATATAAATCTTGGGATAGTTACAGAAGGAAGAGCAAATAAGACAATTCGCCTTGAAGAGCTTAAACTTGAAAAACAGAAAGCGGGGCGCCTGGGTGGCGCAGTCGGTTAAGCGTCCGACTTCAGCCAGGTCACTATCTCGCGGTCCGTGAGTTTGAGCCCCGCGTCAGGCTCTGGGCTGATGGCTCGGAGCCTGGAGCCTGTTTCCGATTCTGTGTCTCCCTCTCTCTCTGCCCCTCCCCCGTTCATGCTCTGTCTCTCTCTGTCCCAAAAAATAAAATAAAAACGTTGAAAAAAAAAAAAAAAAGAAAAGAAAAACAGAAAGCTTCTCATAGACATGTCACAAATGCTCCCATTCATGTTTAGCATTGTAAATACAAATGAACTAACCTGTTAAAATAAACTTACTACTGGAAGTTAATTAAAGAGATTGGCAAGCACAATAGGAATTAATTCACTGTAGAGAATAGCAACACTTTAAAGGCATTCATATTTAAGAAAATCATTGTGCCTATTTCATTAATAATGCTTTCAAATTCCTCTCTTCTATATCTGGTTTATATTATTTATATTGGTTTTTAATGTTTATTTATTTTTGACAGAGAGAGACAGAGACAGAGCATGAACGGGGGAGGGACAGAGAGAGAGGGAGACACAGAATCCGAAGCAGGCTTCAGGCTCTGAGCTGTCTGCACAGAATCCGATGCAGGGCTCGATCTCACGATCCTCAAGATCATGACCTGAGCCGAAGTCAGATGCTCAACCGACTGAGCCACCCAGGCACCCCTATATTAGCATATTTTTATAATAAAGTTGGTTTGGGGAAGAAAACTATAAAAATGAACTATAAGCAAACCATGTTTCTTTCCTGTGAACTTTCCTGTGAAAAAAAATTGCTAAATTTTTTCCCAAGATTATTCATCAGAAGTATTCCTGAAATAACTTTATTCCCTTACATTTATTTTTGAAAACTTGAGCAAAACATCAAGTTATTGCTGACCCTACTGCTATGATTTATGGGACTTTAATTTGTGATTTAATCTCTAATAGAGCAATCATTTCTTCTTCCTTTTTGTCTTTTACTTAATTAAGGAACAGTACAAGCCCACACATAAAAGTCAACTCAGGGTATATGTGGAAATTATAAGGCTATTATGTATTCAAAATTACCATTGAGAGGATTTAAGCAAAAATATGCATTTTGGAAAACTGTTTACCGTAGTAATGAGACATAGGTAATTTCTGATCTTAATTTCTAGATACCTTGAGAACTCCTTTATCCATAATTATATTCATTTTATTCAATTTAAAGTATCATACTCTGGATCGTATTTCCCTAAGTACCAAGATATTTTGAATGAAAGAAATCTATAGAAAACTAAAGAGCTAATTTCAAACTATTTATGTCAGTTAAGCCCTGGGAAAAGATCCTGTGGAAGTGAAGGGAAGGAGTCATTGAGCGGTAATCGCTTGCTGTGCTTAATACTCACTTAGAGACCTGCATTAATGATCAATAAGGTGTAGCTCCAATAGTTACATACATGCCATTCTTTTACAGTGATTAGTATCTTAAGTCACTAAGGTAATAGGGACAATTTTTTCCTATTTCAGAAAGCATAAAAAAATAATGAAATTTATATAACAGTCCTATGCTTGTATTTCTGAAGGAACAGAGGCATCCACAAGTGAACGGGGAATTAGTAAAGTCTAATTATACTTAACATTGATGAGCATGAGGGCTTAGTCAGTTAAAATATCTTTACTGATCACTCAAAAAACTCACAGAGCTGAAAGAGAAGAAAATGTGGGTAGTCTGAAAAGCATACCAAATCCAAGATGATTTAAGTTAAGAAAAAATATTCTTCTTGATCTCAAGAAACCTGCAACCCATTGGAATGACATAGATATAGGTAAATATAAAATCAATACAAATCATGTATCTGGCATTATATTTTTATTATACATATTTTTTCAGACATCAACTCTTGTCAATACATAAGAGCCTACTGAGAGGTAATTCATTTCTCTCCACTTCTCCTTTTTCCCTCCCCAATCAACTTCCTCTGTCCAGTTCATACTTTATGCTCTGGCCGCAAGGAACAAGAACTTCTTTCTTCATACTCTTCCTTCTTCCCTGTAGGGGCCAAGGGCAGGCCAAGATGGGCCACTTTGGTATGAGCATTATTTTGAATTAAAGTAATCAAAATCGAGAAAATGCATGAACAGCTTCCTTCTCAGGCTTCAACAGCCTAAATTTACATAGGAAAGGAGAGCCTGTACCAAGAAGAAAGCTTTTTCTCTTTAAGTGTTTATTTATTTTTGAGAGAGAGAGAGAGAGAGAGAGAGAGAGAGAGAGAGAGAGAGAGAGGGACAGAGAGAAAGACACAGAATCTGAAGCAAGCTCCAGGCTCCAGGCTCAGAGCTGTCAGCACAGAGCCTGATGCTGGGCTTGCACTCAGGGAGCATGAGATCATGACCTGAGTGGAAGTCAGAAGCTTAACCTACTGAGCCACCCAGGTGCCGGGAAGAGAGCTTTTAACAGAGACTCCCCTTTACTTCAGAAACTTATTTGCAAAACAGAGCAATAATGGCCTTCCTCCCCTTCGGATGCTCAGACCTACTCCTCTCCTTAGCTGATATAAGCTTCATGTTGCCTCACTGTCTTTGGAATCTCTTGTCTGTGTGGGTTTCCTGTAAATATGCTATTAAATTTGATTTTCTCCTGTTAATCTGTCTCATGTCAATCTGATTCTAAGTCCAGCTAGAAGGACTCTAAAGTGCAAAAGAGGGTCTTCCTCCCTAACCACCCAAAGACAGAAGCACTAACTTACCAATTTACTAAATATCAATTTCATCAAATGATCAATTCAGTAAAACTATAAAACTCAGTATGTATCCATAAACATAATATATTCATATTGATATGTATTGGATGTATTAGTATTGAAAGGATGATATGCCTTAAAGTTTTGATAATAGGCAAGTTTGCCACATTGATCCTCTCGTGAATTGTCTTTTTGATAAATTGTTCTTTTTGACAATTGATCTTAATCAAATGGACTCAGATCCTAAAATATCTCTCTCCCTGTGTGGGTTTCCCCAACTTTCTCCATATGACAAATTTCTATACATCTTTTAAGAGGTGGCTTCTGTCTCACTGCTTTACCAGAAATTCATCTGAGTCCTCCAAAACTCCTCACATGGGTGCCCTGTGCTCACCCAGCTGAAGAACTTATTTCAGTAGAAGGAAAGGGTTGCAGAGTTGTCAATCCCAATAGATTATAAGGTCCTTGAAATAACCATATCTTACTCATTGTTATAAGCCCAGCACATGCCAGATGCTCAATAAAGCATTTGGTGAATGAATGCATATTCCTCAATGTTCCCAAGGACTGGGAAACCAAATAAATGTCCTGAATCTGTAAAGGTCAGTAGCTACTCTTCTCACCCTAGGCTCCCAACTTTTCAGATAATCTGATTCCGTGGTCTTTCTGGCAGTCAGTGGATAATGTAGCTTCACCCCAGAGATTATAGCTCATTCCTGTCACAAGTGGGCAGCTGGCTCAAACAAGGACAATCTTGTTACAGGTGGGTGGGAGAGACAGTGGTCCTGGTCTCAAGGAATCAAAGAATGAATCTGGTGCACAGTGGTGAGCAAAGCGATAGAGTTTATTGAATGAAAGTCCAAAGCTCACAAGGTAGGAGGGGTCCTGACTGGGTTGCCACCAAGGATTTTTGTCTCTTTGTATTGGGACCGTGTCAGGAACTGGGAACAGTTTGTGATACTCATTCATGGCACCTAGCATGGTGGGCAGGTCTGGAATGCCTTTATCCCGCCCTCAGCTATAGCCTTCCACCAGTATCTGCAGCTGGGGCAGGGTGCATGGTGGACACTTTGAGGAGTAGGAGGGTCAAGGGCTATTAAGGTGAGCCTTGAAGCTTGGGGGTGGGGGGGTGCTGCAGACCAGGCTGGAGCCACCGCTTCCCGCCTACTGTTAACCCTTTCCCTACTCAATCTGATTCTTGCATGTTAGCATCTGCAATGTAGATTCGGAGTAGACTTACAGCTTCACTTGGATAGCTGACCTAGGAGGAGATACAGAGTAAAAGGAGTCACTGGATATACTCTCCCTGGATTTGACACCAAGAAATCAAATCTATAGACAAAGGAGAAGGCTGCCTTGAAACAGAAAGCAGCAGCATGAAAGACCAGGAGAGAGGGTAAGAAAAGAGAGAGTAATGTTCAAGAGTGGCACAGAGAATGGAAGCGGGCGAGAAGTGGTCCAGTGGTCCCTGAGTGCCACCTATTTCTTGGACGCACTCTTACAGGGACGATGAGGGAGCCAAAGACAAGCTGAGGGCCAAGCACAAGCTAACAGCCCCCACCCCAGGTGGGATACCTGTGACATTCCTCAGGCACTTGTGGCTGCCCAAGAACAAAGAGAAGTGCAAAATGACTAGTTAACTGGTAGAGATCATAGCCATGCAGGATATGAGTCTCCATCAGTTTACAAAGGTGTTAGTAAATTATAAGAAAAGGACAATCTTATTAATAGCCTCACCTCCAGAAATCCATAGACACAGTTTTCTGGAGCCCTAACACCACCCTCCACTCTATAATGATGTAGTGAACAAAGGCAAAAAAGGAAATGGTAAATAAAATTAAAATTCTTTATAACCTTCATCCCACTGACAAATACTTGAGGCAAATCGTGAGTATAACATTTCTCCAGGAACTCCTTAATGTCTTCATGTTAATACTTTGCTAGAATGAAAAAATAACCTTAGCTTGACAATAGCTAGGCCTCCAGTATTTTAGGAGTCCTCTTCAGATTATGAAAGCCCTTTTGGGAACCTCCCTTTTTCCTTTCCTCCTTACCTCCTAGGTATATAATCAATCATTCCTCACAATTCCCGGGCAGCTCTTTCTGCCCACAGGTCCTGCCCCCATGCTTTAATAAAATCACCTTTTTGCACCAAAGATGTCTCAAGAATTCTTTCTTGGCCATCAGCTTTGGACCCACCCCACCACCATTCCAAACCATATCAGGGACATTACTAATTTTTTGTAGGAAAGTGCATAAGATGACTCAGTATACTCTTAGCAAACTCCTTTATCTCCTGTTTCCTTTCTAAATCTAGTTTGATTATTTTTAATTCAAACAAATGACTCCTGGCCCTGGCAACACATACTAAGCAATGTGTTGTTCCATTCATAATTCTTCAATTTTCTCTGCCCTGCAAATACTCTTTTAGATACGAAGTGATCACAGCTGCACAAGCAGTGATTCTCTAAGATGTTGTGGCAAAAGAGAAGAAATATCTTAGCAGCAATGCAATATGTAGCTTTCTCTTCCGAAAACTTGTTTTCTCTTTTAAAAAATGTTTACTTATTTTGAGAGAGAGAGAAAATGAACGAACGTGAGAAGGGGAGGGGCAGAGAGAGAAGAGGGAGAGAGAATTCCAAGCAGGCTCCACGCGGTCAGCACACAGGGCTCAGTCTCATGAACCGTAAGATCATGACCTGAGCCGAAATCAAGTCAGATGCTCAACAGTCTGAGCCACCTAGACACCCTGAGAACTTCTATTTTCTATTGCAAATACAAAAACGACCTGACAATCTCTTGTTCAATTGTTCCCAGTGGACTGCCAAAGACAGAGGAAGAAGACAAGATGGGTAGAAGACAATAGTGGACCACCAAATACAGCATTAGGCCACCTGCTCACCACGGCTTGGTCTTTGCTCTAACCATCTCTCAATCCCTGTTCCACAAAAGAACAACAACAACAAAGCTTCTATGCTTCCACCTTTTCATGCTAACTTGCTACATTTCCATATGCATATGTCTTCCTGTAACAATTTTTAAATCAAGAAGACTGAAGGAAAAAAGAAATTGATTAGCCCAGATCAAGTGGCTCTGATCCACCTGTTATAAGGTAATAAATTGCTGACCTTTTGGAAACACATTAGTGATGTTTCACTTAAGAGAGTTTCTTTTCTTGGAACTAATAAGTCTCTAAAATGTCAGGCTTTACTCCCACATCATTAAACAAATCAGCCTTAATATGCTTCTCTTTCAAGTGACTGTTTTAAATAAGTCAAAAAGGCCATTTCTAATGTCAATATAAACATGATTTAGGTAAGAAAAAGTAAAGGCAAATGAAAGCATATCTTAGGGTTAAGTAACGCATAATGACTGTTTTCTTTTTATAATTAGAAAAGTAAAATTAGAGGAAAGCTAGAAGTATAGATATATTCAGTATAAAACTATAAAACTAAAAGCATTCATTTGTTCTCTTATTTATAGCATTTCTGAGAAGAAATCACTAAGTAATCTTAACTGTAAGCTACTGGACTGAGATGCACGTACAAATTAATTACATTAACTAAAGTGAAAATAACATAAAATGAGTTAATTTGGAACCAATGAAAGACTGTTTAAACATAATGATCAGGGGCGCCTGGGTGGCACAGTCGGTTAAGCGTCCAACTTCAGCCAGGTCACCATCTCGCGGTCCGTGAGTTCGAGCCCCGTGTCAGGCTCTGGGCTGATGGCTCAGAGCCTGGAGCCTGTTTCCGATTCTGTGCCTCCCTCTCTCTCTGCCCCTCCCCCATTCATGCTCTGTCTCTCTCTGTCCCAGAAATAAATAAACGTTGAAAAAAAAATTAAAAAAATAAATTATAAATAAACAAACATAATGATCAAAGTGCATTTATTTGGAGGTAGTGAGTAAATGACTAACTAAAATCTTTCTTTTCTGATAAATAAAACGCAGGTTAATCTGTGGAAGTTTATAACTCACATTCTTTTCAGAAAGTTTCTTTCACATGGAAAGGACATTTCCCAAGGAATACATACAATTATGGGAACCTAGTCACATAACAATATAATTGGTAAATTATAATACTGCCATAGTTTGGCTTGGTAATCAGAGACAGGAGTTGAGAAATATTTTCTTTTATTCTTAATTTTTAATGTTTATTTATTTTTGAGAGAAAGAGAGAGAGCAAGAGTGGAGGAGGGGCAGAGAAGGCGGGGGCGGACAGACGATGCGAAGCAGGCTCTGTGCTGACAGCAAAGAGACTGATGTAGACTTGAATTCATGAACTGGGAGATCATGACCTGAGCCAGTTGGATGCTTAACCAACTGAGCCATCCAGGCACCAAAAAAAATATTTTCTATAAAAGGCTAGATAGTAAATATTGTAGGCTTTGTGGGCCACATACAGTTTCTGTTTCATATTCTTCTCTTTTTTTGTTTCTATTTGTTTGTTGTATTCATAAACTTTAAAAAATGTTAAAACCATCCTTAGCTCATTAGGAGTACATAAACACAAGCCACAGGCCATATTTGGGCCACAGGATACAGTTTGTTACTGTAAAGCAAAGGGTGATTGAGTTGCTAATCTGTGTGGGTTCCTAATTTTTAAAAATATTAATTTATGCCTTATCACTAACAAAGCACTGTGTAGGCACTGTAGGTATCATGGTGATTCAGTCCTAGCTAGATTCAGTATTCAAAATTAATATGAAAAGTTAATTTTACTAAACCTACTATAACACAAAGTAGAGAGTGATGAATGTCGTAAGAAAGCCTCAGTGATTGATGTTGGACACATAGTGTTCATTAGGTAACTGTAACTCCAAGAAGCTTCAGAGGATGAATTTTCTTTTTTTTTTTAATTTTTTTTAATGTTTATTTTATTTTTGAGACAGAGAGAGACAGAGAGAGACAGAGCATGAACGGGGGAGGGGCAGAGAGAGAGGGAGACACAGAATCGGAAGCAGGCTCCAGGCTCTGAGCCATCAGCCCAGAGCCCGACGCGGGGCTCGAACTCACGAACTGTGAGATCGTGACCTGAGCCGAAGTCGGACGCTCAATCGACTGAGCCACCCAGGCGCCCCAGAGGATGAATTTTCAATGGAGGATATTGGGGTCCTCATTAGGAAATGTAGTCTCACCAGCACACCAGAGATGAGAAGTCTCAGGAAAATTAAGTGAAATCATAAAAGAATGATTAAAGTCCCAAATGTTAAATGCTTATATCTTTGTGGCCTGTGTATTCTTCTCTTCTTAGGCAGATGTTTATGAGAAGCCTATTTATGAAGAAAAGTTTACTTGTTTATCATGGAATTAGAGGAACCAGTTTACTGAGTCAAATTTTTCCATTATTAGGAACAAATCCATCACACATGGGTAAAAACTGGACAGCTCTACGGGTCCAAGAGCAACTTTGTCTTGGACAGTGCTCAGGAACTGCTTGCCAGTTCTGTTCCTATAACACTGTGCTAAGTTTCAGGTAAAATATATTCCTTCTAACTGATGCCTTTTTCTCCCTTTATCCCCTGTGACTCAATTATCCCCTCTAGTCCTTAAAGTTTAGATAATTTCCTCTAAAAGAGTTTAGACAAAGATAAAGATGTGGTAGATATATACAATGGAATATTACTTAGCCACCAAAAAGAATGAAATCTTGCTATTTGCAAAGATGTGGATGGAACTAGAGCATACTATGCTATGGTCAACACATCAGAGAAAGGCAAATCCCAAATGACTTCACCCGTGTGTGGAGTTTAAGAAACATACATGTGAACATAGGAGAAGGGATGGAAAATAAAGTAAGATACAAACAGAGATGGAGGCAAATCATAAGAGACTCTTAACTATAGAGAACTAAGTGTTGATAGAGGGATGTGGGTGGGGGATAGACTAAATGGGCATTAAGGAAGCAACTTGTGATGAACACTAGGTGTTGTATGTAAGTGATAAATCACTGAACTCTACTCCTGAAACCAATATCGCACTGAATGTTAACTAAAATTTAAATAAAAATTTGAAAAGAAAAACAATAAATAAAACAGTTTAGATATTTAAGTAGAATTGAACTGTAAGTAGAATGATCTCATTCTTGTCAAAATAATTTTCCTAATATTAAAGAACATATTTTTATTTACCAAATTTCATAATTTAATAAAATTTTTAATAAAAATTTTTGATAGTTTCATAAATATAAACATTCATTCCATTTATAATCTATGTTGGAGATTTTTATGACTGTCTTCTCCAACAACACTTCCTTCACAGATAACTTGCCTTGGAAATCCAGAAGAGGGACAGCCCCTGTCATTTTAAGTCATGGAAGGTATAGGGGACATTTCTGGTTAAAGATAAGCAATATTGTTCATGAAAACCTAGAAGCGAAGAAGGTTTTAGAGGAAATTTTGATCATTGACCCAGATGTGAAAAGGCAAGGTAAATACGTAGAAAATAAGCAATATCCCATTTTGGTTTACACCAAGTTCATAATAAAACTTGTGCAGTATGAGTTGGGAAAGCAGATTGGAGAGTATCATGGAAAAAGTTGACTCTTAGACAGTAGACACTGCTTGCAGCTCACCAACCCATCCTTTCTTCCTGTAAGTCAACAGGTGAGACACTCCTCTGTCACCCTTGCAGTTAGATGTGGCCATGTGACTAAGAGATAGTCAATGAAAAATGATGAGAAGTGATCTATGGCAACTCCAGGCCTGGCCCATGAAAGCCTCCCATGCGTAGGATTCTTCATTCTCCTTTGGTTTCTATGGCCATTTGGAAGTCATACATTAAAGATGGGTGAGTCACAAAATCACCACTGGGAAGAAAAGTACCTGCCGAGTAGAAGCATCTGTCTTGGGTTTTCATAAATAAGAATGAAACTTCTACTGTGTTAAACCACTTAGATTTCACTATATATCTACAGGAAGAACTAGCATTACCTTAACTTTTGGAGATTAACCTAAAGGTAATAAAAGAAAAACCTCAAAGGACAATGCATGTGAAAGAGTAAGAGAGACCAGTTAGAAATCTGTTGCAATATTCTCTGAGTATACCCCTCTCTCTGCTAATTAGAGATTATGAAATTAGAGAGATACAGACAATTTGTCAAATACTGAAAATGGTAATATTAGAAATCCTTCATCATCCATGTAAAGCTTGCTTTAATCACTTCTTCAGCTCTGTGACATGCTTAGGTTATTTCCTGTTCCTTCTTTCCAAACCTATCATTCTCCCCAATACACACCCTATACATTTGCCATTATATTATATACCATACAATGCTACGTGTTATGAAGTTTTCAGATGTTTGTAATACAAAAAGTGCACAAACAAGTCCAGGTCTGTTGTGAGATGAATTACTTCCCACAAAAGTCCATTAGTTAAAGTCTTAACTTCCAGTACCACAGAATGTGACCTTATTGAGAGCTGGGTCATTGCAGAGGTGATTAGTCAAGATGATGTCATCTTGGAATACAGCAGTCCTCTGTATTAACATAGCTGGGATCTATTTCAATCAGGCATGGTGAGGCTGACGGATCAGGAGATTATTGCTACCAAGAAAGAAGTTTTTACTCAAAGTTCCCCAGAAATAAGAGATATAACATACCATGCAGAACCACATGGAGAAGCACCTGGGTCAGGCAAGAGGTAGACAGAGTGATGGAAAAGCATGGATAAAGTCTTTATTGTGGTTTTCATGGGAAAGAATTGGTAAGGCAAGGAAAGAGGCTGACCAGATTTAGAGCTGGCTAGTTTGAATATTTTTGTAAGCTCGAGGGTGTAGAGGGCTGCTCCTAGTTGTCTGACACCTGCCCCAGGGATGATTAGGGCAGAGAAATATTCCTCCTGTAATATAAAAGCCAGACAGAGCAAGTGGCTCAGAGTATGGGCTCTGGATTGGCTGGTTTGCATATCATAGTTGTGCTTACAAGCAAGTTATTTACTCTCTCCAGAAATTAGCTAGCCATGTGAGGGAATTCTCCAGGATTGGCAATGCCCCAAGATGTCAAGCCATTACAAAGTACTTACACACATACACACACACACACACACACACACACACACACACACGTGATTAAGATAGACTCTGATTCCACATAACTGGTGTCCTTGTAAAAAGGGACATTTTTAATACAGACACACACACAGGGAGAATACAGTGTGAAGACGAAGGCAGAGATTTGGGCAATGTTTCTACAAGAGAAGGAATGCCAAAAGTTGCCAGCAAAACACCAGAAGTAGGTAAGAGGCACGGAACAGAGGTTCCCCCAGAGCCCTCAGAAGGAGGCAACCCTGTGGACATCCTGATCTCTGACTTTCAGTCTCTAGAAACATGAAACAATTTCTGTTTTTAACCACCCAGGTTGTGGTACTTTGTTACTCCAGTCCTAGCCAATAAATACAACCCTAATACCTTCACACTACATTGCCATTCAGCACACATTTATTTGACTTTTACCCTCTCAAAAGGAGACACTGTGTAAGGTGTTGTAGAAGAAACAAGCAGGTCGTGGAGTCCCTGCCCTCATAGAGCTTACAATCTCAAAGGAGAGAGGAAGGACGCAGGCCCAAATCTTTGGTTGGAGGAAATTTCATTAAAAATCCACCAACTTTAGAAACCCTTTTTTAAGAATGGCTGTGTCCCTAGAATCAGCACCATGAAGTGAGCCCTAGATCAGATAAACACATTTCAAGGTCCAGAACAGCAAACTCTGACTTCTGGGAGGTAAACTCCTATATCTGAGCCTCATGTTCGTCACCTACCATCATGAAGAGGCTGACGTCACCACTTCAAGATAGTTGGGGAAATCAGATGAGAGTGCTCTGAAGTCTAGATCAGGCAGATTATTATTCTAGCTTCTTGCCAGCATTTTTACTGCAGTGTGATGCTTGTTTTCTGAAGTGTTGGGTCTAGGAGATTTGTTTCAAGACCTTGTGGGTACACTATGGTCATAGCTGCTGTATTTTTATAAGCCACCAATTTTTTTAAGTTTTGATTTTAATTCCAGTTAGTTAACATACAGTGTTATATTACTTTCAGGTGCAGAGTATAGTAGTTAAATGGTTCATACATGACCCAGGGCTAATCACAACAAGTGCACCCTTTAATCCCCACTGCCTATTTAACCCATCTCTTCATCTCCCTCCCCTCTGGTAAGCATCAGTTTGTTCTCTGCAGTTAAGAGTCTATTCCTTGGTTTCTCTCTCTCTCTTGTCTCCCTTTGCTTGTTTTGTTTCTTAAATTCAACATATTAGTGACATCATAAAATATTTGCCTTTCTCTTATTTTGCTTATTCCTCTCTAATGCCATCCATGTTGTTGTTGTCTTTTTTTTAAATTTTTTTTAACATTTATTTATTTTTGAGACAGAGAGAGACAGTGCATGAACGGGGGAGGGGCAGAGAGAGAGGGAGACACAGAATCAGAAGCAGGCTCCAGGCTCTGAGCCATCAGCCCAGAGCCCGACGCGGGGCTTGAACTCACGGACCGCGAGATCGTGACCTGAGCCGAAGTCGGACGCTCAACCGACTGAGCCACCAAGGCGCCCCTGTTGTCTTTTTTAATAGCTGAATAATATTCCATTCTGTATATATAGCACATCTTTTTTATCCATTCTGCAGTCGATGAACACTTGGGCTGCTTCCATACCATAGCTGTTGTAATTAATGCTGCTATAAACATGGGGGTGCATGTATCGCTTTGAATTAGTGTTCTCATATTCTTCGGGTAAATACCCAGTACCTAAACCATCTAATTATAAATTTATATATGTTACAAACACTTTTGGACCTTTATTTCTTTTTTTTTTCTTTTTTTTTTTTTTAAATTTTTTTTTCAACGTTTTTTATTTATTTTTGGGACAGAGAGAGACAGAGCATGAACGGGCGAGGGGCAGAGAGAGAGGGAGACACAGAATCAGAAACAGGCTCCAGGCTCTGAGCCATCAGCCCAGAGCCCGACGCGGGGCTCGAACTCACGGACTGCGAGATCGTGACCTGGCTGAAGTCGGACGCCCAACCGACTGCGCCACCCAGGCGCCCCTGGACCTTTATTTCTTAAGAGTACTTAATAAAATTTCCTGTTGGGGCACCTGGGTGGTTCAGTTGGTTAAGCATCCAACTTCGGCTCAGGTCATGATCTCATGGTTCCTGGGTTCCAGCTCCCTAATGGGCTCTGTGCTAACAGCTCAGAGCCTGGAGCCTGCTTCAGATTCTGTCTCCCACTCTCCTTGCCCCTCCATGGCTCATGCTCACTTGCTGTCTCTCTCTCTCTCTCTCTCTTGCTCAAAAATAAATAAAACACTAAATAATAATAATAATAATAATAACAACAATAATAATAAGAATAAAATAAGACAAAACAAAATATAATACTTTAAAAGTTTAGGGGCATCTGGGTGGCAAGCTCTTAAGTGAAAGTCAATGTCTGGTAATATTTACCCATAAAATCATGACTTAGTTCAAGGAGAAATTTAATCCAACCATCTAGATAAAAACAAAGATGTGTCTGTCTCTCTCTGTGCACCATATATGTATATATAATACACCATGTAGTGTATATATCACATATGAATATTGTTCATTCAATTATTATATTCATATACAATTGTTTACAGACATTTTCAGAGATGGAATAAAATGGAGCGGGAATGAAGGACTGTAAAAAGTTCCATCAAGAAAAGGAAGAGATTGACATTTTAAAATATTTTCTTCTTTAAAATTAGCAAGTCTATTTCAGAAAAGTAAGAAAACAAAAAAGTGTGTAAGGAAGAAAATTTAAATGCATATAGCTTTGTTTATGTGCTATCACTCATGCATAGATTCACACTGCATAGGCAATGTTATAGCAGTTTCAACATAATTCCATATTTGAATATTTAATTTCCAAGCAGTATAAATGTTCCATGATTAGTTTTAAAAATCCTTGACTATTGGGCATTTAGGTTATTTCAAATGTACATACATCCACTACTGTTATTTCCCAAGGATACGATCTCAGGAGAAATACAAGGTCAAGGACTAAAACATTCTTGCCAAACTGTTTCCCAATAGTATGTACCAGTTTACAATACTGAGGTACAGGAGAAATGTGAAACTATTACCAATGCTTCTTCAACAGTGAGTTGGGGACCAATCTGATAAGTGGTATATTTCTTTAATTTGCAATGATTTTATTTCAAGGAAGCTTTTTTTTTCCTCGTTTCACTGCCATTTGTGGCTCTTTGTTTATGAATTGCCTCTTCCCATTTTTCGCCCACTTTTTGAATGGAATGGTTTTTTTGTTCTTATTTCCAAAAGCTTTTCAGGTAACAGCAATATTGTAATTTAATTTTATGTTTATTTAAATATTTCTCCACAGTTGCTGTTTGCCTCTTTTTACATTTTTATAGAACAAAAAACTTTTATATTTAGTCTAAGCTTATGTCATTAAATTTATTTTATTGCTTTCATATTAAAAATTACTATCTCAAAATTTAATATTTGCCCTTATGTTCTCCCAGTTTTTATTCCATTTTTTTTCTTTTTCACTTCTATCTCTTCAAATAATCAGGAATTTTTATTCTTATACTAAACTAGTTGCTGACTCAGCACCTTAAATTTTTACTAACTTGATAATTAATGGCTTTCAAGAAGATTTTATAGGTATAATTTTTTGTCCAAAATTTCTATTTGTCCTTAATGCAAGGCTTATTTGAAGTATCTAGTCAGCCATTAACCAGAGGCCTCATTTTTTTCCATTAAGAAATGAAAATTGTTCCATAAAAAATTGTTTTCCAGGGGCGCCTGGGTGGCACAGTCGGTTGAGCGTCCAACTTCAGCCAGGTCACGATCTCGCGGTCCGTGAGTTCGAGCCCCGCATCAGGCTCTGGGCTGATGGCTCGGAGCCTGGAGCCTGTTTCCAATTCTGTGTCTCCCTCTCTCTCTGCCCCTCCCCCGTTCATGCTCTGTCTCTCTCTGTCCCAAAAATAAATAAAAACGTTGAAAAAAAAAATTTTTTTTAAATTGTTTTCCATAAAAAATGGAGGTTATTCCCTATAACCAAGAAAGCTACTATTCTCCTCAGCGTGGCTAAACTTTGGACAAGTTTCTTCCTGATACTGGCCCCTGGCCTCACTTTTCTTAACAGCATGTCCCCTTTGAGATGTCAATCTTCTCCCACCTCTGGCCAGTTTTACAACTCAGGATAGTCTTTCCCAAGGTTTGGGGGCCATCCTTTTGAAATGTAAATATCAAGAAAAACAGTGCCTCTGTCTCCAAGTCTCCATGGGATGGTAGGAATCTAACTTAGATAAGTGCCAATTAGCAAACATAGACAGCCTAATCAGAATGACCAAACTCCCTGGTCATCCCCTCCCCCTGCAATGTTCTCCAGTCTATTTCTACTAGTTCACTCCAGTGCTTCAAAACTATCTCATCTTTGTTGTAGTGGAGTTGAGGTCAGTCTCCTTCTCTTATTGCAATAATCTTGACCTCCACTGCAACAGTACCGAATAAAATCTTCCTTGCCTATTTAACCCCGCATGGTAGAATTATTCTTTGCCAGATACAAGTACAAAATAGTTTACCTCATCTTTTTGACTCACTACAGAGAATTATTTTTGCAGCATAAATGTATCATAATTTAGTAAATCCTCTTTTGCTGGACATTTCAAATGAAAATTCTCAAAACTTAAGCTACAAGCAAAGCAAATCAATTGACATAACTCAGTCCAAGTATATAGTAATAAGCCGGTACTTACTGCAACTGTTTTAGCTGAAACAGATTATTTTTTTTTCTGTTTCATATATCTTGGAACGATATGAAAAAATGCTATTCTTTGTCAATTTCCTATAAACTTGGTAGAAATTTTCTAAAGAGGTGCATCAGAAACATGCTCACCAGAGATTTCTTCTTTCAATGTTCTTCTAGCAATGTCTCAGATATTTTTAATCTTTGTTTATATTTCTACTTCAGAGTAATTTTAAATATTTTTTCCATCATGTTAAGTACAGATGATTTATATTTCATGTAGACATTATCAGGAAAATGCATTATTTTCTATTTTCCCTTAGGAAAGCACTGATTCTCACATAAACAAAGTAATCTCTAAAGAGAAGAAAAATAAATGCTCCTTCACCTCTCCCTGGGGTAGCTTAATTTCTTCTAGAAAACTGCATCAATAGCATGTAATCAGAACCTCAACATTTATTCACATGCAATCAGAACCTAAACATTTATTCACCATGTTCTCTAGGTAGAAGTGACATGTGCATATGTGTAAGTATATATACATATACACACAAATACACACATGCATACATACCCACACATACACGTACAGCCATACGTATAAATACAGAATTTATGTATATGCACTAAATTAAAATATGAAATATCAAAATGACAAGATTTTTTCTTATTTTTTACTTTTTTTAATAGAAGTAGAAAAAGTATGATCATGAACTTCATGTATTCATTGCCAACCTTCAAGAGTTATGAATCAATGGTCAATCATATTACATCTATATACCCCTAAGCAGTTCTTCACCCTCAACCTCATTTACTTTGACGCAAATCCCAGACATCATAACATTTAATTCATAAGTATGGCATTCTGGATGAAGCATTGCTTTGAATGTTAGGACTGAAAATCTTCACAGATTTTCAAATTCACAGAGGCAATTTTGAAAATGATGGTTTAGGGGCGCCTGGGTGGCTCAGTCGGTTAAGCGTCCGACTTCAACTCAGGTCACGATCTCGCGGTCCGTGAGTTCGAGCCCCGCGTCGGGCTCTGGGCTGATGGCTCGGGGCCTGGAGCCTGCTTCCGATTCTGTGTCTCCCTCTCTCTCTGCCCCTCCCCCGTTTAATGCTCTGTCTCTCTCTGTCTCAAAAATAAATAAACGTTAAAAAAAAAAGAAAATGATGGTTTAATTTATTTTGCTTTATTTTAGAGAGATTTATAATCACTTCAGGGCTTAGGAGAAAATAGATTTCTTTGTAGCTGTGTGTTTTTGATCTTTTTAACAAAAAAGACAACTCAATTGTTCTTTTGAACTTGTTAATATAGACATCTTAATGGCACATAGTCTACATGGCTGACAGTAACTAAATTACACAGTATACGCACCAAAAGCTAGTGCAAAGATTTTTAAGAATCTGAATTTAAATATAAATTAAATCATCTTTGGGTGATTGGTTCAATTTAAGCTTTGTCTTCTTTACTCATCAAAGCCTCTAAGGTATTCATAAAAGACATGTCTCCATGGCCAAGGAGCCAAAGTGAATTCCCTCAATAAATACACAGAGACGCCATGGTTTGTTACAATCTTTTTCAAAATGTTTTATACAGAAGATTTCATTAACCACACCCAACTTGCTGACCATAATCTTTACCACATAGTCATCACCAGCCAGCCTCAAATTAATAAAAGAAAAAAGTCTGGGATGACAGCCTAGTGAATGAACTGAATTTGTAACCAATTACTAAAGTAATCATGAAAATACAATAAGTTCTGAGATTAAATATGTTCAAATTAAGGGCATTCAAGGGTAAATGTCATTTTTTCACATATCTCCATAAGGACAATGACAGTAAGGAGGGGGACAGTCAGCTTCAGTTTGAACTTTTGTGAAGCTGGAATTGAACTGGGCTTGCATACTGGGCAGGAGAATGGATTAACTTTGTGAACTTGGGCAAGCCACTTACTGCTCTGAGCCTCAACTTCTTCATCTATAAAATGGAAATAACAACAACCTCGCTTTCATGGCCATTGTCAAGAACAAATGAAAGAATGGATGTAAAAGTGCTTTTGCAAATTATAAAGCTCTAAGTAAAATGTGAGATTTTTATATTTAGTTTTAGGCAACTTACAGTATTCAGCAATTTACAAGGATGCTGTGTTTCACTACCAAAATAAGAATCACAGAAGTCTTTTTTAAATGATAATGAACATCTTGAGAGGGTTAAAGCCTTTTTTTGCTAATAGTGCTCATCTAAATATCCAATGTTCATTTTACATAAACATTTAACACCAGTCTTTTTTGTGTGGGTTTGTTTTAATCATTTAGTAATTATCCCTCAAGTCTTCCCTAATGTAATCATCTTTTTTCCAAACTCAATTCAGTTAGATATGCCATTACTTCCATTTTTGAAAGATATTAAGAATATAACATTACTACTCCATAATTTCTAGTATAATATCATTTAATGCTTTGAATATAAAAGCCATGATAATTAATTTCAATTCTCTGGTTTCTCATCACCCCTCCTCCAATTTTCATAAGCAAATATTTAGGTTTTAATCATAAATGTTCTCAGTTCACCAAAAAAGGAAATGAAAGCAAATATGAGTGAAGGAATCAACATAACTAAAAGGCAGCCTACAGAATGGGAGAAGATATTTACAAATGACATATATGATAAAGGGTTAGTATCTAAAATCTATAAAGAACATATCAAACTCAACACCCAAAAAACAAATAACTCAGTGAAGAAATGGGCAGAGACATGAATAGACACTTTCCAAAGAAGACATCCAGATGGTTAATGGACACATGAAAAGATGCTCAACATCACTCATCATCAGGGAAATACAAATCAAAACCACAATGAGATACCACCTCACACCTCTCAGAATGGCTAAACTAAACAACACAAGAAATAACAGGTATTGGCGAGGATGTGAAGAAAGGGGAACCCTCTTATACTGTTGGTGGGAATGTAAACTGGTGCAGCCGCTCTGGAGAACAGTATGGAGGTTCCTCAAGAAACTAAAAATATAACTACTCTATGATCCAGCAATTGTACGATTAGGTGTTTACCAAAAGGATACAAAAATACAGATTTGAAGGGGCAGATGCACCCCAATGTTTATAGCAGCATTATCAACAATAACCAAACTATGGAGAGAGCCCAAATGTGCACTGACTGAGGAATGGATAAAGAAGATGTGGGGTGTGTGTGTGTGTGTGTGTGTGTGTGTGTGTATTCCATTATATAATATATATATTATATTATATATATATAATATAATATAATATATATAAGATATATATAATATGTAACATATATAATATATATAATATATATATTATATAATGGAATAATATATAATATTTTATATATAATACTATATATATAATGGAATATTACTCAGCCACCAAAAAGAATGAAATCTTACCATGTGCAATGACATGGATGGAACTTGAATGTATTATGCTAAAAGAAGTAAGTCAATCAGAGTAAAACAAATACCATATGATTTCGCTCATGTTCAATGTAAGAAACAAAACAGATGAACATACAGGAAGGGGGGAAAAAGAGAAACAAACCATAAGAGACTCTTAATGGTAGAGAACAAACTACCAGTTGATGGAGAAAAGTAGGTGGGCAAGAGGCTAGGTAGATTATGGGTACTAAAGAAGGCATTTGTTGTGATGAACATTGGGTGTTGTTTTTAACTGACAATTCACTGAATTCTACCCCTGAAACCAATATTGTACTGTATGTTAACTACAATTTAAATTAAAAATATTGAGAGTATAAAATACGTGAATAAAATTTCACAGATCATCTTAAATCTAAGTGGGCCATTGAAAATCAGATGTGACAACTAATGAGAATTTTAATATGTTGTGCTTATTTTTTTCTCCATGTTTTCTATATGTGGATTGTTTGTTATAGAAATGGCTGGTAATTTTCATATGTGTATGCCATAGATTCTGGCCAGCTGAGCTACTATAAGCTACTGTGTATAGTGTTTAAGAACATAGGCTCTAAAATGAAACGAATCTCCATTTCTGCACATATACTTACTTGCTGAAAGGTGCAGCACTGATACATTATTTAATTTTCCTGGGCCATAAATATCTTCACTGTAAATTGGGGATAATACCAGTGATTTTGTAAGATTGTTGTTAAATTAAACAGAGATGCATGGAAAGTATGTGGCAGGGTTCCTGATCATTAACAGAACATAATGTATTTAACATTAATAAATAGTTTTACGGAAATCAGAATATGTGCCAGCCACTTTGCTTAGCACTAAATATACTTTAATATTTTTTTTAAATCAAATGCCCAAGATAAACAATCATAGATGTCCAAGAATGTGTCAACAGAAAATCAGGTGAATGAAAATTTTCAAGTTGAGTGTCTGTAGTTTAATAATTCTGGACTACTCTTTGTAAAATTATGGGAGATGCTATATATTTTCACATGACCTAAAGTATCCCAACAATTTTACTGACTGATTGTCTACCATATGCCAACTTCACTAGAATGCAGCCATGTGAACTCTGAGGCACTGCCTATTTTATTCACTGTTACACACTGCCTATTCCCAGCACCTGATACCTGGTTCAAAGAATAACCCCACAAGTAGTTGTACAACGAATGAACGCACTTAAAAAAATAATAAAATCCTGCCCATGCCAAGTATATGCTAGGCAGTGGCCTAAATATTTTGAGGCTCAAAGATAAACTGGTGGTCAATTGGACTCTCAACAATAGAATGAGAAAAACAGATATTCATGAGACAGTAAGATATAAGTAAGTCCAATACTGGTAGATTTCAGAGGAGAGAACTGTTATTTCAACCATCAAAGAGAAAATGACACAAAAGATTTTTCTTTTAATTTGTATTTTTAATCTTCACTGGAGTAATAGTCACAAACATGATAACTTACTTGCCAGCTTAGTATATTCCAGGTATGTATTTTCCTTGGGAGAATGTTCACAATATTTTAATTTAAATATCTTCAGTTGATGCATGTATTCTCCATTTTACTTCAACTCTACCTCTTTATACTGCCATAACTTCAAGACATCTCAAAAGGTTTTACTGCCATTCCGACCCTGAAGGCATGGTAGACAACCAGCATCTATTAAGAAAAGTTTTGCAGTGACTACAAAGGATAATTAAATGATAGCAGGCTCGTGGAAAGTTAGGACAGAGTTAAGACACAATGATGCACAAGCTGGAAACCGAAGAAAACGCCACAGGGAGGATAAAAAGATGTGGAAGCTCATTGTCAGGAAGTCATGGCAAGATCCAATCGAAGTTGAGCTATTCCTACTAAAATGATCTCATTTCTACCCACACAAAGATGAAGCTTGGGACACTCTGGTTCCAGTAGATTTAAGATACCAAATCACCAACTCAACTACTGGACACTGCTCCTGCTGTAGAGCACAGCAGGCAGATCCCCTCTTGGAGATGCCCGCACACTTCTGTTCACACAGTTTGGCTATAAACTTTGTTCTCACCAAACAGGAATGAATATCTATTTCTGTGTCATCTATTATATTTTTATTTTAAAAAATTTTAATGTTTATTTATCTTTGAGAGACAGAGACAGAGCGAGCAGGAGAGGGGCAGAGAGAGAGGGAGACACAGAATCCGAAGCAGGCTCCAAGCTCTGTGCTGACAGCTCAGAGCTCGAACTCACCAAGGATGAGATCATGACCTGATCCGAAGTCCGACGCTTAACCGACTGAGCCACCCAGGTGCCCCTCTATGTCATCTATTGTTGTCAAAAACAAATACACACACACACACACACACACACACACACACACACACACACACTAGAAAATGTGATCCCTGAAAACACACCATGTTTTCTCTCATCATTTTATTCTCAAGAAAAGAGGTCTGATAGATATCTAATTGCATTAACAATGGGTGTATATTTATAATCACAGCTAAAATTATGTTCTGAAAGCTGTTTGTCATACTTTAATCTCTAAATTTCTGATTTCATACTGTAATAATATCCTCTCTTTAGTTTTTATATTCAAAATAGTTCTGCTTGAATAGCACATCTCTGTAGGAAAAGATGACATATACAAACTGGAATTCAATACTACAGTATGCAGCAGACACTGGCAATACTCAATCCAGAACTTTTCACACTTACTACTTAATTATGCAGTAGCCTGATGTCCAACTACCAGCACGAACATTTCTTTCTAGAGTATTTGTATTCAACACCCCAAAAAACTACTTAACCATAAATCCTGATGATAGGTCTAACTCTGAGGGAACCCAAATTAAGACAGTGATATCAACTTTTCACATCGCTCTCAAATCAATAAAGATTTGTCAGACTTATACAAACGTGGTCTTGTTAATATTTATTAAATGATCTTTACCTGTAATACTAACACATTCAGTGTGTTTCGTTTAGCTAAAATGACTTCTGCACATACACCACTTTCCAGTAGTTTCTAGTGTATCTGAAAGAGCAGGGGAAGGGCTGTTTAAATCACTCCCTCTATCTTTTTTTTTTTAATTTCTTTTTAACGTTTATTTATTTTTGAGACAGAGAGAGACAGAGCATGAACGGGGGAGGGGCAGAGAGAGAGACCACTCCCTCTATCTTAACCCACCTCTGAGTCCTATTGAAATTAAACCCTGCTGACCACTTCCATATGCAAAGTTATTATACCTTCACTGCAGGATCCAACATGAAAAGAAACTCTTAAGTGGAATAGAATCCTAACTTATCTCTCCGAAAGTAAATGGAAGTGAAAAAAAAAGTTATTTAAGTATTGTTCATTTTATATTGATGTTCCCTTTTCCAAGTTTGATCCTATATAAAGGAAAAAAAACCCCTCAATTCCTTTTTTAACAGCGTTCACTTTACCACAGCTGGACACAAAATTTATAAGCAAGCTCCCAGCAGTGATAAAGGTGCTCAGAAGCACAGAGCCCCAGCATGACAGGCCAAAGAAATCTTGGAATCATACACAGACAAGGGGAAAGACTCTCATTTGAGAAAGCTACACAGCACAAGGTAAGAGAGCTCAGCAGAAATCAGGTGGGGATTCCCAGATACCTCATTACTGTTTTATATAGGCATCAAAACTTATCTTCCAAAACTCAACTGTTTTGTTCTCCCATCTATAGGTGACAAAACTCTTTTAAATTGTGAAAACAGTAGCCTTGGCAACACACGTGTAATAATTCCTCTTTGTTTGTTTAGGGGTTTGTGACTGAAGCTCCCAAGCAGAACATCATTTTCATTTATGTTCTTTGTTAGGATTTTCTTTCCCTAGGCAAGCGTTCAACAGATGCCTCTTTCAAAGTCTAGGTCACCATCTATAGTGTTCTTTACATACTTGTCACTCAGGTTTTCATTTTTATCACATTTTTCTTACCCTCTTCACTTACCTGGTTTTTCCTCTCTACTTCATGTGTCATTTTATTATATGGTTTTAGTTAATATCTGTGTTTTCTCCTACGAGTGCAATGCTGACGACTCCAAAGACCTTAATATTCTCTTAATTCGGTCTTAATTCAGTCTTAATTCAGTTTAATCATATCTTTGAACTCGTTCTTCCTTAACATCTTTCTGCTTGCAAAGGCCAAGATGGAGAGGTATAGGCGAGATCTATGGAACTGATAATGTGATTCAAGCACATCAGCATATTGTGGTAGCTTGCTAGAAATGCAGATTCTTGCGCCCAACCCAGACTTACTGAATTAGAACTTGCATTTAATACTTCACATTATTCATATGTAGCTTAAATCTTGACAACTCCTCATGTAGGTAATATAGACAGGAATAAGCAAATTTACGGCTGTTTTAAATTTTTATACTAGGAGATTTCATTACTGGATCAGGGTCAAGTGCTACAGCAGAAACAGCAAATATTTACCGAAAAAGAAAAAAAAAAGGTACACAACCATAGGGCATTCTGGGAGCTCCAAATTAAAGAAAAGGAACGAGTAGAATGCAAGGCAGCATGGGATTTTTCTGAGGAAGTGCATGTGATTCCAGTTACTTAGTTCAAGTGGGCCTTCAGAGAATTCTAGTCCCACCCAGGAAAAGCATCAATCACCAAAGGACCCTATCAGAAAGAAAGGACACATTGGTGCCTAATTCATGGATCATGAGGTTCACCCAAGACTGAATGGATTGGATGTTTCCAACATTCTCCACTGTTGTTCCCTCGTTCCATTTCCCCTTTTATTCTTCTCATTCATCAACTTCCTGAACTTCTCTTTCCGCTTAATATGGATCCCAGAATTAGTGGGGGTTTTTTTTAGTGGTATTTATTTTATTAAGTATAATGGACATACGATGTTATATTAATTTCAGGTGTACAACACAATGAGTCAACAATTCTATATATTCCTGAAAGTTCACCACAGTAAGTATAATACCCATCTATCACCATACAATGTTATTATAATATTATTGACTATATTCCCCATGTTGTATTTTACCTCCATGACTTGCTTATTTTACAACTGGAAGTTTATATTTCTCAATCCCCTTTACCTATTTGGACCATCCCCTACCCACCTGCCCTCAGGCAACCACCAGTATGTTCTCTTTATTTAAAAGCCTACTTCCTTTTTGTTGGTTTGTTCACTTGTTTTATTTGTTTTGTTTTTTAGATTCTACATTTAAGTGAAATCATATGGTATTCATCTTTCTCTGTCTGACTTATTTCACTTGGGATACCCTATAGGTCTATCCATGTTGTTGCAAATGACAAGTTCTCATTCTTCTTTTCATAGCTGACTAATGTATATACACATACACACACACACACACACACACACACACACACACACACCACCTTGTCTTTATACATTCTTCTATTGATGGACATTTGGGTGTCTTTGATATGTTAAGAAAAGGAAACTGTAATGCACTGTGAGTGGAAGTGTAAATTGGTGCAACCACTATAGAAAACAGCATGTAGCTTCCTCAAAAAATTAAAAATAGAAATACCATATGACACAGTAATTACAATATTGGGTATTTACTGCCTATCCCCCCCCCCCCCGCCATGAAAACACTGATTTGGAAAGATATAGGCACCTTGATATTTACTGCAGCATTTTTTATAGTAACCAGAGTTAGTGTTTTAAACGGTGTTTCCTTGCACCATGAAATCCTTCACTTTCTTGACCTCATGACCCACTCATTGATCAATACCCAAATACCAGATCATCCGTGAGTGTTATCTCTCTTCTTCTCAAATACTGCTAGAGTAAGTAAAAAATATGCTGAGTATATGAGATGTCATGGGCTGATTCCATGTGCCATGTTAATAAAATAGACCCCTTTTCCTCAAATTTTCACCTCCAACTCTATTATCTCTCTCAGAAAATGGATTTACTTTCTTACAAAGAAACTCTAGACCAATTGATGTGCATTTTCACCACTATCTTCTACCCTAATTCCTGACATATTCTTTATCTTGAAAATTTAATTTCAACTAGAATACCTTTTTAGTTTACCTTATCTCCTTCACTGTGGTTAAAGAAATATTTTCTTCCTGTTTTTTGTTTTATTTATTTTAATTCTAAGGCTAAATCCCCTACTTGTACTCTCACATCTTATGTCCTTTTTACTTTTATAACCCATAGTCCTCTAGGAATATTTTAAATAAATCATTTCCTTTTTAGTGTTCTCTATTTGACTTCCTTACTGAGTCCTTTTATCTGTTTATAAACACTCGCAGATTTTTGCTATCTGAAAAATAAGCAAGAAATTTATTTATATTTCTTTCTTATGGTCTTTATATCACCTCCCTAATAAAACTGCTCAAAAACATAGTCTACATACTCACCAAAAAAAAGAGAACAGATTACTGACACATACAACATGAATGAATCTCAAAATGATGCTGAGTGCAAAAGGCCAGACACAAAAGATTATGTACTGTATGACTGCACTTACAAGAAATTCTAGGAAAGACAAATCTGATCTCTAATGAAGGAAAACAGACCAGTAGTTGCCTGGGGCAACAAGTCAGGGGGTGAATTGAGAGGGATCGTAAAAGAACTTTGTGGAATAATGAAAATACTCTATATCTTTATTGTGGTGTGTATAAATTCATCAAAACTCACCGAAATGCACCCTTAAAACTGGTGCTTATTACTGCATGCCATTTATACTTCAATGAAGATGATTTTGAAATACTCCTCACTTATTATGTATATGACTTTGAAACTAGGCTATTAACCCCCAAGACATCTGGCTTCTACTCACAACACTTCAATGAAACCACTCCAGTGTACAAATAGAACTTTCTCTCCTTTCAATTTCCAGGGAGGAAGGGCTTATTATCTTCCTGCTTATTTAAACATCCCTTCCACACCTCTTCCCCTAAATCTTTCTCCTCTATTCTTACTCTGACATTTGGAAGCAATTTAATGGTTGTGTTAAAAGCCCACTGCCAAACCAGTCTAAGAATAGGTGATGATGGTGGAGTAAGAGGATCTACATGAGTTTCAACGTAATGAATGTAGTGAATGAGTTTCATTCCATGTAGGAATGTAATGAATGAAAATGGCTTGAAGGCTGAGAGAACAGATCTTCTACAGATAAAGACATAAAAAGGCCACACTAAGAAGGGTAGGAAGGAAAGAGACGTGGTTGGGAATCAAACCCCAATACACAAGGCTGGATAAAACACTCACAAGTAAAACAGGCATGGAGGAACAAGGGACTCAAGCCCCACACTTGGAAACCTTGGCCCTGAGGACCTGCACCAAGTAGAGAAGCCACCATAAAGTCTTTAAAAATGGCAGGTTTAATTCTCGGGAGAGTCAAGAGACTATAAAAAACTGAGTCTCTGTTCTTAACAGGACAACAGACTGTATTACTCACCCTGAGACCCAACACAGAAACAGCAGCTTAAAAAGTGCCTGAAATATATGTAAAGGACATTTATTCCTACTTTTAGGACATGTGCCAGAGAGGAAGGGAGGTGTCTTCAGGAACAGAAGCACTAGCAGGCACGTTTTTCTTGCCTTCCTTCAACCTAGCTGACCAGACACTGTTAAGAGGCAGTTATAATGCCTTCCATCTACCTTGTTAGTATTGCTTGCCTGGCCCCAGCATTTCCTTGCAGAATGACTCCACCCATACTGCAGCCTTGGCAGGTACCCCTCTCAAGTGGCTCTCATCCCTTCTCACCCAGTGGGCAGCCCTAGTTGGGACCACCATCCCCCCACCAGAGCAAATACTGCACTGCCCCACCTGACAGCCATCCCCAGTCAGGACTGGTGGCCCTCCAGAGTGACTCTTGCTCAGGTGGAGGGCGACCTAGCCCTACCACTAGCCTATCTGCAGTAGTTAAAACAAGACCGCTTATCTGCACTGGTAACTAATCCCACCCACAAGTGCACATGCAGTAGCTATACCCAGGCCTCTCAGCCAGCTGCATGGGGGCAAACCCTGCCCACCAGTGCCCCTGCAATTGTCACGGCCAATCACTGGTGACAACCAGGTTGAGGACCAGCCACACTCACCAAGACACCAGTGGCAATCACAACTAATACCAACAAGGGGGCACATGCAGCCCACATAACAGACATCCTTGGAGCATCTGGTTTTGATGACCAAAGGGGATTGTCCTATAGGCTACACAGAACCTCTGCTATACAAGATCACTCCCTGAAAGCCCAGGAGTCATAGCCAGAGGAACCAGCAAAAAGAGAAATCAAGAAAGCAGCCCCATCTATAACTTCATCAAAAATAATAAAATATCGGGGCGCCTGGGTGGCTTGGTCGGTTGAGTGTCCGACTTCGGCTCAGGTCATGATCTCACAGTCCGTGAGTTCGAGCCCTGCATCGGGCTCTGTGCTGACAGCTCAGAGCCTGGAGCCTGTTTCAGATTCTGTGTCTCCCTCTCTCTGTGACCCTCCCCCGTTCATGCTCTGTCTCTCTCTGTCTCAAAAATAAATAAAAACGTTTTAAAAAATAATAATAAAAAAATATCTAGGAATAAATTTAACCAAGGAGGTGAAAGACCTGGACCCTGAAAACTCTAAGACACTGATGAAAGAAACTGAAGATGACACAAATGGAAAGATATATCATCTTCATGGATTAAAAGAATAATATTAAAATGTCCATACTACCTAAAGCACTGTACAGATTCAATGCAATCCCTATCAAAATGCTAATAGTACTTTTCACAGAACCTGAAAAAATGATCTTAAAATTTTTATGGAACCACCACATACCATGAATAGCCAAAGCAATTTTGAGAAAGAAGAATAAAGCTAGAGGTACCACAATCTCAGATTTCAAACCATACTACAAAGCTTTAAGAATAAAACTGTATGTTACTGGCACAAAATTAGACACAAAGATCAACATAACACAGTAAAGAGCCAAGAAAGTCAGGCTTATATGGTCAATGAACCTCTAACAAAGGAGGCAAGAATATAACGGGGAATAGACAGTCTTCTCAATAAATGGTGTCGGAAAACTGGAGAGCTAAATTCAAAAGAATAAAACTGGACCACTTTCTTTTGGCATACACAAAATGAACTCAAAATGAAGTAAAGACCTAAATATAAGACCTGAAACCATAATATTCTTAAAACATAGGCAGTACTCTCTTGGTCATAAGCTTTAGCAATTTTTGTTCTGAACCTGTCTCCCTACACAAGGGAAACAAAAGTGAAAATAAATAATGAGAACTACAACAAACTAAAGACCTTCTACACACTAAATGAAACCATCAACAAAGTGAGAAGGTAATCTACTGAATGGGAGAAGAGATTTCCAAGTGACACAACCAATGAGGAGTTAATATCCAAAATATACAATGAAATCATGCAACATCAAAAAACCAATAACCTGATTAAAAAATGGGCAGAGAATCTGAAGAGAAACTTTTCCAAAGAAGACACAGAGATGACCAGAGACATATGAAAAGACCATCAGTATAACTAATTATCAGAGAAATGCAAATCAAAACCACAATAAGTTATCTCACACCAGTCAGAATGGCTACTATCAAAAAGATAAGAAAGAACAAGAGTTGTTGAGGATGTGGAGAACAGGAACAGTTATACACTGTTTGTGAGAATGTAAATTGGTGCTGCCATTATAAACAACAGTAGGTAGATTTCTCAAAATAATTAACTAAAAAGAATGAAATCTTGCCATTTGCAACTACATGGATGGAACTGAAGGGTATTATGCTAAGTGAAATGAGTCAGAGAAAGACAAAAGTCATATGACTTCACTCATATGAGGACTTTAAGAGACAAAACAGATGAACATAAGGGAAGGGAAACAAAAATAATATAAAAACAGGGAGGGGGACAAAACAGAAGAGACTCATAAATATGGAGAACAAACTAAGGGTTGCTAGAGGGGTTGTGGGAGGGGGGATGGGCTAAATGGGTATGAGACATTAAGGAATCTACTCCTGAAATCATTGTTTCACTATATGCTAACTAATTTGGATATAAATTTTAAAAAAGAAAAAAGAAAAAAGAAAAAAAATAGAACTACCATATAATCCAGCAATTCCACTCCTGGATACTATGTTTATTGTAGCATATATTTACAATAGCGAAGATATGCAATCAACCTAAATTTCCATGGACAGATGAATGGATAAAGAAGATGTGGTATACATATACAATGGTATAATATTCAGCCACAAAAAAAAGAATGGAATCTTGACATTTTCCTCAACACAAATGGACCTACAGAGTATTATGCTCAGTGAAATAAGTTAGAAAAAAACAAATACCACATCATTTCCCTCATACATGAAATCTAAAATACAAACAAAAAACAGCAAGAGACTTGTAAATGGAGAGAACAAACAGGTGTTGCCAGAGGGGAGGTTGGGGGGGTGGGGGATAGGTGAACTAGGTGAAGAAGATTAAGTGATACGAACTTCCAGTTATAAAATAAATAAGTCACAGGAACAAAAAGTACAACATACGGTATACAGTCGATAATACTACAGTAACTTTGGTGACAGATGGTAGCTATCCTTAATTTGGTGAGCATTTTCTAATGTATATATTGTCAAATCACTATGTTTTACATGTGAAACTAATACAACTCAGCTATACCTCAATCAAGGCTTAAAAAATAAATAGTAAAAACAAAAAACTAAAACTCCCATTGCCTTGTTCATGAATTACCATGATTTCCTAAAGCTTCAATTAACCTCTCCTTTGTGATGAGATCAAACCCTACACTCCCCTGCCTCCTAACATGTACACAGTCTTCCACCTCCAAGTCCACATATTTAAAATCAAATCCACTCTCCAATCTAAAGCCAGCCACTCCTAACTTGGCCGACAAGTTTACAGGTATTCAAATTAAAAATGTAAAAATAATTTTATTTGCACCGATTCACATGAAACATCCACCAGGTATGTAAATACATTATTTGTACTGGCTTTCAAATTCAGATTGTACTCTCCATTCCCATGACATCTATTTGAACTCAGTCCTTTATCTGCTGCCTTGTCAATACAACTGGTCTCTTTCTCTTCAGAACTCCCATTTGAAACTTCATCTCCTCAACGCATTCTATTTACTGCTGTTGGGTTTTATTGCCTGAAATACATTGTGTTGGTTGTTCCACTTAGCAGCTCAATAAACTATAAAGATCATACCTTTTGATCAATGCCTTTTAAAGAGAGTCTCAAATCTTCAGGCCTTGGAAAATCTTTTCCTCTGTAGGCTTATTAAATTCTATCCTGAAATCCAATTCACATATTTCACTAGTCTGAAAGAGTCACTGTTCTCCACGAATTCCCTCAAGTTTTTCACTCCTGAACTTCAGTATTATTCTTCTCTTTAACTAAAAGTGTCCTACCTTAATCTTAGCCTATAGATGTCTTGTGATGACTATCAATGCCTTGATGATACAACAGGTGTCAAATTATTTGGAATGATTTTAAGTTGCTTAAGGGACACATCCCCTATATGTATCTAAATTATTTAGTTTATCCCAAATATTTACCAATTATATACTCCTTTGTATTGTAGTGATTTGAATGACTATGGGTGT
Organism: Prionailurus bengalensis; assembly: GCF_016509475.1. NCBI lineage: Eukaryota > Metazoa > Chordata > Mammalia > Carnivora > Felidae > Prionailurus > Prionailurus bengalensis. The sequence continues at coordinate 139,790,878 of NC_057350.1, forward strand.
CATTTTTTCAGACTATATTCTCTGGATGGAAATGCTATGAAACTTATCTCTGTACGTGAGGGCTCACATGGTCCTGCTCACTGTGGGTTCTTGGTAAAAATGACAACTCAGTATTTCACCACCCACCCTATGTTATAATGTCATTAATTATCAAATAATGTATTTAGGACAATTTTGATACTGAGACAGGCCAAATATCTTCAAGAAAACATGTTGGTAGCACCAATTAAGTAAATATAAATTTTCTTCATTTCATTATGTGTGTCAAATCTCAAGCAACTAATAGGAAGATTTTAAATGGTGCTGAAATGGTACCACCAAGGCATGAGTCAACTTTTGGTAAAAGAACCCCCAGTAGGTTCAGGACAATATCTACATACACATGGGACTGTGTGTGTGTGCACGCGCATGTGGGAATCTGTAGGAATTTAACCTACAAATGGAAATAAGTTGTTTTCATAAGAACCCAGAATTTTACCTTCAGCCAGACCCAAATCTGTGCCTTTCACATATTTTAATTTCAATGCACCGTCTTCTCCAAAGGAGTGAATACTTTGATTTTAAAGATGTTTAATCATTTTTAACTAGAATAAAAATTTACATATGAAAGATAAACCTGGAAGACATGAAATGTGAATTTGTTTGCAATCTTGGTGAGATGGAAATTAAGGATAATTACTAGGAAGGAAAGGAGGAAAGATGATATTCATTTTACCGTGGCAAAACATTCAGAAGCCATAAAATAAAAAGATGGTTTATAACCAAAATCTTAGAATCTTCAAAAATGCCCCAAACAATGCAAAAGTGACAACTAGAGATTAAATATGCAACTCTTCTGCTGAACAGAAAGTTTTCTTAATGTTTAAAGACAGTTAAGTCAAAAGAAAAATGGCCAAGGGATGTGTGTAGGCAATCCCTTGAAACAAAAAGAGAGAAATAACAAATAAACATAAAAGTATGCTCAATCACACCCAGAGTCAAAAACTGGAAATCAAAACATTTTGCAGTTATCCACTTATCAAAGATTAATATGCTTAAAAACACACTGCTAATAAGGACAAGAGCAAACAGAATTTCACACATAATCTTGAGGGAGTACAAATTGGTACAATCTCATTGAAAGTTAAGACGAAAATATCCATTAAAATAAGTGCCTAGTTTAATAGCGGGAAGACAAGAAGTGGAAAATATATATTGGTGAATTAAAATTCAAAACTACATATGCTGTTCATTTTATTTTATTTTTACTTTTGAGAAAGAGAAATAGAGTGCATAAGCATTTATGCAAGATGGGGAGGAGAGAATCTTAAGCAGGATCCCTGCTCAGCACAGAGCCCAGTGTGGGGCTTGATCTCACTATGGGAAGATCATGACCTGAGCCGAAATCAAGAGTCAGATATTTAACGAACTGGGCCACCCAGACACTCCTGCATATGCTTTTTGATCCAACAACCTCACTTCTGTAAATTTTCTATGGAGAGATGTTCTGAAAATTGGCAAGATAAAACATCATAACTCATTGTGACCCTGATTGTAATAGCAAAGAATTGGGAAAAGATTTAGAGGATATCTAGAATAATATACAACTAGCACAGAGAAAAATACAAATTTTTGAGTACAAATAAAGTAAGTACCAAGAAATCATTTGAGCAATTATATCTTTTGGAAAGCAAATTTTTATGATATGTGTGTATGTAAATGTGTATATTTGTTACATATGTGTATATTTATATTTGTATACACACGTATATTTTGTTTATATATAAAAACATCTCAGATTTTAATAACTATTACACTAGAAATTTGACCAGCAGAGCAAGGAGATTTTTTTTTTAATTTTTTAAAAATATTTTTATTTAGGGACACCTGGGTGACTCAGTCGGTTGAGCATCTGACTTCAGCTCAGGTCATGATCTCGCAATCTGTGAGTTCGAGCCCGGTGAAGGGCTCTGTGCTGACAGCTCAGAGCCTGGAGCCTGCTTCAGATTCTGTGTCTCCCTCTCTCTCTGCCCCTCCCCCGCTCATGCTCTGGCTCTCTGTCAAAAATAAATAAACATTAAAAAAAATAAAAAAATATTTTTATTTATTTTTGACAGACAGAGAGAGCACAAGTAGGGGAGGGGCAGAATGAGAGAGGGAGACACAGAATCCAAAGCAGACTCCAGGCTCTGAGCTGTCAGCAGAGCCCAAAGCAGGGTTTGAACTCATCAACTGTGAGATCATGACCTGAGCCGAAATTGGACGCTTAAGTGATTGAGCCGCCCGGGTGCCCCAATAGATTTTTTAATATAATGGTATATGATATGAGGCCTTATTATCATATCTCTTTGTGTTTTGGGTATGAATTCCACAACAACAATGGAGCATGTGAGTGAGCAAAGGAGATAAATACATTTGTGAGCATCTGCTGTTCCTTGCCATTCTACTCACATAATAGCATTCATGATGCCCCAGGAGTACAGAAATCTGTTGGACCCACAAAGCATGGGAATTCGGCGACTAAATGAGTAACATCTACAACTTAACAAGCAAGGGAATTCACGTAACCAAGATGCCTCGCTTTCCACTAAAAAAACAACTTACTTAGAATTCAGAAGGAAGGCAGTGGCACTCTAAGAAATACTAGTGACCAAGGAAAACTATCATATCCCTTCTTACTCATGGTACTTCCTTCCATTTGCCAACTTCTTGCCACAAAAACAATTACAAAAAAAGAAAGGGAAAAATAAGGCCACTCGTAGTTCCTTTTCCTTTCAGACCTTACTTAAATAAGGCAAAAGTAGAGAATACTAGTAGAATTATGCATACAAGAACTGAAATAAAACCAATTTTGTTGCTTCTGTGCAGTGATTCCATTGTTCTGGTAAGAATGAAACATATGTACATGTATAAACTATGGAATGTGAATTGTTTAATTTCAGTGATTCCACATGTAAGTTAAATATTCTTACATTTGCATCTATAACTTGTATTGCATAAAATAAAGATGAATGGTACAATTCATGCTGATGGTCAAAAATTTTGATTTTTCTCTATTTAGAAAACCTTTAAATAGCACACAAAATACACCATGGCAATTTGAGAGAGACTATAAAAAAGAGAAGTTTTACTTTTATCACCTTTAACACAGCATTTTTTTCAACTTTTTGAATAAAGGGACCCACCATTTCATTTTACACTGGGCTCCACAAATTATGTAGCTGAACTTGATTCAGACGACTATATTCCCAAAAGAAACTTCTGACTACAACATCATACGAGTCTTAAAAAGAACTGCTCAACCAAGCTATTCTCTAATACTTGACCCAAAACCTGCAAGGAAAACAAATGATATTGCAATAGACTATTAAGAATATTTTGTTATACAGCAGTAGTTACCTGAACACCTGCTTTCCAAGGCTGATTCATTTTTCCTTCTTCTGAGCTTATCTAAGCATACAGTCCCATTTAAGATTAATCACATTTATAACTTTTTTGTAGCATTTCTCCACCCCATTATTTTAAATTTTTCTTTAAATAGTTATCGAGTGGATTAACATATAAATTATTATAACTTTGGAAAATGAAAAGTCACAACAAATAACTCAGAAACTCAGGGTTCCTACAATTAATAATGTTATTTGAATGAGAACAAACTTTTTACATTCTTCTTAGTACATTTATGTATTTCTCAATTTTTAAAAAATGATAATATTATCTAGGTTTTTACAATATTACAAACCTGTATTTTACCGAGGGCATTTAACTTCAAATGATAAATGATTTGAACCCTTAAAGATGGCAACAGCTCATAATTAGTTACATCCAGCATCTTTAAGACATTTAAGAAGTATATATGATATTTGCGACAGTATGGATGGACCTAGAGGGCATTATGTTAAGTGAAATAAGTCAGACAGAGAAAGACAAATACCATTTGATTTCACTTCTATGTGGAATCTAAAAAACAAAACACACAAGGCAGAAATAGACTCATAAATACAGAGAATTTATGATTGTGGGGTGGCAGGGAGGGGATGGGCAAAATGGGTGAAAGGAAGCAGGAGGTACAGGCTTCCAGTCATTGAAAGAGTAAGTCAATGAACATTGAAAGAGTAAGAATGAAATGTACAGCACAGGGAATATAGTCAATGGTATTATAATTGTGTTGTATGTTGACAGATGGTAGCTATACTTGTGGTGAGCATAGCATCACATACAGATTTGTCACTGTTATATACCCAAAACTAATATAAAGTTGTAAGGTATACTTCAATTTTAAAAAATAGAAAAGAATGCATTCTTTAAGAAAAACAATGAACAAATGAAACAAAAGAGAAACATAGGGCGCCTGGGTGGCGCAGTCGGTTAAGCGTCCGACTTCAGCCAGGTCATGATCTCGCGGTCCGGGAGTTCGAGCCCCGCATCAGGCTCTGGGCTGATGGCTCAGAGCCTGGAGCCAGTTTACAATTCTGTGTCTCCCTCTCTCTCTGCCCCTCCCCCGTTCATGCTCTGTCTCTCTCTGTCCCAAAAATAAATAAACGTTGAAAAAAAAATTAAAAAAAAAAAGAAACAAAAGAGAAACAGACTCATAGATTCAAGAAACAAAATGTTGACAACCAGAGGGAGAAGGTTTGGCGGGGGGGGGGGGGGGGGGGGGGGTAAAATATGTGAAGGGGATTAAGAGGTATGAACTTCCAGTTTTAAAATACATAGGTCATATGGGTATTGAGGAGGGCAACTTTTGGGATGAGCACTGGGTGTTGTATGGAAACCAATTTGACAATAAATTTCATATATTGAAAAAAATAGCAAAAAAAAAGAAAATTATTCAGAAAAAATAAATAAAAAATAAAATACATAGGTCATAGGGATGTAATATATAGGGAATATATATATAGGGAATATAGTCACTAATATTGGGATAACCGTGTGGTGACAGATGGTAACTAGATGTATTATCAAGATCATTTTGTAAGGTATAAAAATATTGAACCACTATGATGTACACCTGAAACCAATAGGATATTGCATGTCAATTATATTTCAATTTAAAAGTAAATAAATAAAATGAAAAAGGAAGCATATTTAGTTATACTGTTCGAATAATTTTGCTTTCCTGTTGTAATTATCTCTTCCGACCAAGGCTTCATGGGCTACTATATTCAATTTTATGTACATTTCACATGCCTTTTTTTTCATCTGAGTTAAAAAAGCTACTAGCATTACTTTCCATATACTTAGAAGAAAAAACACAGTAAAGGAACAAATCACTAATATTTACTTAGATAAGACCAAAAAAAAAGGAGAAAAGTGTATCAAAAAGAAAATTGTGGAAAGAGTAAACTTCTATCCCTCAGTCTGTATTTTTTTTCCTTCCAGATTCACACACGGCTAGACCATTTAAGAATACTTTAAGTTTTCTTTGCTAGATAATTTTGTCCTCAACAAAATTGTACTCTGTGTGTGTGTGTGTGTGTGTGTGTGTGTGTGTGTGTGTGTGTGTGTGTAAACATATATACCAATAAGAAGCACAAGGAAAACTGATACAAGAAAAAATAAGAAAAAATTAAAAAACACCAAGCATAAACAATGATGTCTGGTACCAAGTACACAGTGTTCAGAGTTTGGCAAAACTTTCTGATTTTTGAAATGTACCAGTAATTTTCATAATGCCACCTAACTTGTCCAGTTTCAGGCTTCCCAAGCTTCAAAGCTGAAACACTGACTGACTTTTAATTTGTTCAGCCAACACTAGTACTTTAGAAAGGAATTTTAATAGCCATTTCACCATTTCTGTAACTCTCTAAAATTATACTCTGTAACCCAGCAAGCATTTCAATAGATTATTTTTTCTATAATATCCCTCACCAGGAAAATGAGTTTGAGAGTTGGCATAGCAGGAGTTCATGCATGTGGGTCTATGATTTTTTTTTAAAGGAAATATTACAATGCCAATTGCCTTTCTTCAGTTAGTGTCCAGAAATTCTCCATGATCTTTATCCTAAAAATAAGAATTCTTTTTTTACTCTGCTATCTTAAAGGTTTTCAGTGCTTTTCTCCCTCTTTAGGGCAAATCTTTAAAGAAATGACTTTTAACATTTTCCTAATTCAGAAATGTACATATTAGCAGAAAAGTAGCAAAGTGTAGATATTTAAAATATTTTACAATTCAGTAACCCAGAGTAATAGTTTTTAAACTGTGATATATTTCCTTTAAGTCACTCTCTTGTTTTCCATTCTCTCCCCTCCTTCCTCCCTTACTCCCTTCTTCCTTCCCTCCCTTATCCTTCTGAATTTCTATATACTTTCTGAGGATCTCTACTGTACCACACTTAAATAATAACTACTAGATTATTCTGTTTCCAGACAACAAACCTGTAAGTGAAGGAGTCTATCAACAGCCAGCACATATATCATCTCCTCCCAGAAGCCTTCCTTGACTAATCTTCCCCTAACATTACCGCCACAGATCTAATCACTTCTTCGTGGTACCTCCATAGAAAGTGCATAATTCCATTGTTGCATATCAAAGTGAAGTATAGTCAATTCACATAGAAATCCAGGTTCTATTAAACTATAAGTACCTTCCACAACCCCATACATACTTCAGGCCATCTGTGCATGTTCATTTAAGCAAATTTTTTCATTCTGAATCCTGAACTCCCAATAAGGTGCTCATAAGAAACAGATACTTGGTATATGTTTGATGGATGATTAAATGAATAAACTCTCCTGGTGGTATTCCAAGAAACTCAACTCTCCTAAATGCTCTGAGACATTTTCCCCATTTCCCCAAAATAACTGCTGAATAATGTTCTTAAGAAATCACCGATCGGGGCGCCTGGGTGGCGCAGTCGGTTAAGCGTCCGACTTCAGCCAGGTCACGATCTCGTGGTCCGGGAGTTCGAGCCCCGCGTCAGGCTCTGGGCTGATGGCTCAGAGCCTGGAGCCTGTTTCCGAATCTGTGTCTCCCTCTCTCTCTGCCCCTCCCCCGTTCATGCTCTGTCTCTCTCTGTCCCAAAAATAAATAAACGTTGAAAAAAAAATTAAAAAGAAATCACCGAGCAACACTGAAAGTCAAAGAAAGCTGAGTGTCCTAGGGAAGATGACAAGGCTATGGGCTTCATAAATGAAACCAACTGACTTCTAGAGGGCACTGTCCCCACACACTCTTCCTCCCTGATTCCTCGCCTGATTTCTCATATCTCATCCCCTTGTCCATTCCCTCTTGGCTTTGATCTTGGCCTATTCTACGTTTGCAGGCTTTCCATTCACCTTTACCAGGCTTTCGCTATTGTCTAAATGATTAGGTACTGGTCCATCCCTGACTCAGTTTCCCAATCAGAGACAAGATTTATTTTGTGTCTTCTATTCAGACACTTAAAGACCACTTTAGGTTTTGAGTTTATTATTTTTAAACCTGCAGTCCTTTGGCTTTTAATGAATTCACCTAGCTTCTTGGCTTGGGAAAGGATGTTACCTTCCACATCCATTTTCTTTTTTTCTAGAAAGGAAAAGAAGAATGCCTTCAGATTGTTTTAATTTGGTTAAGGCTGAAGTGAAGAATATTTAAGAAAGCCTTTTGTTCCTAGAAAAAAAGCGACACAGTGGTTAATTCATATTCTACAAGACAATGTCCATAATTTGCAATCCCAAACACAATGTATTTTTGCATTGATAACTCTTACGTACTCTGAATATACTACTACTTTTTGAATTCTAGTGCGGATATTAAAATTAAAAAAAAAGAACGTCTTTAAATAAGAGGGACAAATGTTCTAAATATTCACATCTTAAGAAGGAGAATACTGTGTGCAGATTACACTAAAGGAGAAGTTTAAATTTAGGATAGAAACCATAACAATTGACTCTGTAGTGAAGAGACTCTTTCTCCATTATCAAACACAGCTAGGAATTCAATGGAGGGAAGATAATCTTTTCCGCATGATATGGAACAAGTGGATATACCCACAGGTAAGAAAATGAACAACTAACACACTCCTTGAATTTTATACAAAAATTAACTGAAGGGGCACCTGGGTGGCGCAGTCGGTTAAGCGTCCGACTTCAGCCAGGTCACGATCTCGCGGTCCGTGAGTTCGAGCCCCGCGTCAGGCTCTGGGCTGATGGCTCAGAGCCTGGAGCCTGTTTCCGATTCTGTGTCTCCCTCTCTCTCTGCCCCTCCCCCGTTCATGCTCTGTCTCTCTCTGTCCCAAAAATAAATAAACGTTGAAAAAAAATTAAAAAAAAAATTAACTGAAAATTATTCATAGACATAAGTATGAAATGTAAAGATATAAAACTGTGAGAAGGAAAGAGAACATCATTGTGACCATGAGTATTTAGGTAAGATATCAAAAGCATGCTCCATGAGAAGAAAAACTGATAAACTGTAGTTTGTCAAAATTAAACACTTTTTGAAACAGCTCTATGAAAGGCAGTATTAAAAGAATGGAAAAACGAGCTACAAATTACAGAAAATATTTGCAAATTATATCCAGGTAAAGGATTTGTGTCCAGAATATATAATGATCCCTTAAAACTCAACAATAAGAAAACAGACAACTCCAATTAAAGAAAATATGCAAATGTTCTGAACAGACACTTCACCAAAGATGATAAATTAATGACAAATAAGCATATGAAAAGTTGCTCATTATCATCACTTATTAGGAAAATGCAAATTAAAATCACAATGAGATACAACTGCACACCTCTCAGAGTGGCTAAAAACAAACAAGCAAAAACTGACATTATGAAATGCTGGTGACAAGCAAGAACAGGGCCTCTCACTCATTCCTGATAAGAATACAAATGGTACAGCTACTTTCAAAAGATAGACATACATTTACCATACGACCTAGCAATCCTACTCCTATTTATTCATGTAACAACATGGATGAATCTTAAATGAATTTGACTAAGTGAAAGAAACCAGACCCAAAAGGCTGCTGCATGCAAGCATTTACACAGCCTTTCAGAAAAGGCAAAATTATAGTGAAAACACATCGGTAGGTGCCCACAGCTGGGAGAGGGTTGTTGACAACAAAATGGCCGCACGAAGGAATTTTTAGGATGACAGGAAGGTTCGGTATGCTGTTGTGGGGGTGGATACATGCTGACATAACCTTCAAACCCCATAGAACTATATGCCACAAAGAATGAACAGAAGCATTTTTTTTTTACTAAAGTATAATTGACATAAAATGTTATATCCATTTCAAGTATACAACAGTGATTTGACAATGTTATACATTACCACATACTCACCACAGTAAGTGTAGTTACCATCTGGTACCATACAAATACTAGAGTATACTGACTATATTCCTTATGCTAATACTTTCCATCACCATGACTTAGTTATTTTAAAACTGGAAGTTTCTATCTCTTAACCGCTTTCACTCATTTCTCTCATTCCCCCAACCCTTTGCCTTCTAGCAACAACCAGTTTGTTCTCTACATTTATGAGTCTATTTCTGATCAATAGATGGCAGGGGATCCCAGGGAAGGATGCAGATTGTTACAAATGAAACTAACTGTATTACAAATATTTAACCTCACTGAAGAGGGTGGAGGAAAAGGAGCAGATCTAAGTAATTCTGGGAAATGATGTTTTGACTGAATACTGTAAAGCTAAACATAAAATGAATTATACATAAACACAGTATGGGTTAGTAATTCTGATACTATTTTTAATGTAGTTTAGGGCTACAAATAAGTATATATATAAACTGTGGCTAATGGGAGCCATGTTTTACACAATCAGAGAAAGAACTTATAAATAAGCAAAGGCGGAAAGCTAGAACCCTGTGGTGCTAAATTAGACTCAGATCTGTAATCATAAAATCATGTTTAGGTTAATGGATGAACAGTGATGTTACACACATATGTGTGCTTGAGTATACATAAATGCATTTTCTTGCCTAGGAAGTTGAGTTCAGCCCACTGAGCAGGATGAAAAGGAACGATATTGTAAGCATACCCAGCACCCAGATACTGGTTTCTAAGTATTCTCCAATAAAAGATCCTGAAGCTCTGTTTTAGTGACTTTGGCAACAAAGTACCATAGACTGGGTGGCTTATAAACAACAGGTTTTTTTTTCCTCACCATTCTAGAGGCTAGAAATCTGAAATCAGGCTGCCAACATGGTCAGATTCTGGTGAGAGCCTCTTTCTGGTTGCAGACTGTCAACTTTTCATTGCATCTTCAGATGGCAGAAAGACAGCACCCCAGCTCTCTGGTCTCTTTTTATAAGACAGCATTAATCTCATTCGTGAGGACTCCACTCTTGTGATGTAATTACCTCCCGAAAGTTCAACCTCCAAATACCATTATACTGGGGGATTAGATTTCAATATTTGAATTTTAGAGGGACACAAACATTCTATCCATATCAGACCTTTTAGAGAAATCACTGATTCTAGGGCTGGTACAGGGCGAAGACAGGATAACATGGGGCATCCTAGAGCGTCAGAAAGTGAGGAAGTGCTTAAAGGAACAAAAAAAGGATAGGGGTACACCAAAAAGGGACAGAGAACAACCTGAAAATCAATCTTTCAAGGGCTGAAACTGGAATAGTTTGAAAAACAACCTAATAACGATAGCACTGTCTATAACACAAAGAATAAAGTAAATATCTGTGTCTCTCCATCCTGATCTTAGTAAATGATTGAACTAACGAGTAAGTGCAGAAGAAAATATTTTCCTTAGAGAAAAATTCCAAACAAAAAATGTAAAAGAAGTGAAAAAAATAGAAAATCACTATTGGAACAACAAAGAAATAATTGGTGAAGGCAAATTCACAAAATAATGATAATATTGGGCAAAACTCTAAAGAGAAAAGGGATATTTGTTTATTCCCCAAAATATTTATTTTTAAAGTTTTTATTTATTTATTTTGAGAGAGAAACAGTGTGCACAGGGGGCAGGCAGAAGGAGAGGGAGACAGAGAATCCCAAGCAGGCTCCATGCTGTTAACACAGAGCCCGACGTGGGGCTCAAACTCACAAACTATGAGACCATGACCTGAGCCAAAAATCAAGAGTTGGACACTTAACCAACTGAGGCACCCAGGTGCCCTCAAAATATTTATTAATCACTGTGGTGTCTTTAATATATGCTCAAATTCTTTGATAGGTTTCCCTCCATAAGGTAGAGGTTAATATTCCTGTCCTGGATTGTGAGCTGGACTTAGTGATTCACTTCTAAAGAACAAACAACTGGAAAGGGGTAAGGGGAGGATGGGGAGGGCAACTTCACAGTGAGGAACCTGGTGAACACCTTAACCAAATCATCAAGATTAACAACACCAGTAATAAGGCATGTTGATTTCATGTAAACCCTGATAGGAAGTGATGAAAATGCCACATTGCCTCTGTGGTATTCTTCTAAATTAGTAACTCCAGTGTAATTATGAGAACACATAAATTCAAAAGAAGGAATGCTCTGCAAAATACCTGACCAGTTCTCTTGAAAAATGCCCAAGTCATGAAAACAAGGAAGGAGGAAGTTACAGATTAGAAGAGATTACATAGATATCACAACTAAATACAACATGGTATCCTACACTGATCATGGAACATAAATAGGACATCACTGGGGAAAAAAAAAATTAATAAAATCTGAATAAGTCCTGGGGTGGCTAGCTGGCTCAATCAGTTGAGCATCCAACTCTTGCTTTTGGCTCAGGTCATGATCCCAGGGTTATGGGACTGAGTCCCACATCGGGCTTCATGCTGAGCATGGAAACTACCTAAGATCCTCTCTCTCCTTCTGACCTCTCCCCTGCTCATGCACTCTCTAAAAATAAAAATAAATTTAAAAATTGTTTTAAATCCAAATAAGTCTGTAATTTATTTAATAGTATGAAACCTATTTTAATATCTTAGTTTTGAAAATGTGCCATGGTTGTATAAGATATTCACATATGGGAAATTGGGTGATGGTACATAGAAACTTTCTATTCTAACTATACAACTTTTCTATAAACCTAAAATTATCTCAACTTTTTTTTAAAAAAAGAAACAAATCCAGAATGTATAATCCAGAAAGATTATCTGCTAATAGCAGTGTCAAGAAATCACTTCATGTTGCTGGTTTCAAGTTTAGTTGTACAATGTGTAAATATATTCTACAATTAAGTTCATAAGGTTATAGATCATGCAGACCATAACAAGCAATTAGTAAATGCTGAGTAGTAACATGGCCTAAAGCAATGGTCTAGTTCCCCCATTGAGAGAGGAAACATGCCTCTTCTCAGTTTAGAAAATAAAAATGAGTTGCTTCCTCATCCAGGGAAATAAATAATGGCTAATTAGCAAAAGAAGAAACAACTGACAGCATAAAAAAATCTTTGGGGGGCGCCTGGGTGGCGCAGTCGGTTGAGCGTCCGACTTCAGCCAGGTCACAATCTCGTGGTCCGTGAGTTCGAGCCCCGCATCAGACTCTGTGCTGACAGCCTGGAGCCTGCTTCCGATTCTGTGTCTCCCTCTCTCTCTGCCCCTCCCCCGTTCATGCTCTGTCTCTCTCTGTCTCAAAAATAAATAAAACGTTAAAAAAAAAATTAATAAAAAAAAAGAAAGAAAATCTTTGGAAGATAAGATAAGATAAGATAAGATAAGATAAGATAAGATAAGATAAGATAAGATTTCTCTCTCTCCCTCTGCCTCTCCCTCTCCACCCACCACATTTGTGTACACTCTCTAAATAAAAAATAATTTTTCAAAACCCTATAAATTGGCAAACTCAAGAGCTGTAGTGAAACACAAAGAACTTTAAAAAAACAAAGGGCAATGGAACAACAGAAGTTTACTTTCTAGAGTTTGTGTTTTCTATTTGCTCCTAAGAGCAAATTCAAAGCTAAGAAATGAACATAAACACGCCTTCCCCTCTCACTACTATAGTCTTAAATTAGAATTGTGAATTTATGAGATGGTTAAAGAGAAAATACAAGTTCAATTATTTACTAAAAACAAGTAAATAATGAGAAATATACTTTAAGATGCTGAGATCTTGGCTAAGTTAATGATGCAAGTCAACATGAGCAATTTGCTGGGGATTCTCCAGGAAAGATGTTGGTCCACATTCCCGGTGTCCCCTAAGGCAAAATCTGTATTTGTGTCTCTTTCAGATGGTTTCCTTGGGGATACACAATTCTTTGGGGAATATAAATGTAGGCAAAGTATCATAAACTTGGCACTAAAAATAAAGGGGGGGGGTATATAGAATATCATTTTCATTAGCTAGTTGTGTCTCTCCTTAAAGCTAGAATTAAGATTTTAAAAACTATTTTCTTCCATTTAGTAGCTATATTTGTGTGCATGCAATCAATACATAAAGAAGAAAAAAAAAACAAAACAAAAAAAGAAAACAAGAAAAAAGAAAAAGAAAGCCATTTTACTAACAATCCTGTGTTATATATTGGTTGCAACAAGAGCAAACATCACTGCTAAGAGGATGACAACTAATACTTTTGTGTAACTGCTATGCACAAAGCATATTTTAGGTGCTTTGTAAGTAGTACTTAACCTTCAAAATAACCTAAAAGAAAAGCTGCTCTTATGTCTACTTTATAGATAAGGAAACAAACTAAACTTTAGGAACATCGAGATCCCTTTGACCTCCTATTTCTCTATTAACCTAAATAAATAGCTCCACCTGGGGATGCATGAGATAATCCAGAATACCAAAAATAACATGAAGGGCTATTATGATTTATCTACATGATGCAAATTTTGCTGTTTTCTCTAGAAGTGATTGGCATTTCTGCTTAATCAGAACAAATAAGTTATTATAAGCAATTATGTAAGGCATTGAATGAGAAAATGTGGGAAATGCAAAGAAAAATAAAATTTACTGTCTAACCCCAAGAATCTTAAGATCTTTGGGGGAAAGTAAAGTGAAAACTTAGAAGAATAAATATTAGTGTGTGTGTAAAACAACTTTGCAGACCACAGTATAGTGGATTTCCTATGAAGAGATTATTTCAAGATTAAGTATTGAATAAAACAGCCTGTGGAGGGGAGTAGAGGATCGGGGAGTAAAGCATTTGCTAGACTGATGTCTCAGGGCAGGGAGAGACACCGGGTTGTTTTAATTAGCCAGCCTGGCCAGCCTCTCCCAGATGTGGAGGCACTGACGTGTGCCGGGAGGTGGCTTTCTCAGTTCCCTACCACCTCTGGTTGCTCAGCTCCACACTTGACCGCACAGACTGACTAGAGCAATGTTACTCCAAGTATGGTCCACAGGGGAGTGCTGGTCTGGACGGTGTTTGTTACCGGCCTGCAATGAAATAAACCCAGACACTCTAATAGAAGAAACTTCTATACTAACGTGAATGAATAATGTTATGTCTTTTGATTCTTACAAGATACTTGGGACTTTATTATTTTTTGAGTATCTTTTATTTTCATCTCATTTTTTCTAGTAATTCATTTTTATCATGTTTTACAAAATGCCAGCCTGCAGTTGACTGGAAATGAAAACTTTAAATACACACACACACACACACACACACACACACACACACCACTCTCACAACAGGTGATGTGAGAAGCATCATACTAGATTCTTGACCACTGAAACAGAGATTTTGCTCAAAGGACAAGCTGCTGAGAAAAATCTGTAGGTACAAACTGGTCTCAGGCTTCCCAATGGTCAGTAGGTAACATGCCAGCTGCTTAAAAAAGAAAGCCTTCTTAGTATGATAGCAAGATAAAACTTCCAGGAAATGCTCTTTTGTCCACATGATCTCTCTCTTTCCCTTCTCCAACCCATGGAATATTAACCAGTCTGAGAAAATGAGAACTCATGTTTCAAACATATACACATTTTTTTCTTATACTCAAGCTATCAGCCTTTATACTTACATCCCAAGAATATAATTAATATGATTTAAATTCTGTGGCTCTACAATGACTATCATCAGGAAAAGAACTTGGACACTTACACCTAATTCTCTAAGCAACGTGTGGAAGAAGGGGATTTAGGGGGCACAAGTGAAGAAAAGAATTAAAACTGATAGGAAGGACATCACTTTTGCTAAGTAGTAGTTGGAACTATCCCGCCACAGACAAAACAATAATTTCCATGGATGTTCAGTGTTTTAGTCCAGGCTGAGTTACTAGGAAAGAGTTTAGGGAAGAAAACAACTTGGAGACAGAGAAAAAAAAAATTTAAAATGTAATAGTTGCCTAAGAGAAAGAACATTCTATTGGGTGGCCAAAATGCTGGGAAACTAGGAAAATATACATTAAAATTATTTATCTATATTACATGATGGTACATATTAAATTCAGTGACATTACATACTATGTTCAATATATCATCCCCCATTAACAGTGAACAAAACTGATTGTTAGGCTCCAAAAAACTGCAGCGAGGTAGTGTAGGTCCAGCAGTCCTTATATGTGTATCAGCAATTTGCATCTCTTCACTGAATACATGTGGGCATATAGTATTACTACATGGAAGCCATCAAGGGGCTTCCTTCCAATCAAATAAGCCAACAACCCACTCCACATTGCCACATCATCCAACTGAGCTCTGGAAATTATCATTCAAAAAGTCCCTCATCACTGGAAATATGAAGTGGTCTGTCAACGTTTCAATCACTCAAAGCAGCCTTCCCTTCCCTAAACCATCAAAGACAGGTATTAACGAGTCACTTAACATGGTCAAATATGTCATACATTGCCATATAAATCTAAATATAGATTTAGTGTCCATGCTATAGATTAGTAAAATAGCCTGAGCTGAATCATTGAGGCCAAATATTTTAAAAAGAAGAACGAGGAAGTCTCAAGGGTTACATGTGAATGTTTTGATATTAGGATAAGAAAGTAATCTATTCTTGACTGCCAAGCTAAAAATACATACTTACATCCTAAAGCAAAATGAAACCATTGAAGATTTCTGAGCAAGAGAATAAGATGTTAAAAAGTGTGTACAGGGGCGCCTGGGTGGCGCAGTCGGTTAAGCGTCCGACTTCAGCCAGGTCACGATCTCGCGGTCCGTGAGTTCGAGCCCCGCGTCGGGCTCTGGGCTGATGGCTCAGAGCCTGGAGCCTGTTTCCGATTCTGTGTCTCCCTCTCTCTCTGCCCCTCCCCCGTTCATGCTCTGTCTCTCTCTGTCCCAAGGATAAATAAACGTTGAAAAAAAATTAAAAAAAAAAAGTGTGTACAGAAAGGTAGGTTGAGTTAGAGAACAGGGAGAGGAATTAGTCTGCCACTACAACAGGAGAAATTCCACGAATCACTATTCGGGTCGTTAGGGGACAATGGAAATGAAAATCAAAAGGTTTCAGAGTACTTGAAAAGCAAGAATAGGCTGACCAATGTGCCTAACTGGATTGTTTGAAATGGAAGAGGGAAAGGCAGCTGTCAAGTTTTGAGCTTGGCAAAACAATGGCACTGTTACCAGGAAAGCACACATCGGGTGAAGAATCGGGTTTGGGCTTAAGAAGAGATGTTTACAACTTTAACCTTGGAGATCAGCACTCCATCAAATAGGGCATTCAATCAACAGCTGAAAGTATGAAACTTAAGCTCAGAAGACAGGCAAGAGATGTGAAATGTATCTGTTCTATATTTCGGATAATAGTAACAAGAAACATAGAGTTCATGACAACAGCCCAACTTTCATTTAGTAAATCTCTCCATTGATACAACACTCTTCCATGAGAACAAAAACAGTTACTGAAAAATCTCTTGAGACATTCGGTTTTCCTTGAGGTCAATAAACCTCTACAAAATCGACAGTTCCAAAAAGTGTTAATACTCCGAGCAAGAACCTTCCTAAGGGAAAAAATAAATTAACCATTATTAAACTTTTGCTCCAGGGTTTGTAATACATGTGGTTTGCCACAGTGCGCTGCTTTGTTATAACTGCCTAAGACTTGGGAAGTGATTTATCTTGAAATTGTGTTAGTCTCTGGAGAGTTTCAAGACAGATTCCTTACTTAGCTCTGAGACAAACTGATATCAGACAAACGGAAACGAAACAAACCTGAAAATATCAAAAGCAGAAAAGTATAATAAACTAGGTATATTCTTTTTAAAACAATTTTTTGTTAACGTTTATTTACTTTTGAGAGAGAGACAGAGTGCAAGGGAGGGAGGGGCAGAGAGAGAGGGAGACACAGAATCCAAAGCAGGCTCCAGGCTCCGATTGTCAGCACAGAGCCTGACACGGGGCTCGAACCCACAGATTGTGAGATCATGACCTGAGCCGAAATTGGACACCCAATGAGCCACCCAGGCGCCCCTAAACTAGGGATATTCCTTTTTTTTTAAATTAGGTATGTTTTTATTATCAATCCAAAAACTGGATTTTTTATCTTTTGGTTTTAACAAATATATCAAAGTGAAACCCTCATCTACTTTGAATCAGGATCATAAAATCTAAAATGAGAGGCTCAGATGATTAATATTTAATGTCCCTTTCAGGCACATCAGCTCCCAAAGTACAACTGATAAGTCTGAAATAGGATAGTTTTCAAAGTGAGTTTAATACCCCTTAAATACAAATGACTTCACAGTCTATAACTCTATGCTGAATTTACTATTTCATGCAATCTCCCAAATGCAGGTATTTCATGCCCCACAGGCATATTTAAAAGTAATGGCAAAGACTAAAAACATCCTAGGTACCGCTCTTGTTTTTTAAGTCATTTTGGGGGGGATAAATTTTTCAGGACATCTGCTCTACAACTTGGCCTTAGCGTGTGCCCAAATGAATAAATATCAGCTGAGTTTTCCAAGGTCTCAAAATCAGCTGTGATTTCCAAAATTTATGCTTGAGTATGTGACCTTGACACATCCCAGACTCCAAAATGGCCTACCTTATTTCTGAAGTTGTCTGCACTTGTATCAAAACTGCTGAGGAAATGACTTCCAAGTGAAGAGAAGTTCTGTATTTTTCAGTCCTAAAATGTCAAGCTAGAAATACTGTTATGGACTAAATGTTTGTGTCCCCCAGTAATTAGGTCAGAAGGGTGGAGCTCCCATTAACGGGATTCAAGAGACAGGAGTTTTGCTCTCACTCTGTTCTCCCCATGTAGGATACAAGAAAAACCTGACCATCCACAAGCCAGGAAGCAGGCTTCACCAGAGACTGGATTTGCCACACCTTAATCTTGGACTTCCCAGCCTTCAGAAGTGTGAGAAAAAAAATATTGTTGTTTAAACCACTCAGTCTTGGTTTCTATTACGGCATCCTAAGCTAATACTTCCCGTACACCGCATTCAAAGAAACTGTGAGATTATAGAGTTTGAGAAGAAAGTCTAAATAATAAATGATTAATTATAGCTCCTTTTTTTTTTTACCTTGTTTTCAGGTTACTCTTGATGTAATATGTTTTATTAAAGAGGTGTCACCGTAAATAGAGAAATGGGATTTATATCTTGATTTTTTTTTTTTTTTGCCACCATTCTGGCGTCAACATTCCTACCACATGACATATGTCCTGGGATTAGTACAGCTGTGATTGCATTCCAAGGGAAGCATACTGCTGGCTTCACTGCAGCAAAATCTATATAAATCGGTGTGTTACCAAATATTTCGAAGCAGTGCAATATGACTCAGCTATTTGATTTTGCAAAAAAAAGGATAAACAACAAAAAGTTAGCACCCTTCCGCCTCTATTTTCACTAATCAGCATTTTCAAATCACCTGGTGAGAGCGTTTTAATTTTAAAGTAGTAAATTTGTTTTAGCTTTGACAGCTTGCAACAATAGATGATAGATATGTGTGTGACACAGCAACTACAAAAGGCTTGGTGAACGCTCAGACGAAAGTGCTTTATCAAAGAGTTCATTTTCTCTTTCTTCTTTAAAAAGTTTTTTTTTTCTCAGTCTGTGTGGAAAATATTGAGTCCTACCTGCCTTATCAGGAGGATGACAAACGTTCCAAGCCTGCCACAAATTGGAAGGAAGTGTGATTGAAGGTAACATGAAAAACCACTCTAATCAAGTAATAATCACTGTGAATCATTTCCAGGAGAATCTGCAAAGTGGTTTAGACTGAAGTGTCATGGCTCAATCTGAGCTCCTTATGAAGGGAGACGTCTCAGTCCCAACCAAGCTCAGCGATAGTGACAGTCCAATGAAACCACCCTTCCACTGTTTTTACTTTCTGACACAAAACATTTGGCCAGGGGTTTTGGAAAGCGTAACAGGTGCTAGGATCAGATTCATAAAACCGTGGGTAATGAGAGAATGTTTTAAATGTAAAATTTTATTCAAGCCTTTGATTGCAATTATTTTAATGGCTCACACAAGAAGAAATGCGTTTCTTTTCAAATCTAACTCTCCTTCTTTCTCTAGAATATCTCTCAAGTCGGAACTATGCCTTTCCATGGCTATTAGCAAAATTCTTTTTCAGTCTTTGACTTTCATAAAGTACTAAATGTGTCTTTTTTCTGACGTCTGTCCATTCTTAAGCATTTTCCCTGCCACAGCCAAAACGATTTACCTTGTGTGTTATAAACGCCTGCTTCAATACCAGAAAACATTAATTAAATGACTACTATAGGCCCTCAAAAACCACATAGACACATTTGCCAAGGAAACTCAACTGACAAACAAGAACCATACTCTGAACCACATGGATGAATTCCAAAGATACATTTTCTTTCACTCTAAACCTAGAACTGCCTTTGTTTTAAAACTAACTGAAATGCTCTAGAGTGTAGTTAACTTTATGATATAAAATTTGAGGTTAGTGTCTCAATTGCCTGACATGCACACTAAATCATTCAGATAAAAAGCTTTAAGTAGCTTTCATTTCCATAATATATGATATCAAAGGGGGTGGGGAATTATCGCATTTCTTACTCCTATGATGAAGATAAGAAAAAAAGAAAATCCTTCCAGAAATGATTTTGTGAGATACTCTACCTTCTCTCATTCCATTTTAAATACTCTTCTTTTCAAGCTTTTTTTTTCCCACTTTTTTCTGATAAAACATAACTGTGCTTCCTTAGTAATCCTGTGATTCTAATTACTAGACTTATTGTTTTTTCAGAACTGAAAGACTCTGTTTACGTATATTTGTAGCGTATGTCAATGCACCCTTTGAGAAGTATAGGCATATACACAACACTCACACTGTTCAACTAATATACAGACCCAGTTCAGTTTATTTACACACACACACACACACACACACACTTCATTTACATACTCACAAAGTTTTATTTATATTACAGAGTTTCATTTGTCCTTTCTTCTGTTACATTTTGAATTGCTGAGTATCAGGAAGTAGAACTATTATGGTGATTTCATTCAATTACCTTGGGCCACAAAAATGCAGCTTTATTTACCATTTTCTTTGTCCTTTGGAGTGTTAATTATTTAATATATTAAGCTACTAATCAGTAGCTTAATATATTATATTAGTAGAAAAAATATAGTATATATTAATTAATTAATATAGTATATATTAATTAATATAGTATATATTAATTAATTAATATATAGTATATTAGTAGAAAAAATAATCATTTTTTAGCTAGTTATAAAAGTCAAAACTTTTTTTTCTTTAAGTTAAGGCTAAAAGCTTAAGGGAAAGTGATAGGAGAAAGTATGCATGCTTAGCATGCAAATATAGAAAGCTTTAAACCATAGTTTTATTTTTTATTTCTTAAAAAAAATTTAATGTTTATTTAGTTTTAGAGAGACAGACGGAGACAGAGTACGAGAAGGGGAGGAACAGAGAGAGAGGGAGACACAGAATCCAAAGCAGGCTCCAGGCTCCAAGTGGTCGGCCCACAGCCCGATGCAGGGCTCAAACCCAAGAAACACGAGATCGTGACCTAAGCTGAAGTCAGAGGCTTAACCGACTGAGCCACCCAGGTGCCCCTAAACCATATTTTTAAATCACATGACAAATTGATGATGATGATGACTAATTTGACCTCCATACAACCTATACCAACAATTACATCAGTGAAAAATATGACATCTTGAAAAATGCATATTTTGATGAAGACGTGTTAGAGATGTTTGGGGAAACCACGTTATTCTTGAAAGTCACACAAGTTAAGCTTACTTAATATATTTTTCACTATTTCACAGATTGCTATTTATATACCACAATTTTCACAACTTCCCAATATGACAATTTACAAGGCAGACTTCCCATGAATTCGAGAGTATATGTATAAAAAACCAAGAATCTTACTGTATACACTACAAAAATAAATTCATGAAAAGCATGAGTTTTAAGTCTACAAAAAAGGATAGAACTGTTTGATAGTCCTCTGTCAAGCCACTGCAAGGGTTCATTAACTATACAAACTTGCTCTCTGAAGATTCTGTTTCCAGAATCAGGCAAATCTCAGCATAAAGCATCCCAACATACTCAAGGCTGTACCAGTCAGTCATTCAGTGTGCTACTGGGAAAGAAATCCAATAATCACCAGCTACCTGCAAGGGACATACTGACCACATGTCCTATACAGGACCATACAGCTCTACAGCAAGACAAGCTAAGCTTTATCCAATTTAGATGAAATTGAACTTCCATTCCTTCATTCATTCAGCAAATATTTACTGAGCTCTGAATTTGTGCTTTGGGAATACAGGGAAGAAGATAAACCTACTTCTCACCTTTCATGCAGTGTTAGAGGAAGAAGCAGAACATTAAAAAAATCACATAATTAGGGGTGCCTGGGTGGCTCAGTACGTTCAGTGTCCAACTTCAGCTCAGGTCGTGATCTCGCAGTTTGTGGACTCAAGCCCTATATCAGGCTCTGTGCTGACAGCTCAGAGCCTGGACCTGCTTCAGATTCTGTGTCTCCCTCTCTCTCTCTCTCTGCCCCTCCCCACTCTCATTCTGCCTCTCTCTTTCTCAAAAATAAACATTAAAAAAAATTTTTTTTCATTACGTAATTATATCTGTACAATTAAGATCAAGGTTATGAAAAGTAAGAAACCGAGCATCTTTAAACTGGCATTACTCTTCAGCAGGCACAGGCTTTAGGATTTGGATCTGGTTGTATGATTTACGTGTTCTATGAACTTGGGCCAACTAGCCCATCTCCTGTAGACTCCACTTCCTCAGCTCTCTAGTGAGAATTAATTCCTACTTGTGGACATTTTAAAGGGGGACTACAAGTTCTGTTTCACTCTTCCCCTAAAAACTGAAGAGGGGAGCTGGTGGCATCACAACGCTCCTCACAGGACACCCCCTCCATTGTTGTGGCTGGGGTTTCAGGCACATGAAGCTGCAACTCTGGTCTATGTAACACTGCCCTGCACACCACGTACGAAAGAGTTAGACTCCGAGGCGAGTACAGTGGACACAAATGCAGTGTATATTTGATACCTTAAGATGGGATCTGAGGCAGGGAGAGGGAATGGAAAGAATAAAATTATGAGCAGTTACGTCTCCTCACTCCAAGCTCAGCAGTCACTGCAGTGACCTCTAGGGCAGGTACAAGTAGAAGCCATGTTCTATTCTTCAGCTGAGGTAAGGGCATGCCGCCTACACCTACCTCTCTCAAATGCACCCTCTTGGAAGGTGGCTGTCAGCCCAAGCCACCTGGAGAGGCCCTCTGTAAATTCTCTGGTAGACACTCCCATGTAGCCACCCTTCACATGAATAGAGAAATCATTTAGAAGTAGGTATTCCAGGAGCGCCGGGGTGGCTCAGTTGGTTAAGCATCCGACTTTGGCTCAGGTCACGATCTCACGGTTCAAGCCCCGCACTGGGCTCTGTGCTGACAGCTCAGAGCCTGGAGCCTGCTTTGGATTCTGTGTCTTCATCTTTCTGCCCTCCCCTACTCATGCTCGCTTGCTTGCTCTCTCTTGCGCGCATGCGTGCACTCTCAATAAATGAATAGAATATTAAAAAAAAAAAAAAAGAACTAGATACTCCAGGGGAACCTGGGTGGCTCAGGCGGTTAATTAAGCACTTGACTCTTGATTTCAGCTCGGGTCATGATCTCATGGTTCACGGGTTTGAGCCGTGCAACAGGCTCTACAGCACAGACCCTGCTTGGGAATCTCTTCCCCTCTCCCATACTCTCTCACTCCCTCTCTCAGAATAAATAAACATTAAAAAAATAGATACTTCAGAAACTTTTTACTTTGATATAATCCCACTTGTTTATTTGTGCTTTCATTGCCTATGCTTTTAGTTTCATATCCCCAAAAGAATCATTACTAAGAAGTTATTTCCTTGTTTTCTTCTAGGAGTTTGACAGTTTCAGGTCTCATATTTAACCCTTTAGTCTACTTCAGGTTAAATTTTGTTTATGGTATAAGATAAGGGTCCAATTTCATTCTTATACATGTGGATATACAGTCTTCCCAGCAACATTTATTGAAGAGACTGTCATTTCCCCACTGATTCTTTTAACTTTTTATTTGAATACAGTTGACACACAATGTTATATTACTTTCAGGCGCACAACATAATGATTCAACTTCTCTATAAGTTATACTATGTACCCCACAAGCGTAGCTACCATCTATCACCATACGACACTATTATAAAATCATTGACTTTTATACCTGGGATGCAGGGCTGGTTCAACATCCACAAAACAATCAATGTAATTCATCACATCAATAAAAGAAAGGACAAGGGACACATGATCCTCTCAATAGATACAGAGAAAGTATTTGACAAAATAAAGCATCCTTTCTTGATAAAAACCCTCAAGAAAGTAGGGATAGAAGGAGCATACCTCAAGATCATAAAAGCCATGTATGAAAGACCCAACACTAATACCATCCTCAATGAGGAAAAACTGAGAGCTTTCCCCTTAAGGTCAGGAACAAGACAGGGATGTCTACTCTCAACACTGTTATTCAACATAATATTAGAAGTCTTAGCCTCTGCAATCAGACAACACAAAGAAATAAAAGGCATCCAAATCGCCCGGGAAGAGGTCAAACTTTCACTCTTCGCAGATGACATGATACTTTCTATGGAAAACCCAAAAGATTCCACCAAAAGACTGCTAGAACTAATCCGTGAATTCAGCAAAGTGGCAGAATATAAAATCAATGCACAGAAATCGGTTGCATTCCTATACACCAACAATGAAGCAACAGAAACAGAAATCAAGGAATTGATCCCATTTACAATTGCACCAAAAACCATAAAATACCTAGGAATAAATCTAACCAAAGAGGTGAAAAATCTATACGCTGACAGCTATAGTAAGGTTATGAAAGAAATTGAAGAAGACACCAACAAATGGAAAAATATTCCATGCTCTGGGATAGGAAGAGCAAGTATTGTTAAAATGTCAATACTACCCAAAACAGTCTACATATTCAATGCAATCCCTATCAAAATAACATCAGCATTCTTCACAGACCCAGAACAAACAATCCTAAATTTTGTATGGAACCAGAAAAGACCCCAAATAGCCAAAGCAATCTTGAAAAAGGAAACCAAAGCAGGAGGCATCACAATCCCAGACTTCAAGCTGTGTTACAAAGCTGTTATCATCAAGACAGTATGGTACTGGCACAAAAACAGACACTCAGATCAATGGAACAGAATAGAGAACCCAGAAATGGACCCACAAACATATGGCCAACTAATCTTTGACAAAGCAGGAAAGAATATCCAATGGAATAAAGACAGTCTCTTCAGCAAGTGGTGGTGGGAAAACTGGACAGCGACATGTAGGAAAATGAACCCGGACCACTTTCTTACACCATACACAAAAATACACTCAAAATGGATAAAAGATCTAAATGTAAGACAAGAAGCCATCAAAATCCTAGAGGAGAAAGCAGGCAAAAACCTTTTTGATCTTGCCCGCAGCAACTTCTTACTCAACGTCTCCAGAGGCAAGGGAAACAAAAGCAAAAATGAACTATTGGGACCTCATCACAATAAAAAGCTTCTGCACAGCGAAGGAAATCATCAGCAAAACTAAAAGGCAACCGACGGAATCGGAGAAGATATTTGCCAACAACATATCAGATAAAGGGTCAGTATTCAAAATCTACAAAGAACTTATCAAACTCAACACCCAAAAAACAAATAATCCAGTGAAGAAATGGGCAAAAGACAAGAATAGACACTTCTCCAAAGAAGACATCCAGATGGCCAAGCAACACATGAAAAATTGCTCAACATCACTTATCATCAAGGAAATACAAATCAAAACCACAATGAGCTACCACCTTACACCTGTCAGAAGGCTAACATTAACAACTCAGGCAACAACAGATGTTGGCAAGGATGCGGAGAAAGAGGATCTCTTTTGCACTGCTGGTGGGAATGCAAACTGGTGCAGCCACTCTGGAAAACAGTGTGGAGGTCCCTCAAAAAATTAAAAATAGAACTACCCTATGACCCAGCAATTGTACTACTAGGTAGGAATTTATCCAAGGGATACAGGTATGCTATTTCGAAGGGGCACATGCACCCCAGTGTTTATAGCAGCATTATGAACAGCCAAAGTATGGAAAATGCCCAAATGTCCATGGAGGGATGAATGGATACAGAAAATGTTGTATGTATGTGTGTGTGTGTGTACACACACACACACACACACACATAATGGAGTATTACTTCGGCAATCAAAAAGAATGAAATCTTGCCATTCGCAACTACGTGGATGGAACTAGAGGGTTATAGGCTAAACAAAATTAGTCAGAGAAGGACAAATATAATATGACTTCACTCATATGAAGACTTTAAGATACAAAACAGATGAACATAAGGGAAGAGAAGCAAAAATAATATAAAAACAGGGAGGGGGACAAAAACATAAGAGACTCTTAAATATGGAGAACAAACAGGATTACTGGAGGGGTTGGGGGAGAAGGGATGGGCTAAATGGGTAAGGGGTATTAAGGAATCTACTCCTGAAATCATTGTTGCGCTATATGCTAACTTGGATGTAAATTTAAAAAAAAGATAAATTGGGGCGCCTGGGTGGCTCAGTCGGTTAAGCGTCCGACTTCAACTCAGGTCATGATCTCGCGGTCTGTGAGTTCGAGCCCCGCGTCGGGCTCTGGGCTGATGGCTCGGAGCCTGGAGCCTGCTTCCGATTCTGTGTCTCCCTCTCTCTCTGACCCTACACCATTCATGCTCTGTCTCTCTCTGTCTCAAAAATAAATAAACATTAAAAAAACTTAAAAAAAGATAAATTAAATAAAAATTTAAAAAATAAACAAAAAATAAATTTAAAAAAATCATTGTCTGTATTCCCTATGCTGTGCCTTTTATCCCCATGACTTATTCATTCTATAACTAGAAGCCTATATCTCCCACTCTGCTTTACCCATTTTGACCACCCTCCTACCCTCTCTTCCCTCTGGCAACCATCGGTTTGTTCTTTGTATCTGTAGCTGTGACTTGGTTTTTTGTTTGTTTATTCATTGTATTTTTTTGCAGCTTCTACGTATGAGTAAAATGACATAACATTAGTCTTTCTCAGTCTGACTTGAATCACTTAGCACAATACCTCTATGTTCATCCACATTGTCACAAACAACAAGATTGCATCCTTGTTAAATGGTTGTGAAATTTTCCTGTATGTGGTGGGGGGGGGGCAGGGGGGTGGGGGGGGTGGTAGTGGTGTGTTTGTGTGTGTGTGTGTGTGTGTGTATGTGTGTGTACACCGCTTCTTGTCTATTCATCTTAGGTTTCTTCCATATCTTGGCTATTGTAAATAACACTGCAATAAACAAAGAGCTATAGATATATCTTTTTGAATTAGCATTTTTGTTTTCTTTGGGGATTGTTGATGTCCCTGTCAAATATCAGTTGACCATAGATGTATGGGGTCATTTGGGGGCTATTTTGTCTCACTGATCAATATGTCTGTTTTTATCCAGTACCATAGTGTTGTAGTATATTTGGAAATTAGGAAGTATGATGACCCTAGGTTTGTTCTGCTTTTTCAAGATTACTAGCCTTAACAGTTTCACCCTAGGTGTTCCATTCACTCTCAGACATTCAAATCTCCCTATAAGAGAGGCCAGACTTATGGTAGAGAGAAACCATGTCCATTCAGAATCTCCTATCTAAATCCCTAATCTTAGCATATAGAAGCATAACACACTGGCTGCTGTTTTATGCCAGTTAATTTTGAAAGTTTATTTCTTTATAGACAGAGTACAAGCGGGGAAGGGGCAGAGAGACAGAGAGAGAGAGAGAGAGAGAGAGAGAGAGAGAATCCCAAGCAGGCTCCATGCTGTTAGCATGGAGACTGATGCAGGGCTCAATCCCATGAACCATGAGATCATGATCTGAGCTGAAATCAAGAGTGGGATGCTTAATGAACTGAGCCACCCAGGCGCCCCTTCCGCCAGTTAGTTTTGGATTGACTTGTCATGCAGCAATAGATAATTAGGATCCCATCCTCCATAATAGTAACTGTAACAATAAATGTAAAGCAGATGGTATTTTTTCTTCAACATAGTAGGCACTCAGTGAAGGAAAACATTTTCATTATATGGCTTGTCAGAAATTCAAAAGAAGTGCCATATACATGATAGTAAGATTGAACTGCACTGAGCTAAGATTTTACAACCTCTAGGGCATTCCATCATCATAATTCTGATCTGTATTTGAGAAATCAAGTAATATGAGGGGCGCCTGTATGGCTCAGTTGGTTAAGCGTCTGACTTCAGCTCAGGTCATGATCTCACAGTCCGTGGGTTCGAGCCCTGCGTTGGGCTCTGTGCTGATGGCTCGGAGCTTGCAGCCTGCTTCAGATTCTGTGTCTCCCTCTCTCTCTGCCCCTCCCCTGCTCATGCTTTGTCTCTGTCTCAAAAATAAATAAAAACATTAAAAAAAAGAAATCTAGTAATGTGAAATATTATTTTTTAAAACCTGTATAAATAGAAGAATGTAACACACATCCTACCACACATCACTCTTTAAGTAGGGATGAGGTCAGCGGGCTGATTTGTTGTACTGGAAATTACTAAGGATAGAGATTGATACACTATAGATAAATCCATAAATAACTGAAGAGCAACAGCAATAGTTTTTGACAAACCCTTTCAAAGCTCGGAGAAATGTGCAAATGTGCATTATTTGAAATTATGCTGATCTTCAATTTCTAAATGGAGGTAGCTAAAATAGCGTTGCTTTTATTTATACTTGGGTCCAAAGAGTCCACCTGAAACAAGAGAGGGATGTATATGCCATGTCAGCTTTTCCCTTCAGCAAAGAAGCCTCTCTTTCACATGGTCTATAAAGATATTGATCACCCCTTTAGGCTAACCAGGCACTTCATTTTCACTCGGGGGAATATTATCCAAATTACCCACAGCAAGTACATAGAATGGAAACTAACTCCCCCCCCCAAAAGAAACATATCAACATTCATAAAGTACAGTTAAATTTCTATATGTTTACAAATATTCACTCTCAAATTTGTAATTTTGGAAAGAACAAGCCAAAGATGTAATAAACTTATTTTCCCCAAACGTATTTACATATAGCAAAACACAGAGCTATACAATCCTATGTGATACAGTGAAAACAATTAAAATACCTTTATAGAGTAATTTCTAGTATTTCCTGAGTATCATTTTTTAAATTGCAAAGACTCTAAATTTTTTTAATTCCTATTTTAATAAGGATGCTAAAATAGATTTATTGATTTAGATTTTAACATACACTGAGTGTAGTAATGACCTTTTTCAGGCAACTGTATTGCTAGATATTGCCTTCTCAAGGCGACCCCTCTCTCCTCCTTTTTGTTTTCCTGGAAAAAAAAATAAATATCATGTATTCAGACTGGAATTACTTTTCTTTTAATTGATTTATTAGGAGTGTAAGGGAATATTGCCCCCAATACTCTGCATGTTGAATTTAATAATTTATAATCAAAAGGTACTTGCTATACATGAACCAGCTATGTAATATGGGAATTCAGTGCAAGATGAAAATGTGGGCCCTTGGTTCAAAAATTAAGAATTTCCAGATGTTGAGAGACAAGGATTGAACAAAGCATGGAGAGGGGTCGTCAAAGCCCAGGGCCCTTTGCCTCTGCTTCAGACACAGATGAAGCCAGCCCTGGCTGCAAAATATTTAAGGAATACTGCATACATAGAACAGGGACCAAATGAGCAAAAAGCAAACCATTCTGTCTGCGGAGAGTTCCAGTGTGAATTTGTGGGTGTCTCATTTTGATATTAAATCCTTCTTGCCAAGAAAACCTTAACCCATGGAATCCAAAAACGGCTCAAGAACTTTACTAAGTACATTATGAAACACTACCAAACACTTCAGAAAAATGGGTTTCCATACTCATTTATCCAAATAACCATCGATCCTCAATGCATCGATCTTGGGATCAGAGCAAGGCCAAGTCATCAACTTTGTTTCACCAGAATGAAAACACCAAGCCCCCAAATGTGCTGGACTACTGAGTCACTTACAATTTCACTATTAGTTCAGATTAAGAAAAATTCTACACCAAATTTAAAAGATTTTGCTGATACCATTTGCTAAAATAATCAAGACCACAATCAATAAGCCCTGAAAACCTGATATCTTAAAGTACGTACATAAAACTAAATACTCCTTCTTAACTATCATCTTTACACAAGTGTCAACTATAATCTTTCACTGAACAATTTAAGAAGACCTTCTCTTGCTTTAAGTTCTAAACGAGAAATAAGCATAGCATAGTAATATTTCCATAACACTTGTCTTCCACAAAAATAAGAATATACTACCATTTGTTATGTAAAATTTATTACCATATATTACAAGGCTTAACTGGTGCACCTCCTTCCTCACACATTTCTCTATGTGGAAGTTTCCTGAGTGAGTCTCCACAATTGAAAAGTTTTTCTGCCTTTACCTTAGACCTCATTTCTCAACTTTAGCACCACTGACAATTTGGACCAGATAATACCTTGTTTTAGAGAGCTGTCTTGGGCTGTATCCTGGGCCAGGGTCTCTGGCCTCTACCCACTAGCTGTCAGCAGCAAACCTACTCTCGGTTGTCAAAACCAAAAATGTGTCCAGACATTGTCAAATTCCTTCTGAGGGGCAAAATCACCACCCATTTCCATTGGCAATCATTGCCAGAGACCTACTTCTATTAACAATGAAGTAAATAGAACAAAATTCAGAGTTTGCACCTGGCATCCTATAGATGCTATTTTTAGTTCCATATCTGTCACTCAGATGTTGTATGCACCAGGGAAATTCATCTAGCCTCTTGAAATTTCTCTTTCCTCCTTTGTAAAATAGAGCTTATGAGATTTACGTCATAGGACTGTGATAAAGGCTAAATGGATAACGCTTGTAAAATGCTTAGCTTAGTACCTGGCACGTGGTAACCACTCAATACATGTTACTCAAAAACTGCAACTGAAACGCAACCTAATTCAAATCAATAAAATGAGAATAAAGAATTCAGGGAAGAAAGAGACAGAGAGTGAAGTATTTCCCAAACTAAAGACTTTTCTTCCATTTGGATGTGAACTTTAGACTGTGATATTACTGACTTCAGAATTTCAGAATATTGATTTAGGAAGTTTTAAACAATTGTGTGCTTTCTTAGCACATATTCTAGTCCATCCTTGTGGAGGTAAATTGAGAGTAATTAGATTTAATGCCAAAATACTGAATTTTCCTCCGTTTGAAAATCATTTGCTATTCACCTGTTTAATCAGAAAAGAGTAAGGAGTCATTGTGCCGTGGGGAAATAAACCCAGCAGAAAGACACTTAAGATGCAGATCATGCTTTTACAAATCCTAGTCAAGGTGGGTGGATGTGTTTGTGTATCATTCTATCACAAAGTAAGTGATATGATAAAGGTATCAACAGAAACTATGGAAGCAAAATTGAAAAAAGACACTACTGTTATTAAAAGTGGCGCCCATTTCTCTGGGCTAATGGCTCGGAGCCTGGAGCCTGTTTCCAATTCTGTGTCTCCCTCTCTCTCTGCCCCTCCCCCGTTCATGCTCTGTCTCTCTCTGTCCCAAAAATAAATAAACGTTGAAAAAAAAAATTTAAAAAAAAAAAAGTGGCGCCCATTTATTTATGGACTATTAGGTGCTGAGGTTTCTGCTGAGTATTTAACATATCATCTCATTTCATGAACACTATCTGGGTGGCTGGGGAAGGCAGCAAAAGCTGGCCCTGGTTATTGAAGAATGATTCATGGGCATCCAGGAGAGATTTTTATTTTTTTTAATTTTTATTTATTTTTTAATGATATTTATTTATTTATTTTTAGTATATGAAATTTATTGTCAAATCGGTTTCCATACAACACCCAGTGCACATCCCAAAAGATGCCCTCTTCAGTACCCATCACCTGCCTTCCCCTCCCTCCCACCACCCATCAACCCTCAGTTTGTTCTCAGTTTTTAAGAGTCTCTTATGCTTTGGCTCTAAGAGAGATTTTTTTTAAATGGAGAAGATCATTACAGTAATAAGAAATCACGTTTGCACATCAGCACTAAAATGTGTGGCAAGTTTGAGTAAGCTTAATGAGTTTAGTATGGATGAAACGCAGGTGAATTTTTGAGTTGAAAGCATAGAAATGAAAACCAAGAGGCACATTGGCCAAGACTATAAAAAATGTCTCTTCCTCAGGCTAAATAGTTTATTTTCTACCCTGTAGGTATCAGGAAGTAACAGATGATAAATCCCAGCATTACACAGTAAAATCTATTCACAAGAAGATGATTGTGGTGGCACAGTGTGAACTTAAATAGAAGATCAGGGGGACTCGATAATTGATGAGATGTTAGAAGACAAGGAAGGGAGTGTTCTGGACCAATATGCATCTTCCACCCTAGGAAAATGGATAGACTGTGGTAACAATAACTGATAGAAGAATATTCCTTTAAAAAATCACACTAGAAGGTAGGAAAATGTTAAATTTTGGTGTTTGGGCAACACCTATGCTGTCCAGTAGCCTTTTGGAAACAATTGTTGAATCTTGGTGGTGGAGTGGAAAGGAATTAGAACTGACATATTGACATAAGAAACGATAAAATTTATTATAATTAAAACCATAAGGTGAGTTGTAATCAAAAGAACAGTTGGCTGGTTCAGAGGTTTTGAATTTCAGTTTGGATTTCAAAATCTTAGCAACTGTAAATTATGAAAGCATTTTCTCATTAGCCAGCCAAATTTTCAGATACAAAGATTAGAGTGTTTTCTAGTATACAGGTTCCTCAAAAAATTAAAAAGAAAATTACGATATGATCCAGTAATTCCACTACCCATATTTAACTAAAGAATATAAAAACACTAATTTGAAAAGATATAAGCACCCCTGTGTTTGCCCCAACATTATCTACAGTAACCAAATTATGGAAGCAACCCAAGTGTCCACTGATAGGTGAATGGATAAAGAATATGTGGTGTCTGGGGCGCCTGGGTGGCTCAGTCGGTTGAGCGTCCGACTTCAGCTCAGGTCACGATCTCACGGTTCGTGAGTTCGAGCCCCGCGTCGGGCTCTGGGCTGATGGCTCAGAGCCTGGAGCCTGCTTCGGATTCTGTGTCTGCCTCTCTGTCTGCCCCTCCCCCATTCATGCTCTGTCTCTCTCTGTCCCAAAAATAAATAAACGTTAAAAAAAAATTAAAAAAAAAAAAAAGAATATGTGGTGTGTACACACACACACACACACACACACACACACTGAAATATTACTCAGCCAAAAAAAAGAATGAAATCCTGCCATTTGCAATAACACAGATACATCCAGGAGGGTATAATGGTAAGTGAAATAAGTCATAGACAAATACCCGATGATTCCACTCGTATGTAGAATTTAAGAAATGAAACAAACAAACCTGACACTGATGATTGCCAGAAGGAAGGTGGATAGGGATGGGGGAAACGGGTGAAGAAGATTAAGGGTGCATTTACTATGATGAGCAGTAATGTATAGAACGTTGAATCACTATGGTGTATACCTGAAACTAATATAACACTGTATGCTAATTATAATGTTTTTTTTTAAAAGATCAGAGTTTACAACCAATATCATAATAGTTTTCCTTTCAATAACACTAAGGATGATAAGTAAAAATCTGTTTAGTGGTAAAACATGTCATATTACCATGATGGGGGAGACTCACCAATGACAAGATTCCAATTTTCATATATTAAATTTTATAATTTAATGCAACTTAATTTGAAATCTCAAATGAGGTTACTTTTGGATTTTTGTCAATCATTCAGTTTTATCTGGTAGAACAGACAATAGAAACCTAGAAAGTGTTCTATAAGTGAACACATTAGAAAACAGAATTACCAAAAACAGTGTAACTCTGGCACAAGAAATGACTGAACACATCGTTAACACGAGAGAAAATCCAGAAACAAGCATAAACATGATAAGAGAAGCATTGCGAATCAGTAGGAAAAAAAAAACTATTATCCATTTGTGTTGGTTATTAGGAAATTAAAGTAAAATTAGATTTCCCCTCATTCAACCTACTGAATTTTCTAAAAATCCTCTCCTAAGCAAAAAAAGGTAGGAATTTTGGTTATGACAACCTAAAAGCTAATTTTTTTGTTATGTTGAAAAAACACCGTAAACAAATTTAAAAGCACATAATTATCTGGGGAAATGTTTGCAATATGTAGAATCTACCAAGTATTGATGGCCTTAATATATACAGTTCCCTCACGATGACTGAGAGCACACAAGAGAAGCAAACCCGAGAAGAGACACCCCTCAACAATTTCTAAAAGAAGAAATGGAAAGGAATAATAAACATTTCAAAACTTTCAAGTCTTACTGGCAATTATAATTAAGCACATTAAAGAATGGATAATTTGATTATTGAACTGGCGAGTGTATATTTAATTTTATTTCTCAATGTTAAAAGTGTGGTCACTTTCACTGACAACAGCCTTCTGAAGTATTTAACAACCTCTATCAAGAGTATTAGGCTTGGGGCACCTGGGTGGCTCATTGGGTTAAGCATCTGTCTTCAGCTCAGGTCAAGATCTCACAGTCTGTGAGTTCGAGCCCCCTCTTGAGCTCTGTGCTGACAGCTCAGAGCCTGGAGCCTGTTTCAAATTCTGTGTCTCCCTCTCTCTGACCCTCCCCTGTTCATGCTCTGTCTCTCCCTGTCTCAAAAATAAATAAAACGTTAAAAAAATTTTTAAAAACCTCTACTTTCTCCTCCCTTATATAACATGGGAATCAATAAATAGGCATGCATAACATTGTTTTACTTTAGGGTATATTTCATCCTCCAGATATGAAATAACTTACCTAAATATTTCATGTGACTTGGCATGCATAGTATTTCCCTTTTTTTTTTCTATTTGTAACAAGTCTAGGTAAATATTATTGAATATATATCTCTTTGGAAACTTTCATTTATTTAAAAACAATTCTTAGTAAACTTGTTTTATCAACCTTCTTTGATTATATTGCCAATTATTAGCCAAAATGTGGTATCACTTCTACAAGCCTATCTTCAGCCTTAAAAAATACTGTAACAACACACTTAAAGAACACCATTCTGATAAGAAAAGTTGGTATCTCTTTATCCATTTGATGTTCCTTTGGGAAGTAGTTAAGATTTTATATGCATGTTTGCTAATAGTTTGTAGTCACTCTCTTGAGAGGTTCAATTTCATTACCTTAACTCAACTTTTGTGTTTTCTAACTGGGACTCAATGTTTACCTTATTGATCTACACGAATGCTTCCATTATTAATAAAAGTCTTCCCAATATATCACAACTACTTTGTATGCTTTGTCATTTACATTTTAACTTTGTTCATGGAAGCGCTTTTGATTGTTGCCACATATGATGATTAAGTCATAAAATCAGAATCTATCAATCTTTGTTTTGAGTTCCTGTCTACAGGGTCAGGTTTCAGACAATTCTCTCCCAGTTGGACTATACACTTCTGTATTTTCTTTTATTTAGAATCTATGTGGGTATAAGTCATGAGGCAGCAATATAATTTCCTTCTTTCTACAAATGAGATGGTCATCAATTGCACTGCCTGTCACATAACCTTTGCTGCTATTATTGTTCGCAGTGTAGCAGTTGTCTTGATAAGTGGTTAGCCTAATGTCTTTTAAGACCATATTTCTATAACCAAAATTTCCAGTTGCCATTTTTATGTATGTATTCATTCTACTAATATCTAATGACTGTCTTCTGCACATCCCAATTTCTATCACTAATCTTGGACTTATGTGATCAATCAAAACTAGTACTATCTTCACGGGGTTTACATTTCTTTAGTGAAGACAGACTTAACACAAGTAAATGTCAATGGTATAGTTTGTGATCTTATACAGTTAAAGAATGGATTCATAAGGATAAAGAATGTCTTTCAGGTTAAAAAAGAGTTCTTTGAGAAAACGTTATCCATGACCTGAGACCTTAGAGATGAACAGGTGTTCTCTAGTCAAAAGGAAGAATAAAACTCCTGGGGAAGCAGAAGCAGTGATGTATTTCAAGACCACACAGAAGATTCATGAGATTAAAATGCCATGACCTCCACAGGCTTCCTCCCAGTTTCCAAAGACAATTTCCAGATGATAGGCAATAGACTTCTTAGTGCCACCAAGGGAAAACCTGCAGCTATATTTTCAATCTCTTTTTGACAAACTCCTTAGCTTAGCTTCTATCTGTGTTCATGTCTCTGTCCTTTAATAGGATCTTTCAATTCTACACTCAAAGTATGGACATCTTCCATTCCTTTACATTTCTTAAAGAAAAGCACCACCAGGCATTGCCACTCTCAGAAATGCTACAAAGCTACCAACATCTTTCAGTCATCACAGAAGACCTCTCCATATTTTGTCCAATTGCCCAATATGTCTTGAAACTTTCTTGTCCCTTAACTGGACCTGTATTGTCATTTCCCCTTCTCTCTCTCTGGAGATTCCTCCTCTATCTCTATGACTTTCTATTATGCTCTCATTTTCAGTGTAGGTTGTCTCTAGGATTTCAGATGCAGTTCTCGTCTACGTGCAGTCTGTGTATTCTAAGAGGCTCCTATCTGTTGGAGATGAAGGAAGATGAAGTACACTTCCACTCTCCCCAGCACCGGAGTAAAGGATTTAAAGATGGAGTCCTGTCAATCTCCCCTCCAAAACCTCTTTGAAATCTATTTCATCCTTTTCACTCATACTGCTACTTTCCCGGTCCAGACTGTCTTCCTCTGCACTCCGGACTACTATAGCCATTTCCTCTCCAGTCATCTTTTTTGTAGTGCTACCTTCAAATTTCTCCCACAATCACTTCCATCTTTAAAGTCTTCTATGACGTACACGTACTTGTAGGATCAAGTCAAACTCTTCCCTAATCTGGTCTTATCCTGTTTCTCAGTCCCATTTCATTTCCAAGCCTCATCAGTAACTGATGCTTCATCAATACAAAGGAACCTGTGGATCAATGTGCAAAGATAATGGTTCATATTTCTAAGATCTCTGCAAATGTTATTTCTCAGACTAAAATATCCAGACTATATGTATTCCCCTTCCAAATTTCTATTCATCTTTCGAGATGATGGTAAGGTATAGCATCTCCAGTAAAGGCATTCCAAGTGACTATCCAATCCCCACAAGAATAAATCACTTGTCCTTCATGCTGTATCTGAATTTTGCACACAATGCATACATTGCATTGATCCCTATGTATGGGCATGTTTACAATCACATATCTATACAAAATGGTCTTTTCTTCTAGACAGTGAATCCTGTAAAGACTGAAACATACATCTCCTACTGAGTTGAGAATAAGAACTGCTATTACAAAGATTCCTAACAGGTTTGAATCAGAGACCTGATTTGAAATGCTAAAGAAAGATAAAATACCTGGTAACCATCTCAAGATCTCATACTTTGGTACCAAGTCATTTTCTATTGATGTTTGCAAAGGAAAGATCAAGTCAGCAAATGCTACATGATATTTTACATTACATTTAATCTTTTTTTAATTAATTGAGGTTATACAGCACTACCTAGGAGTAAAATAGTTATCTTCAGGCAGTAGAGGTGTTATAGACAGACTCAGTGCTAAATGTTTCCTATAGAAATACGATGGGACATTGAATAAACTGATGAGTTTGCAGTTCAGGGTAGGGGAAAGCTTTACTCTTTATAACTAAAGCAGTTTATTTTTAGTCTGTCTAGGAAAAACTTTGCCAAAGAATGTTAATTAGAATAATTTGTTTTGCAAGCATTTGGGTCTACTACTGTGAGCAAGTTATAAATGTTAGAGGTAACATTTGCTCTAAAAGGGAGGGAGCATATAAAAAAATAGAAAGAAATTGCCAATGCAGCCACATTTATGCAACATTCAATTAGAAGAGTAAGAGGAAAAGAATATTGCACAATTTTATTTATTTATTTATTATTTATTTATTTATTTTTGGGACAGAGAGAGACAGAGCATGAACGGGGGAGGGGCAGAGAGAGAGGGAGACACAGAATCGGAAACAGGCTCCAGGCTCCGAGCCATCAGCCCAGAGCCTGACGCGGGGCTCGAACTCCCAGACCGCGAGATCGTGACCTGGCTGAAGTCGGACGCTTAACCGCCTGCGCCACCCAGGCGCCCCTTGCACAATTTTCTTAAGTTAGGATCTGTGAATGCTTAAATGAAGCTTGGTTCAAAAGTAAATTGTGAAACAAATACTTTTTTTTTTTTTTTGCTCCTTTGAAAGAGATTCACAATATACTCTGATTAGTACCATTAAAAATATTTTTTCTGTCACAACTAAATTAGTTCTTTTTAAGAACGACCAAAAAAAATTTCTCTGGGCAGAACTCAATACATTCCCCCACTAAAAATGCATCTAAAAACAGACTTAAACTACTTTGACAGACTATAGAAGTTCTCCAACTTTTTGGTCTCAAAACTCCATTATACTCTTAAAAATTACTGAAAATCCCTTGAGGCACCTGGCTGGCTCAGTCAGTAAAGCATGCAACTCTTGATCTTGGGGTTGTGAGTTCAAGCCACACATTGGGTATAGAGATTATGTAAAAATAAAATCTGTAGAAAAAATGTTGAAAATCCCAAAGAGGTTTTATTCATATGAGTTATGTCTATTGTTACTTGCCACATTTGAAATGAAAATGTACAGAAATAGCTTACACATTTATTGATTCATTTAAAAATAACAATTATAATCCCATTCTGTGTTAAAATACATATTACATGAAAAATACCAATATCTACCAAGACAAAAATAAACTTAGGGAGAAGAATGGCATTGTTTTCTAATTATGTCAGTCTCTTTGCTTTGGTATACAATCTATTATAACGTATTGTTCTGTTTTAAGTATATGAAGAAAAGCGTATCTCCTGAAAGCATATACTTGGACAAGGAAGGGGCCTTTATTTTTTTATTGTTTATTCATTTATTTTGAGAGAGAGGGAGAGAGAGAGAGATAGCCCCACATGCCTGTACATGGGGGAGGGGCAGAGGGAGAGAGAGAGAGAATCTTAAGTAGGCTCCACACTCAACATAAGGTCTGATGTGGGGCTTGATTTCACCACCGTGAAATCATGACCTGAGCCGAAATCAAGAGTCAATATTTAACTGACTGAGCACCCCAGGAAGGAGCCTTTAAAGTCTTTTTCCCAATAATTATGGATATTCTTCTTTGATATCACAACAAAACTCAACATGCGCTAGTTTTGCAAAGCTTGGTTGCTATATGGTTTCTGAAATATTATCAATAAACTATTATAAATAAATTAGTTCATCTTACACTTTGAGTAAATTTCTCATGTGCGATTTTACAACACGATGCATAGCTCATTTAGAAAATATTAGTTTACTGAGGTATATTTTGAGTTATATTGAGTTAAATAATAGTTTACTGAGTTATATTTTGAGTTATATTGATCTTCCAAATATTGGTGCATTTCATTATATAATGTGTGTTTATTTAAATATCATTTGTTAAAATTACCACTGAGTTCATCAGACAAGAGAATTTCTTAAATAAAAGTAGAGGATTTTTAGGGCAATAAAAAAATACTCTGTATAACACCATAACGATAGATGCATGTTATTCATTATACATTTTTACAAACCCATAGCATACGTAACATCAAGTGAACAAAGATACCAACTATGGACTTTGGGTACTAATGCTGTGTCAAATGTAGTTTCACCAATTGTAACAAATGTATCACTGTGTTGAGAGATATTGATAATGGGAGGAGGCTATACATATGTGGGGCATGCACCATATAGAAAATCTCTGAACCCTCCTCTTAATTTTACCGCAAACCCAAAACTGCTCTAAAAATTCAAGTCTCAATAATAATTGTTTTAAAAATGCTTGCACATAATGTGAAAAACCCAATGGTCCCTAATAAGGTTGCTGCCACTGCCTTGATTTGTGCTAATGCCAGCATTTTTTTTTAATTATTTAACGTTTTATTTATTTTTAAGATAGGGAGAGACAGAGCATGAACAGGGGAGGGTCAGAGAGAGGGAGACACAGAATCCGAAACAGGCTCCAGGCTCTGAGCTGTCAGCACAGAGCCCGACACGGGGCTCGAACTCACGGACCGCGAGATCATGACCTGGGCCGAAGTCGGCCGCTTAACTGACTGAGCCACCCAGGCGCCCCATAATATGCCAGCATTTTTACCACTGTTGCTTTATCTCTAGTGAAAGTGTTTACACAATGAAAAAAAAAAGGCAAATAAAAATCATGATTATATTATGAAAAGAGTTATTCTCTCTTATGCTCTCTGAAAGAGAATGAGCAACCTTGTCCTCTACTTTCAAGGACCTCAAAATCTACATAAAAGAGAAAAAGGTTGTTATGACATGAAAGGGTAATAAAGAAAATAGAGAAATTCAATGTGTGAAGGAGATCAGCACCTAGGATGTACAATTAATCATGTAAAGACACAATTAATCAGGTTATTTTCAATGTGCTCCACTCTAAGTAGTAAGTTATTCAAATACATTTCATTCTGGCTTTCTGTGCTAATACAGACTTTAATGGAAAATTAAATTATATTCTAATTAAAAGTTGTGATTATTGTATCCAATAAATGAAAATTACACTTGAATTGATTTTGATAGGTTGTAAATCATTTTGTAATCTCTTATAAGAATAAAATGAGTATAAATTTAAAAGTTAGATATTTTAAGATTTCTATTTAATGCTGAACAAGATTTCATTAGCAAAATGGTTATAAATCTGCCTGCTGTCAAAAAGGAAGCGTTTTTACCTAACATAATAAATACCTTCTCATTTTATCCTATATAAAAATGCTAATTCAACTATAAATTTTTGGTTGTGGCTTTAATTTTAAACATTAAACATGATATACTGACTATTTATCAAATTCAAAATTATAGCCAGATTTTTAATTCTGAAGGAAATGTGTTTTTACCAATTTTTCTATGAAAATAATTTTTAGTGAAGCAATATGTTTAATAAATCTAGTTATGCTATTATTTCAAAATCACATTAAAACATATTATGCAATCCTTCAGAAATTCAAGAAATTTAAATGGCATTTTAATACAATGTCAATGAGGATATTTCATTAATATGTACAAGAAATAAACTGCAATTAACTTAAATAACAGTCTCCCAGAAGTATCTATTTATCTATTTCTATATCTACCTTCCTCCCTTCCTACCTATGTATTTCCAACACCTGCTACTCCTTGTCCTTCCATACCCTTCTAATAGCAAGGTATAATGAAGGGATAAGACCAGACCTTGGATATACTTAAGTAGTTGGAAACAAGAATGAAACTGGCCACAGCTGCTGCCACATCATAGTTAAAGCCTAGGTAAAAATGGCACAGTATAATATTAGGAAAATAATTCAGGACGTGGCTTTACAACACAAAGTAGTACGCAAACACCCTGGGTGGAATCTGGTTTGTTAAGAGGTGGTTGCATTAGCTTGGTAAGGCCATGCAGTAAGCATTCAAACTAATTTCAGGGGTGCCTGGGCGGCTCAGTTGGTTAAGCATCTGACTTTTGGTTTCGGCTCAGGTCATGATCCCAGGGTCATGAGATCAAGCCTAGCGCACTGCACTGACAGCCCAGAATCTGCTTGGGGTTCTTTCCTTTCTTCTGCCCCTCCCCCACTCAAGCTCACTCGCTCTCTTTCTCTCTCAAAATAAATAAATAAACTTTAAAATAAAAATAAAAAAGAGGGGCAGCTGGGTGGCTCAGTCGGTTGTGCATCGACTTCAGCTCAGGTCATGATGTTGCGGTTTATGAGTTCGAGCCCCGTGTTGGGCTCCCTGCTGACAACTCAGAGCCTGGAGCCTGCTTTGGATTCTGTGTCTCCCGCCTCTCTCCCCCTCCCCTGCTTACATTCTTCTCTCTCTGTCTCTCAAAATAAATAAAATATTTTTTTAAAAATTAAGAAGAATAATTTCAGAGAAACCAATGAGGATGTCTGAGGTATTCCAGGAGGTAATATCGTTAACATAATAATAATAATAATAATTGGGTCAAGAAGTGCGCTGGATTTGCCCTTCCAAAACCTTTCATATTTCCTCACTCTTTCTGTGCCCGGGATCCTGACTTTTACGGTCTGCCTCAATGGGCTGCTTATTTTCTGACTGGACTGAGCACATGTGTGTGTGCAGGGAGGGTTGTCAGGGAGACCTAATGGCGGGGGAAAGTGGGATTGAGATCTTCAATTGCCCCTGCCCCTGCTTCAAGTTTGCTGTGTTCATCTACCAAAGGCTGCAGTACACATCTGTGGGCATCTTCCAACAGGGTTCTGCTTCAGTTTCTGAAACTCATCCCTCTACTTCCCAATCAAGTCTAGGAGTGGCAATATGCTTCTAGCCCTGTGGTGCCTCCCATCACCTGCTGATTTATCTCAACCTTGCCCTTTTCATTAAACTCTCCTCAATTACACTATTTGAGTGTGCCACCGATAAGAACCATGAAGAATAGACTGATCCATTCTTTATGTAAAAACAAAAAAAATCCAGTTATCATATCAAGGGTTTAAAAATAATATTCTGAACTGGTTCAAGTCAGAAACACAGAAAGATCCTGAACTCAGTTCCTTCCACAGAGGAGTCTGCAGTTACAAATGGAATAATTTCCTTAAAATAACCTAAAGGCTGGCTTGTGACAACTACACATTGAATAAACCAACAGAAAACAATAACAAAGCAGGTAGGAGAACCTTGGATACATTCTCACCATACACTCCACCTCAAATGCAGTGACCTACAACCTAAAAGGAACTTAAAGCCTGGAGCTTCCTCCTGAGGATTCAAGGGTTCAAACCCAACATTAGGCATCCCAACTTTTAAGACATAAACTTGAGAGATGAGTCTCCAAAATACTTAATTTTGAGAAACAATGGGACTCACATCCCAAGGCCCACAAGACTCTACAGATCGGAGAACATGTTCTTAAAGGGCTCACCTATTAAGGGTGATTATGGAACTACTGAATTATTATATTACACACCTGAAACTAATATAACATTCTGTGTTAACTCACTGGAATAAAAATAAAAACTTAAAGGTATTTCATGGTGCCTGGGGGGCTCAGTTGGTTAAGCATCCAAATCTTCATTTCGGTTCAGGTCATGATCTCATAGTTCGTGAGTTCCAGCCCTCTATTGGGTTATGTGCTGATGGCATGGAGCCTGCTTGGGATTCTCTGTCTGTCTTTCTCTCTCTCTCTGCCCCTCACCTGTTTTCTCTTTCTCAAAATAAATAAGTAAACATAAAAAAAAGTGTTTCATCTCCCCTTACCCTGCCCCCCAAAAAAGGTCTCACACATTAAACTCACCCACCCCAAGGCCCATTTCACAGAGAGAGGTGATCCCACCCAGATTTAAAGTGAGTAAGGCTCACCTGCTTGCATTAAAGTGTTAGCCTGAAGGACAGGCATGTAATTTAACACACACATCTAGGAGCTTGCTAGAACACTCTCCAAGGACAAAGACTGGTGTGTGCCATATTCACATGCTTCACTAACTATACTCCAGAATACCACTATGACCTGGAAGGGAGTGTTTGTTTGTGAGAAAGATAGATAGAGAAAGAGAGAGAGAAAACCTGTGTGTGAGTCAGAGAGAGAATCTTAAGCAGATTCCATGCTCAATGCAAAGCCTGACACAGGGCTCAATCCCATGACTCTGGGATCACAACCTGAGGCAAAATCAACAGTCAGATGCCCAAATGACTAAGCCACCCAGGCATCCTGGAAAGGAGCTTTTATATAAGTCTGGTACCCAATTTTTATCCATCCAGTAGATGCCTCTGGATCACCTCCATCTGGGGGCCAGTGAGGCTTAATCTTGAATCCTACAGTACCATTATATATTTGCATACTTTTAAAAGTCACTGCCTGAGGGTCTGGCTTCCAGTCAGCCTGAATTTAGGACCTGAGATCCTCCCCCTTAGGACAAAGAAAATCTTGGCACATCCTCATTACTTGGGGCTATTAAAAACAGAATAGGCTGCTTAGTCCAAGCACAAAGGTTTGAAAGACAACCAAGAGCTGAGGAAGGGTTGAATAACAAGGTTCACCTCCTAAACAAGGCCAATACTTCAAGACTTGAGAGAGGTAGTTTCATCTCCTGTACAGAAACTAGCATAGAACATCAGGTAAAATGCGGAAACAAGGGTATATGTTCCCAATGAAAGAGCAAGATAAAACCTCAAGGAAAAACTTTAACAAAATGGAGATACGTAATTTACCGGATAAGAGTTCAAAGCAATGGTCATAAAGGTGCTTATCAAACTGGGGATAACAACAGAGGAACAATATGAGAAATTCAACAAAGAGATGGAACATATAGGCAAGTATTGAATATAACTCACAGAGTTAAAGAATAGAATAACTGAACTGAAAAATACACTAGACAGATTCA
The DNA here is from genome assembly GCF_016509475.1 of Prionailurus bengalensis. Taxonomy (NCBI): domain Eukaryota; kingdom Metazoa; phylum Chordata; class Mammalia; order Carnivora; family Felidae; genus Prionailurus; species Prionailurus bengalensis. Next base: position 139,834,662 of record NC_057350.1, read on the forward strand.
AAACCAGACTAGATGAAGAAGGATCTACTCAAAGAGAAGGCGGTAGAACTCAGCAAATCAGAGCAACAAAAAGAAAAAAAATAACGGAAAAAAAATAAAGATAGTTTAAAAGACTATAGACATCATATAGACTAACATTTGCATCGTAGGGCTCCCAGAAGAAGGCAAAGAGAAGGGGTAGAAATTTTATCTGAAGAAATAAAAACTGAAAACATTCCTTACGTGAAGAAGGAAATGGACACCCAGATCTAAGAAGCAGTAAGAGCAACCCAAGAACCACAGCAAGACACATTATAATTAAAATGTCAAAAGGTAAAGGAGAGAATCTTAAATGCATCAAGAGAAAAACAACTGGTTATATACGGAGAACCCCCCATAAGACTAACAGCAGGTTTTTCAGCATAAATATGCAGGCGAGACAGGAGTGAAAAGATATAGTCCAAGTGCTGAATGGGGGGGAAAAAAAAAACAACCAAAAATATTCTACCCAGAAAAGTTATCATTCAGAAGTGAAGAAAAGAAAATTTCCAGGTAAGCAAAAGCTAAAGGAGTTTTTCAGCCCTAAACTGGCCTCACAAAAAGAATGTTAAAAGAAGTTACTTACACTGAGAGAACAAGTGCTGTTTAGTTATAAGAATACATATGAAATAATGTATCTGACTAGAAAGGTAAATGTGCAGTAAAAGTAATGGATTAATCACCAATAAAGATGAAAAGGACAAAAGTGATAAAAATAACTATGATTACAATCAACCATTAGTTAAGGGAAACAAGATAAAAGATGTAAATGTGGCATCAGAAACAAAACATGGAAGGGGGAGTAAAAATGTTGAGTTTTATGATGGGATCAAACTTAAGATGTTATCAACTTAAAATAGACTGTTACAGAGATGTTATACATAAGCCCCATCGTAATTGCAAAACAAAAACCTGTAACAAATACACAAAAGAAAAAGGGAAAGGAATGTAAGCATACCTCTAAAGAAAGTCATCACCACAAAAGAGCCAAGAGAAGAAAGAAACAGAGAGGAACTACAAAAACAGCCAGAACATATTAACAAAATGGCAAAAATCACATACCTGTCGATAATTACTTCAAATCAAATGCTCCAATCAAAAGATTTAGGGTGACTAAATGTATACAAAACAAGACTCATCTGTCTGCTGCCTATAAAAGACTCACTTTAAATACAGGACACACACAACGAAAAGTGAAAGAATGGAAAAAGATACTCCATGCAAGTGGAAACCACTTTTATTAATATTACTAATACTGTCTGCGCTAACTATGAGGAGAACATTTATCAAAATCTTCCAAGGGATACATGGAGTTAATGCATGCTGAATGGGTAAGAAAAAAGACCAGGACCCAAAACAGTCATTGGAGGAAACTGATCAGATGATGTAAATCCAATCATTCAGGTGTTTTTTCCAAATTTCATTCTTCATTTTAACAATAATAGAGATACAGAGAAAAAATATATAAATGTCTTCAAAATATGTATTTTCAGTTTGGACTTGCATTTACTTTTTCTTTGCTGCAAAGTAAAAAAGAAAATGCTTTGTTTTTCAGTTTTGACATAAAAACATCAGAAAAGTCCCAGACAGCTTAATTGATGCTACTTCTTCAGAGTTTCAATCTAGAGTCTGAATTTTTGTGTACAAATACTGGTTTACCTAACATTTCTGAACTTCAGTTTCCTCATTTAAACAAAAATGGTTGTACTAACTACATATATATACTTTTGTCTTGAGGTAACAAGAAAACAGATAATCCAATCACAAGTAATTACTTATCCTCAACATCCCCACAAACTTCCATTTAATGTTTGAAATATGCAAAAAGGAGCTCTTAATCACCCCCAACCTGCTCCTCTCCCAATCTTGTCCATCTCAGAAAATGGCAGCAATAGTCAACTAGGCTCGTGTGCCTATAAATCACCCTTGAGCCGTTCTTTTACCTACATCCAACATCCAATCGATCAGCAGGTGCAGCCAGGCCTTCCTTTAAATGCTATCTCTTATGACAATAGCATTTCAACCACCTCCAGTGTCATCACCCCAGTTCTAGCCTCCATCTTTACTCACTCATCTTCTTGCAGCCACCTCCTACTGGGTCTCCTCAATCCCATTCTTGGCTCCTTTACTACTGTTGATTCTGACTACAGCAGTAAGAATGTCCCTCTCGGATTAAAAATCCAGTTCCATTACTGCTCAGCTCAACACTTTCCAGTGACTTCTCATCATACCCAGGACCATCACTCTGACCCAGGTGTTCTTCTCTCAATTCGAACCACATATGCCATCTTGCTATTGCTCAATCACAAGCTTGTTCCCACTCAGGAACTTTCTGCTTTGTGCTTCTTTCTCTCTGTAACGATTTGGTCCAAGACCTTTACAAAACTCTCAACTTCCCTTCCTGTCTCTGCTCAAAAATTATCTTCTCAGAAAGATTTTGACTACTCTCTAAAATAGTGTTCTACCTCCTTGCTTTCTTTCAATTCAGTATATGTTTCATGAACTAACATTATATTCCTCATTTATTATATTTTCCCTCTACAAAAATGTGAGCTCTATAAGGGCAAAGATTTTATTTGCATTTATTACAGGGGTATTCCCAATGCCTTGAATAGCTTCTGACACCAAGTAGGTGCTCAAAAAATATTTGTTGCATGAGTGGAGGAACAAGTAAATGGGTGAGTAAAACATACGGTGGTTACTTGAAAGTGTATTTGCTTCTCCAGTGGGGAAATACTGACCTCAGAAGATATTTAGCAATTTTTAGATGCAAGTGGGAGACAGATTCTACTGTCACCTAGTGGGGAGAGGCCAGGGATAAAGTTAAACACCCTACAACACAGAGGGCAGTCCCACAGGAAAAAAAAAATTATCTGGCATAAAATGTGAGTAGTATTGAGAATGAGAAACTCTGATCAGAAAGTTAAAAAAATGTAAATACATGTAGCATATTTAATAGTCATTACTAAGGTAAGTATAAAAATATGGAACCTAGAAAGAGATGATATAGAGCAAGAAAGGTAGAGACAACAAAAGAGAGGCTTGAAGGGGAAGAAGACTGGAGGAATCAGATCACAAGCCAAGTCACGTTTAAGGTAACTCCGGACGAAGTCTTGACAGAAATGCAGGAAGTATGTGATAACATGATGCTAGTAGGAGAACAAAAGTGTTCATCAGTTAATCCAGAACAGGAAGTGAACCAGCAGCTACTATACAGGAAATAGTGTGCTTCTCTTTGGATTAAGGATTGGCAAGGACTAAGGATTTCTTTATTACACACATCCCTATATATGTTTGCTTGATTAATGTGGGTCTCCCCACTGCATGCTAAAATCTATTGGAGTTCGGGGCCCCTGAGTGGCTCAATTGGTTAAGTGGCTGATTTCGGCTCAGGTCATGATCTCATGATTCACGAGTTGGAGCCCCACATCAGGCTCTGTGCGGACAGCTCAGAGCCTAGAGCCTGTTTTGGATTCTGTGTCTCCCTCTCTCTCTGCCCCTCCCCGGCTTGCACTCTGTGTCTCTCCCTCAAAAAAATAAACAAACATTAAAAACAATGTTTTTAAATCTACTGGAGAAATAGCCCTATCTGTGTAGTGTTTGGTACACAGGGTCTGCTTGATAAATGTATGCTGAATGCCTTAATGAATAAAGGTACATATAGCAATAAATTGCATTGCAATAAAAAAAAAAGTTCCATGATGAGAAATGAATGCTGGTGTCTCTAAAATTCCACTCTCTATCCCAGTATAAGAAGAAAGGATTCAAATAATTACATTGAGCCCCTTCAAGCCAATGAGACTTCTAAGCCAGGTTCTGTAGTCACCTCAGCATTTCTTTGTCCTTCACTCCAAGCTCCTCAGATAACAGACAATTTTTTTCAACATCTATTTACTAAACACCTCCCATGCACCATAATTGTAACGAGGTGCTTGGGATAGAATCATGAGCAGAATAGACCTGGCCCCAATTCTTGTACAACCGACAAACTAGTGAAAGAAGGAACCATTAACAAAAGTTAATTGCAAACTGTGGTAGGCATCATGGATACATAAACACCTACAGCCCAAGGTGGAGAACTACAGGGTGACGTGTTCAGATAACATGATCAGCAAAGACCTCTCTGAGGAGGTGGTGTTTAAGCTAAGAATATTTTATGATTTTTAAAAAGGCAGTGCTGTAATCATTTTTAAATGAGCAAAAACACTTGGGCTTTCATAATGGGATTACAAAATCTTGGGGTGAAACGTTATTGGCAAAGAGGTTAAATGAAGTCTTTTGTATCTAAATAATAAACATTTGTAGAGTAGAAACATTTAGAACTCTCCAGGCCATTTAAGCTCTCCACATACCAGAGGAAAAAAGTTGATTACTTACAGACGAAAGCAAATCGAACTCAACTGACCTTGTCGCCATCAACCTAACACACGCTATCAAATCAATTTTGTCACAGAAGGATTATGACACAGGCCTATGAGTCAGCAGTCTAAACTCAATGAGTGATAGCACTGTGGACATGAAAAGGACGAACAATCAAAAGGTCTGGCTTGAATGTTAACATTCTTGGGCCTCTGTGAGAATGGACAGGACAGGTAAGCAGTATGCAATGGAATTTTTTTTTATTTCGGTGGCAAAAGTATTATTTCTACAATTTGATATATATTTATATTCCGTGTCCTAAAGCAGCACTTTCCTTGGCCACTGCTTTCAACTTTATCATTATTTGATAAGGCTGCTCAAATATTATCAGAGAGCCCGTTCCTGAGTATACGATAATGCACAGATACCCAAGTGGAGTCAGGTTCTCTTCTGGGAAAAGCAGTGTCATCCGTCATTATCATTCCATTCACAAAACTAACAAACTTTCCTACCAAGGATATTAAATGACAATAAATATAGTGCTCTGTGCTTTGACACAATATTCTAACTATCCACAGCTTACATGCATTACTTAAAGCAAAAACACAAATAAACTATTCTGTTCTGAATTTTAATTAGAACATAAAGAAGTCCATTCACTGGGGTGCCTGGGTGGCTCAGTCAGTTGGGCGTCCAACTTGGGCTCAGGTCATGATCTCGAGGTTCATGAGTTCGAGCTTGGCATCGGGCTCTGTGCTGACAGCTCAGGGCCTGGAGCCTGCTTCAGATTCTGTGTATCCCCCTCACTCTGCCCCTCCCATACTCATGCTCTGTCTCTCTCTCTCTCAATAACAAGTAAATGTTAAAAAAAATTTTTTTAAGAAAAAAAAAAAGTCCATTTACTTATCCATATAAGTAAATGAACCAAGCTAAGTCATGACTTTCTTCAGAAAAAGTCCCAAAAAAGGGAGCTGAACTTGCATCAAATGTCCATGGGAAAAGGCATTTGAGAAGTAGCTATTATATTTTTAAATTAACTAAATAATTACATTTCAAAGGATAAATAACAGAATCCCAGCTACTCCAAATAAAATGTGTGTGTGTGTGTGTGTGTGTGTGTGTGTGTGTGTGTGTGTGTAAAGCCATACATTATCCTTGCCATAACCCTAAGAATCCATCTCTTAATTTCTAACTCTAACCAAACTGTTTTTCATTTTACCAAAGAATATGATTTTTAAAACTGCATATTCAGATAGTCACTTTTTTTAAGAAGCAGAAAGTAAAGAACAAGTTGCACGTGTAACATTATAATTCTTTCTTATTTTGAAAAGGTTGGAATTCTCTACTTTCAAAAATTTTCAGTTCAGTGAAAATAAGATCAATAGTCAAATCAATATTTCTCAGTAAGAAATGCAAACTCACAACCCCAGATGAACAATAAGAGAATGATTAAGAAAAAAAATCCTTTTAGCTTTATGAAAACACCGTAATTCTTATTTTAATTACACTTTCGTATATTTGCCGTGCAAATGATGAACTGCTCTCCCTAAATGCACTCCCAAATTAGGATGCTACATATACAGTCAAATGCTCTATTTTGATTTTACCTATTAAATTATTAAAAACAAAATAAGTTCTAAGTAATCAAAGTAGTAAAAAATATAATGCATACTTTTCATATTTTATGTGAAATAAACAACGGTAATAAAAAGCATTGATGGAACAAGATAAATACCGACTTCATTGCCACTCAAAGTGAAAAGATAAAAACAAATCCGGTATTTTTTAAAGATATTCTTTTTTTAAAATTTTTTTTAATGTTTATCTATTTTTGAGAGAGCGAGGGACAGAGTGCAAGCGGGGAAGGGGAGAGAGAGAGAGGGAGACACGGAATCCGAAGCAGGCTCCAGGCTCTGAGCTGTGTGTGAGTCAGCACAGAGCCTGCCACTGGGCTCGAACCCACAGAATGTGAGATCATGACCTGAGCCGAAGTCAGACACTCAACTGACGCTCAACCCAAGCGCCCCTGATGTAATGTTTTTAAGTCTTGGCATTCCAATAATTGAAATAAGGCAAATATACCTTTTCCTCTTTTCTAATCACAGTCTAAATCTACACTACAAGGGAAATTTTTGCGTAAATTTAGTTTGCAGATTCAGGATGTGCTAAATAATTGCTAACAAAATGAAACAATAAACCGTTGCTATTCAGGACGGCAACCTCTGTTTTCCAACACCAGGATGGCTGACATCGTGAAAAGGGGCACTCAGCAATGGCACAATGGACAAGAATCATTTATCCTCCAATTTTTACTGGGACTCTATGGAAGTTATATGACTAAAATAAATGCAGTGTCTCTATTTTCTTCCACTAAGTTTCATTGTAAATGTTATACTCAGTGTATAAAGGTATTACTGCTCCAATTTTTTTCTGTAATACACAGGTATGAATTGATTTTATACTTTTGTTTGAAGAGGGGCTGGCAAATTTGATAATGAAGAGCCAGATAATAAATATTTCAGGCTTTTCAGGCAGCAGAAGGTCACTGCCATAACAACTCACCCCGTGTCATTTTAGCGCAAAAGCAAATATAGGCAAAATGTGAATAAATGGGGACAGCTGCACTCCTATAAAATTTCACTTACAAAATCAATGCGGCATGGGCCGTAAGTTGTAGTCCTCTGGTATAGAACAGCATGGCAAGTGGTGCTGAAATGTAAAATGAGGGAGCAATCGCTTTTATCTATCAAACAGGTACGGAGAGTCATTTTACGTTACAGGGGACAGCATGCTTCAAAGTGAATCTTAGGAGGTGGGGACTCCGGAGCCAGATCACTTCCGTTTGAATCCAGCCTCTTCGCCTGCCAACTATGTGGTTTATGTCAGTTATTTAATTCTGCCTTCTCGCCTTCGTCACCTGGAAAATGGAGGGTGGAGGGGAATACGATTGTGGTCAGAGTTAAGTGGGTTCAGGCAGGTAATCCACTCAGAAGCATGCACAGTAAAGTCTGAGAAGTAAGTAATAGTATCTATTATTATAAAAGTTCATTTTCATATACGACAGCCTGTCAAGAAAAAAAGGGCCCATTCATATTTTCCAGTACTTCCTTGTCATCAGAAAATAAACCAACAAACAATTGCACGTACTGCTCGTATATGACAAATCTGTACGTGTTAAATCATTCTGAGCTCCCAAGGGTCATGCCTGAGGCTTCTTTATTACTATCCCTTTATGCCCGGCACTAAGCTACTGTCCAACGCAGAGTTGGGAAATGTGGAATGAATGGGGGAAGAAGTGCCTGAATGAATCTGGGAACTCAAGAACTAAAAGAGACATTCCTGATGGCTAACGATTAGAGGCCCTTGAGAGTTAACTAAAGGCAAGAGGCATGATAACACCATGAGGTGCTAACATGAGATACTTCTTAGAAATTAGACCACTTGGGGGTGTGTTGAGAACAAGGACAAATATGTTTCTTGTAAGCAATTCAATGTTAGGGATAGGAGACAGCCCAGAAAGTTCAGACTCCATCTGATGGCTTCAGAATGACTTTCTGGAGGGGCGCCTGGGTGGCTTGGTCGGTTAAGCGTCTGACTTCAGCTCAGGTCATGATCTCACGGTCCGTGAGTTCGAGCCCCACGTTGGGCTCTGTGCTGACAGCTCAGAGCCTGGAGCTTGTTTCAGATTCTGTGTCTCCCTCTCTCTCTGACCCTACCCCATTCATGCTCTGTCTCTCTCTCTTCCAAAAATAAATAAACGTTAAAAAAATATTTTTTTAAAAAAAAGAATGACTTTCTGGAGGGCATGGAAAGTCAGGAACACTTTCGAGTGATGGGGAGGGAGTGCTGGCCATTAGAGACATCAAAGGTATTTCAAGAAAAGACAGACTGCAAGGTGAACTGGAATTAAATGACAACGTGGGGAACAGGATTTTTCCAGCTTCTTCAAGGTCTCCAAAGAAAAAATACAACTGAACTTTTTTTTTGTAGGTGCAGAACTGGCAATATGACCTCCCAATACCATGCCATAAAATCATCTTCTCATTCTTTAATTCTGTTTCCGGTCTAAATACCAGTGCTGGCCCCAAATATTAATGAACCTTAAGGGGCAAAACTTGGCTTGCTCCCACCCGCATTACTCTCATAAAGATCCGGTAATGTCACATTTTATCCTGTGCTGACAAGACAACCCAGACTTCCTTTGGTGCTCCATCCCAGTGTGCAGGGCACTTGTCGGCCCTGAACATGCATGTGGTGTACCTAGGCACCAGGTTGAGGGCAGATTCTGGCTCAGAGGGCCTGGGGCGGAATAGGATTCTGTCTCCAACAAACTATGGATCCATGAACTCCCCAACTGTGAGGAGCAAACGTATAGAGAACATTTAGTTCTTATTTGGTGCCTAACATCCTTCTGTTCTTTTCCCTGGAAATGGTCCTCTCTTGCTCACAGCTCAGGTGGAACATTAGTGGTCACTTATTCCTTCTACCTTCACTTTGTGAACAGATCCACAATTTCCCTTATGCCTAAATGAGGCGTTTTAAGACCATATCTTTAAAAATTTGAATCTAACAAGGCTTTCATACACAGCTTTTGATGCCTATTTGACATTGAGAAGCATATCTGTTTAACTCCTCTTCTGCTAAAATCTACAACACAACATTTTAGCTCAATTTTTCTTTCTTTTCACACCTTTGAAAATGTTCATTCTCTGTTGGATACACTTAAATTAAAAGCAATGTCTATTTCTCGTTTTAAATTGTATTATTGCACAGAATGAATGACAATGTGATATAAATATCTGTCTACGTATCATAAAATTTAAATGTTCTATTGTTATAGTAAGAAAGCATGTAGAAAATATAAAGCTATATAACACGAAACCCTTGGTTATCACTGCATTATTTGCGGTAATAACCTATATTGCTTGTGGTATTTTTTTAATTGTAAAGTAGCACAACTGTTGACTAAGCTTTGAATCTTACCCCAACTTAAAGTATTTTAAATGTATGTACTTTTAATAAATGTACTGAATTCATTTATATAAGTTTTCTGTTTTCTCTCTCTACTCTGAAACGCTCTGTAAAATTCTGTAGTCAATAACCCATATCACACACACATCTTATTCTGTTAACCTTGGACCCTTTCTCAAGGGTGACCCTTGTTGGTTAGGCGTCTTGACAGTTTCCATTCTTGGTGTATCAAGAATGTATCACTCTTGTTATTATCCATGTATCCCTCTTTGAAGTCTTTACCCAGGTACCACCCCTAGAGGCCCCATCCCTGCAAACTTTCCTAGGATAGTCCCTCTCTTGAACCAGAGATCCTGTGATCTATCCATCTATTCAGTCATCTGTTCATTCATTTCTTCATATCCACTGATATTAAACATTCAAAATGTACTTGGTGATACACTGGGCATTGTCTTTTGGACCGTGACAGTCAGGAGAGAGCAATAACAGCTTCCCTGTATTGGAGGGAAAGGAGGAAGAGGAAGAAAGAGAGAAAGAAAAGAAGTATAAGGAAAAAAAGACATTGGAGAAGACGAATTCGGGTTCATTTTCCACACCATCTTTCTACACAGACATTTTTTTATTCTAAAAGGTTTTTTTCCTCTTGCAAATGTTTTCCTTCAAACTTTTCAAAGATTTTTGCAAATAATTTAAAGAATCTGATTGCACAGAGAAAAAGAAATTATCCTTGGAGTAAAAAGATTTCTTACCATGGCTCCCAAATCCCCACCTCATCTGACCCCAGCCTACGTTTCCAAATTCACCCCACTTTCTCTCCATGCCCTTGAGCTGACAGACCCCAGCCATGCTCCAGATATGTGTTTCCTGAAACACATCAACTCCGTTCTCACCTCAAAAATATGTACTTATTCTTTCACCTTAAAGGACTCTCCTCCAGACCTTCTGGTCTGCCTCAACATCATTTAAGCTCTGCTTACACATTATGCTCTCAAAGACACCTCCCCATCCTTCCTAGCCCCATGCATCAAACTACTAATCAGGCTTAATCATTTTACCTACTTTAAATCCTCTTAGGACTTTTCAAGATTTATCTGGAATTACCTTATTTTTCACCTTATAATTTACTCTCTTTCTTTTCCCCCTGGGGATATAAACTCCTTGAGGTTTGGAAGTCTGTCTTAAAGTTTAATTCTATATCCTTGATACCTAGGACATTGCCCAGAATATACTCAAGTAAGTATGTGCTGAATGACCGTGCCTTAATAATTGCATTCGCATGGAGCTGTAGAAGGTGCCCTGCAGAAGTGTGTTCTCTGGGTTCACAGGGAGCAGTGACCTACAGTTTCTTATTGATGAAAGCAGCTTTGTAAAATCTGTGATTGGATTTGGGTAGGGATATTCTGCGGACATTATCTACCACTGTGTCATCACCATGACCCTCTACTCATAAATTTGTTTTTCCCATTTTTTTAAATTTTTTTTTAAAGTTTATTCATTTCTGAAAGAGAGACAGAGCGTGAGCAGGGGAGGGGCAGAGAGAGAGAGGGAGACACAGCATCCAAAGCAGGCTCCAGGCTCTGAGCTGTGTCAGCACAGAGCCCGACGTGGGGCTCAAACTCACGAACTGCGAGATCACGACCTGAGCCAAAGTCGGGCGCTTAACCGACTGAGCCACCCAGGCACACCAAATTGTTTTTCCCATTTCCTTTTGAGATAATTGTCAGAAAATTTATTGTACTGAGGATCTAATATATTTCTTTGTTAAGGACAATATATAATAATTCCATTTCTTGACTGGCTCTGTCACCAATAAACTCAACTATAGTATCTTAGATAGGTCTTAAATATCGGTATCTTTTCTAATATATATTGCATACTATATGCCAAAATATATTCTAACTGTTCCTATTGCTTCTCACTTAATCTTTTATTTGGGGGTTATCTCCATGGCCAACTTCCAGGAACTCTGAGGGAAAACACAGGACCAAATTAACGACAACAATTTTCACTTACACAACTACTGCTTACTTATGTCCTAGATATATGGTATGGCTTATGGATAGGGCCATTATTTAACTCACCAAAGAAAAAACTCAGGGAAAAAGACAGGGTCAAAAGAGAAAGCAGGCTGGGGTGCCTGGGTGGCTCAACTGGTTAAGTGTCGCTGTCATGGTATTGAGCTCCCCATCGGGCTCTGTGCTGAGCATGGAGCCTGCTTAAGATTCTCTGCCCCTTTCCCTTGCTCTCATTCTCTCTTGGAATAAATTAATCAACATTTTATTTAAAAAAAAAATAGCAAGTAAAACAAAGGATAGAAAAATTTCCAGATGTGACAAAGAGTGTTTTCAAGGGCTAAAAAGTAAACAAGAACCTACATTAAAAAAGGAACGCCTGGAAATGGGATTAGTTGCAAGTGTCCTAAGGGCAGTCTGCGATTGGTCTTATTCACAATTTTGCACGTATGTATGTGTGCTACTCAATACACATTAGTTAAATGAATACATGAGCAGAAGACATTAGTTTTTATAGAAAACTGTAGGGCATCACTTTACCCAAGAGCAGCAGTTCTCAACCAGGAGTGGTTTTAAATATTCTCATCTGGGACATGCGGCAATGCCTGGAAACATTTGTGGTTGCCGCAACGGAGGGTGTGTCACTAGCATCTAGTATGTAAAAGCCCGAGAAGCTGCTAAGTATCCTACAATGCAGAGAATAGCCACCTCACCACCAAAAAACTTACCTGGTGCAAAATGCCAGAAATACTGACACTGAGAACACGTGCCCTAGAGAAAGAAGTGACGCATGGTAATTTTCAAAAAAGGATAAAATCACGATTCTCATACAGCTACAAAATGAACAGGTCTTGACAATAAATTTCATATATTAAAAAAAAAAGATACGCAAAATGAATAGGTCTTAAAGATTTTATTTCAATCAATCAAAGAGAGAACCAAGAAAATATCATAAGTGGTTTAAAATAGATCAGGAAGGTGAAAGTAATGTGCACATGGAGGTAAGACTACCTTTTCCATTGGATGGGTAGAGAATTTGAATGAATCTCTACTGGACCCGTGGAGATTAGCTACAATATACAAAAATGTAGAGTAACTGCCGAATCAGAATCAGATGAGACAGAAGGGAGTGCTATGGACAAGTGGATAGTTTTCCACTGAAGTTCACACTTTTCTTCTTTGTAGAGAGATAGAAACATTGGTCACTATCAAATGCTGCCTTTGGCCAAGTACATTCCACTGGCTTTAGAGTAATATTCACTAGATAACGACTTTGGTAAGACTATGAACAATATTTCTATTTACTTAACCTTTCAAATTGATTCTCAGTGAAGGATCTCCTCATATATTCTCCTAGCAAATGCACATCTAAAATCAAAGTTCTTTATTTTCTCTACCTCCCCCTCAACAAAACTTAAGCTCCATCAGAATATAGAACACAAAAGAAAAAAAAATACGTGGTACTGTATTGCCTTTGTCTGCCTAAATACTAAAACTAGAATCAAATGTTTTGTCTTTTTAAAGGCACCTTATGGAACAATGTATCATTTTTCATTGTAACATAACCATGAGGACAGTATAATAGCTCATAATAATCTACATGGAGGACAAATTAATGATTCATAGAGAGCCATAGGCCTGGAAAAAATGATTGAGACAATGAGTTTAATAGAGATTATTTAGAATGTCCAGTATAGGCACCTAAGGAAGCATGGATAATTCAACGTCATATAAATCACTTATGATTTTTAATGGCTCACCACCTTAACTTCATTTACGTGTGAACTGTTTCACCAAGGTTGGCCAAGAGTGCATTGCGATCAAGATGTTAAATTCCTTTGGCTTTCTAACAGTTTGGATGATTGAACATGAAAATAATATCTCCAGTCAATGATACCAAATGTGTTCATTTTACTAAATTAAAAAAAAGGAAGTAAAATATGTATGAATGAAACACTCTGCACTTAATATAATCCTTTCTATGTAATCCTTTAGTGGAAATGAAACATTTGGCTAGGATTCAAACAAAGTTAATCATTATTTTTTTGAAAGCGTTGTTTCTTATTCTCTTTAGTTAAAATGTTGAAATCATTAAGACTAATTTTAAACTAGACTTCAGAATGACAGATATACTAAAAATAAAATTTCAAAAGATTTAAGCATATAAAAATTAAGATCAACATAATAAATTATATCCAAATTTGAGGAAGGAAACAGGATGAGTGTGTACAACATAAATCAATCAATTAGAAGATAAAATAAACCCAAAGGATAGCTGTCATACATATTGAACAGTTCTTTTACCGAGACTGAATCTCACGAACCCATGGTCATCAGTAATTTAAAAATTAGAATGAAGTATGCCAGTTTTGTCAGCTAGGTTCTATTATTATTTTACTGTCATTTCTTAATTACTTGAGAATATTATATTTCACAAATAGCTAGTGGTAAAACTTAGTCAAGATAAATGCTTCTGCTATGCCAGTGAGAGCATACTTTCAGGGAGGGACATTTTACATTGTATTCTATTTCCTTAAATGATTACTGTGGTATTAATCAAAAGGAAACCTGATTAGCAAATTAAAAATTTGATTAGCTCTTTGCAGAATAAAAAGAGAAAGAAAGAAAGAAAGAAATTAATCACAGACTGTCAGTAGGGCATAACTAGTCCCTTACTCCAACTAACACCTGCACGCTGGAAGCAGGGAGATAATGGCTGTTAACATATAAGAGTGTGAGAGCCCTTTGATTGCTGTGAAACCTTTTTTATTCTTCTTTAATCAAGGTAATTACAGAGTACAATGGTTCTTCGAGGCTTATACTGTATTTATCAAACTAAGATTGAGGTGTTTTTAAGACACAGTCCACCTACACATAGGTTTAAAAATACAGTAATATCTCTCTCCAAATCTTGGGATTGTAGGCTCTGCTTTCCATTTCCGAAAGTTTAAAGTTAGATTAATGTTCTTATATAAGACAATAGTTGCTTTTACCCTTGACAGCATGAGTGCTTGGAACGGGGGTAGGGGAATAATGATATTTTTATCAACTTCAAAAATGACAGAAAATCCATAGAGCCTTGGATCTGGTGATGTCACAAGACTTTCGTCGCAAAATCCCAATGTCAGCAACGTTCAAAAATTTAGCATATTTGTTTTCCTTAAAGAATTATGAGAACTGAAATGGTGACAGTCACGATGGGCACTGGCACAAGAAAAGAAAACTGCTTCTTTATCATGAATGAATTCAATTTTGTTTGTAGTGAGCATTTGATACTTTTGGGATGTCAACGGAGGAAGCACTAGGATCCAATTGTTTGCATGGAAGTTCCAAATTTTAATTAGAAAGATTCATCCTCCAGTAAGTGTGCATCTTAATTGCCACTAGATATTAATTTATGATAGACACTACTATTATTTATACACTCAGAAAATGCTTCAACAATGTTCCTCTTGGCTTAGTTATCTCACAAAGAGGTACAAGAGCTTGATAGACACAGGCGTGGACTTAGACCTACATCTTAGTCCCGGCTCTACCAATTCTTTAGCCATGTAAGCTCATGCAAGGCATTTGAAGATGCTAAGAAAAATGTTATAATTGAAGATTAATGATGGTGGTGCATTCTTAGCTTAGATCACAAGGCTACTTTTAAATCTGAAAATGAGTTTGGGAAATATGGGGGAAAATCACAGTAAATACATGTGATTTTCCTACTTATTACCATGTATACCACTACTGGTGACAGAAAATGCCCCACAATATTTGCTTCGCCATTTTTTGTTCGTCTTTTGTTTTTTACTGGCTTTTGCTGCTTACAAATGACACTCTCATGGAAACCATATATTATCCATACAAGGATGTCAGAGGCAAGAAATATAGAATGAAATCAAATAACAAATGGTAAAATTTTAGCCTCCTCTTCTTTTCTACTTATTGTACCTGAAAACAGATCGTATGAATAAAATTATCAAAAATATCAGTTATTTCAACCACATGGATTCATTTAACATTTTATTTTAAAAGGTTGGTAATGACAATCTTAAAATTTGTATGGAACCACAAAAGACCCCGAATAGCCAGTTATGTTGAAAAAAGGAAACCAAAGAGGGAACTATCACCATCCCAGACTTTAGCCCCTACTACAAAGCTGTAATCATCAAGACACTATGGTACTGGCACAAGAACAGACACATAGACCAATGGAATAGAATAGAGAACCCTGAATTGGACCCACAAATGTATGGCCAACTAAGCTTTGACAAAGCAGGAAAGAATATCCACTGGAATAAAGACAGTCTCTTCAGCAAGTGGTGCTGGGAAAACTGGACAGCGACATGCAGAAGAATGAACCTGGACCACTTTCTTACACCATACACAAAAGTAAAGTCAAAATGGATGAAAAACCTAAATGTGAGACAAGAAGCCATCAAAACCCTAGAGAAGGAAATAGGCAACAACCTCTTTGACCTCAACCGCAGCAACTTCTCGCTTGACACGTCTCCATGTCTTGATGGGACCTCATCAAGATAAAAAGCTTCTGCACTGCAAAGGAAACAATCAACAAAACTAAAAGGCAACCCACAGAATGGGAGAAGATATTTGTAAATGACATATCAGATAAAGGGTTAGTATGCAAAATCCATAAATAACTTACCAAACTCAACACCCAAAAAACCAATAATCCAGCGAAGAAATGGGCAGAAGACATGAATAGGCACTTTTCCAAAGAAGACATCGAGATGGCCAACAAACATGTGAAAAGATGCTCTCAACATCACTCATCATCAGGGAAATACAAATCAAAACCACAATGAGATACCACCCCATACTGGTCACAGTGGCTAAAATTAACAATTCAGGAAACAACGAATGTTGGTGAGGATGTGAAGAAAGAGGAAACCTCTTGCACTGTTGGTCGGAATGCAAACTGGTGCAGCCACTCAGAAACAGCATGGAGGTTCCTAAAAAATTAAAAATAGAGGGTGCCTGAGTGGCTCAGTAGGTTCAGCATCCGACTTGGGCTCAGGTCATGATCTCGTGGTTCCTGAGTTCGAGCACCACATCAGGCTCTGTGCTAACAGCTCAGAGCCTGGAGCCTGCCTCAGATTCTGTGTCTCCCTCTCTCTCTACCCCTTCCTCACTCAAAGTCTCTCTCTCTCAAAAATAAAATAAACATTAAAAAATAAAAAATAAATTAAAAATAGAACTACCCTAGGACCCAGCAAGAGCACTACTAGGAATTTATTCTAAGGCTATAGGAGTGCTGATTCATAGGGGGACATGTACTCCAATGTTTTTAGCAGTGCTTTCAACAACAGCAAAATTATGGAAAGAGCCCAAGTGCCCATCGATGGATGAGCGGATAAACAAGATGTGGTTTATATACACAATGGAATACTACTTGGCAATGAGAAAGAATGACATCCTGCTATTTGCAATAATGTGGATGGAACTGCAGGGTATAACGCTAAGTGAAATCAGTCAATCAGTCAAAGAAAGACAGATATCTTATGTTTTCACTCATATGTGGAACTTGAAAAACTTACCAGAGGATCATGAGGGAACATAAGGGGGAAAAATAGTTTCAAAGAGAGAGGGAGGCAAGCCATAAAAGGATCTTGAATGCAGAGAACAAACCGAAGGTGGATTGGGGGGGGGGGGGATGGGTGATGGGCACCGAGGAGGGCACTTGTTGGGATGAGCAATGGGTGTTGTATGTAAGTGATGAACCATGGGAATCTAACCCCCAAACCAAGAGCACATTGTATACACTTTAAGTTAACTAACTGGACAATGAATTAAAAAACCAAAAAATAATAAAAATATAAAAGAATAAATAAATCGTTGGTCATGAAAAATAGAAAATCTCAGCACTAAATATAACATCACATTTCATTATATTGCATTTATTTGTGCTTATTTATTTCTATCTTCCAAAGTATGAGACAGCTCAAAATTCTAATTCTAAGCAACAGATTTAATTCTTCCCATACCAAAACTGTCTTGAAACTTCCTAAAAGCAGTAAAAAGTAAAATGAAGACAGAGCTGGGAGACAGAGGGCATGTGGAGGCCACAAGATTAGCACTGGTGAGAACAGAAGCAGGGCTGTTGACGGAAAGAAACAGAGGAGAAAAATAAATGAATATAAAGAGAAGGACTGAGGTAGAGGATGTAAGTAGGTTCAAGAGGCAGAGCCTAGGGGTGCCTGGGTGCCTCAGTTGGTTAAACGGCCGACTTCGGCTCAGGTCATGATCTCACGGTCCGTGAGTTCGAGCCCCACGTCGGGCTCTGTGCTGACACCTCAGAGTCTGGAGCCTGTTTCAGACTGTGTGTCTCCCTCTCTCTCTGACCCTCCCCTGTTCATCTCTATCTCTCTCTGTCTCAAAAATAAATAAACGTTAAAATTTTTTTTCAATTAAAAAAAAAAAAAGATGCAGAGCCTAGGAGAATTCCTTGATGCAATTCACACGAGGCAAATAATCTTTTTATGGAATGCCAGGACTTGAGCTGAAGCTGGGAAGATTGTAGTTAAAGGCAACAGGCCCACCAGACATAGGTAGCTCATGAACAATAAAATCACCGAAATCAAGAAAGCAGCAGGAACAGAGTGCCAGGAGCCAAAATAACCACACACTGTTTAATGAGTCACTAAATAATTCTAATGAAAATAATGCAGAAAATATTTATTGTGTACCTACAAGATGTTAGATGTACAACAGTAAAGAAAGCAGGATTCTCAGTGTTATGATGCTTAGGATTTCCTGGGATACAAATGTATTAATAAAGTTAGCACAGGCATTACTTATGAGGAGATGTGAAGGAATCAGCAAGTACTGTTACTTCAACAGGGAGACAAATTTTAGATTTACAGTTCAGGTTACAGTACAGGTTACATTTTCCTAAAGAAATGGCTTTTCATCTGAATCTTAAGAATGACTATGGATTAGGGGCGCCTGGATGGCGCAGTCGGTTAAGCGTCCGACTTCAGCCAGGTCACGATCTCACGGTCGGGGAGTTCGGGCCCCGCGTCAGGCTCTGGGCTGATGGCTCAGAGCCTGGAGCCTGTTTCTGATTCTGTGTCTCCCTCTCTCTCTGCCCCTCCCCCGTTCATGCTCTGTCTCTCTCTGTCCCAAAAATAAATAAACGTTGAAAAAAAATTTTTTTTTAAATGACTATGGATTAGATTTTGGAAGAGTTTCCTGATATGCATAAAGGCTTAACATGTTCCAAGAATGGTGGATATAAAGTGTAGAAAGTGAGGAATAGTGCCTCTAAAATATATTTCATATTTTTATCTAGACCTCCTCCAGGAAGCCTTCCTGATTTATCCTGACATGGCTGCTTGCCCTTCTTTGTGCTTCCTAACATTGTGTCTCCACCACTGTACTTACTAGATTTTGTGATAATTATCAACTTACATTTTCCGCACTGCATCACTGATTTACTCAGAAAGTACATGTCTCATTCATATTTATTTACCACATGGCCTACAAAAGTCTCAAGAAGACACTCAGTATATCATTATTGGATACAAAAACAATGCAGTTGTAAATGTAGTCATTATGTACACAACACTTAATTCAAAAACCACAGTCACAGAAAATAAAACTTCCCATTTTGTACTGTCCCAAGTACATCATTATTATCATCATGTGAATATATTTCTAATCTGAAGCCAGTAGGTGTCATCTACTATAAGAAATCAGAGGGCTATGTGGCTAATTTACTGAACGATCTGAATCCATAGATAAGCCTCATGAAAGGATTTAACTTTCCCCAATTCTTTTTCCCCCTGTAATCATATTTTTGTTTACTTTTTTCTGTACCTTAAAATTAACTTGGGCAGATCCAGCCACTTTCTAGTAACTAAAGTAGTGAACAATTCAGTTAATACAGCTTAAAATTTTATCTCTTATCTAATTGAGCTCTCTAATGTTCCCCTTCAGTCCTACATCAATAATTTTTTCCCCTAAGTCACAGGCTAGAGAAGACCAATATTGCTCTTCATTTTCCTCCCGGCTACCTTCTTCTTCTCTTCCAGTACCTTCAGGGGTGAGGTTTACATAACAATCAAAGAAAATGAGCAACTTTGTTTTTACTTTAAAGATTTAATTGTAGGGGTGCTTGGGTGGCTCAGTTAAGCGTCCCACTTCAGCTCAGGTCATGATCTCACAGTCTCTAAGTCTGAGCACCGCATAGGGCTCTCTGCTGACAGCTCAGAGGTTGGAGCCTGCTTCAGATTCTGTCTCCTCTATCTGACCCTCCCCTGCTGTGTTCTCTCTCTCTCTCTGTCTCTCTCTGTCTCTCTTAAAAAAAAATTAAAAAATATATTTAATTGTAGGAAAGGATAGACTCTTCAATAAATGGTTCTGGGAAACTGGACAGTTACATGTAAAACAATGAAAGTGAACAACTATTTTATACCATACAAAAAATTAACTCAAAATGGATTAAAGAATCTAAGGCCAGAAACCATAAACTCCTAGAAGAAAACATAGGCATGAAACTTCTTGCCATTACTCTTGGCACTATTTTTTTTGGATCTGATTTCTTTTTTTTTTTTATTTTTTTTTTAACATTTATTTATTTTTGAGACAGAGAGAGACAGAGCATGAACGGGGGAGGGGCAGAGAGAGAGGGAGACACAGAATCGGAAACAGGCTCCAGGCTCTGAGCCATCAGCCCAGAGCCCGACGCGGGGCTCGAACTCACGGACCGCGAGATCGTGACTTGGCTGAAGTCGGACGCTTAACCGACTGAGCCACCCAGGCGCCCCTTGGATCTGATTTCAAAGGCAATGACAACAAAAGCAAAAATAAACAAATGAGACTACATCAACCTACAAAGCTTCTGCAGTGAAGGAAACCATCAATAAAAAAAAAAAAAAAAAAAGCAACCTAACCTACTGAATGAGAGAAGGTATTTGCAAATCATTTATCTGGTAGGGGGTCAATATTCACAATATATAAAAAGCTCATGCACCTTAATAACAAAATACAATCCTATTTTAAGATGGGCAGATGATCTGAATAGACATTTTTCCAAAGATATACAGATGAGCAACAGGCACATGGAAATATGTTTAACATCACTAATTATCAGAGAAATACAAGTCAAGGCCACAATGAGATACTCTTGTCAGAATGGCTTGTATCAAAAAGAGAAGAAATAACAACTGTTGGCAAAGATGCGGAGGATGTGGAGGAAAAGGAACCCTCATACACTGGTAGTGAAAATGCAGACTGGTGCAGCCACTATGGAAAACTGGAGGCTCCTTCGAAAAACTAAAAACAGAACTGCCGTATGATCCATCAATTCCACTACTGAGTATTTATCCAAAGAAAACAAAAACACTAATTCAAAAAGATATATGTAGGGACCCCTGGCTGGTTGAGTTGAAGGCGTGTGTGACTCTTGATCTCAGGTTTGTAAGTTTGAGCCCCATGTTGGGTACAGAAACTACTAAAATAAATGAATGTTTAACATAAATGAATAAAAACATATATATTTATATGCATCCCTATGTTTACTGCAACTTTATATACAAGAAGTTACTAAGATATGGAAGCCACTTAAGATAGATAAATGGATAAAGAAAATGTAGTATATACATGCAATGGAATACAACTGAGCCCTAAAAGAAGAATGAAATCTTGCCACCTATGACAACATGGGTGCGCCCCGAGGATATTATGCTAAGTGAAATAAGCCAAACAGAGAAAGACAAACCCCCTGTGATTTCACTTATATGTAAAATCTGAAAAACAAAACAAGTGAACAAAACAAAACTCAGATGCAGAGAACTGGTGGTTGCCAGACAGGAGGGATGGCTGGGTAAAGTTGACAAATTTCCGGTCATAAGATAAATACATCATGTATTTATTTATTTTTTTGGTACAGCACGGCGACTATAGTCAACAATAGTGTACTGCATATCATGTAACTTTATGTGGTGACGGGGAAATTAGACATTGTGGCAAACATTTCACAGTTTCTACAAATACTGAATCATTATGTTCTACACTTGAAACTCACAGAACGTTGTATGTCATTTATACATGAACTTAAAAAAAATAATAAAATTGTAGTCTTCTCTTGGTCAACAATTGTGTTCTTTAGGCAGAAATCCAAATGCTGACTCTCTGAAGGGGTCTGGGATGAAAACCTGGGCAGGGTCCTCCCTTTGCTCCAGGCATGGGAAATGAGATTGCTGCGACTGTTTCCAAATCCTCCCTCCAGTTCCCTCCTGCAATGGCATCCTCCATGGCTCTCTTACTCTTTGGTCCTTGTGCCTGACAGGCAACTCTGTTTTTGGAAACATAGACCTAGACTTTCTACTTCCTTTCTTAAATAGTAACAGAGGGGCGCCTGGGTGGCGCAGTCGGTTAAGCGTCCAACTTCAGCCAGGTCACGATCTCGCGGTCCGGGAGTTCGAACCCCGCGTCGGGCTCTGGGCTGATGGCTCAGAGCCTGGAGCCTGTTTCCGATTCTGTGTCTCCCTCTCTCTCTGCCCCTCCCCCGTTCATGCTCTGTCTCTCTCTGTCGCAAAAATAAAAAATAAAATAAAATAAAAAAACGTTGAAAAAAAATAGGAACAGAGATCTGTGAGCCTGACGTGTAAGCAGATGTTCAATCAAGGATTAGTGTTCTAGTCCTCTTTTCTTGCCATAAATCAAATCCATGTCAATGAGAGGCAATATGACTTTGAATGAGTAAAGCATCCAGATACAAAAAACATGGATGGAGTTGAAGCCAGATTCTGATGGGTGATAGCTGTGTGTAACTCTGAGCAAGATGTTTTTCCATACTTTAATGTCCTCATCTGTAAATTGGAGATAATAGCAGCTCCTACATCAGAGAGTAGCTGTGAGAAGCAGATGAGTTCATGGTAAGTGACATGTGCTTAGTCCATTTCCTGCTGCATACTGAGTACTCAATAAATGTTAGTTATGATTATATTTCTCTTGGATACCTGAATTCGGTGGCGAGATAGAACCTTCCATCTTTTTCCCCCAAAGAAGGGAAAGAGCAATTTCCTTAATAAGGATAATGTATTCCCAATGTCTTCTGTCCCTTAGATTCATCTAGTGCTTTAAGAAGGGAATAGGGCCTGATGTTTATGTCCCCATAACTGGGTCTGGTACTCCTTAATGAAGCTGTTCATAGTCTCATGACTCTCTTTATTATGCGTGGATACTTGGCTATAATTCCAAGACAACAGAAAAATTCACATCTAACATCCTTTTTACATGAACATGAAACAAGATATTACAAGTGCCATTCTACATCCACCAATGAAAAGGAAACTTTAAAAATTTAAGTGTAATCAATAAGCACAACTATCTTTTAAATGCCCTGAATCTTTGGCATATTATGAATGGATTCTAAATTGTGTGGCAGACCACCAAGATCCTTCCAGGTCCTTCTAGAGCCATTAGACGCTACGACTGATTTTAATTTCAAAGGCACAGCCAAAAGCGGAAGGAAAAACCTCTTCATTATGTATGACAGAAAAGAAGGGGTGGAAGAACCACACAGTGTAACCAAACACAGATACTTCCCAATTCAGCATTCTTGTTCTATGAATCATTCATTCTTACAGAAAGAAATAAGAGAAAATTCAGTCATAATGCAAGAATGTCATGGGAAAGGAGAAGAATCTGAATCTGGAAAGCTTAAAAAAGAAAATCCTTTCTGAATCTATATTGACAGACCAAAATCATTTTAGATAGAATGTTTTATCACATTAAAAGGGCAGACAAGAAAAAAATGGCACAGCAAAGCGAATATGAAAGAACGAGATGCAAAGGAAAAGAAGCAAAGAAGATGAGAAGTTAGAGAATAAATGTTGGGATTACTGAACAATGAGTTAAATGTTGCCGGATAATGCATTAGAAATGGACTTGCACAAACTTAAAAGATAGAAAATGGAATTTTTTAGTGATTATAAGTAGTGTTTTCCTGACGAACCAACTGAATTATCAATTTCTTTATAAAGATGAGTATCCCTAGAGAAGCTATCTTCAAATAGACCATCTTGTAAGTGCTTCTGATTGAGCCTGGATGTTTTTGATGATAAGGGGCTCATCCATCTCTCAGCCTCCAAAACACTCCTATCTTCAACTTCCCATACCTGACTCCAAGGAGAGACACTTGACTGTCACAAATAACAAATGCTTACTTTACATTTATTTGGTTGAAAAATATTGGACACATCAGTAAGTCAAGTGTTTGTTTTTATTTAAGCCGTTTTCCCCCCTAGGAAGGAATTGAGGACGAAGTAAATTTTATACCAAACCAAATTCTGAGCAAGCAGAAAGAAGCTACACAGAAATTCAGGTGAGTAGGTCACCAAAGAATCAACTAGATTTTAATACCTCCCTAGGGCGTTTCTTTTTAAATTCATTTCCTTTGTAAATAGATGAGCTAAGGACACACTCTGAGGTGTGAAATAAGAAACTCCAGTAGTGTAGGGTAGCACTTACTCTAATCTCTTTTGATGCAATATACTGATTCTTTTTCATAACGCATCGTGGACGTTCAGGATTATTATTTATCAACATATACAAAATCTGGCAAACATATTTTGGGTTTAATTTTAAGATCAGCTAATTGACGTGGTTCTAATTCTTCTTCCTCAGTGTGTAGTGTGTAACGCAGTAATACTTGGATGCTTCCACACAGCATAATGAACAAAACAAAACAAAATCAGGCTTTTTAAAAAGTACTAATACAAAGAAGGGCTCTGAATCTTGAATTTTCTGGAAATAATCATTTCATTTCAATCATTTCAGCCAACATCATTTAAAAATATGATGGCAGATTCTCATGTCCAAAAACAGCATGTTGAATATAAATGAAATTTTGTAGTTGGTATTGTTGTTTTGCTGATTGAAAGTATTGGAACTCCCTTAGTCGCATAAAAGTAAACCTCAGAGTTCATTGTAAATATGGATTTTCTTTCCTTTCCGGACAGCACAATCTATTCAATGACCTACAGAAAATATTATTCAAACGTACTTATGATTCTCACACAATACACAATTTGTATTATATCAGCAAGGTATGCAATTGTAAAAACTGGTTATACTCTCATCAATTTAAAAAACTTCAATATGTGTTGCTTCCATTTTCGGAATTTTGATTAAAATTATTTAAGGGATTTCCAAAGGGCTACTTAAAAACTCACATAGAATGTCAGACATTTATTTTGCCATGAGATTACATTCCACAACTCCCCAACTACCCCATGTACAATGGCTTCCTCAGTTTTGAACAATTTCCTAAGACTCTTATGAAAGCAATTTTAGGAACCTATAGATTCTCAGCAAAACAGGAATCACTGGCAGATAGTTGTGAAAGCCCAGAATCAAAACAGTTCATCAGATGATCAGGAAAGAAACTCTGTCTCATCAGCTAAGAAATGTAGTTGCTACTGGGGCAAGGGCAAGTGTGACACCACTTCTATTCTACATCCTTCTTGTTCCCAGTGCTACAGTCAGTATAAGATGGGACTGGCAAGGAATGAACAGACAAAAACAGGATACATGAGAACCACAGAATTTTAGAATCAGCAGAAGCCTTAGAGTTTCTTTCATTTAACGATGGTTGTAAAGGTATGCCATAACACACGATATTATTACATGACCTGCACATACCTTCTACATCCCTCTATTCACCTCAGGCAGGCACCAGTAGGCTTTCCAGCAACCTCCGGTCAGCCCTATGTCCCCACCATGACATCCCTAAAGTGACAAATGCCTACACTGGCTTTGAGAAGAGATTTCAAAACCATATTACTAAAAAAGAAGCAATGTTAGTTGAAGCTCCATAATGAAGAACATTCTAAGATATATTCTTAAATAAAAATAGCAACATGCAGAACACTAAGCAAAAATGCTAATGCATAACAGGCGTGCTAGTTTGAAATCAAGTTCCATTCCCTGTACAATACATCTGGCCATTTCATATTTTGAAACCTTCAAGAGTTTTTAACGGTTATGTACTATTCCAGAGCATAGATTTGCCATCATTTGTCTGGTAATCATTATATATATTTTTGTGGGCCCTTATAATTTTGTCCTTTGGATAAATTCCTAAAAGAAAAACATCAACATCAACACACATATTTCCCATCTGTCTTCCACAAATGTTCCAACAGCAAAAGTGTATGAAAACCCATTTCCTTGCACCTTTCCAAAACGTTGTTTGTGTATGCGTTCATATGTACAAACCAAAATCTAAGTTAACAAATGACCACTCATACTTCGGTTTGCATTTCTCCAATATTACTGAGTCTAAACATCTTTCATGTAAGTGAATACTGACTCTATTTGTCTTTCACAAATCATACATTACCTACTTTTCTAAGCGAGTAATTTGATTTTTCCCCTCTGACTCATAAGATGCTTTCATACGTTAAAAGACACCGATTTTGTCACATTTTGCAAATTCTGCAAAATTTTGGTCGTTTTGTACTTTGAATATATAATTTGAAATAGGGATCCAACTCTGCCTCCCAGAGTATTATTTGTCCATATTCCATTTCCTAAAACTCTTATGTGTTCTTTTTTTTTTTTTCCAACATTTATTTATTTTGGGGACAGAGAGAGACAGAGCATGAACGGGGGTGAGGCAGAGAGAGAGGGAGACACAGAATCGGAAACAGGCTCCAGGCTCTGAGCCATCAGCCCAGAGCCTGACGCGGGGCTCGAACTCACGGACCACGAGATCGTGACCTGGCTGAAGTCTGATGCTTAACCGAGTGCGCCACCCAGGCGCCCCTCTTATGTGTTCTTTTTAATAGCTTCATCTACCATATTCTAAAGTCTAAAAATTTCTAGTTTTTTTATTCATCTGCACGGTTCTCTCTAAATTTATAATTCATTTTAATTTTTTCCTTCTTTCTTCCTTCCGTCTGCCTTTTTTCTTTCTCCCTCCTTCCTTTGTTTTCTTTCTTCTTCCTTCCTTCCCTCTTTCCCCTTAATTTTCTGCTGTTTGTGTACTACTTCATCCCATCTTTATCTTTTTTCTTCTTTTATTTCCTCCCTGATGTTTCTGCAAGAAATTAGCTAGTAACTCTGGGTGTTTTTCTTGATGTTCCTGTTGATGTTCCAGATCTGGGCAAAGCACATACAATTTTGCTAACACATCAACCGTATCTGACAGTTACACCAAACTAAAGACCTAATGTCAATCCCCAGTGAAGAGGCTGGGCAGAGGGAAGAAAGAAAAAAAAAAAACAGAATATAAATACGTTTGTTTCTGACAAAGGTCCATCCATACTACATGTATGACCATGAGAAGTTGAACTACCTCTCAGTAGTTATATGTGCTCAGTATATATTTAGTCACTGCCTTCAAATTATTATTATTTTGATGATTTTAGCTTTTGAGACTATTTCATTATTTTTGGTTAATGAAATCCCCTGCTCCTTCTATACCCTTACTCTTCTTTGTCAAAATAGTCTTAACTATTTTATCTCCTTGCAAAATAAATTTATTTTGCAAAGCTTCCTCCAAAACTCATTAAAATATTCATGGTGATTATGTTAAAAATGTACATTGATTTGGAGAAAAATGTTACACATACTGTTACATAACATTTAATATCAAGACTTATTTTCTTCCTCTTTAAGTTTTTTGTTTATTTTTCATCATTTGGGTCCTACATATTTCTTGATAATCTTACTTCAAGGTACATCAATTAAGAATAAATTATTAAACAGAATCATTTTCTACTCAATTTTATATTTTACCATATGTAAATATTTATAGCGTCCCTGTATAGCTACTATAATTGAATACCTTGCTGAACTTTATTGCCAATAAATTTTAGTTGATTAAGTACATTTTCAAATAGTGATAGCTTTATATGATTCATTACAATAGTTAAAATTATTACACCTCTTTACTGTCATTTGGCATTATCAATAACTTTCTGAGCTGCTTTAAACATAGTGGAGCTTGTGATAATGGATATCTTTACTTCTTTTCCACTTTATAAAAAATATATTGTTTTGAATGATGTGTTGTTTTATAACAGATTTCATAATATTGAAAAACTTTTGCATTCTAAAGATTAACCTACTGATTTGTGCACTGTTATTCTTTCAATATGCAAAAATTCAATTTAAACATTTTATTTATGTAAAATTACATTTTTCATACGTGAAATTAGGAACTTCCTTTCCTCCATTCTTTTTCTCTAATTTTATATTCTAATCATGCTGGGTTCATAAAATCAATTGAGAATCGGTTAATCTTCACACAAGATAATCAAATACTCGGTTGTGCTCTATTATTTCCCTGAGGAAAGTGAATATTCTCCTCTTAATTGTCATCTTTACCTTTTTTCTTGAGAGCTGGGTGAATTCTTAATGTTGGTTTCTGCAATAGACTGAATTGTGTATTCATCCAAAATTTATATGCTGAAATCCTAACGCCCAATGTCATGGTATTAGGAAAGAGTTTAGGGGAGGTAATTAGGTCACTAGAGTAGAGCCCTCCTAAATGGGATTAGTGTCCTCATATAAAGAGACTCAGAGGTCCCCCTTCACCCCTTGAGTCATGTAAGATTACAGAGAGAAGACATCTATCTATGAACCAGGAGGCAGGCTTCACAGACACCTACTCTGACAGCACCTTGATCTTGGACTTCACAGCCTCCAGGACTATGAGAAATAAGTATTTGTTAAGCCAGTCTATGGTATTCATGTTAGAGCAACCCAAATTATTAAGACAGTATCTAATTAATAACTCTGCAATATCTAATATACTTTCTGTCACCTCCATTATCTTCTAATTTAATCACTTGATAAGTTACAATATGCTTGTTTTTGTTTTTGTTTTCCAAGACGACTATATAGGAAGTTTTTCCTTTGAGCCCTAATACATATATAGAACTTTTTTTCTCACTGCTGCTCTAACATATAAAATGCTGCATATGTGGATCATTATATTTTAATCTCACATTTCTCTAAATATTTTTCCAAGGTAGTATGGAATTAAGTATTGTACAGAAGTTCAAGACCTTATATCTATTAATAGATGAACAGACTATATGCTTTAATTTTGATGTATGGAGGATGGCACTTTATTATCTAGCACTGGAAGTATAATGAAGCAGTATATGAGAAATTCTGTAGACTTCTATTGAAAGTAACATGACCACAAGAGTGTCAAAATGAAAAATTTAGATTTATCTATAGTTTTACATGGCCAACTTAAAGATCTAAAGGCTTCAAGAGGTAAGGTAAGGGATGAGATACAAGTATAATAGTGGCATGGAGTTTTATTTCCATAACAAATGGTTTTGTTTTCTGTACGTGATTGTTAGAAATTACAAAGGATGTGCTACAATCTCATTCTTTTCCTGGTAGTTTTTGCTGTTGATTCCCTGCTCAACTTCCATTACCTGCTGGGATGAAAATTCTCTAGTAACAATAAAAGCAGAAGATGATTCTAAGCTGTAGCCACTGAATTTTTTCCAGTTACAGATCTCCAAGAGAATGCATTTTTGTATTTTCCTCATCTTGGGTTAATGTTTTTACTTTTGTTTTCCCCTCAGTCATGATGTCAATGAGTTAAATAACATAAGTAAACTATATGATTTATTATCTCTAGTGAATTAATGTTACCTGGAGAAGCAGTCAGTTAGTAGTACCAAGTGGTTTTCTTCAATATGTATGCTAAACTTTATTCTTTTTTGGGAGGGGGAGGGGAGAGAAAGCACATGTGTAGGGGTGGGGGTGGGAGTGGGGGAAGCAAAGGGAGGGAGGGAGAGAGAATCCCAAGCAGGCTCCATGCTCAGCATGAAGCCCAATAGGGGGGCTCAATCCCAGAACCCTGGGATCATGACCTGAGCTGAAATCAAGAGTCAGATGCTCAACTGACTGAGCCACCCAGGTGCCCCAAACTTTACTCTTTTACAGACTACACAAATACCATGTTATTATTTGTACATTATAAATGCCTCCAAAAACCTTCTACCAGAAATTCCTCAAACTTGATCATAGTTATGATCTTCATTTGCATGTGTCATTTTAATTTTGTTGCCTTGGAGAGCAAGCCCCAGTGTTAGGGCAACCTGGCATCAGAAATATATCGGATCTTTTTGACTTTCAATTAAACTGTATGTCCTCAGCTCACCACTAATTAATTAGTGGTCACATGAATTCCTAATTTAGTCTTTCTCCGCAAGATTTTAATAAATTATACATCTCCCTTTTAATTTAGAAAGTTCAAACATTCTCTATTAACCAAATTTTGTACTTTTTTTTCTGAGCCAATGCAATGGAGTTCTCTTTGGTCAATGATGCCCTCTCAATAATTGTTCTTATAAGCTAATTGTGGCAGTGTCCATGGTTATACCTAGTTTAACACTTAGGAACCTGGAAGTTAGTTCCACAGTGGTATTCATATATTTGATGCAATACTTCTTTTTTTTTCCAAATGAATTCCACCTGATGTTCCATAGCCTCACTTGCCCATGTTGGATGCATTGTGGTCTCCAGACCACAAGAATCAACTTCAGCATCAGCATCATCTGGCACCTTTCTGCAAATAAAATTCATGGGCCCCACTCCAGGACTACTGAATCAGAAACCCTGGGAAGGGGGACCCAGCAATCTTAAGAGTTCAGCTATAAAATTCTGACATATTTGTTCATTTATCTATACTACATTTGGGGTTAATATTTTTTCTCCAGATATTGGTATTTCTATCCTTCCCTAGACTGTAGCACTTGTTTATACTGTTCCTCCAAATTATATTCTCTTGGGGATTTGGTAGAGAAATGTTGGATACACACACCGAAGATCCCTTGAGGTCACTCTAAAGATCACCTTGATGCAGCATTATGTACCTTTATTGTGTAGGTATAAGAAAAAATTATGGCAGGTTCTAAGAGGAGGCAGACACAGTTTTAGCTTTCCCACAACATTCTTATTAGTGCCTCTTTGTACAGTTTCTCCCCTTGATAAGTCTCTAGTATTAAATGACATATTTATCCTATTTGCTAACAGGATCTGTCCTGAATGGAATGGTGTGCCTGTGGATCCATTCCTTATTCTATTAACATAAATATATGGGGTGCCTGGGTGGGTCAATTGGTTGAGTGTCCGACTTGGGCTCAGGTCATAATCTCACAGGTAGTGAGTTCGAGCCCCATATGGGAATCTGAGCTGCTTTGGATTCTGTGTCTCCATCTCTGCCCCTTCCCCACTTGCGCTTGGTCTTTTCTCTCTCTCTCTCATACATAAGTATTACATATATATATATATATATATATATATATATATTATATATATATGTGTATATATATATATAAATATATACACATATATATGCCCTAAGAGTATATAAATAAAAGCATATATATGAAAAAATACATATGGAAAAGTACATATATATGTATATATATATGTTTATGTGTGTATATACACATTACATTCCATTTCTTTTCATTTTTCATTTCCAATGTATTTTCATTTCCTCATGATCTTAACTGGCTAGCTAAATGGATACATTGATTTATGATTTTAAGACTAAAATTAATAAAATAAAAGACAACATGAAATTCAAGGTCAGAGAGCAGGATGTGGCTACTGATGCTGACAGTTACCAGCTGTGTGTTGATGGGTGAACTACTTAACATCTCTTAGCCTCTACTTTCTCAATTGAGAAAAAAAATGATACAAAATTCTAGATTGTTGCGAGAATGCAAAATAAGTAAGTAAGACATCAAGACTGATTAGGAATCCAATGCATTTGGCTCTTACTAAGCAATAAAGCACTAAGTTACTAAGCAATACATCTTTAATCTGTGACCACTATTAGATATCCTTTGGCTTATAAAAAGCATTCAACAAATAAGTCCAAAGGAGTGGGAAAATTAGATACCTGGTTTCAATTATAGGACCAGAGGAATAACCACCTATCTTCGTCTATCTATTCATATGCACAATCACATACATCTTTCACTATAGAACAATAATTGGTTTCAAAATGTTTGCTTATGGCCCATTAATTTCTATTATTAGTGGGAAAACTCCAGTATTCCTATTAATGGAAAAGTCATCGTGCTGGTAATAACAGTAACATGTGTTTGAAATTACATATCATAGGTAACAATAAATTCCTTCTCTACACATGAATAATAAACTATAAAAATTCCAAAACTAAGCTTGGCAGTCTTTCAGAGGCTGGATAAATTACACTTAAGTACTATTTAGAACATTCCCAATATGTTTGGGTGTAATGTTTGCACACAATCAAGGCGATCTTCTAGGAAAAAAGCTTGAATTTTGATGCAAGCACATGGGATATAGAGCAGGCTACCCACATTCACACACTAGGAAGAGAAACTGATGAGTCTACGTTACATGCGTTCCAACCCTGTGATCTGCCTCCAGGCCCCATAAGATAAATGCATCGTTAAAATAAATAAAAATAAGTCCCTGCAAGTAAAACTAGACAAAGATTATTGTGTATGAATCAAACTGCCAAAGAGTCACAATAAGAACACTCACAGAGAGCACTTCAACCTTCATGAATGAAGTTTCTGTCATGCGTGGGAGGATGCCAGAGCTGAACCAGGTGAAGAGAATGTACCTGAACCTTTGGTTGGTAGAAAAAGATAAACATACAAGAAAATGCACCACATTTTTTTATTACTTTGTCTACACATCACACAATCTGACCTCTGGTGTCTCAGGCCCATATTTAACAACTTTTCATCTAACAATTTCTACCACTCCCTCAGCAACCACTAAAAGCCATAACCTTTGGAGGATATAATTGGAGAAAGCTACCACTCCTAGCTTATGGTCTCTCCCAAATGGGTTTCTGATTAAGAGGTACAAAGTCTTTGAAGGAGACTGACCTTTAGAAGATGGAAAAAGAAATGGGGCAAAGTGCATAAGAATATTCAGGGCCAAGGAGAAGAAAAGAATCAACAAAGTGTCATGGTAACCAATGTCAAATCCAGATGTCATATTTGCAGGCCTGGGGAAAGAGTACAAATGGAGGCTCACATGCCATATATCTAAATACCTAAACATTTAAAGGCTGCAAATCAAGTCGATGTCATAGGTGTTAGGCTTTTTTGTTATGAGGTCAACAGCTTCGGGTAATTTCTATTTCATCATCTATTGCTACGAACTACTCCGAGCACTTATGGGTCTCAAACCACAGTGTTTCCTATTTGCTCAGGATTCTGCAATTTGGGCAGTGCTTGGTGCAGACAGCCTGTCACTGTTTCTTGTGGCATCAGCCAGGATGGTACGAATGGCTAGGGATGGCAAAAATGACTCCGCTAGCATCACTGGCTCGACTCCGTTCCTGCTGCTGGATAGTGCCTCAGTTGCTGTGTGAGTTGGGTCCTCCGGGAAGAAGATATGGAGATAGAGTTAGGATTGCCAGTAGTTTTCGGGGGTGTGGGGTGGACGAATGCCTAAGAAAGTTAAAACAGGGAGCATGCCTTTATGCCATGATGCAGATGTGGCACCTATAAAATGGAAGGAGGCAGGAAACTGAATCCAGCAGGGAGACTTCAGTGCAGATGGCAAAGCCTCAATCAACCCATTGTAGGGCTCCATAGCACACACTGTCATGCTGAGCAGGGGCCAGACCCTGGTGTCCCCGCCCTGCCCAGGTGGAGTCTGGGGGCTGGCTGAGAACAGCATGGCCCCAGCTTGAATGCTGAGGTAGAGCCTGAAGGAGCATCAGCCGACAGCTCTCAGCTAACTGCACTCCCTGCTGAAAGGAACGTACCTTCTCAAAGGACATGCACCTCCGTGGGTGCCACAGGGGTCTGAGCTCCCTCCCAGGAAAACGATCTCAGGCATGGTGTATGGCATCTCCCAAGGGCCACTTCTGCTATCCTCTACTGGTGAAAGCAAGCCAAAGGGCCAACCCAGATTTAAGGGGAGGAGATTATACAAGAATGTAAATACCAGAACACATAGTTCAATGACAGTCTCCAAAGTAACCATCCAGACTGGAAGCACTGACGGGCCCGTCCTCACATTTGCACGTCCTGCGGCACCAGTATTCATTGGAGCCCTCATGCCTCCTAATTATTTTATGTTATTGATTAAAGTAGTTAACTATTAAGATATATTCTCCTATCTTGACAAATATAATCTCCTAAGGACCTGAAGGACCAGGCTCAAAATCAGAATTCTCATATTTCTCAGGTCTTCACATTAGAATGTGAGACTAACTGGTTTCTAATCCTCTGCTCCCAGCCTGGGATCATCCACCTTTTCTGCCAGCCCCAGCCCCTCTAGTAAGGCCTATCGCACATGCGTCTAGACACCCCAGATAACACGTCCCAGATCCATTCACATCGTCCACCCTTCCCTTCCTTCACTTGAGAAAAGCTGACTTTTGACCAGATCTCTGCCTGGCCCAGTCTGCCGCTGGGAAGATGGCCTAAGGTAGAGGCTCCGACAGGCCCTAGAAGAATCCAGGATTCTGCCTACCCAGAACAAAGTCTAAAGGGAAAGACATGGGCTATAAAACGGCAAGCTCATTGATCTGCAAATGTCTTACCTTACGGAAGTAGGGGGCACTGCCAGAGGAGGGCTCTGCAGAAGGCAAAGCCCAGAGCAGAAATCCTCTTTATCTGGGCAATACTGGCTGATGAACTGGGAAGTGTCAAGAGGAGCAGAATACTGGGGGACTTCACGTTCCCCATCGCCTATTCACAGCCCTCTCTGAAATGGCCTAAAGTAAACACATATGGGAGAACGTACATATACAATACAATGGGGTACAAATACAATGGGGTATTTTCTTACATACTATAGAAAAGCTTATGAATGTATTTAAAAATATGTATGATATATAAAAATATAAATATTAAAATGAATGGCCATGGCTATCTGTACTGATCTAGAAGCACATGACACAAGATTACATTTCTTTTTTTCCTTTTTTTTTTTAACGTTCATTTATTTTTGAGACAGAGAGAGACAGAGCACGAACAAGGGGGGGGGGCAGAGAGAGAGGGAGACACAGAATCGGAAGCAGGCTCCAGGCTCTGAGCCATCAGCCCCGAGCCCCACGCGGGGCTCGAACTCATGGACCGCGAGATCGTGACCTGAGCTGAAGTCGGACGCTTAACTGACTGAGCCACCCAGGCGCCCCAACAAGATTACATTTCAAAAGCATGTTTAACATGCAATGTATATTTTTGCCTAATATTTAAAGATAGTGAAATAAACCAAAACCAACGTAAGCATCTATAAATACATTTCCATAGCTTGGAGAACACAGGGGTAAATGTGACCAACCTGTTAACACAGATCACATTTAGGATCAACAGAGGGTACAGAATAGGATTGAAAAGGGACTTTCTGAGGTTCTTTTCATGTGTGTCTCTATCGTTTTTACTTATTAAAATAGGTAGACACTTTTCCATGTTTTACAAAATTAAATCAAATAATTTAAAGTGAAGGTAAATGGAAGCTATTAAAGGTAGAATTTTTTAAAGGGTTGTTAAGAATTACAAAAGACACACAGCAGTCAAAGAGAATAAAAATGTAGGAAAGGTCATCAGATTTGGTGACTTAAAGGTCATTGTACAGTGTGCCATTTAAACGGAGTAGTAGAGGACAAAATTGACAGAGGTTTAAACAGCAAGTGGAGAGAAGGGGGGAAAAAGCATTTGTGACCACTGATGGCCCTCTCTTCTCTTAGCAGGCTACATCAGTGTCCCTCAAGCTGAATTCTGTAAATAGTGTTAACAAGCAGGCTTAAAATTAAAAAATAAATACAAAACGAAAAGATTCTGAATGATCGCATTTCTATTTCAACGACTCAATTTCCACTGTGTCAAAAGAGCAAACAGCTCTGAGGAACAGTAAATAAATTGCTCAACTTTATTTAAAAATTTCCTGAGCATACTTGGGCATGAACTTATGATCTTTCATTTTATTTTTCCACCAAACCCACACAATTATAACCATATTATGTTAGACCGTTCTTATATATATAAGAACTACAACATTCTTCTGATTCCACTTAAATTTAGGAAAACATGATTTGGCAGAGGGGACAATGTCAGAGCCAAGGCGCTTTTATGATTAAAACATATTATAGAGCAGTTTCCACCATAATTCAAATTTTATGAGCTTGTGTCAGGAGAAGAATATGCTTCTATCAATAATGAACTAGCATCTCTTCTCAAATTGCTTTCAGGGTTCACTGGGTCTGTGGAAATTAAAAAGGCGATGGTGACTTTAATAACCAATAAAATGACTAACATCTATGCAAGTTTGTAGTGGAAATGACTATCTGTTCTTTTAAGATTATAATTTATATAAGGATTACAATTCAGAATATAGCCACAATAACGGACCAAATAAAAGCAAAATTGAAGAAGTCCACTCTCAAAATAACTCTTTATTTCATGACTTTACTGTAGACGCTGAATAACTCAAATGCTAAGAATATTTCTTATTTGAAGAAGGATTATGCTACAGACATGGAACAGAGGAATATGTATGAGTAACAAGAAACAAAACCTTAATTTGAAAAACAGCAAAATATTCTCTAAACATACCAATGAAACAAATAACTTCTTTTTTTGGTATAAAAAAGTTCAGACATATAAAAAAGAAAAAAAAAGTCTCTGGACTTAACAAACCTAAGAAGTGAAATACAGAAAATACAGATAAATCTTCTACCCTAACTCACTGCTCACCCTTATCCCCAGAGGATACCATTATTATGAATTTAGGGTTTGTCAATTTCAAGTTACTATATATGAACTTGGCATTATACACAAATATGCATTATTTTGCAAAATACACCAGTGTTTTGCATATTTTAAAACTTATAGAACAGGTATTATGTGGCACGTATTCTCTGCAATTTACTTTTCTTCTATATCGTATTGAGATTGTTATATGTGCCAACTGCATGTATGTTTTCTTCACTGGTTTCACTCGTGTATAAAACTTATTTACCCAGAGTTTACACTTTATTATTTATCCATTCTCCTATTCATTAACACATTGTTTCCATGTTTACACTTTGCAAACGACACTGATATGAACATTCTTACTCATGTCTCCTCAGGCACATAGCAGAGTTTTTCTAAACTGTCCAATTGCATTCACACTTTCAGAATGTATGAATGCAGATTTTCAATTTTACTATCTCTTGACAAATTTATCCCCAATATTGCTATACCAATTTTCACTATCACCAGCTCTCTGGGAGATACTCTGCTGCTCCTTACCAAAAACTTAATATTGCCATGGTTGTAAAACTTTAGTTTCTGAATGCTGTAAGCTGAGTTTAAATTGTACCTCTATCAATCAGTAGTAAAATTCCACATATATAATAGGATTATACATATGTGTGTGTGTGTGTGTGTGTGTGTGTGTGTGTATTCAGAACAAAATGTTCAATTCAGACAGAACACCTCTGTTGGGTTTTTAATTGGATTACAATGAATTTTTAAATTAATTTGGACAGAATTAAGATCTTTAGAGTTTTAGACATTGTACTCTTGCACACAGATCTCTGCCTCTCTAAATTTCTAATACCTTTCCAAATACCTTATTTTTTCCAAAAGTCCTCAGGTTTTTAAATTAAATTTCTTAGTCACCTCATATTTTTCTTTTTATTTGAAATGGTAGTATACTTTGGTCTTATTTCTCTAAGTAAGGATACTAATAAACAGCCTTAGAGTAGCTATGACAGAAAATTTTCTTCTATTCTTAGCTTTAGAAGAGTTTTAATTATGAAAAGGTGTAAAAGTTTCATTCTCTAATTTCCAAATTTGAAAGGTAACCATTAATCTTTTCTCTTTAATTTTTTTTTAATGTTTACTTATTTTTGAGAGAGAGAGAGAGAGAGAGAGAGACAGAGACAGAGAGACACAGCATGAGCAGAGAGGGGCAGAGAGAGGAGGAGACACAGAATCAGAAGCAGGATCCAGACTCTGAGCTGTCAGCACAGTGCCCGAAGCAGGGCTCGAACCCACAGACCGTGAGATCATGACCTGAGCTGAAGTCAGACAGTCAACAGACTGAGCCACCCAGGCACCCCTAACATTGCTAACTTAAATGTATTGTGACAAGACATGATCAGCGCTTACCAATTCTTTGATTGTTGCCAGGATTTACACCCCCGCCCCCCAACTCTCCATTATCTTCTAAGTAGTAATAAGACTCTTGGCCACACATGTTGTTGCTGAGGGAGAAGACCACTTTCTCCAGCCTCCCTTGCTACACATGCAGTCTGTCAGTAGACTAGCTTATATGAACACTCAGTAGGATTTTTCACCTTGCACATGCTCTGGCTTTTGTTCCCTGCCCAATTCCCTCCTATACATATGTTACTCACCACCTGGTATCTGCTTGTGTGACCAGGACAGCTTTGAAATATAGAACTCTTTCACTTATCTTGACTCATTCCTTTTTCGTTTATAAGGATTTTTCTTGGACTTTTGTCAGGATTGAAATTATATGCATTTAAAGTGATTTTTAAAATTTTTTAATGTTTATTTATTTTTGAGAGAGAGAGTGAGAAAAAGTGCGAGCAGGGGAGGGGCAGAGAGACAGGGAGACACAGAATCCGAAGCAGGCTCGAGGCTCTGAGCTGTGAGCACACGGCCCGATGAGGGGCTCGAACTCATGAACTGCTGGATCACAAACTGAGCCGAAGTTAGACAATAAACCAACTGAGCCACCCATGCACCCCATAAAGTGATTTTTAAAGCATAGTCTAGGCTGTATTTTTAGCTTTTCTCTCCCAGAAGAGTTTATAGTTTACCTACTAAATCATATTTCTGTAATTAAAGCCAAACCATTGATTTTTGTCTTTTTATGTTGTATATAAATTGATGGTTTCAATGTAGAAAATCAGAAAACCTCAATTAATAAATGTTTTCTTCTTTCCAGTTTCATTGCCACCTATTTCTATTTCCTTTTTGTTGCATAGGTGTTCAAGTAAAATTTTCAATAAAAATGCTAAGAGGAGGCCTTTCTTATCTTTTTCTCAAATTAAAGTCCCTATCAGTATATTTTCCTATTGTAACTTTTTATCAGAAATGTGTCTTGAAAGTAACAAGTTATACTTTGTGATTAAAGATTTATTTAAACAGTCAAATTCTTTTTTATGATTTACATACTACTGAATTCAAATTACTTGCATTTTACTTAAGGTTCTTGAGTACCTATATTTTAGCTGACACTGATGCACAGTTTTCTTTTGTGCTTATTCTCTGCTATTAATTTCAGTGCTGTGTGGACACTGTAAAGCACACTGAAGACTTGTGGTGCTCTGTGCCAGAATATTGTAACAAATAAGCTTTAAATCCATCTGAGGCCAAAGCCTTCATGGAGATAATTCTCTGATGAATTTTTAGTATCCTTCATGCTTCATGATATAATCACACTTACCATTTCTTCTAGAACTAATTTTGATAATCTATCTTTCCCTGAACATTGATTACCATGAGATTTCCAACTATACCAAATGTGCCCTTTCAAAATTTTCTCATATGGATGGCCAAAATATTTTTCTTATTGCTGTTCTGAATATCTCCTATTCTCTTCCTTACATGGGTAGGCATGTAAGAACTATTTTTGATTTTTAAGCAGCCAGATATTTTATCATTGTTACTTTTTGCTTCCCTGTATTTCAGTTAATATCTGCTTCAATAGTCATCTAATTTAAGTCCTCTGTGTTTGACTAAAATCATTAGTTCATTTATTTATTTCTTCTTATAATGAGAATGCTGAGTCCTTAATACAGTACTATTTCTCCTTCTCGATAGTGCTAATTTTGCTTGTTTTACATTCAATAACGATTTTCATTTCACTTTTGCATTTTAATCTCCAAATATCCTCCTTATCTCATCTAGTTCTTGTTTACCTTCAGCTTTCATCTTAGGCAGCTTTCTCTTTTTTATCACTTTATTCTTTGTCATTTCTTTTTTCATGAATTATGGTTTATCAGATTTTGTTGAAAACACAATGCAGGTGTTTTCTAAATGTATATATAATTATTTTTTTCTCCTAAACTGTGCTTTTATGTATCTGCTCCTACAGTATTATGTTATTCATGTTGTTTCAGAGAATTTCTCATAGGTTCTAGGGTTTTTTATCTTTCTTTTCTTTTTTCTTTAAATTTATTCGTTCTTGCATGAAGATGGTTCCTAACTGTAGTTGGTTTACCAACTTTATGAGATCATAGTGCAGTAACAGACAACCTCAAAATCTGCGGCTTCAAGCAACATGAGTTGACTTCTTGCTCAGATGACACGCTCAAGTGACAGCACTGGGCTCTGCTTCAGGTCATTATGAAGAACCTGTGAGTGATGAAACCTCCACCTTGTGGAGTAAGTATCACGTCTTCTGAGCACAGGATAGAGATGACAGTGAATAAACACACCAGCTCTTGAAAACTCGTACCCAGGAGTGTTCCCTGTCACTGCTGCTCATACATCACTGACCTAAACATGGCCACATCTAACTTCAGAAAGTCTTAGTAATGCACTTCTGTCATAAAGATTGAAGTTAAGAATTTTTTAAGGTTAAAATAAAGATTTTTAGCTGTTAGCTATTTCTTTTAGTAGTTAAGGGCAGATTCTTCCCCCACTATTTTTAAAAGTCTACAGTTGATTCCCTTGTAAGAAAAAAAAAAGTAGGGCAAGGAAACTTTAACACTCACCATTCCTATTTTCTCCTTTGGAATTCAAGGTATTCTTAGTGGTGAGGATGAAGGTGTGGATGAACTGCCCTGGGATACTTCATTAAGGAAATGATAAACGATGTTCAAAGCAATTTTATATTAGCAGCAAAATTAAGCAGAAGGTACAGAGATTTTCCATAAACCATCTGCTTCCACCCAAGCATGGCCTCCCTCATTTATCAACACCAAGTAGTGCACTTATCACCATCAATGAACCTACAGTGACACATCATAAATACTCGAGTCCACAGTTAACCTTAGGGTTCACTCTTGGTGTTGTACATTCAAGGGTTTAGACAAATGCATGATGCTATACATCCATTGTTATAGTATCATACAGATCTTTTTCACTGCCCTGCAAGTCCTCTGTGTTATGCCTATTCATCACTTCGTGCCCCCTTCCAACCCCTGATCTTTTTACTGCTTCCAAAGTTTTGTCTTTTTCCAGAATGTCATATAGTTGGAACCATGCATTATGTAGCCTTTCCAGATTGGCTTCTTTCACATAGTAATATGCCTTTAAGGTTTCTCCAAGTCTTTTCAGGGCTTGATAGCTCATTTATTTTTAGCACTGAATAATATTCCATTGTCTGGATGTACTACAGCTATTTATTTATCCATTCATCTACTAAAGGATATTCTGTTTGCTTCCAAGGTTTGGCAATTGTGAATAAAGCTGCTATAAATATCATTGTGCAAATTTTTGTGTGGAAATGAGTTTTCAAATCCTTCGGGTAGACACTGAGGAGCACAATTACAGGATCAAATAATAAGAGAGCATGTAGTTCTATAAGAAACTGCCGAACTATCTAAGTGACTGCACCATTTTGCATTCCCACCAGCAATGAATCGGTGTCCTTGTTATTCCACATCCTTCTTAGCATTCAATGTTGTCAGTGTTTGGGATTCTTACCATTCTAGTAAGTATATGGTAACATCTAATCATTGTTTTAATTTACATTTCCCTGGTAACATGTTATGTGGAGCTTCATCTCATACACTTATTTGCCATCTACATATCTTCTTCGGTGAAGTGTCACTTAAAGTCTTTGGTCTATTTTTAATTGGATTATATGTATTCTTATTGTTGAGTTTTAAGAGCTCTTGTATATTTTGGGGAGCAGTCCTTCATCAGACAGGTCCTTTGCAAATATATACCCCAGTCTGTGCTTTGTCTTCTCATTCTCTTGACAATGTCGTTTGCAGAGCATAAATTTTCAATTTTAATGAAGTATAGCTCATCAATTATTTCTTTCATAGACTGTACCTTTCATGCTACATCTAAAAATCATAAGAAATTTTCATGTATATGAATTTGATAAGGGTGGCACAGATAAGTCCTTTTCAGTTTTCGGATGAGCCACACTTCTCAATCTCTCATCTATGGATACAAAGTGGTGTACACTTTTCTCCTTGTGGTTAAAAAAATGTTTCCTTTCTTCTGCCATCTGTTGTCCTGGTTTAGCACTTGGAGCACACTCTATTTGCAAAAGTTCCCCCAGGAGAATGGCATATTAGTGTGTTGGTGCTCATACTCTTACTTACCAAGGCTGGTCTATCTACATTTCTTTTGTTTTGTCTGTTCATTAATATTTCTAAGATAATGGAGAGGAAAATATGGTTCCATTAAATAACCAGTCTCAGAACCAAGTAAGAAGCTGCCTGTCTATATGCAGGAAGGAGGTGGAGGGTGCTGATACTGGGGCAGATCCAGAAACTGCTCCAGCAGGGGAGAGGGGTTAGCAGCTTCACTGCAGGGAAATCCTTTGCATGTGTGTATCCTTTGTATGGCTGCAATGTAAGTTGCATGGGCCGGATATATTTCAGACAGAGACACGGGATTTTCTAAGAACAGGTTGTAGGTATGAGGGAAGAATGGACTTCAGCAATATAAACTAGGCATACTAAATTTGTAGACATAGAAAAGTACAAGTTTACACATAAAGATAATGAGCTAAATGACAGATATTGTATTTCAGAAGAATGGCCCATCTTCAAGGCATCTTCACTTTGAAAAGGGAAAAACGCAACTCCAGAATGACTACAAGGCTCTTTGAAGTGTTTCAAGAGATTCTGAGTAAATGAGCATTAGAGCTCCAGGGAGGTAAGGATGATATCTCATTGATGGCTCCATGGAAGAGATTGAATTTGAAAGTCCTATAAAAGAAATGAACCCTTTTGTTTCTCTAGAGCTTGGGGTTTCAACTTGGGGTAGAACCAAGATTTGTGAGCATGGGAGTTGAGCCCTGAAAAGTCGAACAGGGAAGTAAATGAAAGACAACAGTAACTGCCTGAGGAAAGTCCTTCTGGGGTGAGGAGTGTGTTTCAAAAAGAGTCAGTTTAAGTCAAACAGAAGAAGAAAGAAAAGAATGAAGACGAGTCTGTTAATCACAGACTGAGGTCATTATGCAAAAAGCCTTCAATGCCACAATGAAGACATTAACCTTAATAAGGTAGGTAATAAAGAGGTTTTGATCACAGAATTGAAGTTTGGGAGCAAAACTGGACTATAGATAGAGATTTTGGAAAGCTTCAAGACCACAATGGTCGAAAGCCATCCATCTCTAGATGAGAATTGAAGGCATGGGAAAAGATGTGATTAATTGGAAAATATACAAGTACTGTGTATGTGTGTGTTGTCTGTGAGGACCTGTGTGCATGTGACATTTATCAAACCACACTGTGTAACACATGTAGTATTTTGGGGAACCTGTAACACAAATGGATTGCGGTAGACTCTTCAGCTCCTTATGGAATAGGGTATATGTGTTCGTGTGTGTGCTGACCTAGAGGTAAGAGGTAAGGTGTTGGCTTGTTCATTTTAAGGTCATATTTTTTCAACATGCTTAGAATTTTTTCTGTTAAAAAAATCATTTTCTTAAGATAACATAAACTAGGCAAGTTTTAAGGCAAGTACACATGACATACACG
This sequence comes from Prionailurus bengalensis, assembly GCF_016509475.1. Classification (NCBI taxonomy): domain Eukaryota; kingdom Metazoa; phylum Chordata; class Mammalia; order Carnivora; family Felidae; genus Prionailurus; species Prionailurus bengalensis. Next base: position 139,877,670 of record NC_057350.1, read on the forward strand.
CAAAGAAGAAATGCTGCTTATTTGCAGGCAATGTTAATAACATCATCAAACTCAGAATATGTTGCTGAGGGGGAAATGATAAAAGAAAAATGAAGTATTTTAAAGCCAAATAAAATTAAAATTACCCCTAATTAAAAAAAATAATGTTTATTTATTTTTGGAAGAGAAAGAGACACAGAGTGTAAGCAGGGAAGGGGCAGAGAGACAGGGAGACACAGAATCTGAAGCAGGCACCAGGCTCTGACCTGTCAACACAGAGCCTCACACAGGGCTTGAACCCACCAACTGTGAGATCATGACCTGAGGTGAAGTCGGACGCCTACCCGACTGAACCTCCCAGGTACCCTAAAATTACCCCTAATTTTTTAAATAACTGAATCAGAATATTTTCAATGTATAATCAAATTCTATACTATACTTTAGGCCTCTTGAAAGTTCCACTTACCTTTTGGTCTAGAAAATACAGCATGAGTGTAGCACAGTTTAAAGCAGTGAAATAGTAATTAAAGAGCTCTGGTGATCTTCAGTTACTCCAATTTCCAAAAGATTACAGATTATTTAAAGCACAAAGAAAATCTACTTTTAGATGCCAAAAACCCTAAAATTATTATTTTACCACCTTCTTACACCATACACAAAATAAATTCAAAATGGATAAAAGGCTTAAATGTGAAACTTGAAACCACAAAAATCTTAGAGAACACAGGCAGTAACCTCTTTGACATGGGCTGTAGCAACTTCTTACTAATATGTTGCCTGAGGGGAGGAAACAAAACAAAAATGAACTATTGGCACTTCATCAAAATAAAAAAGCTTTTGCACAGTGAAGGAATCAATAAACCCAAGGCAGCCTACTAAATGGGAGAAGATACTTGCAAATGACAAAGCTGATAAAGTGTTAGCATACAAAATATACAAAGAACTCGTAATACTCAACACTCAAAAAGCAAATAACACAATTAAAAAATGGTCAGAAGACATGAATGGACATTTTCCCTAAGAAGACATACAGATGGCCAACAGGCACATCACTTATCATCAGGGAAATCAAAACTATAAGGAGATATCACCTCAAGCCTGTCAGAATAGCTAAAAGCAACAACACAAAAAACAACAGTGTTGACAAGTATGTGGAGAAAGGGAACCCTCCTGCACTATTGGAGGGAGGGCAAACTGATACAGCCACTCAGGAAAGCAGTATGGAAGTTCTTCAAAAAGTTAAAAATAGAACTACTCTATGACCCAACAATTGCACTACTGGGTATTTACCCAAAGAATACAAAAATACTAATTCAAAAAGATACATGCACCCCACTGTTTATAGCAGCATTATCTAGACAATACGGAAACCAATTAGCCAATTTATAGAATAGGCAAATTATGTAAACAGCCCAAATGTCCATCAACTAATGAATGGATAAAGAAGAAGTGGGGTGTGTGTGTGTGTGTGTGTGTATATGTATATTATATATACATATATATACGTATATTATATATGTATATTATATATATGTATATTATATATACATATATATGTATCTTATACATGTATATATATAGTGGAATATTACTCAGCCATAAAAAAGAATGAAATCTTGCCATTTGCAACAACATGGGTGGAGCTAGAGAGTATTATGCTAAGCGAAATAAAACAGGGAAAGCTAAATACCATTTGATTTAGCAAATGGTGGAATTTAAGAAACAAAACATATGTGGAATTTAAGAAACAAAACAAACAAGCAAAGAAAAAAAGAGAGAGAGAGAGCAAGAAAGACAAACCAGGAAACAGACTGTTAACTCTAGAGAACACAGTGATGGATACCAGGGGGACGGGTTAAACAGGTGATGGAGATTAAGGGGGGCACTTGTGATGAGCACCAGGTGACGTATGGAAGTGTTGAACCACTAAGTCCTACACCTGAAACTAACATTACACTGTATGTTAGCTAACTGGAATTTAAATAAAAACTTAAGAAAAAGAAAAAATAAGTAATAATCATTATTTTAGAAAAGATTTGTTCCAAACTGAATTTTAGTCTTTATTTCAAGTTATTACTCATCTCCCTGAACAGAATTTTACAATTCAAAAATAAATCACTTTTTCTTTCCTTCATATAAATTCCATACTTTCTTTATATAAACTCCTAAGTATTCATAGCATAATTTACCATCCTTGCTAAATAAATTCTTTAAATAAAATCACATTCTTAATAAAACCATAGGAACACTACAATTTATGAATATTAGAATTTATTGAGAGGGAAACTCATGCCAGACTTGGACTACTCTGGGAAAAAAAAAAGTAGTGGCAAAAAGAGGCCATGTTGGAGAATCAAAACGTGGAGATTTTAACAAGGACTTACAAAAATATTACCATGCAGAATATGAGCTTGGGGCCAATCCATTTTTCATGTAAGGTTCCAATTTTCTCTCAGCAACAGAGAAAACAAATACAGCCAAAATCCTTCTGTGAATTGCAAATTAATGAATTTCAAAAGTTTGTTTAATAATTTAGGGAATTTTTTCTAACTGCAAATTGATTAATCCCTGCATTGCTTCGGCAATAAAATGAAAGGCTATAAAGATAATTTTTCCATTTTCTGTACTTGTATTAAAATACTGCCAGAAAGGAAATAATAACCCAGAAAACCACACTGTGCAGCAATAAGGGTGCCAAGATATTCCACTAATGGATCTGAAACAAAAAAGGAAAAGCAGTCCTTGTGTTAAATCTCCAGGCTATTCACCATTTTGAAAAAGTACACTAAAATGTGAAAAGGAAGAAGGTATTTGTCCTTTCCTAAGAAAGTAGCACCATCAGAAATTCTCCTCTGCAGCGGCTTTTACTTTAAACAAAAATGAGATTTTGCTCGTAACTATTTACTTATCTCTGCCCTGTACATTTAAAATTTTAATTATTCATATAGTAATCCTTCCTATAATAAAGCATTTGAAGGAAGGGGACAAGCAAGTATAAATAAAACACTTCTTGGATTTGAGAGGGCATGACCTTGTCCCAGTTTTTCACTTCTAAAGGTGAAAATAAGGACAGTGAACTAGTTTCATTTAGGCTATATATAAAGAAAGTATTCATATAAAGTCAAAAATATATTCTATTGAAGAGTTCAAATATTTAAGTAAGTTTCAACGTGAAAGAGACTCCCAGGTAAGTCATGACCAGGACTAGAATAAACTAAAATGCATCTAGAGAGCTTTCGTCTATTTTAAAATAATTAAAATGTCAAAGGTGATAGTTGACAATTCAGTTGACCAAACTCCCTTGTGAATTATGTCCTGTTTTTGGTAAGTTGCAAAGGTTAGTCACTCGTTTGGTAAGAGGATCGTTCCTTCTTTCTCTGTAATCAACTAATCTAGTTTAAGCTTTTCAAAATTCACTCTTTTTATACTTCAGCTTTCCATTCTTCCTACAGCCCATCTTGGTACCTTACCATTCTGAACCAGTCTTGATATCCTAAAGAAAAAGGTACCAATGAGCAACAGGGTGAAATTTTACATTCCAAGTAGGAACCCAAATTAAGTAGCAGAAAACCTGTCAATCTCCAATGAATTCAGAGAGGCTTGATATGCTATTCGACGGGACAAGAAGTTCATCCCTAGAGACGTTAGGGTTACTTGCCCTGGGATAAGAGATGATCCAAGGAGAGCTAAGATCCAACAAATAAACACATCTACTCATCTGGATTTTACACCGTATTAAGCACAGCATCCTGTTTGTTTTCACAATGCTGGATTGTGATCATTGACCATTCTGGTGACAGTGGAAAACAGAAGTTAAAAGTGAGCTCCAGAAACAATTTCCTGGATTTACATCCAGGCTTCACAAATTACTTGCTGTGTGAACAATGGCAAGTAATTTAACTTCTCTGAGCTTCACTGTACTCTGCTTAAAACAGAAAAATTATCTTTCCTGGATGGCTGTAAGAACGTGAGTTATTACATGAAAGTCATTACCACAGGGCCTAGTACATAAGGTGTGACTTCTACATGGTAACATAGGAAACATCATTACTACCTAACAAAAATATTTAAAAGCATAATATAGTACTTAAATTTTGTGGCAAACTATACTGTATTTAATCCGCTATCAAATTTTGAAAACTTATGCTCTTTCCAGGTTTTCACTGTTATAAATAGTACTGCAATTAACCTCACAGTGGCATCACTGATAACTTCCTATGGAATATCCCTAGAAGCAGAAAGACTGACCCAGAGGAAATAAAAATAAACATCTTCAAATATTTTAATATTTATTGTCAAATGGCTTACTAGAAAAGAAAAGTGAATTTAAATTTCCACATGTCATTGATCTTTCTCATCTTACCACAATGCTCACAAACTTTGCAAGTGAAAATTAGTATGTTGTTTTCACGGTTAGCCCTTTTAGTAGATTGAGCCCTTTCACAGGCTCATTTCCCATTTCTCTATTAATGTATAATGTTATCTATCCACTTTTTTTAAGTTTTATTTTTTATTTATTTTGAGAGAGAGAGCACGAGCAGGGGAGGGACAGAGAAACCCAAGCAGTCTCTGTGCTATCAGTTCAAAGCCCAACATGGGGCTCGATCTCACAACCATGAGTCATGACCTGAGCTGAATTCAGATGCTTAACTGACTGAGCCACCCAGACGCCTTGATTCTTTCACTTTTAATGAGCATTTTTCTCATTGATTTGTAGGTACAATTTATATAGTAAGGGCTTTTGTTCTGTTTGTCATATTATTTAAATACAATGGGTTCAGCTGTTAATTTTATATAGGAGCTTTTCATTCTGAAGAGTTGTTACATTTTATGAAGTCAAAACTATCAGTCTTTTTCTTTCTATTATCATAAAAATTTTTTATGCTTAGAAAGGCTTTCTATACCCAGACATTAAAAATTACATAAATATTAATTATAATTTCATTTTTATATCAAAACTTAAATTCACTGTGAGTAAAATTATACATAGTGAAAAAGATACTTTGATTTTACATGACCATGATTTATTTTCTCTTCTTGACATGAGATGTTTAAAAACTGTATTAGATTGCTTTATGTGTTAATGTTTCTAATATTCTATCACTTTAATAGTTAACGTATGTTCATAATGTGTTTTAATTTCTAATAGGGTAAATTTTCCCTTTATTCTTTTTAAAAATAGTATCAGGTGTATTTATCTGTTTATTCTTTTAGTTAAATTCTGTTTTTGTCTAAAAACCAAACCTAGGCAAAGAAAAACAGACAGAAAAAATCAAGAAAAAATTCTAAATATATAGATGTAAACTCTACAGAATTGTATACAAACTATGCATACATAAACCTATACTATTAATTCTGGTTGAGAAAGAGTAGATTTTTAAAGTTTTCACCCCACACACAAAATTGTAACTCTGTGAGATGATAATATTAACTAACCTTATTGTGGTAATCATTTTGCAATATATACATATATAAAATTACTACATTGTACACCTTAAACTTATAGTAACATGTCAACTATATCTCAGTAAATCTGGAAAATAATCCTGGTTAAATATACGATGCAAAAGAGCAGAGGAAAAGAAGGCAATATTGGTGCTTTGCTGTCTCATAATATGATACAATTTGATACTTTTTTAAAGCTTCAGAAAGTCAGATGATTCTATAATAAAATGTGTCAATTTTTACGATTATTACCCTTGTCACGCTATAAAATCAGTATTCCCAGCAGCACTGCCATATACCTACAATTTTGTCAAGTGGCATACTTGCCTTTAGACTGATGAAGGATGCTACTTGTGACATAAATTAGCCATGATTTATGCATTATGCAATAGGACATCACTGGGGGCACAGGAGCCCTATAATTATCCTTTCTTCAATACCAACCACCATTTTGGGCCACAGTGCTAGAAACCCTCACACTATCCATTTATACTCCACTCAATCTATGTGGCAAAAAATGCCTAAGTAAATAGGGACTCAATTCATCACTTATGCAATTCTGAGTCTCTTCTCTTTGGGTTAGGTTTTACTTCTTTGACTTGCAAAATACTATTCTGATAATCAACTTTTCTCTTCAGAAGTGTTGAGAAAAAATTAAATATGCACAGTAATCTCTAAGTAAAGATGCAATTAAACCAATTTTCTTAGGCATTTGTTTTGAAAGCACGTACTGGAACCTAGAGATAAAAAAAAATTAAAACAGTGTTCATAAAAACTCTTTTCATTAGGATATGGCCCTATCAATTTAAAAAAACACACAACATGACAAATACTAAAACTCATTTATGGATAAATTTCTATTATCATAAGGTATGGGAGAAATTCATTGAAGATTATGGTACAGATGTCATTTTAAACATCTTTAAAAAAGGAGTTAATAATGCAAACAACATTACAGCTAAGAAAAAATAACTTAAGCCAAGATAAAGATGTCTAAATGTAGTAGAAGACATAAGCAGACATTTCTCCAAAGAGGACATCCAGATGGCCAACAGACACATGAAAAGATACTCAACATCGCTCATCATCAGGGAAATGCAACTCAAAACTACAATGAGCTATCACCTCACACCTGTCAGAATATCTATAATCAACAACACAAGAAACAACAGGTGTTGGCGAGGATGTGGAGAAAGGGGAACCCTGTTGCACTGTTGGTGGAAATGCAAACTAGGGCAGCCCCACAGTATGGAGGTCCCTCAACAAGTTAAATATAGAACTCCCCTATGATGCAGTAATCACACTACTGGGTATTTACCCAAAAAACACAAAAACGCTAATTCAAAGGGATACATGCACTGCTATGTTTATCAAAGCATTATTTACACTATAGAGCCTAATTATGGAAATAGCCAAAGTATTCATGGATAGGATGAATGAATCTACATACACAATGGAATATTAATCAGCCCTAAAAAAGAATGAAATCTCGTCATTTGCAACAACATGGATGGAGCTAGAGGGTATAATGCTAAGTGAAATAAGTCAGTCAGAGAGAGACAAATACCATGATTTCACTCATATGTGGAATTTAAGAAACAAAACAAATGAGCAAAGCAAAAAAAGAGAGCAAGAGAGACAAACTAAGAAACAGAATCTTAACTACAGAGAACAAACTGATAGTTGTCAGAGGGGAGGTTGGCAAGGGGATTGGGTTAAACAGGTGATGGGGATTAAGGAGTGCACTTGGTGTGATGAACACCAGGTGTTGTAAGGGAGTGTTGATCACTATATTGTACACCTGAAACTAATATAACACTGTATGTTAATTATACTGGAATTAAAATAAAAAAATTAATTAAAAAGATGTATAAATGTATAATTTGTCCCAAAATTGAAAGAGAAGGTGAGTAGCAGGTTAGTTTATATAAACATCGGGCAGAGTAGAATATTCTTAATGATTATTACCTTCGAAAGTGATAAAAATAAATAAAACAACTTAAAATGGCCAAAGCAGCAATGGGAATTTGCCTACATAGTTAACAGATTCAGCATTACTTCTCACTTCAGAAATCACTGGATTCAGGGGTGCAAAAGGTACCATCAGGATCTGATATATATAATATATTAGATATATATTTATATATATTTATATATTTATATATTATATATTATAATATATTATATATGTATATATTTATAGATATATATTTATATATATTTATATTTTTAATTTATATTATATATTTATATATTTTATACATATTATAAATATATATTATACATATATATTTATAATATATATATATTGTTTCCTAATTATCATATCCCCCACCCAACCCTAGGAAATTAAGGAATAAGATTTTGTCAGGTAGGGTTGAGCTCCAGAGGGCCACAAACCAGTGTAAAATTTAATATTTTCTCATCTCCCTCAACGAGAACCAATTCCCACCTCCTTGGGCATATATCACCCCATTGAGAATATGTGTTCCTCCTGAAGTGTGAGTGGCTCTGGGTTCTCTCTCTAAGTCAATCATCAGGGCCATTTGTTCTTGGCCAGGCCTGAATCATGTGCCCTCCTACAGGTGAGGATGGAGTGAGCACCACATAAACAAAACAAGCGTTGGAAGGATTGTGCTACAAAGAGAATTTGCCAGTACCATGGTAAAAAGGAAGGTGCATTGATAAAGAGTATAGGTTAACAAAATGATAAAGGCTCATCACATCTAGACTTTGAATGAATAAAGGAATGACTCAAAGGAAACAATCAAGGTTATTGTGATAGGTAATATTTCCCAAGAAAGATGATGAAATCAGGGTTACAGGCAAGAGACGAAAGAAAGAAAGAAAGAAAGAAAGAAAGAAAGAAAGAAAGAAAGAAAGAAAGAAAGAAAGAAAGAAAGGGGGGAGAGAGAGAGAGAGAGAGAGAGAGAGAGAGAGAGAGAGAGAGAGATGAACCTCATTAAAACAGAAGCGGTAGGATTGGGTGACAAATTCATTATGGAGGAAAGTAGAAGCCAAACCATCTTAGCCAAATGAGTAGGTGGCAATGCCTTTGATGAAGGGAAGTCAAGCTGAGTAAATGAAGGCTTCAGGGAAATAATGACTTGTTTATGGATATTCTGACTGCCCATAGAGATGATCACAAGTCAGTTGGAAACTCAGGTCTGGCAACTGAGAGAGACTTCAAAGTTAATGTTTATAATAGGGAGACACTGAATTATAGATGGTATTTGAAACCTTGGAAGAGGATGATACCCAGAGGAGACATTACATAACAGAACCTTATGGAACACTATCTGGGTAGAGGAAAAAAGAAAAATCCTGAGGAAATATGAGGGAGGGCATGGAGTCAGTAGACCACAATGTCAGCGAGGGCTAAGGGACAAAAAAATTCAAAATGGAGGAAGTTGCCTCACTGATGACAATGTCAAACACCACAGAAGTCTGCGTTAAGACAGGGTTTTAAATGAAGTGGGCCTAGGTCAATGTGTTAGAGATACTATAATTAAGCAGTAAACTAAGAATGAAACATTTAAGAAACCAAAATGAGATTCTTTTTTCCCCACTAAATCTGATAAAGGAGAGTGATAACAGAGGAACTAGATGTTTAAGAATATTTGTTTTGGGGTCATATAGGCCTCGATTTGAGGCCCATTTTTTACATCTAGATTCTCTAAGACTCAGCTTGTTCATCCATAAATGGAATAATGAGGCACCGGGGTGGCTCAGTTGGTTGTGTCTGACTCTTGATCTGGGCTCAGGCCATGATCTCACGTGTTCATGAGTTCAAGCCCATATCAGACTATGTGCTGTGTGGAGTCTGCTTGGGATTCTCTCTCTCCCCTTCTCTCTACAACCCCCCCCCCACATTCATGTGCTCTATCTCTCAGAATAGACTTTAAAAAATTTTATAAATGGGACTAATAATGGTATTTGCCACACAAGATTGTCTAAATGATAAAATTATATAATTAATGTAAAATGTGCCACAGAGGGTCAGTATACTGGGAGTACTCAAAATGTTTCAGCTGTTATTTTTTAACTGCAAGGAAGAATTCTGAGAACATTACAATGCTGGAAATGCTAAGGAGAGTAACTGACATAACACAGTGAAAATGGAAGCAGACAAAGATTCACTGAATGCCCAAGTGGAAAAGAAGCTTTAAATAGGATGAAATAAAATTCTTTATCAAATATAAGTGGCAAGATTGAGAAAATGGATGAAGACACAGAGAAAATTTGACATGGAAAGGAAAACCATGAAAAGGGCACACATTAGATAACCTTGATAAATCAATAAAGAATCAGACAACTGCATCTCCAGAGTGAAGACAGTCAGGTCAGAGGCTTGAGGTAAATAGGAAATTATGGAGCTAGAGATGTAGAGAATAAAGTAGGAGGGATATTAAAGTTGAGTATAAGTGTTTCTGATTGAAAGAGGAGCCAAGATGAATTAGCACTAAGTGAATTGGTGGTCAAATAAATTGGCCCACTGCCTGACATTTTTCAGCAATATTTTGGAAGCAGCAAGCAAAGAAACAGACATTAAGCAGCAGGAATTATCTAAGACTGTGGATCAGCAACAGAGGACTAAAAGGAAAAGATCCCAGGAATTCTGCAATTTTTAAGATAAAGGAATCATAGCCTACTTGACTGAACATTGCAGAAATAATCAAGTCCAGTATATGAAATGAAAATGTACTGTAAAAAAACGATTAAGGAGCTGGAGGTCATGATGAGAAGAAAAATATCATTAGAAATAAGGAAAATGGAAATCTGGTAGCTCTAGTCAGAAAAGAAATATTCAGAGGTTAAGTTCTCTACAGTGCATTTTCTTGAAAAGGTAGAATACTGCGCTTTTTAAAAGCATTGAGTATTTTCCTTATAAATGACCAAAGAAGTTACCTTAAATGCCTGCAGTGCAAGCTTTTAGAAACTGTTCCATTTCAGAAAATATGCCAAAAATTAGCACAAAGCAAAAGCTAAATTTATAACTATCATGCAGCTGCCTAATATAAACACCACAGAGAACACTAGATGGTAAATACTTTTTTAAAGGCATATGGGAGAAAAAGGACCAAAATTGTACTTTTACCTAATCTCTACCACATGTAAAGATCTTTACAAAGTTTTATAAAATGTTATCTCGAACTTTAAGTAAATTCTCATTAGTTATATAAGTATTATTTAACTTAAAGAGCTCCTTTGAGGGGCACCTGGTGGCTCATTCGGTGAAGCGTCCCATTCCAGACTGCAGCTCATGTCTTGATCTCACGGTTCATGAGTTCGAGCTGCACATCAAGTTCCAGGCTGACAGTGCAGAGGCTCCTTGGGTTTCTCTCTCTCTCTGCCCCTTGTTCCTCCTCTCTTAAAGTAAATAAACTTTAAAAAAAAGAGCTCCTTTGAATAGACATCCATGTCTATTAAAGTCACAATAAATAACATCTATAGTCCAGTATGCAATATTTAAATAATTTTTAATGAAAGGGACTTACTAGAAATTCTAACGTTTGGTCAAAATTAATACAAATACTTTTTCTTTTTCAAGGAGCATTTACAAACTACTTTTAAGAACAAGAGCAATGCTGAAAAAGTTTGGGGAAATTTGTCAAATGATCATACGGGACACTAGGGATGATGTTTTTCTTCAAATGCTTAAGATCAAAGGATATATCAAAAAATGCACACAGAAACTCAGAGTAGCACTCCCTCCCCCTACCTGCCCACCCTGCCCTGCATAGATCTCTTTAAGAATACAATAAAAGATTTCCGGGGGAAGAGTAGGAGGGTTGTAGTCTCCCCTCATCACACAGATACACCTGGGTAAGACCTACAACAGTGCAAATAACCCAGAGAACCACCAGAAGACTGGTGGAACAAACGCTCCAAAACATATGTAGGGAAGGGGCCACATCAAGAGCGAAGGAAGGGGTGGAGACGAAGTCAGGAGCCAAAGTGACCCAAAGAACTGAACCATGGGACTGTCCAGAGGAAGGAGGCATACCATAGGAACAGAGAAGGGAGAGGAGTAGACCCGGCACCAGGCACTGCAGGTACAGGGAACCCACAATAGGAAGAAGAGCCCCTCTAATATTTTACTTTGGAAACCAGAGGGGTGTAACATCAAGAGTTCTTAACGTCAGCAGGGCTTAACACCTGGAACTTTAAAAATCATCACCTAGGCTCTGGGAGAACTAGAGGGTGATAGGAAACTGAGTCCCCAACCTTAAAAAGACAGCACAACAAACAACCCTGCTGAGATACAGCATAGAAGCAGCAGCTTGAAAACTGCCTCTTTACTAGTCTCCGAGCATGCCCTGGAGGGACAGGGATCACTGGGAGACTTCTTCATGAACAAAAGAGCTGGTGGGCACCATTTCTCTTGCCCATCCCCCTGCCCAGATACACTGACACCTGCAGGAACCAGCACAGCCCAAACACTCCACCCGACCTGCTAAGGGCGCCTCAACCCCAAAGCTCTACAGATCTGCCCCTTCCATCCTGGCCACACAGAATTTTCCCAGGGTGACTGGAGGTCACCTGCTTCAGTGGACCTGCATGGATCTTGCTGGCATTAAGTGCCTGGTCCCCGCACTCTCCTGGGAAGCAGTCCCTTCACACACACCCTTGGTAAGTGTCCATTCAAAGCAGCACCAAGCCTGGCAGCGTGCATGCAGCCCTGACAGGGACCAGCACCAGTCCAGCCAAAGTGACCCAGGCTCCAGGGGGAGGGGAAGATCATTGTACACACCAGTCTAACTGGAACTGTGGTTCCAGAAGTGAGGTGAAAGCAGGCAGCTCGTCTGACTGCAGACCCTGTCTACCAATAAAAGCCTCAAAGAGGACAAACCAGGCAAAGTGCCCAGCAGATCAGTGCAACCATAGTTCTGGCAAGTGCCCAGTTTGACACAACTCAATCCCACAGCGGCCCCAGACGGGCCCACTAACAACACAGGGACAAAACCCTATCCACAATAGGCAAAGAGAGCCATTGCAGATGATTGGACTGAAGGCAAATGTGGCTCGGCTAAAACAGTAGCACATAGGAACACACACAGGAGATACCCATGAAGGTTCTAGGGAATAAGGGACACTGCGTTGCAGGGCACCATAGGACATTTACTTACTTACTTACTTACTTACTTATGTAGAGGGAGGGGGAGAGAGCGAATGTATGAGCATGAGAGGGCAGAGAGAGAGCTGGAGAGAAAGAGAATCCCAAGCGAACTCCACACTGTCAGCATGGAGCTCAACACACCCCTCAAACTCGCCAGTGAGATCATGACCTGAGCTGAAACTAAGAGTCTGATGCTTCACCAACTGAGCCACTCAGGTGCCCCCAGGACCTTTTCTTCATAATGCCACTACCTTCAAGAGAAGGAAATGTAGCTAACTTTCCTGACACACCACCAAAAGTGTGACAAAATGAGGACATGGAGAAATATGTCTAAAAGCAAAGAACAGGACAAAAACACAGAAAGAGAGCTAAAAAAAAAAAAACAAACAAACAAACAGAGAGAAAGAGAGAGAAAGAGAGATAAGTAACATGACTGATTGAAGAATTGCAAGTAACAGTCCTAAAGATACTCACTTGACTTGAGAGAAAAAGACCTCCGAGAGACCCTCAGAAAAGAGAGAGAGAACATAAAGGAACCCATCAGAGGTGAAGAACTCAAAAAACTTAAATTAAAAATACACTAGAGGGAATAAACTGTAAATGAAACAAAGCAGAAGAACAGATCAGCAATCTGGAAGACAAAGTAATGGAAAGCAATCAAGCTGAACAAGAGAGAGAAAAAAGAGTAATAAAAAATGAAAATAGATTAAGGGACCTCAGCCACATCCAGGGATGTGAATAAATTCACATTATAGGGATCCCAGAAAGAGAATGAAGAGGAAAGGGGACAGAAAATTTATTTGAAGAAATAATAGCTGACAACTTCCCAAATCTGGGGAAGGAAACCAAAATCCACACCCAGGAAACACAGACAGCCCCCAACCCAAGAAGGTCCACACCGACACATACTAATTAAATGCCAAAATAGATGCAAAAATCGCCAACAAAATATTAGCAAACCAAATCCAAGAATACATGTAAAAAAATCATTTACGCATTCATTTATTCCTGGAATGCAAGAGTGTTTCGATACTCACAAGTCAATCATTATAACAAATCACATCAACACAAGAAAGGATAAAAATTCTATGATCATTTTTTTCTTTTCTTTTTTTTTTTGCTCAGATATTTGCTCAAATCTTATTTTCATTTTTATGTTTGTTTCAAGTTTTTATTTAAACTCTATTTAGTGAACATATAGTGTAATATTGGTTTCAGAAGTAGAATTGAGTGATTCATCACTTACATAGAATACCCAGTGCTCAACAATAGAGCTCTCCTTAATACCCATCATCCATTTAGCCTATCCCTCACCCCACCTTCCCTCCATCAACCCTTAGTTTGCTCTCCATAGTTCAGAGTCTCTTATGGCTTTCTCCCCTCTTTTTTTCTCTCTTCCCCTATGTTCATCTGTTTTGTTTTTTTCAGTTTACTTATTTTTGAGATAGAGGGTTTGAGTAGAGGGAAAGAAGAAAGGCGGGGGAGGGGGGAAATAGAGGGAAAGACGGAGAGAGAGAGAGAATCCCAAGCAGGCTCTACACTGGCAGCATGGATCCCGATGTGGTGCTCAAACCCACAAACCACAAGATGATGACCTGAGCCAAAGTTGGACACTTAACTGACTGAGCCACCCAGGTACCCCTCATTTGTTTTGTTTTTTAAGTTCCACATATAAGTGAAATCATATGGTATCTGTCTTTCTCTGACTGACTTGTTTCACTTAGCATAATACACTCTAGTTCCACCCACATCATGAAAGACCTAAATATGAGACAGGAAACCATCAAAATCCTAGAGGAGAACACAGGTAGCAACCTCTTTGATATCAGCCATATCAACCTCATAGGATCCTTTCAACAGATGCAGAAAAAGCATTTGACAAAACATTCATGATGTTACATTCATGACAAAAAAAAAAACCTCACCAAGGAAGGTTCAGATCGAACATACCTTCAACATAATAAAGGCTATATATGGAAAACCCACAGCTAACATCACACTCAATGGTGAAAAACTGAAAGGTTTTCCCTTAAGATTGGGAACAAGACAAGGCAGTCCACTCTCATCACTTTTATTCATTATCATACTGGAATTTCTAGCCACAATATTCAGATAAGACAAAGAAATAAAAGGCATGCAAGTCAGTAAGGAATAAGTAGAACTTTCATTATTTGGAGATAACATGATACTACATATAGAAAATATGAACTATTCCACCAAAAAACTACTATAACTGATAAGTGAATTCGATAAAGTCACAGGAGACAAAAATAAATACATGGAAATCCATTGCATTTCTATACACTAATAATGAAATAGCAGAAAGAGAAATTAAAAAAATAGTTCCATTTACAACTGCACCAAAAACAATACCTAGAAATAAACTTAATCAAAGAAGTGAAAGACCTACACTCTGAAAACTATAAAATACTGATGAAAGATACTGAAGATGACACAAATAAATTGGAAAGATATTATACACTCATGAATTAAGAGAAAAAACAATGTTAAAATTTCTATACTACAGATTTAATACAATCCCTATCAAAATACCAACAGCATTTTCACAGAACTATATCAAATAACCCTAAATTATATGCAACCACAAAAGACCCTGAATAGCCAAAGCAATCTTGAAAAAGAAGAATAAAACTGGAGGTAACACAATCCCATATTTCTAGATCTACTATAGAGTTGTAGCAAAACAGTACGATAATGGCACAAAATGAGACACAAATATCAATGGAATAGAATAGAGATCCCAGAAATACACTCACAATAGTATGGTCAATTAATCTATGACAAAAGAGGCAAGAATATGCAATGGGAAAAAGACTCTGTCTTCAATAAATGGTGCTGGGAAAACTGGACATGCACAAGGATGAAACTGGACCACCTTCTTATACCATACACAAAAATAAACTGAAGATGCATTAAAGATTTAAATGTAAGACCTGAAGCCATGAAAATCCTAGAAGAGATCACAGGCAATATTTTCTCTGGCATCAGCTCTAAATACTTTTGTCTACTATGTCTCATGAGGCAAGAGAAATAAAAGCAAAAATAAACTATTTGGATTACATCAAAATAAAAAAAATGCTGCAGTACAAAGGAAACTACCAACAACACTAAAAGGCAACCTACTGAATGGCAGAAGATATTTGCAAATGACATATCTAATAAAGGGTTAGTATCCACAATATGTAAAAAACTTATGTAACACAACACCCCCCCAAAAAAACCCAAATAATCCAATTAAAAATGGGCAGAAGACATGAACAGACATCTCTCCAAAGACATACAGATGGCTAACAGACACATGAAAAGATGTTCAATGCCACTCATCATCAGGGAAATGCATATCGAAACTACAATGAGATATCACCTCATACCTGTCAGAATGGTTAAAATCAAAAACAAAAGAAACAAATGTTGGTGAGGATGTGGAGAAAAAGAAACTCTCCTATTGGTGGGAATGTAAACTGATGTAGCCACCATGGCAAACAGTATGGAAGTTCCTCAAACAATTAAGAATAGAATTACCCTATGCTTCAGTAATTCCACTACTGGGTATTTACCCAAATAATATGAAAACACTAATTTCAAAGGATACATGCATTCCTATGTTTACTGCACGATTATTTACAACAGCCAAATATGGAAGCAACCCAAGTGTCCATCGGTAGATGAATGGATAAAGGTGTTGTGTGTGTGTGTGTGTGTGTGTGTGTGTGTGCATGTGTGTGTGTGTGTAATATTACTCAGCCATAAAAAAGAATGAAATCATACAATGTGCCACAACATGGATGGATGTATAGGGTATGATCCTAAGTGAAAGCATCCACAGAAAGACAAATACCATGATTTCACTCATATGTGTAATTTAAGAAACAAAACAAATGAACAAAGAAGAAAAAGACAAAACACAAAGAACAACAACAACAAAAAAAACACTCTTAACCTGGGGAAAAAAACTGATGGTTACCAGAGGGGAGGTGAATGGGGATATGGTTGAAATTGATGAAGGGGATTAAGAGAATATTTACCATGATGGAGCACTGAGTAATGTATAGAATTGCTCAATCACTATATTGTATGCCTAAAACCAATATAACTCTGTATGTTAATTATGCTGGAATTAAAATTTTTTAAAAAAGAGACTATGATAGAAGCCATAAATCTTCTACTCCATGTAGAAGAAAAATGTAATTAAGAATAAATGCAAATATTTGCTTACAACGTCAGAGTATTCTCTGAATACTGCCTCACAATGTCCTCCTGTGAAAAGCTATGCTCCCAGAAAGTAATTAGATAATTTCCTATGAAAATGTCAACCAACTTACCTAATACGAAAAAAGATGAGGGCAGATTAAGGATCAAAAGGCCAGAAGAAGAAAGGTATCACAGACAGTTTTCCTTAACTTGGACATGAACGAATTGATCTCAAAGTTGTTTCAATTTCTGACAGATTTTTGTTAAGCGATATCATTTTAGTTATACTTTTTCCTTTGAGTATCACTGTTGCTATCTCATGGATTTTAACATGAAAATCTATCTTGCTGTTTATTATTTTGAGATATGTGATAATCAGAACTACCTTGGATGCAGGCAAAAAGGACCCCTGCTTAGGCATTGTTTGGGGAGAGACTTCACCCAAACATTTTTTGAAAGAGTACACGTGTGCCTCGTGTGACCTAATGATCTGCGCATCCTCAACATCCATTCTTGTGACTTACACCCAAAATATCCCAGGGAAAACACTTCTGCACATCTCCTAACCTGTGTGCTAGAAAATAAAGGTGACTCTTTTTGACTGTCAGTAAGGTTTAGGGGTTGTTCTGCAGCCAGTGTAAGTGATGAACACTGCTTTAATGCTCAAAGAGGCCTTGAATGGGATTAATAAATACTCCAGTAAAGGGAAATTTAACTTGCCCCAAACCCTTCCTTTCAGTTATTATGAAAGCAATAAATTCGTGCCTCAAGAATAATTTCCCCAGTATTTTTAGAATGCTAGAACACAGTAGAATGGGAAGTTTATTTTCATTGAAATATTTAATAGAATGAAATTAATTTTTCATTGATTAAAACTGATTTTAAGGTGTTGACTTTCTTAGCTTATAAAGAAAATTGAAGAAGATACAAAGAAATGGAAAAACATTCCATGCTCATGGATTGGAAGAATAAATATTATTAAAATGTCAATACTACCCAAAGCTATCTACATATTCAATGCAATCCCAATCAAAATTGTACCAGCATTCTTCTCAAAACTAGAACAAGCAATCCTAAAATTTGTATGGAACCACAAAAGGCCCCGAATGGCCAAAGTAATTTTGAAGAAGAAGACCAAAGCGGGAGGCATCACAATCCCAGACTTTAGCCTCTACTACAAAGCTGTCATCATCAAGACAGCATGGTATTGGCACAAAAACAGACCCATAGACCAATGGAATAGAATAGAAACCCCAGAACTGGACCCACAAAAGTATGGCCAAATCATCTTTGACAAAGCAGGAAAGAGTCTCCAATGGAAAAAAAGACAGTCTCTTTAACAAATGGTGCTGGGAGAACTGGACAGCAACATGCAGAAGAATGAAACTAGACCACTTTCTTACACCATTCACAAAAACATACTCAAAATGGATAAAGGACCTGAATGTGAGACAGGAAACCATCAAAACCCTAGAGGAGAAAGCAGGAAAAAACCTCTTTGACCTTAGCCACAGCAATCTCTTACTTGACACATCCCCAAAGGCAAGGGAATTAAAAGCAAAAATGAACTACTGGGACCTCATGAAGATAAAAAGCTTCTGCACAGCAAAGGAAACAACCAAAACTAAAAGGCAACCAACGGAATGGGAAAAGATATTTGCAAATGACATATCGGACAAAGGGCTAGTACCCAAAATCTATAAAGAACTCGCCAAACTCCACACCCTTAAAACAAATAATCCAGTGAAGAAATGGGCAGAACACATGAATAGACACTTCTCTAAAGAAGACATCCAGATGGCCAACAGGCACATGAAAAGATGCTCAATGTCACTCCTCATCAGGGAAATACAAATCAAAACCATGCTGAGATACCACCTCACGCCTGTCAGAGTGGCTAAAATGAACAAATCAGGAGACTATAGATGCTGGCGAGGATGTGGAGAAATGGGAACCCTCCTGCACTGTTGGTGGGAATGCCAACTGGTGCAGCCACTCTGGAAAACAGTGTGGAGGTTCCTCAAAAAATTAATAATAGATCTTCCCTATGACCCAGCAATAGCACTGCTAGGAATTCCCCCAAGGGATACAGGAGTGCCAATGCAGAGGGGCACTTTGACCCCAATGTTTATAGCAGCACTTTCAACAATAGCCAAGTTATGGAAAGAGCCTAAATGTCCATCAACTGATGAATGGATAAAGAAATTGTGGTTTTGGGGCGCCTGGGTGGCGCAGTCGGTTAAGCGTCCAACTTCAGCCAGGTCACGATCTCGCGGTCCGGGAGTTCGAGCCCCGCGTCGGGCTCTGGGCTGATGGCTCAGAGCCTGGAGCCTGTTTCCGATTCTGTGTCTCCTTCTCTCTCTGCCCCTCGCCCGTTCATGCTCTGTCTCTCTCTGTCCCAAAAATAAATAAACGTTGAAAAAAAAAATTTAAAGAAATTGTGGTTTATATACACAATGGAATACTATGTGGCAATGAGAAAGAATGAACTATGGCCTTTTGTAACAACGTGGATGGAACTGGAGAGTGTTATGCTAAGTGAAACAAGTCATACAGAGAAAGACAGATACCTTATGTTTTCACTCTTATGTAGATGCTGAGAAACTTACCAGAAGACCATAGGGGAGGGGAAGGAAAAAAAAAGGTTAGAGAGGGAGGGAGCCAAAACATAAGAGACTCTTAAAAACCTGAAAACAAACTGAGGGTTGATAGGGGGGTGGGAGGGAGGGGAGGGTGCGTGATGGGTATTGAGGAGGGCACCTGTAGGGATGAGCACTGGATGTTGTATGGAAACCAATTTGACAATAAATTTCATATTAAAAAAAAACGATGTTGCCTTTCTTTTAAAAATATGATTTTGTCCTTTCATTTTAATACATAGCTTTTAAAAATAACTATTTTTTTATTTTTTTCTAATAATTTAATTTATTTTTTTAATATAATTTATTGTCAAGTTGGCTAACATACAGTGTATACAGTGTGCTCTTGGTTTTGGGAGGGAGATTCCTGTGAGCACCCAGCACTCATACCAACAAATGCCCTCCTCAGTGCCCCTCACCCACTTTCCCCTCACCACCGCCTCCCTCCCCCCCCCCGCCCTACATCAACCCTCAGTTTGCCCTCTGCATTTAACAGTTTCTTATGGTTTGCCTCCCTCCCTCTCTGTTTGTAACTATATTTTCCCCTTCCTTTCCCCCGTGGTTCTGTTAAGTGTCTCAAGTTCCACATATGAGTGAAAACATATGATGTCTGTCATTAACTAATTTCATTTAGCATAATACCTTCCAGTTCCATTCACGTTGCTGCAAATGGCAGGATTTCATTCTTTCTCATTGCCAAGTAGTATTCCATTGTATATTCCATTCATTGGTTGATGGATATTTAGGCCCAATACTACCCAAAGCAAACTACACATTCAATGCAATCCCAATCACAATTGCACAGGCATTCTTCTCAAAGCTAGAAAAAACAATCCTACAATTTGTATGGAACCACAAAAGGCCCCAAATAGCCAGTTATGTTGAAAAAGAAAACCAAAGCAGGAGGCATCACAATCCCAGTCTTTAGCCTCTACTACAAAGCTGTAATCACCAAGATAGTATGGTATTGGCACAAAAACAGACACTTAGACCAATGGAATAAAGAACCCATAATTGGACCCACAAATAGATAGCCAACTAATCTTTGACAAAGCAGAAAAGAGTATCCAATGGAAAAAAAAGACGGTGTATCTATAGCAAATGGTGCTGGGAGAAATCGACAGCAACATGCAGAAGAATGAAACTGGACCACTTTCTTACAACATGCAAAAAAATAAACTCAAAATGGATGAAAGACCTAAACGTGAGACCGGAAACGATCAAAACCCTAGACAAGAAAACAGGCACAACCTCTTTGACCTCAGCCTCAGCAATTTCTTCCTTGACATGTCTCTGAAGGCAAGGGAAATAAAAGCAAAAATGAAATATCGGGACCTCATCAAGATAAAAAGATTCTGCACTGCAAAGGAAACAATCAACAAAACTAAAAGGCAATCAACAGAACGGAAGAAGATATTTGCAAATGACATATTGGATAATGGGTTAGTATCCAAAATCTATAAATAACTTACCAAACTCCACACCCTTAAAACAAATAATCCAGTGAAGAAATGGGCAGAAGACATGAGTAGACACTTTGCTAAAGAAGACATCCAGATGGCCAGCAGACACATGAAAAGATGCTCAACATCACTCATCACCAAGGAAATATAAATCAAAACCACACTGAGACACCACCTTACACCAGTCAGAGTGGCTAAAATTAACAACTCAGGAAACAACAGATGTTGGCCAGGATATGGAGAAATGGGAACCCTCTTGCACTGTCGGTAGGAATGCAAACTGATGCAGGCGTTCTGGAAAACTGTGCGGAGGTTCCTCAAAATATTAAAAATAGAACTCCCCTAGGACCCAGCAATAGCACTACTAGGAATTTTTCCAAAGGATGCAGGAGTGCTGATTCATAGGGCAAATGTACCCCGATATTCATAGCAGCACTTTCAACAATAGCCAAATTATAAAAAATAGGTAACTTTAAATACTTTCCAGGGAAAATAACTTAAATGATCTCATGTAAACTAATTCTTCAGTTTTTAATATTTTCACTTAGTTCTATTTTTGGTGAAAATATATTTAAATTTTTACACCTTGAATACAACTTTTTAGTTATTTAGATTTACCTTTTACTATAACAAAAATTGATTTTAATAATATTATTAGGCATTTTGTTGAACTTAATTTGTGGAAAAACATAATTAATAAATCGTGCTATGTGGCTTGGTACATAAGCTCCTGATTTTTATAACTGTTTCACAAATTGTACTTTTCCACATTTCATCTTGTTTTCTTACCACTTAATTTCACCTTATCTGACACTAACAATACTGATCTTCCTTTTTTTTTTCCTCACCTCACTTTTTTTTTAGCACTACTTTATTAACAACTTTCATTATTTCATTTTAAGTGTGTGGCATGTACATAATATATTCCCTTTTTTGGCCCTTTCTCCAAGTCCCCACACTTTAATGCAGGAATTAAGTCTATTTATATTTAATATAATGTCTGGTACTCTATTTTATTCCTTTCAACTTGCTTTACTATTTATCTCAAGTGTTTCATCATCTTTTCCTTTTCCTTTGATTTACTGGTGTTAATAACACTATTCTCTTCACTATTTCCCTTGCTAAATAAAAAGATTTGTTGTGCTTTTCTACCCTTTTAACGGTCTCCACTCTGTTATTAGCTATACTCTTGAGTGTCTTGACAATAACCACAATTAATATTTTAAGACGATTATATCCGCTACCCACAGAAACTTGTTTATCCCACTGTTATTCATCATCCCCCCCATTGCCATTACATCCCCTACAAACTGAGATCTTTAGAAAATTTTCTTCCTCCCCCATCTCATAGCTGTTTCTCAGATAATTTATCCCCTTTAAGTCTGAGCTGTTACTAAACTTGGTTAGCCTATATGTTTTCTAGAGTCCTTCACTCACACTTATATCTTATGTATTCTCATGCAATGTATCTTTACTGCACATCATATGTACTGTTTCTCAGAACTCTTTTATTCCCTTCTTTATTTTTCCCCAATTTGTGCTACCTCCTTGTTACTTATAGTCTTTTTTTAAATGCTTTGCTCAGACAGGGAAATAGGACCTCCTCTTTGAATTATTTATATCCTGAATTACTTTTCTTTCATCTCAACAGAGGAAGACTATTTTGACTTAGTAATACTACATTATAGTAATTTTCTCTCTGAAGTCTAGACACTACTACACTCTGCTCTATCTCCCAGTACTATAAAAGAGAAGCACAATGAGTCTGACTTTTTTCAGAAACTTGACTGGGCTTGACAGATTTTTACAAGGTTTCCCTCTAACCGTGGACATCAAGAGTTTTACTGTCTATCACAGTCTTTTCTCACTAACCCTGCCTTTCAGTCTGCCCGACCTGCCATTTTTTTTCAGTTCAGGGATATTTTAGTCTAGTATTTAAGTTTTGTCCTTCCTTCCTCTGTTTTGTTCTTTACCAGCGAAATATATTATTATTTACATATAATATCTATTGGGCATATCCCCTCTATCTCTTACAAATATTTTCTTACCCTGTATTATCCATCTTTACGCTCTGCCTTCCCATTTGCCCAACCATTCGGTGATTTTTTTTTCTCCTTCAACTCTTCTGAATTCTTAAGCTCAGAAATAATTTATTTTAAGTTCAAGACAGACATTCTTCATGTGAGGGCTTTTTATTATTTTTTATCAGGTTACCATCTATCTTTGCTAACAGTCCTGGTTACATGTTCTGTTTGCTCTGTTCTTCTATCTTATAGCTAGGGCACTACGTGGACTCTTATTGCTCTGTCTTCTGTCACTGGGACCCCACAGCACTGTAGATGACAGTAGTCCTGACAATGGTGGAAAGGACATAGCCTCTACCCTCAGAGCCAGGAAACATGTAAAAGCCCTCTGCAGAAGAATCCTCTCAGTTCCCGGTCTTCCTGTACCCTCAGGAGCAGGAAGGATGCCCAACCTCTTTGTGGCTTGCAGACACGTCTGGCACAAACATTTGGGGTGACTATCAATCATTCCCACACTCAGGGCCCACAGCTTTCCACAAATGGACTGTAACTGCAACAAAATACCTAAATATATTACTATAATCAATTTTTGTTACAGTAAAAGATAAATCTAAGCAATTAAAATGTTACATTCAAAGTGTACAAAATTTAAATATATTTTCACCAAAAGTAGAACTCAGTGAAAATATTAAAAACTGAAGAATTAGTTTACATAAGGCCATTTAAGTTATCTTCCCCAGAAAGTAATCTATTAAAATTAAATGATAAAATCATATTTTTAAAAGAAAGCCAATTTCTTAAAACAGTTTAAAAAATTAATTTCCTTCTATTAAATATTTTAATAAAAATAAAACTTCCCATTCTAGTGTGTTCTAGAATTCTAAGAGTTCTAGGGAAATGATTCTTGTTGTGGGCCACAACACAATGACACTCAAGGCCTAACTGAGAGCCAGCCAAGAACACGTGCAGAGGGCTCTGGCTATGCATTTCTACTCCCGCTCATCGGTGAGGCATTTGCTGCATTGGTTTAATTCTTTCCTGTTATTCCCCACACGAGGCATGAGAAAAGTTTTTATTGAAGTCTGTTCTGCTCTAAGCTTTGGGACTAACAGGAGAGGTCTGAACCCAAACACAGGACAAGCTAGAACAGGGGGAGTAGAGGCAAGTTAACAAAAGCAAGAAGAAATCAGTCAACAATGGAGCATCAGCGTCGAGTGGATGCTCAAGAGGTGGGACAGGTAATACCTCGACGGACTTGCTTTAAAAACTTTTAGTGAATAAATCTACCTTTGCAGGTGTATTGATCAAAAGTTTTCAGCTTAATAAATTTTCACAAACTAAATTCATCTGTGTAAAGAGCACCCAGTTCAAAGTAAAGGAACATTCCCGGCACCTCAGAAGGTACCCTTCTGCTGCCTCCTGATCACTGCCTGCCCTATGCAAAGGGTAAATAGAATCAGACCATATGTGATTTTCTGTATTTGGCTCTGTTCACTCAGTAATTTGCTGGTGGGATTTTTTTCTAGTTTGTGTGTAATTGCTTCATGGAATCAAGAAAACATTCTTTTCTTTTTTTTTAATGTCTATTTATTTTTGAGAGAGAGAGAGGGAGAGGGAGAGGGAGAGGGAGAGGGAGAGAGAGAGAGAGAGAGAGAGAGAGCAAGGGAGGAACAGAGACAGATGGAAACATAGAATCCAAAGCAGGGTCCAGGCACTGAGCTGTCAGCACAGAGCCCAATGTGGGGCCTGAACCCATGGACCATGAGATCATGACCTGAGCCGAAGTCAGATGCTTAACACACTGAGCCACCCACCCAGGCACCCCAAGAAAATATTCTTTAGGAATACTCAGAAATATTCAAGAAGAGGAAACCAATAAAATATTATAGTTGCTACACTAAAGTAGGAAAAAGGAAAGACTGTGTAATTTGAATATTTAAGAGGAAAACTATTTCTTTTATTAAATATTCCTTCCTTGGGGCACCTGGCTGGCTCAGTCAGTTGAGCATGCAACTCTTGATCTCAGGGTGTGGGCTGAAGCCCCACGTTGGATACAGAGATTACTTAAAAATAAAATCTTAAAATATATCCCTTCCTTGAAAATTGGTCTGTGTTAACTATGGTATATGAATTATTTCATTCTGTCCTCACACTGACCCTGTAAGTTACAACGATGATGATAATATCAATGCCCACTCTCTGACTAGAAAACTAAGGCTTAGAAAAGTCAAGTCAATTGCCCAAGTCATTCTAATTATGAGTAGCAGTAAAGCTGAGATTTAAATTAGGTAGCCTATTCTTAGAGTCCTCACTAAAAGATACTCTGCTTATAACAAAATTATATTATACTGTAAAACATAATATAAAATTATCACTGAAAATTAAATTCAAAAGATGGACTGATCTCAGACCTGCATCTAGGGTGGCTTGGTTACTAAAAGTATAAAAGCAACCACATATCATATTACATAAGTAAAATTCTAATGACACATAACATGTTTGTTTTATTATATGAACTTTTATCTTTATTTTGCCTAAGAAAAGAGGCAAGCTGATGAGAACACAAGAAATATTTTATATTATTTATTCACACATATCTATACTTATCATAAGACTGAATGCAAGTTGATAGAGCAGCTAGGGTGCTAGAAAATAGGAAATTACCTAATGTTTAAATTCTTTGAGCCATTTACAGATCTTTTGCTTTGGGTCATGAACATCCTCGCTACAGGGAGAGAGGAACAGTAGATGGAAGTAAAAACCAAATGACTTATTTTTGAACCTATTTTAAGAAGTTCTTACAAAAAAAATGAACGAGAAAAATGCAGAAATTATTGGCTAAAATGAGGTTTGGAGATTATCCAAGGGTTTCTTTTTATCACTCAACCACCCTTACTAATTTGCAAGTATAATTGAGAATGGGCCACAAAAGTCAATTTGAAAAGTGGTTGTCGGGAGCATTAAACCTTACAAGTTGAATAATGTAAGAACTACTTGATGCCCAAAAAAAAGTGGGGCGGGGGGGTGTATTTCAGATGGCAATTATTATAAAATGAGAAATTTAATTTCCTAAGTTAAATTGTAAGTAGGAAAAAATCAAAAAATGTGAAAGCTTGCCTTTCCATTTCTTCTTTTAACTTCCATGGGCACATATTAGCTAACCCAGCCTAGAACACTGTATTGAATTTTGGAGAGCTATCAACCCTTCCTAAATGCGATGAAAGTTATTGACCTATCACACTGAAAACACACGTAAAACCACATTTTTGTCTATCCTTTCAAAGAGTCCAAAGATTTCCTGAAGCTTCACATGAATCTCCAACTAAATCTATCTACTCAGTTAAGAATTTCTTTGCCAGACTATGATCTCCACATAGCTGGTAGTGCAATATTTTCTTATTTTGCTCACCTGGTGACAGGCTTGCATACTTGCCTGGCAGATGAATAAGACCCTGATGTGTATTTAAACTGAGCTCCTGGCCAGGGGAAAAAAAACAAACTATAGTTCAGTGATGTTGCATAGATATGATTTATCACCTTTGCCCCCTATACTTTGTAAATGTTGACCTTGTATAGAAAAGAAGATTGCTATTTCTTAAAGCATTTCTCTTGATTTTATCTCTGTTTCAACACTTAGAGGTGTACAATAAAGAACCTGATAATTTTAAAATCAAAAATACATCATTTGGAAGAAAACTGTGAAATGGTACAGAACATTTATTGAATTCCTAGTATGTTATAAGCACTCTACTGAACATCCATTTTCTCTTCCTGTTTACTTTTGTTTTGTATTATCTAAGTCTTTTACAAATGCCATTTATTTAGGTTATGTTTCTTTTCATCTGATGATTTCTGACTTTTAATCGGTGTTTAACCGACTTAAATATGATGTGATCACTGATCCATTTGGACTTAAAAAAATTCTTTTGTGTTTCCTGCCTATGCTCTAACTCCCCTACTTATCCTCCCCACCCTACCCTGACTTCTTTCTTCTTCACTTCACACTCCTGTCGGCAATTCAAAAGGGTTATATTTTTATGAAATCCTTTTTTTATTCTTTTCTATTTTGGAGACTATGAATTATATTTCTATTTTTTAGGATTACCATTAATTTCATAATTCATATTCCTGACTATAAATATTTCCCTACTGCTAGTGTTAGCATACTCTAAATATACACTGAGCATTTGCCTGACCCACTTTATTACTTTACCTGCTATGAAACAAAAAGAAGAGTTACTAAAAAAAGTTACAATTACTAATATTGTCTCACTTTCTACGGTCACTTGTACCCCATGCCTCCCTCTGGTCCACTATCCTTGATTACATACATTCCTCCAGAACTCTTTTAGTGAGGACCTATGGATGGTACACTAACTAGATGTGTATTTCAAAATATTTCCCTTTTCTTTTTTCCTTATACTTACATGTCTATTTTGGCACAATGTTTTTAGATTGTCAGTTACTTTTGCTCACCACTTTAAATATGTTACTCCATTGTCTATGGCCTCTAGAGGAGTCTACTGTTTATCCAACTGTTTTTCAAAGGTGACCCATTGGTGCAATCTACAAATTTTTAAATTGTTCTGTTTATACTGGAGTTTCTTCAATTTCACTCCAAAGTTTCTGAGTATGTTTTTATTTATCCTGAACATAGCCTGATACCCCATGAAACTATATCTTTTTTTCAATGATAGAAAATTTTCACTAATATCTGTTCAAATATTTTTTCTCCACCATTCCTTCTATATTGTTTCCCAGGACTCCTGCATAAGAGTTAACATTATATAGACTAACACTGCCCACCAAAATGCAATGCAAGGCACATATATAATTTAAAATTGTATGTAGTCATGTTAAAAACTAAAAAAAGGATAACATTAATTTTAATATTTGCTATTTAACCCAATGTCCAATATGTCATCATACAACATAAATCAACATAAAATTATCAGAGATCAATATAAAACTTGTTAGAGATATCTCAGACTCTTCTTTTGAATGAAGTCCCTGTGATCTACTGTCTAATTTTACACTTACAGCACATTTTAATTGCTTACTTGTCCCTTATACTTAATAGTTACCATATTGGTCAGCATATGTGATAAACCCTCAAACTATTCTCTGTACTGCTTAACTGCTCTTTTATATCTTTGCCTCCCTGTCTATCTGGGTGGCAAACTGATTCACCTTTAGACTGAGCTTAATCTAGTATTTATCCAATCTACTGAGCTTTTATTTCAGTGACTATATGTTCTACTTCCAAAATTTCTAATTGATTCATTTTTGTAGGAACTATTCTCTTATCATTTCTGCCTTTTATTTCATATTTTCATTTTCAATTTTCAAGAAATTAAGGCTGCACTTACTCACTGAACATTCAAAATATATTTACTTAAAACTTTTCCATAATATCAGTTTTACCTGGAGTGAATTTATGTACTAACTGTTGAGATATTTTTTCTGTTTTTTTTTTTTCTCTTTCTCAAAGTTAGAATTGCTCAACTTGTTGGAATTTAGATTTGTACCATCATTTAGGTAGGAGTTTATTTTTGTTGATGCCTTCACTGTATTCCCTTAACAGTTTTTGAGCTTGTCTCCATCCCTGGGATTCTCAGGTGAAATTCAAGTCTTAATAATGATGTTTCAGGGCTTCTCCTCTGCTACCTGTTAATTTACCAGATCAGCACATAAAAGGTCTCAGCCTTTCATCGGCCACTTATTTTCCCACTTCCCCTCTCCTTCTGGTTCTCCTAGCTAGCCCATGAGCTTCTTTTCACTACCACGTCCGCTCCATGAAAGCAGGGATTTGTGTCTAGGTAAATGCATCCTTGACACTAGAATAGGGCCAGGCACATATTACGGACATGTGTATTTGTTGAATAAATAAATACACAATAAGATTTGTATCAGCTACAGACATCCAAATTATGTTGCCTTCTCTATTTGCTGGGAATTACTTGAGAAGCAAGTTTTTCAACATTCTGCTAAGAAAGACACATCATTAGTGATATAATGATTACATGTAATCATTCAAGAGAGATTAAGAGGGGTGAGTGGGTGGCTCAGAGGGTTGAGCTACCAACTCTCGATTTTGGCTGAGGTCATGATCCCAGGGTCACGGGATCAGGCCCAGCATTAGATTCTGTAGTGAGCACGAAGCCTGTTTAAGATTCCCCTTCTCTCCCTCTGCTGCTCCCCTGCTTGCACATTCTCTCTCTCTCCCTAAAAGAGAAAGAGAGAAAGAATATGAAATATATGGAATACAGTAAATAGGTCTAATAAGTGTATAAATGGAATCTCAGTAAGAAAGTTGTGATAGAGAAGAAGCGATCATTATTTGAAGATATATCGGCTAAACATTTTCAAAAATGTTTTCAAAAACATGTATTTCAAAAATACATTAAGCCATAGATTCAAGTAGTACTACAAACACAAACTAAAAATTACAAAGAAAAGCCCCAGGGATGTATATTATAATAAACCAGCTAAAAAGCAAATATCAACAATGAATGGAACACGTTTATTGCCCTCATTGAGTATACTTTATACTGAAAATAAAATATGATAATATTTGAGAAAGAGAAAAGCAGCCCCTGTGATCCAGGAGTGGTGCCATGAGTTGGCCTGGCCCTCACTGATAACTCTTGGGCTCCTGCTAAACATAAAGAATTTCACAGAACAACAACATTAGATAAGGCTATTTTATGATCACGTAGGCTCCAAACAAAAATAAGATCATTCTGCAATGCCTGAGCACAGACACATCATGAACATTGTCAAACCACAAAAATGTGTGAACATTCCTCTATCTTGGCTAATGAGAGTAACTGTTGCTTACCAATAAAATTAGTCTCAATCTAGTCTTCTCTTTTTTCTGTATAGGTGTATTAACATAATCATAGCATTAGCCCTGCTTCCTAACAGCATCCAATCCAAAGCAATGCCTCAATTCCTTAAACCCTCCTCCAATTCACCTAACCAAAGCCTAAATCCTACAAATAGTCTTTTCTTGTTTTAAAATTTTTTTAACATTTATTTATTATTGAGAGACAGAGACATACAGAGCATGACCATGGGATGGGCAGAGAGAGGGGGAGACACATAATCTGAAGCAGGCTCCAGGCTCCAAGCTGTCAGCACAGAGCCCAACACGGGGCTTGAACTCACAAACTGCGAGATCATGACCTGAGCCGAAGTCAGATGCTTTCCCGACTGAGCCACCCATGCACCCCTCAATAGTCTTTTCTAATACACTCTTATACTTCTAACACTAGTTTACTCAACAGTCCCCATATAACATATTCTTCCTTACCAAAATAGGTAATAAACCCAACTTGTACAACCACCAAGTATGTTCTTGGTGGTCACTGCCTGGAGAGCACTGATATATACAGCATATGTGTAGAAGTAAAACCACAGGAAATTAACCAAAAGGTCTGCCATGATTATTCCTGAAGAAGATACTCACTTTTATTGTCCAGATTTTTTTAAGAGAGATGAAGAATGTGTGGCAGCAAGAGAAGGAGAGGGAAAGAGAGAATCTCAAGCAGGATCCACACCTAGCATAGAGCCAGATGCAAAGCTCAACCTCAGGACTGTGAGATCATGATCTGAGCAGAAATCAAGTCAGATACCCAACCGACTGAGCCACCTAGGTATCCCATATTTTCCAGGTGTCTATTAAACACATGTTTCTTTGCAAATTGAAAAAAAACAATTCAAAAATGTTAATCTGTGGATATTTATTAAGTAGCATTATGTAAATGTGTATAAGGTCCTTTTTGATATATTTTTGCCTAAAATGCAGTAATCTTTATATTGTCTGCAAAAATGAAAATACTAAGTATCTCTGAGTGGTGAGTTTTTGGATGACTTATATTTTTACTTTGGGTTTTTCTGAATTTTCTAAAACATACATGTATTCAGAATCCAAAGCCCACTGAAACAATTCTATTTTCAAAACTATCCAGCACTGATGTTATAATTAAATTATTGATAGAGATTAAGTAATATGAATAATTGTAACTAAAGCCCACCCACAATGGAACCCAGACAATGTGTTTACCTCCTCATTGCATAAGCCTTACCAGATAAAAACATTGACTTGAAGTGGAAAGACAGAGTAAGGAATAAAGTAAAATCAAGAAATTTTCAACAGGTCAACAAAGATAGAGTTCACTATAACATATTATGGGACTTTAAATGAAATATTTAGAGTTGTTCTTCTAGGGTAATAACTGAAGTCGTATCAAAAGTTGCATATACCAAATCCTAATTTTGTTTTTATTTGTTGGAACTCAAAAACCATCCAACTGTATCAGAAATAGTTTTATGAAACTGACTTATTCAGCAGTAACTCTAAATTAGTGTGTGCCTTCTGCCTTTTTTTTTGTCTTAATTACACACAGGCTATTTATATATTCCATGTGACTTTCTGAAGAAATCTAAGTTGTTATTTTCAAAAGTTAGGTTAGTGACCTATAAAGGAAATCATGTATTTTTATCTTGTCACATATGATCACTGTTTTCCACAGCATATTATCAAGTATTTTACTACACATCAAATGCTCATATTTACAACTGGTAACATTATATACCAAAGTAGACCAAAATTGTTTCTGTATTATTCCTATTTAAAAAAAAAAGAAATTATTTTATTATAGTATTCCTAAAGACAGCCAGGTATTTTTTTTATTTTTTTAATGTTTATTTTTGAGAGAGAGAGAAACAGTGTGAGTGGGGGAGAGGCAAAGAGAGAGGGACACACAGAATGTGAAGCAGGCTTCAGGCTCTGAGCTGTGAGCACAGAGCTCAATGTGGGCTGAACCTCACCAACTGTGAGGTCATGACCTGGGCCAAAGTCAGACACTCAACCGACTGAGCCAACCGGGTGCCCCCAAAACAGCCACATTTTATACCAAATTTTAACATACTATGGTTGAGTAATCTTGAAACACTAAGCTTTAATGTGTAGGACCAGAGTGTGCAAAGGAAATACCACCTGTGTCTGAAATGGTTTATTACAGACAAAACGGTAACGAGTGACATCCTCAAAACCATTGTGCAAAGGGTGTTTTATTTTCTCCTAAGGAAAAAAAAATCATAGCGTTAATGGAGAGGGGATATATTGTGCACTACTAATGCACACCTCTTGCAGCTCGTTTTACGTACCATAATTCACATAAAAAGTCTTAAAAGCCCATTCATTTATTTGTTGTTGGAGAGTGGAAAGTCATTAAGAATTATGCATTAGTAACACTTTGTAAGTCATTCTAATTATATTGTATGAATCATTCGACATTTGGAAATAAAGCTTAACTTTTCCGTGACATTTTTTTCCAAATGTGTATGCTCATTGTAAGAATGGATAGTTCCACATTTTGTCAAAACAAATACAGCTAGGTTTCACACTTGGTATTACAACCTACCCAAATGACCAATTAACTCAATGGTTATAGAAATGTGGACAGACTTGACATGACTGGAAATGCTTATTGACTTTAGGATGAGACTGACACTAATGAAAATTAAGTAGCAGAAATAACTAAAAGCTTGTATTTTCTCTGCCATCTTTTTTTTTCCTTTTCCTTTTCTAGGTATATGGATTCAGATCCTTTCAAGAGGACAGGAGAGGAATGGCACCATATTAGTTTTATATCCAGGAGGTGAGAGCAAAGACCTAGAAATGAGCAAAATTATCACTGTGCCTGATTTTATAACCAGTGACTCACTGACTGGAAGGTGGACAGACTTCATAGATAGTCAAGAGAGTGGATCCCTTGACTTCCCAACAACTGACTTTTTTGTACAGCAAGCTGACTGAACGAAGAAAAGGCACCGGCTATTTCCCAACCAGAGGTGAAGTTCTCCCAGGGTAGGAATTCTATCTCATACACACATCATTCGTCTGAGCTCCTAAAAAATGCTCAAAGTGTAGAAAGTTCTCACCAAAATTTGGTTAAAATATTTTCCTTGAGAAAACTATTGAAAAAGATGAAAAGAAGGTAGAAGGAAGGTGACTGTTAATTATCTTAAGTAATTACTACTCCATGCACACTTAACTCACCATACAGCGTAACATGCGATTAATGTTATTTTCTGAGAAAATTCTACTTTCTGGGAAAAACATTAATGAAGATACAATTTCTCTATGAATGTCTGGTTTAGTAATTCAAAGAGAGACATAAACATATGAGAGAACCTTAGTTTTAATAACATAGAATTCCATCAACAATTCAATAATCCAAATCTGTAGATGTGCAGGTTGTGCTTTTTTGTTCCCGGTATGCAGTGTGAAAGTGTGATTTTCCTAATAGATGAGCAGAAGTTATAGAAATCTCAATACAGAGCGACTAGAAATTGGTGCTGAATAAGTTAATATAAATGGCTGTAGATGCTTGTCCTCTCTACTTTGAGAGCTGCTTTCAGAGATTTAACAAGAGATTGAGACCCAAAATTCATTATAACCCAATACAAAAAAAAACCGTGAAGACAAAAATAATGTTCAGCAAAACAATGTTTATTGGATGTTTAAAAAAAGAAAACAGTAAAAAAAAAAAAAAGAAAGAAAACATTGTAAATGTTTACGCGTGTAGATATAGACACACACCCATGTTATAAATACGTAACACAGATGCATGCACGTTATACTTGCATGGTGTTTTAAAGTCTGTGCTCCTGCAGGCTGCCTTGCTTAGCAACTGTCCCTCCATCTTGGCTTTGCCATTGTGTATAAAGTTTAGTAGTTTTTGCCGAAACCCAATAACTAAATACTTTAAAAGGTTGATACCACAAAACAATTAAGGAAATTGAAGTTACCCATGTACCTGGCCAGGAAATTTGGAAATTTTTCATGATTATATCGGTATAGCTCATTATTGTCCATCCTATCATTCTCTCACTTTCTTTGTAAACAGTGACTGGTCTTTTAAGTTCAACTACTATTTATCAAATACATACTATGTGCCATGTACTATATTAGGTGCTGAATACCTCGAGATTAATCAACCATCCTCTACCCCCAGAAAGCTATTAGAGGTGAAAGATATGTAATAACAAGTACATATGCAGTACTGAAATGAGCTGAAAACCTTCAACATATTCAATAAATGCTATGTATTAATAGATCACTTTCTACTAGCCCCTTCCATTTAGTGTTTACATATAAACAAAAGCTTCTTTCTCAAAACAACCAACCAACCTTATTATCCATGCTACTCTTCCTAAATCTATTTTAGTTGCCCAAATTTCTGAAATTAACGATCACCTGCTCTATTTGCTCACTACTTAGACATACACACACTGGTTTCTGGCATCAGCATATTGAAACATCACTAAAATATCACTAATCGGGGAATCTGGGTGGTTCAGTTAGTTAAGCGTCTGACTCTCGATTTTACCTCAGGTCATGATCTCAGGGTTTGTGGGTTTGAGCCCTGCATCGGGCTCTGGGCTGACAGCACAGAACCTGCTTGCCATTCTTTCTCTCCCTTTCTCTCTTTGCCTCCCCCTTTCCCCCTCCCTCCCAGTCTCTCTCTCTCGCTCTCAGAAAAAATAAATAAATGAACTTAAAAAGAATAATGTCACCAATCACCCAGGTCTATTGATAGTTTCTGCATCTTTGGATACTGTTCAACATTCACATTTTTTCTTACCCACTCCCTTCCTCTGATTCTCTGGTTTTCTGAGTTATTTGGTTTCTCCACCCAGCTCTCTGAGCTGCTCTCTATACTATTTGTTGTTCTCTCTCCTGTCTCCTATTTTCTGTGAACATTTCTCAAATTTGAGTCATCAGCTATGTACTAATACTCCTTCCCCTCTGCTTCATAAAACTCAGCCATTTTCAAGTACACAATTAAAAATTTCATTTAAAAAAGTAAACTAGGGGCGCCTGGGTGGCGCAGTCGGTTAAGCGTCCGACTTCAGCCAGGTCACGATCTCGCGGTCCGTGAGTTCGAGCCCCGCGTCGGGCTCTGGGCTGATGGCTCAGAGCCTGGAGCCTGTTTCCGATTCTGTGTCTCCCTCTCTCTCTGCCCCTCCCCCGTTCATGCTCTGTCTCTCTCTGTCCCAAAAATAAATAAACGTTGAAAAAAATAAATAAATAAAAAATAAAAAAGTAAACTATATTAAATATCTATGAATAAAGATAGAAGACTAACTCTCTGGGGAGATATTCAGAATTTTATGTATCTCAAAATTATTGCTATGAAAGACAGATTTTAAATTAAATATAAATTATAAGCTTGCGTGTTAAATCACTACCTTGAAAACAAATATTTCTAAAATTGAAAATGAATGTCAATTTATACCCAGTCCAAATTTTCTTTGGTTTTCTTTCAAAACAAAAAACAATGTGAATAGGACACAAGATACAGACAGAAGGGCATAAGAGGACACACCTTCCTGAGTGTCTCTCTGGATCCACACAAATATGCCACCAAATAACAGATTAATTACACCCACGTGGAGTGAGGAACCTATAAGGATAAAGGAATCTGGAGCCACAGTCTTTTATACCTTTGAGCAAGGGGAGGAGCCATTATCAGCCTTAATGTCAACCTACTATTATATAAAGGAATTCATTCCTGTGCGATCACTATGTATTTCTCCTTCAAAATCTATTTCTTTCCCTGCTTCCTAATTAATGATAGGTCTGAGCCATGGCCTGTCATATAGAACAACTCTGGCACCATTAAGGTGACCATTGGGGTCTTTCAAAACAGAGTATCAAAGTGTGGGGATTAGAGACCTAGAAAAAAAAATCAAGGAAACACGGCTTCTTATTCCAGTTGAAGCATTATCAATGATTTTGAGGGTCTTTGGCTTTCTTTACACTTCTGTTTTCTTATCACCTGCAAAAATGAGTAAATTAAATCCCATGATTACTGATTTCTCTCCAAACTCCATCATGATATAATAGTACTTTTATCTACAAATTAGAGCCTATAAGCCAAATCTGGCCTACCATCTGCTTTTATAAATACATCTGCCTTGAAACACATTCACGAATCACATATGGCATGCAGCCCATGGCTTCTTTTGCGGCAGGGACAGAGTTGAGTAGTTGCAATAGAGACCATATAGCCCAGAAACCACAAAATATCTGCTACCTGGCCTATTACAGAAAAAAAAAGTTAGCTGACCAACATAGCTACAAATCCTCTTCTGATCTCTCCAGAAGTCAATCCCATATCTTTAACTAATTGTTGTGCTAAGCAACACTCGGATGGGCTAACATCACTACATAACATAACCAAAATGAACCCTACACACACACACACACACACACACACACACACACACACACACACACACTATATGCATAGCAAAGTGGCATTCCTTTATTTCTCTCCATTACTATTAAGAGATAAGTCCCATGGAAGTCAGTATTATACAAAGTTACAATCACATCTTTTAGAGACTATAAAGGGTGGTGGTTATGAGTATCAAATTCATAACTGCCAATGGAATCAAACTAAGTTATACTGTGAGCTCTTCCTCTTACCATTCACTATCTCCTAATGTATGAATACAGTATAATCCCTAAAACAACACCATTTTGTGTAAGGCACACATATCAATTTCCTACACATAAGGGCTCCATAAATTTGAGCTATTACTATAAATTATGGTAGTATCTCCAGCTTCCAGAATAGTAAACACTTCATAAACCTTTGTTGAATTAATGAAATAGCTAAAAGATTCAATGAATTATTACCAATGATAATTTCACATTACCAGTTACTCAGGCTAAAACTTCAGTCCTATCATTGGTTTTAACATCTCCTGTAAACCCACAATAAAATTCTGAGGCTTATTTACTGGCAAACCCTATAAATCTGAATCTCCAGACTCTTCTCTGTGCATCTGGAATTGCCTCATTTTCCTTCTACTTAAACAAGTCCTTTAGAAAAGCACATCAATCCCATCATTTTTTAAATACTTTAGGACAGAATTCAATGGCAACTACTTAAAGAATCGGTCTCTGTAGATGGATAGATTTTTAACCTATATGTGACAGCTGCTGGAGATTTTTAAGCAAGAAAGGAAAAAGAGAAGCAGTGTTGAACTTCTAATGGTCCTGTATTTTCCAAGGTGATTTTCCATGAACTTAGATCACCAACAAAGAATATAGAATATAATAAATACCCTACAGCCTTGCAAAAATGTCTTTACTGTGTTATAAGTTAGTCACATGCTCTAAATGTTTTTGAAAAAACATTCAATCTGAAGAATGTCCTGAGTATCTCAAATAAAAACTGAACATACTGAATAATCTAAAGTTTCTGTGTCTAATAGTAGCAATTAGCCTAAGCAGATATTGGGAGCTTGAAATAGAACTAGCACAAATACCTAATTTCAAAGACATAATAAAGATACAAATATATCATATATCTCAACAATTTTTATATTGGTTGTATGTTGCAATAATAAATTTTTTAACCTATATGGTTAAATAAACTAACATTTTCCCACCTCTTTTTATTTTTTTTAATGTGGCTACCATAAAACTTAAAATACATGTAGCTTGCATTGTATTTCTATTTGACAGCATTGGTATAAAGAGCTGATTCAAAGACCCATCATTAAAACCCCTAGTGCAAGTCCTTCACCTATGGTTAAGCTCATTCTTAATTACTTTATTCTTTTTCTTGCTATTGTAAATGGAATTTTATTATATAAAGTTTATTTCTTTTTGAGAAAGAGCATGCATAATATGCATGTGAGCGGGGGACGGGTGCGGAGAGAGGGGGACAGAGGATCCAACGTAGGTTCTGTGCCTACAGCAGAGAGGTCGATGCTGGCATTGAACTCATGAACCATGAGATCATGACCTGAAGTTGGATGCTTATCTGACTGAGCCACCCAGGTGTCCCAGAATTGTTTTATTTCCTTTTCAGATTGTATATTGTTTGTATATGGAAACACAATCTTTTTTGTAAATTGATTATGTATCCTGCAACTTCACTGAATTTGTTTCTTGTTTCTAGGTTTTCTTGCTGCATCTTGAGGGTTTTCCAGATATATGATTGTGTCATTAGCGAACAGAGATAATTTTACTTTTTCCTTTATGATTTGGATATACCTGTTATTTCTTTTCCTGGGATGAGCGGACATGGGGAAATGTTGGTCAAAGAGTACACAGTTTCAGTTAGGCATGATCAATAGTCCTATAGATCTAATGTTCAGCAACGTAGATATAGTTATAATATTGTATTGTATACTTAATATTTGCTAAGAAGGTAGAACTTAATTACGCTTATCACACACACCAAAAAAATAAAGAAAATAGCAAATATGTGAAGTGATGATTATGTCAATTAGCTAGATTTGTGATTATTTCACAATATATATAAAAACATCAATTCATATACCTAAAGTATATATAACTTTTATTTCTCAATTATATCTCAATAAAGATGAGGAAAAAAACAGCACCTTTAAAACTATTCACTGAACAGAAAAAAATGCAGAAATTATTATGGCATATCACTATCTCATTTTAGGGAATTTTTCACTGTGGGAACCAAAAGCGACCAGGCATGCCCTCTTTTTATTCTCTGAATCTAAAAGGTTAAAGATCTGGATTCAGCTCAGCCAATCAGAAACTCCTGTTCAGGACTCTGGAACTGAAGACACAGACAGAGCAACTAGGCATCTAACTACTATAGACTACCCTGCTGGGAACAGCAAAACATGTCCAACACAGTACCTGTGTCGGTACCAGTGGAGCCCCCTAAGGATTATGCCCATGATTTGACCTTGATAATGGCCATGTTCTCTTGATCCTCTGATACCCCTGGTTTCTGCCTATTATTCTCACCTGATGCCCTGGTATTCTCACTGATTCTGTTTAGCAACCCAATGT
The DNA here is from genome assembly GCF_016509475.1 of Prionailurus bengalensis. Taxonomy (NCBI): domain Eukaryota; kingdom Metazoa; phylum Chordata; class Mammalia; order Carnivora; family Felidae; genus Prionailurus; species Prionailurus bengalensis. The sequence continues at coordinate 139,916,423 of NC_057350.1, forward strand.
ATTTCTAAAACATTCCCAGTCAGATGCTAAGAACTTAAGCATCTGACTTTGGCTCAAGTCATGATCTCACAGTTCATGAATTCAAGTCTCACATCCGGTGAGCTCAAGCCCCACTTCAAGTGAGCATGCATCCTGCTTCAGGTAAAACACCAGCCCCAATGAGCCCCGCCTTTCTCTCTTTCTCTCTCTGCCCCTCCCTCACTTGCGCCCTGTCTCAAAAACAAACAAAAATACATTCCCATCCAGCATAAGTTATGCATGCATCCAAGAACACTTAAAGATACATCTAGAATATTTTACTATTTTGCTTTTTTATTTAAAAATTTTTGGGGCGCCGGGGTGGTGCAGTCGGTTAAGCGTCCGACTTCAGCCAGGTCACGATCTCGCGGTCCGTGAGTTCGAGCCCCGCGTCAGGCTCTGGGCTGATGGCTCAGAGCCTGGAGCCTGTTTCCGATTCTGTGTCTCCCTCTCTCTCTGCCCCTCCCCCGTTCATGCTCTGTCTCTCTCTGTCCCAAAAATAAATAAATAAATAAAAATGTTGAAAAAAAAATTTTTTTTATGTTTGTCTCTTTTTGAGAGAGACAGAGAGAGAGAGAACGTGAGCGAGCATGAGCAGGGAAGGAGCACAGAAAGAGGGAGACACAGAATCTGAAGCAGGCACTATGCTGTGAGCTGACAGCACAGAATACAACGTGATCATGACCTGAGCTGAAGTCGGACACTTCACCGACTGAGCCACCCAGGCACCCCTATTTTGCTTTTCATTAGAAAACAATGTCACATTCAGTGCCTCTAGTATAGTGGTTTTCATTCTTGAATGGACTTCTTTAAAACAGACTGCTGAGTTTGAGCCCTGTGTTAGGCTCTGTGCTGATGGCTCAGAGCCTGGAGCCTGCTTCTAATTCTGTGTCTCCCTTTCCTTCTTCCCCTCCCCAACTCATACTCTGTCTCTCTCTCAAAAATAAAACATTAAAAAATAAAATAAAAAACAGAGACTGCTGGGCCCCAACACTACAGTTTCTGATTCACTATGGTTCTGATTCTGCCCAGGATCTGAGACTCTTCATCTTAACAAGATCTAGGTGGTGCTGGTACTGCTCCTGGGACCACAGCCCTGGTAATTACTATTCCTGCTGCTCCCATTAAATGGTCTTCTCAATGAATAGAATTTTCTTTCCTATTTTTTAAAGTTTATTTTAATCTTTTATCTTTAAATGTTTTAGAATTTTGATAAGGTATTGTAAAATTAAAATCTTAATGCCTTAGTCTTGAAGCACAGGTACTTTACCATCTAGCTCAGGTATGTACTTGCTGACTTAACCCACTTATACTCTTGGTTCTAGCAACATCAGTCCACTACTATCTTTCAGAGCTGTGTCTGCTTCCCAAGCTGTACTGTGCACAGCTCACCTAGGGATCCTGCTGAAATGCAGATTCTGATTCAGCAGATCTAGAGTGGGACCTAAGATCCTTCACTTTTAACATCTCATAGGTGATGCTGATATTGCTGGTCTGCAGACCACACTTTGAGTAGCAAGACTTCCAAGAGCATATGTAACCTCCATGGAAACTTTCATGACAAAGATTTTTTTTCTGAAAGCTGTACAACCAAGAAGAGTCTTTCTACTTTTTTCTTGTCCACTTCCACTCATTTTTTAAGATCCAACTCAAACCTCCTTCCTCACAATGCCTTCCCAAAAGACAGAGATTCCTCTTTGCGTGACTTTATGACATATACTGTGTACTCTTCCTATGACGGTGGATAACAAACTCTTCTATTTTGTCTGTGAGTTTTGCTGAATGTTCATACACGTGTGTGTGTGTGTGTGGTGTGTGTGTGTGTGTGTGTGTGTGTTAAACTACATGACCAGGAAACCTCACAGTCCAGCAGAAAGGAAATGAGCTTTGAATCCACAGCAGGATTTGGATTTGTCTCCACTCGTTGCTAACTCAGTACTAATTTCTCTAAGCTCAGTCTCATATTTAAAAAGCAAGAATGGTACTATCCACCTTTCAGCCTTGTTTTTTGGTTAGAACTAAATTTCAAAATTAATGAAGATAACACCTAACACAGTCCTGGTACAAAACAGATGATGAATAAATGCTGGTCATGTTTCTATTCTTGCCTTTTTATGGTATATCCATCAGTTCACCAACTAACCAACTGATCTAAAACTTTGGGGTGCAAGAGACTGACCTAGGGAGATTTTGAAAACTTCAGTTACCCAGCCTTACTTACCCAGTGAGGTGCTGTGGGCCTACTGTTTACTTTTACATGATTCCTATGTGATTCGGTTATGGTTAGCTCTAGTTTCTATAGGTTTTTTGATTGTTTACCATGACCATGGATCCTAGTATTATATTTCCCACCCACTGGCATTCAAAAGATATGGGCTATATGGTACAGTATTAGCTATAACAACAATAATAGAAATAAATACAAACCATATTAATGATAATTAATGTCATTATTATTTTTCTTATGAATTGCACTTATGGTCGTTCTCCATTAATTATTTTACTGTCCAGGTAATTTCATGACTAGATCATCTTAGATTCAGAGGAGAAAGTTCCAACTCCTCAGTTTGCCTTATAATAATAAATTTCCTTGTTTGGATTTCAAAAATATATGTACCTGCTGTGTAATGATTAAAAACTATGTAATTATTTGCCTCATTACACATGAAGTAAAATTCTTATTGTACAACACCAAGGCTTCAATTTCTTTTGCTAAACAAACATTCTGGATTAGTTTTCAAGGCAGTAAGTGGCCAAAATGTCCCAAGTATTATTTTAGACAATGAAAATATACATGAGAGACACATCCCTGCTGCCATGGGTTTTCATTCTGCTGGAAAGACACAGTAACCAAATAAATAAGTAGATGCTGAATGTAACTTATGTATGGAGGAAATAAAACAGTTCTGTACAGGAGAGCAACTGTGTTGTGGGCTCTGTGTTCCACCTCCTGGGTACCCCCACAAGACTAAACGACTTCGTCCTTCAGCTTCCAGAAATGCTACTGGCTGACACCTAGCTGTCAAACCTCTCCAGTTACTCCAGGTGACGAGAGCTCCCTGGCCCAGTCATGTCCTCTTTCCAGGACAGTCTGTAACCAATGGCTGGTCAATGTGGGGATATAAAGGCTGGACTTGAGCGCCAACTTGGGACATTACTAAGAAGCCATCCCAGTCCTAGAACTCATAGTTTGGATGAACTCTTTGTGACTGCATCATAGTCCTGCTTCTCCCTTATCCCGGTCCTGCTTTCTTCCTTCCCCGACACATTTTGATCCCTGATAAACTCCCTGCACACTAACCTCCTCCCAGAGTTGGATTCCTATGGAACCCAACTGCAATGGGCTAGAAACAGAAAGTGAATGTCTGCTTGACTCCTTTAGCATCCCCTTGCATAGCAGAATTTATTTCCTGTTCCCATTTGCCTTTACACATACAGAATGACTTAATTTATCAGCAAGGCCCTCTATAAACCCGTGTCTACCACTTTTTTCAGCTCAAACATATATATACATATATGTGTATGTGTATATATATATGTATATGCATGTGTGTGTATATATATATATATATATTCATATATCAACCTTTTACCTCAAAAAATACTTACTACTTTCACAAAAATATTTGTGTAAAACATGAAAAATGAGTTATTTGTCAGAAATGAGAATCTGGATTATTTGAGGCAATATACTGGGAAATCTCCCTTCACTCTATTCTGGTGTTTTAGTAACAATTATAGCAAGTTACATTTACAGAGCATTTGCTATGACTCAAATAAGGGCTTCTATATTCATTATCTTATTTTATCCCAAGAAAAACTTTATGAATTACATATTACTCTTATCCCATTATAGTAATAAGAAAACTGAGGTTTACCAGGTGTAAATGAATGTGTGCAACAAACCACATCCACTGGGTGATAACATTTTAATCAAAACCCGGGCAGTGGACACTTAATCCTTAGCGACCATTTAGAGTTGCCTTTTATATCATTTGAGAACTGTTCTAAGGGTTAGGTGCCATTTTATGCATTTATTTAAAAATCCCATTCTCTTACCCAATTTCAAAATAAACCCAGTAGATTTTACACTAATTATGAAAATAAAAACAATCAGGTAGTTTTTAAAAGTAGAAATTGCAAATACAACTTGAGATTTTTTTCCTACTTTAAAAAGAAAAAAAACCTTTTTTTTCCTCCAGAGTGCTGCACTTCACTATCATAATGTTCTCTTCTATTCTGTTCCAGTTTTTAATCAGTCACATGTTAATATGCCAATGGGACAATACAAAAACCAGATATCCATGTGGGACATTGACCATCTGAGATGTTAAATCCCACCTAATATAATTATGTTGAAATAAGAGGTAAAATTTCAAGTATTAAGACATTGCAAAAAGGAAAGTGACACAAAAGAGACATAGTGTATTGTGTCCTGTGTAGTATATTTTACTACCCTTTCTAAAATGAATTTCATTTTGAGCAAGTGAGCAAAATAACATGGTTTGGCCCACAACATCTTTATTCATATTTTAATCATTTATATTTGATTAATGCATTTATTAATGCATTTGAGTTTGCATTTAATTTATCATGGACATTCTTTTTAAAAACAGGTTTAAAAGAAACCTACAATTTACAGGAAAATATATCATCAGTAGCATCGGAACACAGTTATTTTAGGTCAAACCACTGCAGGGAAGAAAGATTTATCTCCCTGAGTTTTGATCTATGCAGTTTTGAAGTGAAGTCAAAAAGTCTCTCCTAGAATCATAATAGTAAACTGTTCTTGATCCATAGCCCCCAACGAAGAAAAAGGAAAGTTGATGATAAGTCAATTTTAGGAAAGGCTAGCTAACGTGAGAACAATGCAGTTTCATAACAATCAGACAGAGCAGCCGAGGTTGGGGCCATTCACTGCTCAACAAAACAAAAATCTGATTTCGAAGCTGAATTGAGAATAGACTCTTCTATTTGGTAGTAACACTACAAAGGGTAAATTAAATTGTTGGTAAGTTTATAAAAGTATGATAAAACTAGCTCATTTTATGTGTCATAATACTATAGATTTTACAAAAGGATGGGGTAAACTCTCATGGAATCTTTGACACCAAAATTTCTAAAACTGCATTCATACTGGAGCAGACAGTCTTAAAAAATAAACTTAAATTTTGCATATAAAGAAAAGTATATATATGTGTGTGTGTGTGTGTGTGTGTGTGTGTGTGTGTGTATAACTCAGACACCAGTCAAATAACCAGATTGGACAAAATGGATTGTAGGAATCTAGAACTTACCTTGAATGTGTCTGCTGTGTCTTATTTTAATTAAAACATGAGTAAACTCCAGAGAAAATCGGAGTATCCCCATTTTTGCAATACTGTAACAATTTCAGCATTTACGAAATCTAAACAAAGTCTACACTTAGAACATTAATAATATACGTCCTTTACCTGGTATGTGTCTTTCATGGAGCCTTCATTTATAGGAGAAAAGAAGCAACTAGTTGTTTACTGGTCTCTTAAAAAATAATATAAACCCACTGTCAGAAAGACGTTGCTACAGGTTATATCCCCCCCAAAGTCAAAGATTGAAGTCCTAACTCCACTGCCTCACAATTTCATTGTAATGGGGGAAAGAATTTTTAAGAGGTAATTAAGTTAAAATGAAATCATTAGGGTGGGACCTAATCCATTATTCCTGATGTCCTTCTAGGAAGAGGAAATTAGGACCCAGAAGTTGAAGACTGTGTGAAGAAACGTGGAAAAGGCAGATGACGCCTTCAAGTCACGGAAAGAGGCCTCAAAGAAACCAACCCTTCTAACACCTTAATCTCAGACTTTTGGTTAGCAAAACTATGAGAAAATTAATTTCTGTTGTTTAAACCACCCAGTTTATGTATGGTGCTTTGTTAAGGCAGTCTTAGAAAAAACGAATGCAGGCATGTAGACAAAGCTCATTACCAAAGAGTAGAACTATTATGCTAATATATATGCTAATGGGACAATACAAAAACCAAATATCCAGGTGACACATTGATTGACCTTTTGAGACTTGAGATCCCCCCTAATGTAATTATATATTAAAATAAGAAGTAAAATTTCAAGTATCAAGGTAAGACATCACAAAAAGCAAAGTGACATAAAGGAGACATAGTTGTTAACTCTGGTAGTTATCTGAGAGCAAATGAGTCCAACCAGTGCAAATGCCAATTGTTGCATTCATGAATCAAACAATTCATCAATCTTTCTATCTCATTTACCGAATTAGTCTTCTTTTAAGTTAATATTTGCTTCAAATTCAGAAGCCTGTGTCTCCCTCACTAGATTACAGTTTTCTCAAGAAAAAAACAAAACAGTGTTTATCAATCTTAGCAAATAGAGTGCCTAGGATGACCCTTAACACCTAAGAAATGCTTCAAGAAGGGAATAAGTCCATGAAGTTCCCAGCTTACAATGGATCCACTTAGGAATTTTTGACTTTACCATGGTGCAAAGACAATATGCGTTTTGCAGAGACTGCACTTTGAATTTTGATCCTTCCCCAGGCGAGTGCTATGCAGTAGGATCCTCTCAGAGCGTGGGCGGGCAGGCACAGCGCCAAGTCCGCCTTGCAATCACTGGGGTAAACAACTGATACAAATGTTGTTTTCCCCTCTAGCTACAATACTCAATACCTGACACAGGTATTCAATACTTTGTTAGCAAATAGGCTTTGTGTTAAATGATTCTGTCGAACCATAAGCACAGTGAAGGTAGGCTAGGCTAAGCTTTGAGATTCAGTGGATTAGGTGTATTAAATGCATTTCTGATTTATGATAGTTTCCTTTTTTTTAATGTTTATTTATTATTGAGAGAGAGAGACACAGAGCACGAGCAGGAGAGGGGCAGAAAGAGAGGAGACACAGAATCGGAAGCAGGCTCCAGGCTCTGAGCTGTCAGCACAGAGCCCCAAGCGGGCTCAAATTCACAAACCACAAGTTCATGACCTGAGCCGAAGTGTGAGGCTCAAACAAATGAGCCACCCAGGGGTCCCTGACTTGGGATATTTTCAATTTATGATGGTTTTATTGGGGTGTAATCCCATCGTAAGTTATGGAAGATCTGTAGTGAATGAGCAAATGCTCGTTCGGCTGAACAGCAGCAACAGCAGCAGAACATCAAGTTAAATCTAGATACTTACAGGGGCGCCTGGGTGGCGCAGTCGGTTAAGCGTCCGACTTCAGCCAGGTCACGATCTCGCGGTCCGGGAGTTCGAGCCCCACGTCAGGCTCTGGGCTGATGGCTCAGAGCCTGGAGCCTGTTTCTGATTCTGTGTCTCCCTCTCTCTCTGCCCCTCCCCCATTCATGCTCTGTCTCTCTCTGTCCCAAAAATAAATAAACGTTGAAAAAAAAAATTTAAAAAAAAAAAAATCTAGATACTTACAGTATGAGTTACCCACTCACCATATTCAAGATATGAACAAATGGTGGCACTGAGACCCTTATTTTGAAACAACGTTTCAAATGTTAGGACAAAGACTGCTCAATGTAGGGCTACAAGTTAGGAGTCCCAGCAGCAATGTCAAACTCTGAGCACATCAATTAGCTCCCCAACTGCTCTTCTAGGGGTACACTGAGGATAGCTGCCTTTCTTAACTCGTGAGGTGGTACTAAGGGTGAAGAATAAAATAATGCAACTGCATAGATTTTTTAAAAACATCTCTTAGGAGGTCTGACATTTCTGGGACCGAACCCAATGCTTTACTGTTCTGTCATCCCTCATTTAAAAACATAGAAGCCACTTATGATCAAGGATTGGTGAAAAATAATAAACGCACTGGACCTTAAATCAGAGGCACCTGAGTTCTTATGTAGTTGCCAATGTAATATTTATAGCCTGGGTCTCACCACACTTACTGTGAGAACAAAATGAAAAAGATGTTCAAAAGTGTATTGAGAGCTAGTAACTTCTATAAACTTCTAGGCACTGCAATTTATTATTATTATTATTATTACTACTACTACTACTACTATTTTAGTTTTCTGAATTGTGGAGTAGAAAATTAACCAATTAACAATGTAAGATATAACTACCCATAACATGATAAAATATAAGCAAAAGATGACTAAACAAGAGTGAAGAAAATAATAATAATGTAACTATGTAAAATGTGAAATAAAATGTGGCTACATTGTAAGTAAAAATGCATCCACTTGAGCTCATATGCTCAGGATGTAACTACAAAATGTTCAGTAGAACTTACTAAAATTCTCTCCTATCACCATACTTAAGGTCTGGATGCCCCAGGTACCTATACCACTTACCCAAGACTCTAGGGCAAGCTGTTCATATGCAAATTATTTTGGCTTACTGTTTTAAAGGAGGAAAAAGAACATACAACTGTTTTAACATTTTAAGTCAATTGCTATTTATGACTGTGTAGCCACTTTGCATTCCTTTAAGTGTCTTTTCACTTGAAATTCAGTATTATTTTAAAAAAATGTATAGTTGGGAAATATCTCAGTAAAAATTTCTCTGTGCAGCCAACTCTTTAGATTGACATTACCCATCTGTTTATGTTGTCACCCTTGAGCCCAAATATGGATGAAATCTTAATAAAATACTGAAAATGAAAATCATTCCCCATAATTAACCAAAGTCCAAACCATAAGCATTTCGAACACTATCTCAAAACAAATCTGTTTGTGTAAGCTATTGATTAACAAACCTTGGCAAAACCTTAATTAATATTTGTGGAAGACACACTGTGTGTAAAATGCTATTTAGCCATTATCCTCATAAAACTTATAATTCAGTGGAGAAGATAATCATATACTCCAGTAACAATACTCCAGGAAATAATATCTCTTATAAGCAAGGTAAATATTTGGAGCTTTTCCCTAAGTAATTATAGCTTTCTTTATGGAATAGATCTGTTTCTTGAAAGAGTACCCATATTAAATGTATAAATATTTACATGTACAAATGTATAAATATAAAGGGTACTTTCCATTGTGTTTTGCTATGTGGGAGATAGATTCTTCTGTGGTTAAAAAAAAGCTATAATTCATCACAACACTTTAAAGATACTGTTAATAATAAACACTTCTTAATGACTGGCAGGTGCACTCTATACTCAAAGTGCATCTAAAATCATCCTGAGAGGTCTAAATTACTTTTCATATCTAATTGGTGAAGAAACTCTCAGCGAGGCTGCACAAGATCACCTAACTAGGACATGTCAGACTAGGTTGAACAGACCTGCTTTTCTCTGACTCAACAAATACTCTTATCCACAATGCTATACTAACATCAGCCACAAGTAGTATTATTTCTTACAACTGCCTGTGTATCTACAATTATCTCAAAATAAAAATTTTAATTTGAAAGAAGTAATTAGCCTGATAAAATAACAGGTTATAAAATGAAATGTAAAGTAGTCAGAATTGTTTATATTTGACAACAAAAATAGCAATTTTATTTTAGCTAAAAACACTGAATTCTAAAGTCTATGAGATGCTATCAAAATCCTCCACTGAAAAGCACAGCAATATAATGTTCACTTATAGTTTGTCCTTACACCACTCTTTTTTAGAACTTTCTAGAAGAATCTATGTTTCAGAAATGAATAGTCTGTTCAAAAAGATATTCAGACACAAGAGATATAATTACTAAAAATCAACAAGAATAATTGCTAAAACATCTGCCTAAAAATAGTTTAAGGGTCTTATCCTAGATAGTGCATTTAAAAAATCTGAATCAGATTTTTATACACCAAGCTACAATATAAGTAGTATACTTACCATAACTAAGTTGCTCCAAATGCAAATGCATTCAAGAACTCAAGAATAAGCCGAAAATCCAATGCAAACAAGCCAAGAGTGAAAAATGGTAGTAGTTTAAGACTAAATAAATACCCATCAGCACAAAGCACATTTAAGATTAACTTATATCTTCAACATTGATTCCAAGTAATGATACAATAATGGGATTCACAGGATTCATAGTCCAAAGATGCTTCCCTCTCTACCAAGAAAAAAAAAGGGGGGGCGGGGGTGGGTAAAAAATCAGGTTAAGTGTGAGTAGGAGATTTAAATGACTGCTGCTTCCAAATATGGAATGAAAATGCTGCCAACTTGAAGAGAAACAAAAGAATTGCTTGTTTGTTCTCACTGACCCTTAAGCGGGGCTTTCTCTTTAATATGTTTTGTATCATTACCTCATATTGTTCATGTAGCCAACATAAAGGGAGTAGGTCAATGTTCCCTTATCTGAGCAAGTTTCCACAGAGGCAAGAAAGATAAGGCTACATCGCACAATGGATACCACAGACTCTCTCTCTGCAAGGCTGAGAAGTCTGTAATAACTTCAAATTAAAGGGAGTTCACAATCCTTACTTTTCATGGCATATATAAAATAAAATGTAAAAAAGAAGAAAGTAAGACAGAAGTTACGAGTTTCCCGCTTATGATATGCTATGATAAAAGTCCCTTCTATTTCTCATCTAATAAAATTATAACAGTGTTCAATTTTGTACATGATCAAAGTGCACTAAAGTACTACAAGTGTTTGTGACAGTTTGTATCCATTGAGGTCAGCAGAGCCCCAGTTACAATTACACGTAACCCTGTCCCTGTGCATGACATGGTGTGACTGAGGCTTGCACTTTCTGAGGTGAGAAGTGTAATTCACAGCCCAGATGGAGAGTTGTCTTAAGATTCTTGGGTTCTAAATTAAAAGATTTCCTCGGGTCTTTGATTCCTGCAACATAATTATTTCCTAACACATTTTTAAGAGGAGTGGTTTCATACTGACCTAATGAGGAACTAGCCTAGCCTCCTAGTCTATAGAATTTCCTGTCACTAAACATTTTTGTACAAATATCTCAGGTCTTAAGTGCATAATAATATCAAGCTGTAATAGAGTCTAAGTTATTCATTCAATCCACAAGTAGTCAGTAAAAATTTGGGGCATACATAGTTTTCTAAAAACTGCTTCCAAATATTTTCTGTTGAAAAGTCTCCTTTCCCTTTAGGGAACAGGCTTCCCTAACAACATTTTATTCTAATTCTATAATATGTGAGTTCGTTTCAGTTATTAAGAGTCAGTCATAACCATTTTAAAACTTCGGTCTCCTGTTGGGCTAAACACTCTCTCCTCATCCCTTCCTTCTGCCAAGCTCTGGAGTTCTGCTTGGAGGGATGTGAGGCCCCGTCTAATGTTACAACTTCTTTTTTTTCCAGAAAATTTCTTATTCTACTAGAGATGGGGTAGGAAGGAAGAAGACAAAAAATATATATTTCTCTTTTTTTAAGTTTATTTTTTTAATGTTTATTTATTTTAGAGAGAGACAGAGAGAGAGAGACAGAGAGAGAGAGAGAGAGACAGAGAGAGAGAGAGCAGGGTAGAGGCAGAGAGAGTGGGACACACAGAATCCGAAGCAGGCTCCAGGCTCTGAGCTGTCAGCAAAGGAGCTCGAACCCACAGACTGGAGACCCACGGACCACGAGGTCATGACCTGACCCAAAGTCAGACACTTAACTGAGCCACCCAGGTGCCCTGAAAATATATTTCTTTCTGTGCTAGCCCTTGGAGATTTGTCTTTCCTCTGATGATTGTTCCATGCTTGCTTAATCCCATAAACGGACAGTAAGCTTAAACACTCCTTCCTGCTTATTTCCTCCATGTGGGCAGCATCCAAGAAGGCTGTACTTGTCATATACCCCACTCCCACCACCTCAAGCAATTTCCTGGTGTGGAAGATCTGGACAAACCTGAACCCCGCAGCCCTGCCAAAGCCTCTTGCTGGATTCTCCTCATCCAGTGGCTGGCCCTCTATCCATGGAAATTTATTTCTCTGTGCCACGCCAATGGTGGAAACACAGGCTATGCCCTCAGCATTCCTCCTGTGAGTTCCACCAAGTCTCTTGGACCACATCCATGCCCCAGCAGCATCAGGTTCTCATCAAGGTCAGCAGCTCTGCGGCTTTCATGCAAAACACAACCACCCCTCCCTGATTTATTGTTGCCGTCTCTGCAGGGAACCCACACCAGGTGCAGGAAATACACCCAACTGGAATTCATCACATTCTGATACAGTTGCTTACTGCGTGCCAGAAGCCGGTGTTAGAACAAACAATAGAAGAGGGCAGCATACATCCCACTGCCCCCCCCCAGTCACCTTCCTGGCTGTGGTCACCCACAAACCTCTGCAACATTTTAGCTCCTGGCTCACAATCACTCTCTCTCAAACTGCCCTTGTCGTAGGTCATGGTGCTCTCACGCATGTAGATGTCCTTCCAAAGCATTGTTCTCCATTTCTTTCACCTGCAGTACTCATACCCTTTGTCCTACCCCAGCCACATACTCTTACTTCGATAGTATTAACTGCAGATAAGCGAAAGCCCTCTCAAATCTCAGACATCCCACTCTCTGACCACCACCTCCTGTCTTTCCTGATCACATGTTCTCCTACCAGAACTGACATGGTTTTTTATCCCTTCCTACCACATTTCAGTATTCCTCTTTGCTCTGCTCCCATTTTCCCTTTTATCTGACCTAAATTCCATGGACTATCATTAAAATCACAAACACACATGAACTTTATCTTCTTCCTTAAATCTCATGTTCCACCTGCTTCTCCCCAGCAACCTCTCTCCTGAATGTGGATGGAGCTATGACAATGATAGGGCTTTTATACTGCCTGGGCCTGAAAGTCAGATTCTTACCCTGCACACTGCTATATTCTAGTTGAGTAATTTGGGCAAGTTATTTAAATTATCTGTGCTTCAGCTGCTTCATGCAGGATGGAGAAAGTATCAGTACACATTTCAAATACATACAGTAAGAACTAAATGAGTTAGTACAAGTTATTCAATGCATGGCACTTAGTTAAGTCTTCATAAAGACTATTTATGGCTATTGTTGCTATTATTAAACATATTTTTCTGTCCTTTAAAACTCGAATTTAATCCGAGGCAGATCCCTTAAGAAAACTTAATTATGTCTGAAATATGGCAGAAATGTTGATATGAAAGAAATGAATAATTTGCTTATATATTATTAAAAGCTTAAATCATGAATTAGATGTGATGGTTTTCATAGTGTAACAATAATTAGGAATGTTTTCTTCAAAAAAATAGCTTCCTTTACTTTTCTTACGATAAATTTCACCTAAAAAATAGAGATGAGATTAAAAAACGTAAGAAAAACCTGCAATCGATAACTCCCTAGCATAAACAATAACCATTAACACCTTGGAATATAATAGTTTTCTACACCCTTGCTGCCCAATGTGGCGTTGTGGTTATTTAAGTTAAACAAAATTAAAGTTCCTCAGTGGCACTAACATTTCAAATGCTCAATAACCACAAGTGACTAGTGGCTACAATATTGGATAAAATAGTATGGAACATTACCCTCATCACAAAAAGTTCTACTGAACAATACTGTCTATACATTGTATTATACACAGGTAATGGTAACAGTGAATATAAAATAAAATCTACATTTGATTGTCATTTTTTTAATTCACTGTCAATAGATGTGTTCTGGCTACCTCATTATCCCATCATGTCTCTAGGTTGCATTTGAAGGTCCTTTACATAGTCCCCATTGTCTTCAAAAATTTGCAACTGTAAACTTGTCATTAAGTCTTTATATGTAATGTTTTCATTAAATACATTTTAGAAGAAATCCCCTTATGTTTATTTGTCCTATCAAAAGACATATACATTTTTTAAGCATTAGATAGATGTTGTAAATTCTTTTTTTTTATTTTTTTTAATGTTTATTTATTTTTGAGAGAGAGAGAGAGAGACACAGAGTGTGAGCAGAGGAGGGGCAGAGAGAGAGAAGGAGACACAGAATCTGAAGCAGGTTCCAGGCACTGAGCTGTCAGCACAGAGCCCGATGCAGGGCTCGACCCACGAACTGTGAGATCATGACCTGAGCCGAAGTCAGACACTTAACCAACTGAGCCACCCAGGAGCCCTTCTTTTCTTTTTTTTAAATGTTTAATTTATTTATTTAGACAGAGAGCTTGCACACACCCGCCTGCATGCAAGGGGAGGGGCAGAAAAAGAGGAGAGAGAATCCCAAGCAGGCTCTGTACTGCCAATGTGGGCTCAATCCCACCAACCATGAGATCATGACATGAGCCAAAACCAAGAGTTGGAGGCTTAACCGACAGACTCCCAGGCGCCCCTGTTGTAAACTCTTTTGTAAAGACTCTGAAATATTTTATATCACACACATCGTTCTAACATAAGTTCCTTGTTATATATTCCAGTATGATCCAGGAATATGGGATATATGAAATACAAGACAATGGGAGCATACAAAAATGAAATGAAATCTCATAGTGGCAGCTAAGAGAGCAATGGAAACCAAGAAGCCAGTGAATTTAGGAAAACTTAAAGAAGTATCCTTAAATTGATTCCAAGACATTAGAAGAAGCGGTACATTAGCCAGATGATGAAGAAAAAGATCTTCCATTAAAAAAAGAAAGAAAATTTCCATGAAAAAATTTTTTTAACTCCAAAGAATATCATGATCAAATATGAAGCAAACTGAAACGTATAAGGACTTCGAATCATCTGTAAAGTATAAGAAAAGAATATTCATTTGTTCTTAAGAAACAAATAAAGTGTTATTAGCATACACAGTATACATCCATATCACAAATTTAATGGTAGAGCTTATAGACTACAAACGGTATATTTCCAAATCATTAAGTACAGAAGCTATGAAATATAAAAAGTTGTATTACAACAAACAGATACATAACTCAGTAAATTCCTTGCATTATCCTTTTAGTATTATTTCTCTTTTCTGCATATAGGTTGCAAATACTTCCAATTCCTTTCCCAAGAGCGAAATGTAAACAACATACATAGAAGAGTAAAACATACATAGAATGTAAAAACTCTTACTGCATACATGGACATTGTGTGATCACATGTACATTTTTTTTTAAATGTTTATTTTTGAGACAGAGAGAGACAGAGCATGAACGGGGGAAGGTCAGAGAGAGGGAGACACAGAATCCGAAACAGGCTCCAGGCTCTGAGCTGTCAGCACAGAGCCCGACGCGGGGCTCGAACTCAACGTACCATGGGATCATGACCTGAGCCGGAGTCGGACGCTCAACCGACTGAGCCACCCAGGCGCCCCTCCATGTACATGTTTTAAGCAGCTTGAGATTTACTTTTGGTTCCCACGAACTAGCTGGAGGTGGAAACCAACAGACCAAACCATGCAAATACTATTTAACCAAAGCATCTGTGTTTATATATCACAGATATTCTATTTTGCATCATTATTATTACTGAGCATGTATAAAATGGTCCACACATGAAACAACAAATCCCATAGGAAGTATATTTTGATGCATATGAAATGTAAAATTTTACAAACACTGCTACTTTGAGCGTTACCTTTATGTGACTTTTCTTTTAGTAGCACCTTTATTTCTTAAGGAAAGTGTTTCACATGGGGTGATTGGGGTTGAACAGCACCTAAGGAGGGTCAACCTAAGAGAAGGAAAGAGACAAGAGGCAAAAAGAAGGCAAACATCATAATACCCTTCCTCATGGCCACAGAAACTCCTGTCTCATTCAGGTGCTAGCAGGCTGTTGATACTGGAATTCTGTGCCCCAACTAATTTTCCTTACACCAAAGCTTTCAAAGAAATGTAAAGATACGTTTTGAAGTATCAAAGTGAGATTAGATCAACAGAACAGGGATTGTTATTGGTGAATTTTTTAAGAGATAAAGACAGAGGAATAATATATATGAGCACAAATCAATAAGTCCATTCTAAAGGGATATTTCTGGGTTGGTCCATTCAGTGCTATCCTCAGTTATATATATTATTGGACATATTACAAAGTCAAGTCTTTGGTGAGACATTTAAAACAAAGCAGAAGATGATATAAAATATCAAGAAGAGGTTAAGGTGGTAATAAAATCAGAGTTTACCATTAAGTGAGCAAAACATTTACCACCCAGACAACGCCCTCTCTGCAGTATGTACAGGAAATGAGATAGCAAGTTATAATAGGTCCTATATAATTGTGAGCACATTAATTATATGAAAAGTGCAGGAATAAGCATTTGCACATAAAAAGAAAATTCCATCACTGAAATTATCAAGAAGTTCACACACATAATTACATAGTACTTTTCCAGCCTTAACACAATGAAGCTTTCAGATAGGAAGAAAAATAGACCAAAGCATATCATTATCCCCAAATCTCTAAGTGAACTTGAAATGATTTTAAGTTTCAAGAAGTTTGTAGAGAAGGAAATATAAACGTCAGAGCAGCCCTGAGCTACAATAACAAGTACATTACGAAATGTATACAGTTGGATGTGAATTGATTTTCTCATAGACCCTCTACTACTTTCTAGATAGATGCAAGGCAATTAAATTAAGTCACTAATTGCTTAGCAATCGCCTTCATTTTTTTCAGACATTTTCTTTTTAATATGATGGATTTAGAGTCATGCTGGGACATACAGTTTGAAAAGTCTAGTACAAGCCTGAAAGTGCAGTTCTATTTTCACAACGCTTATAGTGAATCCTCACGGCAGACAGGATATGCTAGGTTAAACGACAGTGACAAAGTTCTAAAATCTTGGTCACTTAAAGAAACAAAAACTTAGTTCTTGCTCACACCACATGTCCATCTCAGATCAGCAGGGCCTTCACTGCAAATTAACCCTCACGCCGGGTCAAGGACTATCAAAGCCTCCACCAACTAAACCACTTGTGTTGATCTCTGTGACAGAGGAAAGGAAACTAACAAATCACACACCAGCTTCTCAAGTCTTCTGCCAAAAAGCGACAAATCACTTCCAATCACATTTTCTTGGCGAGAGCAAATGATAGGTCATAACCTTATTTCAGGGGTGTGGAGTAATACAATCCTTCCAAGTGAGTGATTAGTAAGTACATCTAATCACTACAAGCAATGTATATGCTCTGTTTCAATTAATTATTTCCTCCTTTCCTGGGTAACTTTACATTCGTGGAAATAAAATGTTGAATCCTATCCCTATTCCCAGGTTATGCACCTTATGCAGTATTGGGCACTCAGTATTTGTGAATGAGTAATAAGGACAGTCTGCTGAGTTAAATATTTTAGCATGTTTAAGCCCAAGTAATGTTGAAAAGAGACCTTTGGATTCGACATAAAGTTCATGCGTAACCCTAGAGAAGGGTCTCAGAAGTATGACAAAATGAGATAAAGCAATGAAAGAAAAGCATGGGGACTGCCCTTTCTAAAAGTTTGGCAGTGATTCCACGGAGGGATTTGGGACAGCAGCCTGAAGAAAGGAGAGTACAGCAGATCTGGAGGGCAAGCAGATGGAAAAAAAGAGCCAAGTTTTAAGCAGGACGATGAGTAACTGGTGAAATGTTTAAAAGGTACCAGGAGGAAGTGGGATTATAAGATAAGTAATCGGGCCTTGGGAGAGCAATCCTCTTGGGTCAGAGATGTGAATCAGGATGGTTATAAATGAAGCTGTAACTGGTAATGACAGAAGGAAAATATGAAGGTGTACCACTCTAATGACCTTTATTTCATCTAAGAAAAAGAAACCAGAAAATATTCTGAATTTAAGAGCAGGCATTGGATAAAGACTTTGAAATTCAGGACAAACTTTTGAACAGCCTTTATAGGAAGGCAGCTACTAAGCATTAGAAGAATGAGTGGCACCGAGAAAGAATGTCCAGTTGGAAGTGAAATTTTAAACGGCAACATACTCCTCTCCAAAGTTATGAGAACCATCTCTATGATTTAATGACCCAATATCATAAGCCTACAAATCATCTGGTTACACATCCAGGCCCAGAACCCAGGAAACGGAAGCAGAGGACCTCTTTTTGACATCTAGCAAAAAGTGGGATACTTTTGACTCCCTATACAAAAAAATAAAAAATAAAAACCTCTACAACTCTATTTGCCCATTCTGACTTATTTACTGGGAACAAAATAAAAATGCCATTATATAATGCTTCTCTCAGTGTGGCCATTTTGTTTTTCTTTTTTAAAGTTTATTTATTTATTTTGAGAGAGACAGAGACAGCATGAGTGGGGAAGAGGCAGAGAGAGAGAATCTCAAGCAGGCTAGGTGCGGCCAGCGATTTTGAGCAAAATGCAAACGCTGTCTATATTATTTTTCCTTCTAGTAAAAGGCTAATACCAGCTCATTTGTAAGGAGGTATTGGATTCCGCAAGACAGAAAAATCTCTTGGAACTTGCATGATAGTATTTCTCTATGTATGTTGTTAGTTGAATCAATTGCAGCCTCCACCTAGAATTACCTTACGATGGTAGATTTAAATGGCCACGGCGAGGGGCACTTGGTGGCTCAGTCGGTTAAGCGTCCAACTCTTGATTTCAGCTAAGGTCATGATCTCACGGTTTCATGAGGTCAAGCAAGCCCCACATCAGGCTCTGTGCTGACAACATGGATCCTGCTTGGGATTCTCTCTCTCTCCCTCTCCCTGCCCATCCGCTGCTCACACTTGCACTCTCTCTCTCTCTCAAAAAAAAAACATAAATAGATAAATAAACATTAAAAAATGCTTTAACGTATAGAAATAGTTAAACTCTGAGGAAAGCAGTGTTGGTATTGAAAAACAAAACAAAACAAAACAAAACCTCAAGCCAAGAAAAAGGGGAGCTGAATTTAGAGGCAAAATGATGAACTCAGCTTGAAATGACAATGGGAGTACCAGTAGAAATGACAGGAAATGATGCCCTGTGGACACAGTGCATCTCTCACTGGTATGAAAACTAGTTATGAACCATATGGAAACAAGTGAATGTATAATGTCACTTCTATTCCTTGGCCACGTCATTTTTTAAGTGGGCTGTAAAAGAGAATGAGGTATATGTAGTAAAGGCAGCATAATGTTCAAAAACAAGGTACTTTTCAGGTAGAGGACAGTTCTCAAAATTGTCTGTGGGATCACTTACTTACTTGAACAGAAGGCAAAAGAAAAGCCACAAACGACATGACACATGAGGATGGGATTACTTCGACTGTTAAAATCACAGCCACTTTACTAGCTTTAACGAGATCCTCTTTGGGGACGCTTCCAACGTTACGTTGGAAAGTAGTCACAGTTGAACTCTTACAACTTGTTTCATTTTCTGAAAAATTTCAGGAACTAATAAAGCAAGAGCTAAATAAACCTTTACTAGACTGTTGGAAGAGCATGATTTCTTTCTTGAAAACATATGCCTGGGTAATTTTATTCTTTTAGAGCAAACTACTTTTATGATTTTCCACAAAAATACGCCAAGCCATCCTCAAACTAACCTCCCAATGACTTCCAAATGACTTTAGTGTGCGGACACGCATTATATTCCCATACACACACAGCCATACTCATGGAATCGGCACCACGGTTCCAGCTCCAGACACAATAAGTATTGTGCAGTTCTTGGCAGTTTCCTAAGGGACATGCTTCACTGTATTCTCTATGCACATTATGAAAATCAACCAAAGTTCTGTAATTTATTACCATCATTTTTACTAGACTTCACTGACGCTTCTCTAAGAGCCAACTTCCAAGATTCAATGCTGTTTATTTTAATAACAAAGCAATGACACGAAGTCTTAAAACATTCTTTCAAAATGGAAAAAAATACCAATGCCCTTGTAAGCCCTGTTCACTGTAGGGGGCACGAGAGGCACATTGTGTTGACATACGTTGTCTCACTGTGTGTCCCTCTGTTCACCTCATGCTTTAAGTGTTAGAAACAAAGAAATAACACTCTGACTTTAACGTTTTGGCTCTCCTTTAGTATGAAATCATGAAATAAAAACGAATAACTGTGTATTCCTTTGAGACTCTGATAATCAGGGTGATCACTCAGTTGGCACATTTCTGTTTCCATCAGGTTATAAAAATTGAGAGCCTTCTAATATTATTTGATTATGCTGCCCCTCTAGAGATCACTAGCTATTATTACCCTAAACCTTTTATTATTCTGAAACACACAGTCAGTTATTAAAATATTGCATTTGAGGGGCGCCTGGGTGGCTCTGTCGGTTAAGCATCCGACTTCAGGTCAGGTCATGATCTCACGGTTTCTGAGTTCAAGCCCCACGTAGGGTTCTGTGCTGACAGCTTGGAGCCTGGAGCCTGCTTTGGATTCTTTGTCTCCTTCTCTCTCTGCCACTCCCCCACTTGTGCTCTCTATCAAAAATAAGTAAATGTAAAAACATTTTTTACAAAATATTGCATTTGAGTTATAAGGATGGAAAAAAAATACTGCAGTCTTTTGCTGTTCAAAACAAAACTCGGTGATGTTGCATCACAAACACATTTGGGAAAGTAGTTAAGTTGCCAGGTTTCAAATTATCAGAGGGATGGAGTAAAAACAAATTCATTGAATAACACAGAATTTCCAAACTCAGCTAATGGACAAGATGATTCATTGTTCTGATGTGGCAAGACAAAATGGAAAGTCAACAACTGGGAAAGCACAAAAATGCAGAGACTGGAAACTTTCAAAGTTGGGCATGGAAAGCAAGCAATTTGCTGTAATCAGAGTGTAATAGGCAGCATTAATTTATAGGAAGATGCCTTTTGGAGTACCAAATTAGCCTAATCAATTTAGAAACTTATTAATGGTCCTGACAATTTTCCTTAAGGACCACATCAAGGTATATAACATAACTGTTAAAGTCACTTTAGCATTTGCATAAAATTAGTTTATCTTCACATCAAATCTGAGTATGGTTATAAAACCTATCTTGGAATACATTTTGGAGCAATTTTCAAATTAAAGTTTCATTAGTACTGCCTTAATACTGTCATTTATTGATTGTTCTCATCTCCATTCCAGTCATAGACTATCATTGTCCCAAGTAATTCATTCCAATGTATGATAGACTTAACAGAAGCTATTTCCCTGAATATGTGGAAAGAAAAGGAAACTGTTCAGGGTAGCACAGAGAACATCAGGCATTGAGTCAAACAAGGTTAATTCATGATCCAACTTTGCTACCTACCAGTTACTCAACTTGCCAAATCACTTGACCTTTTGTTTATGTATCTTAAAAAAAAATGTAACTGTCGTAATGGTAACACATACCCACCTGATTTGTGGGAAGAAACAAATGAGAAATTACAGATGTCATTTCAGTGTTCTATAAAACACTGTTTCATTGTTGTATTTTAGTGTGTGCCTTGATAGGAATAGAATGCTTGCTCTAAATGGACAAAGCAATGTGAATCCCATAATTCACAATGGCAACCTTTTCTACCCTGAATAGTATTTAGTTTTTCCTCAAATTTTCTTACACATGCTAAAAAATCCTAATTACGGAAACTTGTACTTTGTTAAAGGCATTTTTTTAAGAAGGAACTTCTTTCATCTGATGTCCTCAGAGTTTCGAAGACTTCCTCTTCAACTTTTGAATATTTAAATTCAGAAATCATGTTCTAATTTATGATCTAAAAAGAGAAAACATGTTTCGGAGTGCCTGGGTGGCTCAGTCAGTTGAGCATCTGAGTCTTGATTTCATCTCAGGTCATGATCCCAGCGATATTCTCTTTCTCTCTCTCCCTCTCTCTCTCTTCCCCTCTCTCTCTCCCTCTCTCTCTCTTTCCCCTTGCCCCTCTCTCTGGCTCGTGCTCTCTCACTGTCAAATACGTAAAATAAATAAATTAATTAAATAAAAAGAAAACTTTTAAAATTTTTGGTATCATCTCTACAGGTTAACTTGTTCTGGTTTTTCATTTACAAAGAGTCAAGGAAGTATACATTGGGATCAGACATAATTTATGATTAATAAATAATTAAGGGTTATTCCACTCATTAATAAGGAATTTCTACACATGCAGAGTGCTCACCCAAAATCCATAGGAATGGAAAAATGGTATTTTGAAAGCAATTTCTTAAGGTCAAACTTTTCTTTATGAGGCTCTAAAAAACTTTACTCAACTCACTAAAAGCCATTAATTAACCAATAATTGAACCATGTCTACTTTACTCAGAAGAGACCAAATGACACAGTGTATCAAAAATTTGATAGATTATGAGGCTGTTTTTAAGGCAATTCTTAAAGTATCTTAAGATTCTGGTAACTATTTCAACCCTCTACAAATTCTATGCCTACCACATTGCAGAATTTAATCATTTACTCACTCAACAATGTTTGGGGATACCTACTTTGTTCAAGGCACTGTCCAGCATCACAAGAGGTAGAAAGATTAATACAACATGGTCCCTGTCATACAAGAATTATTCTCTGTGGGATTATAGCTATCATTGTCTAGATTATTGATGCCTGGAGAGACTTGTGAAGAACTGTGAAGAATTATCAAGGGAAATCAAATTAATTCACTGCATCCTACTTATTAATTATTTAAACAAATATGAACTTGCCCACTGCTTTTACCTCAGAGCTACCCCTCTCATTCCTGGAAGGTATCCATTTTCCCAGGTTCCCCAATGAGTCAAGCTGACTCCAGTTTTTAACTCATCACAATGAGTATCAGCACGATGAATTTGTCTAAGTAAGTGGGCTCAAACTCACTGCCATGCAACCATGGACAAAGGTATCGTTAAAGGAAGTGAATTTACAAAGCGTCGTCTAAGGAATACATGGCCTTCCTGTTCCGCTAGAAACTTTGAAATGTTTAAAGTTAAGACAAACCAGAAAGCATCCAGTAACTACACTGCTCTTCACTTTTAAGAAAGATTCCTATCAAAGTCTCTGCTGTATTAACAAGAAGATGTTATTCGCTGCATCATTCAGTTCCCTTTTCATGAAGACTCATGGGAAAACTTCCCTCCAGTCTCAGTCCTAGGAATGGTGTTTTTCTCTTGAACAGCATTGTTCTGATGATATCTGTGCCCACGGATGTGATTGCTGTTTAAAAGCTTAGGGCCAAGGACCCCTGGGTGGCTCAGTTGGTTGAGTATCCGGCTCTTGATTTCAGCTCAGTTCATCATCCCAGGGTCATGGAACAGAGCTGCATGACAGGCTCCACACTGAGCTTGGAACCTGATTAAGATTCCCCTTCCTCTTCCCACCCCCCACCCACCCACCCTGCCTCTCTCTCTCTCCAACCCCTGCCCCCTGCTCTCTCTTCCCACTTTGTCCCTCTCCCCTGCTCACTTGTTCTAAGAAAAAAATAATAATAAAACCTTAGGGCCAAATATACAGACCAAGTCGTCCAAGTGGATAAACCCTTAGAACACATTTCTTTTCCTATCTTTCCTACTTCTAAGGAAATTTCTCTTTGTCATGTGCTTCTGAATGACCAACTGATTTTTAACTTTCTTAAGTGTAATTGAAATACAGAGAAGTGCATAAATCATAGGTACAACTTGAGTTTTTGCAAGGGAATAAACCCACATAATCAACACTCAGATCAGAAAACAGAACGTTTCAGCACGTTGCCCCCTTCCCCTCCAGAAATTATGATGTATTCGTAAGTTAGTTTTACTTAATTTTGAACATGTGTGAATGGACTCAGGCTTTTGGGGCTTGCTGGCCTTTGTTGGTCAACATTACATATGTGAGATTATTGATATTTTAGTCTGCAATTACAGTTTATTTCTTCTCATCCTAGTCTCTTATTTTGTAGATTTAATTTAGCGATATTTTACATTGTTTTTTTTTAAGGTTATTTATCTATTTGGAGAAAGAGAGAAAGAGACAATGAGCAGAATAGGGGCAGAGAGAGAGGGAGAGAGAGAATCCCAAGCAGGCTCTGTGCAGAGCTCAAACTCATGAACCACAAGATCATGACCTGAGCCAAAATTAGGAGTCAGACCCTTAACCAACTGAGCCACCCAGGCACCCCACATTGTTTTTAAAACTTCTCAAACTAGGGGCGCCTGGGTGGCTCAGTCGGTTAAGCGGCCGACTTCGGCTCAGGTCATGATCTCACGGTCCGTGAGTTTGAGCCCCGCGTTGGGCTCTGTGCTGACGGCTCAGAGCCTGGAGCCTGTTTTGGATTCTGTGTCTCCCTCTCTCTGACCCTCCCCTGTTCATGCTCTGTCTCTCCCTGTCTCAAAAATAAATAAAAGGTTAAAAAAAAAAAACTTCTCAAACTCGTTACCAAAAAGGTAAAGAAGAGACATTGTTTGCTTAGATATGCCATTAAAGGCCCAGGGAACAAAAGAAAAAAATGAACAAAGTGGACTGTGAAAAATTTTTTAATCTGTACATCTAAAAAACATTACCAACAGAATTAAAAGGCAAACCACAGAATGGGAAAAACTTGCAAATCATATACCAAATAAGGGACTAACCAAAATATATAGTGAATTCCTAAGACTCAACAACAACAGCAGCAAAACAAGCCATCTAACTCAAAAATGAGCAAAGGACTCAAATAGACTTTTCCCCAAAGAAGATATACAAATGATGAATAAGCACACAAAAAGATATTTAATACACTAATCATTAGGGAAATGCAAATCAAAACTACAGTGAGGGTCACCTGGATGGCTCAGTTGGTTGAGTGTCGGACTTTGGCTCAGGTCATGATCTCACATTTCGTGAGTTTGAGCCCCATGTAGGGCCCTGTGCTGACAGCTCAGAGCCTGGAGCCTGCTGTGGGTTCTATGTCTCCCTTTCTCTCCACCCCTCCCCCATGTGCACGGGTGTGCATTCTCTCTCTCTCTCTCTCTCTCTCTCAAAAATAAACATTAAAAACAATTTTAAAAAAACTACAGTGAGATACCATCTCGTATCTACTAAATTGGCTACCATTAAAACAACAACAATGAAAGGAATGAAGGGAGGGAGGGAGGGAGGTGAACGAATGAACCAGAAAATGAGTTTTGGCAAGGATCAGAGAAAGTGGAACTCTTGTGCACTGGGAATGTAAAATGGTACAGCCATGAGAAAAAAAAAAACACTATGGCAACTCCTCAAAAAATTACAAACAGAATCACTATATGATCCAGTAATTCTGCTTCTGGGTATGTTCCTAAAGGATTGAAAGCAGCCTGGAAGAGATGTTTGTACAGCCATGTTCACAGCAGCATTATGCCCAAAAGGCAAAATGCAGAAGCAACCCAAGTGCCCATTGATAGAAGCATGAATAAACAAAATGTCATTTATACATATAACAGGAAGGAAATACTCTAATATATGCTACTGTACATGGATGAACCTTGACGACATTATGCTGAGTAAAATAAGCCAGTTACAAAAAGACAATTATTCTCTGATTCCACTTACAGGAGGTACTTACAGTAGTCAAAATCATACAGACAGTAAGTATAAAGATGGTTGCTAGGTAATAGGGAGAGGGAAATGTGGAGTTATTGTTTAAAGGGGATAGAGTTTTAGTTTTGCAAGAAGAGTTCTGGATATGTGCAGTGATGAAGGATGCAAAACTATATGAATGTATTTAATGCCACTGAACTGTACTCTTACAAATGGTTAAGATGATAACTTTCATGTTTTATGTATTTTATTCGGATCATTTTCTATAAAAGGTAAAGAATAAGTAAGTAAATAGTGTCTATTCACCAAAGTCGGAAAATCAACTAATACCCTCTAGAAAAAAAAAAAAGTAAAATATAACAATTCTGAAAGAGAAGATCTTAACTTTTCAGCTAAACCCAAGTCCAATTAACCATAATATCTTATGAGTTGATATTTCTAGTTAATTAAATTATGTGGTTGACAAATTCTGTTTGTATTTCAAAACTTTTATTTTTATTTATTTTGTTAAATTTGTTCCTGATTTTTCATTTTATTTTATGGCACATAGAGTGTAAGCAAAAGGAAGAGAGTTCAAAAATTGTCCCATCTTAGCTATGTATATGCATATTTCCTAGCTTAGTTCCTTATCTCTAAACTGTGTTTAATGGTATTTCTTTGCTCCTAAAATTGTGAATTAAACATAAAGAGCTAATTGTATTCTATCAAAGTACTAGTTAAAATGTAGTAGCTGTTGGGGCACCTGGGTGGCTCAGTCGGTTAGGCGTCCGACTTCAGCTCAAGTCATGATCTCGTGGTCCGTGAGTTCGAGCCCCGTGTCGGGCTCTGTGCTGACAGCTCAGAGCTTGGAGCCTGTTTCAGATTCTGTGTCTCCCTCTCTCTCTGACCCTCCCCCATTCATCCTCTGTCTCTCTCTGTCTCAAAAATAAATAAACAAAAAAAATTTTTAAAATACATAAATAAAATAAATTGTAGTAGTTGTCTAGCTATTTTTCATACACTAAACGCTCCACGAGCTCAGGGTCTTTCTTTTCCTGTCAACTTTGATATCCCCAGGACCAATATTCTGTAAGCACATAGTAACTACTCATCAGATATTTACTGACTGCATTATGTTAAAGCAAACAGAAAATAATTAATTGCCCTGAAGTCTCTGATGAAAAAATCTGGTCAAAATTTGAACATAAGTTAGGAAAATGTGCTTTAAAAATATATGAATTTTCTGATACTTTCTATATTTTCCATAATTTAGTTATATTGGTTCTTCTATCTTTTCATACATCTAGCACAGTAAAAAATATGAGGATGATGATTATAATACGCCAAGTAATGTACAGACAACCCTCCACATTCCCACTCCAGGTCTCAAGACCCCAATCCCTGGAACCTGTAAATGTCACCTTCTTTGGGAAAAGAGTCATTGCAGGTAGGATTAACTTAAGGATCTTAAAATAAGAAATTATTCTGGATTATCAGGATAGGCCCTAAATGCAATCACAAATGTCCTTAGAAGAGAAAAGCAGATGGAAATTAGACTCACAGAGGAGAAGGCAATGGGAAGACAAAGGCAGAGACAGAAGTGATGTGACCACAAACCAAGGAATGCCAATGGCCACCAGAAGTTGCAACAGGCAAGGTACAGATTCCCCCCTAGAGCCTCCAGAGAGTACACAGCCTTGCTGAGACCTCGATTTCAGTCCAGTCATACTGATTCCAGATTTATGACCTTCAGAATTGTGAGAGAATTCATTTCTGTTGTTTGAAGCCACCACATTTGTGGCAATCTGGTTGAGTAACTATAGAAAACTAATACTTGATGGTGATCAATCAACCCATGAAATTCAATCAATCACTTAGTATCACCATGTTACAGCTAAAGCAAAGAAATGTGCAATAAGTTGACTAAATTCTCACATTTTTAAATTTTTTAATGTTTATTTTTGAAGGAGAGACAGAGCGGGGGGAGGGGGGGAGAGAGAGAGAGAGAGAGTGAGTGGTGGAGGGGCAGAGAGAGAGGGGGGGAGACACAGAGTCTAAAACAGGCTCCAGGCTCCAAGCTGGTAGCACAGAGCCCAATGTGGGGCTCAAACTCAGGAAACGTAAGATCATAACCTGAGCTTAAGTCGGACAATTCACCAACTGAGCCACCCAGGAGCCTCTAAATTCTCACAGCTTGTAAGGAACAGAGCAAGGATTTAAACTAAGGTGTTCCAGTTCTTGAGTGCACTTTCTTAAATGCTACATCATGTTAAAAGACTATTTTGTCTCTGTAACTTTAATGCCAAATTTTACTATGAATGAAACACTTGCATCCACTTGAGAGCTCAATCCAGTGCCTATATTCTTCAAATTCTAGGTGATCTGGATAGATTTGGTACACTGAGACTAACTACTGGAAGTTCTTCTCAACAAAATAGTTTTAAAATCTAGAGTTTTCAGGACACCTTCTGGAGTTTCAAGTGCATTTCTTTGTTTAAGTAAAAGTCAAATAAAGATACTATAGACATATTTCATTATTATGTCTTTCATTTCAATTGGGGGTAGATGAGAGATTGTTAAAGAAGAAAGAAATCTCTAATAATTGTCTAATAATAAATTATAAAAACAGCAGCGATTAACTCTTTAGATATATAAACAAGGACACATCACAAGACCAGAATAAAACTAAACAGAGGATGCCTGACCCCGTGTTATAAGAGACCTTAGTTAAATCCGCAAATGGACCTCCTTAATGCTGCCCTGTAATAGTATTTGTTGTTCTCATGGAGACAGATAGGTCTAATGGGTAATCAAGATATGCCAAGATTAGTACTGTGTGCCAGAAGACGGGCTACATAATTACATAGAGGCAAAGTTAAGAACTCTCCTTTACTGCAAATCTCTGACTTAAGAGACCAGTTTAGAAATGCTGTATGTTTGCCAGCTTTGGTACATATAATTCGAGATCAGAGTGGACTGCCACTTTGTGTTTCAAATAAGGCAAAAAATGAAACACATGGTTGGATGACACTACAAAGTAATGAAATCATTAAATGGCCTAGAGCACTCTATCGTCACTCTAAAACTGTGTTCTAGTATTCTCTACCAGTACATCAGTAGGTTAGGAAAAAGATACTCTTTGAATCCCATTCTCAGTCTCTGCAAAATACTAAAAGTGGTACAGAATTACCTGGATTTGATTACAATCACATTTCAAATGCGATAAAGACTTTGTGAAGAAATCTGATTCATCTCTGCTTCTCAGTATCCTTAAAGTTCTTTCTTATTGAACTTTATTTTTAAAGTTAAGGATGGGTCAATCCACAAACAGGAGTTATTGCCAATCTTAGCAAGCCCTAGATTATGTAAATTAATGCATTTTTAACATACTGGAATTTTTTTAAGGATCTCAAATGTGTTTGTTAATTACTTGTTCAAATTAATTACACCAAATTTGAGGCACATAATTCCATTTGAGCTGATCTAGGTTTCCAAAGAGCCTACTCAAGTGCTTGCTTAATGTTCAACCCACAGGCTTTATTTTATTCAAAGTCTCTCTGTAGAGGCTTGTCAAAAAACCAAGGAGTGTCATCTACCTTGAGCTCTAAGCCCTTGCAACATTCAAAATTAAAACTCCTTCCCCAATATCAGTTTCTTCGGTCTGTGACACCAATATGACTCAGATGCTTATAGAGCTTAAATCATTTTCCAGAAGTCTGGTTGTTCAAATCACCAAATAATAGCACATAAACTAATAGTCCTATTGTGCAAATATGAAACAAAAAAAATTGTCAAACACCTAACAGATGTTCATGTGATTATAAGGTTAACCCACTTATAAGACTCATCATAAAATATTTTGCAGTTCAAAAATTCATATTTACAATTAATTTCAATACTTCGTTACCAAGGTTAAATATGTTAACCACTGTAACAACCTCATTATCTACTTCGAAAAAAACAAACAAAACCTCAAGGCAAGTTACTACTGTACTATTTTTATATTCCTGTGAATGTATTCAGAAATGGATTACTTAAAGTACACAAAGTATGATTTTTTAAGACTTCAAATATTTGAAGGACACAAACGTTAATTTTATGCAACACTACGTTACTACTAGAAAACACAACTTAACCCTAAAACAAAGAAATCAAAGGAATAACTTAGTTTACTGTAACAGAGAAATGTCCTTTTATTTGACAACAAACAATAAGATACTATGCAAGTGTGATGAAACCTAGTAAGATAACTTGTCAAAGATTCTCTATTTCCAAAGTTGTTCCCCCATCTGGGATATGAATATCATTAGTATCCCAACGGACTTACATACTTTTATCTGATCATTCCATTCATGTGCAGGCAAATCAGATCTGTGACTTAAAATACATCACTATTCCCCAGATATGCATAATTATAGCTTATGAAGAAATACAACAAATACGATCTATTTGCTGCTTTCGTTCTTTGTTTTAAAACCTCAAAATCTTTAGACAGCACACAACAAATTATCTGAAGAACTCATCAGTAATGAATTTATAGTTGGAGATTACAAGAAAATAATGGAAGATGTGTCCTCAACTACCTGCATACATTTTGCAGTAACAAATGCAATATCTTAATTAAATTTCAGATAAAATAAGCCCTAAATTGGATGTGAATCTTTTAGCCAAAGTTGTTATTGTAGATGAGACACTATGTTTTGTTGAATTACAAACATTTTTCATTACTGAACTTTTGATGCACCTAGTAAATAGCAAATCACAGCAGGGGGTGTAATTGTTTTGAAAATACTGCTGAAAATAAAAAGGAAATGTTCAAACAAGCTGCATGTATCTCTTAATAGAAATTCAACATCCTGTTAGGATCTGAGCATTAATTATAAGCTGGCTAAACTATGAGAGTGTCCAGGTAGACCTCAGGATAACTCTAGAGAGTCATAAAAATGTGATGTTAGCATCAGGTATATTTAATGTTATAAATCACAGATTGTTAAGAGAAAGGCTATACAATACTACTACTGATTTACAGTAAAGGGGCTCAAAGAAGAAACACTGTCAAGGGGAACACCAAGACCTCAGCATTTAGCCCTCTCTACAGATGGCAAGCCAAATGACATAAATGTGACACATTTTTCATTTCATTTGAAGTCTAAGTTGGACGTTTCTGTTAAACATGTGAAATAGTTGTACATGAATCAATCTATGATGTGGTACTAATTTTTCATGGGGTTTAGAACTCAGATGGTCCTCCCACTTTTCAAATGAGGTTCGACAAGGTTGAGTAATGATTGGAGGAATCAACTTTGAAGTCCAGCAATCTTGGGTTCTAAAACACTAACTGGAACTTTTCCAAATTTTACATCTCTAAGGCTCCTTTTTCCTTATCCACAAAATAGAGAAGTAAGGATGTTGCCTTCCTGGGGTTGTTATATATTTAAAGGAGCTGTAAGGGCCTTCATACAGTGCTTAGTGTGCTGTGAATGGGGAAAAAATGTTAGGCGTCATTATTACAGTTGTTCTTGTTCTTGTCAAATGACCCCAAGTTCCTTCAGCCACTCTGTAACAAAGCAAAGCAGTCCAGACGTCCTGTATTTTGGCTCAGGTTTCTTTCTCCTAACACACATAGCTTCTAGCACCTCACTTATTGAAATCTAAGATAACACATTAACTCAAGATGCTTACCCATTCCCCTAGTCTATGGTTGAGCTCCATGGATAGAGCACTCCAGTTAATTTCTGAGGAACATCTGGAAGGAAATACGAAGACATTGCAGCAACCCCCAGACACAATGTGCTGCATCCATCAACATAATTTGAAATGACCCATATTTGCCTTTCATGTTTCCGGACCAGAGGATAGTGACTAAATTACCCAGTACGGAGCAAGGGTGACAGGAAAACCCAGAAGGAGATAAACCTTTCCCAGTGGTTTCAGGGAACGTGGTGAACCAGAACCGAGTGGACATGAAAATCCCTTTTAACAGACAAGTAGCAAACAGCCTCAAGAGAAGAGACAGACATTTCCCTAGGACATCCCCAGAAAGCGCCACAGGAATGTCAGCAAAAAGCACCAGCTCGAGGGTCCCTAGTTACACCTACAGAACAGAAAGTAGTCTTGCAAGTCAGTTCAAGCTTCCAGAATTTGGAGATGCTCATAACACCCAGGAACATCGCATTCCTTGCTACTTTAGCTGCAGCTCAGGCTGAAGCAGACACAAACATCGTCCCCAGAAATATGTGATGCAGACAAGTCTGAACTGTAAGGGGGGCAGACAGGACATTGGGCATTTCACAAGGGGCGACAGTGTGTTGGGCCCCGCAGGTTTCCTCTGACCCCAATTTGCACGCACAATAAAACTTCTCCCTAAACGCAAGAAGTCAAAAGGCACGCAGACCCTGTACCCTCTCCTCCAACTCAATCCCCTGGACCAGGAAGGCAATCAGATCTAGGGGCACTGATTTACCCTTAACCTCCCAACCCCACCCGAAATGTTAAAATTATTCCCCTGGAGGAAGGCTTCCTGTAACTGGGTGGCATCCCCACTGCCCTCAAATCTTGTACATCCGCAGGGGAGATCTTGAAAAGAAACAAAAAAGGGAGGAAAGGGAGAAAAAAAAAAGGACGAATTAGAAGGAAGAAAATGAAAAGAAAAGACAATCACGAAGCTAGCCCGCTGTGCTTTCTTATCCCAACAACTTCGCCTGGTTTCCCGAGGAGGGAGCGCGCCCCACACACACCCAATAGGAGACAGGCGGCAGGGAGTCCGTCCTCGGTGGCCCAGCCCTCGACTCCAGCCGGAGCCTGGCTGACCCTGTCGCCCCTGCCGCTGCTTCCTCTGCCCCTTGGTCCCCGTCAGCGCGTGGTGCCTAGAGACCCTCAAGCTCTGCGCTCTACACTCCGGGCCCCCCACTGCCTCACATCTCTGCTGGGCGCCGAGCGGAAGAGACAAGGGAGCAGACTGATGGTGTGGGGTCCGAGGGGACAGGGGAACGTCCCGGGTGCGGACTATGCGAATGCCCATTCGGTACGCCTCACCGCGCCCGGGGGCGCAACCCCAGCCCCGCGCCCGGCACCGCAGCCAACTCCGCCACCCGCACGGAGACACCTCTTTTGCGCTCAACTTACCGCGGCTGGACTGAGCTTTCGGCGCCCCCAGCAGTTTTTCTCTCCTTCCTCCCGCCGAGCCCTTCATCCTCCTGCCGGCGGCCGCCCTGCGCCCCGGCCCCGGCATCAGGAGGAGCGGCCGCCCGGGCTGGCTGGCCCCGGGGGCGCACAAGGGCCGGTCTGCAGCCTCGGTGGTGAGAGTCACCACGAGGCGTGAGCGGCTGCCGCGGAGAATAGTCCCCGGAGCGCCGCTCGTGTGGTCCCTCGGGCTCTGGCTGGAGGTGGCTGTCGGCGCGCCTCTGCCTCCGCCGCGCCCGCCGTGCTCTCTCTGCACGCGTCCCGAGCCCGCGCCAGCCTCAGGTGCACCCAGCTGGGGAGAGGTGCGAGCTGGAGCGGAGGGAGGGGCCGGCCCGGGGGTGCCAGGGAAGGGAGAGAAGGCTGAGCGGAGAGAAAGAAACCGAGGGGAGAAGAACTAGCTTTCATGGAGTGAGTGGATCCTGGGTGTTAAGGGGAAATGCGAGCGACAGAAATGCATCCAGAAACTGTGGGTATTAGAAATGAGCTCAAGTGAGCTGCTTCAGGAGGCTCGGGAAAGGGGCTTTCCTTTTGTGCTTAGGTCCTTTATCTTCCCGGGTTGCATACAGGTCTACCTGAAAACAGCCCCACCCCCACCTCCACACTCCTCTTTTTTTTTCTTTTTTCTTTTTTTTTTTTAACGGTGAACCTCCAATCTCAGATTGCAGATGCAAAGTGATAGGGTGAAGCTACTGTAAGTATGAGGGGAAATTCCACCTCCACAAAACCCATGTTCCCCCCTCTTGAGGGACCCAGGTCCTACTGGGATTTTTCTTCTCTCACCTGATACCTCCATCCCTCCCCCTTCTGTTTCTCACCCCTCCCTCTCTCCTTCCCTCCCTTCCCCCTCCCTCTATCCCCTCCCCCTCTTCTCACTCTTCTCACTCTTCTCTCTCTTCTCTCTCTCTCTCTCTCTCTCTCTCTCACACACACACACACACACACACACA
This sequence comes from Prionailurus bengalensis, assembly GCF_016509475.1. Lineage (NCBI taxonomy): Eukaryota > Metazoa > Chordata > Mammalia > Carnivora > Felidae > Prionailurus > Prionailurus bengalensis. The sequence continues at coordinate 139,949,749 of NC_057350.1, forward strand.
CTACAATACTCTGGGGATGAAAACATATCCTCCATTCTCCTTTCTTAGGAGGTAAAGAGGTGTTTCTCAAATTTTGACGTGCACAGGAATCATCGAGGAAATCAGGTTAGAGTTCAAATTCTGTTCCGATAGGCTTGGAGTGGGGCCTGAGAGTCACTGCTTGTTTAATGGTGTAACAGAGGATGCTTATCCAAGGACCACATTGCCCAGTGGGCAGTAGTCTCTGAAAGGGCGTAGTGTCCCTCAGGTGCTGGTTGGAGGTGGGCAAAACACAAACAATATAAATTCACTTTCTAGTACCAGCTGAGCCACTAGCTATTTGTACCATGATCTGAAATAACAAGTCCCTGGGACAGTGTCTTTCATGGGGTTTCAGCATGCTGTGTAGGCCAAATAACTTAGAAACGTGAACTGAGTGCACAAGTATAAAATGCCCCACATGTACAATGCTGTCATCATTGTCATTAATAATCTGCTATTGATAAAATTATTAGGAATACTAATGTTGAGGAAAGTGTATATAATAATGGTAATCTGCTGTGTGTTTTCAAGAGTAGCTCTAAAAAATAATCAACAGTGACTTCCCCACAAATTCACAGACATTTAGAAAGTAAATGCTGAGTAACATCCTCAAAAGAGTAGACTGTTCATCCTCTGAGCCAGTTGTTGACTTTAGCAGAGAACGGCACCATTCAAGTATGCATTATCAAGTAGTTAAATCATTTTTCAAGCTAATGGATAAAGAAAACCAAGAAATGCAAATGCCAAGAATAAGGAAATAAAAAGAGAAATACAGTAAATGCACCAAAAAAATATGTGGTTTCGACTTAGCCTATGTTAGTTTGGTTTGATACTCTCTCTTGACGTGTTTTCATCTGGATTTAAACATTCATCCTATCATTTCAGTTCATCAAGTGTTAACACGTCTTTATTGTGGTAAAGGCCTTTCCTGGGGTGAACAGAGTCAGACACCATTCCTGCTTTGCAAGAACAATTTGACAATATACCAAGAAGCACCATATTAGGTAGTCTATGGTCCCACTAGAGACTACCAAACACCATACTGCAGCGAGTTCAAAAGGCAGTGAGGCCTGGAGAAACTTCACAGAATCAAAGAGAAGGAAAGTCATTCTAGAAAAACCTTCAACTATGATAGGATTCCATCAGGCAAGAATTAAAAAGGAAGTACCGTTAAGACGAAAGAGTAAGGGCAGAAAAGTATGGGGAGCAGTGGATCCCTTGGCCCAAAACATACACTGCATGGAAGAAGATAAGGAAAGAGCTTGGAAGATTGGCAGGTGCTAGGACTGCTACCTTGAGCAGACTGTACTTCACTTGAGAAGTGCTGAGCTGAGGACCACCATGCTAAGAAATACAGCAAGAAGATTTGATGAAACAAGTTAATGGGATGACCTAGGAGCAGAAAAGTAGTAGAGTTGTAAAAGCACTTGGGAGGCAGTCAAAGCCACAGGTACGAGATCATAAAGGTATGAACAAAGATATGAACAAAGGTAGGAAAGGAGACCTTTAAAAGGAGACACAATTAACAGTATATCGCAACTATGTGGAGGAGAGAGATTTGTCCAAGGTATCTCTAAGGCTTTGGGGCATCTGGGTGGCTCATTCGGGTAAGCATCAGACTCTTAATTTCAGCTCAGGTCATGATCTCACGGTTTGTGAGTTCAAGCCCCAAGTCGGGCTCCATGTTGACGGCAAGGAAGCTGATTGGGATTCCCTTTCTCCCTCTCTCTCTCTGCCTCTCCCTTGCTTCTGTGCATGCTCGCTCTCTCTCTCTCTCAAAATAAATAAATAAACTTAAAAAAAAGGAAAAAACCTATCTCTATGGTTTTGTGCCTGGAGTATTAGAAATAGGTGACACCGTTAAGAATTGAGAAATCAAGAAGGTTGGTTGGGTACAGTCGGTGGATTTTATTTTTATGTTTATTGGGGAAAGGGTATGAGGTAATGAGTTTTCTTCAGACGTTTTTAGTCAGAGGTTTGGGGGAAGATGTTCAGGTGGGAATGTTTACACAGTCGGGAATAGAAGCCCTGCTCTGGGGAAATAGATTCTGGGTTAGAGCTTGTGTTCGCTTTCATTTTCTAGAGCACTGGGCATGTATAGTTAAGTTGTTGGAAAATATAAGGTTAGTGAGGTTGAATAGAGAAAGAAACACAAAGTCCTTAGGACAGAAGCTTAGCACTATGTCTCTTCCTGTTCCCCAGCATCCATAAAACATGGATAATAGCACCATCTGCATAAAACCGTTTTGTGAATTAAGACAGTGTACTGTTTTCTCATTTAAATTTTTTTGCACTAACCTGACACATAGAAGTCTCTAAAAATGTTCATAATGATTTGACAGAAATAATAAGAGACACCAAATCACAACCAAAAAGATGGGAACAGATGGCTCAATGGGCTTGGTTATTTCCATGTCATGAAATCCAAGTTGGGGAAAAGTTTTGTTACAGGGATGGGGCTGATAACAAATAACAAATGGGGTAGAGGTATTAAAGGGAAAACACTACTGTCACTGAAGAAGGTTTTGGATTTGTTTGGGTTGTCGGGTGGGGGGGGGGTAGGATCTGGTTTTAACAAGTTAATTGATTACCTTCAACGGTCCTGTTAAACCAACAAGGTATCACTATTATGAGTGGCAAAGGAATTAAAAAACAATCTTAGATTATTTTTTAAAGAAAGTTGACAACTGACGATTAAAAAGGGAGACGGGGTTGGGGGGGGTGGGCAGAGGGCTGGTAGCAGGATTGAGGAAGGTTGTTCCTCTTTAGAAAAAGCAAAGTCCCAACATACCTTGTTGATGAGGTTAAGGGGCCAAATGTGTGGGAGAGAAGTTGCAGGTGAGAGAAGGTGAGAATTGATTGAGCAAGAACTGAAAAGAAAAACACAACTAGTGAACCAAGAGTGCAGGTAATCAATCTTAGCAGAGAAAAGGGTCACCTGTTCCTTAGGAGAAAGAACATAGGAATAGGAACAAGAAGATGTACTGAGATTCTAAAGTGGAATGGCAGAACGTAAGAAAGCCTTTCATGATTTTGTCCCTGGATCTCTAGGAAAACACAGATGAGGCCTTCTACTGAAGAAACAGCCTTGTGAGCTAGAAAAAGTAGAGAATATTTGGAACAAGTTTTAACAAGGATGACATGGTGAATCCACAAAAGATGGGAAGAACGATCACCAGGGAATCCTACCAGGTGGGAAGCTGCCTCAGGGTTAAAATATATACATTATAATGAAGACAATCAGCATTTTTATTTTTTACTCTCCTAGTAAAATTCAAAGACCAGAAACACGGTGTGCAGCGTGGCTGACCTAAGTTTAATAATCAACAAAGTAAGACTCTCTTAGTCTTAGTTTCCTCAACTGTAAAATGGGGTAAGACTGTTTTCCTTTCAGTTTTAGGCCTCTATAATAAGATGCTATAATACTGGTGGAGCAGTGGTTCTCAAACTAGAGCATTCTGCAGTGGCACCTGGGGGGGACTTATCAAAACACAGAGTGCTAAGCCTCACCTCTAGAGTTAGTGATTTTTCTCTATCTTAGATGAGTCTCAGAAATTTGAGGGTTTTTTTTTTTTAAGGTCTATTTATTTTTGAGAAAGCAAGTGCAAGCGGGACAGAGGCAGGAAGAGAGGGGGACAGAGAATCTGAAGCAGGCCCCACCCAGAGCCCAACATGGGACTGGAACCCACAAACTGCGAGATCATGACCCGAGTCGAAGTCAGGCGCTCAACCGACTGAGCCACCCAGGCACCCCTGAATTTGAGCTTCTGACAAGTTTCCCAGGGATGCTGACGCTTCTGGTCCAGAGACCGCCCTTTGTAAAGTATTTAATATAACGCTTAGTACATAATAAGTACTAAATACACAGTAGCAGGTGTTTGGGGTTGGTGCTCGCCTCAGGTATGATAGCTGAATATAGAGTTCAAGCTGAAGTGGCTGTAAATGAAACACAAAGGTGAATCATGGACAGAGATTATTGGGAAAGATTGATCAGTTCACAGAAATGCAGATTGCATTTACTGTGGGAAAGATTCAAGATCAGAATCTTGGACATCAATATATGCTTACCCCAACACTTTCTAAAATGGTGGTTTATAATAAAATGCCAAGGCCATAACAATTAAATCAGATAATGGAAGGAGAAAACTGGGTCAAGGAAGAACAGCAAAACTGAGCAGGTCAACACCAATATTGTGACAACACAGAGCCAGGCTCTCGGGCTTGGAAGCCACTGCGAAACAGGAATCGGGGATGTTACGTAACTGTCATTGTCTGAGATGAAGATTTGTAAATCCCAGTCTCTCATGCTGTAAAAACTGCTCCTACTCCCACAACTGAGGGAATCTCTCACTCCTGGAACACTGAGTAACTTGGAATTCATGTGGCTTCCTTAAGTGGAAGCTTTAATACAAATCAAGCCATAGTATTACAACACAATTAATAAAAAGCACATCTGGGGGTGGTTCAGAAAATGTGCTCCAGATATTTAGCCTTCTAGTGATTCACCATTACCCACGTATACGCCTGCCTGTACAGAGCGCCTGTATTTTGTCAAGTACTGCGGTAGGATGGTCTTCAACCTCCAGTAAAATCACTCTTCCAAGATGAGAAAACAGGCTCCGAGAGATAAAGGAACTTCCCTGAGATGATACCTAAAAAACTCCAATGTCTCTGATTAGAAAGCATGTTTAATTTCCACTCTAAAATGTTGTCTCTAAAAAAGTAAAAGTTAATAAATTTCATCTTTCCATTTTCCTTTTGTCTTCATTTGGGTTTTACAGGAAAGTGATTCTGGAATCATGGAACGTATGCAGGAAGTTTACTGGGGAAAGCCCCTGAGGTCAACACCTGAGAGAGAATAAAAGAACCAGAAATGGGTAAAAGGGGAAGTTGAACTCCAATGCAATCTCAACAAAGGCTTCAGCCCATTCCATGGGAGTTCTGGACTCAATGGACCCTTTGGAGTTGTTCTGCACTGAGGACAGACAAGCAGGTCTTTGTACCCTCACGTCAATTTGTCATTCCTAGTAATCAGAATTGAGCTCACAGAGAAGCCTGTAGAACTAACCTGCTCAAATATATGAATATTTCATCATCACTGGTTTATAGGAACCCAAAGAAAACTATCTTAAATGCAGCAATTATTTTAATAAACATTATTATTTGCAAGGCACTGTGATGGGTACTCTAGGGGAACACAAGTTTACTTAAATCACATGTTTGATATCATGTAACTTAAATTTAAAGTAAAATGAACTATAGAGAAGTAAATTGTCTGTAAAATGGATATAATAATATCTGTCTCATAGGGTGGATCCGAGGATTTGAAAACCTGCCACAAAATAAATGCTACATAAGTATTTAGGGTTTTTTTTCCCCCAACTATAATAGGTAGGAATGAAACGTTTTGCACAATACAATCGACAAAGTACAAATAAATATGTAGTAAGTGAGAAGCTAGCACTTTAACTGAGAAAATGTAATGAAGGAAAATGAATTTAGTTGAGTCTTCAAGAGGGGGTTGGAGTTTGGAAGGGAAAAATAATGGTGAGGAGAGGAATACATCCAAAGGATAACAAATAAGATGGACATGTAAAGCATAAAAGCTTAGAAATTTTTTTGACAGCCACTAAATGGACTAGTATGTCAAGAACTTAGGTGAAAGGTTAGGGACACTGCTAATGATTTTCAGTGCCCAGTTAATTGTTGTGACTATTTAGAAGACTATAAAAAGTGAAATTTTTGAGCAAATTATAAGTATGAATAAAATTCTGTTTTATGAACATTAACCTGTGAACCACTGAAATTGAAAGAAACTGGAAGCAAAATTTTCCATTTCTTGTTCCTGCCTCATACTAATCTATCTTTCCAGAGACTGTTCAAAGTGATGTCCCTAGACCAGTAGCATCAGCATCACCTAGAGACTTACTGGAAATGTAGATTCCTGGGCTCCACCCCTGACCTTCTGAACTAGAAACTTTGTGGGCCCCAGCAGCCTTTGTTTTAATAAGCCCTCCAGGAATAGATTCTGATTCACATTCAAATTTGAGAATTACTGCTATAGTGTTTCTTTTGACTGGAGCATTTAGCCCATTTACATTCAGAGTGATTATTGATAGATATGAATTTAATGCCATTGTGTGACCTGTAAAGTCATTGTTTCTGGAGATTTTCTTTCTAATCATTGTTTTTGGTTTTGTCTTTCCTGCTCAAAGAGTCCCCTTTAATATTTCTTACAGAGCTGGCTTAGGGGTCATGAACTCCCTTAGTTTTTGTCTGGCAAACTCTATCTTTCCTTCTATCCTGGATAGATTTTCTGGGTTTTTTTTCCCCCAACTACAATAGCTGGAATGGATAAAGTATTTTCTGGATAAAGTCTTCTTGGCTGCATATTTTTCCCATTCAGCACACTGAATATATCATGCCACTCCCTTTGGAGAGGTGTGCTGTTAACCTTATTTGTCTTCCCTTGTGGGTTAGGGATTGCTTTTCCCTTGCAACTTTCAGGATTCTTTCCTTATCTCTGTGTTTTGCAAATTTTACAATGAAATGTGTCTGTGTTGCCTGGCTTTTGTTGATTTTGATGGGAATTCTCAGTGCCTCCTGGATTTGGATGTCTATTTCTATCTCCACATTAGGGAAGTTGTTAGCTATAGTGTTTCTGTAACACGTTTTTCTTCTGGAGCAAACATCCTTCGGGAATATCCTAAAGCAATCCTCCTCTCTACCTCTCAAGAGTGAGATTGCTGTCTACTAACATCGTTCCAGACTATCTCTGACCAAATGAGTCAGCACCCCAAGAGAGGAAAACTTTTCCTTTCTGCACTTTCAAGTTTTTTGGCTGGTCTCATAATTAAGTTGACACAAGACAGGTTAACAAGAGAAAAAACAAAAAACAAATTTTACTTTTGTATGTGCTCAGAAGGATATAAAACTCAAAGAACTGACCAAAGCAGGCAGCTTTTATACCTTTTAGACAAAGAAACAATTTGTGAAGTGCTGATAAGACAAAGAAGTTTGAGCTTGGTGTAGCAAGTTAATGAAATAACAGTATTTCTTTTTTAAAAAAAATTTTTAATGCTTATTTATTTTTGAGACAGAGAGAGACAGAGCATGAATGGGGGAGGGTCAGAGAGAGGGCGACACAGAATCTGAAACAGGCTCCAGGCTCCGAGCTGTCAGCACAGAGCCCGACGCAGGGCTCGAACTCACGGACTGCGAGATCGTGACCTGAGCCGAAGTCGGCTGCTCAACCGACTGAGCCACCCAGGTGCCCCTAACAGTATTTCTTTACACGGCTTCTCCACCCTGAGTTCATATCTGTGGTAGTCAGGATGCCTTCTACCCTCCAGGAGGACACCTTTCACATGGGGGAATTTATTTCCTGATTTTAGGCAAAGGACGGTCGGAGTGTTCCTTTTCTAGGGGCTATTTCTTAAGCAACTTTAATTCAAAATAATCAATATGCCAGAGTAGCATATTTTGGGGTAGTCTGCCCTGAACCCAATCAGTATTGAACTGTGCTATGTTGATATATGGATTAGATTGTTTTTAATTTTTTTCAGAAAATCTTGAATGCAAAGGTCCTTCGTTTGTTTTACATGTGGAATTCCTCAGCACTGTGTCTATTTGACTAGAAGAGACAATGATAATTAACAATAATAATAAATATTAATGTAATACTAATATCAGTATTATTTACTATTATTATTCCTCAGGAAAAAACCTCACAGGGTTTCAGAAATGGTTATTGGTTAATATTTTGTTTTCATAAAAATTGTTTCAAGAGTCCTTTCCCATTACTCATGAAATTCTGGAATTGCTAATGAAAATACATATAAAACTACAGCAAAATCATGGCTCAAAATAATTAGAGCTTGGATAATGAGAAGGGGACTATGGTCAACACAAAATGGTCCTGAGTAGCTATTAACTAAGAAAGATCAATGTAATGGCCAAATACAGAACCTATTTGTGATTTTCTGAGGACCCTGGATCTTTTTAAATAAACAGATGGGAGGTTGAAAGAAACAGAATAAACTGACAAAGGAGTGAACTTATGGTGTTGGGAAAACAAATAAAGTTTTCCGCCATAAGATGGCCAATGGGACTAAAACAAGCTCTGGTCTCTAGCTTAGAGACCCCTCTTCCCAGTTCTTCTTGCCCTGTTTGCCATAGGCACGAAAACCTGCCGCAGATATGGAAGCTTACAACCATCAATTAACGCTCTCCCCTTCATTCAGAGCTCAGATCTTTGGAGAAACGGTCTCCTCTGAGCCCAGTCGTGTTAAATAAATCCCCAACCACCAAGATCTCTGGTGCCACTTGGTTTTTCTGCCAGGGTTCCAGTCTGGTTCCGTAACAATGGTGGAGGAGGTCATCAAGAGGATGTGACCACTGGTAGACCTGTGAGCTACACTCAGGCAATCAGAGGCTTCTCAACTTCTCCTTGACCTTGGAATGTATGTTCTACACACCATTCCCAAAGAGGGAGCCATCTTCAAGGATACAGTCTTGAAGGAGTAATGTGTTGTTGAAACCAACTGAATGGGAGTGACACCTTGAACTACACAAAGCAACGTCATGGAGTGGCATGGCTGTAATAAACGCGGGATATTTTGCAGACATAGGAAAATCACATAAAAGCACAGTGTCCTATGTATATAATCCATTCGTGCTTCAAGACGTTTTTATTTTGCTACCCAAACACAAATCTATTCCATAACTAATGCATTGACTATGTAAACAAGTTAACAGAGACTCAAGTTAGTTTTAAATATATAAGCATAAATTATGTGTATTTCAGCTTGCCTATCCAGCTGTCTTCTCAGGGAGATATATGGAAATTTGTAGTTCTGGTTTTTTGAGAACACTGATCTCCTGGATGTTTAAAAGAATGAACATGGTAACTCCTAAATCCCACCTTACCTCAAACTCTGTGTGTCTTCTTCAACAACATCTCCTCCCAATGACTTCTCTTTTGCTTACAGTGGTATCCCTATTCCTCTCAAACTTGGAATCCCTAAACTTTTTTTTTATGTTTATTTATCTATTTGGGTGAGTGAGAGAGAGAGAGAGAGAGAGAGAGAGAGAGACTGCACATGCAACCTGGGGAGGAGCAGAGAGAGGGAGAGAGAGAAGGAGAGAAGGAGAGAAGGAGAGAGGGAGAGAGGGAGAGAGGGAGAGAGGGAGAGAGGGAGCGCGCGTGCCAGAATACCAAGTAGGCTCTGCACTGTCAGCAAGAAGCCTGACATAGGGCTGGAACTCATGAACTGTGAGATCATGACCTGAGCCAAAATCTAGAGTCAGAGGCTTAACCAACTGAGCCACCCAGGTGCCCCTCAAAGCCATTTTTAATCACTCTCTGTCTTCTACCCTAACCTTCGGCCTGTCAGAGCCTCCTGTTTCTGAAAGCTTACAGTTTCCTTAAAGCTACTTTCTAGCTGTGCCTACGGTTATTCCTACCAGTTGTATTAAATATTTACTGGAATCCAGCCAATTTTGTTGTACTTATTACAGTTTTATTTTTTAATTTAAAAATTACATAAAACAATGAAATATGAATGTGAAAAAGACACATTGCCCTTATGAAAATTAAATTTAATGCTTTGCACATACCCCGCCCCCACACCAAATGCCAGTATCATACTGTTTTGAGGACTATAGCTTTATAGTGTAACTTGAAATCATTAAGTTTAATGCTTCCTGCTTTGTTTTTCTTTCTTAGGATTTCTTTGACTACTATGTTTTGTGCTCCTGTATAAAATTTACAGGTGTATTTTCTACTTCTGTAAAAAACATCATTGAAATCCCGATAGAGATTGTATTAAATGTATGAATGGTTTTGGTAGAATTAACATTTTTACCATATTGAGGCTTCCAATCCATGAACCTAAGATACCTTCCCATATGCATCTTCAATTTCTTTCATCAATGTCTTACAGTTTTTAGAGTAGAGATCTTCCACCTCCATAGTTAATTCCCTGTTATTATGCTATTTTAAATAAGATTGATTTCTTTCTTTTTCAGAAAATTCACTGTTAGTGTATAGGAATGCACCTGACTTCTGTATGTTAATTTTGTATCCTGCAACTTGATTACATCTAGCAGTTTTGGGGCCATTTGTAAAGGGAGACACTTTTGCTTCTTTCTTTCCAATTCTGATACTTTTTTTTTCTTGCCTGACTGCTCCAGCTAGGACTTCTAGTACTATGCTGACTAGGAGTGGTGAGGGTAGACATCCTGTCTTGCTCCTAGCCTTACAGGAAAACTTCCAATCTTTTACCACTGAGTAAGATGATAGCTGTGGACTTGTCATATATGGCCTTTATCAAGTTGAGATATCTTCCTCTACGCCTAATTTAAGAGTTTTTATCATGGAGGGATTCTGCATTTGTGAAATACTTCCTTGCATCTATTCAAATGAGCATGAGGAAAAAAAATTGTAAATCATTTATCCGATAAAGGATTATATCCAGAATAACATAAAGAACTCCTACAACTCAATAGGAAAAAAATTTTAAGGGCAAAGGACCTGAATAGATCTTTCTCCAAGGAAGATTTACAAAAGCCCAACAGGTACATGAAAAAATGCTCAACATCACTAGTCATTGGGGAAATGTGAATTACTACCACAATGAGAAATCACCTCACATCTCTTAGAATGGTCATTATCAAAAAGACAAGATATAACAAATGCTGGCATAGATGTGGAGAAACAGGAACCCTTGTGGACTGTTGGTGGGGGGATTGTCAACGGTACAGCCACTATGGAGAATAGTATGGAGGATCCTCAAAAAATGTAAACTACTGAGCTACCTGGGTGGCTCAGTCTTTTAAGCATGGGACTTCAGCTCAGGTCATGATCTCACAGTTCGTGAGTTCAAGCCCCATATGGGGCTCTGTGCTGACACCTCAGAGCCTGGAGCCTGCTTCACATTCTGTCTCCCTTTCGCTCTGCCCCTCCCCAACCTGTGCTCTCTCTATATATATATAAAAAAAAAATAAAATAAAAACATTAAAAAATGTTTTTAAATTTAAACTACCATATAATCCAGCAGTTCCACTTCTGGGAATATATACAAAGGAAATGAAAACCCTAACTCAAAAAGATATCTGCACCCTCCTCCCCCGGTTCATATCATTATTTATAATAGCCAAGACATGGAAACAACCTAAGTATCCACAGATGGGGCAATAAAGAAGTTGTGGTAGATTAGACAGATATTAGATAGATAGATAGATAGATAGGAAGGAAGGAAGGAAGGAAGGAAGGAAGGAAGGAAGGAAGGAAGGAAACAGTAATATCCATATTGGAATACTATTCATCCATAAAAACAAGGAAATCCATTTGTGACAACATAGATGGACCTTTCACCTCAAGTGAAATAAGTCAGAGTAAAGACAAATGTTATATGATCTCACTTGTATATATACTCTTAAAACAATTTTTTTTAAAAACTCAAACTCATAGAAAAATAGATCAGACTTGAGGTTACCAAAGGCAGACACTGGGGGAGGGGGACTTGGAGGAAGGTAGTCAAAAGGTACAAACTTCCAGTTATAAGATAAGTAAATACTAGGATGTAATGTATACCATGATGACTATACCTAACACTGCTGTGTGCTGTATGTAGCCAAGTTATTAAGAGAGTAAATCCTAATAGTTCTCATCACAAAGTTCTTTTCTTTATTCTTTTCTTTTTTTTTTAAATTTTTTAACGTTTGATTTATTTTTGAGACACGGAGAGACAGAGCATGAACAGGGGAGGGTCAGAGAGAGGGAGACACAGAATCTGAAACAGGCTCCAGGCTCTGAGCTGTCAGCATAGAGCCCGACGCAGGGCTCGAACTCACGGACGGAGAGATCATGACCTGAGCCGAAGTCGGCCGCTCAACTGACTGAGCCACCCAGGTGCCCCTTTTCTTTTCTTTTTATTTCATTTATGTGAGAAGGTGGATGTTAGCTGAACCTACTGTAGGAATCATTCACACTGTAAATTAAACCATCATGCTATACAGTTGAAATATATACAGTATGCATGTCTATTTCTCACTAAAATCGGGAGGTAAAAAAAAAGAAAAAAATTAGTTGCTCAAAAAACAACCAACAGACAGATCTACTCTTCAATTAGGTGGGAGACAGTTGTAAAAGACTGGAAAAATCATAACAATCTGGAAAGACTGTTCACATGGTGTATCTTAATAAATGTGTTTAATATCTCATTAAAGTTAAAGAAACAAAATAAGAATTGTGATGTTTAATTAATATGTACTGGCTGGAAATAACAGAAATTCTACTTGAAAGGCAAAATAATAATGGAATTATTATTCTAACTAGCTGGAAGTCTTGAAGTAGAAAAGTTCCAGGGCTGTTTAATACAACAACTTAATCAAATCATCCTTTTTCCACCTTTCTATCCAACCGTTTACAGATTATTGGAACACTTCCTTCATTGAATCAAAGTGGCTGAAGCAGCTCAAGCAGCTCACCCTCATTAATCAATAGCCAAAGGCTGGAAAGCTACCCTGGGATAGCCCCTGTTTCTTAACCCTTTACGAACAAGGACATCTTTCAAAGAAGTTCTCTAGGTTTCTTTGTGTCTCATTAGCCAGGAGCTGGTTAAGTACCTAGCACCATGTGCTGATAAGGAAGAAAATCACCCAATTCATTTGGGAAAGGGGAGAACACTAGGGGGAAAAAATTAAGAAGCTCCTGACAGCATGGAGAAGGAGAGTAACTGTTGGACAGGAATTCCACAGTATGTGCACCAGGTAGAATACACATCATGGGTTAAAAAAGAGATGACAATGAGCACTCATACTGAAAGGAAGCTCTTTGCCCTACATAAAAAGATTGGTAAATGAATATGCATTCATACGTACTCACTTAAAAATAAAAATGTTTGACTTACATATGCCCTGTCTTAACCCATCTACTGATCCTGAACAAAGCACCTAAGTCTCTAATATTCTTACTGTACTCAATGATAGTTTTTAGTGTAGGGAACACAGTCTCACATAGAGTATACAGTAAGTAGGTATTAAAAAAGTGATGATTTTACATATTTGCTACAACAGGAACTCAGTCAGTACTTATTGATTTACTACAGATGGGAAATGTTCTATGTGACTGTTAAGTGGCTTGCCCCTACTTTGAAATCATATCTAGTGCCAAACAAATTTCTGTTCTACTTCAGATGTTCAAGACTTTTTTTTTTTGCCTTTACGATGATTATTCCTGTTAATAATTGTGAAAACAAACAGTGGCAGGAAAGTACTGTGTGTTTCCAAACGATCTACTTTTCACCCCTGGGGACAGGGAGAAACCACCATTCCCAATACCCTGGCATCCAGAAAAAGGCTCATGAAAAGGATGTCAACAGAAAACACTGGCCTTCACTCTAGCCTGGGCTCCAAAAATCTTCTGGGATTTTGTGCAAATACCTGTTCACTCCTTCTTTCTCCCCATGTCATCTACAGATTGGAAGCAGAGGATCAATGGAAGACTCAAAGGCCCAAGGGCCAGACAGTATCACCATGTGCCAAATATCCTGTCAGAATATCCTCTTTTATTTTTCAGTCCACGAGATGCCGTGGTCATTACAGCACTTAGCACCTACACACGTATACAATACAAAACCAGGAATGGCTATAGCCACAATTGTGAAGTACAGGATACTGGTTTTTAGCACATGTCTTTCCACTCACTTTTCTGAGAATTTGCCTTCCCTCCAACTTTTAATGTCTTACTTTGTGTATTTCACTTCAGACACCTAGAAACATTTATGTTGCTATGCTGAAAAAAGAATCCATGTGATATTTACAACCATTCTAAATTATAAAGAACTTAATTTGGTTGCACTTTTCCATGTGCATTTGCATTTTAAAAGGCCTACAGAAAGACCACAATGCTTGCACCTAGAGAATGAATCACTAATGGTTGAATTTCAATAATCAGAAAAAGAAAAAAATATTACTATGCAAATTATACCATATAGGAAATAGCCTACTTCAATTAGAATTCCAGCCCTGAACAGAAATTAAGTTCACATTTTGATAAATTTCCCAAAATAACAACTAAGAAAAGGCAGTTGTTCTATTTACATCTCTTTCTCTACATGGTTCTCAATGCACACTTATTTATAGTATACTAACTAAAATTCTTTAAAACTGGGAAGTTTTTATTGTATTTATTGTTATATCTCATGAATTTTAAAATGTCCAAAATAGAGAAAGATAATTAAGGAAAGATTGCATACGATTTAATTGTGCAAATGAACAATATTCACTAACTGTGTAATGAACTTAGAATTGCTTTACTTATATTCAGACATGTTTATATCAATGTCAATTTTCTCCATTTTAGATTGTAAGCAATTTCAGGACAAGAATTTATACTTTATACATGTTGTGTGGTATCATGTATCAATTCCTTTTAGGATTGATTCTTACCATTTAGAATATGTGGTAAATTTTACACATGTAGTGAGGTTAAAATTCATACCCCACAATTAAGATGTTGTTGGGGAGGAAAATAATCCCTCTACCCTTAGACACACTAGAAGAATTAAACTGGCATGAGATGGATTAACAGAAGAAGATCAAATTTAATTAAGTACATGCCAGGAATCCACATAGCCAGGCAAAATGAGATATGTATGTCATCTTGAACTAAGGAGAAGAGGGTAGGGGTCTGAGACTTCAAAAGGAAGGAAAGCAATTCATGAGAAGATGAAAAAGACTAAATGTCTAGTCAACAAATGTTTGCTGGGCCATCCAGAAACAAGGGGACATAGAGAGGAATTTTAACAAAGAGACTTTGCTAAGTTCCTCCCTTGTCTACCACACCTAGTTCCTATTATGCTGTCATCATCTATAGTGATAGTTTTCTTCCTGGAGTAGTACTCTACAGTCTTTCAGGCATTAAGTGTGGAGATCAAAGTTTCTTCCTGAGTCTTTTGGGCCTTGGTTGTTTTTAGCTTGAAATAATCTGTATGCCAAAGCAGTGCATCTTGGAGTGACTTGCCCTTGGCCCCCACAATGTCACAAAACAAATACAAAAAATGTAGCTCTTCTACTTCTCTAAGCTTCAACAACTTCCTGGTGGAACCTCATCCCTGCTGATGGAATGTGGGGGGAGCAGAAGAGAAGAGGATTGAAGACTTAAATTTAAAATCAAAGTTAATTCAGTCTCTTCTAATGTCAAATAACATTGTTTGAGTACATACTCCATCAACTCAAAATTCAAATTTTCTTTAATGTTGATTCTCCTCTCCGAATGTCTTCCTGCTCCGTATTCCTTCAGAATTGGTGTCTGGTTCCATGGGACTGTTGGGACATTTTCACGGTACTGTGGGAGATGAGTAGCTGGTGGATTCTGACTCCCTCTGCCTTGAAGTTGATGAAAAATGTCCCTCTTCTTCCGGATAGAGGTAGCCCCATGCCAGAGCACATGGCTGGGATCTCAGTCTTGACTTGTCACCTAACCTGGCACCTTTGTGCAAATTTACCACAGTAGATAGCAGTAATAAACATCTCTCATTAGTTGAAAAATTACTTGTAAAAAGAGGTCCTCAGAACAATTTTCAAACATCCAGTTGTCAATCTGCTTAAGAGGCAATTTATGACGGCCAAGTGTTACAAAACAATAAAGCTGATTTTATTTTCATATTGTCCTGAGAAGGGAGGAGAGGGACATGGTATATGTCAATTACAAGTATTTGTCTGATGTTTTGTACATGGTTGACTTAGAAAGTGAAATTCCTAGATCTGATTTTGTTAAGTTTAGTTTGGCTTTCTTTAGATTCACTGCTGGACATGGTCCACAAGTTTGGGGCTCTTCTTGATTATGCCACTCCTGTGGAATTAGCTTGCTGACTTTTGCCTTCAAACTCATTATCTCAAGGCTGCAATATGGCTGCTGTAGCCCTAGTAATCACTTTCTCGCTCTCGACAGGAAGAAAGAGATAAAAGGAGAAAGGACAATGCCAGATGGGACGATCACTTTTACTAGGCAACTAAAGTTTTTTTCCAGAAAGTCTCCAGCTGAGTTCCCCTTACATCTCATTGGCCAGAATGGAGTCGCCTAGCTACCCTTAGTTGCTTTTCAAACTTTACCCTGGAGAACAGGTAAGGGAGAAAAGAGTTCAGGTGGGCTATTTAATTAGCTAGCCAACATTGTAGTCAAATAAATGGAAGATTTTAACATAAAACCAACAGTTTAGAAGATTTAGGACAGAAATGAGAAAACATATGGAAAATGAGATATCTGTCTTTAAATACTATATTTGAAAGGCTGCCATGTGGAAGAAAGCTCAAATGTTGTATGAAGCTCCCTGAAGCAGAAACAATAGGGGGAAGTTAGACATCACAGATGTTGGCTCAATATGCAAGAATTTTCTAATGATTAGAACTATTCAAGAGGAAATGGGATTTTTATAAAGTAGAGAGCACCCTATTACTTCACAACCGTTTCTCAAAAATATATTCAAGAAATTCCTCTAATGGATCTCTTCCAAGCTTAAGATTATAGGTTTTAATTGACTACAATTAAAGTACACAATAGATAAAATAATTGCTTGATGTATGTTTACTCTATCTTTGACACTGCATTTTATGCTTTACATGCATAATCTCATTTTCTACCACAACAACTCTATGAGATAAGCACTATCATTTCTCCCATGTGAAGAAACTAAGACATAAATGAGTAATATACTTTGCTCAAGGTCACAAAGCTGAGGTGGGAGCCTAAGTAATATGATTTCAGAAGTCATACTCCTTCTGACAACAATCTCTTGGATTTAAAGCCAATCCCACAATTTTGAGAAAGTAAGAAATAAAATACAAATCCCTCATTTAGCTAAATGGCAGATTTGTACCTCACTCACTTCCAGTTACCTATAATAATAAAGCCAAGTCTTTGAATACTCCATTCTGGCATACTAACTAACATCCCTATCTTCATTTTCATAGCTCCACTTAGATCATCGTTCTTCTAGAACCCAAACAATTAGAGATTCTGTCCTGGTGGGTTAACTTGACTTCTCCTCAGTGTTTTCCTCTTGGAAAATCGTCCTGTGGGAATGACTGTCCCTCACTGTTTCTGTGTAATTACTTTGGAGTAAAGATCTTGACCAAGGAAAATATTTTCAGAGAAGAATGCAGCTCCCAGAGTAACCTGGGAATAGGTTCAACAACCTGGCTGTTCCCTCTCCCAATTTCAAATGCCCACCATGGCTGAAACAAGGTAGATACTGACTGAAACACTGGAAAACGAGGAATGAATTCATAGACATTAATTGCCACGGCTTTTTTTTGAACCCATAGCCTCACACATATAAACCTTCTAATCATTTTTTCTTGACTATACACTAGCGTAGAAATAATAGACTATTCTGCACACCTTTGGTAAAAACAAAACTACTTGTTTTCCTACAATAGGGTTAATTCTGTAGTATCACTAGAGAATAATTCTACACCAAGAACTACCATGCTGGGATCATGTAAGCAAAACAGATAATGTAGGATGCCCACCTGAAAACTGACGCCCTCCTGAAAGCTGGACCCAATCTTCCACAACCACATGCACGAACATTAGAAGAACTCCATGTTCAGAAACTAAGAAGTAAACATAGTTTTTTAAATTTCTAAATAAGAGGTAAAGGTTAAAATGAAGACAATGCCAAACAGATTCCCTAAGTTTAACAAGAGATCAGTAAGAACAGAAGACTGGCATTCCCAAAATATAAAAGAGTTCGACCAAATGCCTCACAACAAGATGGAAAGCAACCATAACGCAGCCACATCTCTTGAATTCAACAGTATTTGATGGTAACAATGCCCCTCTTCTAACACTGATACCACTGACATCCCCAATATGTCCATATATTTCGCTATTACATTTGAATATTTCTGAAAATAAGTATACTGAAAGAGAAATGCATTCTTGGAGGAGGAAGCTTATCCTTATGACTTACAGCAACGATTATAGATGTCAAACTCATATCCTTAAAATAAGTACAGGAAAAATTATGGATAGTGTTATTTAGAAATGAATACCAATGTGAATGCATAAAAATATAGTTGTTGGATCATTCTGCTTTTTGGCATCAGAAAGGAACACAAAATGAACTGAACATGTAGTTTATTTCTGCAAGATTGCAATAAAATTTAAAAAATAAATTTGCCAACTGATGATGTGGTTTAAAAGTCAGTGCTTAAATGCCAACCAAAATCAAGTGCCCTTGACACTTAAGACAGGCTCACATGTTCTCTAGTTTCTGGGTGCAATACCAACAAAGTAGATGAAGCACTTCAAGGACACCTAAGATCCTAAAAACATTCAGGTTGACAGCTGAGAAATTATGGCGAACCCATGGTTTTAATGTACAGCCATCAGAAATAAGGTGTTTCACATAGAATAAAAACTGTCTCCTATCAGTTATGCAAATACAACAGGTTGTATCTAGGGATTCAAGCAAAGAAACAACTATTTATGTGCATAAAATGGAAAGGTCTGTAGATTATGAATCCATCTCTACAGTGACATCCTCAACCTTAGAATTTTCAAGCTGTTAGCAAACTTCTGGTACAACCTCAACTTTCAGACATTAAGGAAACTGGTTAGCCAAAGAAGCCAAGTGAATTATTTAAGGTTAGCCATCTGATTGATGACAAATCTAGAATGAGATACAGTCCAATTTGCCAATGTTTCTCTTACCCATGAGGGAGACTTTTTCCCCCAATCACAGAATGGGAACAGGAGGCGGGTAGGGGAAGGGCTAATTAATTTCCCTTCAACATCACCATCATTCTAATCCACAATACAATAGAGCGTTGCTAGTACAAAGAGGAACATAAAAAGGTAAAAGGTGTAATATCTCTCCTCAAGAAGATTATATTTTAATTGGGGAACTGATGATTCCATGGAGGGAAAATATTGCTTTCTTAGAGATTAGAAGGCTACAGTCTTTAACAATGCGGAACACCCTAAGATCTCAAGTCTCCTCTCCCTCCTAGCTTTCAATGACACTGATTCTATTGTATCTGCTGCTTTAATCCTTCTTTATTTCTTAAACATACTTTTGTTGTAAAATGTTATAGTACAAAAGAATAAGAAATAATCAATCTTATAACAAATATCTTTTTCTGCCATGCATCTCAAGATTCAGAAGTTTCTTATGATATTCTTCCTATGATCCTTCCCAGAGGTTTTGTATATAACTTTTTGTCATCATTATATATACATATATGTACACAGTATATGGTTTAGTTTTATATATTTTGGACTTTACAAATGGTAATGCTTTATTTATATACTTCTATGATTAGTATATTTATTCAACTTTATGTTTTCAAGATTCAACCATGTCTGCCAGTGAACTATACAGCTCACTTATTTCCCTGTTGTGTGTAATTATGTTGTTTGAATATGACACAGGGCATATGTTCATCTTAGAATGGGCTTTTAAGTAGGCTCTGTTTCAGTGTTTTACTTTTTTTAATTTTACTTTTACAAACAATGGTCACTATTTTAGAGATAGACTGTTGCACATATACAGGAATACCTTTTGGGGGTGTGCAATGTAATATGATAATGTTTTCCTAAATGGTTATGCCCATATATTCCCATAATCAGTGAGTAAGAGTTCCTATATCTCAGTATCCTTCGGTTCTCTGTAGCATCTGAGTTTTTAAATTTTGTCTACCTAGTTAGTGTGAATTGTATCATGGTGTGGTTTTAATTTGCATTTCCCAGTTTATTGATATTGAGCATCTTTTTATATGCTTATTAGCCATTCAGGTTTTCTCTTCTATGGAATGCAAGTTCATGCCTTTCACCCGTTTTTCTATTTGGTTGTTTTTCATTTGTTTTATTGATTTGTAGCAACGTTATTCTCAAAATTAATGATTCATTGACTATATGTGCTGTAAATACCTTCTCCCAGATTATAACTTGCCTTTACAGTTTTCTACATTGTCTTTTGATAAATGGAATGTTCAATTTTAATGTAATTATATTTATCATCTTTTCACTTATGGTTAGTGATTTTTGTGTCTTGTTTATGAAATCTTTCCCTACGATGAAGTCATGAGAAAGGTGACCCATTCCTCAGACCCTATTTAATTCTAGTTCTTTTTTTAAAAAAATTTTTTAACGTTTATTTGTTTTTGAGACAGAGAAAGAGCATGAACGGGGGAGGGTCAGAGAGAGAGGGAGACACAGAATCCAAAGCAGGCTCCAGGCTCTGAGCTGTCAGCACAGAGCCTGACGCGGGGCTCGAACTCACAGACCGCGAGATCATGACCTGAGCCGAAGTCGGACGCTTAACCGACTGGGCCACCCAGGTGCCCCTAATTCTAGTTCTTATTAAGCCCTGCCAAATGCAACAGCATTCCAAATAACCTGTGACTCCGCCAAACTCTGTTCCTAAATCTATATGCCGAACTGTAGCTAGCTGTATGTCTCACACAATACAACCCAGGAAGGAACCTTTCCTACCTGGCTGGTCCTAGGTCTTTTGCCCCCTCAGATTCATACCTTCCCTTCCCTCCTAGATCTGAATGGTAGGTGAGGTGACAGCTGACTCCTTAAGAGCATTCTCCAGGCTTCTGCTGTTTTTCTGTTGGGAAACAGTGGCCAGAGAGCGGAGGACTCTTTTTCCCCCTAACCCTGCCCTAATGACTTAGCAACTCAGGCAACAGCTGCATTCCCTCCCAGCCAAGTCAGGCTCAAATGGACCCAGCTTCCACCGGTAATTCTGGGTCACCGGGACCCAGCAACATCACTGCTTTCCTTTGTGCCTTCAACCGAGGGGACGCATGGCTTCCTGCTATGACGCGTATCTATCTTACTATCCCTTGTTAGGCTTTCAACTCCTCCATTACCACTGGAGATTGAGTGCCTCCTGATGGAAATACTTGAAATGTGTTCTGGGTTTGGACACCAAGTGATGCTGTCCTCATAATCCACATTCTAATCTTCTCACATTTCTTCTAAGACCCTTCAGAACTCAGCCTTGTTTCCCTCTCCAACTTTATCCTCTGCCCTTACAGTTTGTGATACAGAAAAGCCAAACTTCATCTGGTTTTTTGGTTCTAACTAATTCCTTGGCTGCTCTGCCTGGAAGATGACACCTCTACCACCACCACCACTATCCCACCTTTTCTCATCTTGGGAAAACTGCTCACTCTTCAAAGCTCTGCTCACGCCATTGTAAATCCATCTCTAGACGTCAATCAAAGAGAAGTAATCAATTCTTCTTCTATAAGAACACATAAGTGCTGTTCTGAATTATACAGGGAGGAGGAGGAGTTATAGCATAACAGTTAAGCACATTGACGCTTGATCCAGGTTTTCACTGGTTCAAATCCCAGCTCTTCTGTTAAGAGCTATACCGTCTCCAGGTAGTTACCTGACCTCTGTGAACTTCACCTTGGTATTTCAGAAAATGCTGAAAATAACAGTACATACTTTATGAATTGCTATCAGCATGTAATGAGCTAACACATTCAGGCATTAAACAAATGGCTACCTGTTTGTACATTGTCTTGTATTTTTGGTTTAAATGCCCCTGCACATTTTTATGAGTATATCCATGCGCTCCTTGAGAATAGGGACCACAGTCTTTTGTTTTCTTGCTCTTTTGCTTAGCAGCCCTTTAACTTGGTGCTTTGCCTTTCACCTAATGAATGTTCTATAAATATTTGTTGAACAGTGCAAGTCTGTTCCAACTGGGTAGGGCAGGGAGGCTAGAGGGCAAGAAGCATTCTCCTCTCACCGCATCTCCCACTTGTCACAATCTTTTCAGAGAGTTTATCTCTCCCTTCTTACACATCCAGCCTCTCAGCTCTCAAATACATTTAAACAGTAAAAAAACAAAATCGAACAATATACCCATTTACTTTCCGAAGTAGTAACAAGCATGAGATTTGCTATCATCGGTCTGTGCAATCTTCACTCTCCTAAAGATACACAGGAACATCATTTACAAACACATGCTAGCCTCAGAAACTAAGGGAGGATCTTTTTTTCCTTTCAAATGATATCAGCAGGAAGTGAGAAACTCAGCAGGAGCTCACATCCCTGGTGATACACCCGGTGCAAAGGGGAGAACCAAGCTGAGGCTTTTATGACAAGAAAGTGATGCATTTGGCAGAGTTTATATAAGAAAGGTCACCTGAAGAGCAAGGCACTTCATGGGCAATCCAGATGACCAGTCTCTAAAAGCCACTACCCAGACCGGATCTACTGAATAGCAAACCTCTCAGCACAATAACCCAGATTGTATAAATACTTTACGAGTGTCTCTTACAATTGGAGGTGAGGGGGAGCTAATAACTGAGAATTCTTAGATCCATAAAATTAGGGATGACCTCTTCCATTAATCAAAAACTTATATCCTTAAAATAGGTAGTATATAATTCCTCAAGAATTCGAAGCAACAATTGTATCTACCAGGCATCTATTAGACTGGCAAGACACTAGAGGTGTTTTAGACTTAACAACACAGGGAAAGAAATTATCCAAGTTAGGGCTAATATAGTCAGATTTTGCTAGTTCTAAAAAATGCCTAAGAGGAGTCTCAGCTCTTTAGGTACACCTTGGAGTACCGGAACATCTTCTTTCTTCTAACGTTCTGTCAGGTACAGCAAGTGCCAAAATAAATCATTACCTTGCTGTTGGCAAAACAAACAAACAAAACAAAAACAAAAACAAAAACAAAACGAAAAAAACCAACACCAACTTAGCGTGTTGTACTACTATAAATCTTGCTAAAGTTAGGAGATTAAATATGAAAAGAACCCATATTCCTTCACTTATAGCTTTTGCATATTATATTCTTTGTAGAATTGATGTTGATAAAATTCATTGCAATTAAAAAGAAGGAAATGAAACAGCCAAGCCAGCATAGGACTTATATCAATATTACTGACCAGCAAGTTTCCCAGCATCAGTAAACTTCTATGGAAAATTAATTTCATGCTTGTCTGCTCTGGTAAAACCCCTTACTGAGTTGTTATAAAAAGAGAAAATTGAGATCAGCTGTGGGAATACCAAAAAGAGTTGATGCAGCTAAAAAGAATTGTCATGTTTACATATTTTATTGCCTTAGGGCCCATACCCACCTAGAACCTTGAGTAAGGTTGCCTGTCTGCTGACATCAGAGCTCAAAAGTATTGCCAACACAAGTCCTCACAAAAATTCTAGAAAAATGCATGTATCCCCAGAGTAAATAATAATAATAATAATAATAATAATAATAATAATAATGATAGATTAATCCATGTAAAGAACAGGTAGATAAAATTTTTCTGTGAGGAATTAGCCAATCATTGGCAAATCTGAAGAATGTTTACTGTACAGGGCTCATAATTCTATCCTCTGCTATTTCTGTTTGCTGTAATTTGTTTCACAAGACTACTCCCAGGGTCCATTCGTTTAGGTTAGGAGCCACAGAAATTTTCAAAATCTGTAGGAAAAATTCTTAGCAGAAATTAAACGCGTTATTTTGTTTGTCTTAGGAAGCAATTTGTTTCAAGGTGAAATTTCAAAACCTTCACCCTCCAAATGGTTTCACATTTTTTGTTATCACGCATCTGAAAACAGCTTGGGCATGACATACCACACCTTCTGCTCTTCTAAATAAGACTGAGGAACAGATGGCTGCTGACCTTTATCTCCAATCACATTCTGCCTGCCTGCGTATTATCTTATTTGTAAAAATTAATCTTCTTACCTTCCAATATTTTTCAGATTGGAACAGCTGATTCAAGAGCCTATCACTAATCAACATAATTATTACAAAGCTTGACACACAGGGATGTGTGACTTCCTGTTTAGGAAATAAACTTATCGGTATTTTTAATAATCACCCCCCCCCCAGCTGGAGACATAAAACACTAGCATATTTGCAAAAACAGCATGTACACCCTAAAATGCTCCGGTACATTTATCAGACAAATGGGCAGATCCTTCAAATATCAGTGTATAAAACCAATTTTCAAGGGTGCAGGTCCAAGAAAAATTTGCCACTGGGGAAAGAAAAAAGTATTATCTTATTCTAAAATATTGAATTATTCATCAGAAAAGAAAGGCACTCTTCTGAAAACCCTCTGTGATATACACCATGTCTTTGGCAATTAAGCATATATTTCATGAGGATGGAACGGGTGTGCTTCAGGGGCAATATTTCTAAGAACTTGAAGCACACACATACCTAGGGCAGACTTAGGGCAATGGTAACTGTATGCTTACTCAATAGGTTGCAAATTCTTTAACACACGTTTGCTCACTTCATCTCCACATGTTAAGTGGTAGATACTGTATATACTCTGGTAGGTAGTCATTGACAAGACAAATATTTGTTTAAAAATTTTCAGTGATAATCCATATGTTTCAGAAGGCATTTTTTAGAACTAAATATGTGACAATATCCATACTCATACCTTGTATTTGAAGACTCAAGTATCATGTGGCACATTCAAAAGATGTACAAAATGATAGTGTAACATTTCAAGAAAATTACTGCCCAAGAATTGTGTGACTGTTTAACAAATTTTGTCAAGTAAATTTTGTGGTAAGGAAATAATCTTTCCTGAATTAATGCTAACTACTGTTATATAAATGGCTACTGGGAAAGGACTCAAGTTTTTGCTCTCTTTTTATTAAAAAAAAAAAAAAAGTAAATCAGGCTAAAAAAAACCCCTATCTTTTTAAAAACAAAAAGTCACCTTTTTTATGTTTTTCACAGCTGTTTTCATTTTTTTAATGCTGGCATC
Organism: Prionailurus bengalensis; assembly: GCF_016509475.1. Lineage (NCBI taxonomy): Eukaryota > Metazoa > Chordata > Mammalia > Carnivora > Felidae > Prionailurus > Prionailurus bengalensis. Next base: position 139,974,556 of record NC_057350.1, read on the forward strand.
ATTATCCTGATATTTTCTACTTGAAAAGAAAGCAAATTTTCATGGTGAATATTGCTGTAGAAATTAAATCTCTTGTGAGTGTACCTACAGATTCAAGTCAGTATGACAATTTACAAATAACATGAAGTGTTACTCACTGTATGGGAGGCTGTTGGAACTTTTTATTTGATCCCCAAAGTAATTAAAATAATGGGGATGATAAGGTCAGAATCTGGAATTCTAACTGCATGAGTTTTCATGAGAATTGACTACAAATATTCAAATATTCTTTGAAAAGGAAATTATAATTGTTCACCTATCTTGGCTTATTAATAGCTTAAAGCAAAACCCAACAATTCAAGCAGCAATTATATATATTAAAAAATGAGAACATTAGTATTTGCCCACAGTATTACTGAGAAATGAGTACTAGTTCATCATGAAAATGAGCAAGGGTATGGTCAAGATAATACTTTTATGAGTAAATTTTATTTAAATGCCTTTTTAAAAATCTAGGGTTCTCAAGACATGACTCAACACATCTATTTAACATATGTTTAATGCCTTGCAAGGCAAAAAGCATGTAAATAATATATCCTAAATACTTATTTTTAAAACTTTGTAAATGTAATTGATACTAAGCTATTTTAAATGAGTATATTTTATGAATGACAACTAATATTACACTCATTTGTTTTTAATGTTTATTTTGGGGGGTGGGGGAGGAGGGGAAGGGAGGAGAAGGGGACAGAAATGGAGGGAGACAGAGAATCCCAAGCAGGCTCTGTGCTGTTAGTGCAGAACCCAACGTGGGTCTCAAATCCACAAACCATGAGATCATGACCTGAGCCAAAATCAAAGGTCAGACACTTAACCGACTGAGGCACCCAAGAACCATGATAACCAAACGTCTTAAATGGAAGACATTATTATGGGTGTATAAAGAGAGTAATAAAAACATACATTGTAAAATTAATGAATTTTAGCCCTAGAGGTTTGAGACTTTTCAAATTTCTTCCAAAATATATCTGAAAGTATGACATGTACTCCAGCATATTTGAGGAACTAATCCAAATGAGCCAAGGCATTAATTCCAATTTCTTTTAAGACACACAATTTATTTTAAAATGTGGTAATATATTTATCTATTATTATTCAGATAATGTGTCTTTCTCCAAACCTTTAAGTAAAACTGTGCTCCAGAAGTTATGCCTATATTAATACCATGGATTTGTTTAAACCCTTGTAATCACAGAACCCCAAAGTCCTGGTGTATGGGTATCCCTGAAAGCAAAGATTTGGTCCAATCTCCACCCAGACCCACAAGATTAAGTTGAACTTGACCCAGGCCAGCAGTTACGCAATCATAAAGCTACAACAAAGATTTTTTTAAATTTTTTTTAACGTTTATTTTTGAGACAGAGAGAGACAAAGCATGAACAGGGAAGGGTCAGAGACAGGGAGACACAGAATCTGAAACAGGCTCCAGGCTCTGAGCTGTCAGCACAGAGCCCAATGCGGGGCTCGAACTCACGGACCGCGAGATCATGACCTGAGCCAAGTCAGCCACTTAACCAACTGAGCCACCCAGGCGCCCCATCAAATATTCTATTTGTTAACTCCCAGTCTATTTCTCGGTCTTCTAGTCCACCCTTTGCCCCACCAGGGCAGTATTTGTGGCTATAATTCAGGAAATATGATTTCTACTTCTGGTTTTACCTGGACACCCATTTATAACACAGCTTGCTGTTAAATAAATCCAGATATTATGTAAAGTTAAAAACCAATCCCATCAACATCCTCCTCAGAAAGAACAATAAAAACAACAACAAACACACACGTAGGAAAATCGTATGTATCCTAAACAGTTGTTCCCACCATAACCCTATGAGGACATTCTTATCAATATCCCCATTTTTGCAAATGAGGAAAATTGAGACTTTGAAGATTGGAAATAAAATAGTACAAGTAATTAGAAGGCAGTAGACACAGGATTTAAACTGAAGCCATTTGACTGCAGAGAGTATAGTCTTAATCATTACTCTCTAATCCTTGGAAAACAAAAACAGATGGTTAACACATGAAGATCATCCCATTATGTATCATGAATGATTAGTTCACCAACTAAAAATCATGAACAGTTCAGAAGCACTGTCACTGGCTATCACAATGTAATCAACATGGAAACTCAGATACTTGGAAGATTGAGAAATTTAAATTAAAAAAAAAAAAGAAAGAAAGAAATGCAGACATAGGATGAAAGGAGTTAGGCAGACTGAAATAGTGGCAGGGCTTCAAGTAGCAAAGGTTGTGGTAAAAAAACAAGTTGCAAAGAGATGGAGCATGGAGGTGAGATTAGAAGCATCAGGGCCATGAGCATTAGACCCATGTAGCAAGAAAAATGTTGAAAGAAAAGTGAGAAAAAGGTACCTATTTCTGGAGTGAAATAATGCATGGCAGGGTAGGGTTGGAAAAGACATGTGAATTGTTGGGAGATAGGAAGAGGAGAGGGAGGGAGCAGAGGGTAACAGTTAACTCATGTCACATAAAGATAGTTAAAATCCAAGTCAGTAGGTATGAATCTCTTTAAAAACAAGAGCTATGGCAATACCCAGGTCTATGGTTCTGAGCCTGCAAAGTCAAAGGTGTGGGTTATATCCCATCAGAAGAAATACTGGGAAAGGCATAGAAAACTGGCCCACACGAAATGCATGAATATCTGAGTTTTCTTTGAATTGCTTTTAATAACTTTATAATTAGGGATCTCTCATAAAAATTACAGTGTTTTCTTTATTTAAACCATAATCTTTGACAACCCTGGGCCCTGTAGACAGAGTAGGCCTCTTCAGGTTACTAGAAGACACACTATTCCTAAGTCAACATCAATGCCAAGGTGATCTTCTAAAAAATGCATATATATATATTTTTAACACCCTTATACCTTAAATAATTCAAAAGTCAACTCTAGCGAGCTTTTTATGGCCTGGCTTCTGTCTACTTTCTCATGTGCACCTCCACCAAAAGAAATTACTTACAGAGCCTTGAGAGCACAATGCTCTTGTAACCTGCACACCTTTGTTCTACACCCTTTACCTGACTCCTTCACATCCTTTGAGGTCAGGAACCACTTCCCCAAGGATTCCTTCCATTACTTTAGTTTTGTACTTTTGTAAGTGGTAACATTCGTCTCATCTGCAATTATCAGCTATATAATTTTCCCCAAATCTTTGCTTCCAACCCAAAACGCTCCTTTTATACCATTTATGTTCTATATCCTTATTTGTAACTTCTATGTTCGTAGTTCCAATTTGTCTACTTGGATGTGCCTCAGCCATGTAAGAGCCTGAACTCCTCATGTCCTCAAGCCTCTCCCTATTTTAATAAATGTTTCAGATCTCAAGTAAGAAACCCGGGGGTTATCCTTGACACCATCTACGGTTGACCAGAGGACAAGTGCTCACAGATCCCCAACTGGGGCTACACTTTTAAATCTATCCCCATATTTACACCGAGCCCATAATTCCCAAGACCAGTAATGGAGTATATCAGGAATACTATGATAGAACCACTGCTGGAGACAAGTGGCTCTTGAGATGGCCAACTTTAGCTTGAGGACTCCCTAATAACTTTGTAGCAATTCCATTAGACTCTGTGGTAATCTAGAACACTTTCACATAATTTTCTCCCTCTCTCCTTCACTTGGGGGTTAGACTGGCCTCATGATATGATGCCTCTCCCAATTTTATCTCTTTTGTCTTACAAAGGTCCTTCCACTAATAAAATTTTTTCATGTTCAATCCCATGCTTGAATGCTGCTTCTTGGAGTATTTGGACTAGTACACTATCTTCTCCCTCGTATCCAAGTACAGTTGATCCTTTTTACTAAATTGTCCTAAATTTATTCTCATTGCCATTAATATGGTAGACCAGGCCAGCAGCAGCTTTTGTCTAGTTGTTTTTTTTTAATATAGCAGCTTTATTGAGAAAAAGTGAATATACCACACTCTTCACTCATTTAAAGTGTACAAACCAGTGATTTGTAGTACATTACCAGAACTGTCAATCTATCAGCACAACCAATTTTAGAACATTTTCTTCACCCCCAGAAAGAAACCTCATACACAGCAGTCACTCCCTATTTCCTCCAAATACTGTCAGCCCAAGGGCAACCACTAACCTACTTTCTATCTCTATAGATATGCTTATTCTGTACATTCCATATAAATGGAATCAGATGATTTGTGGTCTTTTGTGACTGACCACTTTTACTTTGCATGTTTTCAAACTCCACATACCTTGTAGCATGTATCAATATTTTATTTCTTTTTACTGCTGAATAATCTTTCATGTATGGATATACCACATTTCCTTTGTTCATCAACAGAACTAAATGGGTTGTTTCCACTCAGGGGCTATTTGAGTAATGCTGCTCTGAATATTCATGTACAAGGTTTTGTGGGGACATATCTTTTCATTTCCCTTGGACATAAATCTAGAAGTGGGATTGCTATGTTATAACGTAATTCTATGTTTAACCTTTTGAGGAACTGTTTTTCTATAATGCCTGTACAATATCACATTTGTACCAGCGGATAGTTTAAAGATTTCCATTTCATATCCTTACCAATAGTTACGATTACCATTTTCTTAAATTACATCTATCCTAGTGGATGTGAAGTGGTATCTCATAATTTTGATTTGCATTTTCTTCTGATGGCTAATGGCACCGAACATCTTTTGATGTACTTGTTGGCTATTTATGTATCTTTTTTGGAGAAATGTATATTCACAAGACCCTTTTCTTAGTGCACCTGGGTCACTTAGTGGATTAAGTATCTGACTCCGGATTTTGGCTCAGGTCATGATCTCGTGGTGGTGAGTTCAAGGCCCACATTGGGCTCTGTGCTGACAGCATGGATCCTGCTTGGGATTCTCTCCCTCCCCCTCTCTCTTTGAACTTCCCCTGCTCACATTCTCTCTCTCTCTCTCAAAATAAATAAAAATAAACATTTTTTTAAAAGACACTTTTCTCACTTATTTTTTAAAAAATTTTAAATGTTTATTTTTGAGAGAGAGAGAGAGAGAGAGAGAGAGAGAGAGAGAGAGAGAGAGAGAATGCAAATAGGGGAAGGGCAGAGAGAGAGAGAGAGGGAAATACAGAATCTGAAGCAGACTCCAGGTTCTGCACTGTCAGCACAGAGCCCAACACGAGGCTAGAACTCACAGACCACGAGATCATGACCTGAGCGTTAAGTATGACGCTTAACTGCCTGAGGCACCCAGGCACCCGGGCACCCCTGTCATTTTTATTTGCCTTTACGTTATTGAGTTGCCAGATTTCTTTACATGTCCTAGATACACCTTACTTATGACATACATGATTTGTAATAGTTTCTCTCATTCTGCTGGCTATATCGTTATTTTCGTGGTGGGGTCCTTTGAGACGCAAAAGTTTTACATTTTGAAAAAGTCCCATTTGCCTTTTGTTTCTTTGTTGCTTGTGCTTTCAGTGCCATGTAAAGAAATTTTTGCTAATCCAAGGACACAAAAATTTAAGCCGATGTTTTCTTCTAAGAATTTTAGAGTTTTAGCTCTTACATTTAGTTCTTACTTTAATTTTTACATATGGTGTCAGGAAGGAATCCAGCTTCACCCTTTTGTGTGTGAATATCCGGTAAACTTGGCACCATTTGCTGAAGGCTCTTCTTTCACTTACCGAATTGTCTTAGCATCCTTGTTGAGCATCAGGAAGCCGTACATATGACAGCCTATTTCTGCACTTTCCCTACTAATCTACATGTCCGTCTTGATGTCAGTCTTACACAATCTTGCATGCTCTAGCTTTGTGTGAATGTTGAAATCAGATAGTATGAACTCCAAATGTTTTCTTTATTTTTAAAAAAATTTTTTTTCCAACGTTTTTTTTTATTTATTTTTGGGACAGAGAGAGACAGAGCATGAACGGGGGAGGGGCAGAGAGAGAGGGAGACACAGAATCGGAAACAGGCTCCAGGCTCTGAGCCATCAGCCCAGAGCCCGACGCGGGGCTCGAACTCACGGACCACGAGATCGTGACCTGGCTGAAGTTGGACGCTTAACCGACTGCGCCCCCCAGGCGCCCCCCAAATGTTTTCTTTAAAAAAAAGATTGGGTTATTCTGAGTCCCTTGAATTTCTATATAAATCTTAGTATAAGCTTGTCGATTTCTGCAAAAAAAAAAAAAAAGCTCAGATCTTAATAAGAACGATGTTGAAACTGTAAACTCATTTGAAGGGTACTGTGATCCTAATGGTATCACATCTCCCAATACATAAATATGCAATGTCTTTCCATTTATTTAGGCCTTCTTTAATTTCTTTCAAGATATTTTATAGTTTTCATGGTATTAATTTCATACTTTTCATTATTCATAAGTAGTTTATCTTTTTTGATGCTGTTGTAAATAACATTGTTTTTTAAAGTTTATTTTTGAGTTGTTCATTGAGTTGTTCAAAGAAATACACTTAATTTTTGTAAAATGATCTTTTATCCCATAATATTGCAAACCTCATTTATTAGTTCTAATTTTTTGTTTTAGATTTGGCCCAGATTGTTGCAACAGCATTTAATTTTGTCTATAGTTTTGCTTCTGTCCAATCCATTGTTTAGAGCACATCCAGTAATCCTATAAAAATATGTGTCTGAACCTATAGTGCCCCCACTCAGAAGTCTTTAGTCACTCTCCATTGAACTGAGGATAAAGTCTAAACATTTTCCAATATGATTTACAAGGTTTGGCTCCTGAACATAGTTATCAGATACTAATTTCTACTTTGCAGGCTTATATCTTGCCATTGCATTTCTTGCACTCTATATACCAGCCATACTGACTTTATTTCAGTATGGCTGAATCCAGCAGACAGCTGTGTGAATTTGTTTGGCCACTTATAATGTACACAATATAGAAGAACTATGTTTCTTCTCTGAATGGCGGTTTCCTCAATGGTATGCAGAACGCGAATTGCCATTTTCTCGCGTTGTTAGAGAAGCAAATGAGGTCCCACCTGAAAGCATCTAACACAGTTGCAGGCACAGCGCTGCATTTCAATAACTGTGCCTTTCCTTCTCTTCCCTTCATCCTTCACCATATGAGAAAATAAGCATACCCTACTCTGAACAAGAGAATCACAACCTCCTATTGTTGTGAGTAAAAAACAAACAACCCCCCCCCCCCAAAACCCACCATGTTTTCTTTTCCCTCCAAGGCTTGCAACATGTTGCTTCTTCTATGCAGAGCACTATGTTTTCTTCTTCTTCTTCACCTGCTATATCCTTTTTTATTTTCCAAGGCTCTGGCAAATATGGTTTCTGTTAACCCTCAATTAGTCTTGAACAGGAAACCTAGTTTCTGTCACATCATAAATCTCCTACTAAAGATCTTATTCCTTCTAATTTTTCTTATTGTAATTGTCTGTTTTTCATGGAAAAATTTTAACTTCATTACTGTTTCACTTTCATAATTAAATTCTTCAACAAATATTGTAGATACATGGGTACATAAGAAATTTGTTGCTTTCAGACTCACAGAGTTTACAATCTAATATGTTGACAATTAATCAAAATAAATGATTGAAAACTTTAATAAAGCTATAAAGAAAACAAGTTACTAGAAGCAAAAACAAAACAGCTTTTTAGTTAGGTTCATTGTTATATTTCTAGCAATGTGGCTGGTCCTGTCATATAGCAGGAGGGCTACATTTATTGATTGAATGTATGAAGCACAGAAAGCAGAAAAAAAAGAAAACTGAGGACACTAACAGGACATTATGAGAAACAAAAACACAGACACCTAAAGATAGGGGATGAGAAGAAGACTATTAGTGTATTTTTCATTTAGACTCTGAACTAAATAACAAAAATAGCTGTTACTTAAAAAATGGGAAAAAAGAGCATTCTAACTAAAGAAAGGAGCATATGCAAAGTTGCTGATAGATGACAGATGGATACATAGGTAGACATCTAAATAATAAAGAAATATTCTCTGTGTTTATCAGCAATGAGTCACCAATGACTGATCAAGTATTTGGAGAAGGGCTTTGAAAACTATATAAGCAAAGTCAGACCTATAGAGGATGGCTTTAGGCTCCTACCTAATCCCCAGGTTAAGTCTAAAATAAGGTACATTAACTTGGGGCACCAGGGTGGCTCAGTCCATTAAACGTCTGACTCTTGATTTTGGCTCAGGTCACAATCTCACGGTTCATGAGATTAAGCCTCTCATTGGGCTCTGTACTGACAGCATGGAGCCTGCTTGGCATTCTCTCAGGCCCTCTCTCTCTCCGACCACCTTCTCAAAATAAATATATAAACTTTAAAATAATGTATATTATGTTTATCTTGCTCTCCTTTGGCCCAGAGTCCAAAAGTGATTCCTAGTGTGTTATCGAACCCGTACCCACCCACTCCATTGGGGGACCAGATTCCATGTCCTGAAACAGTTGTCACCCTATTTTTGCCCATTAGAGATCAACACCTGGAGTTTCCAACTAAAGTGACCCACTGACCAGATGATGCCTAATGCATGTTTTTTGGCTTCAGCCAAGTTCTAATTTACTGCACCCTTTGGATACATGGTACTAGCATCACTCGAGAGCAAGTTAGAAATGCAAAGTCCCAGACCTGAGTCAGTATCTGAACTTTCAGAGGGTTCCTCAGATGCTGTGTGTGCTCATTCAAGTTTGAGAAGCACTGCTCTACTAGTCCACTCCTCAAATTCCACTTTTACTTGTTTTCATCATCCTAATTCTTCCCACAGGCAGATTTGTGCAAGTATTACAGCAACTCTTACTGAACCTTTAGGAGTTTTGGCATTTCTGTGGATAATAATCTGTTTTTATTTTATTAAGGAAAACTGTCTGTTGCCATGGTTAGCGGTGGTGGGGGTAGGGAAGGAATGAGTTCTACTATGTTGCTATAGCCAAAACAAAACAAAACAAAACAAAAACCACTTTTTTTTTAGAAAAACTTGAACAACCTGTGTTAATCTGGTTAGCAACATGATCCATATCTACAGCAAATGAAGAAGGATTCTATTAAAACTAAAAGGAAGTAAAGATGGTGTAAAGTTTGAGAAGGCTTTCTATAATAGAACCACTCTAAGTATGGTTTCAAGGCCATTGATCCAACCTAAGTTCACATGGGTTGCTTAGAAGGTTATCTTTTATTAAAGCAGAACTTTCAAATGTGTGTCCATTGTATTGGCATCATAATACACTTGCCATACATCTTTCTCTTAGAAACAAGCTATCTGATAGACTTGTGGAATACTAGATAACCTTTCCACTAACGTCGTCTTCTATACGTTTTAAATGCCAGAAGGAAAAACCATAGGTTTAGGCGTTTATAGCAGAGATTCAAACTATCAAGAACTGGTATGGTACTAGGACTCAACAAAGTACCCCACCCTGTCCTCATCGATCAAAGTTGGAGGCCTTTGGGACTTAGGGGCAATTTTAAAAACGGAGAGGCCAGGTGAATTACAGACGCTTGATTCATTTCACAACAACACCTTATCTATCAACACAATGAAACTCAAATACAACCCTGGTCCAAGGCGGAATGAAAGAGGACACTAAAGATTTTACAAGCCCCATTTTTGCAAGATATTCTTCAGCCCCTCCCAATTCCTTCTGTCTGACCTTATCACCACATACATAATAAAGATGGAAGAAGTGATGTTTTGGATATTTATCTTACTCAGGGGACTTTTCTTGTCTTTGATTTTCCTAATTTATACCACCAAAGAGTCATAGCCATAATCCTCACCACCTTAGTCGATAAATCCAAAGTCCTAAGTTACACAGATGATATTATATATATCTGTTAGGGGAGGTATACATTCTTCACCTTCCCCAAATCACACCCTTTCTTACAGCATGCCAAACCTGATCACAGATACCTCAAAAAGGAAACAATGTATGTGGAAAATAGCCTTTATAATCATTACACTCAATCTCTATTAAAAACATAAATATAATTTTTTGTCTTAAATCCCTTAAGCTCGGCTTACAAATCTTGCTATTTTATTTATGAACCTCGTGATTTGGGAATTAAAATTAAAAATACTCTTTCACTTTTTTTTCTTGATTAGCTTATAAATCTGACAGTTTTGTTCTCTAAACATTATCATATTTAATTGGTTAAATTCCTTTAAATAATTTAAATATTAATCATAATTTTCCTAAGCAATTAAAACACTTACAATTTAAATCATGGTTTTCTAAGAAATTAAAAACGCCTTAGGAAGCAGAAAAAACATCTACATAAATTATAAAATGTTTACAAAAATGGTTAATACAATTATAATCAAATTGAATTACTGTGGCTCATTTATTCATCATCTCTATCCTCACTTTCATACTTTCCCAGTGATTGTACAGTCATTTAATACTTATCAAGAGTGGAATTAACATATCAATTTCAGCCAATGCTTATCAGTAGATATTTTAACACTTGGATACAGTTAGGGGAACCTGAGTGGCTCAGTCAGTTAAGCTCTGACTTTGGCTCAGGTCATGATCTTGCAGTTCATGAGTTCAAGCCCCACATCAGGCTCTGTGCTGACAGCTCAGAGCCTGGAGCCTGCTTCGGATTCTTTGTCTCCCTCTCTCTCTGCCCCGCCCCTGTTCGTGCCCGGTCTCTGTCTCTCTCAAAAATAAATAAACATTAGAAAGAAATTTAAAAAAAAAAAGACTAGGATACAATTACAAATTTGGGCTATAAATTGGAGGGCTGTAAATGGGACACAGAAACATGGGTACTTCCCAGAATAATTTGACTAGAACTGGTATATACGGGCCTGTATTAGAATTGGTTTTTGCAAGTCCCTATTTTTCCCTCCAAAATGCACATCATATATCCCCTGGATGTTCTTAGGTTTTCATTTTACATAATTATTACTATGCCTTTGATGATAATTTTTACAACTTTATCCTTTTAACCTCTATCACAACTTTGACTTCTGAGGCTTTTATACTCCAAATCTGGGTCACAGCACTTTATAGCTGGTAGTGGCCATGCTTAGATGCCTATCAACCACCCATTAAACCATCCTTTTTTCCTAACAGAATCTGATTTTGTTCAGGAATTCATTCCAGATAATCAGAAGAATCCACCCCCATCCTTTATTCAAATGTGTTTCCTAGTGAATCTAAGTCAATCAGAACAAAAGTAAACACCTGGAGACTCTTGTTGGTCACCTAGAAGCAAGTTCAGGGCTAAAGTTGTCCAGAGCAGACTGAGGAGAGGGAATCACAGAGAGGTTCTCCTCCTCCTACGCTATGGATGGGAGTCTTCTTCCAATCACTTAGAATCATGAGACAACCAGCCTTTGTTCATGACCAAATGACATGGAAAGTCCAGGGGTCCTCAGCACCCTGCGTAGTGGAGAATACCCTACCTCTCGATGGTCTTTTACGTGAGATGACATTTTAAAAAAATTTTTAAGTGCAGTGGAAATTTAGAAAATTCTGCAGATTTTAACTTTAGATATTTAACAAAATTTGAAGGTAGTAGGCATACAGTTCAAGTTGCTTAATATAAACCCTTTTCATGATAACTTAATTGAAAATTTATGGCTGCCTTCTCTTAAAAAAAAAAAAACCCTTCATCGGGGCGCCTGGGTGGCGCAATCGGTTAAGCGTCCGACTTCAGTCAGGTCACGATCTCGGAGTCCCTGAGTTCGAGCCCCGCGTCAGGCTCTGGGCTGATGGCTCAGAGCCTGGAGCCTGTTTCCGATTCTGTGTCTCCCTCTCTCTCTGCCCCTCCCCCATTCATGCTCTGTCTCTCTCTGTCCCAAAATAAATAAATAAACGTTGAAAAAAAATTAAAAAAAAAACCCTTCATATTATTGGCCTGTTTTGAGTAATTTTAGGGACTCATAGCTTTGAGGTATTACTGTTTTCTTTATGACTCTTAAGAGTCACCTATGGAAGCCAATTTAACTGACTCCTTCATCGTTTTAATAACACCCACCACCTCCATCGCCTCTTTTTTTTTTAATTTAATTTAGTATTTTTTTTTAATATTGTTTCTCTCTGGTAATAACAGAAAGGTCCTGGATCATCCTAAAGTCGCTAAAGTCACAAGGAACTCTGGTTCCTTTTGGGTAAAGGACGGTATTGGAGACTAAAATCTGAGAACAAATAGGTTGTTCCACATGATTAATGACAGTTTCTGGAAAGGTGACAGTTCTGTAAGTCCATTTGGTAATAGAGCTAGGAAGTGTTTTTAAAGGTGATAAATTCATATTGATATTTCTGATACAACTCTGAAAAAAGCTAAATCCCTTCAAAAACTTCATACCAAAATAAAAATATTTACAACATGCTTACCTAGTTTTTTGTTTTAAAACTCCTCACCCAAATTGTACATAGAGTCCTCTCATCTTTTAGAACCCTATCTGTCCCATGAGACATCAGTGAGCAGTCCATTTAATAACACCTTCTAGGGGCATCTGGGTGGCTCAGTACGTTGAGCATCCAACTCTTGATTTTAGCTCAGATCACAATCCCAGGGTTATGGGATCAAGCTCTACATCAGGCTCCACACTGAACATGGAGCCTGCTGAGACTCACTCACTCACACACACACTCTCTCTCTCTCTCTCTCTCTCTCTCTCTCTCTCTCCCTCTGCCCCTCTCCCCTGCTTGTGCTCTCTCTCTCTCTCTCAAATTAAAAACTAAAAGAATACATTCTAAATTATCTGGAGTCAAAAGTAAATCTAGAAAGTTCATGTTACAGAAAGGGGCCTTTTAGCTTTAGAAAATATCAAAGAGTGAGCGAAAAATGGTATTTTCAAGCCTTTGGGCTGAGTTCATTCCAGTTTTCCACCTGTGTACGAATATAAAGATCTTATGATTAATATGAGGGCTCTGTACCCATAATTCTCAACTAATATTTAGTCATACCCTATGTATAAACCCTGAAATTTAAGGGGTTCATAAATGATAAACTGCAGGCTCCTCTTGCATGTGGAATTTCCAATGCAGCAGTTACACACCCTGACCGAAATATATACAACATTTATAATGTTCCATAAAAAGCACCAGGCAGTAAGGCTGTGTCTTTATATGCCAGACAGATTTTAAAAGTAGCTTATACTGCACTCATGCAATAAGCAAACTTGCAAACAGATCATCTGAAATGTGCTTTATATTTAAAGGAAGGAAAGTGAAGATCAGAATACTGGAAATGTGCCCTCTGTAGTATCCGCTGGATGCACCAGCACCCTGCCTCCCGTACGATTTCTAAAAGGCAAGATATATGTATAACTCTGCACAAAGAATGGATAATTTCAGATACTAAAACTTTCAAACTTCATTCAAAATTATTAGAAAACAGCAGTTTTGGGAAGCCTGGGTGGCTCAGTCATTTAAGCGTCCGACTGTTGATTTCGGCTCGGGTCACGATCTCACAGTTTGTGGGATGGAGCCCAGCGTGGAGCCTGCTTGGGATTCTCTCCCTCCCTCCCTGTCTCTCTCTGTCCCTCCTCCACTTGTGCACACTCTCTCTCTCAAAATAAATAAATAAACTTAAAAAAAAAAGTCACAGTTTTACACTACACTGTATGGTATGATTATTTACATGTCAAACAAAGGATTTTTATAAATTCTGAAAGCGTAAGATTCTAGAATACTTAAGACCAAATATGTAAATTGGATATTGCTCCATGTTGTGTTTAACACAACTTCCTGTTTTCTCAAAAAGGATCTTTACCAAAGTGATTGAACACATTGTGCATTCTCAAATGTGTCCGCAATCAAAATGATTTTTGTAGCTGGGGGTTTTCAAGTGAATATAGGCAGAACTTTTTCACTAGAAAAATTTCACTTATCACAGCAAGGGGGAGTATAAATAGAGAGGGAACAAATATTTCACGCCAGGAAAAAAAAAATCAGAGTACAAAGCATTTTACCACTAGAACAGCTCAACTGAAGGAAAATGTCAATAGATTTCTTAAATTACTCTCAAGAGAATTGACAACTTCAGTTAGACACGATACCCAGCACAATTCCATCTGGATCCAGCCCTTAAACTAATTACTTGAACTCTAATGGCATCTGTGATGCTTGAAAGAAAAACAACAACAACAAACAAACAAAAAAACTAGGGACTACTTTGAGCCTCTATTCTAAGAAGGTACCCGGGAATCAGTTACACATGGAAATTCACTAGCACATGTCCCAAGAACTCTCTCTGCCTTGAATGCAGTATCTTTCAATGCTTTGTAAGGTAGGCTTTATGAAGGCCACAGAAGAATAATGTCCTTGAGCAGAACAAATAGTTTAACAGCCTTAGAACTAGTCATATCTGGGTTCAGATCCTTACTCTGTTAACACTTACTAGCTGTATGTGTTTGATAAGAGATTTAAGTCTCTGGAACTCATTTTCTATGACTAAGGAAGCATGATAATAGGGCTTGTAGCATGGTCCGAGGAAATAAAAGATACACTGTGCAGAAGCAAATGGCAGAGTACTTGAAGAATGAAGGCTATTTATAAAACCAATATAAGGTATCTGTCCAAAAATGACAGAAGAAATTGGCTGTTTTTTAAGGGAACATTTTTCATACTGCCTTAGCCATACTGTATGGAGCACATTTAGAAATTGTTAAAGGAAATTATTCTCTTCAAGTTATACCCGATTCAGACATTGAAAAGAATAGCAAGGAGTAGTACACAGGTGTGTTTTTGGCATAATTGATGGAAGTCATCTAAAATAACAGTCAAAGGTTCGTCCTTTTCTCCGTATTGAAAACAAAAATGACATATTCCCAGATGCTAAATATCTGTATTAGTTAACTACTGCTGCATAACAAATAACCACAAACTTAGTGGCTTAAAACAACACTATTATCTCAGCTTCTGTAGCTCAGAAATACAAGTAAGGTTATTTTGGATCTCTACAACACTATTTAAAATACACATGCAGGATATGGCAAAACGTAAGCTTCATAAATGTCAGTGTCATTGGATGTCCTTTTACAAAGTGGAGAAACGAAAAGGGAGAGTGAGGCTGTGCACTTAGTCTCAGCTAACATTGGGCCCAAGATACCAAGAGAATTATCCATTATGGACAACCATGGGACCTGCTACCTTGGCTACCAGCCTAACGCTCACTGCTTTATCCTCTGAAGAGCGGACATACCCCATCACCGATAAGATAGACAGACTGCCTTACGGCTAGCGGTAGTTCCCACATAGCAACATTTCAGTTCAGACAAAAGCTGCCTGGCAGTATGCATACTTATGCTTACAAAAGTATACTAGAGCTAAAAGCAAATAACTGACTTTTAGGAAATAACCTTCTCTAAGAATGTTGTTTCCTTCCTCACTCCTTGTGTCATGTATATTAACCTCAGACTTTATTGTGGAAGGATTTTGTGCAACTTTGTCTTTAATTTTTTTAAATATTTATTTTTGAGAGAGAGAGAGAGAGACAGACAGACAGACAGACACAGAGTGTGAGTGGGGATGTGGCAGAGAGGGAGGGAAACAGAATCTGAAGCAGGCTCCAGGCTCTGAGCTGTCAGCACACAGCCCAATGCAGGGCTCAAACTCAGGAACCAGGAGATCATGACCTGAGCTGATGTTGGACACTTAACCGACTGAACCACCCGGGCGTCCCAGGATTTTGTGCAAGTTACCCATACACATCCTCCTTTGGTGGAAGGAAAGAAAAATTGGACTCAAATACTTCACTAAAGAAATCATAGTTAATACAGTTTGACATATATACATATATGTGTGTGTGTGTATATATATATATATATATTATAATTTTGGTATTTATAAAATGGATAGATGTCCAAAATCACATAAATTATACAAAGTTCTCAGGTACAGGCTAACTTGATTTGTGGTAATAGTGCAGATCGAAGAATGCCATTTTTTTAAAAGAACCACCCTTCAAAAGCTTTCCTAGACAAGCTGCAATTCACCTTGATTTTTACTTTATTTCTCTATGTCTTCACCATTAAGTTAGTTGACTTTTTCTCCTGTCAACTTTTTCTCCTGTCATTTAATTTAAAAAGATTAAATGATGTAAGCCTTTTCCTTGAGAGAATGTCTTTTTCATTAGATGTAATCTCTATCTTTTTGTGGCCCATTACTGCCTAATCCAGTCCTCGACACCTAAAGAGCACTACATTGATTTTGCTGACTAATTGACTGTAAGAGTTTGAACTACTGTACCAGATTTCCTCATCCATAAATTATTTGATTGTAAAGTTGACCAATTCATAAGCTGCATCAAGTTGAGTAGAATACCAGAACCTCATCTAGAAAATTACTGTTCAAATTTATGTAGCTTCCAAAATGCCCAATTAATTCTCAAGATGTAATTTATTCCCGGGAATAATCTATTTTATTAAATTTATCTTCCTTCAAATTAAAAGATGATTTTAAAATAAAGGACGTTGCATACTCAATATCTCTTCATTCTCCAGATGAGAAACCTCAAATGTGATTGTAATTAGCTTAATCTTTTTCTACAGGGTTTTATAGTTTTTTAAATACTTCCGCACTTGCTCTACATACAAGTTCTGTGAGGCAACCAGACCCAGAATTTTCTCCTTAACTGAAAGTGTAAAAATATGGTGGCTTAGAGGGATTTTTCTAAGGTCGCATCACTAATCAGAAGTAGCACTGGCACCTGTTCCAAAACCCTTTCCAATATCCCACTATGCTTTTTCCATCATTTTTCAAAAATTGTATATACCCCACATGAGTGTGCACACCCATACACAGTTTAGTTATAGGCTAATGGAATGCCATTATTTTAAAACTCTCTTTTTATCGTAAGAAAAAACACCTGCCTCTACTGTACACATTTCTCCTACTTCAGCAGCAACTTTCCCAAGGTAAATATGCACTTAATGATGCCCAACTGAACAGGGTGATGGAGAGAGAGGAACTCTTCTGTCAGTTTTAAGGACACCCTTCATTACCTCTTTTCTCCACTCCATTACATACACCTTAGGGCTTGAGAAAACAAATCAGCCAGCATGTTTGTAAATGAGCAAAAGAGGGAAGCAGTCATTGTCCTCCAGAACTGTCAGGGTGAAAAGTTAGGCAGATAAGGATAGTGAAGCAAAGTCCTGCCTCGATCCAGGCTCATATTCTCTTTGCGTTCACAACGACTGTAAAGAGAAATGAACAGAGGCAGTTCAGCAGACCTTCTTTTGAATTTGCCTCTTGCAATCCTGCCAGACCAACACCTTCCAATAAAATGAAGAGTAAGTGTCAAAACAAATGTGACAATTACATTCAAAGGCCATAGGGGCAGGGACCGTCAAGCAGCCCCTCTGCCTAACAAGTGGACTTGTGACATCACTGAATCAGATTCTCTTTTTGTGTTGCTTTTGTTTTAAATTGTCAACAAAAATTGAAGGAAAAAATACATAAAAAAAAAAAAAAAGACTTCCAGCTAATTCATCAGAACTTTCCTGACAAGGTCCTAGAAACAAATGAAGCAACTCATTAAACAACCTGGCAAAGAATTAGGAGGGTTAGGTTTGTGATAAAAAGCTATTAAGGGCCCCAAATTATAAAGTTGCATTCTTTAGAATGATTTTGTACAGTTTCCTTGAGGAAAACTTATTTTTAACATAATTTGACTGAGTGAGGCACATGACTTCTCTGGATCCCAGTTTCTGCATTCCTTTGAACTTCAGTGAATTTCCATCAGAATTAAGTAAGTCAAGATATGTGAAAGCATTTTATAAATGCCCTTGCCTAACCATTCACTCTAAATGCATCCTCAAGACAAGAGTGCAAATGTACTGGGTATATAGTCATATGATCCAGGCCCATCATATTCTTCCTTAATAGAATATTTATGATGTGACAATGCCATCTTTGGCTTTTCTGGTTTCAAGCTTTTGGTGTAACTTGCATTTTTTTCAAAAAGTTTTTAAGAGTAGGGGCCCCTGGGTGGCTCAGTCGATTAAGCATCTGACTTGGGCTCAGGTGATGATCTCACTGTCCATGGGTTTGAGTGGTGACAGCTCAGAGCCTGGAGCTTGCTTCAGATTCTGTGTCTTCCTCTCTCTTTACCCCTGTCCTATTTGAATTCACCCTCTATCTCTCTCTCAAAATAAAATGTTAAAAAAAAAAAGAAACTACTACCTGTCCCTGTCCAGCTTGTGTTCTCTCTCAAAAACAAATAAATATTTTTTACATTTTAAAAAAAATTTTCAAGGGTAGAACATCTTGACTCAGTCAAATGTGAGGCTCAGAAGAGCCTGTCATCCAACTATGTGGAGTTAAGGACAATGACAGCGAGAGGTCTATGGATACATTAGACAGGGCTCCGTAACCAATTCAGGAATATTTAAACCTCCATCAATACACAATGATTTATGTGGGGCCCAGAAGTCCTATGGGAAAGATCCTGAACTTTGCCCACAATATAGATTCAGACCTATACAAACAGGTTGACTGGGGCTTTGGGAGTTTTAATTACCAAAGGCAACCACTGAGAGGAGCAAAGGGGTCTTGAAAAAGAAAATCTCTGTGGGTCTAGAAGAAATCTGACAGAACAGATTACAGTGAGTTGGGCTTCTGAGGGGACTGATTCCAAGAACAGTGCAAGGGTACATGCAACCAGGCCTGAGAACAGCTTTTGCTACCAAATCCCTGTGCTCCCTGGGAAAGTAGAAACAATGGGAGAAATGAAAAGCTGTATCCCCAGGAGTGCAAGCAGTGGTGCTAGGGGACTACCCTCTCATGGAACTTGACACAAGTAAAGATTTTTTATTGTTTTTTTTTTCTTGCTGGCTAGGAAAAGGGGTAAGCACCTATGTTTCATGGACAGATTCTCTCCTATGAAGCTCTGATGTGACAGCTCAAGTTTACATAAGCAGCTCAGATAAGACCCACAAGAGCATAAAATCCAGGGGGTACCCCCTCACGAAACCCACGTATTTATGCCCTATTCCTAGAAGTATCTGTCATCCTACAAGCCTGATAGAGGAAAAGGGGAAGTGAAGGAGAAGTTTCTGGGTGGGCCTCCCACCCACACCCAACATCATCTTGGATAAGATACCTACAGACTAGTATAACAAGTTAAATGTAAGGGGATAAGATTCAACATTCAGAAAATAGTGTGGAAGTCACCAGGCTTTGGGCAACACCCTGTGAATCTTTTCAATAAATTTTGTAATGAATTTTTTAATGAAACCCAGTATGTAGCTCATCCAACTGGTTTCCTACTTGGTTTTATGAACATGGTGGTAGAATAGCAGATGCCTTTAAAAATTGTCCACAGAATCTGCCTCATGCTAAGAGACTGAGCTCTCCAGGTTTTCAAAATATGACCCATAGCTTTCAGAAGACAAGAGGTAGAATAAATACTAAGAAGTAACAAGGGGAAGTTCAGACTCCAAATTCTCCAAGGTCACCCCACGGGTCAAAGGGACACAGCAACAGTTGGGTAGAGAACTGGAGATGAAGGAGCTGACTGGCAAGGGGTAAGCAGCGATCCACAGTTAGCCCAACAATGAGTGGTAAAGAAAAGCTTCAAAGGGACCTGTAATGGCCCCAATCCAGCAAAGATCAAGAGTTGAAAGACAGAGAACACAGTCATTTCTGTCCATATTCCTTATAGGGCCTATTAACCCTGTAGAAATGATACAGGGGAAAATACTGGGGAATACAGAAATACAGAAATAATATTGGGGAGCCCCCAAATATATAAAACAATTACTCACAAACATAAGCAAACTTATTGATAAGAATGTGGTAATTGCAAGGGACTTTAACATTCCACTTACAGAAATGGATAGATCATCTAGACACACGGTCAAAAAAGAAACAAGGGCCCTGAATGAGACATTGGATCAGATGGACTTGACAGATATATTTAGAACTCTGCATCCCAAAGCAACAGGATATACTTTCTTCTCAAGTGCACATGGAACATTCTCCAAGATAGATCACATACTGGGTCAAAAAACAGCCCTTCATAAGTATACAAGAATTGAAATCATACCATGCATACTATCAGACCACAATGCTATGAAGCTTGAAATCAACCACAGGAAAAAGTCTGGAAAACCTCCAAAAGCATGGAGGTTAAAGAACACCCTACTAAAGAATGAATGGGTCAACCAGGCAATTAGAGAAGAAATTAAAAAACATATGGAAACAAGCAAAAATGAAAATACAACAATCCAAATGCTATGGGATGCAGCGAAGGCAGTCCTGAGAGGAAAATACATTGCAATCCAGGCCTATCTCAAGAAACAAGAAAAATCCCAAATGCAAAATCTAACAGCACACCTAAAGGAAATAGAAGCAGAACAGCAAAGACACCCTAAACCCAGCAGAAGAAGAGAAATAATAAAGATCAGAGCAGAAATAAACAATAGAATGTAAAAAAACTGTAGAGCAGATCAACAAAACCAAGAGTTGGTTTTTTGAAAAAATAAACAAAATTGATAAACCTCTAGTCATGCTTCTCAAAAAGAAAAGGGAGATGACCCAAATAGATAAAATCATGAATGAAAATGGAATTATTACAACCAATCCCTCAGAGATACAAGCAATTATCAGGGAATACTGTGAAAAATTATATTCCAACAAACTGGACAGCCTGGAAGAAATGGACAAATTCCTAAACACCCACACACTTCCAAAACTCAATCAGGAGGAAAAGAAAGCTTGAACAGACCCATAACCAGTGAATAAATTGAATCAGTTATCAAAAATATCCTAACAAATAAGAGTCCAGGACCAGATGGCTTCCCAGGGGAGTTCTACCAGACGTTTAAAGCAGAAATAATACCTATCCTTCTCAAGCTATTCCAAAAAATAAAAAGGGAAGGGAAACTTCCAGACTCATTCTGTGAGGCCAGTATTACTTTGATTCCTAAACCAGACAGAGACCCATTAAAAAAAGAGAACTACAGGCCAATATCCCTGATGAATATGGATGCAAAAATTCTCAATAAGATACTAGCAAATCGAATTCAACAGCATATAAAAAGAATTATTCACCATGATCAAGTGGGATTCATTCCTGGGATGCAGGGCTGGTTCAACATTCGCAGATCAATCAACGTGATACATCACATTAATAAAAGAAAAGATAAGAACCATATGATCCTGTCAACCGATGCAGAAAAGGCCTTTGACAAAATTCAGCACGCTTTCTTAATAAAAACGCTTGAGAAAGTCGGGATAGAAGGAACATACTTAAAGATCATAAAAGCCATTTATGAAAAGCCCACAGCTAACATCATCCTCAATGGGGAAAAACTGAGAGCTTTTTCCCTGAGATCAGGAACACGACAGGGATGCCCACCTTCACCGCTGTTGTTTAACATAGTGTTGGAAGTTCTAGCATCAGCAATCAGACAACAAAAGGAAATCAAAGGCATCAAAATTGGCAAAGATGAAGTCAAGCTTTCAGTTTTTGCAGATGACATGATATTATACATGGAAAATCCGAAAGACTCCACCAGAAGTCTGCTAGAACTAATACATGATTTTAGCAAAGTTGCAGGATACAAAATCAATGGATAGAAATCAGTTGCATTCTTATACACTAATAATGAAGCAACAGAAAGACAAATAAAGAAACTGATCCCATTCACAATTGCACCAAGAAGCATAAAATACCTAGGAATAAATCTAACCAAAGATGTACAAGATCTGTATGCTGAAAACTATAGAAAGCTTATGAAGGAAATTGAAGAAGATATAAAGAAATGGAAAAACATTCCATGCTCATGGATTGGAAGAAAAAATATTGTCAAAATGTCAATACTACCAAAAGCTATCTACACATTCAATGCAATACCAATCAAAATTGCACCAGCATTCTTCTCGAAGCTAGAAGAAGCAATCCTAAAATTCATATGGAACCACAAAAGGCCCCGAATAGCCAAAGGAATTTTGAAGAAGAAGACCAAAGCGGGAGGCATCACAATCCCAGACTTTAGCCTCTATTACAAAGCTGTCATCATCAAGACAGCATTGTATTGGCATAAAAACAGACACATAGAACAATGGAATAGAATAGAAACCCCAGAACTAGACCCACAAACATATAGCCAACTAATCTTTGACAAAGCAGGAAAGAACATCCAATGGAAAAAAGTCTCTTTAACAAATGGTGCTGGGAGAACTGGACAGCAACATGCAGAAGATTGAAACTAGACCACTTTCTTACCCCATTCACAAAAATAAACTCAAAGTGGATAAAGGACCTGAATGTGAGACAGGAAACCATCAAAACCCTAGAAGAGAAAGCAGGAAAAGACCTCTCTGACCTCAGCTGCAGCAATTTCTTACTTGACACATGCCCAAAAGCAAGGGAATTAAAAGCAAAAATGAACTACTGGGACCTCATGAAGATAAAAAGCTTCTGCACAGCAAAGGAAACAATCAACAAAACTAAAAGGCAACCGACAGAATGGGAAAAGATATTTGCAAATGACATATCAGATAAAGGGCTAGTATCCAAAATCTATAAAGAGCTCACCAAACTCCACACCCGAAAAACAAATAATCCAGTGAAGAAGTGGGTAGAAAACATGAATAGACACTTCTCTAAAGAAGACATCTGGATGGCCAACAGGCACATGAGAAGATGCTCAATGTCGCTCCTCATCAGGGAAATACAAGTCAAAACCACACTCAGATATCACCTCATGCCAGAGTGGCCAAAATGAACATATCAGGAGACTATAGATGCTGGCAAGGATGTGGAGAAACGGGAACCCTCTTGCACTGTTGGTGGGAATGCCAACTGGTGCAGCCACTCTGGAAAACAGTGTGGAGGTTCCTCAAAAAATTAAAAATAGACCTACCCTATGACCCAGCAGCAGCACTGCTAGGAATTTACCCAAGTGATACAGGAGTATTGATGCATAGGGGCTCTTGTACCCCAATGTTTATAGCAGCACTCTCAACAATAGCCAAATTATGGAAAGAGCCTGAATGTCCATCAGCTGATGAATGGATAAAAAAAAATTGTGGTTTATATACACAATGGAGTACTACGTGGCAATGAGAAAGCATGAAATATGGCCCTTTGTAGCAACGTGGATGGAACTGGAGAGTGTGATGCTAAGTGAAATAAGCCATACAGAGAAAGACAGATACCACATGTGTTCACTCTTATGTGGATCCTGAGAAACTTAACAGGAACCCATGGGAGAGGGGAAGGAAAAAAAAAAAAGAGGTTAGAGTGGGAGAGAGCCAAAGCATAAGAGACTGTTAAAAACTGAGAACAAGCTGAGGGTTGATGGGGCGTGGGGGGGGAGGGTGGGTGATGGGTATTGAGGAGGACACCTTTTGGGATGAGCACTGGGTGTTGTATGGAAACCAATTTGACAATAAATTTCATATATTGGAAAAAAAAGAAAAAAAATTAAAAAAAGCTTAATTTTTGAATAAAAAAAAAAAGAAATAATACCCTGGCGTAAGAAGGCCAATATGGTAGCCACTAGCCTCATATGGCTCTCTAAATTTAAATCTAAATTGTTTAAATTTAAATAAAATTAAAAGTTCAATTCCTTAGTCACACTAACCACATATCAATTGCTCAATAATCTCATGTGGCAAGTGGCTACCATACGGAATAGTACAGATATGGAACAGTGTCTTCATCACAAAAAATTCTATTGACAAGCTCTGATCTGGAAGTGACCTTACCCTTGAGCAAGAAACCACTACCGAGGGGCGCCTGGGTGGCTCAGTTGGTTGAGCGTCTGACTTTCGCTCAGGTCATGATTTCACGGTTCATGAGTTCAAGCCCTGTGTCAGGCTCTCTGCTCACAGCTCAGAGCCTGGAGCCTGCTTTGGATTCTGTGTCTTTCTCTCTCTCTCTTTCTCTCTCTACCCCTCCCCTGCTTGTTCGCTCATTCATTCTCTCTCTCTCTCTCTCTCTCAATAAAACATGCAAAAAAAAAAAAAAAAAGAAGAAACTACTATCTAGAGGAGACTTGAGTGAAGCATGTAGGAATTTTAAAGGATACCTAGATTTGACTTTGTGCTAAGTAATTATGGAATAAATCAAAGAAAAAAGCATTAAAAATACTAGAATTCCCACTATTCAAACAAATGGTAATAGAACTGCGAGGCATTGAAATATTACTGAGGTGATCTTTAAAGTACAAACCTGGAGTACTCCAACTAGATCTGTAATGATCCGGAGATGCTCTAGTAATAATGATAATGACAGAGTAAAACTATTTGTGCACACACAGTTGCATTTCTGTAGCTAGAATTAGATGCCATTACACTTGGGTGTTTTTAAGAAACGGTTTGTATATATAACTTTTTTATTGTGTATGACTACCTACTACAATCACCATTATGTTTTGGAGTGGAAAAAATAAAACAAATTCCAAAACAGACTTCAAGAGCAACTTGGCAATAGCTTTCAGTTCCTCCAACCCTTATTCCTAAAATAGGGTGAGTGAAAAATAAACATGTATTAATAATGCTGGCAAGACAAAGTTTTAGAATTCACTTACCTTCAATGTCAGTAAATATTTTTACAGGTGTGAAAAGTTTCTAACTTTCAAATTAGATAAATATCATCAGTGTTCTAGGTTAGTAAACAACGTTTTGTTTTAAAACCACTTTCCACAAGGAAAGTATTGTCAAACCTTAAAATTGCTTCATGGAAGTGTATTCATTGGCTTCATTACATGTCAAAGGGCATTTTAGGAAAAATTCCTTTTAAGCAACAAATCAATTCAAATAAATAATATTCAAGCAAAGCTTTAGATGTGTTCCTAAAACTGATGTCCGGTCTAATTATAACATGGAGGTATAAGCTGAAAAAGATATATATATCTATATATAGATATATATAGATATATATATATATATTCCATTTTCCTTTCCTTTGGAATGACTGTATCCCACATTTCTATACAAAAGCAGTGGCTACTGAAGTTTTAAGATATTAAGAATTTCTATGGCTCATCCAAACTGGCAGAAGGACATCTCATTTATGTATACAGAAATGGAGTCCACATTCTGACCCAAGGACAGATAAATAATTAAAACTAGATGCAAAGTGTGGAACTATATTTTTTATCAGGTCCTCCATACCCACCCCAATGAATTCAATAAATTTACTTACACAATACAAATCCTGTGTATGCATGGTCTAATCTAAGATGTACAACAAAGCATTCATTATTCATAAATGCATTTGGTTGAAATGATGCTAATGAAGCAACATAAAGGAGTTTCTCTATGTGGAAATTAGATTTACATAAAGGACTATCTGTCCTAAAAATGTAAAGTAAAGCTGTGTCCTGGCTTCTCTTCTCCCATATACAAAGCACTGATTGCAGTGTCACTGAAATGAATTAATCCATCTACTTCATTTAAAAATATGAATTAAGTACCTATTATTTGCTATGGCAAAACAACAACAACAACAACAACAACAAAAAACCAAAAAACCATAACACAGTTCAGGAGACAGAATTTAAAATGCTGGGGGTAGATGAGATCAGCAATTTTTTTTTAATGTTTATGTATTCATTTTGAGATACAGACAGACAGACAGACAGAAAGACAGAGACTGAGCAGGGGAGGGGCAGAGAGAGAAAGAGAAAGAATCCCAAGCAGGCTCCGCACTGTCAGCATGAGCCCGACTTGGGGCTTAAACCAAGAGTTGGACACTTAACCAAGCGAGCCACACAGGCGCCCTGAGGTCAGCAATTTTAAACAGGGTGGCCAAGGCAGATCTTCTTTGGAAGGTAGACATTTCAGCAAAGATTCAAATATCATGAGTGAGTGCAGCAGTAGTGGGAATATTTTGCGGGAAGAACATCCTAGAAGAAGGAAAAGCCAGTACAAAAGCTTCAAAGATGGTGTCATGCCTAGTATGTTAAAGAAGAGCAAGGAAACTGGTGTGGCTGGTGCCAACTGAGTGTGAGGAAGAGGTTTTAGAAGCAGCCAGAGGGGTAACAACATGGACAACCACGTAAAGCCTTGAAAGTCATTGTAAGCAACTTATGCTGAAATGGAAAGCTACTGCAAGTTTAAGTAGAGAGAACATTACTGGACATGACTTTAAAAGAATCACTCAGTCTTCTTGGTAGAAAACAGACTGTGAAGGGGCAGGGATAAAGCAGACCGCCCAGCTCATATGGTATTGGCATAATCCAGGGATGGACGGTGATGGCTGGGACTGCTATGGTAACAGAAGATGTGATGAAAAGTGATCAGGTTATCCATCTACTTGGAAGATAGAGCTAACAGAATTTTCTGATGTCCAGTATTAACAATGTCTCACTGTAACCCATTAAACTCTTGGAAAAAATATATATACATATATTTTTGATAGATATACTCATATAACATCCTAATTCTAACATTTAGAAGAGACTCTATTCTTCTCCAGCAAACTGTCAATAAATCTATCATGCAGGAGGGAGGTTGAAGCTTTAAACAAATCAAGGAAACTCTTCAAAAGGGTGAAGTTCTTTTGTGACCAATCCCCTACTTTTAGAGAATTCATGTGGTTGTGAAGAAATGACCTATATGCTAGCTGCAGTTGGCCCTTGGGTATTACAATACTAAATGAAAATGTATCACAGCTTTTGTTGTCTTCATTTAATAATATTAATAGCCATGGTCTCAATTTTTTAATTGAAGTGCTCCTTCTCCCAAGGATACAATAGGTTCCTAATTGATCCATTTTTCAGGTTATGCACTTGTGCACTCTTTGATATTATCTTTTAATAGCTAAAACTGTTTTACATCCCCCCCCTTGAGAATATCTGAATCTTGCCTCTCATTAAAAAGCCTTCAGTAGTCTTCCTGGGATCTTGATCTCACGGAGTAAAATAAAAACCTCTAAAGGAGAGATCATTTTGATGAAATAAATGTTTTTAGATACCTACTATCGATAAAAGATTTGTAATGTATATTTTAAAACCTCAAAGATAAGCCCATTTTTAAAAATTTAATAACATCTTCAGAGAAATACTGTCCATATTCTTTCATAATACAATTGATAAGCAAATAGGGCATCCATTAAAAAAGCAATGAAAATACATTTTAAGAGTACAGCTAACACGTGGTATGCTGAATGTGACATAAGATGGGGTTTCTCTATTAGACATACTGAAAAGAAAATGTAATTTAAACCTGTGCAAACAACTTTCTTTGCCCAGATAAGGTATGAACCCAAAAGTTCAAACACAGGAATAAAATCTTCTGTACTCTGAATTACTAATAGGAAACTATGAAACTTAAAATATGAAAATTTGGTTAAGAACATTTAGATTATAGGATAATTGGAAGGCTTTTATATTGTGGAAGCAGAAAGTCCTCTAAAATTGGTTTAATGGGACAATAGAAAGCCAGGTGACAGGAGGTACAGGACATGGTCTTTCTCCCTACGAATGTACATGCATGCATTCAGTGGGAGTGAACAAATTGTTGAAATAAAAATAATGAGGAAAAGGCCATGGCTGGAAACTTTCTGCAAGGGAATATAGGTATAAGTTAAAAACAAAAACAAAACAGTCCACAATGCTGGGTTTTTTTTTTTGTTGTTTTGTTGTTAGCTCATTGAAAAGAACAAAAACTGAAGAGAAAAGATCAGGGCATTGCCTGTTTAGAGAGAGAGTTCAATAAATTCCTGTTCATTATGTCATTAATGACTGAAGGCTAGATACTTAGAATAGGACCATCTTAGGTATCCAAAGAGGAAAGATCAACAGTCTATTTGTTCCCCTAGAGGCGAGGGGCTTCTACAAGAAGCAAAGCAACTCAAAAAATAAAATAAATAGAACTGAGAGGAGAAGCCAGCCAACCTTACATGTACTTGACCTATACAACATTCTTCATTATATATTCTGAAGGACTGTTCAAATGGAATATATCTGATGATTTACCCAGGAGGAATAAAGGGCGTTGAACTACCTTTCCAAGGCCACAGACTAACAAAGAAAATTCCTTTCCTTTCTAATACCTTTGGTGATACCAGTAAACTATGCCATTTGCAATCTCAGGTGGGTTTGTGTATATATAATCCAACCTAATAATGATTTCAGAGGAAGAGTGTATATTTTCAAGGTTTGATAAACCAGCCCATCATAGTCTTGATTCGCATAAGGTAAGAAGCTCTCAGGTTCCTTGGCCCTCGGGTCTCTTTTGTAGACTATCTCCACCCCATGCAAGGTCTGAAATATAAAATCCAAATATGGGCTTCTGTTTCCAATAAAAACAAATCAGAAGTAGACTTATGTTCCCATTAGAAACACCCTCACCCCAACAAAAGAGAAAAGGTTTAAAACAATGATTTTCAAGACAAGGGATGTGAGGTATTGAAAGATGGAGGTCCCTGGGAAATAAGAAACAGGATGAGTCCTCTAACTGCCCCAGCTTGACAGAATTCCAAGGCTATAGCAAAGAAAGAGGGAATGAGGCAGAACCTGGTGCTCTCAATGAATCAAGGAGATGGGAGTTAGAGTCTGTAAAAACCAAGACAATTTAGAGTTCCAGAGAGAAAAGCATTGCACACAAAGAGAACACTAGAGAACTGCAGAAAGTCTTGACTGTTTAGCTGAGTATGCATCAACAAAATTATGTAAGGAAATTACCCAAAACCTGGAAAAGAATTAACCTGAAGGGATTCAACGGAACAGTCTCTGGCACTCACATGGGGATAGAAACAATGCTTGCACTTGCTTCCACCACTCCCACCAGACAGAATGGAAAAATTCATCATGCATTGGGAGTATACTAAGGAAACTCTTGCATCAACAGTGGGAGATACCTAGTACCAGATGAGCATTAATTCAGACACATTTAACAAATCATAAAGCAAACCTGGAAGGATAACAGTGTTTCCAAGTAATTTAACTTACCCCTCAAAAGAGCCCAAGAATATTAATAAGAATATAAAAATATCCCATACTCAGCAAGTTAAAACTCATAATATCTGCCATCTAATCAGACCACTAGGCATGCAAAGAAACTGGGAAACATAGCTCATTGTGAGGGAAGAAAACAGAAATGATTCAGTATTGTCACAGGTATTGTAACTGACAGACAAGAAGATTTCAATATTATAATTGTATTCCCTATGTTAAAAACATTAAATAAAGAAACGGAAAAATATTTTTTTTTAATTTTTTTCAACGTTTTTTATTTATTTTTGGGACAGAGAGAGACAGAGCATGAACGGGGGAGGGGCAGAGAGAGAGGGAGACACAGAATCGGAAACAGGCTCCAGGCTCCGAGCCATCAGCCCAGAGCCCGACCCGGGGCTTGAACTCACAGACCGCGAGATCGTGACCTGGCTGAAGTCAGACGCTTAACCGACTGCGCCACCCAGGTGCCCCTAGAAACGGAAAAATATTTTTTAAGAAGAAAATTGAACTTCTTAGAGGTGCAAGCTGCAATATTTGAGGTAAAATATATACTGGATGGGATTAAGAGCAGACTAAGCATTCCTAAAGAGAACAACAGTGAACATGGAAATAAAGTAATAGAACTATCTAGATTGAAGCAGAGAAAAGAAAAATGAAAAAAATACACAACTTTAGCAAACTGTGAGACAACTGCAAGCAGGTTAATTTATGTGTAATTGGGAATCCTCAAGGGAAAAAAGAACAGAAGAAAGTTTTGAGGTAACAATAGCTGAAAATTTTCCAAAATTGGTAAAAAAAAAAAATAAATAAATGAAGTTCTAACGGGCTTGACAAATCCCAAGAAAAATAAACATAGCAAAAGCTCTTCATAATCCTATTATGTAAGACCAGTGAGAAAGAGAAAAGCAACCAGAATAAAACAATGTTGTGTACAGAGAAGGAAAGACTAAGATGGCCGCAGATTTATCATCAGGAACAACACAAGCAAGAGGACAGCGGTGAGGCAACTTTAAAGCACTAAAAGAAAGAAAAGAAGCTATCACATCATGCTAACACCTGTCAAAAGAAAGTTGTAGTGGCTATGGTAATAGCAAAGAAAGTAGATTTTGCAGCAAAGAATGTTATTGGGGATATTAGAAGTTCAATTCATCAAAAAGGTCATGGCAATCCTGAATATTTATGTATTAATAACCAAGCTTCAAAATACATGAAGCAAAAATGGACTGCAAAATAGACAAATCTACAGTTATAGCCAGAAATTTCAAAACCATCACTCAATAACTGATGGAAAAAGTAGGAAAAGTTCAGCAAAGATATACTTGAGCAACATTATCAAACAACTCAACCTAACTGACTTTTAGTCAACTTTCTCCGTCAAAACAGCAAAATACACATTCTTTCCAGGTAAATATGGAACATTTACTAGTGTATTCTGATTCATACCGCAAATCATAATACGTTTTAAAAGACTCAAGTAACAGTAAGCATGTTCTTTGACTAAAATGGAACAAATTAGGTATCAATAACAAAAAGATGCCAGGAAGATATCCAAATATTTGGAAATTAAATGACACACTCTAAATAACCAACAGGTCAGAAAGATATTCAAAAGACAATTAGAAAATACTTTCAAGTGAATAAAAATAATACACAATATGTCACAATTTGTGGAATGCCACGAAAGCTGTGCTTAGAGGAAACCTTATAGCAACAAACCCTTATATTCAGAAAGAAGAAAGATCTCACATGAGTGACCTCATTTTATACCTTAAGATATAAGAAAAATAAGAGCAAATGATGACCAAAATGAGAAGAAAATAATGATAGTGGAAATCAATGAAATAAAAATAGAAAAATAACAGAGAAAATCAATGAAATTAAAAGCTGGTTCTTTAAGATCAGTAACATTGGTAAAACTCCAGAGACACTAATCAGAGGATAAGGGAAAAGTAAGATACCAATTACCAATACCAGAAATGAGAGAGGTGACAGCTCTCTGATTCTAAAGACATTATTAGAAGGATAATAAGTATTAACAACTTGAATGAAATGGACACATTCTTTGAAAGACGCAAGTTATCGATATTCTCTCAAGGAGAAACTGCTAAATAGTCTTGTATCTACCGAAGAAATTCAAGTTGTAGTGCTAAACCTTCCCAAACAGAGAACTCCACGCTAATATGTCTTTATTTATAGAAGGAGGAAATATTACCAAGTCTATACAACTTTTTTCCAGAAAATTAAACAGAAGAGAGTAATTCCTAGTACATTTTATCAGATCAACATTGCTCTAATACCAAACCCAAAGACATAACAAGTAAGATGAGAGACCAATATCCCTCCTGAATATAGACATAAAAATCCTAAATAAAATTTTAGCAATTTGATGTAACACTATACAAAAAGATATCATAACCAAGTGGTATTTATCTTGAGAACACACATTAAATTTAACTTTGGGAAATCAATGAATGTAATTTACTATATTAACTAAAAAAAAAAAAAAGAAAGAAAGAAAGAAAGAAAGAAAGAAAGAAAGAAAGAAAGAAAGAAAGAAAACCAAAAAAAGAGAAAGGAATCCAAACAAAACATATGACCATCTCTACAAGCATACAAAAAGTATTTGACATCTCAAATCCATTCCTGATTTAGAAAAAGAAAAAGCCCAGCAAATTAGGAATACAAGGGAATGGTGTCTATCTGGAAAGGAATTCTATAAAATTCTATGGTTTCCCCTAAGATCAGGCACAAGAAAAGAATTTCCACTCTACTGCCATTCAACATTGCACTAGAGGTTCTAGCCAGTGCAATAACATACAAAATAAAATAAAATAAAGCAAAATGAGAAAAAAAAGGACATAAAACAGGCTTTGTTCACAGACAACATGATCATCTATACAGAAAATGTAATGAATTCAACCAAAGATCAACTATATTTTTATGTACTGCAACAAACAATAAGAAATTCCAATTAGAGGAGTGCCTGGGTGGCTCATTCAGTTGGGCTTCCAACCTCGGCTCAGGTCATGATCTCATGGTTTGTGAGTTCGAGTTCGAGCCCCACGTTGGACTTTTTGCTGACAGTTTGGAGCCTGGAGCCTGTTTCAGATTCTGTGTCTTCCTCTCTCTATGCCCCTCTTCCACTTGTGCATGCTGTCTCTCTCTCTCTCAAGAATAAATAAACATTAAAAATAATTTTTTAAATCAAGAAAAGGTCAATGATGGCCTCAAAAATATTAAGGATAAATATTATACGTGAAAGCTCTAAGTACTGACAACTAAAACACTACTGAAAGGATTTTTAAATATCTAAATAAAAGAAGAGTTATATGCTGTCCATGGGTTAGAAGACCGGTATTAAGATATTCATTCTCCTTGAATTGATCTATAGATTCAATGCAATCCCAATCAAAATTGAAGTATACTTTTAAAATATAAAACCTAGGGGCACCTTGGTGGCTCAGTCAGTTAAGCATCTGACTCCTGGTTTTGGCTCAGGTTTGACTTTGATCTCATGGTTTGTGATACTGAGCCCCACAGTGGGCTCGGTGCTGACAGTGTGGATCCTGCTTGGGATTCTCTCTCCCTCTCTCTCTCTGCCCCACCCCCACTCGCACACCCACTCTTTCTCAAAATAAATAAACTTAAACAAATAAAATATAAAACCTAAAACTATGTATGTGAAGTCAGGAATGGTTAAGACATAAACTCTGGTTCCACACAGTAAATATTTTTCAGACACAGAAAATGTTTCTGGTTCTTTTTACTCAAAAGAACATATCTGAAGGACTTAAAGAATGTGTGTGTGTGTGTGTGTGTGTGTGTGTGTGTGTGTTTCTTGCACAGAGCATGGTTCATGGTGTGTCTTAGTCAAGAGGAAGAGAATCAAGGTGCATTATACATATGTGTCTCAGAGAAATGTATACACATATACACACATGTACCAAGATCAGGTAGAAATAGAATATGCACCCAAAATAAACTTCCTGGTAAAAAAAAATACTTCCCAAGAACATCATCTCTAAGATAAATTGTAGGGATAACAATTTTATTCTTGAGTGAGAACCTGTGTACCTATGAGCCAACCTCCACTCGTATTCTATTATCATTTATCACTAGCCTAAGAAGCAGTTCTTCACAAATCTTCCACGTCATCTCCTCACAAAAATCATTATGGAATAATATAAAAGAGATCAAAGATTTCACAGGGTGGCATAGAAAAGAGGTTACCAAGACAGAGCAAACCCCATACAAAACCCACCTCAGTAGTCATCATCTGATAAGGCAGGTATCTCAACTTCCTTTGTCACATACCCTGCTACCCCAAGTACTAATTTTCTTGGTCCCATATTTACATATCACATTCATATCACTGTCTAGCAAAACAAACGTGCTGTAATTAATGGAATACCTCTTCTGCCTTAAAGGACAGCCTATTGTTAAGTGAGTATGCTCTGTGGGAGTTTCACCTCTTATTCCAAGTTAACAAAAAATTTCTTCCAACCATAAGCAAGTGTCTCTTTCACAGCATTCTACTAAAAAAAAAAAAAGGAAAATCTACAGCAGCTCTATGTCATTATACTCAATGTAAATAAATAGTCCTATGTGTTATTTATGTAAATGCCCATCGACAAAGACAGGCAAGCATCAATGCTTATAGATATTCACAGCTAAATAGTTGCCCTGCTATGTATTTGGGGGCCGTGGGGGGGGGCACTACTGATTCTGTTAGATTCATTCAGAAACCCTAGACATTAAGGTGCCTCTATGCATACTTTAGATAAACTTTGTAAACAGTGGAATCTTGACCATATAAATCCTAGAAATATCCTAGTTTCAATCATAGTCCCTTTACATCACATCCTGGGCATTGCAAGATTATCCATTTATTTCACACCACACATACTCCCCATGGGAGACCTATGCTCCGGTATGAATGTTTCTTGGCTCTGGATTAGAGTAACTCACAATATGGATGAAACTCCTGATTATCAGTTCCAATTACAAAAGAAGAGAGAAAAGTTTGGTAGTCTCTAATGTAAAACACTCATACATTTCCATGTTTAAAATATTTCTTCAAAATCTGTGTATTTTTCTCAAAAATGAAACTAAACTAACTATATATTGGGTTTAAATAGTGATTAAGTGGGGCGCCTGGGTGGCTCAGTTGGTTAAGCGTCCGACTTCAGCTCAGGTCACGATCTCACGGTCCGCGAGCCCGAGCCCCGCTCTGGCTCTGGGCTGATGGCTCAGAGCCTGGAGCCTGCTTCCCATTCTGTGTCTGCCTCTCTCTCTGCCCCTCCCCCGGTCATGCTCTGTCTCTCTCTGTCTCAAAAATAAACGTTAAAAAAAATTTAAAAAAAATAGTGATTAAGTGACTAATATACTGGAGTGTTTAATATCCTTTTCTAAATACAACAATGAATCCCAAAGAAAAGGACAAGATTTTATCCAAAATTTGAATGCAGTTAGCATATATAAGAGCAAATTGTTCCTTATTTAGTTTTAACATACAGTCATTGAAATTAGGGTTTTTTAAAAAATTTTTAATGTCTATTTTTGAGAGAGACAGAGAGAGAGAGCGTGTGAGCACAAGTGTGGGAGTGTCAGAGAGAGGGAGACACAGAATCTGAAGCAGGCTCCAGGCTCTGAGCTGTCAGCACAGAGCCCAACACAGGGCTCAAACTTATGAACTGCGAGGTCATGACCTGAGCCAAAGTTGGATACTCAACTGAGTAAATCCCCCGGGCGCCCTGAAGCCAGTTTATTTTTAATTGTGAAATAAAAAATTGGAGAAGAGAGGTAGAAAAAATAAGTTCTATCTTTAGGTTTACCTCTAATTTTAAAGGAAGTAAAATGACAATTAAATGTCCCTGACATGTTATTCTCCCTTCATTTGCATCATGTTTCTAGGCTTCAAAAGATAAAATATGTTTAACTGTATCATTATATTGTTCAAGAAATAATTCATTAAAGTGAATTTAGTAATTCAAGATATAATAGTACTAGGAGCTCTTCAGGTGAAAACCTTTGTAATAACAGTTATGGAAAGATGATTACTCCTTCCTAAAAGAGCCATTTGGATAACAATATTCTGTAATTTGATTCCACCTTTTATTCTGATATTTTGATATTTTATGTGCAATGTTTTCAATATGCAATAAAAATATACTTGTTTAATAAAAGAGTAAATAATTGTATTTCACACATATATAGTTTGGAAATGTAGCTTATTTGGCCAAACTTGAACTCTTCAATTCAGTAGTCCTGATATCAAAATCTGCCTTTTATTTATCCAAGTGATTCACTCATTTATTGACAATATCCACACAAGCATTAACTTAGCAAATTGGTATTGTTAATCTCAGTCACTGGGGGGAAACGAGTATCATTATTGTCACATTACTGACAGCATGGTGTCTGGTCAAAGTAAGTAAGTTTGTTATTTCATAATAAATCAAGTTAATGGTATGCTATGCAAATACACATGTTAAAATTAATCTTTGATGGCATAAAACCATCACTTGAAATGGCATCGTTTAATGACCAAAAAAGTACTCATTGTTTTTACCTAAAATCTTGATCTGGGCAAATCAAAACAGAGTGTGAATTGTGTTACCTAATATTACCTAACATATTTATCAAAATATTTTGCATAATATTTTAATAGAGTTTAAGTGTGTATAATTACAGGACAAGGGGAAGCAAAAAGAAGGACTTAAAACCATATTCACATCCTGATGTACATCAATTTGTTTATTGCTTACCATGCATGAGGCACCGTGAGAGATGCTAAGAATTTAAAAACAAATGAGCAGACAGATCCTGTTTCTACAAGCACAAAACTAAGTCTTTTAGACGTGCAGCGACTGGAGAGAATGGTTAGAAACAGGAAATTTCTCATGCAGTTTGATGGGTATGGAGAGTGACACAGCACAAGAGCACAAAAGAGGAAGGTGATGGGGGAAATTCGTGAAGACAGTGATGATGAAACTGAATCCTTAGGATGAACAGATGTGGAACAAGAAAACAATAAGTGGCTGGGTAGGGTTGGATATGTGAAGGAACTTAGGTGAGCTTGTCCCAGGCAGAGTGAAGAGTTTATGTAAAAGCTCCATGGTAAAACCATCACTGATTTCAAGAATGTTAGTATGGAAAGGGCTTGATTATAATAAAGAAGTAGAGAAAGAAAAAGAAAAAGAGCTGAGGCTGGAACTAACTTTTTATATCCTACAATTCTTTTCTTTTACCGTGATTCCCACATTATTAACCTTTGACCTACAGTTGAATGGATTCGCTGGCCATCCCAAGTCCTCTGGCCACAGTCTCTTCATTCATCTTTGGGTGAAATCTAACATCTCGTTTCTTTGAGAAAGCTTTGCACAATCAAAACTCTTAGTTGCCTTTATACTTGAATGTCCATTTGGTTAATTATAAACTCTAGAATATGTCATGTTTCATTTCCCTAAAGATTTTGAAGGAATTTTATCACTATCTTCTTGTGTGGAAAGCTGAAAGCCAGACAGATTTGTGTTGTCTAACATGGTTGTCTTATCAAATTCTCTATCGAATGTCAAGGGAAACTCTTATCATGCTAGCGTACTCTACATTTATAGATAACCTATTTTTAATAGGACAGTATGTAAAATATTAATATTTCTAAGAAACAATCGTCAGAAGAGTTTGGCAAAGTTCCACTGCCTAGAAAATAGCAGGACCATAATTCCATGAGATACCACTCTATGTCTCTATTGCAGGGGTACAAATTTACAAACATCATATACAATGTGAAAATGAAGTCTACTTCTTCACATTTCCTCAACTAATTTATCTTCTTCTGGATACTTTATTAAGTATTAGAGAAAGAGGAAGTTTTCAACTAATGATATTTCCACCCCATTCTAGTTAAATTGTGTCCTCCTGGCTTAAAAGGTTCCTTTCAGGAAAATGCTGTAAGTTTTCAAAGGGTCCCTCATTCAATTTTCCCATCCTTAATGGCACCTGTAAGTACAGGAGTAGGTTGGGGGTGGGGAGGGCTTATTAACACATTTCTGAAGCA
The DNA here is from genome assembly GCF_016509475.1 of Prionailurus bengalensis. Classification (NCBI taxonomy): domain Eukaryota; kingdom Metazoa; phylum Chordata; class Mammalia; order Carnivora; family Felidae; genus Prionailurus; species Prionailurus bengalensis. Next base: position 140,011,494 of record NC_057350.1, read on the forward strand.
TGAGTAGGGTCTTAGCTCTGCACAGTTTTCATGCAGGTCTTTTGTAGTGCCTCCAGTCTCCCTCCACAGGTGAACTTTGCATTTCTCTCTCGGCCTCTGCTTCCCTAGCCCCAACCACCACTGGTGGAAGTGTGGAGACTATATATCAACAGGCAGAGAATTTATATAAATGGGGAAATATACAAAGGCAAAGAAACTAATCTTTAGTTCCTATGATAGTTCCTATAATAGTTCCTAAACTATTCAGGAAAGAAATGGAGATATTCTGTACTAAGGAAGTGGTAGTAATTGAGACACAAAAATTACAAATACTGTTTTATTTAGCAATAAATAAATAAAAACAATAACTCTGTGATGCTCAGTGGCATGTACTATTATACCTACAAAGTAGGTAAGAAAATAGATTCAGAGAGACTTAATAAATTGTGCAAAACCTCATAGTTGATATGTTGATCTACCTGACCATTAATTGACATGTGATTGAATGAGTTTCTCCACCGGTCAATCAACAGATCAATGAATGAATGAAAGGTGTGTGTCTGGGAGCTCAGTAGAAAGTACCATCAGCATACATGTGGTGCCTGATTCTTGAAGTCCCAGTGAGCAATACTGTCCAGCAAATATATACAGAATGAGCTAAGAAGAAAAAGGTTTTGAACACTAATGTGAAGATGCTTGGGAAATGTTACTAGGATAGTCAAATTCAATTTACTGGTATTATCATTTCTCAACTCTACCCTAAAGAAATTCTGTGAGTGGGGCTTACCTTCAGTTTGTTTACCCATTAGTGAACCACAGGTTAAGACAAGCCTGAATTCCTAGCCTTGCATGAGACAATTCATTTTAACTATCCAGAGCCAGGCCGTTGTCAATTGAAAGCAGGGTCTGAATTGTCCTTACATTCAGTATTCTGTTTGTTGGGTATTAAAATTCTAAACAGTCTTACTGGATGCTTTAGTTTATTTACTCAGTTTAATGATTTGGCTATTCTCTCCTATTTGTATGTTCAAATTTAATCTGAATTCCAGTGACACACTGTGATTAAAAGATAATGACTTTAGGACCATGAGAAATTTAAAATGAATCAGGTCTTAACACCCAAGGTATTCCAACTTTGATACTAAACGTGACTCTCAAAGAAAATAACAACTGGGGCGCCTGGGTGGCGCAGTCGGTTAAGCGTCCGACTTCAGCCAGGTCACGATCTCGCGGTCCGGGAGTTCGAGCCCCGCGTCGGGCTCTGGGCTGATGGCTCAGAGCCTGGAGCCTGTTTCCGATTCTGTGTCTCCCTCTCTCTCTCTGCCCCTCCCCCGTTCATGCTCTGTCTCTCTCTGTCCCAAAAATAAATAAAACGTTGAAAAAAAAATTAAAAAAAAAAAAAAAGAAAATAACAACTTAAAAAATCCTTCTTATCTCAGACTTAGCCTCTTTGAAGTCAAATTATCTATTTTCCTAGCTGTTTATACCTTTGAATCAAGATTTAGAAGGCCGTGTGTTTTTATGAATTTCCTCCACTTAGCACTGTCCTACAAAGAAGTAGTATCTGTATGTGTGGCTGGTGCATCTCTATGCATGACTTTTATGTAACTCTACTGCTACTAAATGAAAACACTGTTTTTTTTCATAAAAGTAGTTTATAAAAAAAAATAAGAATACAAAAGATAATTAACACAATGAGATACCACCATATACCTGTTAGGATGGTCAAAATCCAGAACACAGAAAGCACCAAATACTGGTGAGGATATGGAGCATTAGGAACTCTCGTTCATTACTGCTGGAAATGTAAAACAGTACAACCACTGTGGAAGACAGTTTGATGGTTTCTTACAAAACCAAACATACTTATGCCATATGATCCAGTAATCACACTCCTTGATATCCACTCTAAAATGTTGAAAACTTACGTCTACACAAGCAGCTTTATTCATAATTTTACAAACTTGGAAAGCAACTAAGATGTACAGATGAATGTACAAATTATGAAATTCATATATTGTAATGTTAATCAACACTAAAAAGAGTTAAGATATCAAACCATGAGAAGACATGGAAGAAACCTAAATACATATAAGTGAAAGAAGCCAATCTGAAAAGGCTGTGTACTCTAAGACATGACATCCTGGAAAAGACAAAACTATAGACAGTAAAACTGTGGTTTTAGGAATTTAGGAGGAGGAAGGAAAGGGGCGGGGGGTGAACAGGTGGACCACAAGGGATTTTTATGGCAGTAAAACCATTCCATAGGATATGATAATGATGGATATACACCTGTATATACTTGTTAAAATTAATAAAATGCACCACAAAAAGAGTGAGCCCAAATACATGGACCTTAGTTAATAATATATCAGTTTTGGTTCATCGATTATAACAAATGGACCATACTAATGCAAAATGCTAATAAGGGGAAATGGGGGGAGTATACTTACTCTCTACTCACCACTTATTTTCCTGTAAACTTAAAACTTCTCTAAAAAAATCTATTTAAAAACATAGAAAATATCCCACTTTCCATATAATTCCACCCACTAAGTATATCAGTGTATTATTTACTTTCAATAACATTTAAAATAATGATTTCCTTTTTGCTCATGTTTTGACTATAGGTAGTTAATATTTGAAAAGAATATTGTTGAAATGATCACTTGCTAGAGAGTTATCTAACTTCTATCATTTCCAGGCAGTGGGACAGAACCTTCCTACAGTATATAGCAAAAATAATGTCCCTATGTTCCATGGTTATCTGCTGACATTTATTCACAGATGTTAAGAAAGCAAGGTGGGGCGCCTGGGTGGTGCAGTCGATTAAGCGTCCGACTTCAGCCAGGTCACGATCTTGCGGTCCGTGGGTTCGCGCCCCGCGTCGGGCTCTGGGCTGATGGCTCAGAGCCTGGAGCCTGTTTCCGATTCTGTGTCTCCCTCTCTCTCTGCCCCTCCCCTGTTCATGCTCTGTCTCTCTCTGTCCCAAAAATAAAAAAAAATAAAAAAAACAAAAAACAAAAAAACGTTGAAGAAAGCAAGGTAACAGAACATATAAGAGTATCAAAACGGAAAAAAAATAATCTGTACAATGTAATAAAAGTATTCCTGATCCAAATTCTCATCTCAGGTGAATAGTACTATTCTCAAAAATTCAACTATGGTGCTGTAGATTTTTTGAGATGCAAAAATTCATGCCCTGAATATAAAATGAGTAGCAGATACTTTAAGAAGAAGGGAGGAAAAGCTATTTATTTTGCATGCTGTGTCAATAAGGTTTACACAACACTGATAACAAACACTAATTGTGTCATATTTTGCCTTCTCTTTTGACATTAAGTCCCACTAATTTTTATTGTATTTAGCAATAATATGAGATGTCTGTCACATTGGGTGTTTATCTAGCACTTGATGATATTTACAGACATTTTATACTGGAGGCTTTTGTTGATTAATCAAATGCATGTTGAATTATAGAGCAGAGAAATCTATTAGTCTTGCAGTTAGAATAATTAAAAGTAGGTTAGTAAAAGACATCACACAAGTTTTTCTTAGATATTGCTTATCCACAGACATCTAGGGAAATGTATTTATCTTTCTTATTCATAGTGCTACTGTATCCCATTCAGAAAGGTAGAAAACAAGTTTAAATTTTATTTTTGTGAGATATAAATTTATTATAAATAATGTATATATTACAAAATATATGCAAACTGCATGTATAATATGTATAAAGTTTGATTTCTGTCATAGCAATATTTCTCTAAATAAATAAAATAGTATAATGAGCATTTCCTATATTCTAAGGGCTCCTCATTAACTTTTTACAAACACCTTATGAGACAGATATGATTACTAACTCTGCTGTACAGATGAGGAAACTGATGAACAGAAAGTTAAGTGAAATGTTCAAGGTCATGTCAAGTGACTGGAGAATCAGGATTCAAACCCAGGCAATTAGGTTCCAATACTGGTACTCATAAACCATTCATTATACTTAACTAATACCCAAAACAGTTTGCAGGCATTCAGAAAACACCGCCAAAAGCAGACTCCAAAGTGATTCACAGAGAACTTAACATAGCAATAGAAGAAATCTTACGTTCCCACCAAGTGAAACATGATTTTACACGAACAGATTTTTAAAAATTTTTTAAAGTTTTTAAATTTAAATTAGTTAGTCAACATACAGTGTGATATTAGTTTCAGTTGTAGGATTTAGTGATTTGCCACTTCTATATATCAGCTGGTGCTCAACACAAGTGCCTTCCTTAATTCCCATCACCTATTTCATCCATCTCCCCCACCTACCTCCCCTCTGGTAACCATCAGTTTGTTCTCTATAGGTGAGTCTGTTTCTTGGTTTGCTTCTCTTTTTCTTGCCCGTTGCTCATTTTGTAAATTCCACATGAATAAAATCATATGGTATTTGTCTTTCTCTGACTTATTCTGCTTAGCATAATACTCTCTAGCTCCATCCATGTCATTGCAAATGGCAGGGTTTCATTTTTTTTTTTTTATAGCTGGGTAACATTTCATTGCATTTATATACCACATAATATTAAAGGGGACTCTATGACTGCAAAGGAAAGACAAAAGTGATGAAGGCAAGAAAGGATCAGAGAAAATCTTCAGAAACAATGACAAAACAAGTACTAAAATGGCAATAAATACATATCTATCAATAATTATATCTACCCAACTTTTAAGCTTAAGTTTCTAGAAGCACTGATTCAAACACTTTGCTAGTATGAAAGAAATGGCTATAACCAAGTGTTTGCATCTCTATGATGTATTTGTACTAATGTAACAGGAACATGCCTAATACTTTGAGAAATCTCAAGGAGAATAACCCTAGGTCTTCTGAAATAAAACTCAGATTCCTATTTCCCTTTTTAGAAGCTAATTCAGTGAAGTTTTCTACAAAAAATAAAAAGCATGAGAAAAGGAATAGTGTTTGTACAGTTACAGCAAATGCTGGTTATCCACTATTATTGTTATTATAAAACCATTAATTGAGAATTCATCATTGAGAGAGATACAGAAATAAGAATATGATAGAGATGTATATATAGATATATGTAGACAGAGATATAATTATTGATAGACACATAAGTGCTCAATATTAGATTTAATAAAGAGTTGAACACTCACAACAACCCTATGAGGCAGGGTTTATCATTTCTACAGGTGAGACAGCACAGAAAAGTAAAGTAACTTGCTTGAGGTAACATAGCTGGTAATTTTAGCTGGGATTCCCACCCAGGGCTGTAAAGACTCTTTGCCATGCATACACTACTTCCTTTGATATTTTTATTCCTATCAAAGAAATAAAAAGAGGAACAAGCAACAGGTATGGCAACAAGCACCTGGCCCTTTGCCTCCCTCTTCAAGGTGCTATAGAGAATGATAAAAGTGAACACTCATAAAAAGTGGGCACTCATAGATACTAATGGTGTATCTTTGGATGTATGACCACTGGGAATATAAATCAGGTGAGTCAGCCTGGGGATTTGCCTGTGAGATGAAGCTGAAACAGGGTAACTAGCACTGGGATGCGGGTGGGGAGACAAAGAGAATCAAGACGGAAAGCAGATGTTAGGGTCTTTCTTTTCCTTTTCTTTGCCACTTATTAAAAGAGTCTGAGATAAGTCTAGATGTAAAGAGAGGGATTGAGAATTTAGCACATGATTAAAGAAAATGGGGAAGAAAACTCAAGACCAACAAGGAACAGAATGAGAAAGTGCTGACTCCCATGGCTACCCAATGGGAGGAGAGGGTGCCTGTCCATGGCATAAGTGAGCCCAGATTCTTAAGTATCTTTGCACATTGATACACATGGTAGAGAATGACTTACAAACATTGGTTCTCAACTTGGGGGGGATTTTGTCCCCATCCCCAACCCCACCTCTACCAAGAACATTTGAATATGTCAGGAGACATTTTTGGTTATTGAGACTCGGGGAGGGGTGCTCCTGGCATTTGTGCATAGAGGCCAGGGATGCTGAACATCTTACAATGCACTGGACAGCCCCTCAAAACAACGAATTATCCAGCCTCAAATGTCAATGGTATCACTGTTGAGAACTCTTATGTCAGGGAATTACTTGTTTCTTTGCCTGTATAGGCACAGGACCCTCAGAGGAAAGTTTGGAAACTAATGAAAGGAAAAGAATGGTGTCTGTCCTCTCTCCAGTCTCTCAGATAAGTTTCCAGTTCCTGCATAGAAAGGATTTGGGGCCAGAAGCTGAAATATTATATTTAAGCTGAAATAAATAAATAAATAAATAAATAAATAAATAAATAAATATTTACTTATTTATTTATTTGGAGAAATATGAGTCTGTGAGCCACAGCACTGCTCTTTGCAACCAAAGACTGGGGAAAGGGCTATTTCTCCCCTTCTGCATGGATCCTGACACGGAGCTAGCATTTTAAGAATGTTTTGGGCCTACGCATTAGTTTAAACTTGGTAATCATCAACATACCCAGTTCCCACACATGATTTTGTGAAGAGAGGACAATTTCAGAAGGTTGCTGGGACTGAAAAATGGTAACAAGGTTGGTGGGAAACACACAGTGACTATCACTGGTAGATGGGTGTATAAGCATGTCATTAAATTCTAATCCCTTACCCCCACGACTTCCAGAAATACTTGAGGGGAATTTGAGCGGTGTGGGTGGCTGGAGGACCTGTGTTAGAAGCCAGGAGCAAAAACAGGGAATTTGAGGTTTCAGAGTTTTTGTGGCCACACAACAGGCATATACTAGTGAAGACTTGAAAGCTTTTGCATCACACAAGACATACAAAAATAAAACATTTATATGTTGGTAAGTTCTCATGTAGGATTCCCTTCAGACATCAAGACTAATGATAGATATAGATATGTAAGAAGAAAATACTTGTTCACATAGTTGGAATGTCAGCTAAAAATCTAGAAGGACATACAGAGTTAGAAAACCATTATTTTGCAAACACCATGGTAAAAATTTATTTATTTATTTATTTATTTATTTATTTATTATTGTTTTTTATTATTTTCTTTTTTTTTAATTTTTTTTCAACGTTTTTCATTTATTTTTGGGACAGAGAGAGACAGAGCATGAACGGGGGAGGGGCAGAGAGAGAGGGAGACACAGAATCGGAAACAGGCTCCAGGCTCTGAGCCATCAGCCCAGAGCCCGACGCGGGGCTCGAACTCACGGACCGCGAGATCGTGACCTGGCTGAAGTCGGACGCTTAACCGACTGCACCACCCAGGCGCCCCTATTATTATTTTCTAAAACACATTTTTATTTTTTAGCACAAAAGCAGTTAATTTTACTTATTTTTTATTTTTTTATTTTTTTAATTTTATTTTTTATTTTTTAAAATTTATATCCAAATTAGTTAGCATACAGTGCAACAATGATTTCAGGAGTAGATTCCTTAGTGTCCATTACCCATTTAGCCCATCCCCCCTCACACAACCCTTCCAGAAACCCTTAGTTTGTTCCCCATATTTATGAGTCTCTTCTGTTTTGCCCCCCTCCTGTTTTTATATTATTTTTGTTTCCCTTCCCTTATGTTCATCTGTTTTGTCTCTTAAAGTCCTTGTAGGAGTGAAATCATATGATTTTTGTTACAAAAAATTTATTTAACTGAGAATTATCAATGGATTCTTAAACTACTGAATAAAAGTTTGAAAAACAGAATATTTACCTAGTCTCAAATTACATCCTCCAAATAGTTAATGATTACAAAGGGAAAAAAATAACTTTACAATGGAGATACTCAGGAGATCCCATCTTTACTAATGATCAAAATTCACACTTCCTTCACCCCATTAATGAGAGAACGCAATATCATGTGCCTCCTGATACAACAATGAGCTGATGAGGACACATAATCATTCCTGTGCTATTTCTATCAAAAATGTATAAGCTGAATGCAAGCATGGGAAAACAGCAAACAAAGTCACATGTTAGGACCTTGTACAAAAGACAGGTAACTTCAGAGTTTCTCTAAATTAGTGATGACAAGCTATTTGAGGAGTCTGGGGCTAGAAGACTTATATGGAAGCTGTGCTTGCACTTTCGTGGGGAGCTGTGTGGGAAGTGGGCTGATAGACATAGAGAAGCTAATACTCCCCACCTTCAATCCCAGGCATATTGCAATCTCCAATTGTCTCTCTCTTTTTAATTCCCATTTCTAAAAAATGTTTAACTATAACTGACATAATATTAGTTTCAGGTGTACTAAATAATGATTTGACAACTATATACGTTACAAAATGCTTACCACAGCAAGTGTCTTTACCATCTGTCACTCTACAAAGTTATTGCAGTCTTAATGACGGTATTCCCTGTGTTGTACTTTTCATTCTCATGACTTATTTATTTTATAACTGTAAGTCTGTACCTGTTAACGGAGGTTGCAAGTACTAAAAGCATTTATTCTGAAATTAAGTAAAATAAACTGAAAAACGTCTAATCGTCTCCCAAGATAGAGCTATGGTTACCATTATTAAAATCTCTTGATACCTAGATATTTGATAGGAACTTTCTAACATTATTTCAATGATGTGGGGCTAAACTTTTAAAATTCATATTCTACTATGTAAGAAGCATCTCTCCTAGCCTGACCCACTGGGTACCATAATTTTTGAGCTCATAAAGGATAGCGGTTTCACAACTGCCATTTATTTAAAAACACTTGTTACAAATTTAACATTATTAAACAACTTTCAAAATGTCCTTAGTAGTTTTTTTTCCTGTGCTAATAAGTAAATTATTAAATAAGGTCAATAGTTAGTATCGAGTAGTTTGCTGTTTTATTATTTTCATGGCTATGATTATTGTCAGTTTAAAAATTTTAATCTTGATTACAGATATCAAACTTTTCTATCATTAATTTGACCAACATCGTAGTGATATCAAAACAAAAAAGAAATGTGATAATATTCCTCTAAGCTGTATCTGGAAGAACTCTTACATTTAAATCTCAATAAACAGAGAAATATAATTATGTATACACACACACACACACACTTTACTAAGTGACATATAAACTCTAGGTATTATAGTCTAGGAATTTAAACTCGGGCAATAGTAAGTGAAATTATACTTATCATAAATATTATGACCTCTTTGGTAGGTGTACAAATGCAAGGATTTGTCTCTCAGTCAAGGTTCTTGTTTACCAATGATAGAAACCAGCTCTGGTTGCCTTCAACAGAAAAAAAAAAAATGACTAGTTGGGAATTGGTTGGTTCACAGAATGAGGAAAGTACTTATAATCAGACTCAAAATAGACAAGTCTTACAGTTAAAGATCATAGATTGGTATGTATATATGCACACATTCATTTAACTATAATCCCACCTGAAGCATTTCCAGAATTACAGGAAAGTATACACACACACACACACACACACACACACACACACACACACACACACCAAAAACCTACAAGGCCTAAGAAAATGATGGGAATAAATGAATGCAACCATACTTGGACAGCCTAATTTCAGATAAGTAAGTGGGTAATGGACTTAGAAGACTTGACAAAAATGACTACTAAACCAGCAGAATGGGAGAGCAGGAAGCAGCACAGCTTACATTACAGTCTCCAAATGGTTAAGAAGTTGACGAAACCACTATCCACAGAAGAGGGGGTAAAGATGAAAAGGTTAAGAGTTTGAACCTAAGCTCCCCTGTCACTCCATGTAGCCAAGTGATTTGGTTCATAGCAGCGGAAGCCCAAAGGTTTGTTTTGCATCACGGGTAACATATCAGCCACTCTTAAATATAAACAGACAGGTAAGTTGAAAACACATTTGAGACAACCCTGAAAAAAAGAAGGAAGGAAGGAAGGAAGGAAGGAAGGAAGGAAGGAAGGAAGGGAGGAAGGGCAAGCAACTTGGGTAAAATAAAGGCTTTACAGACAGAAAAAAAAAACTTCCAGCAAAAATATGATCTTAGAAATTTAAAAGAAATTAAACATTCAACTGAGAAGGTGGAAGATATTATACTTGAGGTAATCTCCCAGAACATAGGAAAAAACAGAGTTGAAAAACAGAGAAAAAACACAATTAGAGAAATACACCAAGAGACGCCACAATTGATAGCAGTTCTAGAATGAGAGATGAGAGAAAATCTAAGAGAGAGATAGCATCAAAGAAATAATGAAGAAACCTCAAAACAAAGAAAAGCTTGCATAGGAAAATTGGGAATCAGAATTGGCTCAACACTACAACCTGAAAAAGAATGGATAAATAACTTCAAAATTCTAATAAGAGTTATTTCCAGGGGCACCTGAATGGCTCAATCAGGTGAGCCTCTGACTCTTAATTTTGGCTCAGGTCATGATCTCATAGTTGATGGCACTGGGCTCCATATTGGGATGTGCTTTGCTGACAAGCAGAGCCTGCTTGGGATTCTCTCTCTCTCTCCCTTCTCTTTGTCCCCCCACGCCCCATGGCTTGTGCTTTCTCTCTCCCTCAAAATAAACACGCTTTAAAAAAAAAATTCCACCTGAACCAAACTATCACACATGTGCAGGTCTTCTACTAAAATTTTCAGAAAATCAAAACTTCAAGAAATTTCCATTCCATACATGCCTTATTAGGAAATAACTGGAGGTATTCCGGCAAGATCAAAGATAACCCAAAAAAGAGAGAGAAATAGGAAACAGAAAGTCTCTAACACAAAAGAGAAATGAAGACAGGAAGATGGCCTCCCTTCCTCAAGATGACACTGTGCATTCATACAGAAAGCAATCATTCTGGGTTCAATACTCCAATATTCCAATAAAATATATTCCAATAATATTCCAATAAAAGATGACTAAGAAAATGAAATTATGAAAGTACCTGAAATACTGAAATACATTTTACCCGAAGGAGAAAGAGTCAAGGACTAAGTACTCACAAAAGTAAACAAAGCACAAAATTAGGCAGTTATTACTCACAAAGGGGAAAAGTTGAGCCAGAAAGAAGAGTAGTCAATGCAAACAGCACAGTTGAATAACATTTACTTAGTTACAAAAACATAAAGATTATTAATCTAAACACAATTATAACTATAGTTGGAAATTGGGGGAAAAGTATACTCATTTGAGGTACAGGCCAGGGCAGTGAAAAAGAGTGAAGCTTTCATCTGCCAGAATGTGAAGGTGATACACCTAAAATTCATAAATAAAGAACTAGAAAATAGGTATTTTATTGGAGAGATGTGGAGATAAATACCAAAAAGCTAAAAGAATTCCCAATGGTTGTTTCTGAAAAAGTAGGAAATGTGAATGGAGAAAGAAGAGACCAGTTTCCCTTGAGTTTTGTTGATTCTGACTCGTTAAAAACTGTGTGTATATATAGGGGCTCCTGAGTGGCTCAGTCAGTAAAGCGCTCGACTTTGGTTCAGGTAATGATCTCATGGCTTGTGAGTTCAAGCCCCATGTCGGGCTCTGTGCTGACAGCTCAGAGCCTGGAACTGCTTCAGATTTTGTGTCCCTGTCTCCCTCTGTCCCTCCCCTGCTTGTGCTCTCTCTCTCTCAAGAATAAAACAAAAAAATTAAAAAATTTTTTAAATTAAAAAAAACCTGTGTATCTATAACTGCTGAAAATAGAAAACTGTATTAAAAAACAAAACAACAGCCGAGAGAACTTATGCTGGCAAACTTATAGGCAAAGTCATGCTAGAGGAAGAGATTAGGATATCGACTAGACACTGGATAGCTGGGACAATGGTCAGTATCACCACTGCCACCACCACCAAGACTTTTAGGACAGAGCCACGCAAAAAAGCGTCCTCCACACTAGTGGTGTTACCACCTGAAGCCTTGTGAGATATGCAAATCCTTGATCTCTCCGTCCCAGACTGCTGAATCACAAAAGGGAGAAGGATGAGGGTGGTCAGCAGGTATGTGCCGTTTTCTCCACGCAACTTGGAGCAACTTGAAGATGAAAATTATTGCTCGAGACCACTAGTTCTCAGATGTGAACATGCACCAAAATCACCCCTAAGACTTGTTGAAGCAGACTGCTAGGCCACACCCCCGGAGCTTCTGATTCACACATCTGGGAGGGAGCCCCAGTCTTCGCATTTCTAACAAATGTCCAGACAGTGCTGACTGACGTAATAGACCTGGGGATTCCACAAAAGCAGTACTCAAAATTCTGTCACAGAACCCCTTCTCTTATTTTTTTCTCAGGACTCCAAAGAGTTTTTGTTTATATGATTTATATCTATTAATATTCAACGCATTAGAAAGTAAAACTATTTAAAAATAGTTATGTATTGTTTCTTTTAAAATTAAACACATTACATGCTAGCACCAATGTTTTCTTTTTTTAATTTCTTTTTTTATGTTTATTTATTTTTAAGAGAGAGAGAGAGAGAAAGAGAGAGAAGGACAGAGCACAAGTAGGGGAGGGGCAGAAAGAGAGGGAGCCACAGAATCCGAAGCAGGCTCTGGGCTCTGAGCTGTCAGCACAGAGCCTGATGCCGGGCTCGAACTCACAAACCGTGAGACCATGACTTGAGCAGAAGTCGGATGCTTAACGGACTGAGCCCCCCGGGTGCCCCTAAATATTTTTAATATTTTCTAAACAAAACAAACTGAGTATGAAATGATACTGTTACACATTTTTGAAATATCTCTTCCATGTCTGACTTCATTAAAGACAACTGGATTCTCCTAGCTTCTGCAGCAGTCTGTTGCAATATCACATGTCATATGGTCTCTAGAAGATTCCACTCTATGCTCATGATAAAATCAGTGTGAAACAGGCAAATAACGTGCTACTGTTAGTGTGAAATTAGTTTTGACATTGTGAACACCCCCGATAGGGTTCCAGGACAATGCTCTAACAACTGCTCCTCTAGACCATCCCTATTTTTTATGTTCTCATTCCTCAATTAAATTCCAGGCAAGAGCACCTCTTTGGCTGAGGTGTGGATGCCAGAGGTGAGGAAGAGCAGGCATCTGGCCTTTTTTTATCTCTGGTAGGAATGGGAGGTAGAATTCTGCCTCCCACCATAATTAATTTAACTGTAGTTTCTCCAAATACAGGAAAAGATTTAAGATACTGGTCAAAAAAAAAAAGTCATTGCAATATTGAGCTTTTACCAGAATTCGTCTGACAGCTACATCTGGCACTGCAAGGTTACATACAAAATAATCATTTATCTAAAAGGGAACACCAGGTCAAAAGAAAGACACAGCTGGTAAGCACCATTACAATGATTCCCAATGTAGCAAAAACTGGAGATATTCAGCCTACTATGCCTGGCTGGCTCAGTCAGTAGAGCATGCAACAACTCTCAATCTCAGGGTTGTGAGTTCAAGCCCCACCTTGCATGTGGAGCCAAAAAAACAAAAAACAAAAACAAAACAAAACACATTCTCAAAACCAGCCCACTAAAATAGTACCCATTATTTTCAGAACAGCTTGTGGGCAATTAAATTTGCCATAAATCCTAATGCAAATGAAAGACATTAGATGCTTCATTGGGGGAAAAAAGTTTTCCTACCCAAACATGAAGATGAAAATTGTATTTTCTCAACAGGATAAACAAGTTCATTGAATACAGTCCACTTCATTACCTATTTAAAATTATTCTTTCACCTTTCTTCTTTGAGAATGGTCCAGAGACACATTTCATACGCATCTGTATCATGGCTTATATTTTAACTAGTTTAGAGCCTATTTTTTTAAAAATGGTTCGCATTGTATCAAGCATTTTGTGTGTGCGAACTACTTTGTTTTTCAAACAACTATTTCTTTCTGACATGCCAGGGTTTGGTTAATACTGCTTATACACTCCACTGTTAGTTCTGGAGTTAGAAGCTATCTTGAGATGCAACGGACAAAGTGCCTGTCATCTTAAATACTGGCGATGCTATTCTAATGGAGTTATTGTTATAATTCTGAGCATCAGGCGAGTCGGGAAGAAACTTGCTCAGAGAGCCACAGGATTGAGGGCTTCTCCTTCAGGTGTGTGGAGGTCAACGTAAAGAAGAATGTAAACTAGTAGAAAACTTCACTTACGAGCTCTATAAGTACAAAGCTACAGAAGTAATAGACTTAAAATGGACTGCTGTAAACATTGTTTCATCACCTAGCAACACTGCGCCCAAGGGTGGAAGGAAAAAAAACGTCTTTGGGAGAAAATAATGTGACATGTCACAGTATGAATAGCTAATCATAAGCATCATATTTCACATGAAATGCCAAAAAAAGAGAAAATCTGGGTGTTGGGCCGCCTATTCTTGTTGCTATTTGTATAGATATTCAATAGTAAATAGTATGCCATCTTTAAATTCAAAAACGAAAGTGTTCGTAGATCAAGAACACTGAACACAGTATTAGAAATTATAATATGCTATAAAAGATGGTAAAGTATTGCTCTTTAGAGAAGCGGATGTTTTGTCTACTTCATTTCTCTGACAATCACCCCAATTTAAATAACTGAAAGACCTGAGGGATCAATTCTGTCCCCTACAGGTGAATTAATTTTCCGTAGGCATTATAATTCTATTAGATCAGTATTACTGTCTTAATAAAGAGTAGATTTCAGTTAAAACTTTGCTGTGATCACTAACAGGCCACTGAGGACCCAGGAGGGCACCACTTTGCCTTCTCTGCAATTCCAGCATCAGGTGAACTCTCAAAACATTGAATTCAGTTCACAACATCTACCTTGAAACTCACCTGCCAAAACTCTAGAAGTCTACAAGAACTCATCTTCAGAAGGTAAAATCTCTCGCAGACCATAAGCCAGAAATTTAAAAAAGTGAGAAAACTCACTCCACAGAAGGGAGTAAATGACAAGGTGCAGTAAAAATCAGCTTGAGCCAATTATATCTGCTGTAAAGAATTTCTGTCATTCTGTGAACTAATTTAGGAGCCAATGTATTCAGAAGTCAGAGTGATGCGGGAGGCAAGGTGCACAAAAATATAATGCAACATTATCTAACAAACAGTACAGGACAACAAAAGGAAAACAGACCAGCGTGAGGCAAGTCAGACCCTTGGGGAATACAGGATTTTATTAAAGACAAGGCTAACTTCTAGAAATAGCTATAGAGCATAAGTAACAACCTTTGCAAAGGGCTACTATTTTCACCCATTAACATAGTATCTCTCCTTAGAGAGAACAGGTGATGAGAGAATGAAAAGGCAGGGATCTTTGCTACACTAGGAGCTGCCTGCCTTTACTTTGCACTATAGCTTCATAGGAAACAACAGCTCTGCAAGCGGAAGTCCATGTGCACATATTCCTGAACGCTGTGAATCAACAATTAGGTTCTAGAACTATCAAATGGTCCTAAATGAGAATCTCATGTACACATTTTCTAGCAGCAACATAACTGGCCTTTCAAAGGCTATTTGTTTCTGAGAAGCCATAGAGAACAGCAACATTAATTCCTAGAAATGTCATTAAATATTAATGAAGAGTAACATTTATTATCAAGTAAAATTCACAGATGCAGGAGATCTTTAATTTGAAATGCCAATTCATCTAACAGGATTCATAGGATGAAACTATGCAACTCATAAATTTGCTTTCACTTTATAGTTTGGGCTCTGGCAGGGGGTGAAATTAGGTACCTCACAATTCATGCAAACGACTGTCAGTCCAGTCCGAAAAAACAGGCACCACTCGGGTATCAGGCCTTAAATATCCTAACACATGAATTGTTAATTACACTTTTCCTTTTGAAGTCGGACTGTACCAACTACTATAGTTTGGTGTCTGTTTAAATAGGTATTTGGAGGAAAGGCAACTAAGTATACCTGGACCCTTCTGAGTAGCCTGCTGCCTATCTCCATTTTAACCTAACCCAACACTGGTTCTGCCTGGCTTGACCACAGTACCACCTTTTACTCACCCCAAACTCCTCATTTTGCCATCTGGGACTTGACCGTGTCTTCAAAGCTCCCCAACAGCCAAGAATGGAAAACCCTCCACCTCTGCTCTGTTGTAGACTTCTCTCCTGCACTCCAGATCGAACTGGAACTTACCATAGGACAAAGATCCATTTGCCATTCTCGGTTTTCTGTTCTTCCTTCTTCGAAGCCACAAAGATAAATAAAATAAATAACTGGAAGCAAACGTGCTGACCTACCTGAACAACCCATGATAACTGTCCCCCAAGAAGAAATCTCTTAAAACTACCTTACTGGCTCATTTAGGTAGCACACGTTTATTTGATTCAGCCACATTCTGCAAGGTAAGCTGAAGCTAACACTCCTGAATTTGTTACTTTGCAGCATTTCATTTTTAAAACTGCAGTATAAAAGAACATAATAAGGGCCTGGAGTGTTGATTTTTCTAAAACATGGATATGAATCAAGTTTCCCCACAGAATTACATATTTCTTCTAGAAATCAGAAGGGTGCTCTACTGTCAGCCTTGCCCTCAAGGGCCACTTGAGGCAACTGTCCTACTAGAAAAAGGGTCTTAGCATCTCGGCCCCAAATCACATACAATCCTTATTACTCACTTTTGAAGAATCTAAATGGTCAACAGTTCCCATCAACAGTTCCCATCTCTAGGTGCATGAGGATATTAGGATTAGTTACTGTGTAAATTGCCTCTAGCTAGGTACCTAGACCGTGCTTATAACCAAAAAAAAAAAAAAAAATTAATTAATTTCAGGATAGCTTTTTCTTTCAGTAAAGGGAGAAAAATCTAAGTAGAACTCTAAAATATTCATAAGTACTAAAATCTGTTCTGTTAAAAAGAGAAAGAATTATAGCCCTGATATATTTAATGTGAAACTACTTTTAAAGGTCAGTTATCTCCTGTTTTGCCTTGATTTGCCACATGATTTAATCAAAGGAGAGGGACCATGAGATGGGTCTCTTATAATTAAAGACTAAACATGCCCATCATTTTATGACATCTAAATATTTTAGAGCTTAACCCAGAAATCTTGAGTACAGATTACTCCAACCTATTACATTTTTGCTCTAAAAAAATTCTTACATAATAACCATAGAAAGAATAGTGCCTCAAACTTTTCCACTCCTGAATTAATAATCATTTTCCATCGGTTTCTGGGATGATTCTTACAAATAACTGCACAGCTTCTGTTTGGTTGATCTTATCATGCTAGCAAGCCTGTGGTAACAAATAGAGTTAAGAATTAACTTTCTAAAGGGAAAGCAACAAAAATTCTGCAACAAAAACTCAGACCTATTAAAAAGGATTTTCTCTTTATTTTTTTTTTTCACCCTGACTTTCAATAGGCCTTGGGTTTCTTAGCCTGGCAGAAATGAACACGTCAGCTTTCATTGCAAATCACTGCCCAGCTAAAATGGGATTTTGAAAAGATGTGCCACCTTTTTCATTAATAATAACATCAAATTCTTTTTTTTTGGTTTGCTTTATAGACATATCCTTCTCAGTTCCACAAATCATTTCTTTGTGACTATGGATCTAAAAAGAAAAGACTGAAGAAGACTGAATTCTTCTCCTCTGTCACTATGAATTACATAAATATAAGATATAGAAAGTCTTTCTGCCTTAAATACCAGTAAATCTCTTCCAAAAATCTGATTCCAAGAAAGCAAAGGAGAAAAAGTCAAAGCCAGGAAACAAGGAAGAAAGGATGGAGGGAAGAAAGGAGGAATGGAGGTGGGGAGAGAGGGAGCAATACCCTCTATATGAATAAATCTAAACATAAAAAGAAGTTACAGAAACAAGTATACCAAAAGACTCAATTCTCAAGAAAAAGTTGTTAATTCAACCTATTAGCTTACTTACAAGCCACTTTTATTATCAATAATGCATGATTCAGAAACCAGGATAATATTAAAGCTCAAACCTTATGATTTTGCATAATTTGCCACCATGGGAAGTTGGTGCACTGCAGCATTGACAAGGCACAGATGGGCTGAACCTTAGTATAACCCCAACAATTAGCTTCTCGTAGGATATATGAGTTATCTATGGTTCTCATGGATTGCCTTTTTGTCTTCATCAGCATTTGTCTGCGGTTTACAGGGACCGATTAATATATGGCATTTGTATTTCACAGGCACAGCCATCAGGCTGTCACTTTTGCCTCTAGGTAAACATATGCAGTTTGAGGCAATTGTTCTTTATAATTTCCATACCAGCCTCTGATTGATGGAATGCCAGAGCTATAAAATCTTGTTAGTAAAACAAAAACTGGGTCCAGGTGTTTGTGATTTTTTATGATTTTGACTTTCAAGGTCAAAGCGCTACCTTTGTAGTCAGGCTTCCACACAGCTCAAGGGAAAACTGGTGAGTCCAATGGAAAGTACCAGAGTCTTTCTTCTCATGAATCACAGAGCAGCAGCCTCGGACCCCCTGCTGGAAATGCAGAATCTCAGGCTGGGCTCCATACCTGCCACATCAGAATCAACACTTCAGCAACTTCCTGGGATTTGGGGTGTACTTTAGTGTTTGAAAAGTCAGCTAGAAAGATTGCCTTCTAGTATGCAATACATTCCAGCAGTTTAAAGCCATTCAGGTGGACTCTGAGAACAGCCCCTCCCAACCCGAATCTTAAGTCGTTTTAACTATGTCAGCTGTGTTGATGGATTAATCTCACATACGTAATCCGATACCAAATGACTTTGTGTATTCAGTTCTTAGAACCACTCTGCCAATTAATTACCCAGGCTGATTTTGATTTTAAGTTCCTTTGACTTAATTTACACAAACAAAACAAAACTTTTACATTCAGAAAATCTCAGGAGCCAGCATATGTGGGAATAAACCCAGTAATCAGGTGGGCCTCAAAGTTACTTAAATGTATTACTATTTAATGATGTGTGCATTTAAATGATGAGTTTACTTATTTTTTTGTAAAGGGCCAGATGGTAAATATTTGAAGCTCTATGCACCAACAAGCAATATAACTTCATTTGTATCCAAATTTAGTATTCCCTACATTAAAGGGCAGAAGTCATTGTTAGGTCTTGGCCATACAAAAAAAGGCAATGGTCAGGATTTCATTCGTAGGCTACAGTTTGCTGATCTATGATTTGGGTGAGCAATCTAAAATGTAGAGAATGAGGGTCTGAGACCTAAGAGATAGCATTCTGGAACAGGATCCAGGAGCCACTTCTATATTTTTCCTGTAGATACAGCAAATCTATTTGTCACTGTAGTCCTAGCCCCTGCCAAGGCTTTGGTCTGGTGAGGCCAAGAGGCAACATGACATAGTTCTATGATTCTGAAGAGAAAGGGTAACGATAACATGGATTTAGTTACCATGTATTATTGCATTAGTAATGAGCATGTGCCTCTTTGATACTCTAAGGAAGTAAGTCTCCACTCAACAAAGGAAAAGTCTTCTTCTAAAATAGGGAATAAACTTACAGGACACTCTGCAACATAAGGTAGTAAGAATGTTTTTTTTTAATTTTTTTTAACGTTTATTTATTTTTGAGACAGAGAGAGACAGAGCATGAACAGGGGAGGGGCAGAGAGAGAGGGAGACACAGAATCTGAAACAGGCTCCAGGCTCTGAGCTGTCACCACAGAGCCCGACGCGGGGCTCGAACTCACGGACCGTGAGATCATGACCTGAGCCGAAGTCGGACGCTTAACTGACCAAGCCACCCAGGCGCCCCAAGAATGTTTTTTAAAAAGCCACTTTACATACTGAATAGACTAACCATACCAAAGATTAATGACTGAGATTTTGTTCAACAGTATAGCTAAGAAATTCCTAATTTTGCATTTTCTTTTTTTCTAAGAAATGTTCTGCAACTTAATTAAAGAGAGGCCCTAAAAAGGTTATGTTCAAGGTTCAGGGGGTGTGCTGTGCAACTGCCCTTTATTATCTTAAAATAGTTACTTGATCTGTGTGTGTGCATGCACTTTCAACAATGCTACTGCTTTTTTTTAAAAATTTTTTTAATGTTTATTTTTGAGACAGAGACAGAGCATGAACAGGGGAGGTTCAGAGAGAGAGGGAGACACAGAATCCGAAGCAGGCTCCAGGTTCTGAGCTGTCAGCCCAGAGCCCGTCGCGGGGCTCAAACCCACAGACCTTGAGATCATGACCTGAGCCGAAGTCGGACGCTTAACCAACTGAGCCACTCAGGCGCCCCCAATGCTACTGCTTTAATGCTACCAACAGGAGTGTCCTGCTTGGGAGTAGTGGGGTGCTAGGCTCAGGGTGAGTGTGGACCATGAGGGGAAGATGAAGACTATAAGCCTGGAAGGAAAGAGGGTAGGCCTGGAGGCCAAGCTCAGGAACCCCTCAGATTTACTTCTGGAAATGGATAGATACCATAAATGAGTCATGGTAAGCTATGACCATGCCACCAATAAGATTAAGAAATTCTTAATTTCTGCCCATCAGAGTTAAGGTCTACTTTCTGGTATCCTTCTGGCTCTTTGTGGATGCAATCAGTTCTGATTCATGAAGGTTAAGAATTTGCTCTTGAAGAGTTTGTACTTGTTAACATTCTCTCTAGCATACTTCTGGAAAAACAGCAGAGACTCAATGCACCCGTCTCTTTATGGCTGGATGTTTTTGCTGTGGCAGGGTGGAGTGGAGTAGAACATAAAGCCTGTGACGTGGGAGTGGCCCTGTGAGCTTTGTGCTTTAACTTTCTTTTTTCATTTTTTTTTTCATTCTTCATTTTTTAATGTTTATTTATCTCTGAGAGAGAGAAGGACAGAACATGAATGGGGAATGGGGCAAAGAGAGAGGGAGACACAGAATCCATAGCAGGTTTCAGGCTCTGACCTGTCATCACAGAGCCCGACATGGGGCTCAAGCTCTTGAACTGCGAGATCATGACCTGAGCCGAAGTCAGACGCTTAACCGACTGAGCCACCCAGGCGCCACTGTCCTTTAACTGTAGATGTTAGTTTTAGGGGCTACTGAAAACTCACTTTCCCACCCACACCCTTGGCAAACATTGCTAATCCATCACAGCACAAGGTGCTGAGCTTAAGCGCTCTCAGACCGCAAATCATTTGATCCGGCATTAAAGAAGAAACCTATAGTCATCCCTTGTCTGTAGACACATTTGCGAAGCATGGTGCTTAGTACTAAGAGCAAAGACAATACTGCAGGCATTAGGAATGTGAATTTGACTACTGTATCAACTCTCCTATCCTGTGTGTCAGTAACCTAAAACGAGATACTGGTGGAACCACATATAAAACCACAGATCTCAATAATCCAATGAAGAATGATCCAGCTTCCTCAGGAAGTCCTGCTTTATGCTCTCTGGGGTCCAGTGGTGCCCTGCTGTCAGCGTATGCTACTTCTAGGTTGGTTTGCCTAATGTCCACTGAGAAGCAACTAATAGGGCCTTTCTATAAGTACAGCATTATGCACAAAAGTCTAATTTTTTGCAAAGATTCCTTAGGTTCTGTTAAGGTGCCTATTGCCTAAATCATCTTGGGAACATCCCATTAGCAGATTTCTTGGCATTTAGTCTAAAAATTGCTAATACCAGATACTTAACTGTGATGTAAGAGAGCAGGGCTCTCTTTCTCACATGTCTGAATTCACAAGCCTATTAGTGGAAACTTTATATTCCATAGTGGAAGGAAATAGGGAGATGATGAATAAGAAAAGGTTTGGGTTCTGTTAAAATATAATATCCCAGAGCTTTTCCAGGGAAGGTGGCAAGAAACATGTCTGTGTTGGCTGTCATTCCAGGGAGCATGACATTAATTTTACTTTCTGCTAGTCAAGATATGTTTATTCTGTTTAAGTCAATTTATAGGCACCTGATGTGCATCTACAAGGTGTACAGGAAACACATAAAAGTGCATTTTTCCCTTTGCTTCAGAATCCCCGAGTCAGCTATTCCTTCCCTGGCCCCGTTTGTCTGCCCAACTCCGTCTTGTCGATAGCTGGTTGCTAAACGTTCATCCAATTTGGGCTCAGCCATTTCACGTCTGGCTGCCGGAATATTGTGACCTGGCATTGGACTGTCTATTCTGTCTTCAACTGCCATCGTTCAGGAAATTATTTCTAATTTTCTCCCAACACCTCCAACTACCAATGTCTCAAAACCTAAGCTGAGAAGTAACCACCTGGGCCTCATTTCTAATCCCTTAACCAAACAGGAGAAATAAACGATGAGAAGCCCTAATGGCTTTTGACTGAGTCCATGAGTTTCAGCATCATCTCCACGGATCTCAGAAGGCTTCCAACACTTTCATTTCCAACACAAACGGGAAACCCTTCAGATTTCACTTTTTCCTGGCAGAGCTAGGTAATTTCTATACTCAAAGGGATGGTGTCCTTCACAATTCCACCACCTTCTTTGGTTCTGTGGTGCTGAAATCTAACCAAGAATTATGGGCCAACTCTGGTCAGACATTGGGCATATCTGCACAGAAATCCCGGCACAAAGTCACAACACTTTGCCTGAACTCACTCAGCAAAGAGAGTACACCAACAGAATCCAGTTACCAGCAACGAAAGCCAGGGAAGGGGACTCTGCCATCAATGAGAGTAAAGTCAGAGGAAATTAGGCGTCAATACTGACTGGCTCAAAGGACAGACTGGGAAGACAAGAGCAGGGGGAAAACTCTTCAAATTGCCTTTCAGCTTTCTCTAAAAAAAAAAGAAAAAAAAGAAAGAAAGCAATTGTTATTCAAAACCCAAGTTATAGAAAAGAAAACATAAACTAAACAGCTGTTCTTTCCCATCATAAAAGGATATCATAGCCAGTTATCTCCACCATGAGCAGCAGGTAATATACATTTCTAACACTTCCTTGGCCACACCCACATTTTGAAGATTATTTACTTTGGGCAGAATCCTCATATTGTTTATACTTTTGTCTCCGGCTTTGAAACTAAAAATCTCATGACCATCTGGAAATTCTGTTATGTCTTTCTTCTAAGAGGCATTCTCCCATGTAAGTTATTAATATATTACACTTGACAAATAATTACCTCTTACTTTGTGCCAGGTATTACTCTAGACATTTGGTATTCAGAGTGAATAAAACAAAGATCCACGTCTGCATGGAGCTTACAATCAAGTCAAGGGGAGGGAGAATGGAGAGTAGGAGAGAAAAACTACAATCAGTTGAAATAATAAATCAGTAAATAATGCAGTATCGTACAAGACGATCCACACCAGAGTCAGGGTAAGGAGAGTGCAAAGAGTAGAGAAAAAGACGGTGTTGCAGATTGTAGGAACCCATCTTTCCTCTGAGCCCATAGCACTGTGCAGTTCTTATTTCTACCTACCTCTTATTTTTTTTCCCTATCAAAATCCTTATCAAGGCAGCTTAGCAAAGTGGTTAAGCACCTGAATTTGGAATCAAACCTAAGATCTAATCCTTGCCCACTAGCTATGAGCTGTGAACTAATAATTTTGGCAAGTTATTTAGCATCTCTAAACCTTAGTTTCTACCTGTCATTTGTGGTTTTGTGAGGGGTAAAGGAAATTTTTTTTAATTGGACCTAAAGTAACATCTAGACATATTAAGCACGAAGTACATGGTATATAGTATTGCCTTCTACATACAAAGTATTCTGTGCTCTTAGTGATTTGTCCACCTGCCAGAGATCGTCCTCCTCTCAGAGATCGGCAGAGTTCCTGAGAACAGGTCTGCATCCACAGTAGCAGCACCTAACAGCAGAAACCCTGAGTTCATAAAAGAAGACACACCTTCTAACCCAAAATCTGGGTTTTGGATTTCTTCATCAGTAACATGAGAACTCACTAATAAATATTTAACAAACTGATAAAACAAAATTAAGGTATTAAAACTCCGTTATGCAAGATAGATGCTCAAGAAATGTTTCCTGAGTTGAGTCAGCAAAGACTCAAGGACGATAATGGATTTGACTGGAGAGTATTTTCCTGATAAACAGCTGAAGTTTGTTCTCTGGAGAGAAAAGCGGATTAGACCTTGATAGTCTTCACATCTTCTCTGGGATGACAGTGATTCTTTAAAGAAGTCTCTAAGATAAGACTTTGAAAGTGGCTCCTTTGCTACAGCGTGTGGATAAAAAGTTGCCCTGTAACTTCCAGTAAAAGAAAAAGGAATATGATGAATGCCCTCGCCCAGTCTCCTTTTCCCTAAACCCAAGATAAGGTTCCAGGATGCCATAGAGTGCTAATCCGCCCTGTGAGATTAATAGAGGGAAAAGTGTGTAAATGCCGGTTTCTGGTCCTCTCTTTTAAAACAAAGTGGAATTTCATAGACAATAAAATAGTGCTTCCTGTATGACTCTCTACCACTCTCTTTGGTAAACTAACCTAGGGTTTCTTTTTTCTCTGCAGCCCAGATGCTGCCTCGTGACTGTATGTCTGTGAGCCACTTCCAGATGGACCCCCAAAGTTCTTACCACTGCAATTGCTATTACAGGCTCATTGCTGCTGGCAAGTCTATCAGAAAATAAAAATATGTTATGGAAGTTAATAATAGTCTGTCACCTTCCCAGGAGAGTAACAGCTGTGTAACATACCCAATAATGGACTAAAACTTAGAGTACAAGGAGCTTCATCACCATGTAATTGAAAGGAAACGACATGGACAGGGCAGGAAACATTCCTGGGTAAGCAACACATCTAACAAGAAAAAGCACTGGGGGAAAAATCACTATAAATCATGTAATTTAAAAATTGTCTTTCTTTTCCAGAGGGAGGCTGTAGTTTTGATTATATTTTTTAGAATATAAGAGTTCTCCAATTAACATGTATCATTGTGTGTGGCTAATATTTTAAGCTGATGACCCACTTGTATATCTTTGCTTAATTCTTTGTTTTTATCATGCTTCCTAAGAGGGCTATTCATACATTTTCTGGTTTACCTTCTTTCCAGGCATATGGAGGGATTGTATTTTCTTGACTCCTTTGAGGTTAGGCATGGCCATGGGACTTGTTTGGTCTATGAAATGTAAGTGAAAATAACATACATCCCTTATGAAAAGTTGTAAAAGCAAATCCCCCAAAATATCTGGTACCTTTGTCCAAAACAGTGTGTGATAGAAGCTTCCAGCCATCTATGTTAAGGGTTCTTAAGAAAATAGAAAGATAGAAACAGAAGACAGAAATTCTGTCATCCTTGTTTCCTACACATTAACAATGAACAGAGCTCTATCAATAGACCTAGAACAAGCATGAGAACTAAGCTTTACTTGGTGTTTGGCCACTGAGATTTGGGGCTTGATGGGGATCACGGCATCAGGTAATGAATCCTGATTGATAAAGAGGCTTAATAATTAATTTTAAGCAATTGATTTTAGAGCACTTAACGTGACCTTGGTGATGGCCTGTGCATCAGTGGTTTTAAGTTCAAAGTTTTCAGTAAAAGATAGCAAAGATTACAGCATGTCTCCAGAGTTCTCTGCTCTGAATAGTTTTGAAGCAGAACACGTGATAAGATAAAGAACCCATTTCCATAAACGGCCAGGAATAAAGAGCATCCCTCGGCTCCAACCTCTGACAATGGTGTATTCAGTTCAAAACACATGTCTTAAACCACATCAATTCAGTTTCACATCTTTGGTGATGGACAATAACTAATCAGGAAAGCCCCTTTGTTGGGGCTGCACTGTGGGAAGAGACAAAAACACTGAGTGTATGTTGGGTTCTAGGTTCCTCCCGTGAAGCCCTGGCTTTCAGTGATTCATAAAATAAAAGGAAGAGAGACAACTCATCGAGGTGCACACTACGAAGGGTGAATCTGATTATGTGGATGATACATCGATAGGATATTTAGGAAAAGGCAAGAAAGCAAAGGAAAGGGCTTGAGTCAAGAAAAAGGATTTTAGAAAAAACGTATTTCAATTATAATAATACCACCTCCAAACAAACAAACAAACAAACAAACCCCGAAACATTACCTTTTCTCACCTGAACAGATGGAATAAGATTTCTATTACGAGTTTAAAGAGAAGAGGTAATCGTCTCACACATGACCTAACCTGATGGAACTTAGGAGGGCATAAATACTAGTTATCAAAAGAACATATGCCTTAAAGCAACTTAAAACATCACTGTCTTTGTGGGGAAATGGAGTGTGGGGACATTTAAAAACAGTTCACTAACCTGTGGTTCAGTTGCAAGCACCTGTAAGTTTGAAAAGAAAACTTCTTGATGCTAGGGAGGGGATGCAGCATTACTTCTCACTGTTTTACAAAAGAACTATGTCTAGGAGTTCAAGCGATGCTGTGACAATCCCCATGGGGCAGTTATGTTACCCCCTTACAGTTTCTCAGGAGGAAGAATTAAGTGTCTCATATCGATAGTTCCTATATGTGTCTCCTTATTAACATTCAGAATTGGGAATTTTATCTTATAATTACTCCAGGAAGTAATTCTCAGAAGCTGATGACTTAGACGATAAAACAAATATGTTTTGCAATTTTGTTTTTGCGATTTTGTATTTACTTTTGTGTAAATATTTTTATGGGAATGACATAATTCTCATAAAACCTCATGTCGTTTCATTACATCTAATTTGAGCTCTCTAATGTTATAGAAGGCTTCTTTAAAAATGCTTTTATGAAAATATATAAATTTGCATGTTGATTTATACATCAGAAATCCACCTACCCTATTAAAAAAAATACTTCTAATGGTCTGCATGGCTAAATGGAATTTAAAATAAACCCCCCAAATATCTGGTAACTTTGCCCAAAACAGTATGTGATAGACGCTGCCAGCCATCCATGTGAAGGGTTCATGAAACATAGTTTAAAATTATATGAATTTTATGTTAAAATAATATCACCACCAAACTTTAATGAGCACAAATTAGCTACTAAAATTTTTGTGCCATGAAGGCTCTTAGAATTCAATTAGCACAAACTTCCATACATTTGACTTGATGATCTAGACTTAGGATGTGCATTACACATAATTTCTTCCACTAATGAAATAACAAGCATGCTTTAGACCTGGTAGAAGTCTTTTAATGAAGTGTGTGACTTCCTGACATGCTTTGGTGTGTGCTTTACGAATATGGAAGAACGGATTGTAAACTCCACCAAGCAATCTTTAGTCAAAAGGGGGCAATCAAAATTTTAAAGCCTGATCTGGTGCAGCATACTGGCATAAAATTAATAGTGACAGCCCTAATGAAATCCTTTAATACGATGATCAAAAAGAGCCTATGAAATAAAGTACACATATAATCTAAAAATGCGTTCTTAGCCCTGGAGAAATGAAGGTTAGGAAAATGTTCTGAGTTCTTCAAACTTCTTTTCACTAATAATAGCTCACACCTGTACAGGCATTTTAACTTTTACAAAGCACTTTCATAACTTCCACCTAATTGTATCCTTACACCATCTCTGTCAAGTGGTCATGGGGTGAATCACTGTTCCCACTTGTCATCAAGGAAACTGCTTCCAAAAGCAATTTTTCAGGGACTTACTCAAGGCCAAGAAAATCACTGGGAGACTAGCCCTGGAAACTATATTATGTAACTTCAAATCCAGGCCTGTTCCACATAGACAAAACAACTCCAATGAATAATAATACCTCCTGCTGGTGATAACCATTCTCACAAAGAAGACTGTACTCTGTTCTGTGAAACAGCATTTCAAGAAAGAAGAAACTTGACATGGTTTAGAGACAAATAAGAAAGATGGTTCATGTATGAGAAATACACTATGGCGGGATAGTGCCCTGAAACTGATTTGTTGGGATGTTTTAGCCTTGTGAGCAAAAGACTAAGCAAGGACTTACTATCATTAACCAACACCATACAGCTTTTTCTGTTTAAAATTTAAGACAGAATGGCAAGGTATATCAGAAGATAAGGTCATGTTGGGTTGCTAAGAATATCCTAAGATGAGAATTCCCAGATGCCAGTACTACCAGGTGATTTATGCAGATCTGTTCCTGAGAGATTGTTAAGGCTGGGTACAGAGTGCCGCCAATTTGGGTATGAAAGACTCCAAAGGCAAAAGGATACATTTGGGAATTCTCTACCTTTGATGGTTCACCTCCATCATCTCTAAAAAAGACTTGAGTCTAAATGGAATGGAGCCTTTCTTGAGTCACACTGAAGTTTGGTTACTCTACTTTGCATACAGAGATAGTCTTTCAGAATTTACAGAAGTCTCAGAAACGATCCCAAACCAACAGGGACATATAGAATCTGCACACATTTCTATCCATACGTGTATACATAAGGTAAGCATACATAAGACAAGTTGAGAGTACTAAACCAGTTCTCTATGTTTGTGTTGAGCTGGGAGCATAGCATGGCAGCTGAGTACATGTCCATGGCATTCACATAAGTTTCAAATGCTCATAACTATAGTGACCAATAATTCCAAACGTACTTTATACAAAGTAATTTTTAAAAGATAGTGTCAACTTATTCTGAAAACAAAAAAAAAATTAAAAAATCAAAGACAGGTCACATGGTTTTCTAACTCTAAGCATCATCATCTTGACTAACTGCCAAGAGACAGCCGGTAAATTCAGGCATTATCATATATAGCTCATAGAATATATATAAGGACATATTATACGAGGAACAATTTGAAGATGGCTATAAGATATGTTGAAAATGACCAATCTACTCTTTGGAATCAGATGTGTGAGGCAATTTATCATACATGTGATTATATAAAATGAACTTAAAAATAGCTTTGAAGTCAATTTCCAATGGGAATTCTTTACTATATAACTTGTGCATCCCCTTAATTACATGACTAAAAGAATAAATCCTGTTCGAAGATATTTCTGTACTCAGTAACTCAGATCTTAACTGAGTTCCAAAGAAAAGTTAAAATGTTGGTTGACTGCCTGATTTGCTAAGTCCAGTAATGATTATGACTTGGCTCTCTATTCTCCTCTAACTTGAGCATTCTTCCTATTCATCTTCATATATTGTACCTATAGCAAGGGTATATTGGATTAGAAAATGTCCCCAAAAAAGTATTCTTTTCACTCTAAGATGCTATCAATACTACGATTCACCACCAGTTTAGTCAACAGTGGCTTTGTTTTGATTTTATTTGGGCGATGGACATTGAGCTAGACATTTCACAGCAATAAATTATAGTAATTATTAGTTTTACTCACACTCTACAGATGCTCCAAGATCTCCTACAGAAGTTTCTTCTATTTCCCTGTGTAGCCTACCATTTGTCCAAGCAATCTGTATAACAGAAGTCCCAAAGAGCTGGTCTGGTAATGGCAGAGTCCTCTATGGAAAGCAAGGAACAAGAACAAAGTTAGTCAGCAATGCCAGAATCTTCTTTCAGAGATGGATGAAGGCAAGAATAAGAGTACTCAAGCACTCATACATTCTGTCTGTCCTATCCCTGTGAGGGCTGGTCTTATATACGCCATGTAGACTGTGATACAGAAGACAAACCCAGTCACTATCCCTCAGAGCTCAGAATCTAGGCTTTGATAATTACTAACTATGGTGCATCCAGAGAATGAAATATAACTTAGTTCATATTTGAATGTGATGATGGGAAGGCATGGAGAATGTTGGTCAAGGAAATCTTCTCTGAGTAAGATTTATACTGGGATTTTAGAGAGATTCAATTGGATGGTGAGGTGCTAACTATTCCAGAGAGAGGAAACACCACATATGACCATAAGTTTCAAATGACCTTCAAGGAATTGAGTGCCATTGTAGATACCCACAAATGCTTATCAACTGAGAAATTACTCCTGGAAGCAAGAAATCTATTATTCACAGGTATGCATTGGCTATTGAACCCCTTTTCAGTAATGGTCTTTGAGCTTCTCTGATTTTCAGGCTCTAAAAGCTTCCTTTCTCCCTGATGCACATTTGCTCCATTTATATTGGCTCTAGGCTCTGTTCCCTATCAGCATCTGTGACAATTCTTGTAACAATCACAGCGAACCAAGCAGGTGACTAGTATAGTAGATATAACATAATCTTTGTGGAGCCAACCAGGCCCACATTCACTCCAGGTTCTACAGGGATGTCTGCTGGGGGCAGGGGCAATTGGAAGAGGAAAGAAAGTATATGAGTTGGGATGCAGGAAGATGAAATCGAAGAGGCAAAATGTTGATAACCAATGAAGTTCTGAGTGAGGGGACACAAAGGTTCTTTATGTTCTTCTCCCTGCTTTTGTGTGTCCTTGAAAAATTCCACAGTAAAAAAAGATTTTTAGAAATCTACTTTCCATCACATATGAGTAGTTTAATCCTGGGTAAGTTATTTACCTCCTCTGAATCCCAATTCTTCAACTTAATAAATAAGGGAAATGTTCACCTCATGGAGTTCATGTCAAGATTAAATGAAAAAATAGAAAAGGACTAAAAAGGACGGGGGACAGGGTCCCTATGAACTGCTACAAACATCAGTGCCCTTTAAGTTTACCAATTAAAGACCCAGAACCAATGCCAAACTTACAGCCCTCTAGCCCTGGCTCTGGGTCCTAAAACTTCTCTATTCTTAGTGAACACATGAAACACCTGAAGACCTTGTCAAAATACAGATTCCAATTCAGTTCATCTTGGGGAGTCCCAAGATAGTGAATTTCTAATAAGCATCTAGGCAATGCTGAAGCCACTGGACTACAGATCATACATACTCTATGAACCAAGCCCTGACTTCTGTTTTATTTCTGAGACGAAGTGTCCAATTTTACCCTCTTCTAATTGTTGGATTTCTGTCTTATTCTCCTGTTGTGAGCCCCTGGCTAGGTAACTCCCCAGAATTTTAATCCCTTGAGGACTGAGGTCCCTAGACACAGGCTGACAATCACCCTCCAAGTCTACAAACTTGTTCTTAACCTCAGGAACAGAAGTTTCTCTCAACAAGGCCCCAGACTCTGATTTCTTTTATGGATCCCTGAGGAATTTCTGCTTCCAATGTTGTTATGTTGCCTTAATCACCTCATCATTCCTACATGAAGCTCTCTTCCTTAGACTACACCGGGCACCAAATGGTTCTCTGGAGAAGCACTGGCTATCTTGGCACAGTGTGGACGTGCCCAGTGGAAAATCTTCCAATTGCCTGCATTTGGATGTGTCCCTTCAGTGTTTCTTTCTCAACCCCAGTTGAGAGTTTCATATCCAAATTCTTTCCATTAATAATCTCCCCACCAACATTTTCAGGCAGCCAATGCTTTCACACCCCTCTATAGCAAGAGAAACCTTTCAATACTAGAAGAGGAGAAAGATGCTTGAACCCATCAAATGTGTGCAATCAGTAATGTGTTTCTTTGTAAGCAGATGCTTTATTCAAAAGCAGCCTTCAATGAGTGAACATGAAACTTTTGTCAACTAGTTTATGCAGAACTCTAGAACAAGGTTCAGAATTATTTTTTCTAATCTACTCATTATCAACATCCTTGTAACTTTCGGAAGAGTTGGATGTATAAATTCTGAAAACTTGCTAGGGAAAGAAACTCCACAGCCCTGTTACTTGTAGGTAGATTATAGGATTATATTCTGGCAAGGTTAATGAAAAGAGTCATCTGTTTTATATACATATTTTCCATCCCCCCCAAGAACAATCTCAAAAGCTATTAAAAATCATGACAAAAATCAAACATTGAGAATAATGCATTCATGTTTAAACATGACTTTTCCAATTGACAGGAGTAACCTTGACGAGCTGCCACCCATCAACGCTTTCTAAACTGATAGGGGTATTCCACATCTTTCTTTCAACACTAAAAGACAGTTTGCAAAATTATCAACTCACAGTAAGCTTGGAAAGAAGTTTCTCATCCTAATAAAACAGTATGTCTTAAGGTTTGTGCAAACTCAATGCTCATGAATAGTTAAAAGTGCTTTGCATATAACTCACACCTGCTCTTAAGACTTACTTCCGTGCATATTTTTCCTCTTTCCTGAAGCTTTATTTTACTGTTAGAGTTTATTTCTTGTGTTTTTGTCTTGCTTTACTTTCATTTCAGACTCCCAGGGCGTACAATAGATCACATGATTTAGGCTCTAAGTTTGTCAGCAACTGCTTTCTGAAAAGTAAACTATAAATTTAAGTAGTAGTGATAGATATTCACTGGGTTTTATCTACTCTGAATTCATTTCTTCATATTCTTTGGAGGAAAAAAAATTGCAATTACACCCTGATAAAAGGCTGTTTCTGATCCCATCCTTGAAGACATCTTTGGGGCCTGGCTGCTGTTGCCTCTACCCTCAGCTATATATGACTGGGCTTGACTTGCCCACAGTGATTAATCCAGAACCTACTGGGCTTCAGGGAGACAGGTAAGTGCTCTTTCCTGATCTTGAACATGAAAGAATATAAGCTAGAACTACTTCAGCCACCTTGCCATCAGGAAGGAAGGGCATATCAGAGATTTTGACCAAGGCAGAGAAAGTGGAAGTGAAAGGTGGAGAGGGAGCCTGAGAGTTGCCAGAACTCCTGGCCTGAGGCAAGCCCTATGGCTGATTCTTTAATTACCTGGATCAATAAATCCCATTTTTGCTTAAGCCAGCTTAAGTTGGGGTTCTACCACATAAAGTCAAGAGGAATACTAATGAATGCAGTATGTTAAATGAGCTAGAATGAAGAGATTGAGAATATACAAGAAATACAATCCTTCCCATAGACAAAATCTTCAATTACCAGTGTGTAGAGAACGTGGAAAAATCTTATCATTATGTGTGAATATTATTCCTTTCACAATTAAAAAAAAATTTTTTAAACTTTTATTTATTTTTGAAGGAAAGAGAGACAGAGCATGAGCAGGGGAGGGGCAGAGAGAGAGGGAGACACAGAATCCAAAATGGACTCCAGGCTCTGAGCTGTCAGCGCAGAGCCCCATGCAGGGCTCAAACTCACAAACCGCGAGATCATGATCTGAGCTGAAGTCAGTCGCTTAACCGACTGAGCTACCCTAACACCCCTATTCCTTTTCACAATTTTATCTCTATGAGCCAAAGGTCTTTTCAATGGTCTAAAAGGCAAGCTAATTTTTTGGTATCATTTAGACATATACACATTAGTTATAAAAACAGAGTATGTGGAAATCACATCAACACAGACCATATAAACACATTTTTTGGAGGGTAATTACAAGTTAAAAATGTCATTTCTATTTAAAGATTTTACCTATAATCAAAAGAAGAGTTGGGCTAGTATCAACTTTTTGAACACTAACTCTCTCACAATTAATCTTTTTTACTTTGTAAATATATTTCATCTGCTAGCCAGTAAGTTTTCATCAAAATATTTTACATGTATTGTTTAGGCCTCATTTTAAAAAAATAAGAGAGGGAGGTGCCTGGGTGGCTCAGAGCCTGGAGCCTGCTTTGGATTCTGCGTCTCCCCCTCTCTCTCCCCCTCCCCTGCTCATTCTCTGTCTCTATCTCTCAAGAAGAAATAAACTTAAAAAAAAAAACCGTTTCCTTAAATTATATTATCTAATAGTGGAGGACAAGTTCCATGTTAGAAGTAGAACTGCTGAAAATTATGACTGGCTACTCTTCGCTATCAGCCTAATTAGTAGATTGTATCTAAATTTACACTTCATTTTCAACTCACTGATTGTGCAGCTATTTCCATTTTGGAGCTTTTATCACTGGATGAGTGTTGATCCAAATTTTAAAAAAGTAAATCCCCTTTAATAAGAGTTTCCTCTAAGGGGTCTTTATTCTCTAATATTCTATGATTCTGTAATTTTGATGATGGCAATGTCTGAATAATACATTCTCTGGGAAACAAGGTCATTTAAATCCCAAAACTGCCCTTGAAAAAACCACTTCAAAAATTATGAAAAGCAGTGGTAGTAAGAGTCAAGTAATTCAACTGGCAAGCTGTAAACTGCAGTTGAAGGGTAAGGGTGTCAGGAAAAACAATCCCCAGCTTTATCCTAACAGAACCATAGGAGCAATGTTACAGAGCATGGCCTAGCCTTGGATGCTGGAATAATGTCATGACAAACTGTAGCGCAGGGCAAGAAGCTGAAGATCACTAGGTCAAATCTTCTGTCTTCATTGATAAATGAACCGAGGGCCAGGAAAAAGAAATTACTTGCTCATGACCATAGAACTAGTGAGAGGCAGAGCCTGTTCTCAAAACCAGCTCTTCTCGATTCACTCCATGCACATGCTCTTTCTCTAACACCCTTGGCCAACCTGAGACAACTCCTTCCCCTCCTTTCTCCTTATTCCCATCAGTTATTTCATGCTCTCTGCCTGAACCGAGCAGGTCTTCTTTTCTCTACCATCTCTTTATAAAGTTTCCATCTGGGAAATTCCCCAAGATACACACTTTGCCTTTCATATCTGAAATAACTTTAGCTGTTATTAAGTAACATGATAGCATGATACACACATGCATGTGTTTTTAATAAATCCATTTGTTTTCTGTATGATTTCTACCAATGGTAACAATGTTACCAATGTAGTGAATTTAAAATAATCTCCTTCATTTACAGATTTATTAGTATAATCTTGGCACAAAGAATAAAGGAAAATATTTTGCCTGGTTCACAAAACACTGTTTTAATGGAAATGTGGACCCTCACCGGTTCAATGTGATAGCAGTTTCTGGAAATGCTTTTTCTAAGCATTTTACAAGTTCTGATAAGTAACTCTAAACTTAACATTGAAATCGTTCTCAAAACCCCAATAATTTAGTTCTCAAAACTCAATAGTTTAGTTGAAACTATTAAAGGGTGCCAAGAAAATGAATTTAGAGGCTGAGTATTAATTTTTTTAAATAATTTTTAGGACATGCTGATAAAAATGATCTTGATGGTTTTGTGGCTGAGACTTTAAAGTCAGAAACAGGATAATCATAATGAACTGAAATTGAGTCAAATGTTCTTGAGTAGTGTGTTTCCAAAAGAATTGAAAGATATGATACATTTTAAGTTAATCCATAATATCTCTAAACATATATTATTTATCTACACTGAAGATGTCCTCTGAGGCACAAACATAATTGAGTTCAGTGGCAGTTGTGAAGGCAGATGTTTCCTAATGGGCTGACACCAAGAGCAATCATTACACGTGCAGTGAATTACATAATACACAGACTATCCTAATCCGATCTTTTTGAATTACTCATCAACTAGCTCTTTTGAGTACTTCATATGCTTTTGTCTTCATTTTGTAATTAAAAAACACATGCATGCTACAAATGAGAAGCACATTTCATGTTTCCAAATAATCCTAGGGGGAAAAAAACCACTCATTATCTTCTAATCATTTCATTCTATCATGTTGTCCAATTTTCCTACCTTGGTTTACTTTGGGAATGATAAAAGGTGGAGAGGCTGAGAATCTATCCCATGCTTAGGTCTTTAGTTTTTCAATATTTTAAGTTTTAAATTTAATTTAAGTATAGTTAACATACAGCATTATATTAATTTCATGTGTGCAACATAGTGATTCAACAAGTCTATACATTATTCAGTGCTCATTGTGATAAGTGTACTCTTTAATCCCCACCACCTACTGCACCCATCCCTCCGCCCTTCCCCTCTGGTAACCATCAATTTCTTCTCTATAATTAAGACTCTGTTTCCTGGTTTATTGGTTTTTTTCTCCTTTACTTGTTGTGTTTTTTTTTTTTTGGCTGTGTGTTTTTTAAATGTCACAAGAGTGAAATCATATGGGATTTATTCCATTATATACGTATAGCACATCTTTTTTTAATCCACTCATCCTATCGATGGTGACTTGGGTTGCTTCCATAATTTGGCTCTTGTAAATAATGCTATGATAAACATAGGAATTCATGTGTCCTTTTGAATTGGTATTTTTATATTTTGGGAGCAAATACCCAGGAGTGCAATTACTAGATCGTAATGTAGTTCTATTTTCAACTTGCGGAGGAAAGTTTTCCACGTTGGTTGCGCCAGTCTGCATTTCACCAATAGTGCAAGACACTATTGGTGAAGGAGCACGAGGGCTCCTTTTTCTCCACATCCTTGCCAATACTTGTTGTTTCTTGGCCTATGCTTATCTCTTGACCATGACTCATATACTGTCCAGGATATACTGTCCTTTCTTATTTAGAAGGTTCCTTACTGTATACTATTTATAAAAACATATGAATAAATAAACCCTTTCAGCCAATGTTTCCAAAACCATGCAGGTTGCTATATTCCTGTGGCTAGGTAACTACCAGAAAAAGTGTACTGTGTGCTGAGACTAAATCAATTAGGAACCAAAAAACAAAAAACAACAACAACAAAAAAACCAAAAACCCCAAAACCAAAACCAAAACAAGCAAAACCCACCATCAGTGAAATTATTTACATCTCTTGTGGGGAAAAGTTAGTTAAATTTTGTTAAGATCAATTTTAACAAATTTTTCACTTCATTATTCAGTTAATGCTGTCAAAATAGTCAATAGCTTACCCAATTGACAGAGTTAATACCCAATTGGGTAAACTGCTTGCTTAATAGGTACAGTAATGGTGTGCCTGGGTAGCTCAGTCGGTTAAGCATCTGATCTTGATTTCGGCTCAGGTCATGATCTCACGGTTCATGGGTTCAAACCCACGTCAGGCTCTGCGCTGACAGCATGGCATCTGCTTGGGATTCTCTCTACCTCTCTCTCTCTGTCTCTCTCTCAAAATAAATAAATTAACTAATTTAAAAAAATAGGTACAGTTTAATCGGTATAATTTAAAAATTCTAATATTTTCATTAATTTTATGACTGCCATTTAACAGGTTTGCACAGATTGTGCAAATCACAGGCTGTGTTTGTGTTTTGAATTCCCCTCAGCACTACTGCAAGCTACATGGTGCAATGCCCATTTCACACAAGAGTCAAGTGAGACTCTTAGAAAGAGGAGCTTGCCCAGGGACAGACAAGGAGCAAATTGCTGAGCTATGGCAGAAGCCCCTGGCTGGCTCCAAAGCTTTGGCAATTTTTGTTTTCTGACATGTTGCATTCCTTTCTATGTCATGTGCAAGGATTTCAACAAGAGCATAAAAGTCACATACCGTGACAGATCTGCCTTTCCTCCCGACCCAGCACCTCCCTCACAGTCGGTCCCCAGCCCACCCCAAGAGCAGCTGAAGATGGAATGATTGGAGGCAAAGCTGACTGCGTGTGCGTGCACACACTTATGTGTATCATGTATGTACTTAATCTCCAGGGGACTGTGATATATCCACCACGACTCAAAACACTACATCACAAAAGGAGCTGGAGGGTGAGCCCTCTAGCTAAGTTTTCCTGATGGCTTAGTCAAAGGCTTAGCCATGTCTTCCCAAGCCCAAGCCACACCCCCTTGGTGAATCCTGCACCCCTAACTACTCAAGCACTGTATTCTGAAGCAGGGCATTATTCCTGAACTCAAGTCTTTTAAGCCATTTTAAGAATTTCTCAGGAACTTGCAGAATCTTGTGGATCTTTGACCAGATATATTGTGAGACCAAACTCAGGGATGTCCCAAAACCTCAAGTAAGGTAATAAGGAAAAAAGAAAGCAAAATTAACAGAGACGGGGAAAGCATCCTGATTCTGTTATTATACTTGATACTTATGCTGGTCATTCCTGAAAGCGCAAATGGCCTGCTGACAGTTTTCTATTTGAATACCACTGCCTGTGCTGTAGAATGACTAGCACCTACGTGTCGGTTGTGCAAATCACACAGGCTGTGTTTGTGTTTTGTTGATGCATTTAGGTATCTGTGTGTGTCAGGGTTCCCACAGTCTGTTGCTAAAATGAATTGTTATACTCTGATTAACGATTTTGCCAGTCCTCCTTACCAATGAAGTCAGTAACAAGGACAGCAAAACAGGAACCAAAATATATGCTGCTCATTTGCCTCTATAAGCAAATACTCAGTGGTGGAAGCATGCTTTGCTCAAAGTTTACTCATTAAAAGAGAGGCTGGATGTATACAACGCAGATTAATTACTCCCAAATGACTGGTTGAGGTTGAATAAAATACACACTCATTAACATTCAACAGTGTTGCTCACAGCAGAAAGGAGGGGAAAGAAAGATTAAAGTTAGATGAGAGCAAGTATATTTTCAGTATTTGAGTTGAGTTTTTCAAAGATAAATTCTTCCTTTCTCCAAGCCAAATTCTGTTGATAAGCCATGCATGAAAATGCAGACTTGAGTGACAGATTCCTTGGGTTTGAATTCTAGCTTTACTAGCTATATAACTTGAACAAATTACTTATTATCTCTGTGCCTCAGTTTCTTCATCTGTAAGATACAGATAATGACACTGTCCAGGGTTGTTTTCATCATGACATGACTTAAAACTCACATTCAGTATGTAAACAGTGCCTAAGACAGAGCTAGTGGTAAATTACTGCACCCTGATTTAGAGAAGCACCCTACCCCATTAGATGGAGGGCTACCAGTCTTGTTTCCCAATAGTTCCAGCTACATTTAGTTGTGCTAGTCATTTACAGACCTGTTTTATTTATCTTTTTACTGTGAAAGATTTTGTTGTTACTGCTGTTCTTTTGAGAGCTGGAAAGCATCCCTTTGGATCCAATAAAATAGCATAGTGGAAGTATTTTGAAAAGCATTAAGTTATATAAGCGTAAGGAAAAAGAGTAGTAAAAAAAAGGAGAGAAAGCGCTTATGTCTTTTTAGCAAATGATTACTTTTACTAAGATACCAGAAAAGATTATACCACCTGTTTGCCTAACCAAAAGAGAGTGTCTAAGCCACTACCAGGTTATCCTCAAACAAACCATTTCTAGAAAAAAAATTTTGCTATCTACCTTAATAAAAGATAAAAAGGTTCTAGTTATCTTCACTCCCCATTTTCCAATGAATAACTCATGATTTCAAAAAATCAATTTGATTTAAATGCCATACTCTGTTTGCTAATGCTGATAACACTGCTGACAATGTGTGGGTATGTGCCTAGGACAGTCGTCTGGAGTTTATTTTGCATTCTTTGAACAATCTGTTAATTTAGGTGACAAGAGCTGATGATACCAGGTAAGAGACAAGAAGGGAGGTAAGATCTGTCACACAACACAAAGAGTGGAAGATAATTATAAATTATGACTAATGTCTACATGTGACCAATGTACCACTGTTGCACCCAAACTTGAGGGTGCATTTATCATAATCACTTCCTCTTATTTGGATATTACGCTCACACAGTTGACATAAGCCTGTAGTTCCTATCTTCATCTGTTTGGGCTGCTATAACAAACTACCATAGACTGGGAGGCTTATCAATAACAGAAATTTATTTCTCACAGTCTCAGAGGCTGGGAAGTTAAAGATCAAGGCACCAGCAGATTAACTGTCTGGTGAGGGCCTGCTCCTGGTTCACAGATGGCCATCTTTTTGCTGTGCCCTCACAAGGTCACTAATCGCATTCATGAGGGCTCTACTCTCATGACCTACCACCTCCCAAAGGCCCCTCCCCTCCCCAAACCATCACATTGAGCATTAAGATTTAACTTTCGAAATTGAAAGGGACACAGTCAGTTGATAGAAGCCTACAAAATTAAAAAATCAAACAGTGCAACAAAAAGTATGAAATCCTCTGGGCTTTCAGATTCCTGAGATGAATGAGCACCATATCTTTGAATGGGCCACTCTCTAGAATAATTATATATGATCTGTCCCTGCGCCAGGTGAAGCTGTGCTGTATCGACTTAAGTCTCACTGAAAAGTTCTGCTTTTATGTCTCGACTGGCATCATAACACACAATGGAGGACAAAGTACAGTCAGCAATATTTTCAATTTAAAATGCTGGAACATATCCAAGTGGATACCCTAAGTCTGAGACATTCTTGTCATTGTTTACATGCTTGGCCTTATTTATTTGTTCAGCATTTATTTACTATAGGTGTGTGTGTGTGTGTGTGTGTGTGTGTGTGTGCGTGTGTGTGTGTGTGTGTGTGTGTGTGTACATACACACACCTTCTTTCCATACCCCTTTTACCTTTCTGTAGCACACTTCCCTGTTGGAAACCTAGGCAACTTATGTTTTTCTGTTGCGGCTAATAGACAAACAGAAAATTACACTTACATAGAAAGTATTTCTTAACAACCTATACAATACACAATGGCAATAGGATTTTATCTGTATTACCATCCAAAGATAGGACCTTATACTCTTAAATTTATGGCAGTGTTATCTCATACACTCAACAGTTTCAGTTGTGCCAAGAATAACTCAGGGCTTCAGATCACTGAGGTAATTAACACTTGAAAATATTATAATTCCTGAGGAGGTATCATTGCAGCCCTCACTTTTTTAACACTGGATGATCCCTAATAGGAGATTCTGGGCAGTGGCTTCCGGACCCATCTTCTCCTCCCTTC
Organism: Prionailurus bengalensis; assembly: GCF_016509475.1. Classification (NCBI taxonomy): domain Eukaryota; kingdom Metazoa; phylum Chordata; class Mammalia; order Carnivora; family Felidae; genus Prionailurus; species Prionailurus bengalensis. The sequence continues at coordinate 140,051,639 of NC_057350.1, forward strand.
TTAAAGTGATTACACTTTCTTACCAGTGTTGCTGGCAGGTGTCTTATTTAAAGAAAGATATCATATGTTTTCACTCATATGTGGAACGTGAGAAACTTAACAGAAGACCATAGGGGAAGGGAAGGGGAATCAATAGTTTCAAACAGAGAGGGAGGCAAGTCATAAGAGACTCTTAAATACAGAGAACAAACTGAGGGATAATGGGGGCGGTGTGGGAGAGGGGAAAACGGTTGATGGGCATTGAGGAGGACACTTGTTGGGATGAGCACTGTATATAAGCGATGAATCATGGGAATCTACCCCCGAAAACCAAGAGCACACTGTATACACTGTGTTAGCCAACTTGACAATACAGTATATTAAAAAAATGTTTTTTAACTATGCTTGGGAATTAAAAATAATAATAAAATTATCCACAGACCAAAAATAAAATAAAATAAAATAAAATAAAATAAAATAAAATAAAATAAAATAAAATAAAATAAAGTAAAATAAAAAAGTCATTGAAGTCTTCCTGGGAAACCAACTTTTTGTAAGATGGTATATAGGGATAGCATGGAAGGATGTTAAATTTCTTGCTTTCATTTCCTACCAATTTACATGGGTCTCTGAGTTTTAGTTTTATATCAAGTAAAATATCCCCAGTAACAAAATCTATTTATAGGGCTATGGAGAGAGTTATAGGAAATGAAACATATATGCCATAAAATGCACTACAAGTATAAGAGATGTTTTTTTTCCTACCTCTCTCCCATTTTGTTTCCCAGAAATATAGAGGCATTATCACAAGGCTCTGCTGAAAAGACAAAAGTAAATGGATGAATACTTGGTTGGGATTATTAAATAAGAAACCAAGAGCTCCTGGCTGAGAGCATATGCTCCTCCAGGAGAGAAAGGGTAGATGATTCCATCCAGGAAAGACAAAGGGCAAGGTAAAATACACAGGAGCTATAGGGTTCTTCATGTTTTTCAAATCAGGTTTTTTTCTTTTTTATTTCATCTTTTATTGAACAAATTTGATGTGTAACGCTGCCTAAGTTTCAGGTGTACAGCATGTTATCTTGATAAGTTTATATATTGTAATATGATTGCCTGTGTACTGATATTTATCCTATTACCTAAATAAAATATTATGTTTATATTCACTATGCTGTGCATTAGATCTCTAGGACTTATTTACTACTTGTTATAAGTTTGGGCCATTAAACACCATCACTCCTTTCCTATCCCCTGGAAACCACTATTTTACTGTGTTTTGCTTTTTTTTTTATAGATTTAACTTTTTTAGATTCTACACGTAAGGGATATCATATGGTATTCATCTTTCTCTGTCTGACTTACCTCACTTAGCCCAATGTCCTCAAGATCCATCCTGGTCATTGTAAATGGGAGGATATTTTCCTTTCTTGTGGCTGAATAATATTTCACTGTATATATGTCCCACATCTTTATCCATTCATATGATGATAGACATTTGGATGGTTTCCCTATCTTGTCTTTTGTGAATAATGCTACAAAAAACATCAAAGTGCATATATCTCGTTGAGTTTTGTTTTCATTTCCTTTGGGTGTATACCCAGAGGTGCAATGGCTAGATCCTCTATTTTTAATTTTTAAGGAACCTCCATATTATTTTCCATAGTGGATGAACTTACATTCCCACCAACAGTGTGCACGTGTTGCCTTTTCACCACATTGTTTCCCGCACCTCTTCCATCTCGTCTTGATACCAGCCATTCTAACAGGTGTAAGGTAATAGCTCATTATGATTTTGACGTGCATTTTCGTGGTGATTAGTAGCGAACATCTCTTCATTTGTCTGTTGGCCATTTTTCACATCCTCTTTGGAAACATGTCTACTTCCACCCATTTTTTAACTAAATTGTTTTTTTTTTCCTTATTGAGTTGACTGAGTTGTTTATATATTTTGTATATTAACTCATTATCAAATACACGGTTTGCAAAAATTTTTTCCCACTCTCTAGGTTGTCTTTGTTACTTGTTTCTTTTGCAATGAAGCAGCTTTTGAGTTTGTAGTCCCTTTTTTTATTTTTTGCTTTTGTTTGTGCTTTTTGTATCATTTATAACATTATATAATTATAGCATAATATTACTATCTATACTCATTATTCTGTACATTGAGTCTCTATGGCCTACTTACTACTAGTTGCAAGTTAAATTGTAAACTAAAATTATTGCCAAGACCAATACTAATGGGATTCTTCTGTATTTTTTGTTTTAGGAGATTTATTGTAGAAAGTCCTATTAGAAAGTCCTCTGACCGTTTACAAGTTAAATTTTGTGAGTGGTGTGAGATGGGAGTCCAGTTTCCTTGTTTTGAATGTGTTTCGCCAGTTTTTCCATCACCATTTGTTGAAAAGATTACCTTTCTCACTGGATACTTTTGGCTCTCTTGTTGAATATTAGTTAGCCAGATATGCTGGGGTTCAGTTCTGGGCTCTCTATTCATTCTGTTGATTGATGTATTCATTTCTGTGCCAGTAGCATACTGATTTTATCAGCATGGCTTTGTAGTATATTTGAAATCCCAAAGCATTATACTTTGGGCTCTGTTCTTTTCTCTTGAGATTGCATTGGCTATCTGGGGTCTTTCATGGTTCCAAACAAATTTTAGGATTGTTTTTTCTCTTTCTGTGAAGAATGCCTTTGGTATTTCCACAGGGATTGTGCTGAATCTGTAGATGGCTTTGAGTAGTATGGCCATTTTAACAGTATTAATGCTTTATTTATTTATTTATTTATTTATTTATTTATTTATTTATTTTTGAGAGACAGAGTGAGACAGAGCAAGAGTGGAGGAGAGTCAGAAAAACAAGGGAGACACAGAATCCAAAGCAGGCTCCAGGCTCCAAGCTGTCAGCACAGAGCCTGATGCAGGGCCTGAACTCACAAACTACAAGATCATGACCCGAGCCGAAGGCTTAACCAACTGAGCCACCCAGGAGCCCCAACAGTGTTAATTATTTTGATCCGTTAACATCTTCCATTTGTGTCTTTAACTTCTTTCAGCAAAATTTTGTAGTTTTCATTGTACAGATCTGTCACTTTTGATTAAATTAATTCCTAAGTATTTTGTTTTTGATGCTACTATGAATGGGATTATTTTATTTCTTCTTAAATGCTTCATCATTACTTTAAGAAATGCAATTGATTCCTCTATGTAGATTTTGTATCCTGCCACTTTACTGAATAAATTAATTCCCACAGGGTTATTTTTTTTTGTTTTTTGGGGGGCTTTTTTATTTTACTGATTCTGTAGGATTTTCTATATAGAGAATCCTATTACCAACAAATGACAATTTTGCTTCTTCCTTTCCGATTTGGATGCCTTTCATTTCTCTGTCTTGCCTAATTACTCTAGCTAGGACTTTTAGTAGTATATTGAACAGGAATGGTGAGAGTGGGCATTCTTGTCTTGTTCCTGATCTTAGAGGCAATATTTTCCATTTCTCGCCATTGAGTGTATTGTTAGCTGTAAGTCTGTCAAATATGGATTTTATTATATTGAGATATGTTCCTTTTATAACCGGTCTGTTAAGGGTTTTTGTTAGGAAAGAATGCTGTATTTTGCCAAATGCTTTTTCTGCATTTATTGAGATATGATTTTTATCTTTCATTTTCCTGATGTGATTTCTTACATTTATTAATTTGCATGTGTTAAACTATCCTTACATCCCAGGGATGAATCCCACTTCGTCATAGTGTATAACCCTTTTAATGTGTTCTTCAATTAAGTTTGCTAATATTTTGTAGAGAATTTTTGCATCTATATCCATCACGGATGTTGGTCTATACTTTTCTTGTGGTATCCTTATCTGGCTTTGATATCAAAGTAATACTGGCCTCATAGAATGAGTTTGGAAATGTGCCCTTTTCCTTGATATTTTGGAAGAGTGTGAGGAATAATGATGTTAATTCTTGTTTACATATTTGATAGAATTTTCCAGTAAAGCCATCTGGTCCTGGAGTTTTCTATGTTAGGAGGTTTTTTTAATTTATTGATTTGATCTCCACTCATTATTGGTCTGTTCATCTTTTCTCTTTCTTATTCAGTCTTGGTAGGTTGTTATGTTTCTAGAAATGTACCCATATCATTTGTTGACATATAATTGTTCATAATAGTTTCTTCTGATTCTGTGTATTTTTGTAGTAACAGTTGTAATGTCTTATTTCTAATGTTATTTGAGTCTGTTTTCTTAGTCTAAATAAAGGCTTTTCAATTTTATTATTTCAAAGAATCATGTCTTAGTTTTGTTGATCCCTTCTGTTGTTTCTCCAGTCTCTATTTCATTCATTTCAGCTCTGATCCTTATTTTTTTCCTTCTGCTAATTTTGGGCTCATTTTGTTCTTCTTTTCCTAGTTCCTTCAGGTGAAAAGTTAGTTGTATATTTGAGATCTTCCTAATTTTTAATATATGTATTTATTGCTATCAACTTTCCTCTCAAAAGTAGTTCTGCTACATCCTATGATATTTAATATGTTGTGTTTGCATTTTCACTTGCTTAGAGATAATTTTTTATTCTTTTAATTTATTCTTTGACTCAATGGTTGTTTATAAGTTTGTTATGCAATTTCCATATATCTGTAGATCTTTTCACACTCCTCTTATTACTGATTTCTTTATAGGTTACAGTCCTTTTTTCCCCTGGCTCCCCTTAAAGTTCTTTATTGTTGACTTTTGACAGTTTTCATGTGTCTCGGAGAAGATCTTTTTGCATTGAGATAAGTGTTCTATTAGCTCAATATTCTTAGGTATCCAGTTCCTCCCCCAAGTTTGGGAAGTTCTTAGCTATTATTTATTTAAATACACTCTCTTCTCCCTTCTCCCTCTTTTCTCCTTCTGAGTTTTCTAGTATTCTCATGTTGGCTTTTGTAATGGAGTCAGGTGGTCCTCATAGGGTTTCTTCACATTTAATTTTTTTTAATGTTTATTTATTTTTGAGAGAGAGAGAGAGAGCGCACGCGCATGTGGGAGAGGGGCAGAGAGAGAGGAAGACACAGAATCTGAAGCAGGCTCCAGGCTCTGAGCTGTCAGCACAGAAGTCAATGTGGGGCTCAAACTCACGGACCATGAGATCATGACCCAAGCTGAAGTTGGACGCTTAACCAACTGAGCCACCCAGGAGTCCCAGGGTTTCTTCACTTCTAAAAAAATATTAATTCTCTCTCTCCTCTTCCACCTGAATCATTTCTTTGTTTCTATCCTTGAGGTCACTAATTCTCTCTTCTACATGATCTGTTTTATTTCCGCTGCGTTCCAATTCATTCTTCATCTCACTGACTTCTTCAGCTCCAGCAATTTGTTTGGCTTTTTTACAGAATTTCAATTTCTTTGATAAAGTACTCCTTCTGTTTATTAACTTTATTCCTAAGATCATTATACTCGAGTTTCCTCGTCGCCAGTTGAATTTCTTCGTGAAAGCTATTTTAAATTCTGTATCACCAACTCTGCTGCCACCACCGACCCCACCGCCACTTCCCTTGCTCCTCTGCCTCCCTTATGATTCAATCTTCCCACTTTCAGGTGCACAAGTAAATGGTTCTCTCGGGTGTCCTGGTGTGCTCTGCAGAGGCATCCATTGTTGTTGTCATTACGGAGGTGTGATTAGTTGTACATCAAACAGGATAGAAAATGGCAACAACTCACACTACCACGATTCTTATGTCACTCCTAGGGTCTTTTCTTAGGTAAAACTTAAACTCACCAAAGTTATTTCCCATTCCACATCAGAGAGGAGCAGTACAGATGTTCTCAAGTTTTCAGTGGGTGAAATGACTGAGAAGCCATACAAACAGTGCAACTCTTCATAAAGACAATAGCAAGTGGAGCAGGCATTTTTCAAAAGTTTGTTAAAGACGGAATTATCTTAAATTCTGTAAGTACACATCTATACAATAGCTAGAAACGTAAAAATGCAGCTGTTGAAAAATGTGTTTAACACTAGACCTTTCAGAGACTGAAAATTCTCTGGAATGATAAAAAGCATCTTGATACATGCTTACGTTGAATGAACAGAAAGCTTCTATATCCTTCAGTTCTTACTGAAGTGTAGTGCCTATTATCAAGTCCAAAGTTGATAAGAGATGGAAATAGGTAGGTAACATGAGCTCCGGTTGACAGAGATCGAAGACTAATTGGATAAGCCAGAAGCACTCTTACAGAACGGGGTCTTACCAAGAGTTAGCACAGTCTACCTCTGCTCCAAGTTATATATACTATGTAGAAAGTTGTTTCTTAACAAAACAATACACAGAATGGAATGGGATTTTATCTGCACCACTATCCAAAGGCAGGACCTTACACCCTTAAATTTATGGCAAGGTCATTGTCTATACCCTACAGTTTCACTTGTGCCAAGATGCATCAAAAAGGTAGATATTCTGAGTTGTATGGACAAGGATGGTCACATGTTGGCTACCCAGAGCTCACATCTCGCTAAAGTGGAGAACCATGTTGCAAAAACACTTTACCAGGTAATCCATATGTTGTAGTTATCTGCTCCAGGTGAGAAATGAACTCTATATCCTTAGCCTCAAAAGTGAAAGTTATAACCAATTGTGCCAATGATTCCCACTACTGAAATTTAGCTAAGGAGTACCATGACATTCTTCGGTCCTGAAAGGTCATCATGTATAAATATTACCCATTTATTTCTTCTAAAGTACTTATAATAAGCCTCATTTTCCCACACTTCTTTTGTCCATCTTCTAGTTTAAATAATTTTTCACTTGAAAGGATCACATATTGTTATTATTTTGCTTTCTTAAGTATAATCAATCCTCTTTTGTCAATTTTTTAAATACCTGTATGTATGGGCACAGACAGGCCACACACCTACATACTCATTGTATCATGGCAGAACTAAAAGGTATTTCAGCGATCGCCTTATAGCAAGAAGTTTTTTCCAATCACATCTTTCACAAAGCGATCCTTGCTTTCATCTGACAACCTGATTTCCTTTTAAATTACATGGGGTAGCTTCTTTCCCTTGATTCCTCTATGTATATCTAATTTCTGACCCACTCACTGGTTTTCCTATAATTTTTTTTTAACTCAATATATCCAACAGAGGCATTTTATTATCAAACAAAAATAATATTTCTCCGCCTCTTTTTCCTTGGTATTTCTAGCTTTACTGATAGTATACAGAAATGAACCTGACAAGAAGAATGAGGGAATCCAAAAACCTTGTCAGGATACACACACTCTTGAAATTAGATTAAGAGGAAAACAATAAAGCCTATTGGGTCTTTGTAACAATACAGCCAACAACTTGGATTTCTTCCAAGATTATTTTTGGAAAATTTCATTTAAAAACTCTAGCCCCCTATGATCAGAAATGTATAAGGGGAAGGGATTCTTCATTTTTACCTTTAAATTCTGTATCGTTTTCAAAGAACCTTTCCCATCCAGCCCAACATGGAACATCTCTGAATCCAATCTAAGTTTTAGCTTCTCAAATATCCAGATGGGGTCCTGAGGACTTATTTTTATTATTTCATAGACTTAATAAAAATTGCTAGTTTTTATTTAAGCTGAGGATAGGCAGACTAACTAAAACTGTCACCCACTATAGTACTTTAACCTAACATCATTATTCACTTTCGCTCACGGTCATTAGAAACTCTTGCTGCTATTTCATGTGTCCGTAGATTTAACATAAAGAGGAGAAAAATGAATTATTACTTTATAGTTTTTTTTGCTTCCTAAGTGCCATTTCTCAACCCATCACACGCATTCAAAAATACATAACTCAATACTCCTTTACTGATAGAAAACTTGGAAAAGTATGAATCCCTGAGGGTCTGGTCATTTAGTCTTACTTTGAAATTCCTTTAACTACACACATTTGAAACATGTTCCAGAAGTCTCTTTGTTTGTTCCCCAGACACATCATACACAGACCTCCCTCAAACTCAGAAGATAATGTATTAATACGTCCTTTTTCTGTCCTTATGTAAACACTCTAGAGTTCAAGATTCTCCGACAGTAACTACTCGTCAATAAAAACAAATTTGCTTCTTGAAAATTCCAAGAAAAAAAGAGCAGCAATATTGTATGAATCAATATGCTACTTCACCATATTCTATTGTATTCTGACTCAGCTACTTTTTTGTCTCCTATCTGTATTGATAATCTATTCCCTTCAAACTGCAACACATACCCTCTGGTATTTTATTTATTAATTGTCCCCAATCAGTTCCTTTGCTGAAATATATGTTCATTTCTGTCCTTCTTCCCAACTACTTCATCATAAACTATAGATATTTTGCCCATAGGCATCATAAACACCTTTTGCTAATCTATACTTGCTAATCAATTTTTTCTCTCTAGGACTGAGACTAGTCCTTCATTCTTTTTTTTTTTTAATTTTTTTTCAACGTTTTTATTTATTTTTGGGACAGAGAGAGACAGAGCATGAACGGGGGAGGGGCAGAGAGAGAGGGAGACACAGAATCGGAAACAGGCTCCAGGCTCCGAGCCACCAGCCCAGAGCCTGACACGGGGCTCGAACTCACGGACCGCGAGATCGAGACCTGGCTGAAGTCGGACGCTTAACCGACTGCGCCACCCAGGCGCCCCTAGTCCTTCATTCTTAAAAGAAATTACACGATAAGTAACTTCCTTTTTGTACGTCCCAAGTTTCCCCAAATTTCCCCTCATAAGTGTTTTTTTTTTCTTCTTTTAGTTTATTTATTTGAGAGGGAGGGTGGGAGGGAGGAAGAGAGAGAGCATGCACACGCGCACAAGAGGAGGAGGGGCAGAGAGAGAAGGAGAGAGAGAATCCAGAGAGAATCCCAAGCAGGCTCTGCCTTGTCAGTAGGGACCCCAAAGCGGCCTCAATCCCACAAACTGTGAGATCACGACCTTAGCCAAAATCAAGAGTTGGTCACTTAACCAACTGAGCCATCCAGGTGCTCCTCTCCTGAGAAGTTTTAATTTCTTAATTTTTATGGCGATTTTCTGGCCAAGCCTACACATGGCCCTTGTGAATATACACACAGCAGCAGCTGACAAAAATAGGATTCTGTAAAGTGTGAAGAATCCTAAAATTACAAGAATGACACTACCAAAAAACACCCTGCTCCCACTGAAACATCTGAGACACAGCCATGAGAAAGGAAGGAAGGAAGGAATCCACCGCTAAAGTGAGAATATGGTGATGTCAAGAGAAAGCTATTCTTCCACAGCGATCAGGAAAAAGGCAAAAGATTAATCCCCGAAGCTGGAAGCAGCCAGAGTTTAACTGTAACCACATCAAATGCTATAATTTTATGACAGTTTTCAAGTGGTTTTTAAAGTAATTAAGCAAGATCTGAGATATGAATAAAATAACTAAACACAAAATGAAGGATCAGATATTATGCAGATCCTAAACCACCAACACTTAGTGGGGTTTGTGAGAGCTATCAGTCAACTACTCAGAAGGTAGGAGAGGGGGGAATGTGGCACACAACTGGAGCTTATAATCCTAGAACCAATGTGTTCAGGGATGAGTCAGCAGATGCTACATACAACACGGACCCTGAAATTGGATTCGTCAGGAATTAAGGAAAAATCAGTAAGCGTCCCCTCAAAAATCTATACAAAGGAACAGAAATGTGCCAGAAATATAGTTTACATAACATGGGACTAGTTGTAAGCAACTGATTTGGTAGCTCTGATCATTTTACCAGTAGGTACTGGTTGGCAAACCCAAAGGTGACTGGCTAGGAAGAAGCAGTATGATTCCAAGTGTCTGCAAAAGTTGTTGCATCAAGGCCATTACCGGCACGCAACCATCAAAGTCAGAAAGTCTCCTGTAGGCAAACCACACTTTGCAACACCACCAAAGTACACACTTCGGGAAGAGCTCTGGGTTGCCAAACTGGGAGTCTACACCACATATCCACATCCTCCCACATACCAAAATCTTTTATCGCTTCACTGGTTTAATGCTCAGGTCTCCCCCGCCTCCAAATAAAACTGAAATCATCCTCTGAATTCTTGTGCCTTTAATTTCCACCCTGATGCTTTTTCCTTTCAGTGTTCAACTTTTCAACAATTCATGTAAGCCTGACTTCATTTTAACACTAACACAGTCTCCCTGACTCCAATCAACAGCACTCAAACAGTTTTAAATCATGGCGTTTACTTCAATTTCTCTCCTGTTTGACCATGGTTATTCAGCACCTTAAAATTTATTAAACCCTCCTTTATTCTTTCCCCAAATATAACTTTCTGATTCAAGCTCTTCTCATCAGGAAACCCCTATTTCATCGCTTTACACTATACTTATGGAAAGAGACTTCTTTGATTCTCTGGCTCTGGTTCCTGACCTATTCCACTCCATTATTCACACATGGCTGCCAAAATAATTTTCCCCAACATTTTCCATTTCATCCCTTTAATCAAATATTACAGAGGTGATTTCTCTGGTTAAACTCAGCAAATTGAATACATGTGTTTATCTCCATTATTTCCCGAAACCCCATTAAAATGACAGTAGAGACATTTCAAAAAATGTAACTAGCAAGGACCATGAAAACAGGAGGAGAAAAAGAACAGACATGTCTACCAGGCTGGGGACGCTATGTAACAGAGGGAGGAGGGACATCTGATATAACAGAACATGGAACGTAAACACCACATAGGGTTGTGAGATATGGATGCTAGCCAGAACCTGACGGTCTCCTTAACTTAACCACCAAGAAGCAGCAAAAGCAGGGATGGGTGATTGATTGGGTTGAAATAAGAGGACTATCGTAGTCTGTTGGGCAGCCATAACAAAAATACCATAGACTTGGTGGCTTGAACAACATTTATTTCTCACAGTTCCAGAGGCTCCAAGTCAAAGCAAAGCACTGGCAGGGTCTGCTAAGAGCCAGCTTCCTTGTTCACACATGACCATCTTCTCCCTGTGTCCCCACATGGTGGAAAGGGCAAGGCAGCTCTCTGGGGATCTTTCATAAAGGCACTAATTCCATTCATGAAGGCTCCACTACCATGACCTAACCATCTCCTAAAGGCCTTGCCGCCTAATGCTGTAACTTTGGGAGGTAGAATTTCAAGATAGGAATTTGAGTGATGTGGGGCACAAAAATTCAGTCCCTATCAATGACGTATTAAAAACCTACATAACAAACTCCCTTAGGCCACATGTCCTCCTCCAGCTAAGCCAACTGACAAGGTGAATGGATGTTGAGAAGTCAAAAACACAACAGAGATCCATTATAGAAAACTCACTTGAAAAATACATATGTGCCATTAGCAGTTTTAAATATATTACCATCCATTAGAGCAGAATAGGATTATTACTATTATCTTCTCCCACACTTGCATATAAGGATGAGGAAATTTAGGCTTATGTATGGAAGTGACTTGCTCAAGTCCACTGTCTAATCACTGACAAAACTGATATTTGAATATGGGCCTCAACTCCCAACCCAGTGCTTTGCAAAGGCTTTACAACTATAAACTTTGAGATTGTAGCATGAGGGGAAAAAAATGATCAAATGATCCAAAGAAAGGACAACAGCATAGGGTAAGAACGAATGAGTGATTTTCCTGTAGCAGCTATAGGAAATGATATTTTTAATTTTTTTTTAACGTTTATTCATTTTTGAGAGACAGAGACAGAGTGCGAGTGGAGGAGAGGCAGAGAGAGAGGGAGACACAGAACCCGAAGCAGGCTCCAGGCTCTGAGCTGTCAGCACAGGGCCCGACACGGGGCTCGAACTCACAAGCCGTGAGATCATGACCTGAGCTGAAGTTGGACGCTTAACCGACTGAGCCACCCAGGCGCCCCAGGAGATGATATTTTTAAATGAAGGGCTTTAGGTCCTTGGATAGTTCCTGAGTTTAGAATAGCATTTCATTGACTTCATTTGGCAAGAAAGGCTATCAATTCTCTCTGATGAGATTTAATATGTGAGAAGAAATCATGTGCTTTATCTCCTGAGCTAAATTAACTTCTAGCTCTGAGGTTTGCCAGCCCCCTGCCACCATCTCCACTGTATTTCCATCACCCACCAGACCCCATCAGTTCTCAGGTAAAGTGAATTTCCTACTGTAAAATAACTCTGATGTATGAGTCATTCTCTCATGATTTTGTTAGTCTGAATCAACTTGCCATAAGACTGATTATGTCTTGGTGTATTCGTAGAACTGAATGCCTTGTTGTGTAAACCTAAGTAACAGACAGCAGAACTTAACAGCAACTACAAGTGCCCTGAAATAGTTAGAAACCTCCCACGCTGACTTCCGTTCCTCAATACCTACTGCATCGGCCTGAACTTTTTCCAGCAGCTCCGGGTACCTCTCTATTCCCAAGAAACCCCCTCTGAACAGACCCATTCATTTCCTGCCCTAATTTTGCTTATTCTATTGTTCCCATAACTTTGCTAAAGTTATTCTGCAATTCTCTTGAGGCTAAGTTCAAATTTTCAAGGAGCAGAGTCTGCTCATTCTAATTATTTATAGGACTTTCTTCCAGAGCTGGAAGCCTGGGGTCTAAATCTCAACTTTGCCCCATACCTATTTGGACCAATCACTTCAACTCTCTGAGCTCAGTTTCCTCATCTATAAGATGAGAACAATTTTATATTCTCAGGGTGCGTTTTAAAATTAATGAAATAATGAAAGTGAAAGTCCTCAGCAAGGCACATTGCTAGTAAATATTTGCTCCTACAGCTCCAAGTACCATATGTCAAAATGAGATGGTGAAAATTGCATAGAAATTGGAATTGGAAGCTAAGTTCCAGAACAGACATTATTTACTGAGTAAAGGATTCAAAAGAAGTACTCTATTCACATCATTTGAAAATTCATTCACTTAACAAATATTTATTGTGAGCCTTTTATGACCCAGACAGTATCCTAGAGTCTTGGGAGACAGTAATAAACAAATAAACAAACAAACAAAAGGATCATTATCCTCATAGGATGGGAATGACCATAAAACTAACCTCACAGCATTATTGTGAAGACTGAGATGCTTAAGGCCAGAAGTACTTTCCAAATATAGTTGTGTTATCATCACCCACACTTGTAAAACCATAAGATGGAGTGAATAGTACATAAGATTTCATCAAACAATCTCCTTCTAGTGGCGAAGAAATGGAGACTTAGCTATGACATCTGCCAGTGAATTGATACAAAAGTCTGAATCTCCTACCTACCACAGGATAAGAGGGAGCATTGTGGAGATTTAAAGATAATAAAGCCAACTAAAATTGGTCTGCTTTATGGTCTTGAACATGTTTTCACAACAATTCACAGCAGCATGTTTTACATTAGTGAAAAGGTGGAAACAACCCCGATGTCCAGCAAGAGATAAATGGAAAAACAAAATGTTGGTATGTACATACAATGGAATATCATTCAGCCTTAAAAAGGAATGAAATTCCGATACATGCATGTACCATATGGATAAAACTTAAAGACATGATGCTAAGTAAAATTAACCAGACACAAAAGTATAAATACTACATGATGACGCTTATATGAGGTACCTCAGCTATTCAAATTCAGAGACAGACAGTAGAACAGCAACCTCCAGGAGCTGGAGGAAAGGAGGATTGGAAAGTTATTGCTTAATGGGCACAGAGCTGCCTTGTGAGACCATGAAAAAGTTGTAAAGATGAATAATGGTGATGGCTGCACAGCAGTGTGAATGTATTTAATCCCACTAAACTATACATGAAAATGGTTAAGATGGTAAGTTTTATGCAATGTATATTTTGCTTCAGTGGAAAAGCAAAGAAAAAATACTGCTGTTTCGTATTATCAGTGTGCTCCAGCAATTTTAAACAATGTCAGTAAAAGATTCCATCCTCCCCCCAAAATCTTTAAGTCCTAAAAAAAATGCTGCAGTTAATGTTGTGATTTAACTAGATAGATAGATCATAGATGTAGGTTTGTCAGTATACACACACACACACACACACACACACACACACACACACACACACTTGTTTAATATTCCAAATATAACAAATACACACACGAATGTTTATATGTGTAAGCTTAACATTAGTAAATTTTTATTTTCTTCTAATAAGCCTTGTATCTTACATTGAAGTTAATTTGGAGAAATCTCAGTTGTATAGTTTCCCCACAACTTCTGTACGCTCAGCTACCTGTGCTCATCTTAAGAGGAAGTTCATAGCAGTTAGGAATATGTGAACAGACTTCAGGCACAGCTTGTGCCTCCAATCCCTATAGTACTAAGATTCCTGCATTTAAACATTAGTCGGTAAGTGTAACCTTCGTTATAGGTGTAGATTTATTTCACTTCATCATTAGTACTGAACATGATGTTGAAATATATGGGGGGTGGGGGGGTTGTTGAATATGGTTTGCTCCAGACATCATAGGTGTTAGATACAGCAAGGTTTTAAATAAATGTCTAATGAATGGAGTGAATGAATGAATAAACTCAAAATGCAGATAACAGTGTCAAACACATACCATCTAATCCTCATTTGAAATAAATAAATCATGTACTTTTGGAGGAAACTACTTTAAAATATTCAGAGAGGTTCTATCGGATGACAAGATCTTTGTAGCTGTAGGAATAGTTGCCACACACAGAAACACCACAGGGAAGCACCATTTGAATTATTTTTTTTTCTTCCCCATAGTCAGGTAATACATGTTCTGAAGCATCAACTATGTTTATGAATTCTCCTGCATGTCTCGATACCAAGGTTCCAGTCTTATCCTGCTGGCAGAATTGATGTTTTAATGCCAATTCTGTTTCCCATCTTGGAGAAAACAATAAAGCTACCTTTCCTGGAAAGCCTTTGGTCAATTCTTCCCCTTCTCAAGATACAGGAAAATTGGACTACCATGGACAGATCAAACAGACTTCAGATCTCACACGACACAATCTCTTCATAGATACACTCTAGGACACTTGGTAATCAATTAAAACAATCTGGAAAGCGAATGACTGCCTTTCATTTTGTCTTCTTAAAGCACACAATATATGAACTTCAATTGCTTTTTCTTCTTTTTTGGCACTCTAACAGACGTGAAGGTGAGCTGTATACAGATCACATAACTGGTTTAATCAGTTCTCTTTAACCAGTTATTATTTACCCACAGGGACAAGCTCAGACCAGATAACCTCTCTCCGGGGGCCAAAACTAACACTGTGACTTGCACACAGTGACTTCCATGCTATTACTCCACCAGGAACCACATCTCCTTCATTCATAAAACAGTATGGATACTCATCTTAAACCACTAGAGAGAAAACCGGCCGCCTCAAACCCCAGCCTTGCTGAGTCTGGTATTGATTAGAAGAACACTATGTTAGGCAGTGTTTGTTTTTTGCCCGGGAGAGAATTTCTTCAACTGGTAGCCCACTGTGTCCCAAACGCTGAATTATGGAATGGTTTGTTTTGTTTGGATCTGTTTTATTCTCCAAGAAACACAAATGACACTTTTTTTTTAATGTAAAATTAAATGTACTCACAGTTCCTGTGGTGCAATTTAAATATGTTTTCAGTATTTCCTCCAGAAATTCACATAGAGTGTAAAATGATTTGCACAGCTTGAGTTTCTTTTTTTATTGACATAGAATTAACTCTGCTGACTTGATAAAACAAAACTAAATTAAGCCAGGATTACATTAATTTTGTCTTAAAAAAAATAGCTGCTTCAGTTAAGATAGCCTTAGTGGAAATATCCATTTTATGCTGTATTTAACTCTGTGGAGTTTCTCTCTCATTTAAGTCCAAGTATGAAACTTCTTCCTTTGGATTTTTTGTTTACTAACTAGTTTGGGAAAGAAGAAGTGTGACTGATACTTTGTTTTCTTTTCATGGATTCAAACCTCCCAAAATACAAAGATCATTCAGACTGACTAGGCCACACATAAAAAGCTTGTAATAAAAGTGAAGTTCTAATAAATTCCATTTCTTCTTGAATGTAAAGTGTTCTCATATATACGTTATCAATAACACAAATAAATAATCCAACTCTTCCATCTGCTTTCCTTCATAGAGTATTTCTACCAGACCCCACCTTAGAATCTTGCTCCATGGTTGAATCTCACACGACTCATCAGATTTTTCTCACTCACCATTCTAAGAGAATATTTCATGAAAAAGCATGACATTCACCCAGCTGTTCCTTGGCCTCCATATCAAGATACCCATTGCCACAGGGCTGAATAACCAACAATAACAAAACATCAGAGGCATAGACGATTATGTATTGTTCCTACACATGAGGTGGTTGGCCAGGTCTGGGAGTTGCTGACCTTGGCTGGGCACATTCCCTCATCTTGGGATTGTAGAGCTATCAACCCATCTATGCTGCCCTCGTTTGGGAAGAGAGGGCAACTCATCCTGTTCTGTCACAGCCCTATGTATTAGTTTTCTGCTGTTATCTTAGCAAATCACCACAAACTTAACATCTTAAAACAACGCAAATTTATTATCTCAGGATTCTACAGTTCAGAAGTTAGGGTTACTTTTGCTGGGTTTTCTGCTCCAGATTTTACCACACTGAAATTAAGCTGTTGGCTACCTAGGCTCTTACGGCAAGGTACTGGGAAGAATCCACTTCAAAGCTATTCAGGTTGTTGGTAATCTTATTTTATTGTAAGTGCAGAGTTGAGGCCCCATTTCCTTGCTGGCTGTAGCTCCCAGAGGCTTTCCTCTGGTCCTTCTGTGTGAGCCAACGGCAGTGCAATGAACCCTTCTCACACTTGAAATCTCTTTCATTTCCCCTTCTGCTGCATCAGTCTTTTGCCTCTTCTGCCCATCTTCTGACCCTAGCCTGGGAAATTCTCTATTACTTTGTGATTACATTGATCCCAACCCAGAAATCTGGGGTAATCTATCTTAAGGTCTGTAGCCCTAATTACATCTGCAAAATCTTTTGCCATGTATCCTAACATATCTACAGGTTTGAGAGATTAGGATATGGACATCCTTGAGGGCTGTTCAACCTACAGCACCTACAAGTGCTGTCTTGCCACGGCAGAGACAGAAGTGAGAGAAGGCAGGCCCACTCAAAGCACTTTTTAACAGTAAAATGGCCAAATCCATTTTGACAGTCAAGCCCCATGTCAGAGGGGAGGGTAATACACAGTTATAGGACAAAGGATGTAGATGCAGGGAGGGTGAAGAATGACAGACACAGCCTCCTGAAGACAAAAGAAATACTTATTAAGAGTGGTGATAGTATTAGGTACATTAACCATCTCTAAACACCATGTGGTAGACAAGAGTAAATGTCTTCACAAGAGAGGTGGTCCCCAAGGCAGTATCACATGTATAATTGCCACCAGCCTCAACATACTATGAGCAACTATTAGTCAAAGACTTTATCTTGTTACTCACTAATGTCTGGCATATAGCAGATATTCAAAATAAAAACAGTATTATGGCCAACATTCTATGCCTGGAACTGTATGTACTAAACAGAAAATATGTGTTAATCCATAACAATTCTATAAGGTATGTATGTCTCCTGTACATATACATTTCTAATGATAAAACTAAGGCAAAATCATGTTATGAAATTTGCCTAAGGTTATACAATAAGTAATAGAGCCAGGACACAGACCCAGAAAGTAAGTAAATACTCGATAAAAAGGAAAACGTATCCAAGATTCTCAAAATCCCTTTCAAGTATAGGATGACTTTGTATGAATGTCATACAGAAAATATTTGCAAAGTTTGATTTAAAAAAATTGCAAATAAAAAGCTTAATTTCAAAAACTGAGTTCACAATTTATAAGTACAATAAAACATGGTCACTACAAATTTGGATTAATAATAGGTACAATATATTAACAAAATGACAACTTTTCTAAAGGATCATAGGCAGATGAGTGACTTGTTTCACCCAGAATATTTAATTGGTTTGAAATAAGAAAAGGAATCCTTTCTAGATGTTGAAGCAAAAACTGTGAAGACCTATTACAGTTAAAAAAAATACTCTGACAACTGATATTTCATTCTGATGCCCTTGGGATTCTAGAATACCCCTGATGGCTGAATCTGCCCTATTATAAAAACAAAAACAAAACTTAGAATTCTTAAAACACTTACCCTAAAGGTTACAACCACCGGTTAACAGCCATGCTGATGGATAACATCCATCAAGGATGGGCTCAATTAATCATCAATCATTTGTTAAATGCCTTCTATGAACAAATCCCCTGCCTGACACTGTGCAGTTTTAAAGGATATCAGAGCCCTCAAGACCACTACAATACATAGGAGCTTCAAATACACCATGGGGTACAGGGCAGTTTCTCAATAAATGGGTCAGTTGGCTAAGACATAGACACACAAAATGAATAACAATACTAGAGCATCAAAATAAGATGTGTGGAAATAACTATAGATAAAAGATACTAGATGATCAAGGACACCAACAAAGAGAAGGTAGAATGTGAATAGACTTGAAGAAGGGCTGGAAAGGAAATGGGGTCTCCATAAGGTTCCATTTAATGACAGGCTTTGGAATTGTATCCTGAAAACAATGCATGTCAATATCTGTGCCACATTTGTTCTTTATTCTTCCTTTATTCATTTGAAACATATTTACTGCTAACATGATTTATCTAGGTCTTGAGAATATAATGAAAAATAAAAGACCCTCTTGGAAAGTTTATTCTGGTAGAGAGACAGACAACATACAAACAGGCACATCAAATAATTACAGATGGTACTAAGTGCTATGCAGGAAATTGAGAGGATTCAGTAATAGACAATAACTCAACTGACAGGATTTTAGATGATGTGACTATCCAGACCTCAATGAGATGGTCATATTGGCTAAAATCTGAAACATGGGAAGGAGTCAGCCACAGGAAGAGCCAGAGTAAAAGTTCTCCAGGCAAGAGAATACCAACTGCAAAGGTCTAGAAGAGGGAGAGGATACCAAGAGTGGTTTAAATACCATCTCAAGATTAATGTGGCCAGAGTACAGCAGTGAAAAAGAGAGGGATCACCAGTGACACTGCAGAAGGGGTCAGGAGGCCAATCATGTCCTTTGCCCATTGAAAGAAATCTGGTTTTCTAAGCAAAAAATTAACACAATTTTGTTTATAGTTTAAGACCTCTCAGTGCTGTGTAGGGAATGGATTTGCACAGAGCAGGAATGAAATTTGGGGGGCCAAGTGGTAGGCTTTGTGCTAACGAGAAATCACCATGATCCTGACCAAGGTGATGGCAGTGGACATAGGGAGAAATGGACAGATTTGAAATATATTTTAGTGATAGAATCAGTAATATTTATCCATGAATCAGATGGGTGGGAAGAAGGAAAAGAGAAACAGGGAATTCTAAGACAACGCTCAGATTTTTTTTTTATTTGGACAGAGGTGAATGGTGGTATTAATGAATTACGTAAGCAAAGCCAGAGTGGAAGAATGGCTGTGGGAGGAGGGATTTAGTCTTTCTGATATTGTGATAAATAATATATATTATATATGCTAATGTATGATGTATATGATTGTTATATTTAAGATACAGAGGAGGATGTTTTGAATTTGCAAATCTGTAGCTCAGAGAAATCCAGATTAGAGATCTAAATTATGGGGTTATCCAATAGAATTGTCATTTAAACCTTGGAATTAGATGAAATCACCTTGGTTGAGAGTGGAAGGATGAAAAGGAAGAGGCAAAGTTCTAAAGCCCATACAACACCAAAATTTAGAGATCAGGCAGAGAAGGTGAGGGCAGCAAAGGAGACTGAACTCTCAGGGAATCAAAAAGAAGAATGTCATTCATGAAAATCAAGAAGTTAATTTTCTTTAGAAAGGGAGAGACTGACTGAAACATACTGATAAAAGACTGAGATTTGTAAAGGTAAGTGCCCATTGATTTTGGCATTGAGATTTTGGGTGACTTTGAAAAGGACAGCTTCTGTACAGTGGTAGGGACTAACATCAGATTAAAAGCCATGTCGGAGGTGAAGACAGCATGACAACATGGTGAAGTTTTATCATGGACAGGAACAGGGCAATGGGCAGTGGTTACAGGAAAATGAGGGGCCAAGTTTCTTTTTTAAGTGTGTTATGCTGGGGCAGTGTTTCTTAGACTTGACTTTACATAAGAACTACCTGATGGACTTATTAAAAACCAAATTGTGGGCCCAGAGTTTCTGATTCAGTAAGTTTGGGGTGGAACAGTCGAATGTGCATGTCTAACAAGTTCCCAGGTGATGACGATGCTGATCCAGGAACCACACTTTGAGAACCACTGCCCTTGAACATGTGTTTGTGCTGCAGAAAATGGGCCTGAATAGAAAAAGACATGGGTGATGCTGGATATGAAGAACTTTAGGAGTGAAGTTTTGAAAACATGTGAAGGCCTGGGACCAATGGACAAACGTCTCTGATTGCAGCAGGGACATTTCTTCCACGGAAAAGGAAGAGGGATGAGAGGTTGGTGCTACCTCATCTTTTGTCCTTGCTCCTTGTTCAGGGCCCCTAAGCACTTCTCTGTAGGCTCCCTCTGCTCTCAGATCTAGACACAATCTGCAGCAATCAGATAGGGTTTAAAAGCCTGATCTGGCTCATCAAAGAGGGGTCTCAGGGCAACACAGGTCAGTTGTTCTCACTGTTCGCACTCATTTGACCTTCTGCCTCCTCCCCACTTTGCTTCTGCTTTGGCACCTGTACATCTGCCACGTTCCTTTAAACTAAGACTATATGTTTGTTGAGTGGAACCCTATAGATGTTGAAAACTTACTTTGGGGGGGTTGCTACTCTATAGCAAGAAGGAGTGGAGACCATGGTGACTTCAGCCAGGGCAGCTCTGTTGTCATCTAACATATCCTGGGGTTCTGATTATTTCCTCTGAAACAACAGTACAAGATTTAAAAGCTAGTGCCTTGTAGATGACTGTGTGTCTCTAAGTTCTAGCTGTCTTCTATCACATGAATTTCTACCTTTCTAACCTGTCATAACTCAGTGTTCCAACACTGATCCCTTCCCTTCCACAACTGCTCAGTGAGTCTACTCCTAAACCCCAGTTATCTATTTGGGACTCTGCTTTCTGTAGCTATTCATAGTCAATGCTCGTAAATTCTTACACCTATGGTCTGCTGAACTGAAGAGACCTCTATATCTCTCAGTTTGGCCTTTTCAATGCCAAGTGCTTGTCTGGATGAATGGCACATTCTATCATTACTCTTTCACATATAGGTTAAGTTTGTTCTTGGACTTTTCCTCCCAGTGTGTTCTCAGCTACAGTGGATGAGGTTGGATGTCCACTTCTCTACTGGCTCCAACCACATTTAGCCCTTCACTGTCATGTCACATTAGGAGATGACCCAGTAGGGAAATAATGGATGATTTGGGGCAGAGGTTAAATAGAAACCTCTTTGGTTTAGGGAAACTTATTTTGTGACTATAGGCGAAACGGACAAAGATTAGCAGATGGAAAAGAAGAGGTCTATGGATAAGGCTAGAACAATTACCTGGGTGAGAGGTTAAAAAGGCCTAACCAGCAAAGTGACATAAGAAAAGAAAAAAACACAATTAATCAGGAGATACATGAGTACATGAATAGAGAGCTCTGTAGGAAACGTTATTTCCCACCACGCAGGATGGCTGTACTTAACCGCCCTTGGAAGACTGACAGGATGTAGGCCTAAGATTTACTTCAACTAAAAAAGTGTGGATAAAGAATGATTTTGTAACTTCTAGGTGCCAAACACTGAGAGCCTGTCATAGCTCTTCCATGCCCTTTCTGCCCTCATCAACCTGGAGGCACGGACTGTGTGCGAGAGCCATAGAAGCAACAGGGCCTAAAGTACTGATCCTCCTGCAGAATTGTGTGGACGGCCATTCAGACACCCAATGGATACTGTGTGTGGTGCCAAACCACTTTCTGGAGAGGACAGAAGAACGGGGACAAGAAGATTTCTGCAGCATAACCTGGCCTAGCCTGTAGAATGCAAATTTTATCCAAAATTATTTCACTTCTTGCTTTTCTATTCTGCAGAGATTTAAGTATAGCACAAAAATCTAGGATCAACACAAAAATTATTGAAAATGGGTTAACATTGTTTTAAAACATGTAATTTTAAGGCAAAAAAATTAAATCCCACACTTTGAAGTTATCTACCTAATACAGTTTTAGCATTCATAAATAAAACAGCCATAGTAACAATTTGCTGGAAATAAAATCACTGTACCTTGACTTTTTTCAAATGTAATATTGTGTGTCACCTATACTCAAAGTAAGACCTGGAATGTGAACTATCCCCTCCACCGCCAGTCACTCCCGTGTTCAATCATTGCCTATTTCTTCTCAGAAAGATGAGTGCGTATTTTTGTTTGTTTTTTGCATTGCCCTAGATAATATAAGACTTTATAACCACTGGATGTTTTAATATCATGTAGTATAAGTTTCCCTTTTTTTCTTTATACGTCTCTCATTTCTGATGTAAGGCAGTCTTTAAATATTTCCAGGGTTGGACCTACTAATGCCTAAAAAAGTGAAAAGGAGAGAGCTGATTTTCATGTTTCCTTTCCTTTTCCAGTTTCTACAAACTAAAATTCAAAGCTTGGCTTGGCAATTTTATAACAGATTTTGTCTTTCCCTTGGGCAGTTAGTGACCTGAGATCTTTTGAGCTTGAAAGAAGCCAAAGGTTTGGAACCTTTCCTGAGGCTAATTGTCTTTCTAGTTAAATCTGGCAACAAACACTTTATTAAAATCCTTACGTGTGAAGAACAATAAATTATTGTTATTATTGCTAGACAATAAAATAACCTATGGAACACATACATGCAAATCCTTATTTATATTCTTCAAAGCATATTGACCATGTACGTCCCTGAAAAGTTTCCATTTCTCTCCAGGTAATGGTTAAATAGCTTTCTGTTTCAGTATTTTATGTGGCTGGCTATTTCAAGCACTAAAAAATGCTTGGCATTGTACATTAGAATTATTTCTAAAAATTACCAAGACATTGTGAAGTGACAAAATATTCAAAATAAGGATGCCATATATCTGCAGAGATAAGGAAAATCCCTAGTAAAATGTTGGGATAAAACTGGGAAAATATAACATAAAACTTATTTTGGTGAAAAATCCAAGTGTCTTTAAAATAAATGGCTACTGTTTTTAAATACTGTATTTTAAATCATATTCTAATACTCACTGAAAATTTAGGAGATAAAATTGCCTGACTTATAGCTAGAAAATTACATATAAAAAGAAATTGAGAAAATTGTATTATATATGCACATCGACTCAGACCTAATTTAACAACCACCTTTTTATAACATTCATTCATTTTTTTAATGTAACACTCATTCTTGATGTGATATAAAAATATCACAGAATTGTATTTGACCTCTTTGTGACTAAGTTGGCTGTATGTGGTCTGATAAGAATTCTGAAGTTCCTTATTGTTCAAGAAATCCCTCATTATTCCCATGAGGGTTACAATCTGTAATAGTAATTATAACATTGATGTAGTCAAACCCTATTTACATATAATATCAGCTTGGAGGGCACAAAAGCCGCTCCTAAACACAGAAACCCCTGAGGGTTGTACTCATTTGGTAGGGCTTTCCAAATAAAAAGACAGCTTCATAGACTTTGAGATTCCATTAGAAATTAGAAATTAGTATGTTGAGGTATATACACGGGTTGGTTCTGAGATTAGTCAAGATATAGATAGGGTCACCAAAATGGCCAGTAATGAATAAAGTAAAGAACCACCTGGGGGCACCTGGATGGCTCACTGGGGTAACCATCCAGCTCTTGATTTGGCTCAGATCATGATCTTGCAGTTCATGAGATGGAGCACTGCATCGGGCTCTGTGCTGCTGGTGTGGTGTCTGCTTGGGATTCTCACTCTCCCTCTCTATCTGCCCCTACCCACATGAATGCTCTCTTTCTCTCTCTCTCTCTCTCCCTCTCTCTCTCTCTCTCTCAAAATAAAGAAACACTAAAAAAATTAAAAAAAAAGAATCACCTGAAATATAGTGAACCATGGTCAAGCCCTTGATGTTTAAAATGTGGTCCTTGAACAGCAGGATCAACATCATCTGGGAGCTTATAAGAAATGGAAAATCTCGGGTCCCACCCTACACCTCTAGAATCAGACTCTGCCTTTTATTAAGATTCCAAGGTGATTCTTTGACACATTAACATTTGAGCAGCATTCAGTTGTATAAAATTAGCCGTTAGGATTAAGGCCTAAAAGAAATCATGTTGAGGCCAGCATTACCCTCATACCAAAACCAGATAAAGACTCCACTGAAAAAGAGAACTATAGGCCAATATCCCTGATGAACATGGAAGGAAAATTTCTCAATAAAATACTAGCAAACTAAATCCAACAATACATTCAAAGAATTATTCACCACGATCAAGTGGGATTTATTCCCAAGCTGCCAGGGTGGTTCAATATTTGCAAATCAATCAACATGATATACCGTATTAATAAAGGAAAGGATAAGAACCACATGATCCTTTTGACAGATGCAGAAAAAGCATTGGACCAAGTACAACATCCATTCGTGGTAAACAAACAAACAAACAAAAAACTCAACAAAGTAGAGATTGAAGGAACATACCTCAATATAATAAAGGCCATATACAAAAAAACCCACAGCTAACATCCTCAATGAGGAAAACTGAGAGATTTTCCTGTACAGTCAGGAATAAGATAGGGATGTCCACTCTGATCACAGTTTTTTTTTTTTTTTAACAGTACTAGAAGTCCTAGCCACAGCAATCAGACAACAAAAAGAAATAAAAGTCATCCAAATCGGCAAGAAATCCAACTTTCACCATTTGCAGATGACATGATTCTCTATGCAGAAAACCCAAAAGACTGCACCAAAAAATTGCGAGAACTGATACACAAATTCATTAAAGTCACAAGACAAAATCAACAGAAATTCATTGCATTTCTATACTCCAAAAATGAAGGAGCTGAAAGATAAATCAAAGAATCGATTCCATTTACAATTGTACCAAAAACCATAAGATACCTGGGAATAAACCTAATCAAAGAGGTAAAAGATCTATACTCTGAATCGAACTACAAAACACTGATGGAAGAAATTAAAGATGACACAAAGAAGTGGAAAGATGTTCCATGCTCATGGATTGGAAAAACAAGTATTATTAAAGTGTCTATACTACCCGAAGCAATCTATAGATTTAATGCAATCCCTATCAAAATAGCAACAGCATTTTTCACAGAGGTTGAACAAACAACCTGTACAAGACCCCAGCTAGCCCAAGAAACCTTGAAAAAGAATAGCAAGTCTAGACGCTGCACAATCCTGAACATGAAATTGTATCACAAAGCTGTAGTGATCAAGAGAGCTGGGAACTGTCACAAAAATAGACACAGAGATTAAGACGACAGAAAAAAAACCGAGAAATGAACCCACAACTCTATGGTCAGTAAATGTTTAACACAGCAGGAAAGAATATTCAACAGGAAAAAGTCCCTTCAACAAATGGGGCTGGGAAAACTTGACAGCGATGTGCAGTAAAATGAAAGTGGGCCACTTTCTTACACCATACACAAAAAATAAATTCAAAATCGATTAAAGACATAAATGTGAGACTTGAAACCATTAAAATCCTAGAGGATAACATTGGCAGTAACCTCTTTGACACTGGCCATATCAACTTTCTAGATATGTCTCCTGAAAGGGAAACAAAAGCAAAAATAAACTACTGGGACTTTAGTTTATAAGCTTTATAAAAAGCTTGTATGCAGAGAAGGAAACAATCAACAAAACTAAAAAGTAACCTGTAGCATGGGAGAAAATATTTGAAAAATGACAGATCTGATAAAGGTTACTATCCAAAATATATAAAGAACTTACAAAATTCAACACCCCCCCCCCAAAGAAACCAAATAATCCCATTAAAAAATGGGTAGAAGACATGAATGGACATTTTTCCAAAGAAGACATACAGATGGCCAACAGACATATGAAAAGATATTCAACATCACTCATCATCAGGGAAATAAAAATCAAAACTATAATGAAATATCACCTCATGTCTGTCAGAATGGCTAAACTCATCAACACAAGAAATGAGCGTTGGTAAGGATGCAGATAAAGAGAATGCAAACTGTTGTAGCCACTCTGGAAAACAAGATTCCTTTAAAAAGTTAAAAGTAGGGATGCCTGGGTGGCTCATTTGGTTTAGTGTCTCTTTTTTTTATGTTTATTTATTTTGAACAAGAGTGTGCAAGTGGGGAGTAGCAGAGAAAGAGGCGGAGAGAGAGAATCCCAAGCAGGCTGTGCACGGTCAACACAGAGCCTCATGTGGAGCTTCAACTCACAAACTGTGAGATCATGACCTGAACCAAAGCTGAACACCTAACAGACTGAGCCATCCCGGAACCTCAGTGTCTGACTCTTGATGTCAGCTCTCGTTGGGATTTCTCAGTCATGAAATGAGCCTTACATTGGGCTCTGTGCTGAGCGTGGAACCTGCTTGAAATTCTTTCTCTCCCTCTCTTCCTGCCCTCCTCTACTCTTGCTCTCTCAAAATAAATAAAAAACTTAAAAAAAAAAGTTAAGAGCACCTGGGTGGCTCAGTCAGTTAAGCAGCAGACACTTGATCCACTCAGGTCATGATCTCATGGTTTGTGAGATTGAGCCCCGCGTCAGACTCCGTGCTGACAGCGAGGAACCTGCTTGGGATTCTCTTTTTCCCTCTCTCTCGCAAAATAAAAAAAGCTTTAAAAAAAAGTTTAAAAAAGAATTACCCTATGACCTAGATGACCTTGCAATTAGACTACTAGGTATTTCCCCAAGGAATACAAAAATACTCATGGGAAGTGATACATGCACCCCAATATTTACAGCAGTATTATTAACAAGAGTCAAACTATGGAGAGAGCCCAAATGTCCATCCACTGATGAACGGATAAAGAACATGTAGTATGTATGTATGTATGTATACACACACACACACACACACACACACACACACACACACAATGGCATATTACTCAGCCATGAAAAAAGAATGAAATCTTGCCATTTGCAATGATGTGGATGGAGCCAGACAGTATTATGCTAAGCAAAACTCAGAGAAAAACAAATACCATTTGATTTAACTCATATGTGGAATTTAAGAAACATAAGGGGAAGAGAGGCAAACCAAGAAACAGACTCTTACCTATAGAGAACAAACTGATGGTTACCAGAGGGGAAAAGCGTGGGCAGAGGGGTGAAATAGGTGATGGGGACTAAGGAGTGTACTTGTTGTGAAGAGCACTGGGTATTGTATGGAAGTGTTGAAACACTAAATTGTACACTTGAAACTAATATTACACTATATATTAAGTGGAACCTAAATTATTTAAAAATTAATTAAATAATTTGAAAATAACTTAAAAATTTCAACTTAAAAAAAAAAGGAGGGGTGCCTGGGTGGCTCAGTCGGTTAAGCGTCCAACTTCAGCTCAGGTCAGGATCTCGCGGTCCGTGAGTTCGAGCCCCGCGTCGGGCTCTGGGCTGATGGCTCAGAGCCTGGAGCCTGCTTCCGATTCTGTGTCTGCCTCTCTCTCTGCCCCTCCCCCGTTCATGCTCTGTCTCTCTCTGTCTCAAAAATAAATAAATGTTAAAAAAAAAAAGGAATCGTGTTGCATTTGAAAGAAATTTTGAACCAAGTAAGAATCAATGGCTCTAACAAGGTATTTGTTTCAGTTACTGTTATGCTCCTGGTAAGGTTTGATAAGATCATTCACTTAAACTTTCACTAATATCCCTCAGACGTTTATGCTGTGATAAAGTTGATGCTGATCAAGTTACTTTTCTTTTTCCATGAAATAGTTGTGGATAATGAAATTAAATATGTAATATAAATGCAGAAGAGAGTCTATCAATATTATCACGATCCTATATCCCTTCCATGTTCTGTGCTAAGAACATTTTTATTCATTCATTTACTTATTCAACTTATTTTACTGAACATGTAGTATATGTCTGGCACTGGGCTTGGCACTGGGAACACAGAGGAGGAATATATTCCTCAGAATCATCTGCCATCCTTCTCTAAATGTTTAATATAAAAATAACAACGAACAGTTTTCTAGGATGAGGATTCTAATGGAAGGAAGGAAGCCTCTATTACCAGTCGGGTTATTTTTGTCTTGTAAAATGCTAGGCCCTATATTTCTTTAACTGGGCAACTGGAGGGCACCTACAGTGTTTTCTCTCCCTTTGGTATACCAGGTTGTTAACTAGATGACCTGATCCTCAGAGCAGAGGGGTCCCTTTTCATTCCTTCGAATTCTTAGCACAGCATCTGAGTCCGTAAGTACCTTTGGTTGATGATCTGACCTGGCTTCTCTTGAAGAGGGTGTCAGAAACCTGCCTTTGGCATGAATCAAATTGACCACCCTGATATCAGACATTCTAGTGTAAGTAACCACTTGAACAGTAACTTCATGGCTAATGTCCCTGTCTTGGCACAGTGTTTACGATTCCTTGTACCTAGATGGCAGTTACCACTAACAAGAGAACAGGAGCAGCAGCAGTGGCTACCATTAATTGAGCAACTTGTGTGCAGTACTATATTATTTTGAACATATGTTCTTTAATCTTCATAATAATCTTATATCTTTTTATATGATTTATGGTATAATGCATATTGTACAGAGTCTGTAAAACTTCCGTGTCATTGCTTACAACTGAGACTAAGAGTTTAAGTTATTTGCATATTGTCATAAAACTGCTAATGGGCAGTGTTATCATTTGATTCCAGCTTTGTCTGGCTCCCAACACTATTCCAATTTACTACGCACATCAAAGTTAATACCAACAGTGATGATAACCACTTGTATTTTTATACATTTTTTTTTCAAAATTATTATATTGTATTGTATTCAGCAGTAGGGAGAGAGAACCCATTTCCTTCAGAGGTACCAAGATTTTGAGAAAAACTGTTCCCCTTACTGAGCAGCTAATGTGTATTAGGAGTATGTCAAGAAAAGGTGTCTATAAGCAAGGTTTCAACATCTTGTTTTCAAGGATAATGTTTTATATCCATTTACTAAGGTTCATCTAACAAACAAATTCTGAGAACACATTTGCCAGATGTCGATCTAGGCATGAGGGACACTAGGACGAAAAGATCCAATTCCTACGCTCAAGTTACTCACACTATTAGAGGAATGTCCTATGACCCACAAACTTTACAGTTTTTACTAGGTGGGTCTTATAGAAAGAATTCCCTGACACAACCCACCGACGTAAGAATGTGAAACTGAGGAAAGAAGTCAGACCTGGGAATCATCACAGTACAGATAACTATTTACAGTCTCGAGACAAGAGAAGATCATATAGGGAAGGAGGAGAGGTCGGGGGTCTGAGCTCCAGATCACTGCTTTGGAAAAAGCAAAACAAAACAAAAGTGCTCAATGCAGTGGCTAATAACAAGGCATTTGGTATTAGGGACACTAGCATTTGAAACACATCTCAGCCAGCAGGTAACCTGAGCTAGTTACAGAAGCTTTAAGAACCTCCACTTTCTCATATGTAAATTAAGATTAAAGTACCCACCTCCCAGGAGGGTGCCAGCAGTAAAAAGGGTAATGTACACAAAGTCCCGGGCTTGTAACGGCAAGCTATAGAGCATATTGTTAGAAGCATAGACAACTGGGATGGAAACAGAACTCTGCTACCAACTAAGACTGTGAGATTTGGCAAGCTCTCTCTCTGTGCTTCCCTTTCCTCTCTACAATATGGGGAAAATAATGATACATGCCAGTTTTCATGAAGATGGAATTAATTCACAAAAAGCATTTAGAACGTTAACCAGCAAGTAATAAGAGCCATGCAAGGGTTAGTACTGTTAGTTAACAAGAGCTGTTATTATCTGCTCAAGAGGTCACATCTCTATCTGCAAGGGTTTCTGCAACAAAGAAACATACTGGGGAAAAACCCACAAGGGAAATCAAACGGAGCTAACTAAGCAAGCTCCTCCCTTGAAGCAGAAACAAATGGGTGCTGGAAAGCTTAGGAAACTTTAATCGGACTCAAAAAGGAAGAGCAAATCAAGCAAAATTCAATAAGGCGAAGTTCTGCCAGGATAAGCTGAGTCTCAGAGAGAACATGCTTTAGAGGGCATTGAACAAAAGAAATTGAGTTTTGGGCACTGAGCCACAGTTTGAGTGATTCAGCACAGAAGCAGGCCCTGATGTCAGAGGTTTACATTATTAGAGCGAAAGATTTTACTTTAAAAAAGTCATCTCTATCCATTATCCATAGATTATACTCGGTTTAATTCTAACCTAATAAGTGATGGGCATTCACTCCCTAATTTCCCCCCTAATTTCCCTGAGTAATTACTCTAAGTGAACTGCCTTTTCTATAAATACTTATCATTCAGGGAGTCTGCTGTTTTCTCTGTGGCTTACCAACATTTTGAGGGGTCAGTGCGTCTATGGCAGTCACTCAAAGGGAAAATGTGAAAAACACCTGAAGATTAATGGATTAGGAAATTTTGAGCCCAAACTCCATTTGGCATTGCACATATATCAGCTCACAGAAGAGCATAAAAGAAAATAGGAACCCAGCTCCTACTCACATAAAGGTCTTGTCGAGCCTAAGATTATAAAAATGGAAAGGTTTTTTGTTGTTGTTTTTTGCCTACGTGCATACCTTTCTCCCAAGGCATTATTTCAACAAACTTATTCCCTTTCTGTTCCTTGCCACCTGGAAAATTACCACTCATCCTTCAATACCCAAACGTCACCTATTGGATTATGCTTTTCACTCTCCCAAAACTGAAATAGTTGTATTCTTTTCTAGGCTGGCTTCAGAATCCATACTTTCTCTATTACTACACATAATGCCATGTTGTGATTGCTTACCTGGAAGCTCCTACTACTGAGTCATAATTTCCTTCAGAACACCAAGAGGGTCTCATTGTTTATCTTTGGTGCCTGTTAGGACACTCATGTGGCCTGCCAAACCTGTAATCATGGATCAAGAGAAGCGGTGTTCTTGCTTTCCGTTGGAATTCACCCAGGGCCACAGGGAGAAGACGGGATTCATCAGGTTAAAAAGTTTGGCTTTGATCAGAATCTATAGACTATAATAGAGCCTTCAGCACCACACTGGCCCACTGCTCCTGCAAAAGCACCCGTTTCTCTTAAAAACGTCTCAAGTCCCTCTTCTCTGATCCAGGGTGTATGGTTCCAAGGTGTGGAAAAACTTTGCCTCTGTTTCCCCCGGTGTCAAACTATCCATTATCACTCTCATCTGTTTTACTAACTCTCCTCTCTTTCCAATCATTTCTCAATTCAGTACGTGTTTGTAGAATGTAAAAATAACCAGAAGAACTTAGAAAAGCTTAAGGCCCATACCATATTGAGCCTACGTAGTTACAAGACTATCTCTGTGACTCTTCTCCTGAAATATTCTTTATAGTTAGGGAGCAAAGGAAGTGAAAGGAGAAAGGAAAAAGCAGGGTAATACTTACAACACTCTAGTCTAGAAAATACTAAGTTTCTGAAACAAGAGAAACGAGCATCTCTGTCTCGAAATCAACATCCTTGTTCCCCCATAAAGTCACAACCCAGACAAGCTATTTCCCTTTGCCTTGCTCTACCCCTAGAAGAGAGTTCTTTTGTATGCTGGTCACATCTGTCCATACAATAAGGTTATGGGACAAAAAAATTGAAGGATAAACTGAAGGATTAATGTGGATAAAATCTAACATGTAATATTCCAAAAGTCTAAAAAAAAACCCTCAAGTCAGAAACGGCGTCTGTTGCATTCCATACCTATTGAAGAAGGATATTTTATTTTTCCCTTATAGGTCTAGATTTATATTGGATCCTTTAAAGTCTTTTTTAATACTGACTTAAGTAGCCTTTCAAAAAAGTCCAAATTCTTTTTTTTTTTTTATTTATTTGAGAGAAAGAAAGAAAACAGGGAGGGGCAGAAGAGAGAGGGAGAGAGAATCCCAAGCAGGCTCTGCACTGGTCAGCACAGAACCCAATGCAGGCCTTGAACTTACAAATTGTGAGATCATGACCTGAGCCGAAATCAAGAGTCAGATGCTTAACCAAATGAGCCACCCAGGCGCGCCTCAGAAAAGTCTAAACTCTTTATCCTTCTCTTTGTCACAGTGCCAGTAATGAGAATGACCATTTTTTTTTTTTACTCAATTCATACAGTTTTGTTAGCATGGTAAGTCGGCTATAGGCACACAAATCACTCACTTGACAGAATTTGGTAATTTTTGTAAGTGAAAACCAGTTAACCAGTCTTGGTTTGGATCACATAGCACCAAATAACTTTTAATGGGTTGAACATTTTACTTTTAACGTTTAACATGATGCTTATTTTTTCAACTAGCTGTCTTGTTGCCACTGACATACAGCCCTTTTCAAGATCAACCTGCTAGACAAGCATTTGACTATATTTAGTTCTATTTGTAAAACAGACTTTTTTTTAGGAAGTCAACTTACTGGATAAAAGAAACATGATGGTTTGGGGCATTACTACAGAATTGGGAACTACCATCACAAAGGTAAGGAAAAGCTAATTATATAACATGAGAATTCCACAGTAGCCAAAATCTGGGGCAGATTTGTAGATGGTCTTATCACCTGATGGCTCCACACACAGATTTACACCCTTATTCACTACTGAGCGGTCCTATGGCACAACAATGAGAAATTTAATGGATTTCCCAACCTAAGTTTAACTACAAAGATCTGGTGTTCCAAAATAGCTGGACATGTCTGACAAACTGAGGAGTCTGACCAGCTGAAAACCAGCTTTCATGAGGGACTGAGGTAGCTTCTAGATCTGAACTTGTTATGGAGAGGAAAGAATGGGACCCAGTAAGCTGGATGGACTCAGTTGTATGGCCTTATTATTCTTCAGCAAAGAGGAGAAATTCTGATCAGGTCATAATTTCTGGGGAAGACATTTGTCCTCTAGACCCCTTTCATGTACACCTATCTGAATGCATGTGGAAGGAAAGCAAGTGGGAAGGAGGAAGCAGTAGGTAAAGTTCTAAGAAGTTATCCACTTAAAACTCCATAAAACACTGGGACAGAAACAGATATGCCTTGGTATTCCCTTTAAAGAGTAAACCACCAGAAAACCAGAAGAGGACCCCTCCCCTCACTGACCACAGCACTCCATGTTCCAAGCAATCTGAACTCCCGTAACAAAACAGGCGGCACCTGAAAAGGAGGGCGGACTGCGCAGGGATCCTGAAAGGCAACAACAGCATGCTCAAGAAGACTACACTTTCCCAGGACAACTCTCTGTGTCATTGTATCTGCACTCGGCACCTTGCAGGTGGAGTGACTTCTTTATGGATTAGGTTTCTAGTACTGGTTTTGTTCTTGTGGTTGACTTTCATGTTTATTTTTTAATATGAATTTTATTGTTCAAATTGGTTTCCATACAACACCCAGTACTCATCCCAACAGGTGCCCTCCTCAATGCCCATCACCCATTATCCCCCCTCACTCCCACCCTCCATTAACCTTCAGATTGTTCTCAGTTTTTTATTTATTTTTTTTAGTTTTATCATTTTTTTAATATATGAAATTTATTGTCAAATTGGTTTCCATACAACACCCAGTGCTCATCCCAAAAGATGCCCTCTTCAATGAACATTACCTACCCTCCCCTCCCTCCCACCCCCCATCAACCCTCAGTTTGTTCTCAGTTTTTAACAGTCTCTTATGCTTTGGCTCTCTCCCACTCTAACCTTTTTTTTTCTTCCCCTCCCCTATAGGTTTCTGTTAAGTTTCTCAGGATCCACATAACAGTGAACACCTATGGTATCTGTCTTTCCCTGTATGGCTTATTTCACTCAGCATCACACTCTCCAGTTCCAACCACGTTGCTACAAAGGGCCGTATTTCATTCTTTCTTATTGCCATGTAGTACTCCATTGTGTATATAAACCACAATTTCTTTATCCATTCATCAGTTGATGGACATTCAGGCTCTTTCCATAATTTGGCTATTGTTGAGAGTGCTGCTATAAATATTGGGGTACAAGAGCCCCTATGCATCACTACTCCTATATCCCTTGGGTAAATTCCTAGCAGTGCTACTGCTGGGTCATAGGGTAGGTCTATTTTTAATTTTTTGACGAACCTCCACACTGTTTTCCAGAGTGGCTGCACCAATTGGCCTTCCCACCAACAGTGCAAGAGGGTTCCTGTTTCTCCACATCCTCGCCAGCATCTATAGTCTCCTGACTTGTTCATTTTGGCCACTCTGACTGGTGTGAGGTGATATCTAACTGTGGTTTTGATTTGTATTTCCCTGATGAGGAGCGACGTTGAGCATCTTCTCATGTGCCTGTTGGCCATCTGGATGTCTTCTTTAGAGAAGTGTCTACTCACGTTTTCTACCCACTTCTTCACTGGATTATTTGTTTTTTGGGTGTGGAGTTTGGTGAGCTCTTTATAGATTTTGGATACTAGCCCTTGATCTGATATGTCATTTGCAAATATCTTTTCCCATTCTGTCGGTTGCCTTTTAGTTTTGTTGATTGTTTCCTTTGCTGTGCAGAAGCTTTTTATCTTCATGAGGTCCGAATAGTTCATTTTTGCTTTTAATTCCCTTGCCTTTGGGGATGTGTCAAGTAAGAAATTGCTGCGGCTGAGGTCAGAGAGGTTTTTTCCTGTTTTCTCCTCTAGGGTTTTGATGGTTTCCTGTCTCACATTCAGGTCCTTTATCCATTTTGAGTTTATTTTTGTGAATGGTGTGAGAAAGTGGTCTAGTTTCAACCTTCTGCATGTTGCTGTCCAGTTCTCCCAGCACCATTTGTTAAAGAGGCTGTCTTTTTTCCATTGGATATTCTTTCCTGCTTTGTCAAAGATTAGTTGACCATATGTTTGTGGGTCTAGTTCTGGGGTTTCTATTCTATTCCATTGGTCTATGGGTCTGTTTCTGTGCCAATACCATGCTGTCTTGATGATGACAGCTTTGTAGTAGAGGCTAAAGTCTGGGATTGTGATGCCTCCTGCTTTGGTCTTCTTCTTCAAAATTCCTTTGGCTATTCGGGGCCTTTTGTGGTTCCATATGAATTTTAGGATTGCTTCTTCTAGCTTCGAGAAGAATGCTGGTGCAATTTTGATTGGGATTGCATTGAACGTATAGATAGCTTTGGGTAGTATTGATGTTTTAACAATATTTATTCTTCCAACCCATGAGCACGGAATGTTTTTCCGTTTCTTTATATCTTCTTCAATTTCCTTCATAAGATTTCTACAGTTTTCAGCATACAGATCTTTTACATCTTTGGTTAGATTTATTCCTAGGTATTTTATGCTTCTTGGTGCAGTTGTGAATGGGATCAGTTTCTTTGTCTTTCTGTTGCTTCATTATTAGTGTATAAGAATGCAACTGATTTCTGTACATTGATTTTGTATCCTGCGACTTTGCTGAATTCATGTATCAGTTCTAGCAGACTTCTGG
Source organism: Prionailurus bengalensis (assembly GCF_016509475.1). Classification (NCBI taxonomy): domain Eukaryota; kingdom Metazoa; phylum Chordata; class Mammalia; order Carnivora; family Felidae; genus Prionailurus; species Prionailurus bengalensis. Next base: position 140,087,088 of record NC_057350.1, read on the forward strand.
TGGAGTCTATTGGATTTTCCATGTATAATATCATGTCATCTGCAAAAATTGAAAGCTTGACTTCATCTTTGCTAATTTTGATGCCTTTGATTTCCTTTTGTTGTCCGATTGTTGATGCTAGAACTTCCAACACTATGTTAAACAACAACGGTGAGAGTGGACATCCCTGTCATGCTCCTGATCTCAGGGGGAAAGCTCTCAGTTTTTCCCCATTGAGGATGATATTAGCTGTGGGCTTTTCATAAATGGCTTTTATGATCTTTAAGTATGTTTCTTCTACCCCGACTTTCTCGAGGGTTTTTATTAAGAAAGGATGCTGAATTTTGTCAAATGCTTTTTCTGCATCAATTGACAGGATCATATGGTTCTTATCTTTTATTAATGTGATGTATCACATTGATTGATTTGCAAATGTTGAACCAGCCCTGCATCCCAGGAATGAATCCCACTTGATCATGGTGAATAGTTCTTTTTATAAGCTGTTGAAATCGATTTGCTAGTATCTTACTGAGAATTTTTGCATCCATATTCATCAGGGATATTGGCCTGTAGTTCTCTTTTTTTACTGGGTCTTTGGTTTAGGAATCAAAGTAATACTGGCTTCATAGAATGAGTCTGGAAGTTTTCCTTCCCTTTCTATTTTTTGGAATAGCTTGAGAAGGATAGGTATTATCTCTGCTTTAAATATCTGGTAGAATTCCCCAGGGAAGTCATCTGGTCCTGGACTCTTATTTGTTGGGAGATTTTTGATAACTGATTCAATTTCTTCGCTGGTTATGAGTCTGTTCAAGCTTTCTTTTCCTCCTGTTTGTCTTTTGGAAGTGTGTGGGTGTTTAGGAATCTGTCCATTTCTTCCAGGCTGTCCAGTTTGTTGGCATATAATTTTTCACAGTATTCCCTGATAATTGTTTGTATCTCTGAGGGATTGGTTGTAATAATTCCATTTCATTCATGATTTTATCTATTTAGGTCACCTCCCTTTTCTTTTTGAGAAGCATGGCTAGAGGTTTATCAATTTTGTTTATTTTTTCAAAAAACCAACTCTTGGTTTCGTTGATCTGCTCTACAGTTTTTTTAGATTCTATATTGATTATTTCTGCTCTGATCTTTATTATTTCTCTTCTTCTGCTGGGTTTGGGGTGTCTTTGCTGCTCTGCTTCTACTTCCTTTAGGTGTGCTGTTAGATTTTGTATTTGGGATTTTTCTTGTTTCTTGAGATAGGCCTGGATTGCAATGTATTTTCCTCTCAGGACTGCCTTCGCTGCATCCTAAAGCGTTTGGATTGTTGTATTTTCATTTGTTTCCATATGTTTTTTAATTTCTTCTCTAATTGCCTGGTTGACCCATTCATTCTTTAGTAGGGTGTTCTTTAACCTCCATGCTTTTGGAGGTTTTCCAGACTTTTTCCTGTGGTTGATTTCAAGCTTCATAGCATTGTGGTCCAAAAGTATGCATGGTATGATCTCAGTTCTTGTATACTTATACAAGGCTATTTTTTGACCACTCTCTCTTGGAGAATGTTCCATGTGCATTCGAGAAGAAAGTATATTCTGTTGCTCTGGGATTCAGAGTTCTTAATATATCTGTCAAGTCCATCTGATCCAATGTATCATTCAGGGCCCTTGTTTCTTTATTGACCGTGTGTCTAGATGATCTATCCCTTTCTGTAAGTGGAGTGTTAAAGTCCCCTGCAATTACCACATTCTTATCAATAAGGTTGCTTGTGTTTGTGAGTAATTGTTTTATATATTTGGGGGCTCCCGTATTCGGTGCATAGACATTTATAATTGTTAGTTCTTCTTGATGGATAGACCCTGTAATTATTATATAATGCCCTTCTTCCTCTCTTGTTACAGCCTTTAATTTAAAGTCTAGTTTGTCTGATATAAGTATGGCTACTCCAGCTTTCTTTTGACTTCTAGCAGTATGATAAATAGTTTTCCATCCCCTTACTTTCAATCTGAAAGTGTCCTCAGGTCTAAAATGAGTCTCTTGCTGAGAACAAACTGAGGGTTGATGGGAGGTGGGAGGGAGGGGAGGGCAAGTGATGGGCATTGAAGATGGCACCTGTTGGGATGAGCACTGGTTGTTGTATGGAAACTAATTTGACAATAAGTTTCATATATTAAAAAAATAAAAATAAATAAAATGAGTCTCTTGTAGACAGCAAATAGATGGGTCTTGTTTTTTTATCCATTCTGATACCCTATGTCTTTTGGTTGGCACATTTAGTCCATTTACGTTCAGTGTTATTATAGAAAGATATGGGTTTAGAGTCATTGTGATGTCTGTAGGTTTCATGCTTGTAGCAATGTCTCTGGTACTTTGTCTCACAGGATCCCCCTTAGGATCTCTTGTATGGTTGGTTTAGTGGTGATGAATTCCTTAAGTTTTTGTTTGTTTGGGAAGACCTTTATCTCTCCTTCTATTCTAAATGACAGATTTGCTGGAGAGAGGATTCTCGGTTGCATATTTTTTCTGTTCATCACACGGAAGATTTCCTGCCATTCCTTTCTGGCCTGCCAAGTTTCAGTAGAGAGGTCCGTCACTAGTTTTATCGGTCTCCCTTTATATGTTAGAGCACGTTTATCCCTAGCTGTTTTCAGAATTTTCTCTTTATCCTTGCATTTTGCTAGTTTCACTACAATATGTGGTGCAGAAGATCGATTCAAGTTACATCTGAAGGGAGTTCTCTGTGCCTCTTGGATTTCAATGCTTTTTCCTTCCCCAGATCAGGGAAGTTCTCAGCTATGATTTCTTCAAGTACACCTTCAGCACCTTTCCCTCTCTCTTCCTCCTCTGGAATACCAATTATGCGTAGATTATTTCTCTTTAGTGCATCACTTAGTTCTCTAATTTTCCCCTAATACTCCTGGATTTTTTAAATCTTTTTCTCAGCTTCTTCTTTTTCCATAATTTTATCTTCCAGTTCACCTATTCTCTCCTCTGCCTCTTCAATCCAAGATGTGGTCACCTCCATTTTATTTTGCATCTCATTAATAGCATTTTTAGCTCCTCCTGGCTGTTCCTTAGTCCCTTGATCTCTGTAGCAATAGATTCTCTGCTATCCTTTATACTGTTTTCAAGCCCAGCGATTAATTTTATGACTATTGTTCTAAATTCACTTTCTGTTATATTGTTTAAATTGTTTTTCCTCAATTCGTTAGCTGTCATTATTTCCTGGAGGTTTTTTTGAGGGGAATTCTTCTGTTTAGTCATTTTTGATAGTCCCTGGAGTGGTGGGGGACTGCGGGCACTTCCTCTGTACTGTCTTGAATAACTTGCGCTGATGGGCGGGGCTGCAGTCAGACGTGATGTCTGCCCCCAGCCCACCGCTGGGGCCACAGTCAGACTGGTGTGTACCTTCTCTTTCCCTCTCTAGGGGCAGGATTCACTGTAGGGTGGCATGGCCCGTCTGGGCTACTTGCACAGTGCCAGGCTTGTGGTGCAGGGGATCTGGCGTATTAGCTGGGGTGGATCAGCAAGGTGCACGGGGGGGGGGGGGGGCAGGAGGGGCAGGCTCAGCTCGCTTTTCCTTTGGTGATCCACTTCGGGAGGGGCCCTGCAGCACCGGGAGGGAGTCAGACCCACCGCTGGAGGGATGGATCCGCAGAAGCACAGCGTTGGGTGTTTGTGGGATGCAAGTAAGTTCCGTGGCAGGAACCAGTTCCCTTTGGGATTTTGGCTGGGGGATTTCCCTTTGGGATTTTGGCTGGGGGATTTCCCTTTGGGATTTTGGCTGGGGGATGGGCGAGGGAAATGGCGCTGGCAAGCGCCTTTGTTCCCTACCAAGCTGAGCTCTGTTGTCCAGGGCTCAACAACTCTCCCTCCCGTTGCCCTCCAGCCCTCCCGTTCTCCGAGCAGATCTGTTAACTTATAACCTTCCAGATGTTAAATCCCGCTTACTGTCAGAACACACTCCGTCCGGCCCCTCCGGTTTTGCAAGCCAGACTCGGGGGCTCTGCTTGGCCATCGGGCTGCCCCTCTGCCCTGGCTCCCTCCCGTCAGTCCGTGGAGGGCGCACCGCCTCACTGCCCTTCCTACCCTCTTCCGTGGGCCTCTCATCTGTGCTTGGCTCCAGAGAATCCGTTCTGCTAGTCTTCTGGCGATTTTCTGGGTTATTTAGGCAGGTGTGGATGGAATCTAAGTGACCCACAGGACGCGGTGAGCCCAGTGTCCTCCTACGCCGCCATCTTCCCAGAAACCCTCCCTGTTCTCAGTTTTTAAGAGTCTCTTATGGTTTGCCTCCCTCCCTCTCTCTTTCCCCCCCTTCCCCTCCCCCATGGTCTTCTGTTAAGTTTCTCAGGATCCACATAAGAGTGAAAACATATGGTATCTGTCTTTCTCTGTATGGTTTATTTGACTTAGCATCACACTCTCCAGTTCCATCCACATTGCTACAAAGGGCCATATTTCATTCTTTCTCATTGCCAAGTAGTATTCCATTGTGTATATAAACCACATCTTCTTTATCCATTCATCAGTTGATGGACATTTAGGCTCTTTCCATAATTTGGCTATTGTTGAATGTGCTGCTATAAACATTTGGGTGCAAGTGCCCCTATGCATCAGCACTCCTGTATCCCTTGGGTAAATTCCTAGCAGTGCTATTGCTGGGTCATAGGGAAGATCTATTTTTAATTTTTTGAGGAACCTCCACACTGTTTTCCAGAGCAGCTGCACCAGTTTACATTCCCAACTAGCACTGGTTTTGTAGATGTTGTATTAATTATGCCAATTCTCTATTCACATTTATTGGACGTTTTTCTTCTTCTCTGGGTTCTTGTGGTTATTCCTATACATGAAATCTATTGTTTTTTTTTTAACCGTATTTACTTATTTTGTCTCAGGTAAAGAAAAAGGTTCTTGTGAAGAAATTCATCTCTTGGGGGAAGTCACAAATTACAACATGTGCTATATTCCAATTCATATCAATTATCTAGAATAAACAGATCAATAGAGAAAGATGTTGTGAGGGACTAGGGAGGAAATGGGGAGTGAATGCTAACAGGAACAAGGTTCCTTTTTGTGGGTGTTGAAAATATTCTAAATTTAGATTATGATGATGGTAGCACAATTTTGTTAAGCACACTAAAAGAAAACCACTGAATTGTACACTAAATAGGTGAATTTTATGGTAGGTAAGTTGTATCTCAATAAAACTTTAAAAATACATTCTTCCCAGCAAGTAAATAAAACTACATTAAAAATGTTTCAATATTGCCAGAATTATATTTTCTGTTTTTGGAAAAAATCACATTTCTCAAAAATATTAAAAATGCATAGTGTCACTAGGGAAAATGTTTAAAATACTAAAACACAGTGCCAAAGTGATTTTGGAAATGCACGTATTTAACCAAACATTTCCTTTTTATAATTCATATAAATTACCTGATAACTTATAGTATACAATGTAAAATAAATAAAATTTTCTCTAGTGGCTAGTTTATCATACACAATTATGATTTAGAATTTTAGAAAAGGAGTTAGAATTGCGCTAATACAGTAGCTACTTGGTACATGTGATACTTGTATTTACATCTAAAGTTAATTCATATTAAATGTATCAGTTCCTCAATCCCATTAGCCATGTATCAAGTGCTCAGTAGCCACATGTGGCCAGTAGCTACAATATTAGACAGTAGAGATAACAGAACATTTCCATCATCACATAAAGCTCTACTGGACAGCACTGTTCTAGAAATTCACTTTCAGTCTTGGGGGCTACAGAAGATAATTCCACTTTTGGACTCATTCTTGAATATCAAAGGGACTTTCCAAAATAACCAGTGAATTCCATCACACCTATAAAATGCTTTGATCACTAGAGAAAAGTAGCAAAACTTAGGTTTAATCCATTCTTCTGACTTTCCTAATTGTTCCTGATCAGTTATTCCCAGAGGCTGTCTAGTCCTTTGACAGACACAAACAATGTATCATGTTCAGAGCAGAAAGCCCATTGCCTAATTACTTCAAGATTGGTTGAGGGAAATCTCTACAAAGGCCTCAACTCCCATGTCAACCTGCCTTTCATGATTCATGACATTGTGTCTATAGCTCAGTTTTGTTTCATGACTTTACCATTGGTCCTTCTAAGCCATAAATATAAAAAACAGAGTTTACTCGGTTATGAATGCTTCTTCCTCATATATGAGTTAATATTTCAGAACACTTACATACAACAATGATTTTTTCGTAGTGAGACTCCATGTAAGACAGATAGACAGGTAGATATCCTTCGCTTTTCCTTGTGAATGACTATGCTGTGGAATACTGTGATCCTGTCCCAGAGAGTTTTCCAGCAGTCCCTTTTATGTCTTGCCCCAATGGGGCAGGATCAAGGGTATTGATATTTCTTGTAGAGGTCTAAGTTGATACATTTCCTAGCAACCCTTCCTCTCCACCCCAACCTCACAGGGCTACATTTTATCTTATGATTGAACAATTACTATGAACTAGATCTCTCTGTTTTTTATATACTTATGAAAAATCAGAATCATTATTATGAATAAAGTTACTATATTACTCTATCCCATCATCAACTGATGATCAGATACAACTATTCAGCTGACAACATTTTTCTCTCGGCAAAAATTCTTAGGAAAACATTCAGTAACTCAAGATATTATCACCAAGACTGTAAAAATAACCTCAAATGAAAACTTCCTACAATAAGCTATTTAAATCCAATTAGACTAAACATTACTAGCTACATCAGGGCGTTAATAATGAAGCACTTCATAGATAACATGAAGCTTTGAAGTCCCTAAAGCCAATTGCCAATATTAACTTAGACATCCCATCTTTGCCAGAAAGTAACAGCAGCATTTCAGATCATTTTGAATTTCTAACTTCTTACAAAAATGAATTATTTCTTCCAAAGTACATTTTAAACTAGAAATCATCCACAATATTTAATAGTAAATTCTATTATTATTCTAGTGATGTTATCATGAATTGTACACATTGGATCAGAAATTTCTTTATATGTATTTAATTTTTGATTATTTCTTTGAGAGTACCTACAAACTAAATCTACCAAAAAGAAAAAAAGTAAACTGAGAGTGTAAGCCCCATAGATAATTTTCTTTGTAGCTGAATCACAAAACTTTTCTAGTTACAGTCCTCTAACTAGCTTTTTGTACATTGACCAGAGGGGCCTTCCAAATTATGCTTTAATTTAAAGCAGATGACATACGTTGAGGCCGCACATTATTAAGGTCTTTGGGTTGACTCACCAACTGGCTTAAAATTACAATTTAAATGTGTTTATTATAACCACAAAATAATGTGGTATTAATAAACCAGTTTATCCATCCTTCTGTAACGCTAAGCACAAAGAATGTAATCAGTACTTCTAAAGACTTCTAAAGTTAAACTGAAATTGTAAGTAGAGAAACTAAGTAAAAGACAGGCAAAGAATAACTTTGGAGCATTGTCTGTTCCTATAGTTAGGTTTGGAAAGAAGTGGGTTTAGTTTTGCTGAGTCCATTTAAGTAAGTCCTGCAGTAACTCTGATCATACTTTTGTGAGCTGAGAGCTGAAGGGAAATAAAAACCCACTGGGAGGGGAGAAGGTAACTTCAGAAGCAGAAATGGGCAGCAACCCAGGCAAGTAAGACAGGAGATTTGCTCAAGAGTCACTGGGCGGCCTCCTCAGAAAAAGCACTGCTCCCTCTGGATTGATTAGGTTCAGTCTGTTTCAGAGGTTACGGGCCATTTCTTTAAAACAGAGCAGAGATCCAAGCGTTGTTGCAGAGATGTGCCCATTTGACAAGGAAAATAAAAATGCGCAGTTTAATAGAGAACACCCCGCACAGTCACCCAAGCCAGCAAATACTTATGACTATGAGGTAAATAATCACATCCTAAGGATGATGTTCCCTTTACCTTCTACGCACTTAACATGTTTCTAAAGATCCTAAAACATAGGATTAAAGAATACCTTCATATATAATTACATGAAAAAGGTCTTACTATGTAAGGTGAAAAGAGCAGATTAAAAGACTTTTTATATATACTCCTATATTTTTAAATGAGCTATTTATGTTTCTTTTAAAAATCAGCATGTAAGAGTGGTAGAATATGTGAGAATATGGATAATTATCTTTTTATATAACCAACATATAAGCCCTTGATGATCTTAAGAAAAGCAATACGTGTTACTTTTCTGTGGCACTTCAATTCTTAGCTCATTGATAAATTGCTTTCTCAGAAAAAGGGCAGGAGTTAAGAAGCTTTGATTCTTCTCTAGCTCAGAGAATAATATATTTCCCAGAAAACCCTGAGCATGAACACTCCACGAAGACTATCATTTTATGGGGAAAAAAGATACAGATATTGACATATACATAGACACACTCAAAAAATAATGTGGGGGGCGCCTGGGTGGCGCAGTCGGTTAAGCGTCTGACTTCAGCCAGGTCACGATCTCGCGGTCCATGAGTTCGAGCCCCGCGTCAGGCTCTGGGCTGATGGCTCAGAGCCTGGAGCCTGTTTCCGATTCTGTGTCTCCCTCTCTCTCTGCCCCTCCCCCGTTCATGCTCTGTCTCTCTCTGTCCCAAAAATAAGTAAACGTTGAAAAAACAAAACAAAACAAAACAAAAATAATGTGATGGCTATTTTTAACAGGTTGAGAGAGGTAGTGGACAGAGTGGGGGGAAAAAAGGATGATTAAACTCATAAATTAACTCACTGAATTAATAAATTGATTACTGAACTTTCTAGAAGAACTTTATACATTAAGCCTCAATCCTTTCAAAAGAATGATTGGTTATCAATGACTTTCTTTTCCCTTATTATTTTTTTAAGGTTTATTTATTTTGAGAGAGAGAGAGAGAGAGAGCGAGCAGGGAGGGACAGAGAGAGAGGGAGTGAGAGAGAAGCCCAAGCTGTCAGCATAGAGCCCCACACAGGCCTCAATGTTGAACCACAAGATCATGACCTGAACCCAAATCAAGAGTTGGATGCTTAACCAACTGAGCCACCCAGGCATTCCCCTTTATAATTTTTAAATTAAAAAATTATTTTAGAAAAGGAAAAGTGTAGGGAATAATAAAACCTATACCTACCAATCTATCAGACACACATAGCTGACAAACATAAATATGAATTAACCCTATTTTGAAATAATTTTTATTGACGCATAGTATACTTACAGAAAAGAATGCTAATCAAAAACATATAGCTAAATGACATCCCATAAAATGAACATACCCATGTAACCACCACCAACCTCAAGAAATTAAACACTATCAGCACCCAGAAGCATGCCCTGGGTGCATACTCCTCATTCCTTCACCATGGCAACCTCTATCCTGATTCCTAATTATTATAGAAGGTTTCTGACTAATATTTAAATTTTATATAAATGGAATCACACATTTTGGATCTGGATTATTTTCCTCAAAATTGCACCTTTGTGGGACATATATTTGTGCATGATGCTCAAAGTCAATATCCATTTTTTCGTATGGAAGTGATATTAAACCTGCTGTAAAAATTGTTCTTTTCCGGCTGTTCATGTTGCCATTTTTCCATACACAAATTGTCCATGATTGAGAACGTCTGTTTCTGTACTTTATAATCCCTGCTATTGTTCTTTATCCTTTTGCCAATACGATTCTCTTAATTATTATACTTTTGTAATAAGACTTAATAATAGAAAAAAAATCAGCCGACTTTTTCGTTTCCTTTAAGATTATCTTGGGTATCTTGGCCCTTTGAATTTCCCAACAAATATTAGGATCAACTCTGTTAATTTCCATTAAAAACTCTTGAATTTTGATTGATACTGCATTTTATCTTTAGACACTTTGGGAGAAGAATAGGTATCTTTACAACATACATTGAGTATTTCAAATCATGAACAAGGTATATTTCTCACTTTACTTGCCTCCTTTGTTTTTTTCTCAGTTATGTTCTTATAGTTTACATATAGGGTTCTTAAGCATGTCTTGTTAGACTTACTTTTAGGTATTTGATGTTTAACACTACCTTATATTATATTTTTAAAATTTAATTTTCCAGTTGCTTGCTGACAGTATATAGAAATAGTATTGCTTTCTCAAAGATTTTATATTGTATCCAGAAAACTTACTTAATTCAGTTAGTAATTATAACATTTTATCTGTAGATTCTTTTGGATTTTCTAGATATACAATTATATTTTCTACAAATAACAATATCCTTTCTTCCACTACAGTTCTTGCAAGTTTTATTTATTTCTAATGACAAATTATGCTGAATAGGATTCCTAGTACAACATTCAATAAAAATAATCATATCAAATATTCTCATTTCTAATATCAGGGGAGAAAGCTTTAAAACTTTACTATTAAGTATGACAACTGCTTTAAAATTTTAGAGATGTGATTTATTAGACTAAGAATGTTATCTTTCTGGTACTAAAATTTTTATGAAACAATCAGTGGCTGCTGAATTTTATCAAATCCTTTTCCTACATCTACTTAAATGGTTATATAATTTGCCTTCCTTTTCTGTCCATGTGGATTACATCGATTCCTTCTCAAATAAACTACTACTATATTTCTAGCATAAGCCAAATAGATCATGAGATATTAGCCTTTTTATCTAACACCAGACTTGTATTGCTACTATTCTTGTTTACAATTCTTGCATCTCTGTAGATGAGAAAGATTGGCTGTAGTATTTCTTTCATGAAATTTCCTCAACAATGTTTCATGACGATGTTTTCCTGGTCTCAAAAAAAAATGAGTTAGGAAATGGATTCATCTTTCATTCTCAGGAAGAGTTGTGATAATTCTCCCTTAAATATTTGGAAAAATTCACAAATGAAGCCATCTACGCCTAGGATTTTCTTTGTAGGAGGTTTCGAATAACAATTTTTTAATTGCTACAAGACAATTCAGATTTCCTGCATTTCTTCTTGAGTTAGTTTTAGTGAGTTCCGTTTTTCTAAGAATTTGTCCCAAACTTATCAACATATTTATAATAGCATTTATTTGTGCCTTCTTTCTTGATCAGTCTTGCTAAGTTTTTCAAATTTTTCTTTTCCAAAAAAGTGAATTGTGGTTGTCTGGATTTATTGTGTTTTCTATTTCATTAATTTCTGGTCATCCTTTTATCTATCTTTTTTGCATTTGAATTGCTATTCTTTTGCTAATTTTTTGAGCTGGATCTTAGAATATTAGCATTCACAGGTTTTTCTAATGCATACATCTATGATTTATATCTCACTAGATTTCATGTTACATATTATGTAAATATGTTTTATTTTATTATTTATTTATTTATTTATTTATTTATTTATTCATTTTAAGAGAAAGCATGCACAGGCAGGAGGGGCAGTGAGAAAGAGAGAAACCCAAGCAGGCTCTGCACTGTCAGTACAAGCCCGACACGGACCTTGGTCCCACCAACTGTGAGATCATGAACAGAACTGAAATCAAGAGCTGGACGCTTAACCAACTGAGCCACCCAGGTGCCCAGCAAAATGTTTTCTAATTTCCACTTTGTCTCCTTCGGACCTATAGGTTATTTAGAAGTGATTATTCGGCAATTTTCCAGTGTCATTTTTGTTTTGATTTTTAGCTCTTTTTCACAAGTATTAAAGAATATAGTTTGTATGCTATAATTAAAAAACAACAACAAAAAACATATTGTGCCTCACTCTCTGGCTAAACCAACAGCCAATGCTTATAAATGTTCAAATAGCAGCTGTTGGGTGTGGTGTACTATATAATGTCAACTGCTGACTGTATTGTTCAAACGATTTATATTCTGCTTGATGTCTGTATGCATTTATTTTATTGGCCGAGAGATGTGCATTAAAATTACCATTGTAATTGTGCAGTGTTTGTAGTTTTGTTATTATTTTCCTTTGCATATTGAAGCTATATGGTTTGAGACATTATGAAATGCTTCTATGTCTGGAATGTCTGTCTACTCTTTTCATGACCGCCCTAACACAAATATATGCTATTTCTAAGACATATACATTAAATTTAAGAATGAAGAAAAGTAGAAAGAGAATAGTAAAAGATATTCTGCCAACACTACCCGCCCCCCAGAAAAACTTTGGTTTTCAAATTATTTTATTTTCCACCTTCTTATATTCTTCTGTTTAAAGTGTGGTTCATACAAATAGCACAAAAATTAATTAGGTTTTTTGATGTTGTTCTATTTTTGTTTTGCTTCTCTACTTTTTAAAAGCCAGGGGCAGCTGGGTGGCTCAGTTGGTTAAGTGTCTGACTCTTGATCTCTGCTCAGGTCATGATCTCACAGTTTGTGGGATTGAGCCCCGTGTCAGGAACTGTGCTGACAGTACAGAGCCCAGTTGGAAATCTCTCTCCCCCCTCTATTCCTTCCCCACTTGTGCCCTCTCTAATTAATAAATAAACATTTAAAAAACAGTCTTAAAAAATCCAATTTCATAGTCACTGTGTTTTCATGTTTAAGTTTAATATTTATGCCCGTGATTTCACTATCTGGACCACCTTTTCCCTCTTTTTTCACTCCTTCCCAATAACTCTTCCCCTCATACATGTGTTCTGACTTTATCCAATATCTTCTTTATCTCAGCTCAAGGCCCTCATAATATTCAATCTTCCCCACTGTTGGAAGTACAACAGTATCATCACTCACACGGTTTGACATTCAAATTCTATAATATTGTTGCTATTTCTATAAAATTGACTATGTAAACATTCAATTATACTTGATATTATCAGATTGATCTCTGAGGTGGTTAAATATAACCAAGAGATATTACAACCCATAATATCTAAGACAGTCAGTATTTCCCTACTTTTTCTCCAACATTTGGTATTTGAGTCTTTTTCAACTTTGTCAGTTTGAAATGGTGTTAATTATCTGATTTTGGATTTGACTTGCATACATTTGTTTATTGGTGATCTTGAGTTTCTTGTGTTTAATGGAGTTGTAAGATCTGTGAGGGGAGTTGCCTGTTGGGTGACTTTTGTTTTCCACATTCATGTGTGGACTTTAACTGCATTTACTTTATATGCAGTTGATTCTCTTTCACTTTGCTTATTACTTTCACTTTGCTTATTCTGTCTCTTGTATAGAAGTATGGGGTTTCTCCTATTTTTTTTTTTTATTTTTTATTTCCTCAAAATTTTAAGTCCTTTCCTTTGTTGTTGGTATATTTTGAATCTTTGAAAGCATCCTCCTCTTCCCTCCCCTTTAGTCTTTTTCATACATTGACAGTTTTAGCATTCAGGTTAAATGTGAGTATTCCCAACCAGTAACAGTTTCTTTTCATTCTTCACAAGGAGTACCTGCACATAGTTTTTCACACACATTTCTTTGGTTTACTACAAGGATATCCAAGTGAATCTAACTCAAGAAGGACAGCACTGGAATGTAATGGAGATCAGGGCTTCAAAATAAATGCATGCTGTATATGAATAAATGCAATGTAAATAGAAAAACGCAGTTTTTCCTTCACCGAACATCTGCAGTTTACTCACAATAGCTCTAACCCACTTATGAGAACACCTATCAGAGAAGAAAAGGAGATGAACAGTTACAACAGATTCCCCTGTTGTCCTTCAACAACTATTATCCTAACACCTCAAAAGTTGGATCCATTGACAGATGGTTGATGCCATGGAGATATCGGAGGAGTCATTTTGGATTGGCGAATTAAGCTATGGAAAACCAATTTCGTAAGGTTAGAGCACAAAATAAAATAGTCTTATTTTAAGACTGCATACAAATTTCCATCCATCCTACTATTTGCTTACTCCTATGATAGGAACAAGTATCCCCACACTTTAGCAGCAGTAGACATGTGTGAAGGCATGTGTGCACTGAGACATTCAGTTGTCTGAATACCCAACATAGATGATTGAATGATTGATGAATGGTATTTATCAATTTTCCAAACAAATGGGGTAACGAAATAGCCTTTTCCCAAGTCCTCCACTTTCCTAGAAGATGGATGTACTCACTTTCTACTGAAGTGCCAATTCCCAAATGGCCTCTACGTACTGCCTGTCTTTTATGTAATACAAGATTTATGTAAAATTTAGCATAAAGGCTCAGAAGCATACTAAAACTCTGGGATGGTGAAAATGATTCAGAACCTAAAAGAGACCGTGGTTTCACAACGCTGTGAATGCACTAATGCCACTAAATTGTGCACTTTAAAATGGTTAATTTTATCTTATGAGAAATTCATCTCAATTTACAAAAGAAAAAAACCCCACTAAACCAAGAGGTTCCCTGGAGCTAAATAAACTACACTGCGTTATAATTCCCCCAGATAAATATTGATAGGCAGGTCACTACTATTTTATAACCAATAGTGGTCAAAGTAAAACATTTGTGAAGACTGATACTTACATAAATTAGTACTGATCGAAGATTAGTCTTGGACTATTATCACTGTCACCTACCTGCATCTCAATACACTTTCTGAACTAGTAGAGAAAGGGTAGAGTTACAGCAGCCACCTGCTACAACGGCAGGTGCGGCTATAATCTGCAGTCTGTCTTATCCATCCATTTTAGGGATGGAACTCTACAGACATACCTTTCAACAGTTTGTTTGCAAATTATCACTGTTCATTTTAGCTGTGATTTTGTATTCCTGATTTTCATTTTATCCATGGATAAAATGCTAGTAAGGAAAAAGGCAGCAAAAGATGAAGACAGGGTGATTACTGCATATATATTTACATTGCTTTTCAGGAAGAATAATGCTAGAATATCTCTATAAAGATAAAACAATTTTATATATCAAACCCAAAGCAGGCAAATTACTGATGTGATATTAACATTTATAGTAGTGTTAAAATCTAAATTCAATGAATCTATAAATATATTCTAATTTTAACTAGGAAAATTAATATTTATTGTTTTATAGACACACATGTCTTCATTAATGTTACCTGAGAAAAACATCAAATTTTTATCAAAAAAACCCTCAGTAATTCATTTTAAATTATTGTAGCCATATTTCTTTTTTCATGTAAATTTCCATCCTGAAACCCTGAAATAAATAACTTTGCAATTCATCTGCTTATAGAATATATTTTATAAATCCCAGGCCAAAAGGGCAAATGTCTACAGGCAGATGCCTTACTTCCCACAAATTCTGATGTGCCTTTATTAAATCTGCACATGTCCATTAGAGTATCATATGTGTGGTTTTATGATGAAAGAAAGATTTATAAAGGCTGACTTAACATCATTATCCCAAAGGGACCAATAAATCATAAAACCTGTTCTCATTTATTCAACAAGCATTCATTGGCCAATTATTTTGTGTCCATTCTTTTCAGGCCATTGGCATGTTCCAGTAAGACTGCTCTTTGCCTTTCTCTCTCGTGGCTTTTACACACCTCTTGGCTCCGAGATTCCCATTTTTGACTGTATATCAAGGCAAGCCTTATCCTCCTCTTCCCAAATACTGTCTTTTTTCTTTCATAACTCAAATTTTTTTAAACCTCATTTTGGTATTTTTTAGAGACAGACAGAGCATGAGTGGAGGAGGGGCAGAGAGAGAAAGGGAGACACAGAATCTGAAGCAGGCTCCAGGCTCTGAGATGTCAGCACAGAGACCGACATGGGGCTGGAACTCATGAACCATGAGATCATTACCTGAGCTGGAGTTGATGCTTAACTGACTGAGCCACCCAGGTGCTCCTCAGAGCTCATATTTTATTTATTGTCCTCAGTTCAGTATAGTTCTTAAGAAGAAGCTGGGCCACAACCCAAGCCCAAGGGGTAAATCTTAACTGGTCTATGCCAACAGTGATGATTTCACTCACATTCCTAAGTGATTGCTTTTAGCATTCGTGTGTGACACAATTACAGTCAATAAAAATGAGAGGAAGTCTGCTGAGTGGCTCTGGGATGGATTTCCACACTCTTTAAATAGGATTCAAGATGCCCTCTTCAATACCCATCACCCACCCACCCCGCCCTCCCACCCCCAATCAGCCCTCAGTTTGTTCTTCATATATTTAAAAAATAATAAATAAATAAATAAATAAATAAATACTTTAAAAAATTAAAAAAGATAAATGGGACGTAAGAGAGTTATATTCTCTTTCTTACCTTTTATTTATTTTTTATTTTTTTTTTCAACGTTTATTTTATTTTTGGGACAGAGAGAGACAGAGCATGAACGGGGGAGGGGCAGAGAGAGAGGGAGACACAGAATCGGAAACAGGCTCCAGGCTCTGAGCCATCAGCCCAGAGCCCGACGCGGGGCTCGAACTCACGGACAGTGAGATCGTGACCTGGCTGAAGTCGGACGCTCAACCGACTGCGCCACCCAGGCGCCCCTTCTTTCTTACCTTTTAATTGTCAGCTTATACCACCTGGAGTTGGGACAGCAATATTGGGAAGGGACCCCAGATTCAGAAGCTGTGGTGAACTGAATATGCCAGAAGCAGACATTATTAAGACAGAGGTTGGGATATTATTCAACCTTGAAAAAGAAGAAAATCCTACCATCTGTGACAATATGGACGATTGTGGAAGACCTGATGCTAAGTGAAGTAAGTCTTCTAAGAGAAGAAAAAATGGGGAGTTAGTGTTCAATGGTTATAAAGCTACAGTTTTGTGAGATGAGTAAGTTCTAGAGATCTGTACAACATAAGGCCTACATTTTACATGGTATGCACTTGAACATTTAAGAGGATGTATCTCATGTTAAGCGATCTAACTCCACAAAAAAGAAAGAGACATAAGGAATCTATTGGGGATGATGGATACATGTATTACCTTGATCGTGGTGTTGGTATCATGAGTGGATGCATTTGTCCAAAGTCATCGAAATGTATACATTAAATATCTGTAAATATTTTATATCCATTGTAGCTCAGTAAGCTGTAATATCAAAATGGCTTTGAAATGGCATACGCTAACCCAGTAATTCTACATCTGAGAACCTAGCCTAAGAAAATAACTGAGAATACATAAAAGCTTTATGCACACATACAAAGACAGAGACTAAAATGCAATGTGTTTGTTAGGCGTCAACGCCTGTGGAAGGAGGTGGAAGGAAAAGTGGGAAGAAGCAGGATTAGGGCAAGGGAGAAGTGAACTATGATGCAGGCCCAACGAAGCTTTAATCAACCACATGAGGAGCGCTGGACCAGTAGTCCCCCAGAGAAGTTGTCCTGCTTTGGACAGAAATGGCTTATTTCCTTACACCCTCAACTTTACTCAGATATCTGAAGAATGAGGCAGCTCTCTTTAGCTGAGGCATAAATTTATGAAGGTGTGGAGATCTGGGGCTGCCTGTTGACCTTACTCCTCACAGCAAGACCTTTCTTGAAGAAGGACTTGGGTAGTACACCTCCTTGTGTACCACAGGGCAATCCAGTCCACTGAGGATTCTGTATGGAATGATGGCAGATGTCTGCGTCCTTGTTGGTGCCATTGATCCACTAAGTTAACCAATCCTGGAAAGTACCTGCCTCCAGGCTTACTGTTGTATGAGATCATAAACATTTGGTTAAAATTTCCATTACTTGCTCAATAAATGGAATTTTACAACAAGACAATTGACTTTCACAGAATTTGAGACACACTTCTTCAGCCTGATCCTGAACTCTTTCTTCAGGCATAATTCTATGATTCACTCTTCAACTCCACTTGTTGTGGCTAAAATATGCTGCTGGCTTTTCATAGTTTCCTTCCTAAGAGGAGGGGCTCCAACCCCAAGCAAGGTTTTATGCATATGCTGGGGAACAGAAGGAGAAGAGGGCAAATTTCTACCCAAAAGAGCTCAGGGGTATATAATAAAGAGCAGTGGCAAGAGTTATCAGGACCTTTTAAATGATGCAAAGTGTGCCCCCAAGACCCTGAATTCAATTTAATTTTACTCAACAGATAATCTAATTCTTACAAAGAACATAAAAAATCTAACTCCTCGACCAGCATGGCAACCTCCACAAAGTCCAGTATCTCAGTAAGCCTCGATTTCCTCATTCACAAAATGAGATGTTTAGGCTAGATAATCTCTAGGGCCCCTTCTAACTTTAAAATCCTCCAATTCTATGAGCCATGTGTTCATTTCTGCTTATGACATTCTGTTTCCTGAAGTACATTTTCAATAACAGCCACCAAATAATAGCCATCCAGACACTTTCTGCTTAAATCACCTCTTTCACCGGATGTCACCCTAAGGGCCTCTGAACACCTCAGTGGAGCAAGAGACGCAAGGGAAGCTGTCAGACAGCTCCCTTCTGAGCTGTCTTCTGTGAAAATGCCTAATCATATCTGCTATGTGCGAGCAGCCATCAAGCCCCAGGCACAAAACAGGCTAGCAATAAAGCATTCCCCAGTGATGTCTATGTTCCAACAGGCTGTGAGCTGTAGGAACATCTTATTACAAGACCTTCTGGGAACCAACTGAAGGAGACCCCGGTGTATTTTTCTTAAAGGAAGACTTAGTTCTTTACAACCAATTAGCCTTGTTCTAGAAAATGAAAATGTATTTGTATTGGTTTGATTTTTCAAAATCAATTGCTTCCAAGAAAAATGCTTATCTATCTTTAATACATAAGGACCCCCCGAAGTGCAATTGTTCAGTAAGTCTTTGGTTCCATCAATAAGCAGCTCACAAAAGAAGATAGATCAAAGATAAGCATATGAAAAGATATTCAACTTCATCTTCCTTCAGGAAGATGTACATTAAATATACACTAAGATGTCACCACTAAATTTTTAAAAAGCGTAGAATTAGGAAGATTGACAATGCAAATTTTGGGGAGGATGTAGGGCCCTAGAACTTGCATACAATGCTGGTGAGAACAGAAGGTGGGACCATCACTTTGGAAAACATCTAGGCAATTTCTAACAATTTTCCACATGTGCTTCCCTTATGACCTAGCAATTCCAATCCTATGTATATAGTCAAAAGAAGTAAGAGGCTATGTCCTCCAAAGTGTATGATAAAATGCTGATAGATTTTTTTTTCCGTAACAGTCAAAAGCTAGAACCAATCCAAAAAATCTATTAAAAGGAGAAACAAATGAAGTACTAATATATGGTTGAATCTCAAAAACGTTAAAAGAAGCCAAAAGAAGCCACACCCAGATGATATCCTATATCATTCTCTTTATATGATGTTCAAGAACAGACCAATTAACCTATGGTTAAAGAAGCCAGAATAGTGATCATCTGTGAGCACAGTTGAGGCCATGGATTGCAGAGAGGCGGGAGGGATCTTGCCCAATTTTGATCTGGGTAATGATGACACAGGTACATATAAATGTAAATACTTACTGAGCTGTATACTTAAGACTTGTTCACTTTATTCTGTGTAAATGATACTTCAATTTAAAAAGTAAGTTGTTGGTTCTCTCAATACAGTAAGAGGAGGCCAAATCTGTCTTCTCATGTGGACCCTACTCTGAACATACTGCTTTTCTTCTTGAAGCAATATTCTCCAACAAGTTAAACCCTATCAGCTCCACCTTAAATAAACGGACGTCCACAATTCAGACTGACCAGGATTTAATGGAGAAGTCAAAGACGGTAACATCTACACAAACGGCTTCCGTATATCAAAGGCTTTCTGTGTGTCATACGCTGTGTATGTCATCACTTCGCATTCCCAAACCATCTTGCAAGGCAGAGACCACTAATTATATTTTCTATATTAGAAAACTACAGCTCAGAGCAGTTAAGTAACTTTTTCATTTTAACACAACTACCCAGTGGTAGACCTGGGAGTCAAATGAAGTTTTGGCTACAAATCCTTAATTTTTTTAAATGCATCCTGCGCCTTTAAATGGGAGAAGTGCGGAAGGCCACAGAACCCACCAGGGGAAATAGCTATACATACTCCCTCTTTTGCTGTTTTCAAGGTGGTTTCCCTGGCCATAGAGAAGGCTCGAGTGGGTCAGAGAGTAAGAACCTCAGGTGTGAGAGAAAGCTCCCTTGCATGAAGTGAGAAGAAATTAATGAATCACCCAGGCTCCCGCTGGCAAAGCATGTTCTTCACACCTGTTCAAGGGAAAAATGAGCAACAAAACGTCCTCCCTCCCTGCCACACACACACACACACACACACACACACACACACACACACAGTAAAGCTTAAAATTTTTATGAATATGCTCCTTAGTGGCTTCACAAAATATGCATTTTTTATTTTAAAAATATGACGTTACCATTTTTAACTACAACCCTCATTTTTTTCCACTCCAGGATGCCAAGCATTCAGGTCAAAGAACTTTCATATCTAAAATTGTTGCAAACCAAATAGTTCCTTGGGGATGGATAGCTGTGATTAAACCTGGCAACTGTTATGAGCCATTTGAAAAGGACGCTGAAATTAATTCTATTACTCTGCAGAGCTCTGCCATTCTATTCTTTGTGCCTTTGCAACAACTTTTTTAAAGTTATTAAAAATATATTAGAGCTCCGTGTAATTATAAACACAGAGAAAAATAATGAAAGCAAAATACACATTGCACCCCCTGTCATTTGAACATACCAATGTTACTTACAAGCGTGTGTGAGAAAATGCATAATAAAAGACTTGAATTTTTAAAGTAAGGCTTTAATCTTTGGGTTATTATGTGATGCTTAGCAAAACCCAGTGGTAATAAGGAGCCTAAATTGAGTGCTAACAACGTCTTGTGGCTTGAAAAAGCACAGCAGTAGTAACAAATACACAAAAAGGGTATCAATACCTTCATTCTTATGAATGAAGATTGTCAATATGTACCAAACATATCTCAAGGAAAATTACTAAATGTTCTCATCAGATAGACAAGTTCATGCAAATCAGTAATAGAGAAATTCTAATCATTTTGTGGAAATGCTGTGTAACTAAATTCTGTGGACTATCTTTAATTTTTTTTTCAACGTTTATTTATTTTTGGGACAGAGAGAGACAGAGCATGAACGGGGGAGGGGCAGAGAGAGAGGGAGACACAAAATCGGAAACAGGCTCCAGGCTCTGAGCCGTCAGCCCAGAGCCTGATGCGGGGCTCGAACTCCCGGACCGCGAGATCGTGACCTGGATGAAGTCGGACGTTTAACCGACTGCGCCACCCAGGCGCCCCTGTGGACTATCTTTAAAAAAAAAAAAAAAAATGTATGAGCGGTTCCAAAAAATAGCTCAAGAGTTAGTTCTGCCATTTACGAGATTTGTGACCTTGGGCAAATCTCTCAGTTTATTCAAGACTCAGTGTTCTTACTTACCTAGCAAAGGTGACTGTGAACATGGAACAAAGTAAATACTTGCCAAGATAAATACAAAGGAATGTAGTGGTGATGGGCTGCCAAGAACGCTTTGTTTCACCATGCGCTGAAGATGTCATTTGGAGCACAAACGACTGAAGCGAGCTCTCTGGTGGGTGCGCTGGGGCACTTCTGCAACTGAAGCTGAGAACAGCAAAACAGCATGTCTTTTTTTCTAAGGATAGCCTTCATCTACCAGGGACACTCTACCTTGGAACTCCCAGATACTGATCACTTTAGGAAAACAAGAAAAACAAGTGACCACCTACCCTTAAAAACAAACTAGGAGAGGGGCTCCTGGGTGGCGCAGTCGGTTAAGCGTCCGACTTCAGCCAGGTCACGATCTCGCGGTCCGTGAGTTCGAGCCCCGCATCGGGCTCTGGGCTGATGGCTCAGAGCCTGGAGCCTGTTTCCGATTCTGTGTCTCCCTCTCTCTCTGCCCCTCCCCCGTTCATGCTCTGTCTCTCTCTGTCGCAAAAATAAATAAACGTTGAAAAAAAAAATTAAAAAAAAAACAAACTAGGAGATTCGAATAAATTATAAATCTGTCTTTCATACTGTCAACTTCCACGTGTAATTTTAATCACATTTTATTGTACCATATTTTATTTTATTTTTTTATTATTTTTTTAACGTTTATTTATTTATTTATTTATTTATTCATTTTTTTTTTCCTGAAATTTATTGACAAATTGGTTTCCATACAACACCCAGTGCTCATCCCAAAAGGTGCCCTCCTCAATACCCATCACCCACCCTCCCCTCCCTCCCACCCCCCATCAACCCTCAGTTTGTTCTCAGTTTTTAACAGTCTTTTGTGCTTTGGCTCTCTCCCATTCTAACCTCTTTTTTTTTTTTTTCCTTCCCCTCCCCCATGGGTTCCTGGTAAGTTTCTCAGGATCCACATAAGAGTGAAACCATATGGTATCTGTCTTTCTCTGTATGGCTTATTTCACTTAGCATCACACTCTCCAGTTCCATCCACGTTGCTACAAAAGGCCATATTTCATTTTTTCTCATTGCCACGTAATATTCCATTGTGTATATAAACCACAATTTCTTTATCCATTCATCAGTTGATGGACATTTAGGCTCTTTCCATAATTTGGCTATTGTTGAGAGTGCTGCTATGAACATTGGGGTACAAGTGGCCCTATGCATCAGTGCTCCTGTATCCCTTGGATAAATTCCTAGCAGTGCTATTGCTGGGTCATAGGGTAGGTCTATTTTTAATTTTCTGAGGAACCTCCACACTGCTTTCCAGAGCGGCTGCACCAATTTGCATTCCCACCAACAGTGCAGGAGGGTTCCCGTTTCTCCACATCCTCTCCAGCATCTATAGTCTCCTGATTTGTTCATTTTGGCCACTCTGACTGGCGTGAGGTGATACCTGAGTGTGGTTTTGATTTGTATTTCCCTGATAAGGAGCGACACTGAACATCTTTTCATGTGCCTGTTGGCCATCCGGATGTCTTCTTTAGAGAAGTGTCTATTCATGTTTTCTGCCCATTTCTTCACTGGGTTATTTGTTTTTTGGGTGTGGAGTTTGGTGAGCTCTTTATAGATTTTGGATACTAGCCCTTTGTCCGATATGTCATTTGCGAATATCTTTTCCCATTCCGTTGGTTGCCTTTTAGTTTTGTTGGTTGTTTCCTTTGCTGTGCAGAAGCTTTTTATCTTCATAAGGTCCCAGTAATTCACTTTTGCTTTTAATTCCCTTGCCTTTGGGGATGTGTCGAGGAAGAGATTGCTAAGGCTGAGGTCAGAGAGGTCTTTTCCTGATTTCTCCTCTAAGGTTTTGATGGTTTCCTGTCTCACATTTAGGTCCTTTATCCATTTTGAGTTTATTTTTGTGAATGGTGTGAGAAAGTGGTCTAGTTTCAACCTTCTGCATGTTGCTGTCCAGTTCACCCAGCACCATTTGTTAAAGAGGCTGTCTTTTTTCCATTGGATGTTCTTTCCTGCTTTGTCAAAGATGAGTTGGCCATACGTTTGTGGGTCTAGTTCTGGGGTTTCTATTCTATTCCATTGGTCTATGTGTCTGTTTTGGTGCCAATACCATGCTGTCTTGATGATGACAGCTTTGTAGTAGAGGCTAAAGTCTGGGATTGTGATGCCTCCTGCTTTGGTCTTCTTCAAAATTCCTTTGGCTATTCAGGGCCTTTTGTGGTTCCATATGAATTTTAGGATGGCTTGTTCTAGTTTTGAGAAGAATGCTGGTGCAATTTTGATTGGGATTGCATTGAATGTGTAGATAGCTTTGGGTAGTATTGACATTTTGACAATATTTATTTTTCCAATCCATGAGCAGGGAATGTCTTTCCATTTCTTTAAATCTTCTTCAATTTCCTTCATAAGCTTTCTATAGTTTTCAGCATACAGATCCTTTACATCTTTGGTTAGATTTATTCCTAGGTATTTTATGCTTCTTGGTGCAATTGTGAATGGGATCAGTTTCTTTATTTGTCTTTCTGTTGCTTCATTGTTAGTGTATAAGAATGCAACTGATTTCTGTACATTGATTTTGTATCCTGCAACTTTGCTGAATTCCTGTATCAGTTCTAGCAGACTTTTGGTGGAGTCTATCGGATTTTCCATGTATAATATCATGTCATCTGCAAAAAGCGAAAGCTTGACTTCATCTTTGCCAATTTGGATGCCTTTGATTTCCTTTTGTTGTCTGATTGCTGATGCTAGAACTTCCAGCACTATGTTAAACAGCAGCGGTGAGAGTGGGCATCCTTGTCGTGTTCCTGATCTCAGGGAAAAAGCTTTCAGTTTTTCCCCGTTGAGGATGATGTTAGCTGTGGGCTTTTCATAAATGGCTTTTATGATCTTTAAGTATGTTCCTTCTATCCCGACTTTCTCAAGGGTTTTTATTAAGAAAGGGTGCTGGATTTTGTCGAAGGCCTTTTCTGCATCGATTGACAGGATCATATGGTTCTTCTCTCTTTTTTTGTTAATGTGATGTATCACGTTGATTGATTTGCGAATGTTGAACCAGCCCTGCATCCCAGGAATGAATCCCACTTGATCATGGTGAATAATTCTTTTTATATGCCGTTGAATTCGATTTGCTAGTATCTTATTGAGAATTTTTGCATCCATATTCATCAGGGATATTGGCCTGTAGTTCTCTTTTTTTACTGGGTCTCTGTCTGGTTTAGGAATCAAAGTAATACTGGCTTCATAGAATGAGTCTGGAAGTTTTCCTTCCCTTTCTATTTCTTGGAATAGCTTGAGAAGGATAGGTATTATCTCTGCTTTAAACGTCTGGTAGAACTCCCCTGGGAAGCCATCTGGTCCTGGACTCTTATTTGTTGGGAGA
Source organism: Prionailurus bengalensis (assembly GCF_016509475.1). Classification (NCBI taxonomy): domain Eukaryota; kingdom Metazoa; phylum Chordata; class Mammalia; order Carnivora; family Felidae; genus Prionailurus; species Prionailurus bengalensis. Next base: position 140,111,636 of record NC_057350.1, read on the forward strand.
TTTTTGATAACCGATTCAATTTCTTTGCTGGTTATGGGTCTGTTCAAGCTTTCTTTTCCTCCTGATTGAGTTTTGGAAGCGTGTGGGTGTTCAGGAATTCGTCCATTTCTTCCAGGTTGTCCAATTTGTTGGCATATAAGTTTTCATAGTATTCCCTGATAATTGTTGTATCTCTGAGGGATTGGTTGTAATAATTCCATTTTCATTCATGATTTTATCTATTTGGGTCATCTCCCTTTTCTTTTTGAGAAGCCTGGCTAGAGGTTTGTCAATTTTGTTTATTTTTTCAAAAAACCAACTCTTGGTTTCGTTGATCTGCTCTACAGTTTTTTTAGTTTCTATATTGTTTATTTCTGCTCTGATCTTTATTATTTCTCTTCTTCTGCTGGGCTTAGGCTGCCTTTGCTGTTCTGCTTCTAGTTCCTTTAGGTGTGCTGTTAGATTTTGTATTTGGGATTTTTCTTGTTTCTTGAGATAGGCCTGGATTGCAATGTATTTTCCTCTCAGGACTGCCTTTGCTGCGTCCCAAAGCGTTTGGATTGTTGTATTTTCATTTTCGTTTGTTTCCATATATTTTTTAATTTCTTCTCTAATTGCCTGGTTGACCCACTCATTCGTTAGTAGGGTGTTCTTTAACCTCCATGCTTTTGGAGGTTTTCCAGACTTTTTTCTGTGGTTGATTTCAAGCTTCATAGCATTGTGGTCTGAAAGTAAGCATGGTATAATTTCAATTCTTGTAAACTGATGAAGGGCTGTTTTGTGACCCAGTATATGATCTATCTTGGAGAATGTTCCATGTGCACTCGAGAAGAAAGTATATTCTGTTGCTTTGGGATGCAGAGTTCTAAATATATCTGTCAAGTCCATCTGATCCAATGTCTCATTCAGGGCCCTTGTTTCTTTATTGACCGTGTGTCTAGATGATCTATCCATTTCTGTAAGTGGTGTATTAAAGTCCCCTGCAATGACCACATTCTTATCAATAAGGTTGCTTATGTTTATGAGTAATTGTTTTATATATTTGGGGGCTCCGGTATTCGGTGCATAGACATTTATAATTGTTAGCTCTTCCTGATGGATAGACCCTGTAACTATTATATAATGTCCTTCTTCATCTCTTGTTACAGCCTTTAATTTAAAGTCTAGTTTGTCTGATATAAGTATGGCTACTCCAGCTTTCTTTTGGCTTCCAGTCGCATGATAAATAGTTCTCCATCCCCTCACTCTCAATCTAAAGGTGTCCTCAGGTCTAAAATGAGTCTCTTGTAGACAGCAAATAGATGGGTCTTGTTTTTTTATCCATTCTGATACCCTATGTCTTTTGGTTGGCGCATTTAATCCATTTACATTCAGTGTTATTATAGAAAGACACGGGTTTAGAGTCATTGTGATGTCTGTATGTTTTATGCTTATAGTGATGTCTCTGGGACTTTGTCTCACAGGGTCCCCCTTAGGATCTCTTGTAGGGCTGGTTTAGTGGTGACAAATTCCTTCAGTTTTTGTTTGTTTGGGAAGACCTTTATATCTCCTTCTATTCTAAATGACAGACTTGCTGGATAAAGGATTCTCGGCTGCATATTTTTTCTGTCTAGCACCCTGAAAATCTCGTGCCAATTTTTTCTGGCCTGCCAAGTTTCAAAAGAGAGATCAGTCACGAGTCTTATAGGTCTCCCTTTATATGTGAGGGCACGTTTGCCCCTTGCTGCTTTCAGAATTTTCTCTTTATCCTTGTATTTTGCCAGTTTCACTATGATATGTCGTGCAGAAGATCGATTCAAGTTACGTCTGAAGGGAGTTCTCTGTGCCTCTTGGATTTCAATGCCTTTTTCCTTCCCCAGTTCAGGGAAGTTCTCAGCTATTATTTCTTCAAGTACCCCTTCAGCACCTTTCCCTCTCTCTTCCTCCTCTGGGATACCAATTATGCGTATATTATTTCTTTTTAGTGTATCACTTAGTTCTCTAATTTTCCCCTCATACTCCTGGATTTTTTTATCTCTCTTTTTCTCAGCTTCCTCTTTTTCCATAACTTTATCTTCTAGTTCACCTATTCTCTCCTCTGCCTCTTCAAGCCGAGCTGTGGTGGTTTCCATTTTGTTATGCATTTCGTTTAAAGCGTTTTTCAGCTCCTCGTGACTGTTCCTTAGTCCCTTGATCTCTGTAGCAAGAGATTCTCTGCTGTCCTGTATACTGTTTTCAAGCCCAGCGATTAATTTTATGACTATTATTCTAAATTCACTTTCTGTTATATTATTTAAATCCTTTTTGATCAGCTCATTAGCTGTTGTTATTTCCTGGAGATTCTTCTGAGGGGAGTTCTTCCGCTTGGTCATTTTGGATAGTCCCTGGCGTGGTGAGGACCTGCAGGGCACTTCCCCTGTGCTGTGGTGTATAACTGGAGTTGGTGGGCGGGGCCGCAGTCAGACCTGATGTCTGCCCCCAGCCCACCGCTGGGGCCACAGTCAGACTGGTGTGTGCCTTCTCTTCCCCTCTCCTAGGGGTGGGATTCACTGTGGGGTGGTGTGGCTCGTCTGGGCTACTTGCACCCTGCCAGGCTTGTGATGCTGGGGATCTGGCGTATTAGCTGGGGTGGGTAGGCAAGGTGCTCGGGGGCAGGAGGGGCAGGCTTAGATCGCTTCTCCTTAGGTGATCCACTTCAGGAGGGGCCCTGTGGCAGCGGGAGGGAGTCAGATCCGCTGCCGGAGGTTTGGCTCCGCCGAAGCGCAGAGTTGGGTGTTTGCGCGGAGCGAGCAAGTTCCCTGGCAGGAACCGGTTCCCTTTGGGATTTCGGCTGGGGGATGGGCGGGGGAGATGGCGCTGGCGAGCGCCTTTGTTCCCCACCAAACTGAGCTCTGTTGTCAGGGGGCTCAGCAGCTCTCCCTCCCTTTGTCCTCCAGCCTTCCCGCTTTCCGAGCAGAGCTGTTAACTTATGACCTCCCAGACGCTAAGTCGCGCTTGCTGTCGAGACACAGTCCGCCCGGCCCCTCCGCTTTTGCAAGCCAGACTCGGGGGCTCTGCTTGGCCGGCGAGCCGCCCCTCCGCCCCGGCTCCCTCCCGCCAGTCCGTGGAGCGCGCACCGCCTCGCCGCCCTTCCTACCCTCTTCCGTGGGCCTCTCGTCTGCGTTTGGCTCCGGCGACTCTGTTCTGCTAATCCTCTGGCGGTTTTCTGGGTTATTTAGGCAGATGTAGATGGAATCTAAGTGATCAGCAGGACGTGCGGTGAGCCCAGCGTCCTCCTAAGCCGCCATCTTGCCGCAACTCCTCCACGTTTATTTATTTTTGAGACAGAGACAGAGCATGAACAGGGGAGGGTCAGAGAGAGAGGGAGACACAGAATCTGAAACAGGCTCCGGGCTCTGAGCGGTCAGCACAGAGCCCGACTCGGGGCTCAAACTCACGGACCTCGAGATCGCGACCTGAGCCGAAGTCGGACGCTTAACCGACTGAGCCACCCAGACGCCCCTATTGTACCATATTTTAAATGGACGTTGTTTATAGCTGACTAGAATCTAGCCAGGCACGCTGCAGGTTCCCAAAACCCAACCAAAGTCTATTCTTGCACAAATTATAGAGCAATGGAGCATGCCCAGTATGCCTAGACAATACACAAGGTATACTCTGGTTGATAACATACAGTATTTTACAGTAGTCTTATCTTTTTCTTTCTCACTGGCAGTTATTTTTCGACACCTTTGCCACCTGTAGGCCACTCTGGGGTTTCGTCCTCTTTTGAGCGATCTTTTGGTTCCTGTCATGTGATCAACACAATCGATTTACATGAGAAAATCTGTGTCTGAACACACAAATGTACCACCTACCATAGATACAGGCAGCCACCCACACAGAGACAAAAAGACATGAAAAATAAGTCAGCCAGATCGAGCTGGCCTGGCTCCTGCAACTTACAGGAACACGGTGTCTGCTACCACGAACACTGAAAATTGCAGCCGTTCATTCTCAGGCTATTTGGCACTTGGATCACCTCACAGATCAACGGCTACACAAGGACAGACTGAATCCTGTCAATGACTAAGCCGGACCCTGAACCCGCCACTCTCCCTTCCCTCTGAACAGATGCACAGTCTAGACTCTCAGAGCCCAGTCTGGAAGAGCACAGGTTGTGGTGGCTGGGAATCTCGGGGTGCTTCCTAAACGTTAGCATCTAGTTAGCTTGACCGGAAATAACATCTACTTGACTAAGTCAGGTAACTCTTCTTTCCTATCTACCCCTGGTGCCACTGCTACCCTCAACCATGGTTATTTTCTGCTCGCAGATGAGAAGAGCTTGCTCCAGCCTCTCCAAGGATTACTTTACATCTTTATCAATTCTCATGATGGGCCAAGAAAGTCTATCATGTGAACAGGCTTCACGGTCCGAGTCACTGGTGAATAACTAAGCAATGTATGTTTAGTTGCTTTTATCTGAGAAACTCAGTGTTTCCCTTACTAACCTGATCCTTCTCTGGGGGAGCTTAGTGCCTGGACAGAGGTGAACAGATCTGCTTGGGTCAAGAGAACTACAAGGAGCCCTCCTATGGATCAAGGATTTTCTCATGTCATTTCACTACATAGTGGGAGAGAAATTCCATTACCCACGCAGATCACTGTATTAGTTTCATATTGCTACTATAAGAAGTAACCATAAATGCAGTGGCTTAAAGTAATACAAACATATAATCTTGCAGTTTGAAAGCCAGATGTTGAAAACCAGTCTCAGTGGGCTAAAATCAAAGCATCAGCTGGACTGCATTCTTCTGGAGACTCTATGGAAAAGCTGTTCCTGAAATTTACCAGCTTCTGGAGGCTGCCTCTTATTTCCTGGCTCATGGTTCTGGATCATGTTGTCTTTTCTCTCTTTGCTACCATCCTCACATCATCTTTTCTCTTTGTCCCCAATCCTCCTGCTTCCCTCTTGTAAGGAGGCTTGCCATGACCTTGGACCCATCTGGAAAATCCAAGATAATCTCCCCATTTCAAGATGTTTAATCTGATCATACCTGTAAAGTTCCTTTCACCACCTAAGATAGCCAGTAACAGGTTCCATGGATTAGGACACGGGTATCTTCCACCGGTTATTATTCAGTCTCCCACAGTCATCAGCCAATCATAGTCCATTGTACATTTGTTCTTATTAATTAAAATCACACACAAGTTTAGGAGAAAAAGCAATTTACAGAATATAAAAAATTATTTGCATGGAGACAAAACTCTCTGAACTTGTTACACACACACCACTTCTACAGAAACTGATGAATATTAATGGTTTTGTGTTAATTGAACAGGAAACTGTTTTTGTTAGCTGACATTTCTGATTACTAGTGAGGGTTAATTTCTCTTGTGTCTAATGACCATTTGGGTTCCTTTTCTCTGCTTTAACTTTTGCCCACTTTTCAGTTCTATCTTTTAGTTACTGGGCAATATACATTCTTCATATGTTCTTAATATCAATCTCATTCTGATAGATGCATTGCACATATCCGTTTTCAGTCTATAAATTAATGTTTAACTTTATGGTATTTAAAATTTTTTTAAAAAAATAAAAATAATAAATAATAAATAATTATTAAAATATTTATTAAAAATATTATAAAAAATAAAAATAAAAAAATATATAAATTTTATTTTATAAAAATAAAAATATAAAACCTTGTTTTATAAGGTTCTGATCGCCCCCCTCCCCCCACCTCCTTGACCCTTTTCAGGTTCTACCCCTTATTGGCTTGATAACTCTAGGTGCTGGGTTGTTCATTCCTGATTGGCTCGTTTCCATTGTGTGAGGGGTGGTCTATGGCCATATCATTCCTTGTGGGTCATGTATGTTTTACAGTTTACTACTTATTTTCAGTCAGGTCTTTTGTTAAATTCCTGAGGGAACCTGAGGGGGAGTAGGTAGTAAGTAGGTACTTTATGCTGGTAGGGGTTTACTGTGTTCAGAGGCTCCCAGCATTGCTCCAAAATATGTGTTTTTCCCCACCCAGGGACCTCAGGTCCTAACCTTTCCCTCTCTGCCTACTGAATCCTATCTTTTCGTATCAAACTTGTAATTGTGTGATAAACTCTACCTGATGTTTCTTTTATACAATGCTAGATTTTAATTATTGTGTTTCATTTAAACAGTTGGCAGCTATATTCATAAACGAGCAGTCTTAAATATTCCTTTCCTTTACAATCCTTGTCAGAAGTTGACATTAAGATAGTTTTACCAACATAAAAAAATAGAATATATTCTGTAAATACTGTTTATTCCATGAAGACTTGTAAAATGAAACTGTGAAACTTACTGAACCCTGGTGAATTTTCTTTTTATGTGGGAATGAGGAGGAGAAGAGAGAAGGGGTAGTTTGACTAACATCACTTGCTCTCCAGCATTTTAATCTCATGACCTTTTTATGTGCTTATAAATTATTGAGGATCTCAAAGAGTTTCTGTTTACGTCACTTATAGCTATGAATATTGACTATATTAATGCCAGAGAATATCATCTATATAATACAGACTTTCTGAAATCTATTGAGACTCATTTGTGGCCTTGTGATACGTAAGTGTATAGAGGTTTACTAAATACTAGAAAACAATGTATTATATCTATTTATTAAATGAAAGGTTTTGTGCACATGTATTAGTTTATTAATCCTGTGTTTCCAATATTTCCAAATATTGTTATCTTGTTTTGCATTCTTTATCTATACATTTCTCAAAGGGCTGGGCTAAATTTTCCCAAACTATAATTATTTTTATTTCATGCCTCATGAATCCTGCCTAGGTTGTTAAATGCATAAGTCTTGAGAGTTATATATTCCAAGTGGGCTATCTCTTTTAACATAAAGTGATATTCCTCTTTAACTCTTTTGTATTTTTGCTTCCTAGTTCTTGACATTTCAACCCTTTATCTTCAAAATTTCTCTAGCCTCAGATCTCAGGTGCCAGTCTTATTAAGTGTATATAGTTAGTTATTTTTAATCCTATCTAGAACTCTTTGTTTTAATAGCTGAATTTAGTCATTTTACATTTATTGTACTACTGATATACCTGGCCTTGATGCTATTTGCAGGGAGGCACTGTGGCCTTTACTCCTACAGTATATACAGATAGATCAATAGATTGTTTCCCAGACTAGTATTTTCTGATTGTTATATTTTATTAATTTCCATAATCCATATACCACATATACCTCTCGAGACAATGGTTTTGTGTGATGTTTATATAGAATAAAGTTATATTTGTGTCCACAAACTTTAATATGATTTTTCTAACACAATTTTGTGTGGGACAAATCTTAAGCTGTGCTCTAAATACATTGCAAAAATGATGTAATCACTGCATGAGGACCCATGTAGAACACACCTCAAGATGGCACCACTGCAGGATGCGGAGGCTGTGCAATTTAGGAGCAGACTTCCATGCACATCCCTTGAGGGCTGCCCCAAGGGCACTAACCATCCACCATCTCTCTCCTTGACACCCTCCTATGGTGTAAGAGAAACTATCAGCTTGTGAAGCACTGTCTTCTCCAAAGAAGAAGACAGCCAGTTCATTCAGACAGCCTGAAGAGATACAATGCCCAGCATCAAGGATGTCTATCACAGTCTGAGTACTGATTACCTGGCTATGTTATCCCTATGAAAATTCGCTGTGTGTCCACTAATATGTATATGCTATACTTAATTTAAAAGTTTCAATATTATTTATAGGAAATATATGAGCTACAAAGAGAGTGTCATCTCAGAAAAATAAAAATGGAGATGTCTTACACTTAAGATCAGAGCTACCTTTCCAACTATTCTTGCTGGAGTTTCGAGGTAGGTCAATTTGCTAGTGCTTATCTCACCGACAATCATGTCTCCAAGTTTCTGGTAGGACGTCAAAGTTTTGCCAATATGGAGAATGTGGCTGATAGGACAGTAAGACTCATGTTCCCAAATACCACTATTCACTGGGCCACTCACTCACTCATTTGTTCATCAATTACTGGCTGGGAACTTTGTAAAATACTGTGTGTGATACTGGTGATAAAAATGACAATTGGGTTCTTCCTCTGCCTTTAAGGAGCTCAAAGACCTGGGTCAAAAAGAAAACCACAGGCCCAAAATGGAGTCACTTATTCTGGGCCACATGCCCAGAATCAAGGCCAGGTCTATCAGTAGTACAATAAATGTAAAATGACTAAATTCAGCTAAGCTAGTTGCAATTCAAACCACCAAGCCCCCAGAAAAGGCCAGATAGGAATTTTCTACCCAGTATCAAAGACGTAACTTTCACATGGACCCTCTCCATCCCCTAAAGGAAAATGAGGTAATCTGCAAAACAAAGCCACTTGCTCTACCCCCTAAAGAAAACAGCCCCCAAAGATCTTTCTTTTCTTTTGCTAATTATTTCTTGGTCCTACCCGATTTCCTCTAAGAACCTTCCATTTTGTACAACTCCTCACAGCTCCCCTCTATACTTGCTGGATGTGAGGCTGCCCATTCATGAATTGCTTAATAAAGCCAATTAGATCTTCAAATTCACTTTCAATTCTGTTTTCTAACAGTAGTAACAACAGTTATGTGGCCAGTTAAGTACGACAGGAGCGTTAAGAAAACAGCAGCATAAGTAAAGATTCATGATCACCAATTTGGACCAAGAAGTTTGGGAATGGCATTCAAGAGACACAGGAAGTATGAGTAGGGTTTCGATGAAATGATCCAACTGGGGAAAGGAGATTTATGTCAACAAACAAGGTGCGGTGGGCTCAGCAAAAGAGGCAACAGTCAAGGAAGGCCTACTCAAGGTGGTAGTGATGAAGTTTGGGGGTGATGGTGGGGTTTGTGGGGGAATACAGCCGACAGCCAGGAAAGAATTCTTGAAGTTGTCTTTGGTACAAAAAGGTGATTTTATTAAAGCATGGGGACAGGACCCATGGGCAGGAAAATCTGTATTGTGAGTGTGGGGGGCAACTGTTTTATGGAGTCAGGGGATCAAGAATGAGTTTCCAAAGTGACTTTCATACGCTAAAGATTTACTGGAGGCCTAGCTATTTTTAAGCTAAATTTGTTTTCCCCCCCAACAAGGCATTAACATTAAGACAGGAGGGTGTTCTTGGACTTTAGGCTATGATGGAATTGCCTTTTTCTGGTAAACTGGTAGAGACTCATCAGTTGAACCATTTGTTTTTTGTCCTTTCCTGTTTTGGGGTAGCCTGGAGTGCCCAAGTAATATCATGCATGTCCCACCTTGGCGGGGGGCAGGGTTGCTGTTAGCCTGCACTTTGCCCTCAGCTTGTCCCACACTCCTTCATCACTAGGATGGGTGGTGATTTATTCTGTAGATAAAAAACCTTTTTCTGGATTCTGCTTTAAGTGAGCCAATGATATTAACAAACCACTGTTTTAGGAAATTGGGACATTACTGAAGGATGAATTGGAATAGGAAGAAACTGTAGACAATGAGGTCAACAGAGAAGCTACTGAAACTTTTCCAACTATTGAAATACTTGCAGGGAAGACAACAAGGCATGTGTTTACAGGTAATGTATCTTTAAGTTTTTAAGTTTCACCAGTGGATGTGTAGTCATGGCCCCAGGCAAGCTTATAACTTGCTATTCATGCAATAAGCAACTTTGTAAGACATATAAAGATGTAAAGGAAGAAACAGCTCTCTCTAGAAATCTAAAACACACCTACACAGGTGAGATAAGATGGAGACGCACAATTTAAACACCCTACTAAAAAATGAGGACAATAAAGACAAAATGAGCAAGTAAGATAGAGGTCAATGTGTAAGGAATTGATAAGGATGTTTTTAGTGACTAAGGTATTAAATTAACCAAAAAAAAAAAAAGGAAAGAAAAGAATACCAAGTTTTTATAAGGGAAAAATCACTTGGTGTACAGTTTTGTTTTACAAAAACAGAAAGGTATAAAATATAATTTATAGCAGATTGAAGAACACAAAAAGCATAGACTCTTACATGAAATTTCAGGGATGTCCACTTTGTATGTATAAAAGGTACATACTAAATAGCAAGCAAATTATCAACTTTCTTGTAAAGACAAAGTTAAAGTTCTAATAAAGCTACTTTCTAGAGAGAAAAATTAATATGTAGATGGCAGAATTCTAGGGGGAAAATGAAGCTCAACAAAATCTATTAATAATCACAGGAATGCATGTGCACCCCCAGCCACACATCCCATCTGTATATTCAACATATTTATTGAGCACCTATTATATTCTAAGTACCATTCAGGGGTGGAGATGCAGTGGTGAATAAAAATGATACAAATCTGCTCTCATAAAATACTTATTCTCATCACTTTTATAATCAATCCATTCCTTACAGTTCTAACACAAATCCAGGCTCACTCCCCCATAGCGGTGTCCTGACACGAACCCCTTACTACCGTCTACATAGCCTAACCCCATCCAGCCTCTGTTCTCCAACTTCATCTTCCTCCACCCACTTTCTTGCTTCCAATAGTCCCACCATGACAGCTGCCTTTATGTTTCTCAGATACTTTAAGCTGATTCCTATCTTGGAGCTTTTTCCCTTGTTCCTCTACCTGCCTGGTAAGACTCTCCCCAGATTTTGACATGATGGTTGCATAGGACATGCAGACTCAGGTCAAATGCCTTCTCCTTGATGAATTTTCGGGCTTCACAGTGCTTAATATTTAAAATTATCTTATTAGCTTTTATCCTCTGAGGTCCATGAGAGCTAGGACCATTAGGATCACGGTCAACAGTGTATATGCCCAGTGCCTGTAAGTAGGTGTTCAGTGTCTGTGTCATGTGGGGATCTGTAGTTTAGTCGGAACCAGTTACTACACTATTGCAATTTAGCTAATTACACAGCCATGAGCATCTAAAAAAAAGCTAAGTTCTTTCTAGCAATTCATACTGCTTATGCTATGTCCATAGTGAGTAGCTTCTGGTTCTCAAACAACTTTCATTTGCTGACAGGGTGACAGCAGTGGTTTTGGTGGTGTTGATGATGACTAGACGAATTTTATTTCACCACAGTCTAAGGAAACCATCCGTGCCCACGCCAACAACCTCAACTAACCAACTTACAACTGGAAGTTCAGAAGAGGTGAGAAAATAAGCTACATTCTTTCCTGGATTTCAGTTGTGACTTACAACATACCCTTGTTTCACCTTCTACCTTTAGAAGTGCAGTTTTGCTCATATTGCTATAATAAAATGCATAGAGCTATACATACGGCTATACATATGTGCTTTCATTCATTTATGAAGATTTTCAGTGAGACTCCAAGTTTTACTGACAGTCATAAACCTTCTACAAATCTCCAATGCCACAAAAATGTCAAAGCTGACTCTAAACTGTTTAGACATGCTGTTTTGCCTCCAATTCAGTGGCAATCAGGGTTCAGGTAATGTTTATGTAGCCTTTTAGTCCCACAATATTTAAAGTACAAGTGCTGAGAATCTGCATCCAGGCACGACGCAATGCAATCTGAACCTGGGAAAAATATTTCAGCACCTTTGATTACCCCGTTGATTGCAGAGTGGTGAACTCATGTGCATTGACTTTTCAATCAACCAGTTTTTTGGTCTCAGCTCAGAAAGACAACCTCAGCTAACTAAGTTTTACTGACAAGTGACCTGTAGTGTGGTAAGTTGCTCATAAAGGAACAAGAAGAAGAAAACAGATTTAAACTGCCTCTCAGCCTTTATGTTTGTGATAGGAGAGTTTCAGATGCCTTGAGAATGATTATAATTTGCATATACTAACGGGAACAGAACATAAAACCAAAATACAAGTGCTCCAAGTATCATTCATCTTACATTAAAATAAAGGACATCAGGAACAAATGGAAATAGTTCACTTCTATAGAGACAGTGAAAACACAACATTCATGTCACAAAAAGAGCCATCTTCCCCCTCTACCCTCCTTGAAAAAGGGTTGGAACATGGAAGACAGGGACCCTCCCTGCCAAGGCTGAACTTTCTCCTACAGCTGCAAAATGAGCCCACAGTCCCCAAGGGAAGGCAGTAGAAGAGCTCCAGACTAGAAGTCAAGCTGGATGTGCGTGACTGTGGGTAAGTCACTTTACGGCTGTGCCTCTAAGTTCCCATCTCTGAAATGAGAATGTTGGACGTGAGTTCTATTGGTTTCTACTAATTTTAATATTCTAATAATTTAGTCATTAAATGTTAGTTTTTTAACAATAAAAAAGTGATGCTTTTATTTTTTTTTCTTTCAATGTGAGTAAAACATGAATTACTTACATTCAAACTGAAAAAGACCAAATAGGGGTTCCTGGGTGGCTCAGTCAGTTGGATGTCCGACTTGATTTCAGCTCAGGTCATGATCCCAGGGTTGGGGCATGAAGCCTTGCATTAGGCTCCACACTGAGCAGAGCCTGCTTGGGATTGTCTCTCTCCCTCTCTTCCCTCTCCCTCCCTCCCACTAGCACTCACCCTCGCTCCCCCCCTACCAAAAAAAGAAACAAAGAAAAAGACCAAGGAGAACTATGCCATTCTCCCTGTTTCTAGTTTTCCTAGTAATGTTTTCAATCTACTTCCATATGATTCAGAGTATTTCTTTTTTTTTTTTTTAATTTTTTTTCCCAACGTTTATTTATTTTTGGGACAGAGAGAGACAGAGCATGAACGGTGGAGGGGCAGAGAGAGAGGGAGACACAGAATTGGAAACAGGCTCCAGGCTCTGAGCCATCAGCCCAGAGCCCGACGTGGGGCTCGAACTCACGGACCACGAGATCGTGACCCGGCTGAAGTCGGACGCTTAACCGACTGCGCCATCCAGGCGCCCCTGATTCAGAGTATTTCATCCTGATTATGCACCCCACAAATTTGCTACTATGCTGCATTTACGTATTAATTAGTGGATGTTTTCTTTGAGAAGGTAAAGGAGCACTTGAGTGGCCCAGTTGGTTTTGATTCTTGATTTCAGCTCAGGTCATGATCTCAGGGTTCATGAGTTCAAGCCTCATATTGGGCTCTGTGCTGACAGTGCAGAGGCTGCTTGGGATTCTCTCTCACTATCTCTCTGCTCTTCCTCACCTTCAAAAACAAATCAATAAACATCAAAGAAAAAAAGCTATGTTGTAGGGGGGAACAGAGGGAAAAGAACTGAGGTACCTCTCTTTTCTGAGATATTTTGTTGTATGCAGACTTTTTTAAAGCCGATGTTTATATCATATTATACAGAGAACTAGGCTTGAAAACTATCAAGTAAAATTTCTAGTGTTTTCTGAGTTATAAATGCATGTAAAATGAACAATATCAACGTTCAAGAGAACGGCTCTTCCTTTGTCTCTGTCAAAATTCCTGTTTTATTTCCTTCATAGAACCTTTTATTCTCTGACATTATCTCACTTGTTCATATACTTCCCCTATATAATATCTATCTTTCCCCAAAAGAAATTCCATGACAATATACTGTTTGTTTCTTAATCACCTTTGTAACCACAGTAAACATTAAACACAGATAAATGAAGACGTGTATAAGGTAAGATTTGAATGCAATAGTTTCTCAGCATAACAATGCTTGTAGGAAGTAGGAAAAGAAAATCATCTCTAATACAAACTTTCTAGTGTGGTAAGAAATTTCAAATGACTTATGCAAACAAAAGTGCCTAAATAATAAATGCAATATGCCTTATAATTTAAATACATGGTAGCATATAGTTAATACAATCCTTAAAATATTAAGATAAATTAATATATTCATATGACATGAAATGGGTTTTTATACCTCAAGGATAGTGCATATCACCTTGTGTCTATCAAAAATAAGGACTGAGTGGGGCGCCTGGGTGGCACAGTCGGTCAAGCGTCCAACTTCAGCCAGGTCACGATCTCGCGGTCCATGAGTTCGAGCCCCGCGTCGGGCTCTGGGCTGATGGCTCAGAGCCTGGAGCCTGTTTCCGATTCTGTGTCTCCCTCTCTCTCTGCCCCTCCCCCGTTCATGCTCTGTCTCTCTCTGTCCCAAAAATAAATAAACGTTGAAAAAAAAAATTAAAAAAAAAAAATAAGGACTGAGTATGTAACTGTATCATTCAAACTATTAAGTGGCACTTGTGTTTTGTTAATCTCCCACATAAATTTTTTGTCCTGCTTTTTCAGGTAACATCATTATATTTATGAGTTATAATTTTTTCATAACTATCATTGTAATAATGTATATATAAGTTATGTCAGGTAACAACACAAGTAAAAATAGATAAATTGGACTACATCAAAGTTTAAAACTTCTGCACATGAAAAGACATAATCAACAGAGTGAAAAAGCAATCTACAAAATGGGAGAAAATATGTGCAAATCATAGTATCTGATCAGAACCTGCAAAAAAATATATACGCAAGTCATGTATGTACCTGCCTATCACCAAGTCAGTAAGAAACACCCACAATGCTACAAGAACAAAAACACCCAATTAAAAAATGGGCAAAGGATTTGAACAGAGATGAATCCAAGCAAGAATCCAAATGGCCATTAAGAACGTGAAAAGATGCTGAACATCACTAATTAAGAGGGAAATGCAAACTGAAATCACAATAAGGTAACACCTCAAAAAAAGAGAGGAAATAATTAGTGAGAATGTAGAGAAACTGGGACCCTGGTGGACTGTTGGTGGGAATATAAAATGGTGCAGCCACCGTGGCAAACAGTAGGACAGTTTCTTTAAAAATTAAAAATGGAATTACCATATATTCCAGCAACTCCACTTCTAAGTGTATACCCAAAAGAATTGAAAACAGAGTCCTGAGGAGACATTTGTGTGCCTGTGTTCACATCAGCATTATTCACAGTACCAAAAAGTAGAAGTGACCCAAATATTCATCAATGGATGGCTGGATCAATAAAATGTGGTATATACATGCAACAGAATATTATGTACACTTAAAATGGAAAAAAAAATTGACACATGCTACAACGTGGATAAACCTTGAGGACACTAAGTTAAGTGAAACAAGCCAGTGCTGGAAAAACAAACAAACAAACAAACAAACAAACAGTATGATTCCACTTAAGATACCTAGAGTAGTCAAGTTCATAGAGACAGAAGAATGGTGATTGGCAGGAAATGACGGGAGAAGAAGAAAAGGGGAGTTTTTGTTGAATAAGTACAGCTTCAGTTTTACTAAAATATGAGTTCTGGAGATTGGGTGAGCAAAAATGTGAATGCACTGAACGCTGAATTGGACACTTAAAAATGGTTCAGGTGGCAAATTTTGTTATGCATATTTTACCCCAATTAAAAGGTTTTAAGATTTTTCTGCAGGTATGTAAATCAGTTTACCCATTACCAGTTATGAGACTTTCCATGTGCTTAGACCATATCTAATGTTTACATACTAAAAATAATGCGGTAGTAAAAAGTTTAATGCCTTTGGCTATTCTGTGTTTGGCATTTGGTTTAACCTTAGACCAGGTCCTTAAAAGCTAAATGAGCAGGTCAGAGATTAACATGTCTAAAGTTCTTTACTTGTAACAATTTACCTTTTAAACGTATTAAATTAGTGTCAGATGTCTAGGAACTTTGCCAGGACTCACTGGCTATGGGTTGTTTCAAAATATCAGATAAATATACTTCTAGTAGTTTTCCAATACTCCTGGAAGATACTATATTTTGAATTTTAAAATCTGCAATCAACCTTTTATTCAGAAGAACGTTTTTATGCGATTGTTACGATAGATATGCAATAGTTTATGGCCATTTATAAGGACTCTTGAGATGAGATCCATTTAGAATTCATGGGCAGAAAGATAGCAGTCCCTTTTTCAATTTTGCTATCAGCCAGCATCAGCTTCAGCTACCCCACATTTCTCACTTTGCCCTAGATGCTAAGAAGCTGGAGCCTATTTCGGTACAGAGTTCTTCACCAGATTTTATTATATTACTTCCCTGCTTTTCCTCTTTCATTTGAGAAGATAGGGATGGGAACTATAGACATGAGCGTGATGGGAATTTTATTTACGTTATTTCATTGAGTCTGCTTGACAGCGATGTAGTGCCGTTGTCCAGATTCTGTTTCTACCAATAAAATTGATGCACAGAGGTTGAGTAACTTGACTTTTATTATATAGCTATTCTTGGCTTTATTTTATCCAAGTTTTCATTATAAGCTGCTACAAGCCTTTTTGGAGGTAAAGAGGATACATAAATAAATAATGTAAACCAGTACATTCAACATCAAAACATCACTTTACATAGGGCAGAACACTAAATACTTGTAGAATGGTAAAGCCAGAAGGCACTCTGTCATTTCTTCAACCCCACCCTTAGACAAGCAAGGCCCATAGAGGTATCCTAAATGACCTGAGGCATACACCCGGCCCCTAACTATGTGACTGTCTCCTCTTCAAAATAGAGTGGAATCACTTTTTGTGGTTCATTTTTACTTCCTGTCCAAGGACCTCACTGCCTGTTAGTATGAGGATCCACAAAATTCCAAGGAAATAATCAAAGTGAGCTTTAAACAGTGAATAAAATCAATTTTGACTAGAGTGCAATGCAACTCTATGAATAACAAACATCGAATTTTATATGTAAAAATCATTCTTACCATACTTCAGTACAGTTTAAATTATCCACCGTTCTAAGATCCCTATTCTCTAGGCTTGTTAGCTATTTCCTTCATGTCCTTGAGAATCAAGAACTAATTTAAATTGTTATCTGTTACCATTTGAGCTAATTCTAGAATTTATTGCAAGGAAATCAACAGAAAATGTATGCAATAAGTAGGTACAAAGACGTCAACAATATTTTTTATATTTAACTGCAGTAGGTTTTGTGTTTTTTTTAAGAAAAGGAAAATGGGAGTTATGGGAAAAGTCCAACAATAACAGATCATTTAAATGATACATCATAAAAAGGAATTCTGAAAACCAATTAAAAACCATGATACAGACCTGTATTGTCATGAACAAAAGATAACCCCATTTATCTAAACAAGCATATTGCTTTTAGGCTTATCCAAATACCTGATATTCTAAAATGCACTTGGAGTTTTCTCTATATGAATTAACACTTTCTTCTTTATGTATTTCTCTTATTTTCTTGTCATTTTTGTGAAAAGAAGGTATTATTTTATCATCACTTGAAGGTTAACTATTTTTAACCCCCCCCCCCAAAAAAAGAGCTGTTTAAACACCTGTCCAAAATTAACTTACCACAACATCAAATCATAAGGAACTTAGCTTGAAAGTTCCCACCAATAACCACAGATTTTTACAAACATTTATGATGCACTAATAAAACATTCAATGAAGTCAATCAATGAAAGTTTTTATATCTTATGATCCAGTGAGACTTACTTCATATTTCTCTTACTTCATCTTGCTTTCCTTATCTTTGTGACCTATGGTAAGAAGAGTAATACTCCCCACTCCAAGATGCCCATTTTTAATCCTGAGAATCTGTAAATATGCTGTTACATGGTCCAGGAGAACTGAGGGTACAGATGAAGTAAGGTTGCCCATCAGCTGACCTTAATATAGTGAGATTGTCCTGGAATATTCAAGTGGGCCCAGTGCATTCACAAGGGCCTTTTCAATGTGAAAGAGGGCAGCACAAGGCCAGTGTTGGAGTGAAAAACAAGAGAAAAACTAAACCAGTCCTAGTTGGCTTTAAAAATGGAAGCAGGACAATGAACCAAGGAATACAGGCAGTCTCTAGAAGCTGGAAAAGGCAAGTAAACAGCTTTCCTCCTAGAGCTTCTAAATGGAATGTAGTCCCGCCAAAATCCTTGCATTAGTTTAGTGAGACCCACTTCAGATTTCCCATCTCCTGCCCTGTAAGATATTAAATAAATCTGTATTGTTTTCAGTCACCAAATTGGTGGTAATTTGTAATAATAGGAAACTAATACAGGCCTTAATATTTTCATGTGATCTTCACGTTAAATGTAAAGATTCTGTTTCTCTTTTAATGCTAATTAATGCTATTATGTTATTGTCATCTATGTGAAACATATCCTTACATCAGGGAGCGAGCCTTTTTCTTATTACATATCATTTTACCTCGAAATCTAGAAATCTAGACACACACTTACTCCTTTGATTTATTTATCATTCATTCATCTTCTAAACCACGTTTTAGGTTATCTTAATAGCTACTGTTCACTTCTAGTCTCTTACAGAATAAAATCAACAAGGACATTTCTCTAACCTCCCCACTACTCCCCATATCATCTCCCCCAATTCTTGTTGTACTAAGCCTGACCAGAGAATGAGTTCCTGAGCCCAGATTCTCACCCAAAGAAAAAGGGCATTAAAGGCGCTAGTGTGCAACTCCTACCATGACCACAAGGGGGTACACTATCTACAGTAGTGCTTGTTCTGAAAAATGGAGGCAGGAACAAGTGGAGCTTTGATTCTTTTTTTTTTTTTTTTAATTTTTTTTTTTTCAACGTTTATTTATTTTTGGGACAGAGAGAGACAGAGCATGAACGGGGGAGGGGCAGAGAGAGAGGGAGACACAGAATTGGAAACAGGCTCCAGGCTCTGAGCCATCAGCCCAGAGCCCGACGCGGGGCTCGAACTCCCGGACCGCGAGATCGTGACCTGGCTGAAGTCGGACGCTTAACCGACTGCGCCACCCAGGCGCCCCAATAATCGAGCCTTTAATAGGTCCTTTTCTCTTTTCTACATTGTCCTTGGAAACCTACTATAAGTATATTTTCTTTAAAACTGTCAAGCTTAATTTCCAAAAAGGTAAAAGCCATTCTACAACTGTAGAATATGTGTGTCAAAGATTTATTTATTTCACGAGTGAGGGAACCAGGAGGATGGTAAAATTGGTTCAAGCAGCATTTGAAAACAGATTTATATAGCCTATCAGAGAAAATCTGCTGAAATAGTTTTGCTAAGTTCAAGAAAGGACAGGTTAATGTTCCACAGGGTAATAAAAGGGTAACCACTGGGGTTACCCCTTCACTTGCATCAGTACCAGAAATCATTTGCTTCTCTAGGAGACAAAAGTCTATCAGTCAACATGTAACTTCACAGTTTTGGCCAGCCATAATCAATAGCAAAACAAAGCTACATTAACCTAGAAAATTAAGGGCACTTGGGTGGCTCAGTCGATCAAGCATCCCACTCTTGATTGGGCTCAGGTCATGATCTCTCAGTTTGTGAGATGCATCCTTGCATTAAGCCTTGGGCTCTCCACTGACAGCACAGAGCCTGCTTGGGATTTTCGTTCCCTCTCCCTGTCTGCCCCTTCCTTGTTCCTCATGCATGTGTGTTTTCTCTGTCTCTGTCTCTCTCCTTCAAAATAAGTAAAATAAACTTAAGAAAAGTAATAGCCATTGGGTGGGTTTGTTAGACAATGGTTAGGTATGACATCGTAGGAAAACGTATGCCATCCTGCTTTTATTTCCAAGTTTCTGGTGATTTTTCTTATCACAATAGGTGGGAAATCTCCTTGCACACACATCACTCTTTCCCAATGAACGCTTTAAGCTTCTATACATTCAGTCTGCCCTTCTATTAATGAATTCATTTACCTAAATTTTTTTTTTTTTACCATTTTCCATTTCCCCGGCCATATTCTAGATACATCTAAATAACAGTTTACAGCTGTCTATAAGTTCTCAAAATTCCTTGATGGCAATAGACTCATTTTTGTTTAGTATTTAAGGAGATATAAGGCAATTCAGTTAAGCATCGATTTAAAAAACTTAGTAAGATTTTATGTAAATGTAAAATGGTTATTCTTTACTTAATATTCACGATAGCCTTAGCAAACAGATTTTGTTACAGATATAGAAACTGAGGCTCAGGGGTGCCTGGGGGTTATCAATCAGTTAAGCTACCCACTCTTGATTTCAGCTCACATCATGATCTCACAGTCCTGAGTTCGAGCCCCACATTGGGCTCTGTGCTCACAGTACAGAACCTGCGTCGGATCCTGTCTCCCTTTCTGCACCCCTCCCCTGCTTGTTCTCTTTCTTAAAAATAAATAAATGTTAAGAGAAAAATTTAAAAAGACGAGAAATAAACTTAGAGTCAAAGAACGTTGTTTCTTTGTAACAATTAAGCAGAAAGGTTTCAAAGTCTGTATACTTTCCACTAGGCTTCATGGTCTTTAGTCATTATTTTTTAAGCATGAGAATTGAAGTTTTCCACTTAAAATTTAGATTTATTGGGGTGCTTGGATGGCCCAGTTGGTTGACCATCTAACCCTTGGTTTGGCTCAGATCATGATCTCACAGTTCCTGGGACTGAGCTACGCACAGCATTTGGCTCAGCACTGACAGCAGTGGAGCCTGCTTGGGATTCTCCCTCTTCTCCCTCTCCCCCTCCCTCAATTCGCCCCCTCGCACACAGGCGCACGTGGTCTCTATTTCCCTCAAAATAAACATTTAAAAATGTATACAAAAATACAATTTAGGTTTATCTTGTTGATAGGTTAAGTGCCAATCTGAGTTAAAAACAAAAAACTGAAAAGCTAGTTCAAAATCATTTGCTAAATAAAACTCTGTAACTGACAGTTCTTGAAAATTATAATTAAGGTAGAGTCCCTCCATAAGTAATTGGTAACACTGCTCTTTCCTGACATCCATTAAATCTGTACTTTTCTCTGAGATTTATGGCCCAATAAAGCATCCTTTTTTATCATATTTTAATTATTGTCAATTCTGAGTTAATTAACCTATCCAGGTGTCTCCCCTGAGGTTTGAATGTCTTCAAGGCCCTCAAAGGAGTCTTTTAATATTTTTTTGTATAATATAAAATGTATTTTGTATACTTTTATAATATAAAGTATACACATTTTATAATGTTTATTTTCTAATATAAAATACGTTACATATTTTTATAAAGTTATATATTTTATAATATATAGATTTTTATAATATATAGTATATATTTTTAGAACATATAGTATATATTTTACAGGATGAATGTATTATGTATTGTTGAAAATAAAAAAAATTATTGATTTATGGAGGAAGCACTGTTTTCACAGGTAAAATAGGCTGCTAAAGAAGGAACTACACTTCTCGAAACTCTGAGGACAATCTCCAAGTTGATATGCATTGAATGACAATATATTAGAATGCATATATTAACATATTATGGAATGTGAACTCAGCCTGAGAAGGTTGAGCCTCAATTACAATTCTGAGCCAGGAACTTACTCCATCCCTATTGACCTTTGTTATGTCAGATGAGGTTGTTGTGAGTAATAAGGTAGATACTGCATGAAAAAGCGCTTAGAAAAATTTGAAGAGCAATCCAAATACCAGGTGTTCTTACTCGAGGACACACTGTAGCACATTGAACCTTTGGGTCTTTCAAGTTACCATGTTCTCTCCAATGCAGTAGACCTCTACATGCTCTTCTCTATTCCTGGGACTCTATTCTATTCTAACTCCTACTGTCCTGGGGACTACTGCAGAGAGGACTTCCTCTGAAAAATTTACCCCATTTCCAGTTCTGGCTTAGTTGCCAATATGCCCTCTCCTTCCATCAGAATACGTACCTCTGTTTTACTTATGTGCCCATCCCTGCATTAAAATTAAGCTTTTTAAGAGAAGAGATCACAACTACCATATCCCCACCACTTAAGTAAGCTCTCCTTATATGGTAGATGCTAAATAACTATTTGTGGAATGACTTTTAACCTGCCAAATGGCATATCTCCATCTCATTACAGCAAAGTGTAATGAACACTGAATACTTCGTTAGTATATAAAGAGTTTAAACCATATGATCCCCACCCAAAAGAATACTAACATTTATAAATAAGTTACAGAATACTGAAAGCATGTTTATGACTAAGCACAGGATGTACGATACAGACAAGTAGCACTGCATGTGGATAAAAAAGGAAGGGTTTTATAAGAAACAGGAAAGTTTGAGGCATTCTTCCATAAAAGCCACAAATCATTAGTATTTAAAACCATAAGTCCAAACAGAACACTCCTAACATCGCATAGAGGCCACCACTGGCAACATGACAACCATGGGGTGGAGAACACAAAAAATTTTCACAGCGCTGGTGAGGCAGAAGGTTTTGTTTACAGTCACTATTTGGCATTATTTCCATAAAGCCTTTGTTGCTGAGCTTAAAGAGGTTCATTCTCAGCACATAGTCTGTCAGGTCATTATTTTTACACAAGCAAATCTAGTATATTTTCTGTGCTAACTGCTATTCAGTTCTGAACATGCTTCCCACGAAGGCCCTTGATTCACCAGAACTCCCCATTCACCTTGACGCCACTGAATTGCTTCGAAACAAATTATTCTCTCTGTGGCAAATGCTCGAAGAAAACTCATCTTGTATTTGATTCAGATCTACCCTTCATTATTTTGGCAATAGGTCTGACTAAATAAATTTATCATGATAAGCTTTAATTATAGAATCTGAAAGAAAAAAAAACAGTAGTTTTAGAGCCCTTTTCTTCCAAGGTTTTGAATAAAACAATCGCTTTAAGGGGCACCTGGTTAAGCGTCCGACTTCAGCTCAGGTCACGATCTCGTGGTCCTTGAGTTCAAGCCCCGCATCGGGCTCTGGGCTGATGGCTCAGAGCCTGGAGCCTGTTTCCGATTCTGTGTCTCCCTCTCTCTCTGCCCCTCCCCCGTTCATGCTCGGTCTCTCTCTGTCTCAAAAATAAATAAACGTTAAAAAAATTTTTTTAAATAAAAATAAAAAAACAATCACTTTAGGAACATGTTTCGTGTTGACATACAGTCACACTCACAAATGGCAAGTTTTGCAGGTGAATTTTTGTGAATATATGTGCATATACTTAAATATATGTGCATAATTATACACACACATACACACACCACCTGTACATATAATATGCTTTCTGTGCATCTGTGTGGATCATCCCTTACATGTGCAGCCATCAGGACGTACCGGAGATGCCCCAGGATGCTGTTTTATAACACCATTGCACAAATAGACACATCAACCTGAAAGCATCAGCCTCAAAGAGTGAATTATGTTGCCAAAGTAAGGAAACATAAAATGCCATGTTAGAATATTTCCATCAAAGAGAGCTAAAGTTTAAAAAATTGTTTATCTCCTAAGCACAGGTTTACTCTACAAAAACATGGATCACCCCAATTGTAGACGGTCAATCTGGACCCAAGAGTCTCCTAACAGATCGTTGTTCTATTTCTCTTCCGTTCTACCTACAGAACATCTGCAACTATATACAAAGAAGTAAACTTGTTAGGTCATCATTTAAAACATTCTGTCCCTGATTGGACTAGTGTGTTACATTTAAAATTTGATTTATGGTTTAAAAAAAACTCACCAGTACTAAAAATATGGATTTGCAGAAACCCTCTAGTGCATCAGAGGGATCTATGGGAGAAGGCCTGGGAGTCCATATTTTGAATCAATACCCCAGGTCAGTATTTCTCAAACTTTAATACACAAACTATTAAGTTGGGGAACTTGTTAAAACGCAGATCCTGATTCAGTAGATCTGAGGTAGCACTGGAAAGTTTGCATGTCTACCAAGCTCCCAGGGGATACCGAAGCTACTAGTCAAAGGACCACACTCCCCACACAAGGCCCTACAGACTGTTACCATCAGACATGATTGGGAACTAATTGTCTAGTTATCCATTCCCAAAGCATCAAATATTAGCTTGCTTACATAGCATACTTGCTTGCCCCCATAGAAGGGGGCCCAGGTGGCTCAGTTGGTTAAGCATCTGACTTCAGCTCAGGTCATGATCTCAGGGCTTGTGGGTTCAAGACCTGTTGAGCTCTGGGCTAACAGCTCAGAGCTTGGAGCCTGTTTCAGATTCTGTCTCCCTCTCTCTCTGCCCCTCCCGTGCTCGTGCTTTGACTCTGACTCTCAAAAATAAATAAATGTTAAAAAAGAAAAAAAGACTTAGGAGGAAGAACAGTCTTAAAACTATTGTTTTATTGCTCCTTACAACTTGGTAGTCATGGTAAAATTGAGTAAGATCTGATTAGCAATTCTCAACTTGATAGCCTTCTCTATAACTCAACTTCTAAAAAGCCTCAACATTTTTTTGTTTGGTTGATGGTTGGGTTTCATTGATCCTTTTGTCAAAGACCCCTTTATTTTTTACCATGTGATAGTCTCTAGATTGGAAGGTACTGGGAGTCACAGCAATGAAGAAGGCCCAGTCCTTACCCTTCAAAGCATAGGCAGTCTGGTAACAGAAATAACATATGAACCAGAACACCTTACTTCAAGATAAGAGGATATATCCTTGCAACACAAACACCAGTGCTGTTGTTACGGGAATTGGGAAAAACAGAAATCATTCCTGATTACAGTGTCAGGGCAGGACACAAGCTTTGAACTCAGGTCTGTCGGACACATCATTACCCCAGGAGAGAATGTACGTGGGACCCAACTGTTGAAAATCACAGGACCCAAACCACCTTGTCCTTAGGCAACAAGCGTGCTGGCAAAGGTTATGTCTAAGCCTGGTAGTCATGGACCCATTTGGGACTTTAGAAAATAAGCCCCGAGTTTCTCCTTGAGGCTAATCAGAGCCTCTTGTGGGCTCTGAGGGAATCACCGTTACATGAACACAATTTCAGTATGTTCACTTAACATTCGTTTCTCTGTAATCTTCCATCTGTTGACATCATCCCTCCAAGAAGTACACTTTTTAATATGTATCTTGTAATCCAAAATCCTTTCAAAGTTGGTCCTCTTTTTAGCAGACAGGAGACCAAGTTGGGATGTCCCATGTGGGGACTACAGTCACTTTGCACCATTTTATTAAACTGTGGCAGTATTTTTAGCTCTAGAGCAAAAGACTATGAGGGAATAATACAAGTTTACTTCTAGCATAATTCAAAATAGGCAAAATGAACAAATCTAATCTGTGTGAACCATTGGACTTGTAAATGTTACTTTCCCAAGAAGCCTTGAAAATAGGTTATCAGTTCCAAAGAAGCTATTCTAGCAAGAACCAGTTAGGAATCAATTTGCCAGTTCTATGGCTTGCAGGAAAAAAAGTTACTTTTATTTTCGATTATACACCTAAACCTGTTTAATTCTAAAAATGGACCATTAATAGTTCTATGAACTATAGAACTGTGCATTTTTGTGCAGGAAGCAACATGTATTTATGGAAGAAAATATATGCAAAATTTTTATTGCTTGAAGGCAAGATGTCATAACATCTCAGCAACATAACTGTATTTTAGTAATGGTTACTTATGGTTCATCTGTCTGTATATTAAGATAAAATGGAAGGCATACATGTTTAAAGCAATGCCTCCATTCCCTTCCCAAATTAATCTTTAGAGTGTTCCGAATCATAAACATACAATAATGTTTGATTTTAACAGGGTTAATCATGGGACTTTCCAACAGCTATGTGTTAATCAAGTTAACTCACCTGTCAAAAACTACAGTTTAAAGACTAATTCTATTGCATTCATACTATGATGGAGAAAACATCAAATTGATGGTTAAAAAAAAACATGTATCATTCATACTTTGGCTTTGGATCTGAGTCCTGGGACAAGCCATCATTGTGATCGACACTTACTTTACATGGCTTTAACATTCTTTTAAAAATGATGAGAAGCGCTCCTGTCAATGCTGAGGAGCACAAAAGGGAGCAAACCCAGGCTCGTAACACACTGATTACGGTACTCAGGAATTCTTTTAATCATTTCCAGTAGATGCTCAAGAAGCATCTGTTGACGGAACGACCCCATACAGACTTGATACTGGAAACCATCTCTCCAGCAACCGTACAGAAGCTAGAAGCAGTTGCATGGGTATTGTTGACTCAGGTCATCTCTCTGCCAAATGCACAAGGAAGTCTACTGAGGTAGAAACCCCTCCAACTCTCTGTGAGCAGTAATTGGCCTCTAGAGGTATGATCCACCAGTCACTAATGAAGATAGCCCTAGACATCTCTATGGAAAAAAAAAAAAAAAAGAATTACATAAAGACACAGAAGCCAAAATGCATTACCTTTTTAAATCTCCTTTGTGAAAAGGTCACAAAGGAAGGGTGTGGGAGGAATGGGTAATTCACAGAGAAGATAGAATCCTCACTATGGTTATTTCTAACATATATGCCTAAATAGCACTTGGTAAGGGAATTACCTTTAAGTCTTCATGAGTTGTAATATTATCTGGGGAAGTTTGTCCGTTATTTTTAAAAAAGAGAAGTATTGGGGGAAGATACTTTACCATAAAATAACAATCAATGGTGGGTTTAATGTTTGTAGTGCTCATCTGACAGAATCAGTAAAACGCAATTTAAAATTTAAGCATGAATTTATTAATTATCCCTAGGGATATGACATCACTACAGCATCGTTGGACACAACTGTGAAGATGCTTTTCAACAATTACTTAAAAGGACATTATAATAAGTGATTACTTTGTGGAAACCAGGTATATTTACCCACAGGAAAAAAGAGAAAACAATGCTACCATTATACAAAGGGGTTCTTGGAGCATAGCAGCATTATTTCAATTTCAATAAAAGTGAAAACCACATGTTTACACTGGAAAACTGCTAGATAAATCATGATAGTTTTTAAGAATTACTTTAAATATGGCATGCAAAAGTTTGAACAAAATCGCCTTTGAAATGTGAGATTAGAAAAAAGGAATATTCAAAATTCACATCATAATGTATATAATAAATAGGCATATGTGAGCAAGTGAATTAAACATTGGGCTAATGTAATTATTCCATCTATATCGCTTGAAGTTTACATTTGAATGAGACCACAGATAATTGCTTGTTTTGTTTACTGTTGGATATTACGTGCATCAGATAGTGTTTGACATGTGCTGGGCATTGATGTATTTATTGAATAAATATAGTTGCATTAAAACTCTCCTTTGATCTCTCACTGGCAAAAAAGTAAACTTGCTTGTGCTCAGGATATCATATTAGAAAATATGTATTATATTTTTGTTGAGTTTGAGGTGCAGGTTTATGAGAGAACGAAAAGGAAAATAGCTTTACACGAAGACTTGTATATGTTGCTATCAATATACTGATTAAGACCTGTTTATGTTGCTATTAATACTGATTATTTCTTAATCTCTCTTTTAAAATGTTAGTGCCATTCTCAAAAAACCTAGATCCTCTTACTATGAAACATAGTTCAATGAATTAAAACTATTGGGTAGAACGTAGGTGCTTTAATGCAAATATTCCAGAAGCAGGTAACATGGGCTCTTCAAAGTTTATTCTTTCCTTCCTCTGCTATTTTAATGGAGCACAAAGGACTTTTCTATGTGTATGGAAGCACTGGCTTAGAAATAAATCTGTGTTATGGGCTAGGCCTATCTGCTTGATCAAGTTGGACAGATTGCCTGCTGACCAGTAAAATTAATGAAGTGAACAGACTCTTGGGACAACTTTAGGAAAGAAGAAAATGTTCTGAGCTACAGTTTTCTCAACAGTAATAAAAAAGGAATTGAAGTACTTTATAAAGACTGTTTTAGCTCTAAAATTTCCATACTTCTAAGCTATTTCCCAGCATTCCAGTGTACGTAAAATGAGATTCTTTTTGTAATTAGCTGATTGTGTCTTGTACCTTCAGCCCTTACCTATCTTGAGATTATCTTTTACCCTGATTTTTTTTTTCAACGTTTATTTATTTTTGGGACAGAGAGAGATAGAGCATGAACGGGGGAGGGGCAGAGAGAGAGGGAGACACAGAATCGGAAACAGGCTCCAGGCTCTGAGCCATCAGCCCAGAGCCCGACGCGGGGCTCGAACTCGCGGACCGCGAGATCGTGACCTGGCTGAAGTCGGCCGCTTAACCGACTGCGCCACCCAGGCGCCCCTCTTTTACCCTGATTAAGGATCAGTAAGTTATTTCCACTAAAAGCCAATCATTATATAGCCATCCTTACAAAAGGCATATGGCTTTCCTTCACATAGCACAAGCTATAAAGGGTTTTGACTGCCTCAAGTTGCTTACGCACTCAGATAGCCTTAAGAATCAGTAACTGTCAGAACAAAAAATGAGCAAGGTTGGATTTCCATGTAGTCACTGAAATGACTGCTTTTTATTTTGAACTGCTTCCAGGATGTGTCTTGCAGTAAGCTCTTTTATAGTGAATACCTACTTTTGCCCCCAAGGAAAGGTCTGTGCACCATGGGGAATGCAAAAACGGAAGCACAGTCCTGGGCAGTATGTTCTGGGACTAGAGTTTCTCTATTCTTACTTGCTTCTCTTTCCTTTTTGGAATGTCAGTGACATTAGTTACATGTACAGAAATCACAGGGACAACATTGGATGGAATGATATGCTCAGGATTTTAGAGTAAGAATTCTTGAATTGGATTGGAAAATTACATTAAATTAGCTTTAGCATCCCTCCCAACCTTAGAATTTTATAATCTCCCAAATAATCAAAAACTAATACAGCAATACATGAAGCTGCTTTTTCACATTTTAGCCCTATGGCCTGTGTTTTTTACACTAGGAATGCCTCCTCATACCTTTTCTCCTTAGTATCTTTTAAGACTCAAATCAGACATCTCTTCCAAACATACATCACACCAGATAGATGACCTCTCCTCTCTGCTGTCATGGCAACGTGTACAAACACGTACTAGAGTGCTCTTCATTTTCTCTCTAACCACAGGTTACAGTTTTGCTTCTAAACCTTTGTATAGTCACAGCCTAGTTGATTGCCCAGTGAAGTTATGTTGAATCGAACTGTAGAAATCTTAACATTTAGTACAAAATGTAGTCAGAATCCCTCATTTAGAAGTCAAAGCCTATATTGAACTCCATTCTGAATGGCTTCAGCTTTAGAGTACCTACATAATCTACCTTAAAAACAAAATCAGGAAGTATAAGCCGACACAGTGTGCTTGAAGGCCTTTTTTGGAGGAAAAGAAAGCCATTTTCTATTTGTAACATTTCAAATTCCAAATGTATTCGATAAACCAATTCAACAACTGCCTGTTTTTCCACTACTATTAGTCATGTCCATTTCTATGTCCATCTTCTTTAACATTTTTAAAGGCATATGTTTTTGATTTGTAACCTTGTTAAGTGTCCATCCAGGTTTTTTTTTCATTCTATCTAAATATTTCATGAAGCAAGACACTGTGAATAAACTTCCCCCTGTTGCATCCTTAGCTTTTTAAAGAAGGATGATTCATTCATTCCATTTATTATTTGTCTATTATGTGACAGCAAGTATACGAGACATTCAAATATAATTATAAGCCCAAGAAATGTGATCACTGGCCCCATGAACCCCACAGCCTATAATACAGGGAGTTGCTGGGCACCTATATTACATAGTGGGAAAATATGAGCAGGGTCTACAGGAGGACCTAGGAGGGACACTTAATACACATTTTAGTGTTAGGTTTAGTGGGGGGGGGGGCTATTCAATGAAAATATTTACTATCGGGACATTTACAGAAAAAGTTTGCCAGCCCCTGAGCTGTAGGGTTGGCTAGGCTCAAGGCCCAATATGGTTTCACCCACCTATCTGGCAGTTCATCTACCTACTAGTTAGGTTGCCTCCCAGTTTTTCTTTGTGGCCTCTTACCAGTCAGTAGACTAGATGAGGCTTCCTCAGAACATGGTAGCCTCAGGATTTCAACAGCGTGACACCAGAAATTGCAAGAAGCTTCAAGATTTCAACCGTATGAAGCAGCAATTGCAAGAAGCTTCAAAACTCATACAACATCATTTTCTTCCCTTCTATATGTTAAAGGAGGACTCAAGACCAGCCCAGATTCAAGGAGTTGACAAGTGAACTATTATCAATTATTGGGGGAAGTGGCAACACTGTGTTCACACCACTTTGCACGGTTATACTACACTGTAAATGCTGTTTAAGCTGGATCCCATAAACTTTGGTATGCTATGTTTTATTTTCATGACTACCACATTCAAGAGTAAAGTGCCTGTATCTTGACTGAAGTATAATTACATGAATGTATAATTTGTCAAAATTTACCAAACTGTACATGTAAGATGTATGCATTTGATATAATTAAATTATACTTCAATAAATAAAGCTGTATTTTTTGAAAGAGTAGAGTGGAATACAATGAGACTACAAAACTAGGAAGTAAGCAGATTGATCAGTCATGGTTCTCCAGAGAAACAGAATAGGAGAGTATGTATAAAGGCATGTGTTTTTTTATACATAATTACATATATATTATATAACTTACATTTATTATACACACAGATTTATTTAAAAGAAATTGGCTCACGTATTGTGGAGGCTAGTAAACTTGAAATCTAAAAGGCAGGCTAGAAATATAGGCAGGAAGTTCTGCTATAGTCTTGAGGTAAAATTGCTTCTTTGGGAAATCTTTTTGCTCTGGAAGCCTTCAACTGATTGTATGAGACCCACCCATTATCAAAGGTAATCTTCTTTTTTTTTTTAAATTTTTTTTTCAACGTTTATTTATTTTGGGGACAGAGAGAGACAGAGCATGAACGGGGGAGGGGGAGAGAGAGAGGGAGACACAGAATCGGAAACAGGCTCCAGGCTCTGAGCCATCAGCCCAGAGCCCGACGCGGGGCTCGAACTCATGGACCGCAAGATCGTGACCTGGCTGAAGTCGGCCGCTTAACCGACTGCGCCACCCAGGCGCCCCTAATCTTCTTTAATTAAAGTGAACTTAATATAGATTCTAACCACATCTACAAAATCTACAGTAATACCTAGTGTTTGATTAGTATAGACCAGCCTGGGGCGCCTGGGTGGCGCAGTCGGTTAAGCGTCCGGCTTCAGCCAGGTCACGATCTCGCGGTCGGTGAGTTCAAGCCCCGCGTAGGGCTCTGGGCTGATGGCTCAGAGCCTGGAGCCTGTTTCCGATTCTGTGTCTCCCTCTCTCTCTGCCCCTCCCCCGTTCATGCTCTGGCTCTCTCTGTCCCAAAAATAAATAAACGTTGAAAAAAAAATTAAAAAAAAAAAGTATAGACCAGCCAAGTTGACATATCTCATGCCACGTGCCTACAATACGTATGTACTGATTTTTCTATTTCTAATAAAGCCAAAAAGTATCTTGTTCCCCATACTAACAAAACCAGTTTTAAAAGACCCATTTAAAAACAATTTTTATCCATGTATAATTTTATGTGAGGCATAGCTAACTTTTAATAAAGTAATATTAGAAAATTCCTTTTCTATCAGTTCATATCCTGAATCATCACAGAGATCTTGGGAAAAGTCTAACTTGTATTTCTGTGAGCTACTATTCAATTGAAATACCAGACAGTCACTAGGGTTATAGAAGACCTGAGTAACACCACCGACCAACTAAACCTAACTGACATGCATATAACCATCCACACCAACAGCCGAATACACACTACAAACTATTTTGAAGCATACATCGAGTATTCTCTGGGGTAGACCACACACTGTGTCATCAAACAATTCACATATTTTTAAGAGGATTTAAATTACACAAAGAACATTCTCTGACTATAATGGAATAAAACTGTGAACACCAACAAAAAAACTTGGGAAATATTCAATTATTTAGAAATCAAAAGCCATAGTTGTAAATTGCTAATAGAGCAACGAAGAAATCACAAGGAAAAATTTAAAATATCAAACTAAATATAAAAGCAACTTAATAAAAACTTATCAGTATTTATCAGATTCAGTTGAGTCAGTGTTTAGGAGGACCTTTAATCTTTAAACACCTAAATTAGAAAGGAAGATCTATAATCAATAATCTAGCCTTACCTTAAGAAGCTAAAAAAAAAAAAAAAAAAAGAAGAAAGAAAAAAAATCAAAGCTTAGGTAAGAATAAAATAAAGATCAGAACAGAAATCACGAAGATAGAAAACAAAAAAACAAGGCAAATCCATGAAACCAAAGTTGAGTTCTTTGAAAAAGCAAAGGAACAGTTTACTTTAAGAAGGAAAGGTGACAAATTACTAAAATTAGGAATAAAAACAAAGGTCTATCACTATGGAACACAGAGAATTAAAAGGATTATAAGGAACATAGTGAAAAGTTTCATACCAATACATTGGACAGCTTAGATGAAATAGAGAAATTTCTAGAAAAACATAAATGACAAAAACTGACACCAGAAGAAAGAGAATATCTGAATTTACCTATATAGTACAGAAATTGGTAATAAAAAAATCTTCCCACAAACAAATATCAAAGCTCAGATGACTTTATTAGTGAAGTCTACCAAACATTCAAGTATGTGTATATGTACACACATACATATACACACTCCAATTCAAAGCAAACTTTCAGAAATAGAGGAGTGAATGTTTCCCACATATTAGGCTAAGATTAGGCTGATATCAAAGCCAGACTTCACAAGAAAGGAACGCAGTGGTGACAATACAGTATCATTTTTTGATTTTGTTGGGGGAAGGGGATAATTGATCTTTTAACATTAGTTAGCAGTATCTGTTACCCTAAAGAGATGGGAGTAAATTTCACTTGGTTACATTTATAGATGTAAATAGAACTGATTTTTAAGGACTTGTTCTGTACTAAGCACTGTGCTGAAGATTTGGATGTCAGAGGCAAGTGACAGTCCTTATCTTTAAATTGCTCACTATCTTGTAGAAGAGGACAGAAATGTAAATAAATAGCTGTTGTTATGTTCAAAAGCGCTATAGCAATCACGTTGAATGCACTGTAATAGAAAGGAAAAGTATCAATCTCAAAGGCATTGGAATTACTTCAAACAACAACAAATGCTTGAATAGCCTTGAAAAATCTTAGAGGACACTCATTTTTTTATGGTCAACAGTTTGGACTGGATCCTGAAGGGGTTTCTGCAAGTATGGGAATATCAGTCAGGCTACTAGATAAAGATAAGACTTCTAAGCCTGACCTTATAAATACACCATCAGAATCTTTGTGTCGCAGACTAGGATTTTTTTATGTTTGTTTGTTTGTTTAGAGAGAGCACGAGCATGTGAAGGGGAGGAATAGAGAATAAGGGAGAGAGGCAATCTCAAGCAGGCTCCATGCTGTCAGCACACAGTCAGATGCAGAGCTCGATCCCACGAAACATGAGATCAGGATCTGAGCAGAAATCCAGAGTCAGATGTTTAACTGACTAAGCCACCCAGGGGCCCCGCGAACTAGGAAATTGTAACAAGAGGGATTTTCTCAAGTTTGACAGTGCTCTATTTGGTAACAAAAGTTTTAAAAAGGTTTATAGGGGGCAGGGGATACCTGGGTGCTGGGTGGCTTAGCTGGCTGAGTGTCTTTGCTTTTGGTTTAGGTCATGACCCCAGACTTGTGGGATAAAGCCCTGAGTTGGGCTCCATACTAAGCCTGGAGCTTGCTTGAGATTCATATTCTCTCTTTCTCTCTCTCTTTCCCCCCGCCTCGACTATTGTCCCCCACTCCCCCCACTTGCATGTGCTCATTAATTAATCAAAGAGATTTATGAGAACATGAACTAATTCTTAATTTTCACTTTGGCATCTGATTAGTCACCTCTTCTACCCAAGTGTCCTATTCTTGGCTGTCCTTAACTTTCCCCTCCTGGGCTTTGCAAGCACCAACTCAGTCACAGTAGCTTTGATAAGGTGTCTACGTCTTCTACCATTTTGGTCTCAATTCCTAGGGATTACAGTTTCATCAAATGGGTTACCTAAACCCTGCAACCAAAGTCCATTACATCCATGCCATTCAGTCTTAACCTGGGCCTTCATCTTCTTGGCAAGTGCACCTTGACTCCTTGGCTTGCTACCCAATGTAACTTCATTTTTCTTCCCCTTTAAAAGCCCAAAATATTCTTTACAGATCTATTTTCAGTAGATATTTTCCTATGTTACTAATGACATTACTCCTCTGGTAATTTTATGTAAGCACACATAAGAGTTAAAAACACTTTATACGGCTAATGAGGTGGAAAATATTTGACAAAACATGTAACAATTAGGAGGAAATGGTAAACATGTTAGGGGAAAGGGTAGAGAGAAGTCTTTTTCTAGCTCTATCAGATTGGAAAGTGATTTTTCATCAAGAAAAACCACTGTTATTCAATTTAGAGGGACAGATTTCAGAGACACAAGCCTTCAGAATAAGGAAAGAGCAAACCATGATAAAACCCTCAGAGACAGAAGAACTCAGAGGAACAGAGAGCAGACATTGTAAAAGCAAACTTCAAGTTCCAGAACTGAATTGAAATTTACAACAGGTATTAATCAGAGGAGAAAGCAATGCACATACAGTTTTTGAGGCTGCTGGATTATCAATATAAACATTGAACATGACCGACAAAGAATTGAAAGTTCTCTGCAATCAGGACTAGGAAGGTAACCATTCCAACACAGACATCTTGGAACCTGAAACAGATGGGACTAAGAAACTCATCAAATGACTTAAAACTAGGAGAAAACTATGAGCAGGACAGAGATATTTTCCCAAGGTTTCACCAGTTATTTCTTGAAAATATACCCAAGATTTAACTTGGGAACATACTATATGTTGGGTAATGTGTTGTATGTAATTTACCATCATACTTACTTGAACTACTAGGTGAACTTTACCTTATACATTCCACATAAAAGCTTAGTTACTCAAAGTCCTCTTACTGTCTCTAGAAAGTCTTGGTTGATGATACTAATGGTGTATTCAGAATTTTATTGACTTAACTAAACCATTAAGACTCTGGCCATCAGGAATAGGAGACCAGAAAAACAGTCCCCACTACAGAATGCTGTCTTACAGAGATTCAGCTTTGATGTCGGTCTCAGACCACACATTCCTATCATATTGCTTTAAATTAATGTCAACCGCAAACACAAGGAGATCAAGCTCATTGGCTTGAGTTCACACATACACTCTCATCATGACTTCAACATATCTGTACAAGGCATTAACTCCCTGAGCACTTTGGGGATTGTTACTTTGATCTTTCTGGGAAGCCAGAAACTGAGCATCCAGCCCAATAGAATCTGAATATGGGAGAGATTAAGGTTTCTTCCAGGTGGGCTCAGCAGAGGATAAACCCTAGCTCCTATTCCTAGGGGAAGCTGAGCTAGATAGGGGTTTTAGAGAAGTGGGTCTTAAATATTACCACTAAAAGTCATCTAGAGGGCTTGTCAAAACACCTTACTGGGACCCACTTCAGAGTTTTTGATTCCACAGTTCTAGGATGGGACATGAGTTTTTCATTTATTACAAGCTCTCAGGTGATGCTCATAGTGCTTATCCAGACACCACACATAAAGAGTCATTGTGTTAGGAGGGAGGTGATAACCGCCTAGGCCCAGGGGTTATGTGGGACTGAGTAAATGTGGGGAGACACATCAAACAGATCCATACAGACAGGCCTCATTCAGTCATGTACATCCTCCAGTTGACTTCCCTTAGACTGGGATATCCGGAGTTATGCAATAAAGTGTAATCTGAATAAAAGCTGACAAGACTATCCTTTCACCCACAACACATTTATTGAGTGCCTACTGTGTAGCAGATGCTGAGCCAGGCACTAAGCATTCCGAAATAAAACATGATCCTTGCTCTTTACGAGAGCATTCTATTTTGTGAGGTTTAAAACAATGATTCTTCCACCTCCATAAATCATGTTGCCTCTGGCTTCTCATTTAATGGCCTTTCATTCCTGAGGAAAGTCAGATGCTGCCTCGAATAAAGAAATCATTGTTCAGGTTTAAACTTAAAAATATATAAATTTTCTTGAGTCCATAGCATGAGAGAAGTCCTGAATGCCCAGGCTCTGTTTAGAGACAAAATACTTTGTAAATTTCAAAGCCTGACTTTTATTTATCAAGAGCAAACCCTGGAAATCTAAGCATGGAGTTTTATTCTACAGAATAGAGAGAACTTGATGGAGTCACAGCTCCAGTCACAGAAGGAAAAATACAAATTTCTCTGGCTTCTGGATGGAAAATGCAATTTCAGAAATAAATTTTGATGAGATATAACCAGGGTAAGATTGTTGTTTCTCTGGTACTCAGTATTTTAACGCCCTTGAACATAGGCCCAGAGGGGCAATAGATGTTAAAAACTTCAAGGTGACAGAAATTCAACAACAAAGATCCCACATAGCTTGACAAAGAATTCCAGCACAGCTCAGTTGGGGATCCGCTTCCCCTTAATCATGGCATGAATGGTATAATGTTGTCCAAAGAGTAAAGGGGTGTAGATTACAATCTAGAAATATTGCTTCCCTCTTTCCCTATGCTTGCTCAGTACATGCTAAAGATTCCTAAGTTACCACATGATTGTATGAAACATACAAGAGACAGGTGAAAATTTAAAAATCAATGTGCCTACTGAAGGATCACAATAGTACAAGGGCAAGGGACTCCTAAGGTCCAGGCTGGGTTCTAGGCAGCTCAACACCAGGAGGGAAGTGAAACATCTGAGCCACAAGAGGGCAGTAGCCCCTGATGAGGCTGAGGCAATGAACCAAGCAGTAGGGACGCATACTAAGGCTCACCATGACTGCTGCTGGCAAACTTTAAGCCATGCATTACATCAGCCATAAACTTGTCACCTGAAAACACAGCAAGGACAGAGAGCAACACCCGAAGACTCAGCTTAAATGAGCTATATCTCAACCAAAGGCCATAAACAGCATCAACACAGGGACCCAAGGGCCCTACAACCACTTATAGGAGATTGGGTAAAATTTCTCCTACACTCTGATGACATAAGAAAAAGGAAAGCAAGAGAGGAAAAGATCTTGAAAGACTGAGCTGTCGCTCAAAAAGAAATTGAGTTTACCAAATGGAAACTCCTAAACTGGAAGATGCTGTTTATCCAAAAGATACTATTTTAAAGTGGAAGACACTAATTTATCCCTAATAAACAAGCTGAAATGTGTAATTGTTTATGCTGTGGTGGTTACTGCTGCTTTCTTCCTGCTTGTGAATAGGGATGGGGATTCCAGGGAAAAAAACAGAATATTTAACACTGAGATCTGTTTTATTATGGAGAAGGAGGGAGTGATTCTCAAGTTGCTGTGAATAAATTGCAAAACCACCACAGTCAGAAATTCCTAATATATTTGGGTTATGTCTATACACAGATAATTATAAGAAAAAAATCACTCCTTTGTAGGTTAAGATGGGAGATCTCAGGCTCCAGATGAGATTGAGACCTCTAGGTAAAGCTCAATGAGAAAATGGGACTCAGAGTTGAGAACATAACAAACAAAAGAACTACCACCACCACAAAAATTCACCAATCTTGTGGGGGGGGGGGTGAGGAGGACATTGGTCCACAACAAGAGCTAAATAGGTGGGTAAGATGAGGATGATACAGGCATATAAGGCAACAGGACAGTAACTAGAAACCCCACTATCAGCTATGGGAACGCTATGGATGTCCTGGCTCTAGTAGGTATCCATTAAATATATTTTAATTTTTAATTTTTTTTTTCATGTTTATTTAATTTTGAGAGAGAGAGAAAGACTGACAGTGAGCAGGGGGAGGGGCAGAGAGAGAGAGAGGAAGATGCAGAATCTGAAACAGCTCTAGGCTCGAGCTGTCAGCACAGAGCCCAATGTGGGACATGAACCCAAACACCGTGAGATCAAGACCTGAGCCATTTTTCCACAGGGGAGCATGCTTGGTGGAAAGTGTGAGATACTACTGATGGTGAAAGATAGGGTCCTACAACCAACCTTTTTGGGTTTTATTTTTTGTGAGTATTTTAGTGCTGAATTTGACAAGGAATCGAGTACCTCCTGGTAATGTGTTCAGATTCCAGCTCTGCATTCCTGGAGCAGTCACTGGGATCAAACCTCGGTCTAGCTGTCTCTGTCGGGCTCAGCTGGAGCAGCAAAGAGAATGATGGATTCCCAGAGGAGGAAGCCAGACGATTCCAAAAGCCACTCGATTATGATCACTGTCACCTTGAAGAACATCCTCCTATTTTCAGCACTGGCTGCTATTATGCACATAACTGGACGAGAGGGTTTCAACTCTAGGCCCCTAAGCTGGCGAGTGAATTTCCTGGGTCAATCACTGGACAGCGAAGGACAGCATTATGCAAATTCAAGGCAAGCAGAAGTTACTTCCTTAGAGTTTTTCTGCTGCTCTGATTGGCCCAACGAGTTTCAAGAGATAAAGATAGAAACCACAGTTGGGCGAGAGGTTTTTCCAACCCAACTCTCCTCCTTCCCTCCTCTCTCACTTTATCTCAGTGAGCCCACAGAAAAGTAACAGAGTTAGTAACTCCATTGGGTTGTCCTGCTACCAAGCAAAAAAAAAAAGTTTACCACGTTACTGACAGAACTGGGACCCAGAACTCAGAGTAGTTCACCTCGAACTTGAATTTACATCTTGTTAATTATCAGATTTGATATTCCACATGCATGCCATGCCTCCTCCCACAATGTATGTGAAAGTTCACACAGATCCTAGTAAGCACTGATCATATTCATCATGTATGAAAAGAAAGCGTGAGGTTTTATTTAATGCCTTTACATCTTGGGGCAAGAAAAAAAGTGTTTAAGTCTAAGGTAAATGATTCTAGGGAAATATAAGTTTGTAATTAAAGGAACTGATTTTTAATTGGAGATCCTCTGAGGCAGAGAGCTCAGAATGCCTGGGAACATTGAAGAATTGAGTACATTGTCCAGGCTTTCAAGTAGAATTGACTATATGTTAAGGAGGCAATTGAAGGTTTGCCTCTGATAACAGCTGAGAAAATCCAGAAGCCAATGAGAAGCAGCCAGGAGCCACAAAAAGTGGCCAAGGACAATGCTGTCGGCAGAGAGAGGGCAGCATTTACATAGGAACCTTTGACGAGCTCAGCAAGGGGAAAAGGTCCGCAGACCAGAACCCAGCAGTCCTGGCTCTCTTCCAGGCTCTGGCAACCATTCCTAGGGTGACTCATCTGAGACACTACAACGTCTGCCTCAATTTCTACACCTGTAAAATAAGGAAACTGAATCACACAGGCCTTGAAGTCTCATCACACCCAGAATCCATAGAACCTGAGTGTGAGTGGCCCCCTCTTTAATCTCAGGTGCTTCTCACTGAGAAATTCACAGAGCCTTGAATATCATTAGAGATTTAATTACTAGCACTCTTTTTGACCAGAATTGTATTTTGGTAAAAACAAATGCATTGTTGATTTTTTTTCCTAGTCTCAGTTTTCCCAAGCCAAAAACAAGTAAGAGCTGCTAATTCCTTGTATCTACCATCTGGGTGTTCTGAAACAACGCCAATTTTATGTATTATGTTGAATTGCCCATTCCCACCAAGATTTGAAATTTCCAGCATTTTGTCACTCAAATGGCATCTCCTTGACTATCATTTATTACCCAAAGTGGCACAATATTACTGTCAGAAATCTTTTATGCTCCCTCAGAAAATGTGTTCATGGTATCTATACTGATACAAAGATTCTATCCATAGGGGCAACAATAATCAAAAGTCATGGCGGCAATAATTTCTTGTCATATTAATGTAGAAAATTACTATGATTATTTCTATTCACCAATAAATAAAATATGTGACCAAAATGGCCCTATGAAACCTTCAATTTATAGATCATGGGAAGCGTACTTCCTAAGTTTGTTCCTAAGTATGTTGGACCAATTACCAAGTCCTGTTAACTTGCAGGGTCCCAGCCTCCCTCCCTGCTGTGTTGTTCAGGCTTCCAGAGGAAGGAGCACATCTTACAAATCAGACCAGCTATGAAAGGGCTCACCGGTGCTCACGCCATCCATCACGTCCCATGTCTGCAGTGGTGCCACACCACACGGGCCGTGCCATCACGGACCACGACTTTGCTGTAGCTCCACCCAAGAGGGCAAGGGGTAGCACTAGGTTTGCAATACTCTTGCAGTGGTTACAGTTTCCGCTACTCCAAATAGAGCCGCATCATTGTCTCTTAACTTCCACTGTCCCCTTTCACAAGGGAAAGGTTAATGCCCCTTCTTGTGGCCTGTTCTTAGAACATATCCCACAGCAGACCTGGGGAGCTCCCCAGCAACCCATGGTCTTTTGTTCTCTCATGCAGCCTTCTAGAAGTTTCCCAGGACTGCGGTAACAAAGCACCACAAACTGCATGGCTTAAAACAGTAGGAAATTTCTCCCTCACAGTCTCAGAGGTCAGAAGTCCAGAATCAAGGAATTAGCAGGGCCCTGTTCCCTCCCAAACCTATAGGGAAGAATCCTTCCTGCCACGTTCAGCTGCTGGAGGCTGCAGGTGATCCTTAGCTTGTGGCTGCATCACTCCAAACTTCACATTCACCTTCTCCCGGCATCTCGTCTATCGATTACAAAAACACCCGTTATTATCCATCCGGATAATCCAGGATGATCTCATCTCAATTAATTACCTCAATTACATCTGCAAAGACCCTTTTCCCAAATGAGGTCAAGTTCAGTTTCCAGGACATGGTGCACACATATGAGTGGGAGGAGGACCGTCTTTCAACCGCTGTGAACCTCTAGCAGTTTCCCAGAGGAACTTAGACTTGTCTGATACCCTGTTGTCATAGTGCATGCAGCTCTCTTCCTCACAGAGCCACCAGGCAAGTGGACCATAGAGCAGGTTGACTTAGAACCACTGCTCCTTCTTGATCTGTAGATCCTAAAACTCAGTGTAAGCCCCCATGCCAGATTTCCTCCGTACCCAGTGGTTGTGCTTTGCTAAGGAGGTGTCCCTCCCTACCATAGGATTCCTACCTCTCTGCAATTGTCTGTTAAAATCTTTATTAGACTGAACTGTGAAGGAAGGCACATTTCAAGTTCTCCCTTACAAAGCTTCTGCACACTAGAAAATCAGAAAATATAGGTATATGCTAATATATGTTAGCACAAACATGTACACATTTATTTACATAAGTATATATCAGTGTATATATATTTTTAAAACATAGAAATGTGTGTGTGTTGGTTGTGTGTGTGTGTGTGTGTGTGTGTGTGTTCGTGCCATTGCTATCAAACCTCACACTGGCTTTTCCTACTCTGTGCTCCAGCCGGTTCATGATATCCAGTTACCTGCATAATTTATACATTTTACAAACTTAACAGGAAGCAGACAAGAGTCATGCTAACTTTCTTTAGAGGTCATATAATGAAAAGCCAAATCTCAAAATATCTTCTGAATCTTTCTTTGGCTCTCAAGTTATAGAACGATAATTGATGCCAGGGATACAGTCTGAAGTCTTTTACTTTTTAAGCTGGTTGCCAGTAATGATTGTATCTTATAAGTCTTCATACATTTTTTTGAGATCAGGATGGGAAAAAATGCAGTTTCATATCTACTTTCTGATGCCCCCTCAACCCAACCAATGACTTCATCCCTCTTCTCTTCCTGTTTTCACTCATACATTAAGAGAGAAGCTTGGGCTTGCATCAGAAAAGGATTGAGGACCAATAAACAGTCCACGAGGCCAGAGGAGTGTGTACACACTGGGGAGAGGGGTTAAGGAGGGTTTCATATGGTCACCTGTCATGCAATTTTAGAAGTTGCGTTACAGTTGATTTCACTTAGGATACCCAGAGCCATGGAAGCACAGGGCCAGCCTGGGGTCTGACAGAAACAGACCTTCCGACATGGGCTCCAGCGAGTAGAACTGACATACATTTAGAACCCTCCCTCGTTTCAGCAGCAGAAACCTGAATCAAGTGGAGGTCCTGTCGATGCTGTACCTCTGGCCTACCTCCTTGTGTATCATGTACCCAGTGGTGTGCTGGATCCTACTCTCAGGAAATTTGTGAGCCAGTTCAATGCGCTATATTAAAAATAATATAAACTTACAATTAAATTTTATCTAGAAAGAGGTAATCGATATAATGGAATAGATATACATTAATTCTTAATTATTTCTTTACAGCTTACTAATTCACCAGGGCTAAGGTATCATCTCTAAGGGCCCAGAATTTATTTGCTTTGTCCACTATGGGCTTCACATCACCTGACACAGAGACGGAAACCAGTTCCCCCATCTCTCAAAGACAGTCGTAGGAATTCACGGACAAATGGATCTGCAATAGACATATTGAATTTGTCTCTAATTTTCTCCTTCAAAGTATGGTTGGGATTTCCTCGGATCCTAACATCCAAATTTACAGTCTTTTTGTTATGTCTGGAAACACAAAGAGGGCAAGGAAAAGAACCAAAGAGGGTGGGGAAAGGATGTAGAAGAGACAGTCTTGCCTCTAGGAGTCCTACTTAAAGGCTGTGTTGTCACCCAGTTTGTCAAGCAAGCAGCACCTCTTCTAACGTTCCTTTGGCAAGAAAATCAACACTTAGAATCCTTAGTCCTAACAAATTAGGCGGGATGTCATTTTTTTTTTAAATTTTTTTTTTCAACGTTTATATATTTTTTTTGGGACAGAGAGAGACAGAGCATGAACGGGGGAGGGGCAGAGAGAGAGGGAGACACAGAATCGGAAACAGGCTCCAGGCTCTGAGCCATCAGCCCAGAGCCTGATGCGGGGCTCGAACTCACGAACTCACGGACC
Source organism: Prionailurus bengalensis (assembly GCF_016509475.1). Taxonomy (NCBI): domain Eukaryota; kingdom Metazoa; phylum Chordata; class Mammalia; order Carnivora; family Felidae; genus Prionailurus; species Prionailurus bengalensis. The sequence continues at coordinate 140,153,982 of NC_057350.1, forward strand.
GTGAGATCGTGACCTGGCTGAAGTCGGACGCTTAACCGACTGTGCCACCCAGGCGCCCCGGGCGGGATGTCATTTTTAACATTTCTAATGCAATCCATTTCCACCTGAGGAAAGGCAACCTATCTCTTTGGAGCCAGTTACACCCTTCTAAGAACAGTCTACTTACATTGAACCACTGCAGGACGGAATACTCCATGAAACTGAGAATCCTTACTAGGTAGCAGATAGAAGCACTTAGGGTCATATTTCTTATTGCATGTATGTGATTATCAAGTTAAACAGTATAAGACATTAAATGCCTAGTAGAATAGACACCACTGGTGCCTATCCAAACCCCTTTCCCAGATCCCCCACGCTGCTTATATTTGGGGTATTCACATTCTTCCACTTGGCAATGTGTCTCATCTTCCACTCAGAGGTAAATCTTCATTCGTCCAAATCTAGTATAGTGATCCCATTCCCCTTGCTAGTGATTGGTTAAGAGCTGGGTATATATGATGCATTTGTGGCCAACAGTGGTATGCTAGGCACATTGAGGAAAGCTTTCCCCACGAATTCAAAAACAAACAAACAAAAACAAGAACAGCAGAAAAGATGGTCCCTTGCCTTTCAGTGGACATTCTTACTTCTTGAAGTACGTTGTACCAAAGCAGCTATCCTGTAACCATGACAGGAGGCAGGACAGCGAGGTTGATAATTTCATAATCTTTGAGTGGCTTAATTCCACAGCCCTGGAGCTGTCTTGTCCCAGGATTTGTTATTTAAAATAATAAACATCTTTATTTTTCATGCCAGTTCTCAATGTGCTGTGCCCACACCATAAGCATCAGCACCACTCAATTTTTTTAAACATATGTAATTGTAGGCACTACACCAACTTACTGAATCACAACCTCGGGGGAAGTGGTCCAGCTATCTATTAGTTAGCAAGCCCTCCAGATGATTCTGACTTATGCTCAAGTTTGAGAACTGGTTTAGCCTACTTGATAATATCTGATCATAGGGTTTAGAATTTTATAGTTAATAAAGAACAAGTAGATTGTTTTCAATAGAAAACATCATATACTTCTCAGGTGAGCTACTCTACTAGTCCCCAAATGTCAACTAATGTTTGGGGACTGTGAGCAAGTCATTTAACATCTTTTTGTCTCAGCTATATTTATTATAAAAGTGTCTCTTGGCTGGACACTAAAATGTTCTATTACATCTACTATGATTATCTAAGTAACCAATTATGTGGGGAGGGGTGATAATTACTAAGATATTCTGCCCTCTTCTTTTACAATAAGGAAGGTGAAGTGAAAAGCTGACAGACATGTGTTTTCTAAGAAATTTTGAGGCAAAGGACTGGGGGAAAATGTAGGAAAGCCTCCTAATTAAAATACCAAGCTTAAAAAGATGGGCTTTGAGAATACAGGAGATATGTGAAGCTATAGAATGCAGCATTATATCCGACCACAGAGATTGTATTTGGGTAACAAGGGACTCCTTCCCTTTGGTTTTAAACAGGCCAGCACCCTGCAAAGAATATTAGTGAAGGTGGTAAGTGCATTAGGAAATACAAGGTAATACTGAAACAACTTGAATACTAATTGTACTTGTTTCCCTTTGATGATTTTCAATTATATTCAGCCATACAGTGAGCCAGTAACCAAAAATTTAATTACCCAAAATAACAAGGATCTAGCATAAAATAATAAATAAGGAAGCACACATATATTCAACCTCTACAGACTGGTGATGTGAGGTCCACCAGGAGACAAGTGCCAAGCAGCTTGCAACACAACTGTGATCAGCTCCAACAAAACACAACTTTTGCTGTAACCATCTTTTACCCTGTTCACACATAACTATGACATTGCTCTCCCATAGGCCTCACTACAAGACAGATTTTATTTTCTTCCAGATTGTCTCTCCAACCATCGTAATTTCTAAGTTTAGCTAATAACCCACCCATCTTGACTGTGTCAGGGAAGAGGCAGTCTGTGTAGGGGTGGTGAACAGTGGCTCTGGAGTTAGGCTGCCTGGGTTCCCCATCTCATAGAGTAATGTAAGTTAATATATTTAAAGTGCAGAGGACAGTACCTGGCACAAAGTAAGTGCTCAGTTAACTCTTAACATTATTTGAAAGTAGTGTCCCTCCCTCCCTCCTTCTCTCTCTCCCTCTCTCCCTCCTTCTGTCACAGAAGACATTATGAATTAGGTTTTAAGCTTCTTCAAGATGTCATTTTGCTTTATCTACTTCTATCCCCAGCACTTAGGAGAGTCTTTACTAAAAATTTACTGTATGAAGGAGTTAAATACTGTCTGTTTAGCTACTAGCTCACAGTTTGGCCTTTGAACCATTCTGGGGTTGTTTATTTTTATTTAGGTACAGAAATGCCTTGATCGTTTTTTGTTTTTTTTTTCCCTTTGGTAGTTCTTCTTTGGGACATATTTGTATAAATATTGTTATTAAGGCAAGTGGTGTCATCTTTATGATTCATATCTCATATTGCCAAGCTGCTATCTACAACCACTGGGTCCATTTATAGTACCTCTAGTAATATCCAAGTTTGCCTGTTTCCTCTATCAGCAGAATGATTTTTATCATTATGGTAATTCAAAAGATGCACGATGGTGATGATTAGCAATTTGGTAGTGTAATTTATTTTTTTAATTAAAAAATGTTTAATTTATTTATTTTTAGAGAGATACAGAGCAAGCAGGGGAGGGGAAGAAAGAGAGAGGGAGAGAGAGAATCCCAAGCAGGCTCCACACTGACAGCACAGAGCCTGATGCGGGGCTGGAACGCATGAACTATGAGATCATGACCTGAGAAGACACCAAGAGTCAGATGCTTACCTGACTGAGCCACCCAGATGCCCCAGTAGTATAGTTTCTAAGTGGACTTCTAGGACAACTGGGATAGATTTTTTGCCTTCATAGCTGGCCAGGCACATTCCAGGCATGTTGTTGGTAGACTTGATTTACAGCCATTTAAAAGTTGAATTCCTTTCATTGCTAATAAGCCTAGACATTTATCAAGGATGTCCATACATCCACATAAAATATATGAAGAGTTGAAAAAATATACATGACACTATAGTGGGAACAGGAGACATATGTAGATGTTTGCTTCCTAAGGCTGCCATAACAAATTACCACAAACTAGTAAAGGCAATTTATTCTCTACAGTTCTGGATATGAAAAATCTGAAATCAACATGTCAGCAGGGTCATGCTGCTTTTCCAGCACACTAATATATGCTATTAACCACAATTTTACTCTGATCTTTACCTGTATTTCCTTAGTTGACATTTAAGCCTTTTACTTTAAACCTGAAGGTTCAATTTTTTAGCTCATTTATCTTATTTCCTTCTTACTAGATGAAAAGCAATTCTACTAAGTGCCCACAGATACCTCTGGAAGGGTCAACCCTGTGTATCTTCAACTCCACAGTCAGACTGTACCAAGGCTATCGAAACAGATGCCACAATCAATCACTGTTATCAAAACCAGTGCTTCAGTTATAAGCCCTGCTTACAAGTGCTGCTGCTCCGAGAGTATGAACTCTTACTGGAAAATAAACTAAGTGACTGTCAGGTTGGGCACATTTCAGAACTTCTCATTTATCAAAGTTATTGGTAAGAAGTAACTTTCATTCACTTATTTAAAGGGGAGTAGCATATACTCAAATTAGCAGAAAAATAAAAAAAAAAGAGAGGTAGGACTTATTTTTTTAATGTTTATTTTTGAGAGAGAGAGAGACAGAGCCTGAGCAGGGAGGGGCAGAGAGAAAGGGAGACACAGAATCTAAAGCAGGCTCCAGGCTCCAAGATGTCAGCACAGAGCCAGACCTGGGGCTAGAACTCACAAACCATGAGATCATGACCTCAGCTGAAGTTGGATACTCAACCAATTGATCCAGGCACCCTGAGAGGTAGGACTTCTAAAATGGCATAGTAAGGAGCTCAGATTCTCCCCAGCAAAATAAAAGTTTAACTGGTAAAATTTATTTTTGAAATAATTTGAAGTCTCTGGAAATCGTACTAAGAATACATCAAATGAAGGAACCTTGATATATGACAATATACTAAGTCATGGAAAGAATAATCAGAGTCCATGGCATTTAAGCCAAGATTCACTTGCTTACATACCCTTCCAATCCAGCTCTGTGCTCCAACATCCCCAACCCCCACCCAGCATTCTAAGCCAAGCTGGTACAACCAAGAAGATGATGAATTTGTTCAGCCACGCTATTAAACACAAACCGGTGACCAAGCAAACCTATGACCAGGCAAACAAAATAGTAACTTCTATAGGAATCAGTATCCAGAATTGCTTCATTATCTAAAATGTTTTCAACCAAAAATTAGGAGACATAAAGAAACTGAAAAGTGTGATCCATACATAGGGGGGAAAAAAAGAAGGCAGTAAGAGCTGCTTTTGAAGAGGTCTAAATGGTGGGCTTAGCGGCCAAAGACTTCAAAGCAGGCATTGAAAAGATGTTTAACAAACTAAATGAGACCACGCTTGTAGCAAGATCCCTTCAAATAGAGAAGATCACTAAGAAGTTACTAAAAATAACCAAATGGAAGAGGTGGGAAAGTACAAAACTGAAATAAAAAATTCACTGGAGGGGTCCCACAGTGCATGTAAGTTGATAGAACAAAGAACAGCAAACTTGAAGATAGATCAACACAGATTACATAAATCTGGAGAACAAAGAGAAAAAAAAAGTATCAAGAAAAAAAAAAACACAGCATTTCAAAGAAATAGGGGACATCATGCATACAAGCCAATGAGTATAATGGGTGGGAGAGAAGAAAGTAAACAAATTATTACAAGGAATAATGGCTGGAATCTTCCACAACTTGATTTTAAAAAAAACACTAATGTGTATTTATTGAGCTACCATTAGGTGTCTACACTATCTAGGGCTCCTTAGAGACACCCCCCCCCCAATTACTGTAAGCCTGCTGCTACCCCTTGCGTCTCAAACTCCTCCCTGCACGCATCCCTTCACTCTCACCAAGCCAGAGCACTAGTCCTCTGATCAAAGCCAGCTGTTGCCTCTGTACCCTATCACTTTGAGTTTCAGGTCACTATTCTCTTCTCTTCCAGTGTCTATGTTGACCTGACATTCTATGAACATCAGTTTTCCCTCTACTGTATTTCCCTGACTGCTAGAGTCAATTCCTTGCCCCTCAGTGGCACCCAGTCCTATCCTGAATCCCAGCCTCAGAGCTAGCAAGAGTTCACACAGTAAGAACTAAGCACTGCATTATGAAACAAAAACAAAAGTAACCCTGAAAGGTATGTAACTTCTGCCCATTTCAGAAATGGGAATATTAAAGTTTAGAGAAATTAAGGAAGTGCAAAGGATCACCTTGCCCGTAAATGGTAGAGCTGAAAAATGATCTGTACCTTTCCATTGTATAGACCACCTATGGGTCTTATGGCTAAATGTTATTCTGTGTTTGTGGGTCATAGGGTCCAACAGTTTTCTGTTGCTACTATAACCAATTATCCACATTAACACAATACAAATTTATTGTCCTGCAGTCCTATAGGTCAGATATGTGATGCAGGTCTCACTAGGTTCAATCAAGTGGTCCATATGGCTGCATTCCTTCTAGACGTTCTAGAGACACTGTGCCTCTTGCCTTTTCAGCTTCTAGAGGCTGCACTGTATTCTTCAGTGTACAGGGCCCTTTCATCTCCAAACCGGAAATAGGTGGTCAAGTCTTTCCCACATCTCAGCCTTGACACCTGCTCGTTTTCTGCCTCCCTCTTCTACTTTTAAGGATTCATGTGATTACATTGAGCCGAGATGGATAATACAGGCTGACATTAAGGCCAGCCAATTAGCAACCTTAATCCCAGGTGCAACCTAATTCCTCCTCATCATGTAAAATAACCTATTCAAAAGTTCCAGGGATTAGGATCTAGACCTCTTGGGGGCCATTACCCTGCCTACCATAGAGCATGAGCATAGCTGTCATTATAATGGTGTGGCAATCCCATTCCCTTCCCCTGCCCTATTTCTCCATCCCCTATTCAACACCTTCTTCTACACAGCAATCTTGTATTAGGTTCTGCCTTTTGATACATTTCATGTTTTGTATCACAATGCACACACTGTTTTCCTCCATTCATTTGGATTTCCACACATGCCTGGCTCAATGAATAGGCTAAGTTGAACCAAAGTATATATGACAGATAATACCTTAAATGTATTACTCTGGCCACAAAACACTGGCCTTTTAATAATTTCCCCACCCTGTGACTTAAAGCAAAAGGAATAAGCTGAGTCAATTATTATAGGCCCTTTCAGGGGTTATCTGGACATACTCTGGGGGCTTAGGTTTGAATGGGACTCAGGTTTTATTTAAGTCTGTCAACATGCTCAGGGGCTGTATCAGTTAAGGTTTTTTTGTTCTTGTTCCAAGTGACAGAAATGGGTGGGGTAGTTTTGCGGGTTTTTTTGATGTGGCCAAGCAAAAGAAAAAATTATTTCTAGAATACAACAGCTACGCACCAGGATTGGAAATAGAGCAAAAACAAGAGAAAAAGAAACTACTGAAGAATCTTGTCAGGACAGTTTTATCAGGATGTTAGTCTTTCCGTAGAGGAGAATAACATAAGGAATAGAAGAAAAACAGTCGAAGTCTCCAGCTGGCCAAGCGTAGTTTCAGGTCTATTATGGAAGTGAGAGCAGAGATCTGGTGAGGAGGAAACTAAGCATTAGGCATCCCTTACGGGTCATTTGTGAGAAAGGAGAAATGCAAAAGTCTCTGGGTTCATCCAGAGAAGCAGAACCAATAGAAGATCTATATTAAAGGATTTATTACAAAGAAAATGTTATGTGGTCAATAGTTGATGTGGGGGTTGGTTAGGTAAGCTTAAACTTCTCAGGCCATCAGGAAGGCACGATGAAACTCTCAGGCACAGTCTGAAGCTGCTGCTCACAAGCAGAATTTGAAGTTTCAACTCTGCTGTTAAGGTCTTTTAACTGATTGAACTAGGCCCACCCAGATTACTGAAGGTCATCTCCTTAAAGCCAACTGATTATGGACTTTAATAAGATCTATAAAATATATTCACAGCAACACCTAGATTAGGGTTTCCTTAAGCAAGGGGGAAAGTAGGGTAGAGAAGTTGACATACCAGAAGACCAATGCACCTGAGTAGCAGAACCAAGTATCTCTGTTTATATATCAGCAAACATTACCCACCATGTGGGAGAAAGAATTCACCTGAAAACAATCATGGGTGGGGAGTGGATATTGAGACAAGTACATGGATTCCACACAGCCCAAAACAAATGCCCACTACAGAAGCTGGTAAGGAGGTGGCAGAGAGTGAGGAGACAGCTCATGGTGGCAAGGAGCAGGGATGATTTTTCTGCCAGCTTGGATCTTCCTATCAAATCTCCTTCTGTTATGTGGCCATCCCATGAGCCACTCCATCTACAAGACTTTTCATAGTCTTGTGCTTTTTAAAAAACGTTTATTTGTGAGAGAAAGACAGCACACAGACGCTCATGCATGAGTGGGGGAGGGGTAGAGAGACTGGGAGAGAGAATCCAAAGCAGGTTCCACCCTGTCAGTGCAGTGGGGCTCGAATCCATGAACTTGTGAGATCATGACCTGAGCCAAAATCAAGAGATTGGCCACTTAACCCACTGAGCCACCCAGACGTCCCTTATCAGGTTTCCTTTTTAAAGTTTATTTTTGGGACAGAGAGAGACAGAGCATGAATGGGGGAGGGTCAGAGAGAGAAGGAGACACAGAATCTGAAACAGGCTCCAGGCTCCGAGCTGTCAGCACAGAGCCCGACGCGGGGCTTGAACTCAGGCCATGAGATCATGAGCTGAGCTGAAGTTGGACACTCAACCGACTGAGCCACCCAGGCGCCCCAATCAGTTTTAACTCCTGTAATACAGAGAAATTTTCACGTGGTAAATAATTTGTATTACCAGGTATATGATGAGTTCAGTTGTAAACATTATTTTGAAGGTCTAAATGCCTGTGGAAACTCTCAAATTCCAACATACTGGAAGTTGCCGTTTCAGCCTATAGTCAAGTGTTAACTTGAGTTGGCGTATTATCAGGGTCTATCTATCTATTAGCAGCATACCCACAAGGACAGAGAGAAATTCACCACACTCAAGGAGAACTACTCCATGTTATCAGCACAAAACATGTATGTGATGAAGAGATGATAAACTTCAAGTCTTCAAGAAGTAGGTCTGTCAAATAAATTGAGTTGACATCTAAATTCTTCAGGATTTCTGAAAGTGCAGAGGATAAAGTTGAGCTGGAGCCTAATCTTTGTCTGTTTCATCATCTAAACTGTTGGTTTTTGCCTCCCCTACCATTCCTTTTGCAAGTTTGGATAAACTCTTCTTTCTTGGTTGCCTATCATCTTTCCCACTTTCATCCCTGTATAAACACCATTTCTGCTGCATCTTCAAAAGCTTATCTCCTCTCCACAGCTGTCTGTTCAAAGTTGAGAGACTGACACTGATTTAAACAGCTTGAATTGCTCTGAAATAAATTCCTCAGGGCAGAGACCAATTTCTTACACATTGTCAATAGTTGAATACAGCATTGGTGCCTCATAAACACAGTATGAATATAAAGAACAAAAAGTCTAAAAATAGGGCAGCCATTTCTATATATTATACAATTAAAATATGATGCTTTGGACTGAACTTTGAGCACACACACACACACACACAATTATCAGGGAGATACTCTCATCTACTATGTAGGAGACAGATTCATAAATGGAAAATTGTCTATGCTTTCAGCACTGTATGAATTCCCATGAAAACAGTTCTTATTCTACTCTACCTAGATATACCTAGATTCTCTGTGGCAGGGAGTATTACTTGTTCACAATTATTCCTTTCTTCCATGGCCTCCCTATAGGCAGAATCAACTTCCCAGCTTTATTGACTTTGGGCTTAACCATTGGTTTGACTTATCTAATGGAATATAAGCAGACATGGCATGAACGGAGGTGTGAGATGGTCTTGGATGCTTTGCTTTGGCCTCTAGAACTAAATTTTATGCTAAGTTCAGAATGGAACTGTATCATGGATCCAGATTGAGAACATAAGTGGAATATACCTGGACCAACCCACAGCCTGAGGCTTCGTCCAGCTGACTCCTAGTAATCTCAGCCAAGCCCAGGCAACCCACAGCTGGACTCAGACATGAGAAAAGGAAATAAATATTATAAACCACTGACATAAAAGGGTGCCTTTTTGCACAGTGCAAAGCAATGACCAAGTAATATATTCCAAACCCTCAAATACTATCCATTACAAGAAATTAAAAATGAGAAAATATTAATCTAATAAAGAGTCTATAACTACAAATTATACTTTCTTGGGATCCCCCAAGCCAGTATCATTCCAAAAATACAACCACAGAAAAAATTCAAGTTACTCTGTATGATGAGTCTGTAGTTCTTTTTTCAAACACTTTTGCAGTAACACATCTTGGACACACACCAACTAGTGCATGGTCTGCACACAACGTGAATGAACACCACTGGAGGAACCTTGATTATTCATTCTGGCAGCTTGTCTCCAAGATAACCTCACAATGGATTATGCCTCCAAGTGTCCATGTACTTGATTAGTCCCTTTCCACAATGAACATGAGCCACTGAATACAGCACAGGTGACACTGACTTAAGCTGTGATGTACGAAGCCTCGCCACTCTTCTCTGGTCTCTTAGACCACTCTTTCTTGAATTCCTGAGCTGCTATGTAAGTCTATCTTGCTGGAGAGACCATATGGAGAAGACTAGGAACTACATGGAGAAGTAGAGAGACAAAGCTGACACCAGTCTTGCGGCTGTCCCTCTCAAGCCACCAGATAAGTGGGACCCCAAACCAATGAGGCGTTCTTGGACTATCCAAGACTGTCTTAGCTATCAGTTATAAATGACTAAATGACACCAAGTGTTGCCACGCCCAGCCAAGTCTTGCCCAAATTCTTGCGCAAAATCATGAATATAAAATGATTTCTGTTTTAAATCCTATGGGCTTGGTGTAGTTTGTTACACAGAATAAATAACCAGGACATTCATTTACATGGTTTCCCAAAGTGACCTAACAGATTAAAATAATAAGCAACATTTACTAAATGTAGTCATGTGTATGTTATGTACTACGTATTCCTGTTTAAATCTTCCACACATTTAAATGAGTACCTAGGAAATATTTAACATCATTATTGCTATTTAGGAAGTGAGAAAGCTTAGATATGGTGCTATAAATTAAATTGCCTGAAGTCAGATGGATGTTGAAGTGCTGGAACCAAGGTCTTGTCTTATCTAGTCAGTATCACAGGTCCCGACGTCTAACCACACCAGTTCAAAAGTTGAGGACCAACCCAGCAGCACTTCTCTCACTCCATCTGTCCACAGCGACAAGCCAATCCACTTATAAGCCTTTTGATAAACTTTACAACGTTGGCAGTTTGCAAAAAAAATGGCAGGAAATTAAATCGCATGTATTAAAGACTCTTTTGGACCAGTTTAAAATCTAGCCGACAGTCTTTTTTTTTTTTTTTTCAACGTTTATTTATTTTTGGGACAGAGAGAGACAGAGCATGAACGGGGGAGAGGCAGAGAGAGAGGGAGACACAGAATCGGAAACAGGCTCCAGGCTCTGAGCCATCAGCCCAGAGCCCGACGCGGGGCTGGATCTCACGGACCGCGAGATCGTGACCTGGCTGAAGTCGGCCGCTTAACCGACTGCGCCACCCAGGCGCCCCTAGCCCACAGTCTTTGAGGTGTTGGAAGTTGGGGCAGAAGATCAAAAGAATTTACCTGAAATAAAATACTGGTTGCCAGCCAGTCAAAAAAAAAAAAAAAAAAAAGTGTTTACAACAAAGACAATCACTACCTGCCAATTCAAAAAAAAAAAAAAAAAATCAGCATTAAGTAGAAATATAAAACAAACTACTTTTCCTTTCTAGGTGGACTTGTCACTAGGGCCTGATTAAGCTGGGTGTAAAATTTCATTACAAACGTGACAAAGGTTTCCTAAGGGTGTTGCCTCCTATATAATTACCTCAATGGACAATAAGTACAAGTTATTCTAGTAGGCTTCTTTTTTGGCTGTGGCTGCTATCAGGAGGTCTTACTGTCATTAGCAAGTAGCTTCGCATATAAAGTCCCTGAATCAGAGGTCCATTCCATTGTTGCTACCAAGCAGCTTCAAACCAGTGGAAGAGGCCACTGTTTGAAGGTCATTACAGATCAATCAAAAGCATGGTTAAGAATGTCTTTAGTTATGTCAAATCAAATTGAGGAACCGCCTACAAAATAACTTCTATATTCTTCAAAAACATCACGGTTATAAAAGCCAAAGCCTTTTTAATTAGAATTGTCTAAAAAATAAAAGACTATGGTTGATCTTAATCTGGAAGAATTCCAAAGGACAACTAAATGCAACAGAATATCCTGAAATGGATCCTGGACTAGAAAAAGCAAATTACTTTTCCCTTTTCATCTTACATTAGTGGGACATTGGTGAAATTTGAATTATCTAATATTGTCGGTAATATTGCATCAATTGTAATGTCCTGATTTTGATTGTACTGTGATTATTTCTAGGAGATACATACTGAGCATTTAAGAATCAAAAGACATCACGTCTGCTACTTTCTCTCAAACAGTTCAGGAAAAACAGATCTTTAACCCATCTGGAATTTATTTTTGTATGTGATGTAAAGTTAGATTCTAATATTTCTTCCATATGCACAGGGAATAGGGTCAACACTAATAATTTATTCTTCCCCAGTAAATTATTACCTTTGTCATACGTATAACTAAAATTTCTAGAATCTCTTGTTCCATGCATGTATTTTCCATTCCTATGTCAATATCATAATGATGAAACTTTATGGTATGCTTTTTTTTTTTTTTTAATTTTTTTTTCTTTTTTTCAACGTTTATTTATTTTTGGGACAGAGAGAGACAGAGCATGAACGGGGGAGGGGCAGAGAGAGAGGGAGACACAGAATCGGAAACAGGCTCCAGGCTCTGAGCCATCAGCCCAGAGCCCGACGCGGGGCTCGAACTCACGGACGGCAAGATCGTGACCTGGCTGAAGTCGGACGCTTAACCGACTGCGCCACCCAGGCGCCCCTATGGTATGCTTTAATGTCTTGGAAGTCAAGGCCCATCTCACTTTATCTTTTCACATATGCAAAATATGTGTATGTATATACATGTATATCCATATGCATGAAATATTTGTGTATATACATATGTATACATATACACACTGATATATTTATGTACTTATGTATATGCATGTTTGTGTGTCCATATATGTGTATATGTGTGTGCATATTCTATACATATATTGCATATGCATGAAAAGAATGTGTGCACACCACTGTACTTGGGCATTTCCCCAAAATACCCTTGTTGTAATTTAATTTCAAGTGCACTGAATTTATATAATCATTTGAGAGAATTAGAATTCCTATTATTTTTATCATCCGAGAAAACAGTTTGTCATTTAGCTCTTGATTTATATCCTCACATTAGTTTTCATGATTTTTTTATGGAAATCCTTTGTTTTCTGTTAAATTCATTCCTAATATGGTATGAGTTATCATCATATAAATAATATTCCAAGACCATTTCAAATTCTCATTGCTAGGATAGAGAAAATGAACTTTCTGCCACCTTACCAACACCCTCTATTTGTTCTGGTCATTTTAAACTCTTTGGTTTTCTAAAAATGCAATCAAATCTTAGCAAATGATCTAGTATTATACCAATCAAATTTTGGCAACAACATTATCTTTTCTTTTTCTGTGTTTCTATCGAATCATTTGTCTTGCTTCATTTTCTCGAATCTCTAATATGGAGTTAAACACATCTCCCTATCTAAGCCTGACTTTAATTATTTTAATGTTCTATTTAATTGTTTTAACATTAAGACAATATTTGCCATTGATTTTCGGTAAATAGATTTTCATTACATTTGTTTTCCTTCTAATACCCTTTCAATTAGTTTTAATAGAAATGGCTGCTCGATATCAAATATTTGTTCAGCAGCTTTTGATATAATTATGTATTAATAGGATTATGATGGTAACTTCGCTAAAATCAGAAACCACTATATTCCTACATTAATACTACCTGGAGATGATACTTTAAATTTTTCATCTATTACTACATTCTATACACTGATATTTTATTCACAATTTTTACCTTTATGTTTCTGAGTATAGGTGTAAATTTTCTTCTTTAGACTCATTTTCTTATCAGGTTTCACTATTAATATGATGCTCTCTTCATGAATAAAATACCATCATTTTATACTAGGGGATTACCTTAAATAAAACTGGAACAAGCCATTTTTTTTAAACATTAGATGCAACTTATCTTTGAAATCTATCAAGACTAGTGGTTTTTTCTCTGCTTCAACTTACCTTCTCTCACTTTTCATCAATTATTTAGTTGTCTCCTTTTCCTTGGGATAATTTGGTAATTTATAACTTTCAGGGAAGGGTCATTTTGCCTACTTTTTCAAAAGCACTACTGAAACCTTCATTGTAATTCCCTCGTAAGATTTGTCCAATTGCTCTATGAATTGTTGTTCCTTTCTGTTCCATGTTTTTCCATTTTTGCTTTCTTGCCTTTTCCTGTAGACTTCTGATTGGTTTAACTAGTTTGTCACTTCAAAATATTCAGCAATGAGACTTACTTATCCTTCCCTGCATTGCGGTTTTCCCTGCATACTTTGTCACCTTTATTCATTCCCTCTCCCTGATTTAAAACACTTCCTGGCTGTTATAGGTCTTCATAAACTATGCCTTCAATTATTGTCCTTCGTGATCTTTATAGTGTTTCTATTAAATTCTACATTGTATAATATTCCTTTTTCCTTTTATGCTTTCATTTTTCTTCCTATTTTCTTCATATTGCTACTTTAAATCATTTGTGTTTTTCTTTTAATAGCAGTTTACTGTACTTTAAGTTAGACACTTATGACACAATCCAGCTTTCATATTTAATGGAGTAGCTGACAAAATGAAAATGAAAGGAGGAATAAAAATTCTGTATATTAGTTTTCGGTCTTATTTTTCTAGTTTGATTGTTGCTATTTGCTCTTTTCCGATATTTGCTTGAAAATTTTACTAATAGACTTTTTTTTCCCAATTCTTTAATGATTACCTTATCTTTTATTACCAGAAACCCATTTTCTACATTTTAAGTAAAAATAAAAAACCATTCCCCCCAATAAAATGCTCTATTATTTTCTCCTTTTCCATAATATTACCCAGTTAGCATAGATTCATTTCTCTCCCTGATTGCCTCCATAAAATTTGAGCAAGAATTTGAATGATTTTACTTTCTTTTCCTCTCACTTCAAATCCAAGGATTTACTGACAATTCATCATTTTAGTTCTAAACTATTAATTGAATTTCCATTGCTGTATGTTGCCTCTATTATCTTTCACATATAATGCTAAAAATGCTAAAGATCATGTATTATCAATCTATCATCCATTTACATCAAAACTGACACCATCAAGCACAATTTCTCTGATTTCTCACAATTTCCACCTCATTTCGCTTTTTCCTGGCTTGAGTACACATCTCTCCTTCACTTGTCCACTTAGAATCTCTTCTAGACCTTTGTGTTTTTCTTAGGGATATACTCTTGAATTTCTTTTTAAAGTTGTTATTTCTTTATTTTGAAAGAGAGAACAAGTGAGCGCACAGGGAAGGGGCAGAGAGAGGGAGAGAGAGAATCCCAAGCAGGGTCTGCACTATCAGCACATAGCCTGAGGCAGGGCTCAATCCCACAAACCGTGAGATCATGACCTGAGCAGAAGACCATGTCAAGAGTAGGATGCTCAACCTACTGAGCCACTAGGTGTAAATTTTTTCTAGATCTTAATTCAACTGTTGGCCTTCCAGACCAATTATAATTTCAGGGGTAAGAAATTCTCAGGTTGAAGTTCTATACCTTCCATCTGTAGGAACCATACTACTGTTTTCTAGATTCCAGCATTGCAGATTATCAATAGGGATAAATAATTTAGACTATTACTCTATGTGTAACTTGATTTTTTTCCAACAGTAAGTTCATCAGAATTCTTCATCCTTCAACATATGTATGTATGTAGTATGTAGTGTGTTTCTGTTGGAATGGGAGTATTCAGGAATTTTCCACGTATACAGTAAATGCTTGCATAATTCATTCCAGAAACATGCTTGTAATCCAAAGCATTTGCATATCAAAGTGAATTTCATCATAAAGAAATAATGAAAACTCAGATGATTTGTTCCATAACCCAAAAATATTCATATAAAAATTAATACCATAAAATAATAAAACAAAATATAAAGAAAACTAAACAAATTAACCTGAACTTACCTTTGAAAACCTTCATGGCTGGTGTGAGTGAGACACGAGAGAGGAGGGTTATTATGTAGGACAACTTTCACTATCACTGACAGAATCACTGCTATCCATTGGCTCAATGGAAGGTTTTTCTTTTCATGCAACTTTAACAAGGAACCTATCCAATGACACGAGCTTTTGTGTCCTTTTGAGGATTTTGTGGAAATGTGACATTGCACTGTCATTAAACAAACTCATCACTCCCACTGCTATGGCCTTATTGGGGTGGTGTTTTCTACGTAATTTTGCACTGTTGCCCACATTTTACATATCTAACTTCATTTGAAGTGAGAGATTGCTCCACCTTTTTCTCCTCCTCTTCTTCAGACAAGATGCAGAGGCAGAAATCTTATAAAATCTTGCAATTTCGGCCACTCGCATACTTCGTTTGTACCCTTCAATGATTTCCTTCCTAACTTCCAGCATAATCGTCTCCTCCTTCTTACCACCTTTCTTTTCAAAATTTTCTGCATGGGGACAATTGTATATGCTCACACAGATGTTGACTACAGTACGGTATTAATAAACTCTTATCACATACTGTATTTAATGTAACTGGCAATAAGACAGAAGAAAGGGTCTCTATCTGCAGGCAGCCTGACCTAGAATGAAGCAAAGCATTCCTGAGCTTAGCCTTGTACGGAAAAGCAAAGGACTGTCCATACGTGCTTTGAAGTGACAAAAAATACTCTAGTGCCAGTTGTGGGCACCTTCCAACATTCTGAAATATCACTCATTTCTGCCAAACACTGTGGCCTGACACCAAGCATTTGAGCATGGGAAATGATCACCCAGAATCCTGGAGAGAGAAAGAGAGCGAGAGCAAGAGAGAGGAGAGGGAGAGAGAGAGAACCATTGGCTCAGATGTGATCACATGATATTTGGCGTCATGTACTACTCGTATTCCAAGACATCACTCATTTATCAAGTTAAAATTTATTAGAAATGTTTGTTCGTCTTGCATGACACTCATGGAACAAATTACTCACAACCCAAGGTTTTACTGTACTTATACTGTACTGAATATACTGTGCTCTATGTTTTTCTCATCAATATTCCTTTGACCTCAATATGCTCTTTCATTGTGTCTTCCAGAGAAGATCTTCCTTAAATTTTGTGTACTTTTTTCTAAGTGTCCAGGTTCTGTCACCTACCAGTCTCCGATCTTTTTCATCCTCATTTCTCTTTGTTTTTGTTGTGTACTTTAAGATATTTATCCTATTTCCTAGATCACAAATTCAGTCTCAACTCTGACCTTCTTCTCAATTAAACCAAGAACTTGGGCACAGAAATTGTTTCCAACACCACAAAATTTATATTAGTCTTGAATGCTTATTATGTATGTCAGGTTGATATTTGTCTCCTCTAGTCTGTATTTCAGTGGATGTGTATCTAGTTTGTTGTGACTGATCATCTTTCTAGCTTATGGACACCTTTATTTTTCCATGGAGTCTAAGGAGTACCCTGAGTCCTGTAAACAGTAGACAGCTAAGTGTTCTCAGAGACTCATGGAGTTGAAGGGGCATCAAAAGGAACCCTTTAACTGGTACCTGGCCCGCATTCACTCTCTCAGCCTCAAAGGCACAGAGGACTCCATCCACCCAGTCGGTTCTTCTCTGGTCTCCTGAGCACTGCAGGGACCTGCCACATGCATGCTGCCACATGCATACTGACCTCCTATCAGGACTGTACATGTGAGGTCCACGGTTCTCCCAAGACCTCACATTTCTGATCCTCACTGCAGTTTTCTCTGATGTAGGTCTTCAGGATCTCACCCACCAATGAAGGCAAAAACAAAAACCCAACAAAAAACAAAAAAACCTCCCTATTCCTCTGACCTACCACAACTCCCACAGGATCTAAGTGCTGCTTGCAGCCCCACTGGTCATTGGGCTCATGTGGGACAAATCAGAAGCAGGAATGAAAGAAAAGGAGCCATTATCTTCCAAGAACACCACCCTTTATTTTCTAATTTCATCTTGTTTGATCCTTACGACACTGTTAAGTAGAGGTTCAAACCCAGAAATGACCAGCACAATGCTATTTCCTTTTTTAAAAAAATACAGTGAACAGGTAGTAACTTAGTTCAGCTCTGGTTAAGTATGCATACTCACACTCCAACAGAAACATACTACAACCAGCCATTGTATCCTTGCATTTTTGCAAAAACCATCATCTCTAATGGGGGACAATCTGAGGTGTAAATAAGTGAAGAATAGAATAGCTCACAAAGTTTGGGACTGTGGGTTGAATACAATTAAGGTATGCTCTCCTGGAAGGACTGTACCAGCTGGTCATAGTTAATTTCATGTACTATCTTGCACCCAGAAAAGCTGGCAGTTTATACACAGACACGGGGGCCACTCTCTGGGGAGAAGAGAATCAATGCAGGTACTGAGAAAGATTCTTTCCTCTGGATGTACATCCTTTTCCAAACTCCCAACACCATCTAATGAACCTTCAATCAACACAATGGACAGAAAAACATGGGTTGGTTTTCTATTCATCAATTTTTCATTTAGGGTCTACATGTTAAAATCTGAACATAACAGTAACTCATGTATGCTCTCCTATCAAGTAACGAACAGACACTACTTCCTGTAATACAATAAAACCTCAGACATTTTTGCTGTGCTCTAATATTTGGACACTTATGGGAACAATACTAGATATCCCCTTCAATGGTGACTTGAAAGTTGTAATAACTCTTGGTGAGCTTGCAAGTTGCTTTCGCCCTCCTCTTTTCCTGAACTCCAGCTCAGAGTTATCACTCTGGAGGACTAACGTTTCATGCACAAGACTGTAACTTTAATGCTGTTAACAGTGTACAAGGGAATGTCTCTTAGCAATTTATATTCTAAAATACCCCCCCCCCCGCCCTCTTTGCTCTCATAGGAAACCTCCTTTACCAGTTTCTGGGTCCACAAGGTCCTGCAGAAAACAGATCTTTCAGGGTTCTGAGCAGAGTATTACAAGCTGCTGCCTTCACCAAGTAGCCCACTCTACTCACTTTTGTAACTTTTTCTCTCATCGAAAAAGAAAACTTAAGATAAACCACAACCTCAGACAGTCTTACAACAGACCCAGGGTGCAAAAGCATTCCCTCTTTTTCTCATGGAGTTCTCTGCCGCAATCATCCATTGTCTTCTTTGACATGTCTCCTCTTCCATTCCCTTTTAAGTATTGGATATATAGTCACAGACTTGGCTCAAGAACTTCCACCGTTTTTCCTTTTATGTTTAATTTCTCTCAACTATCAATTCTTAGAATCATGTCTACCCCGTGAGTGATGGGGCCTGCAGAGAGCTCAACTCAGCATCTGACATATCGTAGGTGTTCAACAAATGGTGGATTTTTATAATAGAAGGCTCTGATCCCAGCATCTCCTGGAGTAACGTATAGGTCTTCAAAGGGAGGGGAAGGGGAGAAGCTTAATGAAAATGAAGCTGAAGTTCATGAAAAATGGTTCTATAATGGCTTAGAGTTTCCCAGAATTCTTTGTACCACCACTCAGGATAGCAGTACATCAAGAGTCAGGATAAATGCCTTTGGGATATATAAAAAATAACTTGTCTATTTTCTGTGTAGACAACTTCTTTCTGCCAGATTGAGTTGGTTTGTAATTACATGGCCTCAAGAGCTATCAAAGCAATCTTTCTTATGAGCCAGTCATGGCATGAAATATTCCTTCCTGAGGTAGGACTGGTGTCACAACCCATCTCCATAACCCCAACAGAAACTCTCACATACACATTCTTCCATATCCAACAACTCTCCTCCCTCATCCCCATTAAAGACCAACGAGCAGTGGAAAATCCTAATGAAATTAAGAATGTTCCTCTATCACTTTAGAATTCTTTCTTTACCATGAGTTTGAGGCCTGGCCCATAGAACTTACCAGTAACAATTCATTGGATGAATGGCTGGATAGATATAGATAAATGTATGTATGTATGCATAGCCTAAAAGTGTTTAGTATCACTGAGATAGCAAAGCTATCTCTCAGGAGTACCTCTATAGTGGCCATACTCTCCTGGATTGCTCTGTATTTTTATTAGTCTTAAGAACCCACCAAATCTTGGGGTGCCTGGGTGGCTCAGTCGGTTGAGCGTCCGACTTCAGCTCAGGTCATGATCTTGCGGTTGAAGAGTTTGAGCCCCACGTCTGGCTCTGTGCTGACAGCTCAGAGCTTGGAACCTGCTTCAAACTCTGTGTCCCCTCTTTCTCTGACCCTCCCTTGTTCATCCTCTGTCTTGGTCAAAAATAAACATTAAAAAAAAAAAACACCAAATCTTAACCTCAGTGAAAACAAGCTCAATTATAGAGCATCATATACTCTGACCACTACAGGAATAGTCTAGAGAAGAGAAATATGACACTAAACAATAAGAAGAATATCACTACTACTACTGATAATAATACAATATACAAGTAAAACTACAAATTTAATATGACAGTCACTTTCTTAATTCCTTTACTTAGGAAAACACATATTTTATACTTTCATATTTCCTTTTCTTATAGTTGGTGAAATACAAGGGTAGAGACAATTAAATCACTTGCCCAAGGTACCCTGTAAGAAAGTATGGCATCTGAACCTAAATCAGTCTGACAATGGAGCCCACACTCATATTCATGTACATTTTATACTTGTCATGATTTATCCATCCACAACTTGATGCTCTGAGAGCCTTCACTAAAGATAAGCAATAGGACCTATATTTGCGAGTAATGCCTAATTTTTCTTCTGTTTCTACTGGTAATTAGCTCTAGGCCAAGACTGAGCTTCTGAGCCTAGATACGCCCCTGTGTAAAAAAGCAAAAATTGCTACCTGATCTCCAAAGCTGCCTACTGCCTTCAACATATGATTTCATGTTATCAAGGATCCGTGTGGTACGATTACATTTGAGAAATCATGATGCCCAATACAATTCTGACCATAAACAAAGAGAAATAAGAAAAATAAAAAGCTTGCTTCTTAGGAAATGGGAACCCTACATATGAGGTATTGTACGTGTATTTTCTAGGTTTTTAACTATCCTTGTTGTGCTTTATTTACGAGCCAGAAAAATTTAATCTACAAGAGAAGAATGTAACACTCCCAGTGAAGTTCAACATGGTAGTCACACCATTAAAATCAGATACCAGTTTGTCATCCTACTGGGGCACATGATGATCCAAGAACGAACAAAGATTCCCAGACAGAATTACCAAAGCCCTTAATAACACACTAAAAAAAAAAAATCAACTGTAACAACAGTTATCCATTATCAGATATCAGATATCTGTTAACAGTTATCAGATCAACTGTAACAACAATTAAAAGTCTTTAGAGACTACGTGTATTCATTGAAAGGAACCACTATGCTACATCATTTATTTTTCACAAGAACTGTTGACAAAGTTTAAAGAAAAATGATGA
Organism: Prionailurus bengalensis; assembly: GCF_016509475.1. NCBI lineage: Eukaryota > Metazoa > Chordata > Mammalia > Carnivora > Felidae > Prionailurus > Prionailurus bengalensis. Next base: position 140,174,847 of record NC_057350.1, read on the forward strand.
GAGAAATGATAAGCAGGGGGAGAAAGGAAGGGGTTGAGGGAGGAAGGAAGAATAGGAGGAGGGGGATAAGGAGGATAAATCAAGTGGAGAAGAAGGAAGGAAGGAAGGAAGGAAGACAAGGGAGGAGGGGCAGCAAAGAAGAGGGAAAGGAGTAGAGGGAAAAGGAGAAAGAACTTTTGGTCATGGATATGAAATTCACATTTATAACTTCCTTCAGCTTTAGGTGTTCTTTCATGCAGATTAGTCCTAGATCTAGGATAAACTTGATGGTCTGCTGCTCTCCCACCTTCTTACATATACGGCAACATACCAGTTGAGAAAACTACACTATTTACCACTTAGAGAAAAGGAAATTTGTTTTATTAAAATATGCATGCATCAACATACATTTAATGGATATTTGACAAGAAAAGGACTTCCAGAGCTATATTCCGAGCTGTCATCAGTATGAAATTATCCATCATTCGTGAGGTAATGGAGAAAGGCAGAGATTGTCAAAATTCCCCATTTCAGGTCTTTTCTTCAGATGTCAGCTTTGTAACCTAGAGCTTCCCCCTAACTATAAATTAAGACATGTGTCAGTAGCACCCAAAACCAATGTGAAATATCTGTTTTTGAGATGTCTGTTCCCATTTCCACACAAGAATGTAGTAGTCCTTTCTCTGTGTGCCTCACTGCTCCAATAAGACATGGGAAGAATCCCTTGTGGAACCCCCCTCCCCAAACCAGCAACAGGGTCATTATTTATTTAGGAACGAGCACATTCATTTTCTTTTATGGGACTGATGACAGCAGGGGTTAGCTCAAAATGGGTAAGAAGTAAGTTCTGAGAGCAAGAGGCAGAAAGCATAGTAAGAGGTCAATTTGGGACCTTAAATATTTAAAGGCATATGGATTGAACACACTACAAGGTGTTTTCAACCCTAAATACATGTCTCCAGGAAGCAAGTATATCCAAGCACACTCATCTGCTTTTGTTTCCCTGATGAGCCATTTTCATCGGGTCAGCTAAGTACACTCACATATTTATCCATTCAGCAGCCATGATTTGGGAATTTGCAACAAAGATCAAAGACACAGGCTCGATAAATCAAACCTAGATTTTCTCCTAGAGAATTCACATACAAGGGAGGGGTAGAGCTTAGCTATGCACATACTTAGAATAACAAAAGAGCTTATGTCAGAACAGTAAATACCGTTATTTTCACCACTGTGAAGATGAGAAAATGGACACTAAGAGAAAGTCATTGTTTCTGAGTTTATATATCTAGTAAAGGCCCAGCCTATACATTTTAACTTTTAACCCCCACTTTAACTGCTCTGCTACAATCTATTAGTGTACATGATCTGTATGGTCAGCAAACAATCAAGAATTATGTGAGTTTAAATTTTTTTAAGTTTATTTTGAGAGAGACTGAGACAACATAAGTGGGGGGAGGGGAAGACAAAGAGGGAGAGAGTATCTCAAGCGGCTTCATGCTGCCAGTGCAAAGCCCAATGAGGGGCTTGAAATCCCAAAACCTCGAGATCGTGACCTGAGCAGAAACCAAGAGTCAGGTGCTTAACCAACTGAGCCACCCAGACACCCACTGTGAGTTTAGATAGAAGAGAATTCTGGATCTAGAAGGATCAGAAGAGTTTTCATGGAAGAATAGCAGTTAGCCATATAAGGTTTGATTCTTTGATGAAAAAGTTCTAGGAAATAATTCCAGGGGAAACAGTTCTATCTACCTGTTTTATCTAGAAATAGTCTGCTGGTACAGGAATTTTTATTATTTCCTCCCCAGGGTACCTATTGGAACACCTGTATTTTTTTTAACGTTTATTTATTTTTGAGACAGAGAGAGACAGAGCATGAATGGGGGATGGTCAGAGAGAGAGGGAGACAGAGAATCTGAAACAGGCTCCAGGCTCTGAGCAGTCAGCACAGAGCCCGACGCAGGGCTCGAACTCACGGACCGCGAGATCATGACCTGAGCCAAAGTTGGACGCTTAACCAACTGAGCCACCCAGGTGCCCCAGAACACCTGTATTTTTATGTTCTGTTAGAGATTGGGGGCTCATGGCTTCCCATCTTCTCTCCTCCTCTGCCAACATCCCTGCATGGGGATTGCTTCTCATTATGAGTCACTGCTGTGGTAGAAAGGTCTAGGGGTGCCAGGCTGGAGAGGAGGAACACCTTGCTATCACAGTGATATGCAGAATGGAGCACAGCAAGGAGATAAGTGAGGCTGAAAACAATACATCAGGGGGGCAGGCCAAGGACAGTGACAGGAGACCTCACAGCTATGAAGTGCCCAGTAGTTGCGTCAAATACATAGTGACATACTTAGTCACCCTATTATCTGTCAGCAGGTGTTCCTCATGACATGGGAACAAATGCAGATTCTAATACATTAAGTAACTTTAGGAGGCCTACAGAGAGTGAAAGGATTTGACCCAGGACTGGTCTAACCCCAACACCCAAACCCATCAATCTCGTAAGGGGAAGGGAAAAAGCAAACACACATTGGCTGTTGACTGTTGTCAAGAGTACGTCCATCTTACTTGATGAATGACTTGGTTTAGTTGCTTTATTAAATTTCCTACCCATTCCAGGTTTAGATCAAGTATAGAATAATAATGAAAATTAAAATAAAGACCAAAGATCAAGTAAGCAAAAGACCTAGAAGAGATAAGGAGAAATGAAAATAGAGTCAGTGGGAGAAATTCTTAGTAGCAAAGGCTGAGCACTCACCTGAGGAAACCTTATACCCTTCTGGACTTCATCCTTTAAGAGCAGTCCAATCAGGAAAGAACTGTGAGTGTAATGGAAAAAAGTTTAGTCGAGGTGTTGGACCTTAGACAAGTGTTGCAGGATCTGGAGAAGGAAGTTCCAAACAAAGCAGAAAACTCCTCCCCAGTCTCGATACCAATCAACAAGTTTGTTTTCAGAGAAACCTGGAAGCTTGTAATGAGTGGGGCAGATTCTATTCCAAGTGTCAGTCTTCTTTGGGTTCATAGTCAAGGGTCTCAGAGTGGACCAGCGTCAAGGTGGGACAAAAAAAGAGCTGGATACTCAGCCAGATAAACTGGAACCTACCCATGCCTCTCTCCGTCTCTAACCACCTAAGTCCTTCAGAGTTTGATGGATGCTATTTTATTTTTGCTTCCCAAAATCACATGTCAACTCTAGCCTAACACCATCCTGGCATACGATTGTGGGACATGTAGTTGTCACTAAAGCCAAAATGACAGCAGAAAAGAGGTTAGCAAAGTATGGCCTATAGGCTCAATCCAGCCCACCTCCTGTTTTTTTAAGTAACATATACTGGGACATAGTCAGGGTCCCTCATTCATGTGTTGTCTCTGGCTTCTTTTGATCTACAATGGCAGAGTTGATTACCCACTAAGAGACCTTAAGGCCCACAAAGCCTTACTCTCTGGCCCTTAAAGACCAACTTTGTTGACCCTGCAAAAAACAATCCAGAGAAGCACCTTGATCATAATGATTTATCCAGTGACATTCCTGCTAAATAGTAAACTAGGAACTCCTTGTGGGCAAAGATTGTGTCTGTCTTGTTCCCACTGACTATCTAGCTTATAAGTCTAGAGCTTGGATCATGGGACACTCAATAAGGGTTCCTTAGACAGGTGAGGCCTCCACTTGAATCGGGTCTGAGTTGCAGTATTAGAAACCTGAACAGGATCCCCCTTGGGGCAGAAGTAATGTACTAAGTCTGGGCAGGCAGACAATATGGGGGAACTCTGCCCAGAAAGAAGTGCCCCCCACTAGTTGACAGGGGACAGGAATGGGATTCCAGCCCTTTATCAGGGCCAACAGGTGGTGGCAAAATAGGACTCCAAATCCTACATCCGGATGCAACAAGTCCCATGGCAGAAACCCCGGCTGAGAGGAGAAAGGCAGGTGTCACATGAGAACTGAACCAGATCGGGGCCAAGAGGACAGCTGCAGAGCCTTTGAAATCCCTTAGAGTGGAACCACAGCTTCACTGCTTCTACCTGTGCAAGCTTTGGCAGTTGCTTCCGCTCTCTGGTCCTGATTTTGCTCTAAAAAACTGAAGTAATACTTCTCTCCTTTAGGGCTATTTGGAAAATAACCTGAGATAGTATTTCCAGATAATCAGAACAGGTTAAAACCTTAGGCTCTCAATAAAGGGTCATTTACTAGCTTGTTCATTTCCTCAAATAGTTATTGAGCACCCACTTTGTGCCCAGGCACGGGACCGAGGGCTGGAAATACAATTTATATTCAGTCCCTGTTCGCGTGATGCTTTCAAATAGGAAGCAACCAAAAATAAACACACAAACAGGGGAACATTTGGTATTTTGGCAAGTTTTAAGTGCCCTAGAGGAAAACGAAACCAGGTTAAAGATTTAGGGAGTGCATCTGTGCGAGTGTAGGAGCATGGAGGGGGTTGTTCTTTCATCTAAGGTAGGTGGGTAAGGCATCAGTGACAAGTGATACTTGATCGGACACCCAAGTACCTAGAGATAAAGCGTCTCAGCAGAGGAACCAGCACGTGTAAATAACATGAAATCAACTTGTTTGTCAAGTTCAAGACACAGCTCTGTAGTTTTAAGTGTTGGTGGTAGGCCTTGGCTTTGAGATAGGTGTACTTTATCTACTTGCCTAAAGTTCGAATTATGTCTAGATTTCAGGGAGAGGATGAGGGGATATTGGTCAAATGATTACAAGCGTGGGCAGACGGCAATGCCCAATATGCTGAAACTAGAATTTAGATGCTTGTAATTTCTAAAATGCAAATTATTTACTTGAAACATCAACTCTAGCTACTTTATTACTCTTGTTTAAAAAAAAAGATTTGAGGGGCGCCTGGGTGGCTCAGTCGGTTGAGCATCAGACTTCAGCTCAGGTCATGATCTTGCGGTCCGTGAGTTCGAGCCCCGCATCGGACTCTGTGCTGACAGCCTGGAGCCTGCTTCAGATTCTGTGTCTCCCTCTCTCTCTGCCCCTTCCCTGCTCATGCTATGTCTCTCTCTCTGTCAAAAATAAACATTAAAAACAATTAAAAAAAAAAAGATTGAGTGCTTACAATGTATCAAGTAATTTCCAGCTGCAAAGTCAGGAGAAGGGTGTTCAAAGGTCCTTTAAGGAAGGAAGCCACAGACCCAGGGCTATTTCCAAGTAAGGAAATGCACATTTTCTATTAAAATAAAAGTATCTCTTTTCCCACAGTGTCTAAAGTAGTGCATATAAGTTAGCCTCATCTGTATATATTTTGTGGTGAGGAGAACCTCTAACAATTTTGTTTTTTTACAACTTTGGCTCCAGAACACTGCCACTTGATTGTTATATTAATGTTTCCAGATTCTTCTGAGACAGACAAAATATGCATCCTGGCAGCTGGATAGGAGTTTAGGGCCTCCTTTACTTTAATGATCCATTAAGTTGTATCACTTGCAGTCTAAACCCGCTAGTAATGCTCTTGAGTCCTATCCCATCCTTGGGGAGCTCTCAAAGAAAAGATTCTAGAATCTTTTGATCCACCAGTACCATGCGGTCAAAGGTGTTTCCAGTAGCTCTGACCTGCCCTTGCAAAGCGCAATAACTACAAATGGTCTTTGGTCCCTTTGAAAACTCCAAAGGAAACAGAGTAACACCCCCAGAATGGCACAATGTAAGTTTTAAAGGATTTGTCATAACCATTCTACTCTAACTCACACTAAATTTAATGTATTCAATAAACACCAAGCAACTAATATAAACTAGGTTCTATTTTAAGTGCTTTAAAATATTAATTATAATATTTATATTATATAAAATATAGAATTGTTTAATGAAATACCATTATAAATTTAATTATAATTAAGATTATAATAATATTAACTTAATCCTTACAACACCCCTGTGGTATATGAATACACATTCATTTCACAGATGAGAAAATTGACACAAAGAAAGACCAAGTATCTGCTCAAGCTCATATAGCCAGAAAATATCTCAGCTAGAACCTCAACTTAAGCAGCTCGGTGGCTCTTCAGATTCTCTAGTATCAACCACTTGGTCGCTATTCTTTGTATTTATTCTTATGACTCCGGCTGTTGAAGTTTGAGAGGGCGGTATCTACAGGGGAATAGAAGGGGAATAGGAGGAAAGAATGTTAAAATAACCATTTTTTTCTACTTGTACAAAATCCTATTTATTCATGGCAAAAATTTCTAATTATAGAAAAATACATGTCTGTAATCTAAATAATTGCTATTACTATTTGGTTATGTAATCCTTCTTTTTCCCTCGTATCTGTAAACAAATAGTTTCAGAGACGAGGAATCATACTGCCTTTGTCCATTTTACAATGTACGCTCGACATTTCTATCATTGCTGAACATTCTTTAAATATTTCCAGTGATAGCTTCAATTTATAAGGATACACCAGAACTTACTGTACTGCCAAATATTTAGGTTGTATCTCTATTTTGTTTCCTCCAAGTATCACAACCATCACAATAAATGTTGGGTTCCATGTCTGCTGATTTCTTCAAAATGTTTCTAGGAATGAAATTACTGGGTTACAGGATACACAAATTTTTAAGGCTTTTTATAAACTCCTTAATTAACTGCCCTCCAGAAAGACTGCAGCAGTTTTGACAAGAAAGGTAATTATTTTCTCCTGTCCCGAGCTTCTTCAGTTGGAGTCATATCCAATCTAAGATATTCCAAGGCGGATAGCTATAGGAAACATCCCTCTCCACAATTCTCTTTTCAACACCTCTTCTCTCGAGTGAGTCACACTATTTATCATTCTGTGGTGGCAAACCTCAAAAACAGAACATAGCAGGAGGCGGAGGGAAATAGAAAAAAACCAACTTGTTCTAATTAAGGTGTCTCCACTTTATGAAAAAATTTGCATTCATTCATTTGGGGTTCTCCAATTTCTACAGGACCCAGGCAAGGAAAGCAGACCAGCAATGCTGACTTGGGGTAAAGGAAAAGGAAAACAAGAGAGAAAACAACCTTTAAGAGGAACGTTTTGCCTTCAAAACTCGGAGCCTGCTACCTAACAGTTGATCATGGTAATGTGTGAGCCCAGCTCCAGAATGACACATTCTTCAATGAAAGTTGAGAATCTGGGACATTTTTGTGTGCCATCTTCCAATTTCAAGTATTTACAACCCATTCACTTTTGAAAAACACCACACCAGGTTATTGTTTCCAATTTAACTGCTTAGGGTTTATTCTATGTTACTAAGTACTATGTACCTCCCTAGTTTTATAGCACCATCTCCAACATAGCCAAGGGAATGCCTCAGAGGAACAACTTTTATAACCAACACTCTGGCTGGGGAGCAACTGTTAAGGTAGTTCAGAGGCATGACCACCTGACTTCCTCCCAGGCGCTGATTATTAAGATGAAACGGGCTATAAAGAGGGTGGCAGACTAGACAGAGGGAGAAGAGAAATTGACTTAAAGGGAATCAGTCACCACCTACAGGGTTATGAATGACTGCCACTTTGAACCTATCTAGTTAGAGCTGAAACTCTCCGAAGACAACCGATATTATCTACGACATGCTGCTGCTGGCTTATCCATGACAGTCACTGGAAACAGCCTCACCATGATCTATTTTAATAGGTCTCTTGACCTATTTTTATATTCCAACACTGAAAAGTTAAACTGCGAACTTAGAGAGCCCGGGCTTGTTATTTTCCAATAAAATATATTTCAGTATCTTTCTATCCCAGTTTCCTTTTTACGGAATAGTTTCCATTGTACAGAGGTACTGATTGATCTGCAGCAACTTGAGAGAGAGAAAAAGGCTTTAATGCATTGTCGCCCAGAGGTAATCCTTACCTTCTGTCAGCTTGGAAATCACTTACACTCACGGTGTGTGCCTAGTCTCTGATCTTAGTTTTTTTCCCCCCTTTTGCGGGAATAGTATCATGTTGGTTAGAAAAACAAACCCTGAACAAAGCTCCTAATATTGGTCCTCAGGAAAAGTGAGCATATCTATCTCAACTGCTTGTCATAGGAGCACTTTCCTTAGCACCCTTCCAGATCATCATTCACTCCACTAACACCACTACAAAAATACCGTTAAGATACTGAGCTGGGGGCACCTGCGTGGCTCAGTCGGTTGAGCGTCCCACTTCGGCTCAGGTCATGATCTCACGGTTCCTGAGTTCGAGCCCCACGTCAGGCTCTGCACTGACAGCTCAGAGCCTGGAGTCTGCTTCAAATTCTGTGTCTCCCTCTCTCTCTGCCCCTCCCCCGCTTGCGCTCTCGCACGCTCGCTCGCTCTCTCTCTCTCTCTCTCTCTCAAGGACAAATAGACAACAACAAAACAACAACAACATACTGAATTGTCTTGCATCCACACAATGAAGTGTAACAGGGTTTTTACCCTCCTAATTACTACCTCATGTCTTTTGCATTTATCTAGGCTTGCCTAAAAGCCTCACAATCTTGACCCAGGCAAGAGTAAAACTGATGTAACGTGACAAAATTTACATGGAAAGCTGATCAAAATGGCAAGCTACCGAAATCAAATTTTCTCGTATTGGTGCCTTTATACACAATGATTTGACTCCTTGAAAAAGGCTCAAGTTTATACCTAGTTTATTCTTTGCTAATAAAAATCAAGTAAATGAAAAATCCAAGCCCTCCTTGAGGTTTTAAACATACATTGCAGAGGCTCAAATGGTTTATAACATGTCCCAGTCCCAGTGGGAAAGCCATAAGTAATGTCAACAGGTAAAAAGGACTCCTTCAGCAAAACCATAACAAAACAGAGGAATTATCAGAATCATCCTGAAATCGCAAAACATCCATGTGGCCCTCAAACGAATTTCTAAAGCAAAGGGTACATTTAAAAAAGGTTTTACCATTGCAGGCACCAATAAATTATCTAATTAAAGCACAGTTTCCTTGTATCCAAAAGGTCAGGAGAAGCAATGCTACAAGAAGATACACCTTAGTTTCCTCTTCCACTAACATCAATACTGATAAGAAACCATCAACAATAAAATAGGCAACAGAGTGGAGACGAAATCAAGTTGCTTGATTTTAGGTTATTCAAGGTTCTGACTAACCATGTGGGCCTTGGTCCTGTGAGATATGAAGGACCCACAGAAATGGAAGTTGCTGACTGGGTACACAGTGTTTGTAGACTTGATTCACAAATTATCCACTTCACTGGCTTCATCTGGCCCCTCAAACTTCCTCCCTTTCCACATTCATTTCATCCCCAAGAAAGGAGACTCCTCATTACCACCATCTTAAGCTACCGTCATCTCTTGCCTGCACTAATGCAATCATCTAACTGGTTTCCCTGCTTCTATCTTATCTCCTCAGACAAGCCAGAAACATCTTTTAATTTTTTTTTTTAAATTAAGGTGAAATTGAAGATGGCGGCTTAGGAGGACGCTGGGCTCACCACACGTCCTGCTGATCACTTAGATTCCATCTACACCTGCCTAAATAACCCAGAAAACCGCCAGAGGATTAGCAGAACAGAGTCGCCGGAGCCAAACGCAGACGAGAGGCCCACGGAAGAGGGTAGGAAGGGCGGCGAGGCGGTGCGCGCTCCACGGACTGGCGGGAGGGAGCCGGGGCGGAGGGGCGGCTCGCCGGCCAAGCAGAGCCCCCGAGTCTGGCTGGCAAAAGCGGAGGGGCCGGGCGGACTGTGTTCCGACAGCAAGCGCGACTTAGCGTCTGGGAGGTCAGAAATTAACAGCTCTGCTCGGAAAGCGGGAAGGCTGGAGGACAAAGGGAGGGAGAGCTGCTGAGCCCCCTGACAACAGAGCTCAGTTTGGGGGGGAACAAAGGCGCTCGCCAGCGCCATTTCCCCCGCCCATCCCCCAGCCGAAATCCCAAAGGGAACCGGTTCCTGCCAGGGAACTTGCTCGCTCCGCGCAAACACCCAACTCTGCGCTTCGGCGGAGCCAAACCTCCGGCAGCGGATCTGACTCCCTCCTGCTGCCACAGGGCCCCTCCTGAAGTGGATCACCTAAGGAGAAGCGATCTAAGCCTGCCCCTCCTGCCCCCTTGCACCTTGCCTACCCACCCCAGCTAATACGCCAGATCCCCAGCATCACAAGCCTGGCAGGGTGCAAGTAGCCCAGACGAGCCACACCACCCCACAGTGAATCCCACCCCTAGGAGAGGGGAAGAGAAGGCACACACCAGTCTGACTGTGGCCCCAGCGGTGGGCTGGGGGCAGACATCAGGTCTGACTGCGGCCCCGCCCACCAACTCCAGTTATACACCACAGCACAGGGGAAGTGCCCTGCAGGTCCTCACCATGCCAGGGACTATCCAAAATGACCAAGCGGAAGAACTCCCCTCAGAAGAATCTCCAGGAAATAACAACAGCTAATGAGCTGATCAAAAAGGATTTAAATAATATAACAGAAAGTGAATTTAGAATAATAGTCATAAAATTAATCGCTGGGCTTGAAAACAGTATACAGGACAGCAGAGAATCTCTTGCTACAGAGATCAAGGGACTAAGGAACAGTCACGAGGAGCTGAAAAACGCTTTAAACGAAATGCATAACAAAATGGAAACCACCACAGCTCGGCTTGAAGAGGCAGAGGAGAGAATAGGTGAACTAGAAGATAAAGTTATGGAAAAAGAGGAAGCTGAGAAAAAGAGAGATAAAAAAATCCAGGAGTATGAGGGGAAAATTAGAGAATTAAGTGATACACTAAAAAGAAATAATATACGCATAATTGGTATCCCAGAGGAGGAAGAGAGAGGGAAAGGTGCTGAAGGGGTACTTGAAGAAATCATAGCTGAGAACTTCCCTGAACTGGGGAAGGAAAAAGGCATTGAAATCCAAGAGGCACAGAGAACTCCCTTCAGACGTAACTTGAATCGATCTTCTGCACGACATATCATAGTGAAACTGGCAAAATACAAGGATAAAGAGAAAATTCTGAAAGCAGCAAGGGGTAAACGTGCCCTCACATATAAAGGGAGACCTATAAGACTCGTGACTGATCTCTCTTTTGAAACTTGGCAGGCCAGAAAGAATTGGCACGAGATTTTCAGGGTGCTAGACAGAAAAAATATGCAGCCAAGAATCCTTTATCCAGCAAGTCTGTCATTTAGAATAGAAGGAGAGATAAAGGTCTTCCCAAACAAACAAAAACTGAAGGAATTTGTCACCACTAAACCAGCCCTACAAGAGATCCTAAGGGGGACCCTGTGAGACAAAGTCCCAGAGACATCACTATAAGCATAAAACATACAGACATCACAATGACTCTAAACCCGTATCTTTCTATAATAACACTGAATGTAAATGGATTAAATGCGCCAACCAAAAGACATAGGGTATCAGAATGGATAAAAAAACAAGACCCATCTATTTGCTGTCTACAAGAGACTCATTTTAGACCTGAGGACACCTTTAGATTGAGAGTGAGGGGATGGAGAACTATTTATCATGCGACTGGAAGCCAAAAGAAAGCTGGAGTAGCCATACTTATATCAGACAAACTAGACTTTAAATTAAAGGCTGTAACAAGAGATGAAGAAGGACATTATATAATAGTTACAGGGTCTATCCATCAGGAAGAGCTAACAATTATAAATGTCTATGCACCGAACACCGGAGCCCCCAAATATATAAAACAATTACTCATAAACATAAGCAACCTTATTGATAAGAATGTGGTAATTGCAGGGGACTTTAACACCCCACTTACAGAAATGGATAGATCATCTAGACACACGGTCAATAAAGAAACAAGGGCCCTGAATGACACATTGGATCAGATGGACTTGACAGATATATTTAGAACTCTGCATCCCAAAGCAACAGAATATACTTTCTTCTCGAGTGCACATGGAACATTCTCCAAGATAGATCATATACTGGGTCACAAAACAGCCCTTCATAAGTTTACAAGAATTGAAATTATACCATGCTTACTTTCAGACCACAATGCTATGAAGCTTGAAATCAACCACAGAAAAAAGTCTGGAAAACCTCCAAAAGCATGGAGGTTAAAGAACACCCTACTAACGAATGAGTGGGTCAACCAGGCAATTAGAGAAGAAATTAAAAAATATATGGAAACAAACGAAAATGAAAATACAACAATCCAAACGCTTTGGGACGCAGCGAAGGCAGTCCTGAGAGGAAAATACATTGCAATCCAGGCCTATCTCAAGAAACAAGAAAAATCCCAAATACAAAATCTAACAGCACACCTAAAGGAACTAGAAGCAGAACAGCAAAGGCAGCCTAAGCCCAGCAGAAGAAGAGAAATAATAAAGATCAGAGCAGAAATAAACAATATAGAAACTAAAAAAACTGTAGAGCAGATCAACGAAACCAAGAGTTGGTTTTTTGAAAAAATAAACAAAATTGACAAACCTCTAGCCAGGCTTCTCAAAAAGAAAAGGGAGATGACCCAAATAGATAAAATCATGAATGAAAATGGAATTATTACAACCAATCCCTCAGAGATACAAACAATTATCAGGGAATACTATGAAAACTTATATGCCAACAAATTGGACAACCTGGAAGAAATGGACAAATTCCTGAACACCCACACGCTTCCAAAACTCAATCAGGAGGAAATAGAAAGCTTGAACAGACCCATAACCAGCGAAGAAATTGAATCGGTTATCAAAAATCTGCCAACAAATAAGAGTCCAGGACCAGATGGCTTCCCAGGGGAGTTCTACCAGACGTTTAAAGCAGAGATAATACCTATCCTTCTCAAGCTATTCCAAGAAATAGAAAGGGAAGGAAAACTTCCAGACTCATTCTATGAAGCCAGTATTACTTTGATTCCTAAACCAGAGACCCAGTAAACAAAGAGAACTACAGGCCAATATCCCTGATGAATATGGATGCAAAAATTCTCAATAAGTTACTAGCAAATCGAATTCAACGGCATATAAAAAGAATTATTCACCATGATCAAGTGGGATTCATTCCTGGGATGCAGGGCTGGTTCAACATTCGCAAATCAATCAACGTGATACATCACATTAACAAAAAAAGAGAGAAGAACCATATGATCCTGTCAATCGATGCAGAAAAGGCCTTCGACAAAATCCAGCACCCTTTCTTAATAAAAACCCTTGAGAAAGTCGGGATAGAAGGAACATACTTAAAGATCATAAAAGCCATTTATGAAAAGCCCACAGCTAACATCATCCTCAACGGGGAAAAACTGAAAGCTTTTTCCCTGAGATCAGGAACACGACAAGGATGCCCACTCTCACCGCTGCTGTTTAACATAGTGCTGGAAGTTCTAGCATCAGCAATCAGACAACAAAAGGAAATCAAAGGCATCAAAATTGGCAAAGATGAAGTCAAGCTTTCGCTTTTTGCAGATGACATGATATTATACATGGAAAATCCGATAGACTCCACCAAAAGTCTGCTAGAACTGATACAGGAATTCAGCAAAGTTGCAGGATACAAAATCAATGTACAGAAATCAGTTGCATTCTTATACACTAACAATGAAGCAACAGAAAGACAAATAAAGAAACTGATCCCATTCACAATTGCACCAAGAAGCATAAAATACCTAGGAATAAATCTAACCAAAGATGTAAAGGATCTGTATGCTGAAAACTATAGAAAGCTTATGAAGGAAATTGAAGAAGGTTTAAAGAAATGGAAAGACATTCCCTGCTCATGGATTGGAAAAATAAATATTGTCAAAATGTCAATACTACCCAAAGCTATCTACACATTCAATGCAATCCCAATCAAAATTGCACCAGCATTCTTCTCGAAACTAGAACAAGCGATCCTAAAATTCATATGGAACCACAAAAGGCCCCGAATATACAAAGGAATTTTGAAGAAGAAGACCAAAGCAGGAGGCATCACAATCCCAGACTTTAGCCTCTACTACAAAGCTGTCATCATCAAGACAGCATGGTATTGGCACCAAAACAGACACATAGACCAATGGAATAGAATAGAAACCCCAGAACTAGACCCACAAACGTATGGCCAACTCATCTTTGACAAAGCAGGAAAGAACATCCAATGGAAAAAAGACAGCCTCTTTAACAAATGGTGCTGGGAGAACTGGACAGCAACATGCAGAAGGTTGAAACTAGACCACTTTCTCACACCATTCACAAAAATAAACTCAAAATGGATAAAGGACCTAAATGTGAGACAGGAAACCATCAAAACCTTAGAGGAGAAATCAGGAAAAGACCTCTCTGACCTCAGCCGTAGCAATCTCTTACTCGACACATCCCCAAAGGCAAGGGAATTAAAAGCAAAAGTGAATTACTGGGACCTTATGAAGATAAAAAGCTTCTGCACAGCAAAGGAAACAACCAACAAAACTAAAAGGCAACCAACGGAATGGGAAAAGATATTCGCAAATGACATATCGGACAAAGGGCTAGTATCCAAAATCTATAAAGAGCTCACCAAACTCCACACCCAAAAAACAAATAACCCAGTGAAGAAATGGGCAGAAAACATAAATAGACACTTCTCTAAAGAAGACATCCGGATGGCCAACAGGCACATGAAAAGATGTTCAGCGTCGCTCCTTATCAGGGAAATACAAATCAAAACCACACTCAGGTATCACCTCACGCCAGTCAGAGTGGCCAAAATGAACAAATCAGGAGACTATAGATGCTGGAGAGGATGTGGAGAAACGGGAACCCTCTTGCACTGTTGGTGGGAATGCAAATTGGTGCAGCCGCTCTGGAAAGCAGTGTGGAGGTTCCTCAGAAAATTAAAAATAGACCTACCCTATGACCCAGCAATAGCACTGCTAGGAATTTATCCAAGGGATACAGGAGTACTGATGCATAGGGCCACTTGTACCCCAATGTTCATAGCAGCACTCTCAACAATAGCCAAATTATGGAAAGAGCCTAAATGTCCATCAACTGATGAATGGATAAAGAAATTGTGGTTTATATACACAATGGAATATTACGTGGCAATGAGAAAAAATGAAATATGGCCTTTTGTAGCAACGTGGATGGAACTGGAGAGTGTGATGCTAAGTGAAATAAGCCATACAGAGAAAGACAGATACCATATGGTTTCCCTCTTATGTGGATCCTGAGAAACTTAACAGGAACCCATGGGGGAGGGGAAGGAAAAAAAAAAAAAAAAGAGGTTAGAGTGGGAGAGAGCCAAAGCATAAGAGACTGTTAAAAACTGAGAACAAACTGAGGGTTGATGGGGGGTGGGAGGGAGGAGAGGGTGGGTGATGGGTATTGAGGAGGGCACCTTTTGGGATGAGCACTGGGTGCTGTATGGAAACCAATTTGTCAATAAATTTCAGAAAAAAAAAATAAATAAATAAAGACTAAAAAATACAAAAAAAAAAATAAATAAATAAATTAAGGTGAAATTCACACAACCTGGAGTTCATCACTTTTAAGTGTACAATTTAGTGACGTTTAGTACTTTCGTATATTGTACGATCATCAACTCCAAAACGTTTTTCTTACCCTCAAAGAAAACTCTGCACCCGTTGATGTTCACTCTGCATTCCCCCTCTCCCCAGGACCAGACCACCAACCAACTGCTTTCTGTCTCTATGGATTTACTATTCTGGGTATTTCATATCCATCATAAAATATATTACCTTCTGTACCTGGTTTCTTTCACTTCTAAGCTTTCAAGGTTCATACACACAGCACATATCAGACATTCATATGGTTAAATAATATTCTATTATATGTTTTTACATCTTGTTTATTCTTCAATCGATGCACATTTAGATGGTTTTTGCAGTTGGCAATTATGAATAGTTCTCCTAATGTGTGGTAAGTTTTGTTTGATTCTGTGTTTTCAATTTGGGTGCAGGGAGGAGAGATACACATGTAGGAGTGCAATAGCTGAGTCTTAAGATTTAAACTTTAACAAACTACCAAACTGTTTTCTTCAGCAGCTGCATCATTCTACATTCCCACTAGCAATCGATCAAGAAATCTCCAATTCTTGGTTATGATTTACAAACAAGTTTATAATTTCACCACATCCTTACTAACATATTTTACTGTTCATTTTGTTTTAATTTTAGCCAGAAAGATATTTTTAGAGCTGTATCTCACATGATAGAGCCCTCCTCCACTGGCTTCCCACCATTTAGAATAAAATTCAGAATCCTTCCCATGCATCCAAGGACCCAACTGGTTGGGGACATGACTCCCTCTCTCCACTCTCAGCACTTGCTTTATTTTGAATGTCATGCCAACTGTATTATCCTTCTTGACAATCCTCAGAAGTACCAACCTTTCTCCCACCTCAAGGCCTTTGTACTTGCTGTTGATCTGAAATGCACTTTTTAAAAAAAAATTTTAATGTTTTTATTTATTTTTGAGACAGAGAGAGAGAGACAGAGCATGAGCAGGGGAGGGGAAGAGAGAGAGGGAGACACAGAATCCGAAGCAGGTTCTAGGCTCTGAGCTGTCAGCACAGAGCCCGACACGGGGCTCGAACTCACAGAGTGTGAGATCATGACCTGAGCTGAAGTTGGATGCTCAACCGACTGAGCCACCCAGGTGCCCCTGAAATGCACTTCTTGAAAATCTCTCTATCCTACTTCCTTATCCAAGCTCAGCTCACACAGGATCTCTTCTAAAATGCTGCCCTTAATAAATCATCTACAATATTACAAATGCACATGCCTAAGACTGGATTCCTTAGAAAATAAAATTTGATTAAGAGTCAAATATAAATTGTGTCAAGTTAGAGATAGGCGAGGTTGAAATTCTAAGGAAGAGTGAGAGTAAAAGACAAGGAAGATCATGAATAAGATAGCATATGCCAGGGGAATGTATTATTCTGCTAGCCAGATTCTTAAACAAAAAAAGAAAAAAGAAAGAAAGAAAAACACAAAACGAAACGCAACACAGCTGGTTGTTTGTTCTCACATTCTCCATAAGGGCCATATGAAGTTACTCTGTCTCCAAATAGTTTGTCACTGTAAGGGAGACAAAGAGTGTGCAATTTTTCTTCTAGCTCTTTCCCATCTCCTGTCTGTGATTATTTGAATTCTACTTCATAAGATTGTGGGGTTTTTTTAATTGTGGTAAAATATACGTAAAAGTTACCATGTTGTCCATTACTGAATGTATAGTTTCATATTAAGTACATCCACATTATTGTGCAGCCCATCTCCAGCGCTCTTCTGTTTTGCAAATTCTATTCCCTGAAGGCCACAAATCTCCTTTTCTCCCCTCCCATCTCCTGGCACCCACTGTTCTACTTTAACTACTCTAGGTAGCTCACATAAATCTATACACAGTACTGGTCTATTTGTGACTAGCTTGTTTCAATTAACATAAGGTCCTTAAGGTTCAACCATGCTGCAACATGTGACAGAACTTCCTTCCTTCGTAAGGCTGAGTAATATTCCATTGTACAAATATACCACACTTTGTTTATCTATTCCCCCATGATGGACCCTTAGATTGCTTCTGCCTCTTGGCTATTGTGAATAATGCTTCAATGCACAAGGGTGTACAAATTCCTCTTCAAGACTTTCCGTTCCATTCTTCTGGATGTACACATAAAAAGTGAGTAGCTGAGGGGGACTGAGTGGCTCAGTTAAGCTTCTGATTTCGGCTCAGCTCATGACCTCAAAGTTCGTGGGTTTGAGCCCCACTTCAGACTCTGTACCAATGGGAGACTGCTTCACATTCTGTCTCCCTCTCTCTCTCTTCCCTGCCCCCACTTGCACTTTCTCTGCCTCTCAAAAGTGCATAAAAGTTAAAAATTAAAAAAAAATAAATTGAATAGCTGTATCATGTTAATCCTTTTTTACTTAACAAGCTGCCATACTGTTTTCCACAGTGACTGCAACACTTTACATTCCCAACAACCACACACAATGTTTCCAGTTTTCTCCACATCCTTGCCAACACTTATTTTCTGTTGTTTTTTTTTTTTTAACCATTCTAATGGATATGATGTTCTTCAAGGTTTTAACTTCTTCATACTTCCAGGTTGTAAAAAGTGGCTCTTCTAGGAAGCCACTGAACAAGCCGTAGACGCCAAGCACCCATTCCAGGTAGGGAATGGATAGGAGCTTCTCCTATTTGGTTGGCACCACAGATGGGGCCTCCTTACACTGTGGCAGCTTTACGACTGCAGAGATGGTATAAGCAATTGCTAGATCTAATCCAGCCAAGGAAATCAACACCCGGGTTGAATATACAGGCAGGTAAGGCTAAGCAAATCCAAGACAGTGCACCAACTGTGTCTAATATATCTGTCTAAATCTGGTTTCTTTTGATGTATTTGCTATCATCTAAAACTAAATGTTTAAGCGTATTTCCTCTACATGTTCATATCCCCTAAAACGTGCAGATTTCTTGAGGGCAGGGAATTTATCTCATCCATCTTGGGACCTCATCCCAAGGTCTCTAACAGTTCCTGACACATACATAACAAATGCACAAATGCAGAATGATTTATGGACTAAAAATATCATTTATGTAGCTTCCTTTTGCCTAAAATCCAAATTCAGGTAAGTTTTTTTTACCAGCTAGGTCTCCTATTTGGATAGAAGACTTCCACTTCCAATTAGCATGTAAGGAACTACAAGAGGCAAGAAACTATCCCTTTTATGATAAAAATAAGGACAAACCTGAAAAACTACAAAATCATAGTTTCCAAGAACTGAGGATGCAAAGAATCAAAAGGGAACCGAATTTAAGGAAGTGAAGATCCCTCCTGAAGAGAGAGGACAACCACGATTGCTTTTATCCCTAGAGGAGCAGTGGGAGAAGGAATTCACCACAGGACTGAGAAGAAACCAATGGAACTTTTAATGGCTATGTGTGGACCAGCATGATAGACTAGCATGCTGAAAGTCTTCCAACAGGGCAAATCTCTTCAGCCCCTTGCCTTGGCTCTTCACCAAGTACACAGCAGTAATAGGTCACAGGTTAGGGTGGAATTTCTGAGATGCCCCCGAGGTATAGAAGGCCTTATCCAGGTGCATAGCACAAGAAGTCCTGCTGAAGGCTTGGCGTGGCAGGAGAGCCAAATCTCTGAGCAAAACAGGATTTCACAAGCAGTCAGGCAACAGCAGCAAAAGGCTGGGGTGGAGGCAGGAGAGCTAAGAGACATTGACCCAAAGCACTGCGCATCTCTCTGAAGGCATGGGGTAGAGCAACCAGGCAAAGAGATTTTCTAAGGTACAAAATGGAGGCAGGACTCAAGAGCAAAAGGAATGAACCAGCTCCCAAGACAACTACCGTTCTGGCTATAAAGCTTAAGGGAATTTCTAAGTTTCCGCAGGGGCTCAGATCCCATAACCTGCTGAAGGGACAGTCCTGATTCTAGCCTTAGAATGGAAAGCAATGGTGACTTTAACCAGAATTTCAAATTTCAAACTCAAGTCATCTATGCATTAGATTAACTCAGCATGTCAGATACCTGACAAAGAAGAGGTAGGACTTTTTATGGTGCTAGTATTTTATCTCCCACAATACCTTACACAAGATAGGCAGCATACATAAAAAAATATGAGACATGTAAAGAAGCAAGATCATTTCCTGTCTTGGCTGTGGACCACACTATCAACAGAAGCAGACCCTAAATTGGTCCAAGATAAATTTGTTAAAAGAGGTGGTGGAAAGATGATCAATGTGCACAAATACCTGTAAAATTTCAACAGAGAGAATTATAAAAAGTGGGAAATGGAGGGGCGCCTGGGTGGCGCAGTCGGTTAAGCGTCCGACTTCAGCCAGGTCACGATCTCGCGGTCCATGAGTTCAAGCCCCGCGTCAGGCTCTGGGCTGATGGCTCAGAGCCTGGAGCCTGTTTCAGATTCTGTGTCTCCCTCTCTCTCTGCCCCTCCCCTGTTCAGGCTCTGTCTCTCTCTGTCCCAAAAATAAATAAACGTTGAAAAAAAAATTTAAAAAAAAGTGGGAAATGGAAATGAGAATAAATACTGTCACATATAATTAATTCCACGGTCTTACTCACAGGCTGGACACAAGAGAGTGAACTCGGGGCTTCTATACTTCCTCTTGCTTATGTCTAGGATGTTCCCTTCATTTACACCATGGGACTCATTCACTCACTTTCCTCAGTTCTCATCTCAAAGGTCATTTCAGCACACCAACCTACCGCCTTCTTTTTCTATAGAACATTTATTATCTGAGGTTACATATACAGACATGAAAACAAGCATTTGTATGTATGTATCTTCTGATAATAGAATTACTTTAAATTTGTCTAATTCTGTCAGAAGGTAAGCTTCTGAGATAAGAGACTTCGTGTTGTGCCTTGCTTTATCCCTAGAACCTAATTTATCCATTGAGAATATAGTAGCCACTCAATTGGCATTCGTGAATTACTGAGCTAGTGGATACATGAATGAAGCCAGGTGTTTCCAGTAGCAGGTACTTGAAAGGTGAAAAGAAAGTTGTACTCTAACAACTTGCAATGGTCAAATTTGAAAAATCATTAAGAACAGGTCTATGTAGAGGCCCAAATGAGGAATTCTGTGTTACTGAAGATGAATTCTGATGGCAGAATAAAAAAGAATTGGCAGGGATATAATGGAGATTAAGAACCAATTAAGACGTTATCAGCATAGCAAAGAAAACCATCAGCAAAATGAAAAATGATTTATAAATATTATCTCCCATAGGTTACATTTATCTGATAAGGGGTTAATAACTCAAATACATAAATAAATCTTACAACTCAAAAGCAAAATTATATACAATCTAATTTAAAAATTCCAAAAGCCCTGAATATATTTTTCCTACAATGGCATACAATGACAGGCACATGAAAAAATATTCAACATCACTAATCAGGGAAATGCCCATCAAAACCACAATGAGGTATCACCTTACCTATAGGAATGGCTATTATCCAAAAGTCAGGAAATAACAAGTGTTGGCAAGGATGTGGAGGAAAAGGAAACCTCTTGCATTATTGATGGGAATGTAAATTGACACAGTTACTACGGAAAATCTTAGGGAGAGTCCTCAAAAAATTAAAAATACAAAGAACTACCATATGATCCAGCAATTTCACTTCTATTTACCTGAAAAGGAGAAAAAAAAAACCCATGATTTCAAGAAAACAGCTGCACCCCCCCCATGATCCTTGCAGCATTATTTACAATAGCCAAGACACGTAAATAACCTAAGTGTCTATGTAAATAACCTATGTCTATACATCTATGAATGGGTAAAGATGTCATATATACACACAGTGCAGTATTACTGAGCCAGAAAAAAAAAGGAAACACTACTTTTAGACAACATGGATTTTAAAGGCATTATGCTAGCTAGGTAAAATAAGTGAGACAGAGAAAGATAATTACCATAAGATCTCACTTATATGTAGAATTCAGGAACAAGAACTAAAACAAAACACAAACCCACAGATTCAGAGAACAAATTGGTGGTTGTTGTAGACAGTGGTTGAGGGGTGGGTGAATGGGTAGAGATGGTCAAAGGGTACAAACTTCCAGTTATACCATAAGCAGTGGGGATACAATGCATAGCACAATGACTATAGTTAGTAACACTGTGTCACATATTCAAAAGTAGCTGGAAGAGTCATCTTAAAAATTGTAAGAAATTGTAACTATGCATGGTGATGGAAGTTAGTTAGACTTACTGTAGCAATGATTTCATAATGTATGTATATACAAAATCAGTATGTTGTATCTCTGAAACCCATCTAATGTTCTATGTCAGTTAACATTTTTAGAACTTTGACTTTGCTTCACATATATGCAAAAGTTAATAGATTGTAAACCTAAGTGTACAAAGTCAAACTATATAACAATTGGAAAAGGGCTAAAAACAACACAGCAACCAAACAGGAGAAAACCTTCGTTACACGGAGTCAAGCAAGTATTTCTTGGGACACAAAAAGCATGAAGCATAGAAGACAGTGAAGTCCGATTTATCAACTTATCATTAAAAACTCTGCTTTTCACAGATAATGTCAGAGAATGCAAAGTCAAGTCACAGTCAACATATAAACTTGGAAAAGGGGGAAAAAAAGGTATTGCTATAACCAAGACACAAGTGGAGACGAGCCTGAACCCATATTGAAGGGGGAAAGAAAAATAATCACCAGCTTTTAAAACTAGATTGGATCAGGGGTGCCTGGGTGGCTCAGCTGGTTAAGCGTCCAACTTCAGCTCAGGTCATGATCTAGCAGTTCTTGAGTTCGAGCCCCATTTCAGGCACTGTTTTGACATCTCAGAGCCTGGAGCCTGCTTCAGATTATGTCTGTCTGTCTGTCTCTGTCTCTGTCTCTGTCTCTGTCTCTCTCTCTCTCTCTCTGCCCCTTCCCTGCTTCCACTCTGTGTCTCTCAAAAATAAATAAACATTAAAAAAAAAGTATACTGGATCAAGAACCAGTGGGTCTTTGAGACAATCTCATGGTAGTGGGGTAAAGACAAAAAGTATTCTAGGACAACTTTAAGGTTCAGTTTTGTCAACTATGAGAATTGCAATCACATCACAAGATAAATGAAGAGATCAAATGAAAGGTCTAAAAGGTAACCATGAAAATGCACTCAAGGCTCAAAATGGTAATTTAGAAATCCTCCCATTCTGGATAGTGTTTCAATCTGTGAGAAGAGAGGCAGGTGATTCCTCAGCATTTACCATCTGTGACTCTCTTTCCTTGGGCTCTTACTATGTCCCACGTGTATGTTAGTTTTCCACAGGTAAGCCTCTAGCAATAAAACATTCATTTTCTTGAGAGCAGGAACTATGTCTTAAACTTTGTGTATTCTTCTCTATCCCAACGATTTCCCTGACAATAGCAGGATTCAACAAATTTCATAATTCATCTGTTGGGTTATTTATATCTTACAGCCTAAAGTATTCTTTGCTCTTGA
The DNA here is from genome assembly GCF_016509475.1 of Prionailurus bengalensis. Taxonomy (NCBI): domain Eukaryota; kingdom Metazoa; phylum Chordata; class Mammalia; order Carnivora; family Felidae; genus Prionailurus; species Prionailurus bengalensis. The sequence goes on from NC_057350.1 coordinate 140,197,676, forward strand.
TTCCAAATAAATTTCTTGTCTAGCTATGGAAAAATATTATCTTATAATGGACATGGCAGTCAGTGTGGATATAAGTTTTTTCCAGTATTGCTTGTTAGGTTTTTCTGATGCATTTTCTTTATACTCATCTCAATGCAGCAAACACACACGCACACACACGCACACACACGCACACACACGCACACACACGCACACACACGCACACACACGCACACACACTCTCTCTCTCTCCCTCTCTCTCTCCACTAGAATTTCAGAGAGTAACATCTGAATCCAAGACTCTAACCCACTTATGTGGCTTCAAACAACCTAGATATCAACATATTTTTTTCTCATGTGAAACAAGCCCAAATATCCTTCATGTCATATCTAAGTGTAGAATAAGATGAGCCCTAAGGTACTTAAAGTTAGGTAATATTTCAGATCATAATATTGCAATTCACATACAACTTACCATACCAAGTTACCTGCTCAGTCATTTTTTTTTCTGAAGTCAAGATTCTTAATGATTTCACCTTTCAAGAAAACTATGATGTGGAAAATCCAGGATCAAAATCCTAGTTTTTTTAAACAGTATTTTCCTTAGATTGGAATTGTATGTATTTGAATGACCATTTTAACCCCCTAGTAACTTGCTCCAATATTTAATATAAAACTATGTAAACTACTAATGCAAAATTATGGTCTTTTTTTAAAATCATGTATTTCCTAAGTTCTAGGACAGAAGCAATTATATGATGTATTATTACTATTATGGAAACATTTTTTAAAGAAAAAAATCACTCAAAAAATCAGTCCATATCAATTGTAAATATGTTAAAAAACCTAGTGCAACTTAGAATCAAAGTAGTAACTTAATGTAAAGTATCATTTGGAGACTTGAGAGGCTGTGTTCTCTATTCAAATGTAATGAACATAAGCAGTAAATTGAACAAACATGTCCCATGGGTATGTGCTCATAGGAGCTACTCTACAGTCTTTTCCAACCTGCTGATAGAGTAATTCACCCGTTTGCTCCTAAGAGCATAAGCCACTTTGAGTCCCAAGTATTATCTTAATTGTACAACTAAAAAATTCCAACTACTTGTCATAATCTAGACCCACAGTTTGTAAGGTCTCCCTGAGCTAGCCTTTCCAGAGGTCGGTTTCCAGCAGAGAAACTGCTTGTCACCATTCCTGAAGCCATGAGGGTCCAAGCAGTGGGAAAGGAAAGAGAAAAGCCATGTTCTTACTCAATGGCAACATTTTAAGCCAGCTCCCAATTCCAAGGGTGGCAGATGTTGCAAGTTAATTCCTTTGCTCTTAAGTGATTTTGTAACTTCTTAAGAGATTCCCCACATCAGAAAAATTTGTTTTTCTTTTTTTTTTTTAAATTTTTTTTTTTCAACGTTTATTTATTTTTGGGACAGAAAGAGACAGAGCATGAACGGGGGAGGGGCAGAGAGAGAGGGAGACACAGAATCGGAAACAGGCTCCAGGCTCTGAGCCATCAGCCCAGAGCCTGACGCGGGGCTCTCGAACTCACGGACCGCGAGATCGTGACCTGGCTGAAGTCGGACGCTTAACCGACTGCGCCACCCAGGCGCCCCATAAATTTGTTTTTCTTTTCCAGGACCCAAGAGATCAATTTTCCTGCCATTCCCATTTAGCCCATTATCTTCAGCCACTCGCCACACACATTCTCTTTATGGAGTCCACAGAACTTCTAAGACACCTTTTTGGCTGGATTTCAAACCCTTCCAGGCTGGTTCTCCCATGTGGCCATTCTCTGATCTATAGGTAAAACGCATCCACCCTTTGCCCAGAGAAAGGCTAGGAGCACATGCGTATCCAAACCCAGTGACGGCAACTCCATTTGCAAAGTAGTTAGCTATCAGCCCCTAGTTCTCTGATGCTTGTAACTCAGGAACATCATATCAAAAATCTCCATAGTACTGATGAAGTGCCTTCCACTAGCATGCTCCTAGTCACCGCCCCCCGCAGCTAAGGTCAAAGCCAAGAATCACTGTACATCTTACACCTAAGAAATCCTTTTTCCCAAATCCTCTAACCTCTCCAACAACCTAATTTTTCTGTCACCCTTTATGGGTGAAGAGAATCTAAAATCTGTGAAAATGCTTCTTTAGGTCTTTCCTTTGAAAATTTGCATCTTGATTTTCTACCTCACGTTACAAATTTTATCTCTTATACCTTCATTCCTCTGCTGGGCCTTCCAGTTGCAGAAAAATAAACATGAAGTTATATATTACCCTAGTATTCTTCTTAAATATTTCATTAGGGCAATTTGTTTTCTTATACCTTTGCTTAATAAGCAACAGAAACTTACTGTTTCCTTGACATTCTGCTGCTGCAAGGGGAAAGAATCCCTGAAGAAAGGAGATATATACAGCTAATAAATCAATATAACTTATGATTTCAAAATAAGAGAAGAGCTTAGAAGATTATACAGTCTAGGTCTCTGAGGTATTGTTCATTTAAAATGTTAACAGTAAAGCACCTAACCTTTTCTTTCAGACTTTAAGACAAACCTAAGTTTCGAAGGAAGTCTTCTTTCTTTCAATGTTAGGTACTGAGGCATGTAGGGGGAAAAAATGCAGCCTTGTGATAAAATATACTTAGTTTTATAAAAGGCTCAGTAGAGTCAATGACAAATGTTAGGAATATGTAAAACAGTTGTTCACCAAACTTTGTATGTATATTTTATATGAAAGTTAAAGAGCTGATAATACAGAAATAAACTTTAGCAATATTTGCCTCAGTGCTTAACACATACAGTAGTTTCTAGAATGAGCCAATGCTGTTAGCTAATATAGAAATTTACGTAGTTACAGGATCATTAGAATGATTAGACCATGGTGTGGGGACAAATAATCCCAAAAGCTGACTTAAAACTGAAGACTGCTTATATCACATGCCCACTGGGATCCAACAGAGGGACCCTGATCACAGTAATAACTCAGGACTATTTCAGGCTTATGAAACCAAGTGCCATTTCAAATGTTGTCAAGTGCTGTGCTAAGGGGAAAGCACTCTGCAGGGTTTCATATCAGTAATTAAGTCCTCCACCCAGAAGTGATGCATCACTTCCTCTTGTGATTTATTGTGCAAATAAAGTCACATGATGCTGTCAACCACACAGAGGACTGGAAGTACAAACCTACTATGTGCTTAAAAATACTGACTGAAGAGCATTAAGGAGGACCACAGTTTTATAGATCGGTTCTATCTGTATGGCAAGCAAGATGGCCCATGATTATCCATGCTTACAGCCTACCAATTTAGCAATATCAGAAAAAGACTTGGTTTCTTGGTAAGTCTGCCCCCCCCCCTCAAAAAAAGGCTTCAGAAGGTAACCCAGGCTTTTGTCAAGGGTCTTAACAGATCTCAGTCAGGTGGCCATTCTCTCAGAGATACTTTCAATCACGTGGCTCTATCTTCCATCACAAGGGTAGGCACATGACCTCGGCTGGCCAATCAGATCTCTCCATTATAGATCATAGTCTGAGATAGTGACAGCAATCAAGCCACAACAATAAAAAACTATTTGTAGGACTTTCCTAACAAGAGTTGTTGTTTATCTGGTATTATTAGCTATAAAGATAATATTATTCTTAAACTATGGCACCTATTTTTCACTTACATTGAAAAAGCCTGTCTGAATATTAAACCGACCAATCAGGATGAAGAGCTTTTAAAACAAAAAAATACAACCTTCATGACTTTAAGTCTTTATATCCAGTTACATCTTAAGTGAGCTCCACCCTTGATCTTCTCATTGAAGTGACCCATTTACATTTCTTCTGCCTGGCCTTAAAAACAAAAAGAGAAGGCTCTCCTTATGCTGTTTACTAAAGAAGTATTTCTTTGATCCACGTAATTTCAAATTTAGATATACTCCTTGAAAACTATTTTGAGACGTTATATTGATCATTGCTGTATAGTTTAGGGACTTTAAGAAAGTAAGATATTTCAAGTTATTAGGAACAGATTTTTGCAGGTCACTTTTCCTCAATTGTTCTTGGTAACAGGACTTTTACTAATGGCAGCAATGACTTTACCTTGTTTAGAAATTACAGTTGTGTAACCCATACCTATAGACTAACAAAGTACTTTCTCCTAGAAAAATAGACCCTGATAGAGCATAACAGTGTTTTCCCAAACACCAGCATTTTCCTTAACTAAACTTCTAGAAATGGGGCCATTTTACACACAACCTTCAGAATGTTTTATAGTATTGCCCTCTAACTTTGAGACCCAGGGAATTATTTGATCACCAATTTAGGCTTGAGGACACAAGTCCTAGTTTACCACCCACTATATAGTATGCAACTGACATTTTAAAACTAAAACCAAATGGCCCCATGCCAGGCATAGAGATTACCTACCTATACACACACACACACACACACACACACACACACACTGAAACCAAATGAAGGAGTCTTCGGTTATATTGTAATTTTTCGTCTTTTAATCCTTTTCTCTTCAAAAGACAGATATTAAAATTTGTTATCTTCAGCATATTAACACCAAAGATTATTTAATTACAAATAATGGGTATTTGTTGTTTCCCCACTTATTTTCAGGTCTTTGAATCTTTTATCTCTTTATTACAAATGTCTGATCATTTTGTTGTTAATCACATTTCTCTGCATCATGTCTAAGAATGGGCACTCTGAAACCAGCTAATCTGAGATTAAATTCAGGATCCTCCTCAAATTACTATACTCTTCTGTCCCTCTGCTTTCTCTTCCAGGAAATGGAAGTAATAGCTTACTCATAGATGGTTGGGAAATAAAGTACTCTATTAAAACATTTAGAACAACATGTGTCATATAGGAGTTCAATGTAAGTTTTATTACAATTCTTATTATTATTATACTTTGAGGAAGTTCTTATATGATCCATGCCTGGGGGCACCTGGGTGGCTCATTTGGTTAAACATTCAACTCTTGATCTCAGCTCAAGTCATGATTTCCTGCTTAGGGAGATTGAGCCCTGAGTCTGCTGACAGTGCAGAGCTTGCCTGGGATTCATTCATTCATTCTCTTCTGTGCGCGCGCTCGCTCTCTCTCTCTCCCTGCCCCTTCCCCCACTGGTACTCTCTCTCAAAAATAAATACACTCTAAAAAAATATTACCCATGCCTGATTTCCAAATGATCCCCCCAAAAGACTTAAGTCTTCTATTTCCTTAGAAATATACCACTAAAATCATGGGAGACATGACATAGACATCTTTAGAGATTTTTAAAGGTTTGTGGATTCTAAATAGTACAATCAAAAATGTTAGGAAATGAGTTATGCAATGAACCATAAGGATATACTGGCTCTTTAAATTCTTCCATTCCTTCCCCTTTCCCATGTAACCCTCTCTATCTCCCTCTAAAGAGCTGAAAGTTTAACGAATAGTAATGCATCTGCATTAAATCAAAACACGTTTAAGAGAGTGTACATAATGCCTTATATAGCCAAGCAAGATAGAAAAACAATATGTATATTATATATATTTAGACTCTCAGTGTTGACTTTATTATGTTACTTGTATATAGAAAATCTTAGTATAAACTAATTATAACTATTGTCCTCATTCAACAATAAAACCAAGTTAAAACTCAAGAAGTTACAAAGCCAATAAAAACATAGTTATTAAGCAACAGTAATTTAACATAACTGGTATTTTTGCTGAAACTAATCCAAGAGTCGCAGCCCAAATACGCTCCTAACTTCTACAACACACACACACAGTTTTGAGTTCTACATTCTTCACTACTTTTTACTTTGCTATAATTCAGTTTTCTCAACTCTAATACCTAATGTAAGGACTGGAAAAGCTTTGTCCAAACACCCTGCAGGAAAGACACTTGGCCCCCACTTGATATTTACTATTAAGTTTGGTTTTGCCTTCTACATATTAGAACTGGACAACTGAAACGGTGCTACGCAGCCCAATTCCAGTTATGAAATTTCTAGATAGACATTCTCAGGTTCTTAACGAAAAAAATCTTACATTTAATTGTATTGGATTTGACATAAAAGTACTATTTCCACAGAGAACTGTGAAAACATGTTACAGTAACTCCCAGACCCTAATAGGAGACACCTAGATTTATATCCAACAGCCATCCAGGGGCGCCTGAGTGGCTCAGTCGGTTGAGCGTCTGACTTCAGCTCAGGTCATGATCTCGCGGTCCGTGAGTTCGAGCCCCATGTCGGGCTCTGGGCTGATGGCTCAGAGCCTGGAGCCTGCTTCCGATTCTGTGTCTCCCTCTCTCTCTGCCCCTCCCCCGTTCATGCTCTGTCTCTGTCTCAAAAATAAATAAACATTAAAAAAAAATAAAAAAAAAACAGCCATCCATTCCTCTGCATGGGTGATTCCAGTAGCACTGCTTCTTTCTTTCAGAGCAAGTCGAGAGAGAATACTTATATTTTTAATTTTATTTTAATGTTTATTCATATTTGAGACAGAGAATGAGCAGGGAAGGGATAGAGAGAGGAAGACAGAAGATTTGAAGTGGGCTCTGCGCTGACAGCAGAGAGCCCAATGCGAGCTCAAACCCACAAACCATGAGATCATGGCCTGAGCCAAAGTCGGACGCTTAACCGACTAAACCACCCAGGAGCCCAGAGAGAGTATTTTTACTGGGAGAAGTCACTTTGAATTAGGCTGAGCAATTTGTCTCAGTTTGGCCAGGCCTCTCCCACTTTTAGGCAACAAAGGTCCCATGTCCTAGGAACCTCTTCAGTCCAGAGAAAGCCAGGATGGTTAGTCACTCTGCTTTTGAGCATGGAGCATTTGATGTGTTAAAGCAGACCTGTGTCTGGCCCCACAATGGAAGACAAATAGTTATTAAGTGGGCCTGACTATCACTAACCGCTTCCTCTTCACTCAACCAAGTCTACAGACTTCCCTACCCATCTCCTGGAACCAAGAAGAATTTAGTCCTCTGCTGGCAAGACAGCAAAAATTGTGAATAATCTCAGGCACTCCACATACTACCAACAATCCCCTGAAACACTTTTTGAGGTGGTTATCTTATCTGCTTCTACCTTCAACCCTTGGATCTCCAGCTTTCCTCCTTTTAGCCCAAGGGCTAATACCCAAGAGCAGGAGATTCTTCTGATACCTCAGCTTATTGGGGGTTGTTTTCAGGCTTCACACATTACAGGAAGAGAAACTACAGATTTGTCTTTGATGAATATCATAAATCAAATCTAACAACATGTCATACTATCATATCATGACCACATAGGATTTATCCCAGGAATGCAAAACTGGTTCTACACCCAAAAAATCAGCTAATACATCACATTAATAGAAAATTCTAAGGGATCTGCTAAAACAAAAAACCTGTTAGAATAAGAGAATTCAGCAAGTGTGCAGGATGTATGCTCAACATATTGATATCCATTGGTTTTTTTATACAGTAACAGGCAAACAAATAGAAATTAAGAAAACAATTCCATTTAAATAGTCTCGAGAATAGAAAAGAATAAACTGAACAAAAAAAGTAGCAAACTGACACTCTGAAAACTACAAAATGCTTTTGGAAGAAGATTAGACCTAAACAAAGGGGAATACATCAGAAGACTTAATATTGTTGAGAGGGATACTTCCCAAATTGGCCTTACAGATTCAACACAAGCCTTATCAATATTCCAGCTGGTTTCATCACATATATTGCTAAACAAATCCACACGTTTATATGGAAGTTCATGGGACATAGCACAGTATAAACAATCTTGAAAAATAAAGCTTTTCAACCCACTTAACCCCTGCTGCATTTTCCAACTTTTCTTAAAATATTTCAGTTCAGAGCCACAAACATGATTTTATAGGCTTAAGTAGTGTAGCAAAACCCCAAAAGGGAAAACCTGAAGACCCTACCTAAATATCACATAACAAAACCGCTAAAAAACCAAAACTACCAGAAAACAGAGAATGTAACACGTCACACACAAAGGCATAACTCAGATAACTAAAGATTTCTCAACAGAAACCAGAGAACTGTTCCAATCCTTTTCTACAGTTGCTGTAACAAATTATCATCAATTCTGTGGCTTTAAAGGACATAAATTTCTTACCTTACAGTTTTGTAGTTAGGAGTCTGACGTGGGTCTCACAGGCTAAAATCCAAGTATCTGTAAGGCTGTATTCCGTTCTGGAGGGTTGAAGACAATCAGTTTCCTTGCTTTTTCCAGCTTCTAGAGGCTTCCCAGGTTCTTTATTTCCATCAGCCTTTTTCAAACCTAGCAACACTCATGTCTCTGACCATTTATCCAGTCATGTCTCCCTTTGACAAGAGCTGTAAAAGTTCTCGGTTTTGTTTTTTTAAGTGTTTGTTTGTTGATGAGAGAGAGAACGCACACTCACGAGTGTGAGGGGGCAGGAAGCAGAGAAAGAGGGAGAGAAAGAGACTCCGAAGTAGGCTCCGCATTGTCCGCACAAAGCTCCACTCGGCTTGGGCTAGAACCCACAAATGATGAGATCGTGAACCAAGCCAAAACCAAGAGGCGAACGCTCAACTTACTGAGCCACCCAGGTGCCCCAAGGTTCTCTACTTTCAAGGGTGCATGCTTTTAAATTTAGCTCACCTGGATAATCCAGCATTCTCCCTCCATCTTAAAGTCCTTAACTTAATTACAATTAAGTGGCAAAGTTGTAAATAAGGTAAACTACCCACAGGTTCCAGGCATTAAAACATTAACATCTTTGAGGGGCTATTTTTCCGTCTCTCGCAACATGGGACACCAGTTTTAAGGTTCTGGGAGGAAAGAACTATTAACTCAGAATTCTATATCCAGCAAAAGAAATAGCCATCAGAAATAAATAAATAAACAAACAAACAAACAAACAAACAAATAAATAAATAAATAAATAAATAAATAAATGCAATACAGTTTGGAAACAAAGAACAAACTGATGGTTACCAGAGGTGAGGTGGGTGGGAAAATGGGTGACATACGTGAAGGAGATTAAAAAGTGCACTTACCTTAATGGAAAAAAAAAAGTAAAACAATGAAATAAAATAAAAAAGTAAGTGATTGTGAAAATAAATTATTGAAGAAATCAAAGAACGTTTGTGTAGGTTATACCTATAACTATTTGGTATAACTAGAAATTAAAGCTGATCATTTTATTAAATGGTTGTTAATTTTATGTATTAATGTAAAATGTAATGTATATGTATTAATGTAAAAAACATTCTTATTTAAAAACATATCTTATTCAAAATATGTAGTCATTGTTTTAAATGCTTGCAGATCCCTTTAATGTCTGGCTTAATAGCAAACTAGATTCTCTTCCCGTTCCTGCACTCAACCTGTTGTATGAACTCCATTGCGCACACATGAATGAATGAGAGTGGGAAAAAAACATCTTAGAAATTCCATGAAAATAATTTTGACTCACAGACCCCTTGAAAGGATCTCTGTACCATATTTTGAAATTCACTGGAATAAACAAATCCCAAAGAAGTGCTTTATACAGGAAATATATATATATATTATATATATATATATATAATTAAAATATCAGTATGTCTATTAATTAAAAATATCAGTATGTCTATAATTAAAATATCAGTATGTCTATTAATGGAGCACTTACTTATACCCAAACAGTAATTTGATATGAAAGTACCATTTGAAGCTAAACTTAAAGTCAAGCCAAGCCTCAAATAGAGGGCACGTCTTTCCAACTTCAATTATATTTTCTTAATGCTCTGGAGAACTCTTAGCTTTACTAAAATCCTACATTAATTTTTTTCCTTACCTTTTTCCTTAGAATGAAAAAGCAAGGTATCAATTTCTCTTTAAAAGGGACTAAACCTCCAACAGTTTCCAACTGTGAAGGAAAAAAATGACAGGAACAGGGCACAGACTGGTCTACAAATTAGTATTACCTTGAAAGCTGTTAAAGCTACATTGGTCCCAGGACAGACCAATTAAGTCCAAAGGGGTGCAGGGCTCACCTCACCGCATCCCTCCTGACTTAATTGGGTTTTGTTTAAAGCCTCCCTGGACATTCTAATTAGCAGCCGGGATTGAGAATCACTGTCTTAGTGACTCAAGAGCCCCAACCTCTGACTTTATTTCATCCCTCCCTAATGCCTCGACCTTCTTATAAAGAGCCCCAAAAAAGAATAGGAAGTTTGAACAACAGCAGCTCTCGGCCTTCAGGCATTATGGAAAAATATATATTTTAGCTACGACTTTTCATCTTAGTAGCTTAAACTTGCTAGTACTGTTTAAAAGTGGTGGCTTCTCTCCCCTGTATCCTCGGATTTCAGGCAAAACCAGTTCCACAGGCATATGGGGCACAGGTACACAGAAGCCTGGCACTCACAGGGGCCCCGGATTTGGTTTATGGCTCCGCTGTCACGCTCTTGCAATTATTAAGAATTGTTTAGCAAGCATCCCTGCATTTTCATTTTTCACTGAGTCCCATAAATTAGGTAGCTGGTCCCGATTTCAGGCTAAATCATGAATTATAAAAATTTGAAGAAGAACGAGCTGACAGTATTATGACAAGAGAGCCATAGAATGGGCTACGTATACAAGATGAGATTCCACCTACAAGATAAAGAAGTCCTGAAGGTGTAACGTGTAGCATAGTGTCTAGAGTTAACAATACTTTTTGCATATCTGGAAGTTGCCAAGAGTGTAGATCTTGAAGGTCCTCATCACAAGAAAAAAAAATTGTACTAAATGTGTTGACAGATGTTAACCAAATTTACTGTGGTGATTATTTCACAATATTTACAAAGGCTGAATCATTATAGAGTACACCTGAAACAAATGTTACATGTCAATTATATCCCAATTTTTAAGGGGCATAATAAAAAAGGAAAAGGCAACCTCCGGAATGGGAGAATATATTTGGGAAAAAAAAAGAAGAGGTTCACATGATTCCATATATTCTTAATCCCTAGCTCTTTCTCTCCTTCTTCTAAAAGCCCCAAACCACAATTTATAACCTCTTTTCCACCTCAAACTCTTATTCACGGCCTATGTCCTTTTTACTGAACAGGGGTTACAAAAGGAATCATGTCAGTGCAGTTCCTAACCAAAAGCAGAGGACCAAGCAAGTTAGGATAATTTGAGAAGGTCTTACAAACACGTGTAGAGGATCTAGGAAAACAAGAAGGTACTAGTTAACTAATCCAGACCAAAGGCAATGACCCACAGGCTTGGAAGAAATCATGCAGAGGAGGCAACTTTGAGTAAAGTATTGAACTTTAGTCAAAGAAGCCAGTCAGAGGCAACTTGAGCCAGAAAAGTAAATGCTTAGACCTCATTCTTCTCTCCCTTGCTGATCTATAGGCTTGGCACCCCATTGGCCAAACCCAACCAGAAGTTGGAGGGCAAAAAAGACCATGCATTTAAGCTTTACAACTTGGTTGTCTGGGGCAGAAAAAGGTTAGAAAATGGGTCTTGAGATGACAGTGGAATTATGTATCACAGTTAACCCCGTTTCCCTCTTGGCATAATTTTGGCCCTTTGAAAAAATCAAGTCCCAACACAGGAAATGTTTGAAGTCCTATTGGCAACTGTAAAATAGAGTGATGTCAACTCAAGTCATACTCCTATCCCAAAACTTATATGCTAGCCCAAATTGGGGTTCTTCATATAAAGGAAAAGGAAAAAGTGAAAAAAAACCAAGCAATTAGGTAATATAAATCATAGTTGCTTTGATTGTTCTTTCTGTGTCTGGTTCCTAAGACCTGAATTTGCAATTAGAGCTTCCTTCTACTCCACAAACTTCATTCCTGTGGGAAGTGAACCAGTGGTCTTGTCTTAATATTAGGTTATCATATTTTTCTATTAGCCAGGACTACTGGGGAAGGAGGTATCCTAAGTCCCTCCAGCACATTCTCTGGATCCCAGGTATTATTTTCTTTGCCCCCACTGTGGAAGCGAAATCCAATTTCTCTTTGATAACAGGGATCTATTTACCCTGCCCAAATAATAACACTATTCTCTACTTGGTTGGTTCAGTGACATACATACATACATACATACATACATACCTAATATTATGTATAGACAGAGAAGAAATTCTATCTTCCAATTCATAGAAACTATAATTGTATTACCTGATGAGAGAAATCCTTGCTTGAGTACTAGGTCCTCCAAACTCACTGGGCCCAGGGGTCCAGAAAAGACCAAACAAAAATACTTACAGTATGAACAGGTGTCATATTGAAGGGTGCTACTCCCATCTGCATCCATTGGTCTTGATCCATGCATTTTGACTACAGAGTAGAAAGCATAACAGGGGCGCCTGGGTGGTTCAGTTGGTTGAGCATCCGACTTCAGCTCAGGTCATGGTCTCCTGGTTTGTGAGTTTCAGCCCTGCATCAGGCTCTCTGCTAACAGCTCAGAGCCTGGAGCCTACTTTGGATTCTGTGTATCCCTCTCTCTATGCTCCTCCCCTGCTCACACCCTGTCTCTCCCTCTCAAGAATAAATATAAAAAATGTTTAAAAAAGAAAGCATAACAAATATGTATATGTGCATGTGTGCATGTATATATATGTGTTTATGTGTGTGTATATGTGTATTCCAATTCTCTTTCTTCTTATCTATTTGGGTGCAGGATCTTAATAAAAGGATCTTGTAAACACTTTAACAACTATTGTATTTTCTAATGTGTGTGTTTGTGTATGTGTGTGCTAGAGAGACAAACAAAGGAACCAAACTCATCAAGTCTATTTAAGATTAATGAATTCACTTCAAGAGATTTAAGGTTGTAATTAGCTCACAAATTTTTATGTCCAAAACACTGCACAACCAACAGTGGTTTTTATAAAATCTATTTTATAAAGAAAGAAAAAAATGAGTAAATTGAGCAACGAAAATGAAGATACAGCGGAGAATACACAGACTCCATTAAATGATTTTAAGTTTATTAGAATTTTAACTAGAGAAAATTCATCAAGTCACTAAGTTAATAAAACTGTGAAAACACCACCTCTTGCCATGTGTGTCTACAGAATCCCACAACTTACATATAGTCCTTTCTTTCAATATTAAATATTTGGTTATTTACAAGAGTTAACAATGATTAAAATATACTTATGTTTCTTTCTTCATTTTCTTATTAAATTTTTCTAAATTTGCTTTCTTGTAGCCTTTAGCCTTATACCTTACTTGTCATACCAGCCTGGTTTCAGTATATTTTAATGAAAATATCTGATTGTAAAAAAGAACATTAGGAACTCTGTTAAATGTTATGTTCTAAGAATAATATCTCTTTACGGAGGCAAATGAACAGAAATATGTTTGGTTTTATATTATAATTGTATTTTTATTTGACCAATGAAATGTCAGAAAAAGGGATGCAAGTGTCCAAGATGATTTACTCCTTCATATATCCGTTTAACTAATGTTACACCTACTACGCAACATCTACTGTGGCAGACACTATTATATGCACTGCAGGGAGTGATGAGGATGAACAGGGTTAATAAATAAAATACATAAAAACTTCTTAGCCCTCAAGGGACACAAAATCCAATATTAAGGATTCAATATGTACATGATGAACAATTAATTAATTAATTAATTAATTGAAAGTATGGGATAGTAATAATTTCAGAAGAAGAGTGTCCTGTAAGAGTTCAAAATAGGAGATTCACTTTGTGGGCTTAAGGAAACCCACCTTTGGGGAGAAGTTTCCCTCTGAGAACAAAGAGCCCCTGGCAGCTGAAAAATGGGCCATGAGTTAGGGGACTGATGAAGCAGAAATATTGATTTTAAAAAGCATTTGCTTTAAATTGCTAGTTAAAACTGGAAGTATATAAAGTCATCCATGGAAAGAAAATAAAAGAGGCCTATGCCTTAACTTTGGACAAAAGGGCATTTCCTGGTTGGGTGGGTCACTTAGGATTAAATGATTATGTGAAGGGCACTGAGAAAGAAAGGCTTAAAGATGAGGAAGATAATATCTACTATGAAAGTAAAAGTTTCAGTGAGAATTTCAACTCGTCAGCCCCAACTTAATGCCTTAGCAGAAAGCAACACCCCCCCCCCCCCCCATATGCAACAGGGACTAGCCCTGAAGAGCACAGCTTTACTCATGGAAAATACCGTGGATTCTCTGTTTATCTCACACTTTTTTTTTGCAATGATTATTTCCAGGCTTTTGGCTCCATTTCCCTTTTGGCCCTCGTTCTCTAACTCAATGCTTTTGAGCATTTCAGCATCTGTAGACCATTCATTTGGCTTTTGGTGCACTCATAATCCACAAATTTTAGATTATTTTTAAACCCTTTCCAAAACAATAAAGCAGTATTGTAAACTAGTATTACTACTAGTAGTAGTTTAATAGTGACGAAAAGTAAAGTTTCTTTCAGCAAATTTTCCTTAGCAACTATATGTGATGCAATGCCAAATAGCTTGGGCATAGATCTGATTTTCTATTCAGACAGTTTCAATTTACTTTCCTATTCTTTACTTCGGTTAAATGTAAAACTTCAAATTTACATATATCATCATCAATGGCAGCAATGGTCCAAACAGGAGCTTAAAAATTATGGAGACATATCTTTTTGACTTACTACTTTAAGAGCATTATCAGATACTAACATAATAGGTATACTATAGCCAAAAAGGAAAACACTGACTATTTCTACTTGTGAAATAATGGAGACTTGTTTCCCAATTTGTGTTTTGTTTGTATTCAGCTTTAGAAAGTTTTATTTAAGAGTTATAATCTATAGCAAGTTTTAGATATGGTTTGTAAAAATGTCCAATATGTCATTGTTTTGTTTCTTCAATAAAAAGTAAAAATCATAAAACATAAAAGAATATCAACTCTGAATAATCAAGCCATTTTGGGGGCTCAGTCGGTTAAGCTTCTGACTCTTGATTTTGGCTCAGTTCATGATCTCATGGCTCCTGAGAAGTCAGGATCTTAACTAACAGCATGGAGCTTGCTTGGGATTCTCTCTCCCTCTCTCTCTCTGTCTCTCTCTCTCTGTCTCTCTCTCTGCCCTTTCCCCACTTGCACTTATATTCACTCTCTCTCTCTCTCAAAATAAATAAACTTAAAAAAAATCAAGCCATTTTTGGTTGTGGTATCACAATGTAGTCTTCATTACAAATTCCAGTATTTTATCAGATTTTCTACACATTGACATTCAAGAACACTAACATGGAACTTAGGGACCAAGATGATGGAGCAGCATGGAAGTTCTTTGCTTCTCTTGTCCCTGAAATGCACCTAGATCAGCACCAAACCATTTTGCACACCTAGAAATTTGATCTGAGCATTAACACAACAATCTGCATAACTTGAGCCACAGAACTTGGCAGGTACACGGTATGGAGAGGTTAACTAGGGGAGAAAGAAGCTGTGGAGGGTAGGTAGCTGTATTTGCAGATAGAAGACAGAGAAAGGGGGGAGGGTACAGGAAAAGCACTTCCCCCAAAAGTATCTGGAAAGAAAGAAAAAGAGTGGAAATACCCACAAAAGACTGAACAAGAAAGGGGAAAAGGAGAAAGGAGAAGGTATCAATACCATTAGGACTCTATAAACAGGGGAGAGCACATTGGAAATTCCACAGCTCAGTTCTTGGTGGTGATGTGGTGGGAAGGGTGACTGACTCCTCAGGAGTAGGCAGCAAGGTCTGAGGGGTCCGCGGGCCACACGGGGAGAAGTGGTTCCCCTGCTAGGAGGGCATTTGGTGGAAGCCGTATGGCCTCCCCACAGGCAAAGATCTCAGGGACGCTGGAGAACATGATTGCTGGTATTGAACAAAAATGCCACGGTGCACTAGTTGTGTATTTTGATTTACCATAATCCCTGAACCACTGCCTCCGCGTGACCGCACAAACTTATTCTAGGGCAGGCCGGCACCCAGCCACCATCTCTGAACCTCTGCAGTTGTGCGCATGAACTTCCTGGGGGCAAACAGGCATCTGGCCATTGTTCTCAAGACCCTTCCCCAGAGGGTCAGAGCGGGTCCACGCTGCAGGGCCCACAAAAGTGAGGGGTTTGGAAAAACAGCACCACCTGAGATAAAACTCAGGAGGAAGGTGCTGACTGGCAGGCTGATGGCTTAGAAGCAGGTAGTGAACTGAAGCTGGAGACAAAGGAGGGATACTTGATTGCTGATAGGTAAGAGCACAGAATTCTGGAGCTAGAGACTGGGAAGCTGGGTGACACCATTTTCACCTCTTCTGGGCATGCGCGCGCACACACACACACACACACCACACTGAACAACCCCAGTAAGCTGAGCAGTGCCACCTAGTGGAAATCAGAGCCATTACACCAAGCCTTGTCCAAATGCACCAACCACACCCTAGAGGACCACCAAAAATCTCTCAGTCAGCTTAGTGCATGGACTATAAAGTGCTTCATAGTTTGACTACTAGGGGAAACTGGATGTAATTTCATTTGGATTTCATTCTGTTCACTGCTCCATCTATTTGGGTTTTTTTTCTTTTCTTTATTCTTGGATATAGAAAGAGATAAAATTATTTTTATTTTCCATTTTTTATATGAAAATATTTTATTCTTTTTCTATATTTTTTATTTTTTGTTATTTTATTTTTATTTCTATTTTACCTTCTTCATTTCATTTTATTCTATTTTATTCTATACATTTTTTTTTACTTTTTAAATGTTTTCTTACTTTTCTTTTCTTTTTTTCTTTCCTTTTTTTCTCTATTCTCTCAAGCTTCTTTCAACAACCAGACTAAAACATACCTAGGACCTAGCTTCCGTTATTTGAGTTTTGTGTTGTTTTTAATTTTTCAATTTTCAATTTTTATATTAATTCTTTTTCTTCCTCCAAATATAACAAAATGAAGGAATTCACCTCAAAGAAAGAACAGGAAGAAATGACAGCTAGGGACTTAATCATGAGAGATATAATCAAGATGTGTGAACTAGAGTTTAGAATCATGATAATAAGAATACTAGCTGGGGTTGAATATAGCATAGAATCCCTTTCTGCAGAGATAAAAGAAGTAAAATCTAGTCAGGACGAAATTAAAAATGTTATAACTGAGATGCAATCTCGAATGGATGCCATGGCAGCAAGGATGGATGAAGCAGAGCAGTGAGTCAGCGATATAGAAGACAAAATTATGGAGAATAATGAAGCAGAAAAAAAAGAGGGAAACTAAGGCAAAAGATCATGATACAAGAATTAGAGAACTCGGTGACTCATTAAAAAGGAATAGCATCCGAATCATAGGAGTCCCAGAAGATGAAGAGAGAGAAAAGGGGGTAGAAGGTTTAGGGGGAGAAGGTTTATGTGAACAAATCCTAATGAAAAACTTTCCTAACCTGGGGAGAGACACAGACTTCAAAATCCAAGAAACACTGATAACTTCCATTAGATTCAACAAAAAATGACCATGGAAAAATATGCAACCAAGAATTCTTTATCCAGAAAGGCTGTCACTCACAATAGAAGGTAAGATAAAGAGTTTCCCAGACAGACAAAACCTCGAGGAGTTTGTGACCACTAAACCAGCCCTGCAAGAAATTTTAAGGGGGAATCTCTGAGGGGAGAAAAGATGAAACAAAACAAAAAAGACAAAAAATAACAAAGACTAAAAAGGACCAGAGAACACCACCAGAAATTCCAACTCTACAGGCAACACAATGGCAATAAATTTCTATCTTTCATTACTCACTCTAAATGTCAATGGACTAAATGCTCCAATAAAAAGATGGTAACAGAATACATAAGAAAACAAGATCCATCTATATGCTGTTTACAAGACACCCATTTTATACCTAAAGACACCTTCGGAGTGAAAATAAGAGGATCTAGGGGCTCCTGGGTGGTTCCGTCAGTTGAGTTTGGGACTTTGGCTTAGGTCATGATCTCGCAGTTGACAGGTTCAAGCCCCACATCAGGCCCTGTGCTGACAGCTGACATCCTGGAGCCTGTTTCAGATTCTGTGTGTGTATGTCTCTCTCTCTCTGCCCCTCCCCCACTCGTGCTCAGTTTCTCTGTCTCAAAAATAAAATAAACATTAAAAAATTTAAAAAAATAAAATAAGGGGATCTATCATGCTAATGGTCACCAAAAGAAAGCCATAGTAGCTATACTTATATCAAACAATCTAGATTTTAAAATAAATCATAACTGAGGGGTTTATCAACCAAGAAGATCTAACAATTGTAAAGATTTATGCCCCCAATGTGTAGCAGCCAAATATATAAATCAATTAATCACAAACATAAAGAAACTCATTGATAATAACACCATAGTAGTAGGGGACTTCAACACCCCACTTATAGCAATGGACACATCATCTGAACATAAAATTACCAAGGAAACAATGGCTTTGAATGTCATACTGGACTGGATGGATTTAACAGATATAATCAGATTTCATCCTAACGTAGTGGAATACACACTTTTCTCGAGTGAATATGGAACATTCTCCACAATAGATCACATATTGGAACACAAATCAGCCCTCAACAAGTACAAAAAGATCAAGATCAAACGATGCATATTTTGCGACCACAACACTATGAAACTCTAAATCAACCACAAGAAAAAAATTTGGAAACAAGAAATGCTTGGAGGTTAAAGAATATCCTACTAAAGAATTAAATGTTTAACAAGGAATTAAAAAGGAAATTAAAAACTACATGGAAGCCAATGAAAATGAAAACATGACAGCCCAAAATCTCTGAGACGCAGCAAAGGCAGTCATAAGAGGGAAGTATATAGCAATCCAGGCCTTCCTAAAGAAGGAAGACAGGTCTTAGAAACCTAAGAAACACAACCTAACCTTACACCTTAAAGAGCTGGAAAAGAACATCAAATAAAGCCCCAAACCAGCAGAAGATGGGAAATAATAAAGATTAGAGCAGAAATCAATGCTATTGAAATAAAATAAAAAACAAGCTAACAAAAACCACAGTAGAATAGATCAATGAAACCAGGAGCTGGTTCTTTGAAAGAATTAACAAAATTGATAAACCTCTTGCCAGTTTCATAAAAAAGAAAAAGGAAAAGACCCAAATAAATAAAATCAAGAATGAAAGAGGAGAGATCACAACCAATACTGCAAAAATACAAACAGTAATAACAGAATAATATGAGCAATTATATTCCAATAAATTGGGCATTCTGGAAGAAATGGACAAATTCCTAGAAACATATAAAATACCAAAACTGACAGGAAGAAACCAAAAATTTAAACAGACCCATAACCAGTAAAGAAATTGAGTTAGTAATCAAAAATCTCCAAAAAAGAGTCCAGGACTGGACGATTTTCCAGGGGACTTCTACCAAACACTTAAAGAAGATTTAACACCTATTCTTTTGAAGCAGTTCCAAAAATAGAAATGGAAGGAAAACTTCCATACTCATTCTGCATGGTTAGCTATACCTTGATTCCAAAACCAGACAAAGATCCCACTAAAAAGAGACCTATAGACCAATCTCCCTGACGAACATGGATGCAAAAATTCTCAACAAGATACTAGCCAACTGTATCCAACAATGCATTAAAAGATTTATTCACCACGATCAAGTGGGATTTATACCTGGGATGTGGGGCTGGTTCAATATCCACAAATCCAGCAATGTGATACACCACATTAATAAAAGAAAGGACAAGAATCATATGATCCTCTCAATACATGCAGAGAAAGCATTTGACAAAGTACAGCAACCTTTCTTGATAAAAAACCCTCAAGAAAGTAGGGATAGAAGGAGCATACCTCGAGATCATAAAAGCCATATATGAAAGAGGCACCAGTAATATCATCCTCAATGGGGAAAAACTGAGAGCTTCCCCCTAATGTCAGGATTGTGACAGGGATGTCCACTCTCACCACTGTTATTCAACACAGTATTGGAAGTCCTAGCTTTAGCAATCAGACGACACAAAGAAAAGACATCCAAATCGGCAAGGAGAAAGTCAAATTTTCACTCTTCACAGGTGACACGATACTCCATGAATTCAGCAAAGTTGCAGGATATAAAATCAATGCACAGAAATTGGTTACATTATCAATAATGAAGCAGCAGAAAGAGAAATCAAAGAATCAATCCCATTTACAATTGCACCAAAACCCATAAAATACTAGGAATAAACCTAACCAAAGAGACGAAAAAACCTATACACTGACAACTGTAGAAGGCTTATGAAAGAAATTGAAGAAGACACACACACACATATGGAAAAACATTCCATGTTCATGGATTGGAAGAACAAATATTGTTAAAATGTTGATACTACCCGATGCAAACTATATAACCAAAGCAATCTCTATCAAAATAACATTAGCATTCCTCACAGAGCTAGAATAAACAATCCTAAAATTCATATGGAACCCGAATAGCCAAAGCAATCCTGTAAAAGAAAGCCAAAGCTGAAGGCATCATAATCCCAGACTTCAAGCTGTATTACAAAGCTATAATCATCAAGACAGTATGGTACTGGCACAAAAACAGACACTCAGATCAATGGAACAGAATAGAGAACCCAGAAATGGACCCAAAAACGTATATCCAACTAATCTTTGACAAAACAGGAAAGAATATCCAATGAAATAAAGACAGTCTCTTTAGCAAATGGTGTTGGGAAAACTGCACAGCGACACACAGAAAAATGAACCTAGAGCACTTTCTTACACCATCCACAAAATAAAACTCACCATCCACAAAACTTACACCAAAAAACTTACACCATCCACAAAAATAAACTCAAAATGGATGAAAGACCTAAACTAAGACAGGGAGTCTTCAAAATCCTAGAGGAGAAAATAGGTAACAATCTCTTTGACCTCGGCCACAACAATTTCTTACTAGACACGTCTCCAGAGGCAAGGGAAACAAAAGGAAAAATGAACTACTGGGACCTCATCAAGATAAAAAGCTTTTGCATGGTGAAGGAAACAATCAGCCAAACTAAAAGACAGCTGAGGGAATGGGAGAAGATATTTACAAATGACATATCAGATAAAGGGTCAGTATCCAAAATCTATAAATAACTTATCAAACTCAACATTCAAAAAGCAAATAATCCAGTGAAAAAACAGGCAAAAGATACAAATAGACACTTTTCCAAAGAAGACATCCAGATGGCTAACAGATACATGAAAAAATGCTCAACATCATTCAGAATCAAGGAAATACATATCAAAGCCACAACGGGATACCACCTCACACCAATCAGAATGGCTAAAATTAATGACTCAGGTAGCAAAAGATGTTGGCGAGGATGTGGAGAAAGAGGAACCCCTTTGCACTGCTGGTGGGAATGAAACTGGTGCAGCCAGTCTGGAAAACAGTATGGGGATTCCTCAAAAAATTAATAACAGAACTACCCTACAACCAAGCAATTGCATTACTAGGTATTTATCCAAAGGATACAGGTGTGCTATTTTGAAGGAGCACATGGACCCCAATATTTATAGCAACACTATCGACAATAGCCCAAGTATGGAAAGAACCCAAATGTCCATGGACAGATGAATGGATAGAGAAGATGTGGTATACACACACACACACACACACACACACACACACACACACACATACACACAATGGAGTATTATTCAGCAATCAAAAAGAATGAAATCTTGCCATTTGCAACAACGTGGATGGAACTAGAGGGTATTATGCTAAGCAAAATAAGTCAGTCAGAGAAAGACAAGTATCACACAACTTCACTCATGTGTGGAATTTAAGTTACGAAACAGATGAACATAAGACAAAGGAAGCAAAAATAATACAAAAACACAGAGGGGAACAAAACATAAGAGACACTTAAATATAGAGAACAAACTGAGGGTTGCTAGATGGGTTGTGGGTAGGGAGATAGACTAAATGGGCAAGGGGCATTAGGGAGGACACTTGTTGGGATGAGCACTGGGTGTTATATATAGGGGGTAAATCATTGGATTCTACTCCTGAAATCATCATTGCACTATATGCTAACGAACTTGGATATAACTTTAAAAAGTGATAAATAAATAAATAAATCCAACATGGTTTTACCAGCATTACCATCATTATGAAACTTTTAGAAAATCATCCCTCATTGTAAAACCTCATGTGTGGTCTTTTCCTCTCCAAGCTGGAATATCGATACAGTCACATTGGATACAAAATGAACTTATTAAAACACACACACACACACACACACACACACACACACACACACACATTTCCTCCAAGGCTGCCTCAAGATTAGAAAAAGTATTTTCATTGCCAGATGTTCTGGGTAAGCAAACTGGCCTATCAATAGACATCCATGTCATCTGCCTTTACTTATGTAGTTATGCCATCCTCCTCTGCACACGGCTAGCACTCTTTACTACTCCCAAAACAATTTTCTTATTTACAACAGAACTTTAAAAAAAAACAAAAAAAAACACATCAACTTCTGGGAGCACAGTGCTTCACTGTATAACAGAACAAAAAGGCAACACTGTGAGTCTGAAGCTGATCTGTACTATCTACCACTGTGGTTTCAGCTCCCCATAAATATCTGTTAATACAAACACAAGACTGACTGTACCTTCATGTTGACTACATTTTATATTATGCAACAGCTAATAGTGTCACTTGAAAGAGGGATTTTTCCAATGCCTCTTCTACTTTTCCTTTGAACATGATATTTAATCATTTAATTCCAGTCTGGTTTATTATCATCTCCAAAATTGATGTACTTTTTACCTGATGTTATGAGGAGTTTCAGTTTGATTATGCCACTGTAGTTTCATATACTATTCATTTTAAATTACTAAGTTTATTAATTTTATACTAAAAAGAATTATTTTGTCCATGTTTGGGGGAAAATACCAATTACTTTTAACAAAGACATTTAAAGGCAAGGGCTTCATTTATAAGTGATGTTAAACACTCTGATAAGTGGCTTTGTGTTAGTCCAATAAAATATACTGTATACGTGTTCATTATCACAGTTTCTATATATAACTCATATTTTGGGAAATAAAATAAATTCATCCTCAGCAACTCTCCTTTGTCCATCCTGTATTTGGCTAGATCCACTTTACTGTTTCAATCCTGTAACTTTCCTTAATTCGTATCTTTGGTTCCTAACCCTAGATTTGGGTCTTGCTAAACTAACCCCAACTTCTCTGACTCTGTAGTTCAGCACACTCTTTCTTACAATTTTGAAAGCAGTCTCTGTCCCCAGAGCTTCACAGAGAAGGTGAGAAGTCTAGCCACCACACAGGGGGAGGCATCACAACCCACTCCCCTTGAGCTCCTCCTACCAAGGAAAGAGTTTGACTCATCTACATTCTCGGCTTTGCTGCACTATTTAAAGAGGTCCTTTTTTATTTTAATATGCCTTAGACATATTAAGTCTAAGCCTGATGTAATGGCAGCATTTCAATTAGCAGGGTTAACTACTGTTTGCTACATCTTTGGGACACCTTTTCTGCATATGAATGCATTTGAATTACATCAGTGAAAAGCTCTTCCTCTATGCTAACCAAGCTATGGCCAAGTTCTTTTCCACCCTTCCCAGTTTGTGGGATCTGAAGACTTATAATAACTGAAAAAATTTACAGAATGCATAAAGGTTTAAAGAATGAAGTGAATTTCTATTCTCTTCAAAAAGGTGAATTATCTGTTAGCTTCTTGTGTCCTCCTTCATATTGATACATCTATGCTGTATCTGAAAAAACATCATAAACATTACCACTCACTATACTTTTTTCTCTTTAGACATTCCTCCTGTTTAACAGGAGGAAGTTGATATATTCACTCTTAAAGCCAACATCTTTTCCCCAGAAGTTGGACTTAATTTATTTAAAGGCCCAAGGGCAGAATAATCAATAGAAGGTTCAACTGAAAAATTGTCAAGAACGTGAGTCACACAATATTTCTATATTGGTCTACTTAATCATCTGTTTTGATTGAGTAGACCAATTAGTTGGTTGAAGAATTAATCAATTCACTGAAGTAAATTATTTTACCACATGAATGGACCAGGCAAGAAACTCATATGAGTGAAGTGACTCACTCCAATGAATGAACTGTAGAGAAAGAGGAAACTGGCAAATTAAAGAAGGAGGTTTCATACGAGGAGACAGCCACCATTCTAATCCTTTTGTGAAGTGGGAGACTAACTTTGCCATGAATTTAGATGTATCACAAGCTGAAAATCTTATTTTTAAGCAAAATCTCCAAATTTTAAAAGTTGTCAATGAATTTTTAATTTCTAAAACCATGACACTGTCACCTAAATAAATGACTTATAGGGATTTGCCAATCAGTCCACCTGTTTTTGCATCTTTTTTAGAATCAGATGGATACAACTTAAGGAGCAACCAGAAGGGTCTTTGCCAGTGCACAATGTGAACTCATATATTTTCAACAATACCTACCTCTATGACTCACAGAAAATAAGTCATCATAAATAACCTGTTTCATATGAAGAATAATTGTACATACATACAGGCATATGTGTGTTATATGGATAGACGTATGTAAGCCTTTCCCTAGTCTCAGCAGGAATTGAGAGTGTGCTCCCCATAAAAGTAAATCTGGTGCTTAACACACTATCAATAAACCTTCCAAAAACCTCTTCATGTTCAAGAGAGTTCATAGGGTATATCATGTTCCCCAAATATCTGATCACAATCTTGTAATAGCTCGTGTGCATTGTGTCTTTCCCCTCTGTCCTTCTGTTTATTGAATGGCTATTAGGTGATCCATCATGGAGCCATCACAGCAGCCCAGAGCTTACTCCCATTCGTTCTGACTTGATAAATGGAGGTGGGCAGAGGATTCTATACTTTTAATAAACAGCCTGCATGATTCAGAGAGAAATGGGTCTTTGACATTTTGACAAACATAAATGTCTATTCCTTTACTTTCTAGTCCTCTGTCTTATTTATTTTTGTCACCCAAAAACTCTACATACTCCTTCAATATGAGGACTATTTTTTTCCCAATTCAGAAAAACTCTCATCTATTAGTCTGCATCTCTGCTACATGTCTTTACTGCTGTGCAACTAGAGGCTTGCTTCTGACCCTAAGCGATTTGGCTCAAGCCCACCTGCATCAGGAACTTCCTGACTCAAACTATCTGCTTGCTCCCAAATGATTCCCCTGCTCATGCTGTGCTCTCCCTCTAATCAGAGACATCTCTGCTTGCCTGTTTGGGAATTTCTGAGATGAACTATCTTCCTGAGCTTTTCCCCACCAACTACTTCTGGGTCCTATCCCAACCCCTGGTCTGTTCACTTGGGTCCATTCAATCTCTGGGGCCAATCATCCCTAGCATGGCCCTTTAATAATTATAACAAAAAAAAAATCTCCCATCCAACCCTTATACGCTCTAGAGCCCAATGGTGCAGCTGATCCTAGGGACCAGGATAATTAATAATCAGAGAAAGACTCTGGGAAGTGAAAGTCATGAGGATATAGTTAACCATCACACACATAACAAAAACTCCCTCTTACTCAATCTCATTCATTCTACAGATATGAACTAAATACTTTCTGTAAATGAGATACTACACTAGGCACAAGGTTAGAACAATGAACAAAAGAGACAAAGTTCCCTGTTCTCAACAAGTTTGCATTCTAATAAGGGCGATAAATAATAGGAAATTAAATGAGCAACACTGAATGTGATGGTGCTATGAAGAAAAGAAGGTAAAAGGAGTGGCAAGGGAAAGAGTGGGGATGTGAGAAGGGCTGAATTTCACATAGGACGGTCAGAGGAGGCTCAGTGACGAGAGGACATATGCACAAGCACTTGAGGGACATGAGGGAGCAAATCATGTAGACACTGGCAGAAAGAGTTTCTAGCAGAGGAAAGAGCAAGGACCAAGGTCCTGAGGAAAGCCTATGTTTGGTGACTGAGGAACAGCACAGGAGGCCAATGTGACTAGAGTGGTAAGAAAAGGAGAAACTAGATAGAGATAGGATCAGAGAAGCAGCAGGGGCCAGATCACACAAAACCCCACTGGCCATCAAAAGGACTTTGGATTTTATTCTGATTGGCATAGGGAGTTGTTGGGAGGTTTTTAGCCAGAGGGTGACAAGATCTGACATATCTGAATAGGACTACTCTGGCAGAAATGTAGGATATAGACTAAATGTGAGCAATATCAGAAGCAGAGACTAATTAGAAGGATATGATAAAAATCCAGTGGTGAGATGAAGGTGATTTGAGCCAGGGTGGTAGCAGCGGTGGTGGTGGTGAAAATGGTAGAAGTCTGAGTATATCTTCAAGGTAGAGTGGGCCAGATTTGCCAATGGATTAAATGTAGGGTATGAGAAAAAAGAAACGTCAAGATGACTCCAAATGTTGGCTTATGTAATTGGCAGGCTAACGTTGCCATTTAAGTATTTGAGAAGTCTGAAGGCAAAGTAGAATTGAGTGGAAGAAAAGAGTTCTGTTTGGATACATTAAATTTGAGACTATTAGACAGATGGAGATGTTCATGAGCAATTGGGTTTTGAATTTGCATTTCAGAGAGATTCAGGCTGAATATATAAACAGGCAGCTATCATCATATCCGTCATATTAGAAGCCCGAAGGATCAGATGAGATTACCTGAAGTTGATTGAAAAGAAAAGCAGTTCAAAGGATGAGCCCTTGGTTAAGCCAACATTAAGAAAAGGAAATGGATGGGAGGATGCGGAAGAAAACTAGCAAGAGAAAGTGATAATAAGCAAGCAGTGAGACAAAAGGAAAACAAAGGGGGTTGGTGACCAGAAGCAACTAGAGAACATGAATGTTCAAGAACATGTTCAATCAACTGGATCAAATGGTGTTAAGAACTCAAATAAGAGAAGGATCACAAATAGGCCCTTGGATTTATCAATATCCCAGTTACCAGAGATTCTGAAGAGAGCTGTTTGGGAAAGGGGTTGGAAACTAAAACCTGTTTGGCTTGTGTTTAAATTTTTTTAACGTTTATTTATATTTGAGACAGAGAGAGACAGAGCATGAACGGGGGAGGGGCAGAGAGAGAGAGCCACAGAATCAGAAGCAGGCTCCAGGCTCTGAGCCATCAGCCCAGAGCCCGACGCGGGGCTCGAACTCACGGACCGCGAGATCGTGACCTGAGTTGAAGTCGGACGCTTAACAGACTGAGCCACCCAGGCACCCCATGTTTGGCTTGTATTTAAAAGAGAATAGAGGGGCAACTAGGTGGCTCAGTTGGTTGAGCCTCCGACTGAGGCTCAGGTCATGATCTCGTGGTTCGTGAATTCGAGTCCCGTGTCCGGCTCTGTGCTCAAAGTCTGGAGCCTGCTTCAGATTCTGTGTGTGTATGTCTCTCTCTCTCTGGTCCTCCCCGACTCGTGCTCTCTCTCTCTCTCTCTCTCTCTCTCAAGAATAAACATTAAAAAGAAATTTTTAATAAAATTTTAAAAAAAAAAATAATAATAGGGAATAGAAACTTTAGGCAACACTTTAAGAACTAATTTCCACTTTTTCGTAATTACAGCTTCATTACCACACAACTACCTTAAAACTTCTTGCATTCATTAAGTGTTCCAAAGCTCTGTCTGAGAAATGGTGTTTTGGGCATCATATTAACCATGGAGATCACACACACACACAGACACACACATGCACACACACAAACACAAACACACACACATCCCATCCATGCTTTTATGTAACTTAACTGGGTGAAATACAGCTTCAGAATAACTATGGCCATTAATGCTGTGAATATTATGTATCCTTTAAGGACTGGAATTAAATTTAGTACCTCCTGTGACTGCATTAGCTGCAGGAGAGAGGGCAGTCCATAACTACCACTTACTCTAATGAAATTAACTATAACCTGATTTTTTACTAAAAGTAGCAGGAAATTGCTCTATAATCCAAATGTATCTTAGGTAACAGTGGGAGAAAATTGCTACATGATGTTCTCCTTGGTAACTTGAAGCCAATGAAAGCTTATTATCCTCATAAAGTGTATAGAGTTAGTATAGAGTGTGAAGCAATGATACATTGACATACAGCTATTTTTCTCGTTAAGTCTTCAAAAGTTGAATTTCACTTATCAACTCTTAGAGTGCCATGGAGAGTAAAACAGGGATACCTGCAGATATAAAATGTGTTCTTTCATTAAGAACATGAAAGAAGTCATTATTGCTTCCTATTAAATAACCACATTCTTTGTGGCTAACAGAAAAGAACAGAGGGCTTCTTGTGTTGTCCTTGATAGCCTGAGTCCCTTCAAAGAATTATTAGCTTAGTGGATGGAGAAAGTCATCCATTAAACCCCTAAGAAGAGAGAATATTACAGAAATTGATGATTTCTATCATGAGTGCCTCCCTCTCTTTCTCCTGATTGCTCTATAAAACTGAACTTGAAGGTAAAGTCTTTAATCATAAAGGTACTTAAGACCCACCCCTCTATTGCTGCCACCTCCAAAAAGATACGTAAAGAAATGGCTTTGAGGGAACTTCAGATATATTTGCTAAATATCAAACCTTTCTAAAGGTAGAAAAGTACTAATTTTACACCAGGTGCAGCATTAGCTACTTTATGTTTGCAATTCCTTTATATTCCTTCCCAAATTTTATCAGTTAAATGATAGAGCCTATTTTAAAACCTTATTCTGAAAACAAGGAGGCTGAAGTTCAGAGGGGTTAAATGATAACCCAGTAACATACAGCTACTAAAATGGATGGGTAGGATTTTTAATATATAAATAGGGAAGCTTATGTGGCTACATCTTTGGATGTGGGAAAGGATTTTTTAATTAAGCTAAGCGTAGAACTATGGAATTTTATATAATCATGGATCAGAGAAGATATACTTGCTCTAATAATCTGCCTTAAGTAAAAAGACATTATCAAAATACTAAATCATTCTACTCTGTTGAAACATGACCATATTTTCTTTCTCTCAATGTAGGTAAATAAAGATCTAGTATTAGGAACTGAGGAAGAGCAACAAAAATCTTTCTAAAAAATGAAAATGAATTTATTGAGTCAGCATTCCTGTTTTCATTAGTACACCTCAAGATGTATATCCTGAGCCCATCTTTCTCCCGAAAGTTGATTCTTGACTATTTCATCCATGTGTGTGCTGCACTTTCCTGACTCAGTACTCTGTTGCTTCCCACCTTCCAAGCACTCCACTCTGCCCTTTGCAACACCACTCCTATGTTCAACCTCTTCTCTGGTCCTTGACTGAATCTCAGCTCCCCTCTGACCATGTGGTTTCTTCCAAAGCTCTAATAAACAGTGAATCTTCATTCTGTGTACTACATACATTTCAGTGATCAGAAGGGGCATCAGTATCCTCCTCCCTTCCAACTGTTGCTCCACACCATTCTTCACACTCTTGTTCAAAATTCTGTCCCTCTGAGACTCATGCATTCAATCATTCCTTAACTCAATCAGAAAATACAGAACTCTTGTTGTATGCCAAGATATGGTTAAGCTCCAGGGATATTAAGGACACCATGTGACTTGATTACCTCCTTACCCACCTAGCTGCAGTCATCACACACTTTTAGTTCATTGTGCATCATTCAGAGAGGATTTTGACATCCATCACAGTCCTACTCTCCACCTCATATTTGCTTACAGGACAAGTGTTCTTGGTAAGTGAACTGGTAAAAGAAGTTAGGTGAAATGGCCTGAATTCCTTTCAATTGGACTTCTGGGTAAATAGACTAATTGTATTTTGTTAGAATGAACCTTTATATATACAGTGGCCTTATCAGAATTATTAAAGATCACTTACAGTAAGTAAATCTAAAATTAATTTATCTGTGAAGCACGGCTGTCTGGAGAATGTCGAGCAACTTGTATAACTATCAGCATCAGAAAATAATCAACATTATATATTTACTTCTCTTCTGGGTAATGTAATAACTCTCAAAAACCCACTTGGTGCCTTCATCTCTTACTCTGAATCAAAAAGCACATGGAAGAAAGGGCCAGGGTAACTATGCAGGTCACAGGCTGCCCTTATTTTTTTGCCACATGATTGCCTGTATTCTTGAAATATTTTACAAGAAGGACACTAGTCTTATAACTGATACGTATGAATCTAATTTGACAATTGAATCCTGGTTTTAGCTAATGCTTCCTCCCCCCATGATTCCACAACAACAACAACAATAACAAAGCCTTCCTTAAATTTATGAGTTACCACCTTGTTGCTAAATCCAGTGGGCATCTGCAGTCATCTTACTTGGCCTTCTCAGTTTTGCTCAACAATGAGGACCACACCCCTCTGTCTAAAACATACTCTTCGCTTGGCCTCTCTGCCACCAAATGTGAGAGGCTGAATTACTGCCTCTAGTACTTCACCCTAAATGCACAGGAGAAGGTCCCACAACAAACTTATCCAGCCCAAAATGCTAACCGTGCAAAGATAGAGAAACCCTGTTCTCTGCAATCGCATCCGAATTCTAGGCTCTGTGCCATTGGCACCAGATTTGAATCTCTAGCCTTCATGTGAGTTCCTGATGCATATGACACATATATCAAATTTGACTTCTTCTTCTCGAGTGCTTCAAAGGTCCTTCAAATTCAGAGTATCCTAACACAAACTTGTGAATTTTCTTCCAGATTTGATTCTCTCACTTGATATTATATCTTATCAAATTCTACTCTTCCAGAAACTCGGGAGCCATCCCAAGTCTTCTCTTTCTTCCAACCTGTGCAGTCCATCACCATGAGCTAATGATTTTTGAATTTCTGATCATGTCTTTGGTTCATTTGTGTCTTGTGATCTCCACTAATAGCATCTTCCCTCCTCTTCCAAGATTTCGTCTAATTCTCCCTTGGAATGCTATCATCCACTTTGCCAATTAACAATTAATTAATTCCTTTTCAAATTATTTACCATTTCCTTTATCAAACACAAATATAAACATAATACTCCCCTGCTTCAAAACAAAGAAAAAGAGCATTTAGTTCCTAAAGGCTAAAATCCTTAACATGAACTCTAGGTAAAATGCTCTTAAAATATATGGTCAAAACCAGGATACTTTTAAGAGGAGGACGTGTGTGTGCGTGTGTGTGTGCATGTGTGTGTGTGTATGTGTTTGGGGAAAGGAGGTACTAAAAATTATTCCAGGGAAAATACAAATAGGACTGTCCCAGGCAAGTTGGATACCTTGTCAATTAGACATTCACTGCTCTGGGCCCAACCTGGCTCTCAAAGTTCATCTCATATTGTCTTCTCTTCTCTTTTGTCTTACCAGACAAGTTGTACTTTGTGTCACACTGCCTTCTACCACAGTGGTTTACCTGCTTTTCACTCTGAATAGAAAGTCCCCACCTGCACTCCTTTATAACTGGTAAATCCCTCTCATTCTTCAGTTATAATATGAATTGTTCCCTCAGAAACATTTGTCCTGACTCTTCAAAAAATAAAAAATAAATAAATAAGCCTCCCTTTTATACACTCTCACGTCATCACGTATACTTTCTTCAAAGCACAAATACAGCCCTAACTGTGGATTTCATTTTGTTGTTTGGAATTTTTGTTTGTTTGTCTGTATTGTTCGTTAGGAAATGCTTGGACTCTTACTTTCATGAGGTAAATCCTACTGTATCTCACAGATACTTGGTGATGGACTAGTTGCATTAGTTCATTAATTAACTAGGCCAAGGTCATATAATAAGAAACTCAGGTCTTAATTTCAAGAGATGTGTATTTAAATACTACAATATATTGCTGCTTCTTACATTTACACAGATATAATAGACTTTTCAATAGAATATGTATTACCCTTTGAGCACATGTATCTGGGAGATAGTATTCTAGTAGGCCCTGACTTCTGTGCACATTTCAGGAATAACATAAAGGGGCGCCTGGGTGGCTCAGTCGGAGGAGTATCCAACTGTTGATCCACACTGAGCATGAATCCTGCTTAAGATTCTCTCTCTCTCCTTCCCTCCCTCTCCCCCTTTTCCCTGCTCGAGCACTCTCTCTTTCTCTCTAAAATAAAACAATCATGATAATAATAATAATAATAATAATAACAACATAAAGAAAAAGGTATGCCCCATTATATATTCTTAAGAAGAAACCTGTAGCCAGTAGGTAGTTTAGAGTATTTTCTAAGTTTTAAAGATTTCTAACTAATAGTAAAGAGAATAATCACCCCTTTACAAAACAAGAACATTTTCTAATGAAAATCACACCATGATAAAATCCAACAGAATTTTTAATTATCATCAAAATAGTGAAGAAACTTGCATGTAACCTACAAACACATAAGCTTTCATCTTAATGAAATCATTTGCAATTTGTTTTTAGAGTTTCTGATATTTCTGTGGGCTTTACATGCCAATTAACTAAAGTAGACCTTCTTCACTTAATATCTGTTCAGATACCACACACACATTTCTCTTCTGTAATACTACAATTATTTTGGCATTCACCATGGCTCTAATGGAGAAAGAGCTTCCACAGGGGAATTTCTCCTTTGTCTGTAATAATGAGAAGCAGATTGTTGATCAAGTAACATAATTAAAGCTTTCATTAGGACAGCCCGATACAGGTTTGTTTTTCTTCCAATACCTAAGAATTAGATTCAATTCAAAACCATACCACTTTCACAGTTCCTCACTGTACCTTCTCACCTTGTATCACTGTTGTTTGGAAATACTGAGTAGAGAAATTCACTGTTTGTAAAAATATGTGTGAATTTCCTGATTTTTTTAAACGTAGAAAATCTGTTCAATTTTATCTTCACTAAGAGTCCATTTTCAAGTAGAAGAGTGTGCTAGTCTGCAGTTATGTCTAAATAATTGTGCTCCAATCACTAAACATCGGTAGGTGGCCCATTTAGTATCAGCCGTACATTGTACAGCTGTCCAAAACTTTGAGTTAGTGACTAAAATGCAAAGGAAATACCAGTGAAAACACTGACAGAGAGTGCCAAAAGCCTTCTCATTCCGTACTGTCCACGCAACTAGCATTTATTTCTAGTAAGCATTTTCGTTCATCTTTCAAAATGCCAAAAGTATGCCTTTTAATTTAGAGTAATTTAATTTAATTTCTAACATTTGAACACAAATGGCTTTAAAAGTAAAAAGGAACAAAGTAATTACATTTAATTTCATGGTGTTAGATTTCTAAAGCCATCATATTCTCTTATGTAATTCAAGACTTCCATTAAGGAAGGAGGGAAGAAAAATAATCTGCAAAACTTTCACCCTTCTTTTAGGACAAAAACAAAAAGAATTTATGTTGCCATTTCATTGAATATTTACTAGGAAATAGGTCTGTGGTGATTTTACATGGCCTAGAGTGTAGAAACTGCACAAAACAGAAGTGGGTCCTAATTGTGCTAGAGAAGAATGCTTCATGATTTCTTCCCTAATAACAGTTCAAGTTGAAAAACAATTTCAGAAAAAGGAATGGTCTATTTTTGGATGATTCTTTACATCTCATGGAATATTGTACTAGATTCTGAACTTAAAAAGAAAAAGCCTAGAAGTAGACCACAAACCTTAAAAGAATATCTAATAACCTCTGTTCCTTGTATTCCATTCCCATAGGAAAGCCCAAGAACACTTGAAGAGTCAATATAGCTTTCAAAAGAAACTCATTTATTAGTAGTAATGAGGCAGGCCTCCTCCTCAGCCTGGAATACACTTTCCTTAAGGGCTCTCTATTTTACCCTTGGAAATATTACTGATCATTTTTATGAACTGAAATTCATAGTCCCCAGGAAGCCTTCTCCCATCATTCCAGTTGGAATTAATCACTACTCTGCAAGTTCCATAGTAATTTTATACCTTACATGTATTTTCATAAAATTATACATATATAATTTGTATACACACATCTGAGTAAAGAGTAAATATAACATTACCTTTTATTTTATGGATGTATTTGATCTTGAAGTAACTTTTTAGGTGGGTTCCTTGGAAACATGATAAAGATAGAATGTCAGATTTGTCACCAGTTAATATTGGTTATGGCAGAAATGTCTCCCTATTGATATAATATTTTATTACTTATAAGGTTTTAAATAAACTATAAATACTTAATGGGAAGTCATGGCTTTGGACTTCCTTGAGTGAGGTGATTCAACTGAACATATCCTTTGCACAGTGGCATACCTAGCATTTTTGACAACCACAGTGTATTATATTTCAAATATTTCCCTCTTTGAAGTGACAGTTCTTTTCACTAATAATCATGGGACAATAAGCAATAATATTTATATTTGCTTCTTAGTTTAAAAAGAATAAATATACATTTAAATTTAAAATACACTAGTCAAAATAAGTAAAATATTTTATTTATGAACGAAAACATGCACTCGCCAAACAAAAATGTTATCCTTTTTCAGTTCCTACTCCGTTTGAATCTTCGAAATTCTGAACACAGACAAAAAGTCCAAGTTACCATGTCAAATAACATAACTGAAGTAACTCAAGTTCTGTTTCTTCATCCTTATAATCTTTGTGCTATCATGGTTTATTTTCAATCTATTGTTTAAATACAGGAAAACTTATTATCACAGATTTTGGAACTTCAGCTGCACCAAAAAGCAAGCTTGAATGGTTTCAAATCATTGTGAACTTACTCTTGAAATAAATACACAGAGTTACGTCCATATGTGTCAGAAGATGATGTATAATTAGGAGTCTCTCAAATTCATTTCCATATAGAAGATGAAGTTTACTAAGGTGTAAGTAGTAAAAATGTGTTAAGTTGAAGCTGATCTATATTCTTTAAAAAATTTTTAAGTTTATTTATTTTGAAAGAGAGAGCAAATGGGGTAGAGGCAGAGAGAGAGATGGGAGAGAGAGAATCCCAAGCAGGCTCTGCACTGTCAGCACAGAACCCAATGTGGGGCTTGAACTCACGAACTGTGAGATCATGACCTGAGCTGAAATCAAGAGTCAGATCTTTAATTTACTGAGCCACCCAGGTGCCCTGAAGTTGATCTATATTCCTAACAAACTTCCACTTCTACCCAAGATGATATAGCAGGTACTGGATTTACTTTCCTATCTAAAACAATTTTTTAAAATATACCAGAAAAAAAATATATGCCGAAAGTTTCCAGACATAGGACATTAAGCAAAGAAGGATACTGGTATCCAGAGATGAGAAGTTAAAAATATTTGTTCTAAAACTGCCCTCGCTTGCCAGCTGGAAAGAAAGTTTCTAGAAACTTTCCAGAAAGCATAGAGCAAAAACTAAAACCACTTTTAAGGAAGTATAATTGATATGCTAAAAGAAGAGACAAAATGAAATCCCATAAAGCGCTCAAATAAATCTAAAGCAAAAGATAAGAACTAATTAAAATTAAGTAAAAAAAAATGAAGTCAAAACCACTAGAGAAAATTGCCTCTAGGCAGCCCAACCAAGAAATAGAGAAGATGCCAAGAAGATACCAAGAATAAAGGGAGATTTACATATAAAAAATTAAAAAATAGTCATCACCATTGATTCCATGAATATTAAAAGATAAGGAAGTACTACTATGAACAATTCTATGCCCACAAATTTGATAACTTGGATGAATTGTGGCAATTTCTTGAAAGATACACACTACCAAAACACAGGGAGAAATAAGTTATCTGAATAGCTTGCATCAAAGAAACTAAATAAAAAATTAAAAGCTTCTCAAAAGACAGAAAAGCTACCTGTATTGAAAAACACTATTCTTATTCTCAGATAACATGATATTGTATGTAGAAAACCCTAAGGAAACCAATAAGAAGCAAGGTTGCAGGACATAACATCAATATACAAAAACTGATCATTTCTCTGCACTAGCCATGAATAATCCAAAAATGAAATTTAAAAATACAAATTCTATTTATAATAGCATCAAAAAATAAATGTGAGGGAATAAATTTAACATAAGATATATGACCTGTGCACCAAAATTATTAAACATCTTTGAAAAAATCTAGGGTAATTGGGAAGTGATTAGATCACGAGGGTGAAGCCATCATGAATGGAATTTATACCTTACAAAAAAGAACCCAGAAAGCTCTCTTGCTCCTTCTGTCTCTATCTCATACCACCACTAACACCGGACATTACAAACCAGGAAAACTGGATATTTTCTTTTTTTTTTCAGACTGAAAAATAATAGAAAACCTGAATCACTTCAAAATCATTAATTAAATCTATAGTTTATAAAAAGTATCCATAAAATATTCTTGCTCAGGTTTTACAGATGAGTTCTACCAAAAATCAAGGAACAGGTGAGTGTAATCTTACATAAACTCTTTGTTATTAAAGAATTTTGAATTTTTTCATTTTTCAACTCATTTAATAAATCTAGTATAACTTTGATATTCAAACCAGGCAAAGGTAGAAAAGCGTGTTGCTTTGTGGGCAAACTACAGACGCAGGATGAACCCCTACTCAAAATTGTTTCAAATATGAATATAGATGATACCCCACATACACCAACAATGTATGAAAAGATTTATTATTCACCTATGAAGCTTTTGAGGGAGGGCAAGACGGGCTTCCCCAGCTGGTCCAAAAGTGGCTTGAAGAAGCTAGGAAAAGAGACCAGCTTGGGGTTGATGTGGTTCCAGAGGGAGAGTTCTAATGCAGAGGCAAAGGCTTTGTGGTTTGAATCTCCTACCTGGTCCAAAGGAAGGCGCACTCAGGCTTTCATATCAGATTGCCCATATGTAGAGCAGAAAGGGAGGAAGAAAAGGTGAGACTTAAATGCTATCACAAGTCAAACAACAAACAGCGAAAGATGGGTTCAAATTTCTATTATAATTCACTCCCGATTGATATCTGAAACTTGGCATCATTAGTCTTTGCTGCTCAACCAAACTTTAGTGAGAGGTCATGCTATTTCTGCAGGTGATTTCAAAGCATACATATTAAAAAACCTAAGCTAAAATTTAACAACAATGCTTATAAAAAGACAATTTATCATGACCAAATGGGTTTATTCCAGGAACTGAATTCAAAATTGGTCTGACAAAAATTAATATAATTTATTGTTTTAGCCAATAAAAGAAGAAAAACAAATAATTATTCAAAGAGCTACTAAAAAAGCCTTTGATAAAATTCAACATCCATTCAAGCTATAATCTCCTACTGATTTATAAGTAGAGGGAATTTTCTTAGTATGTTAAACAATATGTAGAAAAAACCCTTAAAAATACCTACTGAATGGAAAATTATTCAAAGCATTTGCCTTAAAATCAGACACAAAATAAAACAAGAGTACACATTATTACCACCTCTATTAAATATTGTGCTAGTTTTTATCTCACATAAAAGACAGAAGAATTGAAAAGAAAAACTGATGGTATCCACAGATAAGATTCTTGTGTATTAGAAAAAAAGAGAAGGTGCTTGGCTGGCTCACTTGGAAAAGCATATGCCTCTTGATTTCAGGGTCATGAGTTCAAGCCCCATGTTGAATGTAGAGATTACTAAAACAATAAATAAACTTTAAAAAGAAAGGCCAGAAAGTAGTACAGAATAATAGTAGTTTTAAAAAAATAAAAATTAAAAAAAATTAAAAAATACCTTACAGAAATATTACGAAGATTAATAATGAGCTCAGCGAGGTAAATATAAAATCAGTTTTATTACCAGACATCAGTAATAAGAAGAATATGATAATAAACATAGTCATTTATAGTAACTCAAAAAACATAAGTAACCAAAGAATAAATCTAACAAATGTACAGGATTTTTAAAAAGAAAATTATAAAATTGATTAAAAGACATTAATAGAAGACCTAACTAATTGAAGAGACATATCATGTGTGAATTAACAGAAGACAACATTATAAAGTTGTCGATTCTCCCCAGCTGTATTTTGAGGTCTAAATTAATTCCTGTCAAATCCCAATAGAATTTTTAATGGAATTTGACAAGCTCATTCTAAATTTTATTTGTAAGTGCAAGCACAGAATAATCATGAAACCAGTGAAGAAGGGGAAAGGGGGCCAACACACCTGCTCCACATCAAGGCTCATTCAAAGCTATAATAGTTAAGACAGTGTGGTATTAGAATGAAGAAAGATCTGACAGGTCATTGAGAAAAACAGCCACAAAACCCAAAACTGACTCATGTTGTTTGAAACTTGATATATAATACATACAGCCTTGCCTTTCAGTTAGGCAATGAAGAGGGCTAGAACAACTGATTATCCATATGGGGCATAAAAAGAAATTAATCCATACCTCACACTATACAAAATCAATTCCACATAAATTACAAATAAAACTTAAAAATTTTATAACTAAGTATGAGAGATATCCTTACAATCTTGGAGAGTCCAGTGTTTATTAAACAAAAGCTAACCTTAAATACCTTTACACCACATACCCATTAGTCACTGGAGGTAGACCACAGGTAGGATTATTTTGAGATTTTAATACCCTCAGTATGGCCTCACTATTTGACATTTCTGCAGCATAATCTAGGACTGGACCTGTGCCATTCATCGGTTGCTTATATCTGCTTCTTCCTCTTTTAGACCTACCCTAGAATTGCCACATTGCCATATGGGTCCATTTGGGTCTTGGTGGGAGTCAAAATTTGGAACCTGACTGGTGGAAATGTTGATTTTGAATTTTGGCAGTCTTTAATATCAATTTCAGTAACTGATGTTACTTGTTACTTCTGGTCATCCTCAACAAGCCTCCACCTCCTCCCCACCCCCCACCCCCCACCCCCAGAGAGCAGCCCTCTGCAGTCAGGGTTTACCTTGCCTCTTCCTTTCTTCTTTCATTCTCTGAAGGTTGGGAAGTAAAATTAGACCATTTGCTAAATGTAGTGGTAACTAAACAAAGATTTATTTTTCTTGGGATGAATTTAATTCTCTGGGAGGCTTTTAAAATAAGATCTATTCTTATCTAGGAGGTGGCATCCTATAAATCTGTATTTATGGATGGCAATTTAATGCTAACTAGGTATATTAAATTATAAACCATAAGTTTAGGTCCTAGATGAATTTAGATTTTTAATACTTTCAAACATATGGATTCAGTAACATAAAAATTCAGGAATCAGGCCTGGGAACAGGGTGAGGAATAACCGACTCTCTCAAGAGTTTCACAATAACCCTGTGACAAATCCAAAAATAAAAAAAAAACAACTAGATTGTCTTACTTTCAAGCCACAGAGCCCAAAACGCCAGTGCCAATTTCAAAATCCCTAGGTGTCAATACTATAAAGTCTCAATTCGTTTGTTGTTTGCATTTGCATAAAGATCTCATGCCTGGATCCATGCGATGTTTCCTAGAAAAATGGCAAGGACTGAAGAAAGAAAAGAAAAAGATGAAAAGGTACCATTCTACCTTCACTGGAAACCATTTTTGTGATTAAAAAACAAATTAATAGCTTATCCTTCAGTCCAAAGCATCTAAAAGCAGATAAATTCTTCAATTAGTAAAATCAATCAACGGGATGACTTTTGGTCACTGTTGAGCAGACTTGCTCTCATCCAGGGACAGGGATGGGAAATGTGTTGCAACCCATTAACAACTCAGGGAGCCAACTCATTGCTCACAAAGAGGATTAATTTAGTAAAACAAAGAAGTGGGAGATATTTGTTCTGCCTGCTCCACAATACACCATCTCAATTGTTCTCCTCTAGAGAAAAAATGATAAATGCTTAGAGTTCTGAATCAACTGTTCTCTTACCCATTGTTAAATGCATTAATCTCATTTGAATACACTGGCATTGTTTAACCTGGTACAAAGAAATTACACACTGCTAGTTTTCTTACTGCTGGATTTTAAAGGTCTGAGTAGCACTTGCTTTCTAATCTGGTTAAATATAAAAACAAGACACTATTGTTTTAAGAGAATTGTTTTTATATCAATTTTAGTCCCTTACACTGACATTTGTTGAGACAAAAATTGCTCATGGTGTTTACATTTCACCATCCTGACCATTTTTTCATCTCCTTTCCTAAACTACTAACCTGTTCTGAGATCCTTCCATGACTAAAGCCAGACATCAGAGATTATTACATTGTGTCTACACAGCAGTTCACAGTCGTATGTCATCTGAAGCATCCATCCTTTTTCCTGGTGGGGCAAGGTGAACTTCTAGGTGAATGTTTCTGTATCTTCCATGTTGCCTAGGGCAATTTTATATATTCAGCAGACACTCAATGTTTGTATTTAAGAAAAGAAAATGTTTATTTCTCCCTGTTTCATTACAAATTAGTAAATTTAAAAAAATGAATCTGAAGACCAAATTACTTAAAAATTATTCTTCCTTGGGGCACCTGGGTGGTTCAGTTCGTTAAGGGTCTGACTCTTGATTTTGGCTCAGGTCATGATCTCACGGGTCATGAGATGGAGCCTTGCATTGAGCTCTGCACTGACAGTGGGGGAGCCTACTTGGGATTCTCTCTTTCTCCCACTCTCTCTCTCAAAATAAATAAACATTAAAAAAATTATTCTTCCTATATGACTTCATGTTTTCCTCACAAAAGTGACAAGGACTGAACACTTGTTTTCATTTTTGATGTTTTGGACACAAGCCAAAGAAGCCTGGTAGTTAAATAGCCTTAAACTTAGGGCACATAGTTTCATAGTTTAGGTGCTCCCAGGAAAAGACCCTAAGACAAGTATTTGAGTGCAAATAGTTCATTTAGGAGGTGATATGAGAAAAAGCCAGTAGGGAAGTGGGAAAGGAAGGGAGCCAACAGAGTGCCCATTATTGAATAGGTTATCAATGTACTTAACTGGAACTTAACCATGCTGGGCAACTCTAAGAGCCAATGTGCAACATGTGCAGTAGACTTATCCTACCTACAGAGTGAGGGAGCAGGGGTATTCACACAACAGCTCCCACTGGTCTTGTGTGAGAGCTGCTGGGGCAGGAGGAGGTGTTGATTACTCACACTTCCATCTTGCCTTAGACATGGAGGAAGCAGGATCCTGTGGCAGAGAAAGCCCTCAGGCCCTAATTTTTTTTTAAAAGCAAGTGCTGGTCTTTAGAAGTTGGTCCTAAATACAGATAAGGGATATCAATGGGCATCAAGGGTCTGCTAAATACAGAAGGCCAGTCTACATAATTTGGACTCTAAAAATAGCCTGGCCATCTCTACTGCTTCCTTCCCTGTATCTATAGTGCTGTATTGCTGTGGAAAGACCTGAACTTAATATTTCACTGAGGAAACCATAATGCAAAATGAAGGTATAAAAGGTATCATAGAGAGCATAAAATAGGATGAAATGATTTTGCCAAATATAATAGAACCCTAATGAAAAAAATCCCAGGAGGCAGAATAAAAATAAATATTTTGAGCAAATTCATTAAGTGCTCTAAGATAAAATACAAGAGATACTTTTTTTCCCCTATAAATCAAATCAAAGCTAAGTTTCAGGCCCTACTCAAAAGTTAATGTGAAGTTCAAAGTTACTCACTTTTCCAAGCTTACTCTCTCATTCATAGGTTTTACCAAGACCTCAGGGCTCGTGCAATGTAACAAAAATGTAGGAGATACTTGATTATAATCCCATTTTGTCTTAACAGAAAACTGATCTTTGTCCAAGCAATTTTGGTCCCTTTGAAGGCACCTGCCTGGAATCATCTATTCCTTCTTTCCCAAACTTTGCCACAGACACCTTTTCTAGAAGTCTCAAATCCTAGGCAAAGTTGTTAGTCCACAGCCATTCATCAAGTCACCCTTGTTTAAAGATCTAGGGTACTTAGTTCTAAAGTTTGCGGCTCCCAACCACTCTTGGCGCGCCCCATTCTCTCAGTCACTGGAATTTCTCTTGCTCTGCAGTCAGACCAGTCCCTATTCCCCTGAAAGCACTCAACTTACCCCCAACTTTTTCAAACGATCCAATCTCTGTTGGTTCAGACCAAACGTTCTCAAACCTCAAGAAGTGTGTTAAAACACAGATTCTCCAATTGTTTTAGAAGCAGGTGTTCTACAGAACATACTTTGCAAGAATAGTCTGTAAAAATGCTGTATAGGTTGTCTCCAAAGTCTGGCAATTTCTTTTTTTTCCCCTGGAAACACTAAAAACTGCTAGCTACCCTTGTACCAAGTAAGCCCAGAAATCAAGAAGTCTACATGCGGGCTGACTTTTCTGTGAGGAAGAGAGAGTAACAGTTCTTTAGAAGACAAGGTGCCCATTCATTTCTCAAGAGCTCATTGTATACATTTTTATTTTTATACATTTATTGTCATTTTACCAACTAATTGGAAGAGGAGGTGGGAAAAGCTTGTAAGAATAGTTTTGCTCAGTTCATTTTCTTTTCACAGTTAATATCAATTTAACTTACATAACTTTTATGAGTTTGCGAAATTTAAGGAAGACATCTGCTTTCACAGAACCTGAGATGTAAACATTTGATATTCAGGCAACATTTAATTACTAAGGCAAATGTGGGAGAATATTAGTGAGGATAATAAAAACAAATAGTCAGTAATGCAGAATTCATTATATTTTATTTGAAATGTGTTCCATGCATGTTCTGTAGCAGATTTATTTTCCTAAACCTGTTAAATTTCAGCAAGTATTAAACCTGATTTACATTCCACAAGCATGCCTCCCCTGGATGATTATGGAAATTGTGCCTGGAGGATACTGAGGAGTGGAGACTGTGAGCAAATAGTGACACTTCTGCCCATGAATAACCCAGCAGTGGTTGGTTACACAGCTGGCACTGAGAGAACTGTGTTTAAAGGAATGAATGGACACAAGAAGAAATCACAAAGGGGTTCATCATACCCTTCCCCACAGATCAGCTAGGAAAGCATTTTTCAAACTTTAACCACCTCAGAACCACTTGGAGGACTTGTTAAAATAGATTCCTGGGCCCCCTCTCCTGGAGTCTCTGATTCAGCAGGTCTGGGTGGAGCCCAGGAGTTGGCCTTTGTAACAAGGTCCCAGTTGCTGCTGTTGCTGCTGTCCCAGCAAACCACTCTATGTTCACATAGTGAACAACCACTACTCTAGGTCTAGTTTTATATCACAAGTCTGACTTCCCAGACACCTAGATACCTAGCTGGCTGGCTAGATAGATAGATAGATAGAGATAGAAGATAGAGAGAGAGAAATATTCCTCTTCTTCTTTTCTACAACTAAAGCATGAGAAAGCAGCTGAGAAACTGCCCAGCCCAGCACATGGCTCATGGGACCATCCTCAGGTTTGGACTGGAGTAAGCTGGACAGGCTAGTGCCAGATCTGGGTTTCCTGGGATCTGAGCTCCATTGGGAAATCCTACTAGCTGTCTCCTTGACAGTTTCACTTGTATGCTCAAAGGTACCAATGTCAACAAATGACATTCACTGACATGCACAAGCCAAATGATATGATGGTTGTCCTTGACACCTCCTTCTCCCTTGTAACTCCTCCAACTTCATCTTGGCCCTTGAGGGAAAAGGAGCCTCAATGATTGAATGGTAGAGCACACCATCAATCTAAGTAGACTATAACTTGAGTGAGAACAAAGACTTATTTTCGTTAAGACCAAGGTGAGAGTTTTGTTTTGTTTTGTTTTGTTTTTTAACTCACTAACATGAATATTCCCACTTGCCCAACCTATAACCTAAGGGAGGTTACAAATTTACTGGCCCACTCTCTCAATCATGGCTTACTCTGCAAATGAAAATATAGGGTAATTATGAATTACACCAGATTCTATCCTCTCCCTCTAATATATATGTGTGTGGGTATGTATATATTCTCCACGTTTACCTAGTTATTTCCAATTATCAAAGTAATATATGTTCATTGAAAAAAACTGAAAATACAGAATGGTCAAAGTCAGGAGGAGGACTGGGAGAGAAAAGGCAGGATGAGACCAAGAAAAGAGAGTGCAGGGGGAGATTCCTCAGGGCTCTTGGGAAGTGAGTAGCAAAAATGCCATCATGTCTTCCTGACATGCATTGACTCATACATGAAGTCATGTTGATTTACTAGCACATACTATGAGCCAAGCACTGGTCGAGGTGTTGGAAAGAGGTCAATTAAAAAGTATATATAAATATAGAAATATATACATATATAAATATATATGTGTGTGTATATGTGTGTGTGTGTATATATGTATGTATGTATGTATATATAAGTTTACATACTTACAGAGCATACACTTGAAGTTAGCTGGTTAAGACCTCAGAACTGCATGGGGATGCTTTTATAAGATCATAGCCCTTACAAAGATTCTCATCCCTGAGCTTAGCTGGAGTTCTGACTTCAGAAAAACTAAGTAGGCTTGGATAATATGGGGATCACTGGTGAATCAGATAAATTTAAACTGAGAGAGCAATTCTGTAATCACTGCATAATCTTGCAGTATCCCTGTGCCTAATATATAAAATTAAAATAAAATTACTCCCACACTAAAACCTGCACATGGATGTTTACAGCTTTATTCATAATTGGCCAAACTTGGAAGCAACTAAAATGTCCTTCAGTGGGTGCATGAATAAACTGCGGTGTATCCAGGCAATGAAATATTATTCAGCACTTAAAAAGAAAAAGAGTTATCAAGCCATGA
The DNA here is from genome assembly GCF_016509475.1 of Prionailurus bengalensis. NCBI lineage: Eukaryota > Metazoa > Chordata > Mammalia > Carnivora > Felidae > Prionailurus > Prionailurus bengalensis. The sequence goes on from NC_057350.1 coordinate 140,242,095, forward strand.
AAAGACATGAAGGAAACTTACATCACATTACTAAGAGAAAGAAGCTAATCTGAAAGGGCTACATACTATATGATCCCAACTCTATGATATTCTAAAAAAGACAACACTATGGAAACAGTAAAAGATCAGTGGTTCCTGGGTGGCAGAGCAAGATGAATTGGCAGAGCACTGAGGATTTTTATGGCAGTAAAAATATTCCGTGGGAGATCATAATATATAATGATGGATACATGTCACTATATATTTGTTCAAACCTTTAGAATGTAGAACAAGAGTGAACCTAATGTAAACCTTGAACTTTGACTACGGTGAGTCACTGCAGATTCCAGAATTGTAACAAATGTACCACTCTGGTGGGGGATATGGATAATGGAGGAAGCTGTGCATGTGTGGGGGCAGGGAGTATATGGAAAATCTCTGTACCTTCCTCTCGATTTTGATATGAACCTAAAACTGCTCTAAAAATATAGTCTTAATAAAAAAAGAATACAGGAAGGTGCAGAACACTGTACACATCATGCTCATATTGTATAATTAAACAAAGCAACTAAAATAAAATAATAAAATAAAAAGACATTGAATTCCCCCCCATCCAGGCAACAAAGCTTCTTGCAGTCAGGTTTAATTAGAAAAACTGAGTAATATAACATTTCTACACAGCTAAATTTGTAGAGTAAGAATCATGCTAAGTAAAAAGAGAAAGATGTAACAGACTTACATCTCCTTTTTTATGGATTCAGTCCTTACTACCAAACCCTTTGTTCAACTTTCCTCGCTTATGACTGCTTTGGAGTTATTCTATTACTCTCTCCCTCTCTCTCTCTTTCTCTCTCTCTTTCTCTCTCCCTCTCTCTCTCTCTCTCTCTGTGTGTGTGTGTGTGTGTGTGTGTGTGTGTGGTATGTTTTAAGAAAACCAAGGGAGCTATATTATCTGAATGCATGTTTGCATTTTCATGCATTTCAAACGTTTTCATGTTTGAAAATGTCTGCCTATTTCCTTTACATAAGAATATCAGCTTGGCTGAGTATGATATTCCTGGGTTAGTCTTTTCCTCATCACTCTGTAATCTGACAGTTACATTGTGGCCACTGCTCAAAAGCAATTCTCTGAAAATAGTGCATACCTTTGGGAGTAGCAAGGAGATGGGGAATGTACACAATATTACTATGTCTCATTCTAAATTCACACTTAAGGGAAACAAAATCTTTTTAAATGATAATTGGATGGAAGGACTAAATCCCTGATATCTGTGAGAGAAAGAACAAAAGGAAAAGGGAGTATTTGGACTTGACACAGGAAATACTCACTAGTGGGTTGTGCTATAACATATGCTTTTCATAACTGCATTTGAGAATTTGTCTCTGTGTAACAATTAACAGAAAGAACAGTTTTTAGCATTTATTAAAAGGAAACTTATGGGGTGCTTGAGTGGCTCAGTCACGTAAGTGTCTGACTCTTGATTTTGGTTCAGGTTATGGTCTCACAGTTTGTGGGTTCAAGTCCCACACGGGGCCCTGCTGTAACAGTGTGGAGCCCTGATGGGATTCTCTCTCCCTCTCTCTCTGCACCCCCCCATGTGTGTGTACACATACCCTCTTTCAAAATAAATAAATAAATTTAAAGAAAAAGAAAAGTTACGTACCCTTGTTCAAGACTCATTTTTCTTGCAGAACTATGGACTAAAGTCAACAGAGTATTCTGTATTCTGGGACTTTACACATAGGAAAATTATAATACTTTCAGAGTTGGGCATTAATGAATATCTGGTGATTGGATAAGCCTCAGGTGTGTATAGTATTCAAGAGTTATCCATTTTATTAGCTGTTCATGGACTGAGAAATCCCCAAATCTAGGTCTGGACACCTTAGCATTGTGTCTAAAGATCTAATTGACAATAAGGCTCCTAGGGCCATATATTTAACAATCACATTCATCTGGAGGTAATGCCTTTCAAAGTCTGTGCTCATTTGGAAGATTACTAAGCATCAGTGACATCCTGGGGATGATAGATTTTTTAAAGTCTTTAAGAATCATCTAGACGAGGGGCACCTGGGTGGCTCAGTCAGTTGAGCGACCGACTTCGGTTCAGGTCATCACCTCGCAGTTCGTGAATTCGAGCCCTGGTCAGGCTCTGTGCTGACAGCTCAGAACCTGGAGCCTCCTTCCGATTCTGTGTCTCCCTCTCTCATTGCCCCCCCCCTCTCTCCTTCAAAAATAAATAAACATTAAAAAAATTTTTTTTAATTAAAAAAAAGAATCATATAGATGAGGTATGTATTTCATTGTGGAGCAACATGTAAAAGAAGTTCTATCTTAATTAAATTTTTTAATGTTTATTTATTTTTGACAGAGAGAGAGACAGAGCACGAGCGGGGAAGGGGCAGAGAGAGAGAGGAAGACACAGAATCCGGAGCAGGCTCCAGCCTCCAAGCTGTCAGCACGGAGCCCAACGCGGGGCTCGAACTCAAGAACCATGAGATCATGACCTGAGCTGAGCGGAAGTTGAACGCTTAACCGCCTGAGACACCCAGGCACCCCAGTTTTGTCTTAATTAATTTTAAATTGCGGTTAACTTTTGAACTACTGTGTTATAATATAGTAATTCTGTACTGACTGCTGAAAGCCATATTCTACGGATCTAAGTGATGGAGGAAAATGTGTAGACTGAAAGATCTGGATCTTTATGTTATTCCTGCAAATAAATAACTTGTATTGTATTCATTTTAAAAGGCAAGAGAGGCCTACCACTTGCCTTTGTTATTTTTTTTCTTGATGCCTACTGCCTCTTTATGAAATGTTTGATGGATTGATACAGTGATTCATATCCAGCTTTGATTTTTTTTCACCAATTCCATTTAGGGTTGATCTGCCAGGCTTGGGAAAATACTTTTTTGAAAATCCATAGAGAATGTTCAACTTTTCCCCCGGCTAACAATTCTTTATGTTTATTAATCACTGTCTGAAAAAGAACACATATTGTTAGCAGTGGGTATTGCACAGTGATCTCGACTTTGGCTTTTTAAATATGCTGCCGAAGGTCCCAGGGGACAAAAGAGACGATAATAAACAGGTAGCAGGCATTTCAGCAGTTATTGGATTGAACTGCTTTTTTCAAAAGAGACCATGAAGTTCATTGTCATTGCTGCAAACACTGAAGGCTGCATAATCTGACGTCAGCACCAGCTGTGCTGTTACCCAGTGCATTCATCGGATGTGTCTAGGCAGGAAAACGTGTCTTGTGCTTCCTGGATGGAAACACTGCTGGGTTTTGTTTGCTACATCTATAAATAGTTGCTATTTTTCTGTTGAATACATTAGCGGTACTCAGTCAATATAAACTTAACATTTATGGGAGGGCAAACATCCTAGTTTCAAGTAAGCACAACTTAGGCACAGAGTTTGTACACAGTTTGAGTATGAATGTGGGAAACTGACTGAAGGACACTGTGAGTCTTTTTTTTAAGTGATAGAAATTTCTTGCTAGCACCTCATGACACTCTGCAGAAGCTGTGACCCACAGCACCCCAACATACTCTACAAACATTTCTAAAAGTTGGAGAGAGAGCCTCACATCCATGGTCTGCCCAAGGAACATTGATATTGGAATCCCCAACTTCGCTCCCCACACAGACAATGCATCCATCAGGGGAACAAAATTGACTCCAGTAGAAAGAAATTCAACAAGTGTACTTACAAAATTTGGGGAGAGCGATAAGAGCAGAGGATAGGAAGCCCTCCACACTGCAAGAATTTCAAACAGAAAGCTTAAAAGGGCAGTAATAATGCTAATTTCCAACTTCCAAGGCCCAGAACATTATTTGCATCTACTTTATTTATTTGACAAAAGTTACCATTTAAAAGGCTTCTGCTCTGTAGACCATCACTGCTTTCTGAGGAATTCTTCCCAATGATTCTTTGGAGGTAATCTCTTTCTTGCTACTGAATATCCATCACCTGTAACCGTCCCATTGTAATGCAGTTGTTTGTGTTTATGTCACTTTCCCCTATTCATATTCTTGAGGACAGGATCTACAGCCTCACATACCTGTTGGAAAATACTATTGCTAATAGAAATAATAGCTACTACTTAGTAAACCCCCATCACTTACTTATCAAGGATTTACTCAGTTTCATTGAATTCTATGAAAACCCTATGAAAAAAAATTAATGCCATTTACAACTAGGAAACAGACCCTCACAGTCAGACTCGGTAATGTAGTAGAGCTAAGATTTAACTCTGGTTCCTCAAGCCCCAAACCCAGGCTGTTCCCATGGTGCTTCACCACTGTGATGTCAGAGAATTAGAGAGCCAAAGGGTGACCCACATGTTATCATGAATATCTCTGGAAATGGGGATCATCTCTCAAACAGCCCATATGATTATGGGAAACTTTATTTTTTAGAAAGTAGTTCCTTACAATGAACTTTACAGGGTATGATATTCTCCATTTGGGTGAGCTTCAATATGACCATAGAATACAGAAACTCTGAAGGAGTAAAACTGTCCTTAGCTAAGGTTTTTGGAGAGCCCAGCCTGTCCACTGCACTATTTTCAGGGGGCAGCACTTACATGGATCACCATGTGAATGGTACCCCTGGAGTTGTGCAGGGTGATGGCTCTGACTTATGCCAGAAATGAGAACTTCCTAGGTGCTTCACAAACATTGACTGCTGACGATGATGTGTTAGTACCAAAGAGGAAAAGAGAAACTTGAAAAAAGTTCATTTAATAGTCTGTGAGTCTACCGTGTGAAATGAAGACAGTAAGTGTATCTACTTTGAGGGTGATCGTGGGGATTAAGTGAGTTAATAATACATGTAAACACCTAGAAAAATGCCTGTCACACAATAAGCACCCAGTAAGTACTAGTTAATTCATTAATAACATTTATGTGATTGGGGCATCTGGGTGGATCAGTCGGTTGATCAGCCAACGCTTGATTTCAGCTCAGGTCATGACCTCGCTGTTCGTGAGTTCCAGTCCCGCATCAGGCTCTGCACTCACAGTGCAGAGCCTGCATCACATCCTCTGTCTCCCACTCTCTGTCTCTCCCTGACTTGTGATTGCTTTCTCTCAAAAATAAATAAATATTTTAAAAAATTTAAATAATATTTATATGATTATTTGTAGAAGATACAATGGAAACTAAAACATCATCTCTACCTTCCAACAATTTTACACTTCAGTATTTTCCCTTAACATTGCTGCCTCTGTAAGGAATGAATCTCCCTCACTCTCCCCTTCTGAAAGGCCAGAGAAACTCGAGTTCTTCATCCAGAGGTGAGTATACGATGTCCTATTCTATGCCACCATATTTCAAAGAATAAGGAGGAAAGATACAGTTTTCTGACCGGACTACTGTGATGATTAGGTATAAGGCCAGACTTAACACTTGTCTCACGGTCATTTCTTCTAAAGCTGCATCATCCCATATCATGGCAACCAGACACACATGGCTATTTCAATGCAGATTTTCATTAATTAAATATAAAAATCAGCTCCTCAATTATACTAGCCACATTTCAAGGGCTGAAGACCCACATACAGCAAGAGACCACCTTATGGAACAGTGTAGACATACAACGTCATCATTGTCATAGGGAGTCCTACTGCACAACACTTCCCTAAAGTGATAGCAGATCTATCAAAAGTTTGATGTGCCTATGGGATGCAGTTGTGAAGCTAGATCTCCAAGGCAGCAGCTCAGTATTGCAAGCGACTAAAAATAAGCGTTGAGCTCTCTGGGTTTAGGCAGCTTTGGTGATTATATCAATAAAGATGAATGCCCATAAATATTTCTCAAGAGCTAATGATTTCTTCACTGCCTCTCCCAAATAGAGAAGCTCACGCTGTTGTCCTTGCAGAGGCTGCCACATCACCCAGAAGATATGCAGTGATAGGACGGACAGAAAGCAAAACCCTAGTAATGCACTAATTGTATTAGCCATGGAATCTGGGGCAAGGAGGCATCAAAAAAGTAGTGATACTGATTTGAACTTTGGGACCAAGGATACCAACTCTGGGTTCCAAGACTCTGTGTGACATAGACAAGTTATTTACTCTCACAAAGCTCCAGTTTTCGTGGTAGTAAAAAGGGAGTGTGATCAGTTGTTGGGAGGATAGAAATAAGCCGGTGTGTGTAAAGCGCTTCTCACAGCGCCTGGCACATGACAGGCTCTCCAAAAATGTCTGTGTGGAAAGCCAGCAGACACAGAGATGGTCACCTGAAACTGTGAGCAAACCATTTTGTTAGCCGGTTCCTTGGTTGTTATCTGACATCCACTTCCCTCAGCTTTTATAAAGTTGGTTTTTGGTGTTTTTTTTTTTTTTTTTTTTTTTGAGAGAGAGACAGAGACAGTGCAAGTGGAAGAGGGGGCAGCGAGAGGGAGAGAGAATCCCAAGTAGGCTCTGCACTGTCAGCACAGAGCCTGATGTGGGGCTCACACTCACGAATTGTGAGATCATGGCCTGAACCAAAACCAAGAGTCAGATGCTTAACCGACTGAGACACCCAGGTGCCCCAAGTCCCTCAGCGTTGTTGCAAGGATTATACAAGGTTATATATACGACAGTACTGCATAAATTTTCAAACAACGTAAAAATGTTTTTACTTGCCTGATCTCTTTAATGAGGCTGATTATTTTCACAGTTATCTCACATGGATTATTTTTTTTTTAATTTTTTTTTCAACGTTTATTTATTTTTGGGACAGAGAGAGACAGAGCATGAACGGGGGAGGGGCAGAGAGAGAGGGAGACACAGAATCAGAAACAGGCTCCAGGCTCTGAGCCATCAGCCCAGAGCCCGACGCGGGGCTCGAACTCACGGACCGCAAGATCGTGACCTGGCTGAAGTCGGACGCTTAAACGACTGTGCCACCCAGGCACCCCTCTCACATGGATTATTGATATAAAAGTAGATAGTTTATGTGAGAGATTTGTGGGAAAAAAATAAAAAAGAAGTATTCTTATGCATGGTTTTGCTATTTCCCAAGTTCTATTTCTCATGGGGAAACTTCAGATTAATACAAGCACTCAACCTGCCCCTTGACAAGAACGAGTGTAACTCAGATTAAACTAGCATGCTTCTGGGACCCAGAGTGTACAAAACCCCCTCCCCTCTTCTCAAGAGGTTCCAAGCCTTTCCAGAAACAAAGGAAGTCATTAATCGTTAGTCAGCAGTATTTTGCATTTCTTAAGACAGCAAATTCACTTTGACATTTTGTATTTACTTTTCTAGCAGAGTTAGAGAGCTCATGAATGATTTGGAAAATTGTTCCAAAGTGGCATCTGACCCATTTACTGCTGTAAGTAGGGCTTTTAGGGAGCCCAGAGAAATGCCACAAGTCAAGGAGATGTCTTCTTAAAATTTTGCTCTTTCTACTTTAAAGAAAATAGGTTTTGAATAAATCCTGACTCTAGAATTAAAATGTCATATTGCAAGTCATACATCAACGTTAATTCTTTGGCATTCTATTAGTCCACTGGCTGACTTTACTCGTACTCTTGTTCTTATCACAGAGGGAGGAGGGATAAATAAAAGATGAAAGTCTTTCAAAATGAAGAAGTGAAGCAAAGTGCCAGAATCTAGGTCTTGGCCTTTATTAACAGCTCAGAAGCTTCACTCCTATGGGGAAAAAATTGCACGGATTGAAAGCAGCACAAAAATGATCATGTGAATCAAAAAGGTATACATTTATTGTCCCATTAAAGGGTCCAGCATTTACCACAAACTGCAGAGTCAGGTGTGGTTATTCACCTTGGTTAAGAGCAGAGTCTAAATTATATTGCTACTTGAAATAAGGATAGACTGTCAGGAGTGCCAAAATCTCCAGGTCCTTGTCTATGGAATTTTTATTACAATTACTTTCCCCCGATTTCCTCTGAAATTGGGTATTCAATTAAGGAAGGTAGCCTCCATGACATTTTAGTGTTCACAGTTTTCTTCCCTGACAACCTCTCAACACACCCCACGGGTAATCTTGTCATCCTCAGGAACTCATCCTTCTATCCCTCTTACTTGATTGGTCCCATATGTAAGTCCTTGCCTGCAGTGAACTACAATTCATTCATTCATTTATTCATCCATTCATCCATCCATCCATGCACCATTTGCTCATCCATTCATCCATGCCTCCATTATTCATTTTCTTTTAACATGTATTACTACGTGCTAGAAATGAAACAAAACTACATTCTAATATAGAGCTTCTCTCCTGTGCCCTTTCTTTCCCTCATCCCAGGGATTTATCATAGACACTTTAAAAAGTTCACTTTCAGAGTTCAATTTTAGTAGAGAAAGCTGGACTTCTTCATGATGTTTTTTAAATCTCCTATTGATTTCCTAGCACATGCCATATAGTTCCTGCTCTAAATATCTTTTCTCTTCACATCTCCAATTTTATTCATGAAAGATTACTGTGTCCTCTATGTACAAAAAAGACATAGCACTTCCACATGGCTCTCCATGTCCCTTTTCTTAAATCATGCACAGAAAACCCATAAATTTTTCTGATTATTTTTTTCTCTTGGATCCACAATAATATAAAAAATTCCTTTGAAAGCCAGGACCATACACACTGGCATCTTTTTAAAAGCCATAGTGCCAAACTCAGTGCTGTGGCTGGAAACTCAACAGACGATGTTGCATAAAACACAGACAAAACTTTGCTCAAGATCCAGCAAGTTCTCCCACAAAAGCAAACAGGCATTTACAGTGAGATGAGAGGAAGGCATCTACTGAGTTCCTTGAACAAACAGAATCTCACGGCAGTACCACTCATGACTCAGAGAGCAGAACTAGAATTAAAAACAGAAAAACTATAAGAAATCAGATTCCTGGGAAAGAAGAAGGAATGTTTAACACTTAAAATGTGCTGACAATAAACCTGATTTTGTCACAAATGCTTCTCCCATTGCCACGAATCCAAAACCAAAGCAGTGTTCTCGGTGTTGGTAATGGCATGAAGATGTATTCCACTATAAAAGTCAGAATACCTGAGGCTGTCCTTAACATTCCTCTCTTCCTCCTCACCATCCCATTAACACATCCAGTCCATCACCAAGACCAGCCAATTCTACCTCTGGGACATCTCTCCAGTCCATCCATGCTATCACCCCTCCTACTTCAAGCTATCATCATCCAGATGACTCCAATAATCTATCTTGTCTACCCTCATCCTCTTTTGCTTCCCTCCAATCTACATTCCACACAATACCCACAGTGTTCTTTTTTTCCTAATATTTATTTATTTTGAGAGAGAAAGAGAGAGGGAGAGAGAGAGAAGGGGAGGGATAGAGACAGAGGGAGAGAGAGTATCCCAAGTAGGCTCCCTGCTGTCAGTGTATGTGGGGCTTGATCTCAGGAACCATGAGATCATGACCTGAGCAAGAGTTGGTTGCTTAACAGAGCTACCCAGGCACCCCCCCATACTGTTCTTAAGTAAAGATCTGGAACCAGCCTTGCCCTACTTAATGCCTGTCTATGCCTTCCTATTGTTCTCTTTGATAAATTTCAATCCTTAATTTGTCTGAGAAGCTCAACATGAGCCCACCCTTTCTCAGTTTGTTATATAATGCAGCTTTCTTTCACTGCTTTCCGAACACACTGGCCTTTCCTTAGTCCCCTATACATGCCATGCTTCTTCCTATGTCAGCAGCTTCACACTGCTGGGTTGGAGATCAGACTAGCTAACTGCTATCCTCTTACCTGTCGATGTGTATATGAGTGTGTTAATATGACAAGCCAAAAACTAGATGGCTTTAGCTACCATCCAGTTCTAAAGAAAAAAACAAAACAAAACACTACCAGGGGTATCATAGCAGATGCAACATTATCTAAATAGGACTTGAAAAATATGAAATTTTTCTTTTGGTTACCCCCCCCCCACCATCACCCCCCTTTTCTTGCCTTTAGTCTCATCCTGCTGAAAACCACCACCATCAAAGTCAACCAGATGTAAGGTTTACTCCACCTACACCTGTATTATTTGGGTATCTCTGGAATTAGCTCTATTCCTTTCTTTATCAATATTCATCCCAAAGGCCCTTTTTAGTCCCATCCTTCAGGTCCCTGCCATCGATTTCCCCCACTAAGTTGGTGAGGTACAAGGAACATGGAGAACACAAAAAGCAGGGTTACTGAACCTGGAATACTGAGCTCATGCTCCATGTCTGCTACATAAAGACCCTATGATACTAAGTATATCACTCTTTCCTCATTCCCTACTCCTTTTTTTTCTTACTTCTGGCTTCCAGAACTGTGAGCAAATTTCTAGTGTTTATAAATCACTTAATCTGTGGTATTTTGTTGTAGCAGCCAGAACAGAATAAGACATCCATCATCAATATAGCAGATAAATAAACAGTGGTATATTATGCTATGGAATACCATACAGCAATAAAATAAAGGAGTACAGATACCCACAATTACATGGATGACAGTTGCAGAGAAGCCCAATGCAAGAAGCCAAATACATAGAGTATGATTACACTTACATAACATTCAGAAACCAGAAAAACTATAATATTGTTTAGGACGTGTTGTAGGGAGTGAACCATCTAGAAAAGCAAGGAAAACATTTCCCCATAAAACTCAGAACAGTGAGGTTGAATGGGTTAAGCTTGGAATATGCCAAGTTCTATGCCAGAGTTCTATGGACTCTGGGGTGGCTGCTAGCATTCCATGTCCTACTCTGGTGATGCATTGATGAGTATTTGTTAACTGCGCATTTGTATCATGCCCTTTTGGTCTATGAGTCTTAGATTTCACAAGGAAAATAAATGTAAAGGAGGGAGACATATACTTAGGGGAAGAGAAAATAAGAGAAAGACATTTTTGTCTGGAGATCCACAATTGCCCATCTGAAAGCTCTAGGTCAGCTCCTGGGGATGTTCAACATTAGAGATACTTCCTCTCTACTCTTTACCCTGGGAACCAGGAACTGGACTCATCTCTTGGGCAGGAAAAAAATCTGTCTTGGAGAAACAAGACTGGCCCCCTTAGATTCAGGCACCTCCCCAGGGACAAGACTTTCCCACTTTGAGACCTGCTCTGCCTTGAGCACAGAGGATCTTTCCCTACATTTTATTATAAAGAATCATTTTCAGTTGTCCTACAGCAGCTCTACATCTCCAGGGCTTTGCCCATGTTTTTTCCATCTGCGAGGATCACTCCTGACACTGCCCCCTGTCCCTGCCTTACTCTTACTTTGATGATCCCTCCCCAAGGAGTTCTTGCTTTAGTCCCTAAGTCTGCATTTGCTGCCCTTGTATGTGATCCCTCGACACTCTCCACTTCCCTCATAAGTGCACTTACCACACATGGTAATTATCTTCTTTAAAATTCACTTTCTCTCACCAGCTCTCAAACCCAAGGAGGCAGGAGAGATGAACATTTTATTCACACTTAACATTCCCCAGGGCCTGGCACTATGCCGGTATAAACAGTCAATATATGTTGAATGAATAAAATACCAAAGGGAGACTCTATTCATTTACCTCTAAACTCCACAGAGTTGTTATGGAGATTAACCTATTATATATTTAAACATGCCAAGTACAGTGTCTGGGACAAAATAACTCTTGAGTTTTGTCTAGCAAATAGTAGTGGTTCAATAAATACCAGCAATTCATTCTCACGCATGTATTTATGGCTACCACTGGCTAAACTTATTATTCCCTGTACTCTAATGTATTTTGGTTAACATGTACTTTTTTGGAAATACAAAGTTTTAATTCGCTGAACAAATTATTTCATTGCAGGCAATTAGCGAGGCAGGTAGACTTTTTCATCTTCGAATCACAGCACAATGGACATACCACCCCTCTTTCTGCCTGTATAGGAATCAAACTTTGCCGGTAGTAGCCCCAGCAGTTATTAAAGTCAGGGTAGATCTGCCTGATGTGGCCAAAAGCGTTCCTGGAAATACTCCAGGAAGCTGGAGCACCCACTGACATGCCACCTTGGAAGAGGGGAAGAGGAAGCAATGAGGAGTCGGGGGCAGCCTACAGCTCAGGGAATCCATCAGGTAAATGGACACTGGTTTCTGCCTTCCCTGAGTCCTCTTGACCTATGTGTTGTCATTTGCTCCTTGCCTTTTTACTCCATTTTGGCACCATCAGATTCCCTCCCCTGCCACATTAGCCTGCTCTCCATGCTGATGGTATTTGCCTGTGCACTGACTGTGATCTCAACCAGAAATGGCGGCACTGAAGGAGAAAAGCACATTGAGTCAGCAAGCTCTGGCTCTCATAAAGAAGCTGACCGCTTCCTTTTTGGTCCCTTGCCTCTCTGCCTTCTCCCCTCCCTGCTCCTCCCACCAGCTGTTCTCTCTTCTCCCCTTCCTTGCTCATAGGTTTCCCATTAGCTGTCTTTCATCCTTCCTCCTCTGCTAATCCTCTATTTCCTCCTGCTGCCATTACTGCCCTTGAGTCCTTTTCTCTGACACCCATTTTCACTTCAAATGCTTTGTGGTAAACAAAATGAATGAAAAGGTAGAGGAAAAGAGAAGTCAAGCAATGGTGAATAATATACAACTATATCTTTTTTTCTATGAATATATCTTTCTTTCTAGGGATCTGAAAATAGATCACCTCAGTAATCTTTGCTTACAATTAGCATAGGGGTGGGGTGCCTGGGTGGCTCAATCAGTTAAGCATCTGACTCTTGACTTCAGCTCATGTCATGACTCACAGTTCGTGGATTCGAGTCCCTCATTGGGCTCCATGATGTCAGTGCAGAGCCTGCTTGGGATTCCCTCTCCCTCTCTCTGTGCTCCTCCCCCCTTCATGCTGCCTCTGTCTCTCTCAAAATAAATAAATAGACTTTTTTAAAAAAATTAGCATAATAATAGCACCTTCATAACCTAATGGTGAAGACCTATCATTCTAAGAACTGTATCTAAACAATTCCAGAACTGGGATCATGTATTTTCAATGGGGAAATATCTTAAAGCAAGACTTATGTTTTGAATAGCATCTAGCCACAGTAATTCCTTACCCTTTCTCAGGAATTCAAGGGAAAGAAGCCTTGATCTATCTCAATGACTAAATCCTCCTGTAAGTGTCTCAGAAACAAGAGAGCCATACCAGAACCTGCATAATTATGGTTCCCTGTGGATTCCTGTCCTTCTGCCCCACCTGCAGGAATTTCTCAAAGACCAGGTGGGCTACCAGCCAGAGCAGGATTGATGCCAGAGCTTCAAGATGGCAGAACAAGTCATGGTAAAGGAATATTTATCTCAAGTAGCAAGAAAGGAAACAAAGGAATGATTCTCAAAGTGCACTAGGACCAGGAGTTTCAGTATCCATTACTTGGAAACATTTTGGAAATACAAATTCCTGGCTCCCACTAAAGACCCCCTGAATCAGACACTGGCTTCATAACCAGTTGAGAACTCCTGGTCTGGAGGAATGAGATGAAGTTTCAGGTGTAGATGTGATTTAAAATGAATCTGAACAAGGGGCGCCTGGGTGGCGCAGTCGGTTAAGGTTCTGACTTCAGCCAAGTCACGATCTCGCAGTCCGGGAGTTTGAGCCCCGCGTCAGGCTCTGGGCTGATGGCTCAGAGCCTGGAGCCTGTTTCCGATTCTGTGTCTCTCTGCCTCTCCCCCGTTCATGCTCTGTCTCTCTCTGTCCCAAAAATAAATAAACGTTGAAAAAAAATTTTTTAAATGAATCTGAACAAATAATCATGACTTAGAAATGACAGGGAAAGGGAAGATCAAGGCAAGTGAAAGCATTTCCCCCTATATTTGTGTCTGACCTCTACTTTGACCCTTGGTGTCATGAAGGTGACTGCGTCATCATCATTTTTTAAATTTTTGTAATGCTTTTTTTTTACTTTGAGAGAGAGTGCAAATGGGGGAGGGATAGAGAGAGAGATGAGGACAGAGGATCTGAAGCAGGCCCTACGCGGATGGCAGACAGCCCAATGCAGGACTCCAACTCACAAACCATAAATCATGACCTGAGCTGAAGTTGGACGCTTGACCAACCGAGCCACCCAGGTGCCCCCTTTATCATTTTTTTAAATTCACACTGATATGTTTAGTCACATATTTCATCTACTCTGGGGAAACAATTTTCTGGTAAGTGTTTTTATTCTTTCATTGATTTTCCCTCTTTTTGTCTTATAGCATCATTGCATACATTCTTTTCATTATTGTTAATCTTCGATGAGATGAATTCCTCTTGGGCTATTGGATGGAGGATGTTGTCTTGTCAGAGAGGAGCTAAGGTCAATATTCCTTCCTAGCAATGATTTTTCTTATGACAAAGGTTTGGGTGTGAGTGCCTTAATATTTATTTCTTGCAGCCAGTAGAGATTAACACTGTAGACCTGATCACAAGATAGACCCTCTTCCCTCCCCTCAGTCCCTCCAATAATTTGCTGCAAAGAGGGATTGCTGTTTGCATCCCCCTGAACCATGCCTTCTCTGCCGATTATGACTCCAAGTAAAACTGAATCCAGGGAAAGTCTTGCATTAACCTTCTGATCTGCTTCCCACTTGAGAAAGAGAGGATTATCGGTTTTGAATCTCAGATATGCCACTACTATGAAGAACTGATATGCCAATGTTCAATGTTGTCTGAGGTCTACATCCACAGCCATCCTCTTTCTTTTTTTTAAATGTTTATTTATTTATTTTGAGAAAAAGAGAGCCCAAGCAGGGGAGGGGCAGAGAGAGAGGGAGACAGAGATTCCTGAGCAGACTCTGTGCTGTCAGCATGGAGCTCAATGTAGGTATCGATCTCTCAAACCGTTAGATCATGACTTGAGCCAAAATCAAGAGTCAAAAGCTTAATTAACTGAGCCAACCTGGTGCCCCTGTCTCCAGTATATTCTGACACTTTTCTTCTTTAATTTCACACCATTTGGCAGTGCTTATTCACATCTTATGGTTTGGAGTTTCCAAGACTTTAGTTTCATCAAACATGTATTTGCATGTTTTTAGTTCTTTTTTGTTACTTTATGATGATTTGTGAAAGTAAGAAATCCAAAAAAAAAAAAAAAAAAAAAAAGAAAGAAATCCGGAACACGAGACAAACAAACAATGAGAAAACATGTCCTATAGATTCCCTCTGTTCTCCGTGTAATCTTCTATCTCCACATACTTTGCCCAGACTTTTGTCACTTCTCATGTGGAGTTTGTAGTAGCCTCCTAACTGGTCTCCCTGCCTACAGTTAGATTTTGTGCCAACCATTCTTTTAATAATGCAGTCTCTTTCAATTTCAGAATTACCATGTTAGCATCTTGTTTAAAACTCTCCTTCCAAGACAAAGTTCAAACTCCTCTACTCAGCACAAAGGCTGTTTACGATTGGCTTAACACTTGCCTAACGCTCTAGTTACAGTCTTTCATTCACTCTCTTATCCAAAAAATCCAAAAAATTTTTAATGTTTATTTTTGAGAGAAAGAGAGATACAGAGTCTGATCAGGGGAGGGGCAAAGAGGGAGGGAGACACGGAATCTGAAGCAGGCTCCAGGTTTTGAGCTATCAGCATAGATCCCGATGTGGAGCTTGAACTCACGAGCTGTGAGATCATGACCTGAGCCAAAGTCAGATGCTTAGCCAAATAAGCCACCCAGATGCCTCTCTTATCCATTATTGAATACCTAGGTATTCATCGGCAAACACTGAAATTATAACAGTAAATAAAGAATACGTGTGCTGATGGAGCTTTTGATGGAGCTTCTTCTGTGAAAAGACAGATATTAGATGGATAGATGCCTATATTCATATAATTACAAACTGTGATAAAAGCATTGCATGGTAAAGATGGGGTGCCATGACCTAAAATAACCTGCTTAGGGAGAAACATAATACAAATTGTGGCATGGTCAGGGTTTATCAGTCTCCAGAAGTGACATTTGAGCTAAAACCTAAAGGATGACCAGGAGTTAGTACTCAAAGGAAAATATTCCAAAAGGCACCATCAAGAAAGATTTGAGAGTGCAAAGAACTTGCCATTCCTAAAATACCATTTCACACAGGAATTCTTTCCTCCAATCCTATCAATTTCCTTGGGGCTCCCTAAACTAGAAATCTTTTAGGATTCAGTGTCATCACCTGTGCTAATACCTAATAACCCTGGAATGTTCATCTGATGTCTGTTCACCTTTCCAAGTTCAGCCCATTTGCTACTTCCTGTAGTAAAATGATGATGTAGATGGTGCTGCGTCTTCACTCTCCCCATTACGGGCAGCGTGTTCAATTCATGCTGAGTTTAATTCTATTCTCATGCGGGTAGTTTTCTTTGGCCTGGGGAATGTTAGCACATATGATGCAAGCAAAGGCTTTATATATAGCAAAGGCGCTATGTGTGTGTGTCTATGTGTGTGTATATATATCTATATAGATATATATAGATATCTATATCTATATATATATATATATATATATATATATACTTATTGTCAAATTGGTTTCCACACAACACCCAGTGCTCATCCCAACAGGTGTCCTCCTCAATCCCCATCACCACTTTCCCTTCTCCCCCACACCCCCATCAACCCTCAGTTTGTTCTCAGTATTTAAGAGTCTCTTATGGTTTGTCTCCTTCCCTCTCTGTAACTGTTTTTCCCTCCTCCCCTCCCCTCTGGTCTTCTGTTAAGTTTCTCAGGATCCACATGAGTGAAAACATATGGTATCTGTCTTTCTCTGCCTGACTTATTTCACTTAGCATAACACTCTCCAGTTCCATCCACGTTGCTACAAATGGCCAGATTTCATTATTTTTCATTGCCAAGTAGTATTCCATTGTATATATAAACCACATCTTCTTTATCCATTCGTCAGTTGATGGACATTTAGACTCTTTCCAAAATTTGGCTATTGTTGAAAGTGGTGCCATAAACACTGGGATACAAGTGCCCCTATGTGATGCAAGCAAAGGCTTTGAAAGGCCTGTTCTCTTGCTTATTCTTACACCTCTGCCTCCACTGTAAGATCATGTTGAGGCAGCCTGGTAAAGAGATGTGACAGAAATTGGGTACTTGGGTGGCTCAGTCAGTTGAACATCCAACTCTTGATTCTGTCTCAGGTCATGATCCCAGGATCATGGGATCGAGCCCACAACAGGGTCCACACTGAGCGTGGAGCCTCTTTAAGATTCACTCTCCCTCCCTTCCTCTCTCTCTCTCTCTCTCTGCCACTCTTCCCCCTCTACAAAATAAAATAAAATAAAATAAAATAAAATAAAATAAAAAAAAATAAAAAGAGATGTGACAGAAACAAGACAAAGAGGTAAGATCATCCTACAGAAGCTGACAGCCAGCTGACCCCCAAATATGTGATAACTCTCAGTCAATAAGAGCCACACTGCCTACCTAAACCCTCATCTGATGGTAGACACACGAGCACGTTGAGCCAGTATCAGCAGAACCATCCAGCCAACCCTGATATTCACAAACAATAATAAATGGTGGCTGCTTAAGCCACAGAGTTTTGGAGTAATTTCTTATGGAGCACTGTGATGATAGTGAAGCAATATTCCTCCTTTACAAATCTTTTGGATCTACTCAGGCAGAATTAATTCTCCTAGTCTTCAGCCCCATAGCACCTTGAATGTCTCTGTCATTTCACTTTTCTCACTGTGCCAAAATTGGTTTATTTGTTCAACTTTTTCATGAGGATAGAGTTGGTACCTAATTTGCCTTGGTCTCATTAAGAATTAGCAATATCTGACTTTCTGGCACTTAATATGCACTTACTAAGTATTCTTGATTAAAGATGAATGAGAAAATCATTAAGAGGAAAGTGAATAAAAGTCAAAATGATCAGGAAGCCTTCCTAAAAGAATCCAATAGAATGTAAGCTCCATGATAGCACCAATGTGTTTCTCTTGCCCACCACCATAAACTTAGCACCTAACACAAAGCCAGGCACATAGGTACTCAATTATTTGTTGAAGTGCATGAGTAGATAGATTAAAGAAGGAATTTGAGAGGTGAATCTTGAGGTGAGCTTTCCCCCTCCACTACCATTTACCCCCAAGAGTCCCATACATTTGGCAGAATTGCTATCGGTGTGTACTCACAAGCTCCATTTCTATTTCCCCGTGACAACCCTCTTCCTTATGGAGGCCACAGGGTCATCACCCTCAGAATGGAAGTAGGGCTAACTTTCCCAGCCCCATCAGATAACTGAGATTTTAAAATAACAAAGGTTGGGGTGCCTGGGTGGCTCAGCTGGTTAAGCATCAGACTTAGGCTCAGATCCTGTTCTCACAGTTTGTGAGTTCAAGCCCCCTATCAGGCTTTGTGCTGACAGATCAGAGCCTAGAAACTGCATTGGATTCAGTGTCTCCCTCTCTCTCTCTGCCCCTCCCCTGCTTGCTGTCTCTCAAAAATAAACATTAAATTTTTTTTAAATAAAATAAAATTACAAAGGTCATTTACAGTGCACCACACAAGTACTTCTGTGATACCTTGAAGTAAAAGGGAGGATTGGAGAAGAAATAAATATGAGGGGATGAGTTTGGCTTATTGTGTGTGTGTGTGAGTTGTTTGTTGTTTTCTTTTTTCCCCCAATGTTGATAAAGGCAGTTTTTCAGGAAGAAAAAAAATCAAAGCCAACCTTTTTAAAAAACAATTTAATTCCCCTAGGCTCTGAACCTGTATCAATCCAGGCATATATGTATACATTCATTATTATCTGTAATTATAGATGAGTGAAAATATGAAGCTACTTATAAATATACCAATCCCTCATTATCTCCATTTATGAGGAAACCCTTGGGTAACTTTTAACCTCCTGAGTTCCAAGTTTACCAAAGTCCCTAACATTCTTAAATAAAAGAAAACACTTATTACACTAATTGCCTGTTTTACAGATTTTATTTACCTCATTATTTCACATTCAGAATCAAATTTGCTAAAAAGAAGAAGAAAAAAAAGAAGGAGGGGGAGGAGGAGGAGGGGGAGGAGGAGGAGGAAGAGAAAAGTAAAAAAGGAAGTTTGCTAACTCCGCTTATTGTTCCTAGAAGAAAGCCTCATATGAACATTTAAAGGAGGGGACATTCTTTGATTAGAAACACCCAATTAATTTCTTTTACTCCCTTTACCTCCAAAGAAGATGCCAAGATTAAACACCGTGAATAGCAACAAGGTAATGGTTCTGGCCATTTCTTCCTTCTCATTTAGCCACCATCATAAATAAAGAAATTTAGTACAATGAAGCATTCAAACTTATTACAACAGTTAAAGAGGTCCATCAACAAACAGAATCTTTAGGGAAGGCCACAAAAAATAGGGTAACTTTTATACTTGCTTTTTTTCTCCAACAAGCCTGGTTTGGTGAGACAAATCCAATTTCACATATACTTAATTAACTACAGCTCTACCATTATTCTCCACAACTGTCTTTTTGGAAAAATGTCATATGCAATATCCGGTTCTGTTTATTAAGAAGAATTCATAGGGGCACCTGGGTGGCTCAGTCAGTTAAGTGTCCGACTTTGGCTCAGGTCATGATCTTATGGCTTGTGAGTTCAAGCCCCGCATCGGGCTCTGTGCTGACAGCTCAGAGCCTGGAACCTCTTCAGAATCTCTCTCTCTCTCTCTCTCTCTCTCTCTCTCTCTGCCCCTCCCCTGCTCACACTCTATCTCTCTCTGTCTCTCAAAAATAAATAAACATTAAAAAAATTTTTTTAAAAAGAAGAATTCATAGTAGTGCATTTTGAAGTTCTGGGGCTTCCAACTACAGTTTTTAATGAGCCATACCTACAGAGATGTATTATTATAAGATATAATAATAACAACAATGACAATAATCACTACCATGCTAAATATTGACTTCTTACTTACTGCCAAGCACTTTAGATGCATGAGCTTTTTAATCTTAAAACGATTCAATGAGTTTAAGTGTACTGACCACAATTTATGCTGATAGGTTTGCCAGAACTCAATTTAAGATGCCTAACAAGGTGCCCAAAACATAAGACTTCTATAAATGCTAACCATTAGTATAATTGTATAGCCAGTTTTTTCAAAAACCTTAAAGGAATAGTCATAAAATACAGTTTAGTGAAGGTGGTTCTAAAAAGAACTGAGATAATATGTTCCAACAAGAAAACTTCTGGTGATCTAAGTGGGTTAGGAATAATTTAGAATATGTAGAATAGCTCCTCCCTAGCTTCTATAGCTAAGTCAAGTAACAGCATTACCCCTATATTTCCTACTTAATTCCTAATCATTATTAAAATATATTTCTAAATTGACAAGGCAAAAGCCTTGATAGTAAACAATAAGTCAGTTACTTGATGTCAGGCTACATGATCCACACCAAAAACAAGAGACCATATTAGGTGAGAATTACTGACTTAATTGCAAATGCTAGGCTCACTCACTAGTAATCAGTCTTGAGCTCACCAACCTAAGAGCCACCCATAACTTTTTTTAAGAGCTACCCATAATATTAACTTGCTTAATTATACCTAATTGGTTTCCTGCTCTTCCCTGTCTTACTTTTCTCCTGTGGTTTCCTGGATTCACCTCCCCCAATAAATGACTTGCTCTGAAATTCTTGTCTTGAGATCTCCTAGACTTAAGATTATTGTTACCATGACATTGTAACAAGTTCAGCATTTCACTCCCAGTAAATGCAGATTGGCCAAACAAAATGAAACAATGTATGTAGCTGCTTTATACTCTAATTATTCTAATCTTCTCACAAGCCTCTAATGCTAGACAATAGTGGAAGGAGAATCTAGACGCCTTAAAAAAATACTAACAATTAATAATCAATTTTTACTGGCTGGTAAAAGAAAAAGACATTTAAGATTCAAACTATAGTCCATCCTTCCAGTTTTTTCCCCCTTGTTTCTATTTACCAAAATGGCATCAGTGAACATTGGATGGGGTATGCTAAGTATGTCCCTGTAGTAGATGTGTAGAAGGGAGCCTTTAAAGCTTTAATGGTTCCTTTCAGGTTGTTTTGTTGTTGTTGTTGTTGCTTTGTTTATTTGTTTGTTGTCTTGTTTTGAGAGGGGGGTGGGGGGGGGAGAATGCAAATGTGAGCCTGGGAGGTGGCAGAGAGAGAGAGGGAAAGAGAGAATGCCAACCAGGCTCATGGCATGGCTCGACCCCACCACCATGAGATCATGACCTGAGCCAAAATCAAGAGTCAGATGCTCAACTGACTGAACCACCCAGGCACCCCCTTTAATGGTTCCTTTTGTGGGGCGCTAGGTGGCTCAGTCAGTTAAGCATCAGACTCTTGATTTCAGCTCAGGTCATTATCTTAAAGTTCCGTGAATTCCAGCCTGCAACAGGCTCTGCACTAACACTGCAGAGTGTGCTTGGGATTCTCCCTTTCTCTCTGCGCCTGCCGCTCCCACCGCTCACTTTGTCTCTGTCTCTCTCAAATAAATAAATTAAATTAAATTAATGGTCCCTTCTGTGAAGTGGTTGAGTAAGCCTACTCCCTGCATTAATGACACTGAGATGCAATGGCCCCATTTGAGCTTTTGTGGTACCATGATTTACCTTTGGCTGAAATCCTTGTCCCCGCCATTTTCTTCTGCTCAGAGGTTCCTGCCTTTGGTAGCCTCTCCACACCTGTTTCTTCCTCTAAACCCATGAATCCTCTGTGCACCCCAAAGACCATGGGAAGGCAGGAGGGCTTCTTCTGTCTCATCTAGGAAGCCTTTTTTCTCTGTCCATGTCATTTCATCTAGACTATGCCATGCTGAGAATGGAGCCTTTCCTAGAGGCTTATTAAGGAAACATACCACTAGACTCTTCCCCTAATTTTCATGCTCCTTCATAATTATGTAGATATTTCCACCCTCTGGGTTCTACCCTGAAAGGCAGAAAAATATAAATGCCTATTTCTTACTTATGTTCTGTCTCTCCTCCCACCTTTCATCTTTATGCCCCCAAACAAATGAGATAAGCTTTTCTCTCCTATATCACATCAAGAGTTTCCTCAGACCCTAACATATGAAAAGCCTCCATGATTTGGAGGCCCAGACATGGCTCTTGATTAGGTAAAAGAGCATCTTTGAAATTAAGAAATCTCCACAAGGCATGGATTTAAAGACCATTGTATCAGTACAAGAAGTCACCTTCGAGGTTTAAATCGGGCCGATACTTGTGTTCTGTACCAGTGGCACCACGGGCTCATGGCTCAGCCTTGAAATGGAAGACTACAAGCCAACATGATTGAAGAGGAAATGAAATTCAACAGTCTAATGTGCTTAAAATATCTGTGTCACATATGTAAAGTGCCTAGAAGAGCAAGTGCAGTCTTGAGTCCAGTGCTGAGATTGAACGAGACCATAACGGAAGGTTTGCATTTAAATGGATTCCTAAAGAGATAGATAAAATCTGAACATACAGTGATGGGTAAAAGCATTCCAAGCAGACAGAGTAGTCTGAGCAGAAAACAGGCCATGAGTTAGGCTCCAAGGCGTTAAAGGGCCAGGGGTAAGGGTTTTGAACTTTATTCTATGTGCAATGAGGGACATGGAAAGCAAGTCTTTGATCAAGGAAGAGATATGCTCAGAGCTTTAAAAGAAACAACAATACGACAGCAACTCTGAAATGAAATTCATACATTAGATAGTAAACAGAAATTGACACATTCAGATTTCAACAGGCAAGATCCCAGAATAGAATGAGGCTTAAATAAGATATACTTCCGTCTTCCTAATTATTTCTTGGTGCCAAAATAGCAACTGACCAAAATGCCAAATCCAACAGTGATAGTCATTATAAAAACAGTCATATATATAAAGATGACAGATAATTTATTTTAAGAGAATATATTATTTTCCATCAATTAGTGTACCTTTCAAAACGAACCCCGCATTTGCTATTTTATGACACTTTTTAAAAAACTATTTTGCAATTATTTTCATTCCCAATACTTTTATTAAGAAAGTATTTTAGAAGTAACCTAACAACTCCCTGAGCAATGTAAAACATGTACTGTTTTACTTGTCTAAACCCCTTCTAGCAAGTTAAAATAAAGCCTAATAATTATAATAAAAGCAGACATTCTCATGCCAGACATCAGCAGAATTAAATATAACCAACTGAAAGGAAATTTCACAGTACTGAGATGTCCTAATAAAGGTACAGGAGACACCTACTAGTGTAATGTGAAGAATTATCATAAATAATTTACACTTATGTGTCATTTGTTAAAAATAAAGTACATTGGTGTCCTAGATTGTCTGAGAGAACTTTGCATAATTTCTAATTCACAACTTTGATAATTGCCAGAGTGGTTCCCAGCCAGTAGTACAGAGTAGCCAAGAGCTTATAAAAGCGTGTTCAGATGAGGCTTTCAAATGCAGCAATGACGCGGGCCAACCTTCTTTTGTTTTTGTCTCATGCCAGCTCATTCTGAACATCAAGGAGAAGCCTTTAATTGTTTTATTTTGGATCTGCTAAAAATGAAATGCTAATTTAAAAAAATATCCTCCAGGGCACCAAATACTTACATCATGCACAGTAGAACGAAACTTAATTTTTATACACTAAAATGATCTTGAAATGGAGCAAAATGGAGCAATATTAGGAAAAACTAGTGATTTCAAAATGGAAGCAAGGTAATGTTTTATTGGTCATCTGTAAGCAGGTTTAAAAATACTGCACTGTAGCATGGAAAATTTGGTACTTGAGCTCATCTGATTTGGTATTTGGGCTCATCTGATTCAGCTCTTTCTACAGCCAAAATCTAAGCTATATAAATCAACTACAGAAAAAAAATCTCAATTTCAATTGGATAACAAAAGACTTACCCAAACTACACAGGCACCATTTAAAAAAATAATTAACTTGTAAATTCTAAATTAAAGAATTATATATTTATGTGAAATATTGTTGTACATTATGAAGTTACTCAGTATGAACAGACCCTCCATATTAAAATAGATTTTGTTATTTTCACCATACCACCCCATTAACATTAAAACAATATGACAATACATGTCTTTTTTGCTGGCTCAACATAACATTTTATGAGAGGGACTGAACATGTAATACTTAATATATTGTTAGTTATTTTCCCTATATAAGTCATACCTCAAAATATATGCAATACAACACTAAAATGTACATGTAATGATGAGATATAACAGAATTGTGAAAACTAATTAATATTCGGAGACATTGCCATTATTTAACTGGAAGATATTTTTGAGAAAAAAAAATTCTTTAAGTTCAAAGGAAACACCAGTCAAAGAAATGTCTTTGGAGCTCCAAGTACTATTTCTAAGGAGATAAGCATGTTGGACTCTTCCAGAAAGGAAATCAAATGGGAAGCTTGTAAATGTTATTAATTCAGGAGCAAAGAGACAATCTTGAGAAAACAGAGTCATCATTTTCAAAGGAAATTGGCTTTTGTAACATAAAAAAAATAAAACTCAGGGAATGAAAGGTGTACCCATGATATAGGTCACACAATGGAAACCCTAAACTAAGCCATCGCCGCTTGAAATCAAGGAATGGGGACATGACCAGAAGCTACAAGTGAAATAGCAGAGGCTACCCTGGGTGACATCCGCCTCTTCTTTCCAGATAAACAGCCTATAAGCGCTGCATTAAGGAGGAAAATGGACAATTGATATACATTTTGCTCAACTTCAAATAAGTTGGAGAAGTTGGAGAAGAGGAAGGCACAATGGAAAACAAACTTGGATGAAACTTTTTTGTAATTATCTGTAAAAATGACTTCAAATTTAAGTTCATTGAACTCTAAGTATTTGAGAAAACATATTCAAAGAAACTATACAGATTTGATCCAAAATCTCATTGGCACCATTTGAAATAAGGTTAGAAGTCATGTGAAATCTGTGAGTCAGAGAGCCCACCATAGGAGGCCATTTAACACAAATCAGTGTAGGGGGTTAAAATGTCACCCCAGGGGCGCCTGGGTGGCTCAGTCGTTTGGGCAGCCAACTACAGCTCAGGTCATGATCTCGTAGTCTCTGAGTTCAAGCCCCACGTCAGGCTCTGTCCTGAGCTTTCAGAGCCTGGAGCCTGCTTCCGATTCTGTATTTCCCTCTCTCTCTGCCCCTTCCCTGCTTGCTCTCTCTCTCTCTCTCTCTCAAAAATAATAAACAATAAAAAAATTTAAAATATGTCACCCCAAAACATGCCATTTTGGCATATTGATTATTTCGAATTAAAGGTACTTGAGAAACAGCCAGACCAAGGATGCTTTGCCCCTTCTTCCTCACACTGAAAGCAGGAGATAACTCTCCCATGTGAAACTTACCCTCCCTGTACCAGGAGAGTAGAAGACATCCTTATCACTAAAGACAGGTAATTCAGGGCGAAGAAGGCTGTATAAATGTATCTTGTTACTTCTTCACCATCTTACCACCCCTAGCCCAAACTCCTTTGTCTTGTAAATTCTTCTCAAACTTATTGTTTCTTTGCCTTAAAGGTATAAAATCTTCCTTCTCTGGTTACTTCGAGTTTCATATCTCTGTGGGTCTCCTATACATGCATACATACATAATTAACCCAGAACTAACATCATACTTAATTGTGAGAGGCTAGATCCTTTCCCTTAAGATTAGGAACAAAGCAGCAATGCCCTCTCTCACCACTATAGGGATAGAAAACAGATCAGTAGTGGCCAGAAGTTTGGGAAGGGAGGCCTATTTGACCAGGGAAAACACAAAGAATTTTTTAGGGCTGGCAGAACTCATCTATATGCTAGATATATAACACCGTGCATACATCAAAAACCCGCAGAAATTTGTAACACAGAGAGCCAATGTATGCAAATTTTCTTAAAACTCAACCAGGGAATTGGAGGATCCTAACATGGAATGCAGACTGTAACAAAAGAATACATATATACATATACATATACATACATACACACACATACACACACACACACACACACACACACACACACACACATATACGTAACTTCACTGAAGAGAATGGGTAAAAAGTGCTAATCTAAGTAACTTTAGAGAATGATACTTTGACCAGAAACTACAAGACTAAAGACAAAATTACCTTCACATAAACATTGTACTCTAGTCAACAAAGTTGTTTCTCACAACACGGGTAAAGAAATACTTCAATGAAAGGCACAAGGGTTCTTCGGAGAAATGACTGATTCCAGGGCTGGAGCGTGAAATAAAAATGATAATCCTGGAGCATCTTGTAGTACTAGAAGGTAAGGAAATGTTAAAAAAAAAACAAACAAACCCAAAAACCAGCAACATAGGGCATGTCAAAAGAACACAGCGGCCAACTGAAACACCTCCCAGTGGCCAAACTGGAAAAATTTGAACGACAAAATAAATAACTAAGCCCTGCATTATAACCTAAAGTATAAAATAAATATCCCTAAGTCTATGCTGATTTAAAGAAATGAATGAATAAAATAAAATAAATAGAGGAGAGACAAATCTCTTATAATCAACTATTCTAAATAATTTATGTATATACTCTGCCCTCATGGAGGTGGAGCATAAGGGCTCACCTATGGAAAGGGGAAAGAAAACTTTACAGTGTAGAAACCTAACAAACACTACATCAGCCAGGTGAGCAAGGTCAACACCCTCCATGGTAAGTCATGTTGATAGCATGTCTCCTTGACAGGATGTGATGAGAGTACCAGTTTACCTCATGATTTTCCTCCCCAAAACATATAACCCCAGTCTAATCAGGAGAAAAACTTCAAATAAATCCCCACCGAAGGAGATTACAAAATGCCTGACCAATACCCCCTCAAAATTGTGAAAGTCCTCAAAACCAAGAAACTCTGAGAAACTGTCACAGACCAGAGGAGTCTCAGGAGATATAACAAGTAAATGTAATGTGACATCCTGTACGGGATCCTGGAGCAGAAAACAGACTAGTGATATCTGAACACAAGTGTTGTTAACAGTAATGTACCAATATTGGTTTCTTAGTCGTGACAAAGGTTGCATAGTAATGTAACATGCAAACGATAGGGAAGGCTCAGTGAGGAGTGTATGGGAACCCCCTGTTTTACATCTGCAACTTTTCTGTAAATCCACAACTATTCTAAAATGAAAGGTTGATTTAAATTTTAAAAATAAGGTACTAGCCTTTGGACACTCTAAAGAAAAATCTTCTCTGAGGTCCAAATATAATACATAATCAACTTCCTCTGTCTCAGCTCCACTATCTTATTTCCTCTTCTTTCATCTTGTCCTTGTCAAGGGCCATGGCCTTCCCCCTTATCAGGTAGTCCCTCTTCAGATGTGCTTTCTCTCTTCCTTCTCCTTAGATCTATCCTAGAGCATGCTTTTGGAATGTTTTTCAAAAATCTTTAATTAAAGCTGCAGGGAACTGTCCCCAAATATTCCCCCTCAGTCTTCCTTATGTCAAAATATCTACTCCTCTGGGGATCCTGATTCCCATTATCAATGAAATAGACAAAGATCTATATCCATGGCACAAGGGCAGAGAAGCCATTTATGCCTCAAGAGCTCTTTAGTACAAAAGAACAGGCGACAGGCAGTGAAATCCATTAATAACCTTAAGGCCCACAGGACAAACACTCTAAGTATTGCTTACAAAACAATTCCTATGGAACAGCAAGGAGTCAATAATAACTTTCTAACCTGACTACACTTTCAAAAATGGCTCCAAGGTATATAGCGCTACCTCTCATTTCAATTTCCCTTCTTCTTCCTGCTTTTACCAGCCTTCCCTTATTCTTCTGCCATCCTTTAAGTACATAATAATAAATAGTAATAACATTTTACATATATCTAGTGATTACTATGTGCTACACAGTCTCTGGATTATTTAATTTAATCCTCACAATAAAGTCATTACTATTATTAGCCACAGATTACAAATAATAAAACCAAGTTCAAAGAGGTTAAATAAGTTAGCCAAGGTCACGTTTATAAATGATAAAGCTAAGAAATGAGTATATATGGCTCCAAATTCCAGGATCTTAATCTGTCTATATCTTGCTTCCTATCTTTACATCTTTTCTTCTTTCAATTACCCTTTTGGAGACTTTTAACATTTGTCATTGGTTCTCTGTCCACATGAGTTATAGTGGCCAATTTTTGTGAATCGTGTTTTTTCAGAATATCACTGAGGGCCCAAAGCATCTGATCAGAGAGAGAGAGCAAAGGAGACATCAAACTGAACAAAATCCTATAGTTGTGCCTTACCTCTTTTCAATCCCAACTCAATCCTTGCCTCTCTGGTTAGAGTACCCAATCTACACGTCTTATTTATGTTATATTCAGATCTCCCTCAAAAACATAACCTTGAAAAATAATAAAATATCCTTAAAAGAATGAGGCACAAAATTACAGAATAGTAATGCTTTCACATGCATTGGCAATTTCCATTGTTGTATGTCTGAACATACCTGAAACTATAATTCATCAATCAGTTTGTATTACCATTTTACGATGCATGATGGTTACTACTTATAGCCACTGCAGGATCTAAGATTAAAGCTCTAAACATTTTTACTCTTACACCTAATCAGCTTTCCCAAAAGTTCTCCCCCATTCACATTAGACTCATCAAGAAAATTAGTCCGTTCAATTAAGAAAAAGACTAGAATGGTATTAATTAAAAATTTGTTCCTAATTTTACTAATTCTTGAGTTATAAATTATTTTAAACGTACCTATTTAAAGAGAAAACATAAAAGACACCCCATTAACTAATAATCTCCAAGAGAATATTAATGTTTGAACCACATCTCTTTGTTTTGTGGATGTCCATATAATACAAAGTGCCTTGATCATAGTAGAAACCCAAAGAATACTTTATTAATCATGCAAAAAAAATTATTGTTTTTAAATATTTACAAATAGTTGTGTCAAAAAAACAAAAGTCCTGAGCTCAAATTCTAAGTGTTTGGGAATCTTTCTGGTCATTAAGCAACTTCAGGAGAGGAAAATTAATGTCAGGGTATTAATTAATTCCTTTCTCCCACATTTTCATAAACTGTTCTGTAAGAATTTTAAGCAAACATGAAATGACCATCCTAAGGCACATATAACTTTATTCAGAATACCAAAACTTTCTACACTGTTCAAACACTAGAATTATGAAAACATTTATTAATGTTTTATTAATGGAAGGAAGAAAGTGAATCTTTTAATACTACTTATCCAGACAAATCAATACTCACTAAATAGAAGGTGATCCTCCAACTGACTATGCCAACTGTAGAGCATAGAAGTCTCCCACAATTGCAGATTTTCAAAAAATGAACACCCAGGGGTACCTGAGTGGCTCAGTTGGTTAGGCATCCAGCTTAGGCTCAGGTCATGATCTCGTGGTTCGTGGGTTTGAGCCCCAAGTCTGCTCTGTGCTCACAGCTCAGAGCCTGGAGCCTGCTTTATATTCTATGTCTCCTTCTCTCTTTGCCCCTCCCCCACTTGATCTCTCTCTCTCTCTCTCTCTCTCTCTCTCAAAAATAAATAAACATTAAAAAAAATGAACACCTAACACAGAATCTGTCTTACACCATTTCCTCATCATCAGGCACTTTGAAATGGAATTAGAGTATCTATTAATGTGCTCAGCTAAATGAGCCATTCAAAGATGCTCTAATAATCAACCATTATATGGCCAAATAGGTGTTTAAACTAATTAGATGTCTGAAATTACCAGCCTACATCTTGGATGCATTTTATTTCAGATAAAATATGGCAAGATACATTAAATGACATATCGAGCAATAATTTTTATAATCAAAATGTAATTAATTTATTTTATGTAGATTAGCATTATCCTTAATTGACTTGAAATCAAAATATTTTCCAAAATGTCATTTCACTGGTACCCTATTTGCTAATATTCAGAGAAGTTTTCATCATATTTAATGTTACTTTCTGTCATTCAGAAACAGCTTCTTTTTTTTTACCCCAACCTATCAATCATGGCACTAAAGACCACCGACAATTACTATATAAAATAAAACTGCTCACAAGAAAAAAAAACACCACTGGGGAGGATGCCAAAATGCATAATCTGCAAATTATTTAACCACCCAAAACTAAATACATCTTGGGCTACTACCTTACTTGTGAAATACTTTTATATATTTTTTTCTTTTATTATGTAGTGAGTACAAGAGTTTATCCTTAAAACAATCACAATCAACACATATGTATATGTAAAAACCTTTATTGTCATCTCACCAACAGTATTGAATTCTAATTCCCTAAGAAATTCCTTTATAGGCTCAGTATGCATACTGCTC
Source organism: Prionailurus bengalensis (assembly GCF_016509475.1). Classification (NCBI taxonomy): domain Eukaryota; kingdom Metazoa; phylum Chordata; class Mammalia; order Carnivora; family Felidae; genus Prionailurus; species Prionailurus bengalensis. The sequence goes on from NC_057350.1 coordinate 140,272,296, forward strand.
ACATATACATACCTACTCACATTTTGCTCTTCTTTTTTAAACTTTAAGTCCATATATGATAATTAAATTAACATCTCTCTCTCTCTCTCTCTCTCTCTCTCTCTCTATATATATATATATATATATAAAATTTTCCCCCTAAATCTCCATATATTCTTCCCTTTAATATGTTAACTCAGACGTGATGACGGGTTATTGCTGTTGCTGTTTTTACATCAACTATGAATAAAAGGCTGATGTACTCCTTAGTAACCTTCATCCCTGTAACCGTGGCCTTAGGCAGCAGGTAATGGGCTCTCATCATGTAAGTAAAAGGGATTTCTGTGTTTGCCCTGTGAACATTTACCCCAGGGATTCTCAAAGACTGGACTTGGTTTTCGTAGCTGCAGAGAACCAAATACCATGTGTGACTTGTTCAGCGTCACTTGGTAGTCTTCTTCAAACAGTTCTGTTTACATATTTTACTTTGAAAGTCCTAGCCATGCTTCCACCGCATAGAACTCCTGCATTGACATCGTCCCACTTTTCTGTCCTCTCTTTTCCAATGGTATCTTGATGGGAAACCAGAAATGACTCCCTACAGAGCCTCAGAACTTGCAGCTCTGCATACCACAGATGCAGATTGGACAAAATGAGAACTGTGGCGTCTATCTAGAACTCACCACATTTACCGAGTTCTGTTCTGAAGGGGGCGGAGCTCCTTAACTCAGTCTAAGACCATTCATTGCTGAGAAATCTCTGAAGATCTGAATAAAGGGGTCTGGACACTAAGGGCTGGCCAAAGCAAGGTGCCAAAGACACTTGAATTGGCTCTTCAAATAAACATGAGTAAGAGTTCACCAAAGGCACGTTCTTTCTAACTCAGAATAAAGACCAGTAGCAATAGTCATGATGTTCTCTGAAAGCAAATGGAACTGGAAATGTCTTCAGACGCCTCAAAGCTCCAATCTCTTCAGCCAGTAAAATGAGAGTAACCACAACTCCTTACTGAATAAAGTCATTGTCAAAATCATCTACACAAATGTTTAGCACAGAGCCTTCAAAATGGTCACGGTTGTTGTCATTACCATCTTGACTTTTCAGGAATTCAGTTTTTAAGTGTATATTATGATGAAACCATATATGCCTGGATATCAAGAATACAATTTTTTTTCTCCCTGAAACCTTTATCTTTCTATGTGTTCTCTGCTATCTGTCCAGCACCTGGAATAGCAAAAGCCAAATGAATGAATGAATGATCAAATAATATGTTTTAGCACTACTGCATTTTATGTTCATTTCTTTCCCGTCTACTTTCATGGAATCTTGCATTCTTTATGCTGAATCAGTGATGTGTTCTCCATTTCTTCTCAGCCTATACGAGAACACTAGTCTTCACATACAGAGATAGCTGTTACATTTGACATTTTAAGTGAGCTATTTTCCCTCTACCGCCAATGTGTTCCTACTAAATCCATTTATCATCTCTGTCATGAGCACAAAGATGACTGGGAAGATAAGTAATAATAGCAGGCAAACTGATCTACCTCAAATTCTCTAAGATTACTAAGTGCACTGTGCTTTTCTTCTGCATAAAGGATGATGGAGTGACAGACCAATACATTAAATTAGGAAAGGCAGCTCAGTTACACAGAGGCAGCCAACTGATTCTACAGTACAATTTTACCATAAGTCTACCCTATAATCAATTATATATTTGCTTAAGATCCAAATCGCTGCAGAGGTTTATCTGTTAATCAGATTGGATTATGATCATTACCTCTATCCATCCAAAAGTTTAAGGGGGAAAAAAAATATCCATTTGAAAAGACATACCAAAACCTTTTCTATATTTTTTAATTTCAAATTCTTTTGCATCGCGTGAATTAAAATAAAATTGAATAAGACTGTAATTCAAGGACACAGCGTTCTGAATTTTCCCTCCTCAATAGCCTGTTCTAAAACAATTCAGAAGAAAACAGCATATTAGCCCAAAGTCACTGAGCACTTTTACATGTGCCATTGCTCAAAATGTAGCTTAATTTTCCATGTCCTTTAATGATTTCTGGTAAGGAACTATCATTTATGTTTGAGAATATTTGTTACTGCCAGCACCCTGTTGTGATGAAACAAACAACAAAAATATGAAAGAGGCAAAGGAAGGTAGAGTTGAAGCTTAGGCTGAGAAATGAGGCTTTTCCTATCAAATAGGATACTGGTGTTGACAGTGGTTAAGCAGAGAATGGAAAGGGACAGATGCAAATTTAGGGTGTTTTTAATACTTTTGAAGTGAGGTGAACATCAGACATTCTCCTATGGCACCAACAGTATAGAAGCATGCTGCTAGGCTAAAAACAAAAATTAATTTAATCACGCCCGACTAGAATTTTTGAAACTATTGCTCTGGTCCAGTCAGGAAATAGATAAGAAGTGAACATAAATGTCTTTTGTAATAACTGCTAAATAGCTATTTTGATACCACTCTCTAATTTCTAATTGGGCCACAGGAATAAAGGCATAAAGACATACTATGGCAACCATGAACATGCACCTCTCAGATCTCCAACTTAGGAGCGTAATTAGCAACAGCCCAGGGTGCTGCATTCTGAAGTCCCTCACTGAGTCTGTGATGGGGCCACACTTCAGCCGCTGCCTGAACCCATTCGTGCAAATTCAGGGCTGGGAGTACTTTGGCCAGAGGGCTCCCTGTCGGCCTTGCTGAAACTCTTAAAACTGCACTGCAGTCTAATACCTTCCTTCTTCCTTCCTCCTATCCTCCCTTTCTTTCTATCCCTCTCACCCTCAGGGGGGTCAGACCTGCATCAGAATGTGAAAGCCCTTCTGGTACCTCTGGTTATCTCACACATTCCCTCACTGGCACTTTCCTCAGTAAGTCTCTTCTCATCGAATCCCACTCTGGTGCCTGCTGCTCAGACAGCTGTGCCCTACACTTGTACTCTCCACAAAATAAAATTGTGACAGCTATATATTTTTGTCAACAAGCACATTTTAAAATCACTGGATAAATACATAAATCAAACAAGAGAATCATCTTTTTTGCCTGTATTTATGCCCTAATTTATGTTTGGTAAACTCAGATTTCTATTTATTCAGCTTTCATTCAAGTTCAACACCGTTGTACCAATCTCCCTGATCTCTAACACACCTGATCTCTAACACCTTGCCTCGTAACATTCAAAAAGCATGTTCAGTTTATTTTAAAATTCCAATAAAAGAACAAGTTTCTCCCAATGCTGAGGCAAATATGACTGATAACCAGAAAGAAGTTCTTTGTTCGGGCGCCTGAGTGGCTCAGTCAGTTGAGCATCTGACTTTTGGTTTCAGCTTAGGTCATGATCTCAAAGCTTGTGGGTCCGAGCCCCATGTCAGGCTCCACTCTGGCAGTGTGGAGACTGCTTGGGATTCTCTCTCTCCCTGCCCTTCTCCATGTTCGTTCTCTCTCTCTCTCTCTCTCTCAAAATAAATAAAAATAAACAAAAAAGTTTATTCTTTCTTTCTTTCCTTTGTTTAGAGGTAGGGAAGCAGTTTGTGGTAGAGAATGCTAGCTAATCGCCAAGCCACTTTCCTCCTCTTTTGGACACACAGCCACCAGCCCATATTTCTCAGGCTCCCTTGTGGGACTAGGTGCAGCCATGTGACTGAGCTGTAGCCAGTGAAATGTGAGTAGAAATGAAGGGAACCATTTCTGCCCCTGGCCCATAAAAACGTGCCTGTGTGAATCTCCGTGTTCTTTATCTTTTCATCTATCACTGCCTGCAAGTACAGCTTACTTGGAAACATGTTGAAGATGAAAAAGTGATAAGACCAAAGGAGTCTGGATCCCTGAATTACCAAGTACATAAAAAGCTGTCTTGACCAGGTCTTGTTATGTAAACAAAAAATAAATTCATTGTTTGAAGCCTCTAAGATTTGGTGAACTTATTACAACAGCAAGAACTACCTTAAGGAACTTAAGTTTTATATCAAAGTACCCCTCACAGGATTCATAGTGATGCTTGCTCCTGCAAGGCAATGATGATATGGAGGAGGTGGCAGATAGCTCCAAAGACAATCATCAATTGTTCTTCTGCTTCCTGTGTGTGCAAGCCATTCTTCCCTTGAAGAAGAGGTTTATTCCCCACCCATCCCCCGCCACCTTCTTGAATCTGGTTGGTCCTGTGATTTGTTTTGACCAATGGAATCCAGGGGGAACCTTGAGCAGTCCTAAAAGTAGCCCTTAAAAGCCCAGACAGCCTTGACCTTGTTTCATAAAACCCAGTGGCCACTCTGTAATGAAGTACAGGCTGTCCTGCTACAGACAGAGGCCAATTGGAGATGCCTTCTCCAAGATGAGATACCAAGAGGAGAAAGACGACATGGGAAAAGACTCAAGTGACCATGGTCTACAGGCCTTGGTGAGGCAGTTACCTTCTCACAACCCAACCCATGTGCCAGCAAAATGCAGCCATGTGAGTGACCCAGCTAATACCATGTGGAGCAGAAGAACTGTCCAGTCAACTCACAGATGCATCACAGATAATAAATAACTTATTATCATTATCAGCCACTAAGTATCTGGGGTAGGAGGAGTGGGGAGAGTTGTTCTTACACAGGAAAAGATAAATGATACACTGGAATTTTAATGAAAGGAAGGAAGGAAGGAAGGAAGGAAGGAAGGGAAAGAAAGAAGGAAACAAAGAAGGAAGGAAGGAAAGAAGAAAGAGAAAGAAAGAAAAAGAACAAAAGAACGAAAGAACGAAAGAAAGAAAAACAAAGGAGTTTGGAGGAGGAAATAGCTTGAGAAGTAATGGTTTCATTGTTTTGCTTTCGGTTGTGGAATTCCAATTAGAAATAATTATATCCTGGGGCGCCTGGGTGGCTCAGTCGGTTAAGCGTCCGACCTCAGCTCAGGTCACTATCTCACGCTCCATGAGTTCGAGCCCCGCATCGGGCTCTGGGCTGATGGCTCAGAGCCTGGAGCCTGCTTCCGATTCTGTGTCTTCCTCTCTCTCTGCCCCTCCCCCGTTCATGCTCTGTCTCTCTCTGTCTCAAAAATAAATAAACGTTAAAAAAAAAATTAAAAAAAAAATAATTATATCCTTTTACCCTTTTAAGATAGTATTGTGTTCTCCTGTGAAATAAATGCCAAATAGACATCTTTACCTAGTAACAAATATACCCTGATTTTTAAAAGTTTATTTATTCATTTTGAGAGAGAGAGACAGAGAGAGAGAGCACACACAGGGGGAGGGCAGAGAGAGGGGTGGAATGAGAGAGAATCCAAGCACGTAGCTCAACGCAGGGCTGAAACTCAAGAATCAAATCTTGAGATCATAACCTGAGGTGAAACCAAGAGTGGAATGCTCAACCAGGTGAGTGAGGCACCCAGGTGCCTCAAATATGCCCTGATCTTGACACAAACCAAAGTTGTAATACACACACAATTCTTACTATTTTTAAAATAAAACATGAATAATATTTTTACACCCCTCCCCCACAAAAGGGTCAACTTATACGGGAAAATGAAAAGTGAAAACTTCCCTTTCATGATTCTTTCATGACTGCAATTCTACTTCCTCTCCCAAAGGCAACTACTGAGGGCATTTCAACTTCCTATGTTTTAGTCCTCCAGAGTTTTCTATGCAATCTTTGTGTTTGTGCATGTGTGCCATTTTCTATATTTGAATATGATGGGAGTCAGTTGTATATGTTATTTTGCAATCCATATAATTCATTTTTGAGGAAACAAATATGCTATTACTGACTATCAAGGGATTTAGTTTTTACATATGTGTTTTCTTTTTGTTAACTTCAAATTTAGAAGATTTCTCCTCTAGCAACAAGAATGTGTCACCAACTACTTCCGTCCTTTGATTTAAGCATACTACATAACGACAAGAGTTTACAAGACACAGAAGACTATTTTTCCCACAGAGCAGTTTCTCATTTCTTTGATTCTGAGGCATTTTCATTACATGAATACTTATTTTTCACATTTCTGTTTTAGCTACAGTTGATCCTTGAACATGGAGGTTGGGAGACGAACCTCCTGTGCAGTCAGAATTAAGTGTATAACTTTTGACTCCCGCAAAACTTAACTATTAGTAGCCTACTCTTTACCAGAACAGCCAATTAACACATATTTTGTATGTTATCAACTGTATTTTTATAAGATAAACTAGAGAAAAAATATTAAAATCATAAGGAAGAGAAAATACATTTACAGTACTGTACTGTCTATATGGAAAAAATCTGCATCTAATTGGAACCTGCACAGTTCAAACCTATATTGTTCAAGGTCAACTGTTTCCCAATAGCCTTTAATTAAGAAAAAATGATGGTGAAAGGGCAAAGCTCTTATATTGACAGTCATCAACAGCTTATTGGCAACAAAAATTATCAGAGCACTAATAAACCTTTACTGCCTCAAAACTGTATCACTTATCCGAGCTTGGAAAGAGGAGAATTAGAAAGACATGACAATGTATAGAAATTTTTTTTCCCTAGAAATTTCTTTGTGCTCAGCATTCATGAATAATGTCTGTGTTCAGATTCTTCAGTTGACTTTGGGAAAACTAGTAACTTCATTCTATAGAGAGATTTCTTGGGTTAAAAGTGCCAGATTTCTTGAATGTCTGGCATCCAGAAGAAATGATAGTCTTGGGTCTTTAATCTTGGAAGAAAATGCATTTCCTTCTTTGTAGATGAATATAATGTCCAAAGACATTTCCAGAGCGTACCATCTTAGGAAGGAAAAATGACTCTCCTTTTAAACAATAATTCACATTAGACTCCAATATTACCAGAATATGAAGTAGGACACATTTGCATCTGATATCGACAAACTATGTTATCTTCTTTCAACAACAACATAGAATTATCTCCATTTGTGAGAAAATTCCACGGAGTTGACTGCTCCTTAGCATCAGGCAATAGCCCTATTTAGGCAATTTTCATTTCATTTCCTGAGAGAAATATGCTCGAACTATGTTTCTTCAATTGTTTATAGCCTCTTGAGGTTTGTGACTGTCAAGAAAGCACTAGATAATAGTAATAGCTGTGGCAGATTGTGTCTTCTAAAGATGGCCTAGATAGTGTCTCCTAACCCACATAATCCTTTTACAATGCAACTTTATCTATTGAAAGGTAAAATTTATAACCCTTCCCTTTGAAACCAGCTGGGCTTTTGTGACAGGTTCAACAAAAAGAGTACAGTGGAAGTGATGCTGCCTGACTTTGGAGACCAGGTAATGAAGGACAATTTAGTTTCCACCTTGCTGCTGAATAATCACACTTGGAGCCCTGAGTCTCTATGCTTGTAAGCTAACTGCCTTGAAGCAGCCATGCTGTGAGGAAGCCCAAAATAGCCCACACGTGAGAACAAAAGGACAACTCATGACTTCTTGAAAAGAACTGTCCAGTCAACTCCCAGTTTACTCCAGCCCTTTATTGTTTCAGCTACAACCCCTCAAACCAGAACCAATCAACCGAACCCTTCCCAAAACCATGGCCTACAGAAACTATGTGAGAAAGTGAAATGGTAATTGTTATTCTAAGTCACTAGGTTTTGCAGCGCCTTGTTACACAGCAGTAGCTAAAAGCTAATATTTATTGAGCTATAATAATAGTGAGTACATATTTTATTTATCAAGCATATAATATTCATGTGCCAGGTAATGTTTAAAGAAAATTTCTTGTATTAATTCACTTAATTCTTTCAAAAACCCATGAGGTAAGTACATTTATTCTATTTCAAGATAGGAAACTGAGGCAAAAAGCGACTTTGAAACTTTCTCTTCACAATGGTAGATGGCAAAAATCGAATTTAACCCTGAGAGTCTAACTCCTGAGCTAATACTTCAATTATTTAATTTATTTATATATATATAATAAATATATATTTATTATATGCATGTCACATATCCAATATATTTACATAATAAATATATTTAACATAGAAGATCATATAATATACATCTATAATAAAATATAGATACATTTTATAAATATAAATGTTTTTACATAAATATATAATATAAATATACTTTAGTATAAATATATTTAATTGTATATCAATATATATCAATACACATCCATATGTATATTGATATACATACATAACATATATGTATCAATATATATACATATGTATATCATGTACATACACTGATACATATATCAATGTGTATCATATGTATATCAATATACATACATATATCTATCACCAACAGTTATTTTATTGGATAGATCAAAAATATTCAATATTTTTTAAGATAACACACAAGACGTCAGAGAAGTATCTGCTTGAAGCTATTCGTTCAGAATTTCTTATCAAAGCATTTCCTGAAAACTTGTTTTCATTTTGTTTTGCTTTGTTATCATGAAGTAGGCTTTTCACTGAAGAACACTATAAGAAATTTTGATATGAAAAATGTTTCCACATAATCAGTAAGAAGCAGTATGGTAGACAGGTCTCTCCATCATTGCATGAGTAAACACTTGGTAGAAATTACTATAAAGCATAGGATATTCAGACACGGGAATACCATTGTGCCTTTTGGAGGCACTGTTTTTTTGTTTTTTTTTGTTTTTTTGCAATGAATTTACTTGTCTGGTTTCTCCTACTTCAAGATTTAAGATACTAACTTTAATAGTCAGGTGTGATCCAAAAGCATGAAAGCATACAAATACCTAGAGGGGTTATTTACCTTGGGAATTCACATTAAAAAACCATTAATTGAGAATTATTTATTTTGTATTGAGGACAAGTTTGAAGTATGAAGTATTTCTAACAAATTCTAAAGAATATGCAGCAGGATTCAAATCATCAGTTCCCCATTACTACAGAGTTAGTGATAAACCTAAACTTCTATGGCTAGAATAGTTCCATTGGATTCCTCTTGACTGTGGTTTTGTTTTACATCAGGCTCACATTTAGCATGTGGAGTCCAAAGTAAGCACACAAATGAAGGGCTGTGTACCATGTATCTAAATATTTGAAAATTAAAACATGCTACACCTGCAGAAAAAGCCTCGAAAATCCAAGATCAAGGGCCTGGTATATTCAGTGTCTAGTGAAAGCCTGCTTCTTGGTTCATAGGCAGCATCTTTTCACTGTGTCCTCACATGGTAGAAGGGTGAGAGAACTCTCTGGTATCTCTTTAATAAGAGTGCAAAATCGTTCATGAAAGCCTCGCTCATTAAATCACCTCCTGAAGGCCCAATCTCCAAAACCCATTGCAATGGGGGTTAGGATCTCAACATAGGAATTTTGAGAGATCACAAACATTCAATCCATAGTATCTTCCATCAAAAGGTCAAGTCTAATTCCTCTCCTCCTGAATATGGTTCTATCACAGTGACTCAGTTCTAATAAAAAATAATGTCACACAAGGGACTCTGTGGACTTCCAAGGCTAGTTTAGAAGGAAAGGTGATGTAACTCCCTTCCAGATGGAGACCCACCCCCTAACTGCACACGTGTGTGTGTGTGTGTGTGTGTGTGTGTGTGTGTGTCTACTGACTCTCCAAAGTCATAGAGTCAGAGAGGCCATGTGTAGGTGTCCCAGCTAACAGTCCTAGCTGAGATGTCAGCCAGCAGCAAGAACCCATCATGAGACATGTTAGTGAAGGAGTCTAGATGATTGAAGCTCAAGTGATGCTGAATGGAGGAGAAACAGGTTGTTCCCACCAAACTAACTCAACCCAAATTGGAGAATTATGAACAAAACTGTTACTGTTGTTTTAAGCCACAGACTTCTGGGGTGGTTATACAGAAATAAACAGCCAGAATACAGTGTTAAATACCAGTTTTTCTAATAGCTATGTTACATTGTTAAATGTCCTAGATTTCTAAGTTGGAAGATCTAAGAATTTGAACTGAAGCTTCATCATTCATTACTGTGTGGATGTAGATCACTTACTATTAGCACCTCTCTCCTCATTTGATGCTGGGATAATAACCCTGCCTCAGAGATATCAAGAGTTTCAAGAGGAAAATGCATACAGAAGACTATGACCCAGAGCAATTCACATTTCAAGTATGTTCCTTGAATCCAGATCTGACAGTTCCAGGTATTTATTCATTCTTACTTCTTTGTCCCTATTGCTTTTCCATAAGCGGAGAGAACTGTGAAAGTTATGCCTGTTACATCTGCATCTAAAACTGAATAATCCGTAGTAAGAAATTAACACTGGAACATTCTTCATCAAAGACCATTATCCACTGAACCATTCTAGCCATTTCTAAAAAGAAACTCAAGAAACAGGCAGACTTTCATTTTTGAAGTCATTAATAACCCCAGAAATAAAAACGCTGTGTGTTCTATTGGGAGCTTCTGATCTGATTCATCATCTGGTAAACCTTTTCACTAAAATGAGTGCTTGAGGGGGCAAAGGACTCCCCATGAATGCATGATACAGCTCCACTCTGTCATCTGCTCCTGCTATGACATCAGAATGTTCTGCATCCTAAACAAGTACTCCAAAACAGAATGGGACTTAAAAGGTTGACTTTTCTAGAAGCTAAATGTCAGATATATGAAGTCTTTTATTTTTTAATTTTCTCTTAATGTTCTCTAAATGGCATCAGAAGATGGATTTCAAAGAAGTATAATATGTTTAAGATTTCACTTACCAAACAAATGCAGTAAAATGTGATATCAAACATCTGCGATTTTCAATCACATACCTAGCAAAGAAGCACAAAACCGTTTTAGTGAAGCACATAATTTGACATCCTTGCTATCAAAAGCAATTTTAAACACATAATTCAAAATGCCCATTGACAGCAGGTCTCTCTTGCTGGGTATTAATCTGCCAGGATGAATATGGAAACATCAATGTCTCTCAATTAGAATCATAAACCTTAAAAATGAGAAATAAAATCATGGTGGCATGAACAGGGCACAGGTGGGTAACTGACAAGCCTGCATAATGTGGAAAAATCATAGGTTAGAGGAAAAGTCATAACAATAATATAAAGCTTTGGGTTTGTACAGCCACTTCTCCCAAAGAATCAAAGCCCTCTACATACATTATCCCATTAATCCCCCTGCTACCTGCTGCAGGGCAGTGTTAGGGCAGATGCCTATTGGTGGTGATTCTGTGGCCATCGGCATCCTGTAGTGGCAGCCTTTTGTGAACCCTATTACTTCCCTTCTCTTTTCAGTAATAAAGTGTGAGATTAGCCTTAGAGTCACAGCTGGAGATGTAACGCAGCATCAGTTCTTAAACCAATTTGTCCCTTTCCCCAACTTGTCACACTACACAGATAACTATCTAAAATATTTTTATCTACAGGTACATTATTAATGGGCTGTAACTGTGTCTCTGAAAGAGAGTTCAAAGACATCAAAAACATCTGTAACTATTAATTAGAGCCTTGCTTAACTACATGAGATTATTTCAGAAAGCAGGTTAGCTGTGGGACTCATTTGTTGCTCAACACCCCAGACATTTCAGACATTTAATTTTTTTAATCATTCTCCTTCCACCTCCTGTTACAAAGATTATATGCAGTGCATGCATGTGTAGATTCATGAAAAATAATAAACCAAAAAAACACTATTTTGCTAGCATGCATACTAACTTTTCTGGAAATTAGATTATCAAAATCCTATTTCACATCCCTTTAATCATTGTGTTTCAGAAAAAAAAATAAGCATCTATGAAATATAACTACTTTTCAAATGCTATCCATTCATATTCTATCAATCACAATTGTCAAACACACCTCGCCTTCTTTGAGGAAGAAAAAATTACACTGGTTCAGAACACTATTTCTATGATCTACAAACCTTTATGTAAGCTTATAATTTTACCACATTGGAAGATTTTATTGGGTGAATATTCCTTTGATAGTCCATCCAAGGATGGTATCTGCCACTTTGAATTATCTTCGAAACTAAAAATTTAAAACTATGTCTGTACTGAATTTTTAAATCGATGACTTAACTTTCAAAATATAATTAGTTAGGAAGAAGCATAACCAATGTTTTTTAATTACCTGGGAAGAATGCTCTTGATCGTGAAATACATAGCTAAAGGAACAGTGCCACACAAATTTTCAGATTGTGTCTGCATGGAGCTACTACCTTGAATTTTTATATAAAATAAAATAATCGGTATCCACCTGGTTCATAACACCCACATTTTCAAAAGAAATGTCATTTTCAGAAGTGGATCCTCCATAACCTCAGATCACAGGAAGTAATTTTAAATGGTGACCTTTCTCATCAAAGGTCTTTTACAGCCACGCTATATTTCCATGGAGTGTTTACTATTAAGAATCAACATTTTGAAATATTTGCAGTATGTCTCTCATCGGCAAAAGACCATTATTGGCCCACTATTTCTTATGGTTCCCAGGTATCATAAGCTGTTTTCAGAATGGTAATTGCCAGAATTCCATAGATCCTTTACTTCAGCTTAAGTAACTCCAATATTCTCTTTATAATTTTTTTCTGGTCATATATTGTTGCTTAACTACCTACTCCAAACCCCAATGGTATTTTTAAGCACTCATTTTATTACTCTCACAAATTATGTGAGTCTCAGAAATTCAGATAAGGCATAGAAGGCATGGTTTGTCTCTGGTCTCTGATGCTTGAAGCTTCTGCTGAGAAGTCTCACACAGCTAGAGGGCAATTCAAGTGGATGAGGAATGAAATCCCAGAGTTCGGACTGGGATATCTGACTGAGACTGTTGACCAGAATCCTGATACATGGCCTCTCCATGTGGTTCAGACTTTCCCTCAGTCTGGTGGCTTCGGGGTAGTCAAACTGCTTACTTTGGTAAGTTCCCAGCCTTCAGAGTAAGTGTTCCAGACAAGGCAGAAGTTTTATGGCCTTTTACAACTCAACCTTAGAAGTTAGTGTCTATTCCACTATACCCTATCAGCTGAAACAGTCAAAAACCTACCTAGACCCAAGGGGAAGGAACAGAGACCCTAACCTTAATGAAAACATTATCAAAGAATTTGAGGCAATATTTTAAAACTTCCACATACCCATTAAGTTCAAGGAGAGTATTTACATTTAGGAAATGGTTCCAAAGTTCAAACCAAAATTTAAAAAAAAATCATGGATCAAATCCAATCCCGCTATTTTGCAGAAGAAAGAGCTCTTGACTGAAGGAAAATCTTAGGCAACATGTTTGTTTTCTTCTTGTAATCTGAACTAGGTAATATGCATTTCTCTCAAATCTAATCCTGGTATTCTTACTTAGCACTCTACGGAAGGGGCCTTTCTTTGTTAATGATAGGAATAACCCATCTTTATCTCTCCTTGAAGCTCCACACAAAGTACAGAGACACACTATCCTGAAGGGAATATTTATCTACCACAGTCACTGTGAATAAACTGAAAAATAAATCTTCTAAATAAGTTATCTATGTACATTTAAAAGTCTCATTGTCCACAGTGAAACATATCAGTGAGAAAGATTCTCTCCATACCCTGCATCCTGTTGGTACCCCCCGATTATGCTTACAGAATAAAATAGAATTGAAATGCATTCAGTCAGGTTAAGAAAGTATGAAAACTATGAGACAGCTCTCCTCAAACACAGCAAAAGCATATAGAAGTCAGTACATTTCTCAAGGTTAAAAATGAGGAGTGGAGAAGTTAGTTGTTTCCCTAAGGAGAGACAGGAATTTCACTGCTGGAAAGAACCACAATGAAAATTACATGGTGAAGTTGTAAATCATTCCAAGATTGATAGGGCACAGCACAAAATAAGATGTTTACACATTAATTAAAAAGATCTGGGAAGAGACTGAGGGAAGATGATTTCAAGGGCAAGATATTGATGTTGCCTTCCACAATCCTTGGGCTAGCACGTGTAGGGCAGATTGGCAGGTCCATTACTAAGGGCTTCCTGGGGTAAGGATCACCAAGGATGGTCCTGGGGCTGACTGCACCAAGCCATGGAGCTTATGAAATAGAGAATTACTTCTTTATCACAAAAATAGAAGTTTGAACTGCTAGTACGTGTCTTATTTGAGTTTGAATTTCTAACACTAGGAAGAAATGTTATCCTTGAATCTGACAATTACGGAGGTAAGCAAATGGCATCAAAATTCCACATGATAATGAAGTAAGAAATGATGTTTCTGAGATGAGGATGATTAAGAAATCTTCTACTTAAGGGTGGAAGGATATGGTTCATATAATTCTAAGTGTCAAATGTACACAAACACACACACTTTTGAAGCTCCATTTTCACTGCAGTCTTGCAAATACATGCTTCAAACTAACAAAATGAGAATTTTAATTATTCTCTTACAAAACATCCATGACTTTTATGGTGTGTGTGCGTGTGCCTGTGTGCGTGCATGTGCGTGCTTGGGTGTGTAAATAATAAGTAATTTAATTATTTTTAAATGGATGCCTTAGAAAACATACTTTTTTATGAAACTATTTCATCAGTTGTTAAATAGGTAAAGAGATGAATAAATAAGTAAGTAAATAAATAATTGACACTTCATGGTCAGCTTTTCTGGTTAGTCTTCAGTCCCACCATCAGAAGCCATGATGGGTAGAGTGAGAATCTCTCAAGAGACGTTTGTTCTATTTGAAAATTTCCCAATTGAAAAATAAAGAAACTCTGATGAAACTAGAATGGAAGTGAGGTAATTAATGATCCATAATTAAACTAGTTGCCATAAAAATCATTTAAAAAACAGATTTAAAAATTTTTAATTTAATTTTTTAAAAATTTTTTTCTAAAAACTCAAATAATCAGAATCAAAATTTCTAAAGCCTGAATTCATTATGGAGCCATTGATCAAGCTTGTAAATGACAAACCAAGTATTTTTTCTAAGGAAAAAAAATCACCTGTTAGTTCTACAACTTTGCTTCGTATACCTTCTTACAGATTCCCTTGACTAGAAGAATCAACAAGTGTAGAAAATGAATTAAACACCAAGTATATAGTACAGGAGACCTATCTGCTCCCCCCTCCACAGCTATACCTATTCATGCTATGACAGCTTGTTGAATGATAAAAAATAGAGTCGGGGGAGAGGTCTTGATGATAAACAATTGAGTCAAATGGATTAAATTAACTACTTATTTGGATGCCAAATACTACTTACAATGAGCCAGCTTTTAAAAAAGAAACACTTTTGAGGGGCGGAATACTAAAATAATCTCTTCAAGTTATGCTGTTCTAAGACATTTTACTTTTTTTAAATGGCTATCTTGTCAAAATTCCTAACAAGATTAATCATTTCATCATGGTCCAAATCTTATTTTCACAGTTTCTCATTTCCAGGATGCCCACTGCAGTAAGAGCCATGGGGGTCAAAGAAATAGATCCCAAGGGGTGCAATAGGCCATTGCATCCTCCCTGATAGGTCAAAGAGGAAGACTATACAGTTAACTATGAGGCTGGAGAATAAACTGTTTGGCTGTTTATTTGTTTTTGTAATTTTTACCAACTTGTGTAAGGAAAACAGGAAGTAAAACCTAAGTAATCAAATTCTAGAACTTGATTCCACTGTCTGTTATGACTCTTCTTAATCATATGGATATTCCAGTTTCCCCTATAATCCATTAAACTGAATGTTCTTCATTATCCCATATCTGAAAGTGCTAGTAAGGTTTGGTAGCAAATAACTGGTTCCACTACTGGAAGCTTCTGGTCCATCTACTCCATCTTAGCTTCTGACCCCAAATTTTTAATGACTTCCAACTCACTCATGACTTCAAGACAAATACTTTTTTTACTTCAAACTTACCAATGTTTTCAGTGCCGTGACTCCTTCAAGTTCTTCTAGACCATGGGCACTATCATTGCTTCTTTCCCTTTCATAGTGTGTATACCTCAAGGTTAACCATATGAACTAATCTCTCACCAGCATCCTTCACTCTCTTCTGCCCATCACCTTCTGAGAAACCACCTAAGTGAAGTCCAACACCAGCTAAATTCCTCCAGGCCTCTAGCCCTAATCTTTTTTTTTTATTTATTTAAACCCAAGTTAGTTAACATATAGTGTAATAATGATTTCAGGCATAGAATTTAGTGATTCATCACTTAAATATAACACCCAGTGCTCATCCAAACAAGTGCCCTCCTTAATGCCCATCACCCATTTAGTCCATCCCTCCACCCAACACCCTGCCAGCAACACTCATGTTGTTCTCTGTATTTAAGAGTCTCTTATGGTTTGCCTTCCTCTCTATTTTTATCTTATTTTTTCCTTCTTTCCCCTATGTTCATCTGTTCTGTTTCTTAAATTCCACATATGAGTTTAATCATATGATACTTGTCTTTCTCTGACTTATTTGCTTAGCATAATACACTCTAGTTCCATCCACGTTGTTGCAAATGGCAAGATTTCATTATTTTTGATCACTGATTAATATTACATTGTGTATATATTCCATATCTTCTTTATCCATTCATCCGTCGATGGACACTTGGGCTCTTTCTATACTTTGGCTGTTATCGATAGTCCTTTAGCTCCAATCTGGGTGGTGCTGTACTAGATATTCAGAATAGCATGTCAAATGCTACCTTGCTAAATTCCCATCCTAGAACTTCAGCTAGGACATAAGAACCATCAACCAGTTCTACCACACATTCCTTGGTCAGTTTCCATTCCCATCCCTCTCAATTACCACTGCAGCGCTGCTCACTTTCTCAACATCTTTCCTCAACCACAGCAATCTGCGTTAAGGAAACCAAAGGAATTATGTATAGTTGGGCAACATTTCTGGAATGGTGGAATGAAGAGTTCAGCAAAGCTTTCGCCAAAAATCAATGATAAAATTGGATAAAATTGTCAAAAAGAAAAATTTCAAGATTCTGAAAACAGAACAAAGGCACAAAGCATTTTGAGGGGCATCTATGTAAGAGAAACCACTAAAGTAGTTCAGACAAACACTTTTCTGTGGTATTTTAGCCTGGGGTTCTACCATTCTTCCCCTGCCATCTATCTATGTACTAGATGCCCTTCTATGTAGTACGATGATGAAAGCCATGAAAACCAGCAGCCTCTCAACCAGGAGAGATATGGGCCAATGTTTGCCAGAACACAAAATCCTCATACTCCTGGGCATTGATAGTCACAGTAGCAATTTTAGTGACAAATAAGAAAGGCCAATGTCAGTTAGCCTGAGACTGTGATCCTAGTTGGGGCCAACAAAACAGGGAAACAGAATAGGCATAAATTTAACAGGAGATAGATTGCAAGAGTAAGCCTTGGTGGGCTCCCACATATTTCTGGGGTCTTAAAGATGGTGTGCATGTGCAAGGTTGCACATATTCTCAAGAGAGACTGGAGAAGGCACATATCTACTTATCCCTGGATGAATGTGAGGACTGTGCTAGCAGAAAGCTAAAGCCAGGAACAATGAGTAAACTGTCTGAACTTCAAATATGTCCCCCAACTCATGCATAAATCCATAAACAAAGGCAGACGCCTTACTGGCTCAAGGTAGATGAGTAAAACTTGTAATTAGTGAGGGAACACTAGCAATTCTGGCATGAGACCAAACCCATGAAGTCAAGCTACACATAAAAGTGATAATGAAAAAGAAAAAATGATAGTAGAAACATTAAACACATCTTCACACACTCTGGGGTAGCCAGATTCCAGAGAATTTGTCCAAATAAATCCTTAACCAATAAGCATAAAAACTCAAATGACAACCAGAGAAGATTCAAATTCACATTTGCTACATTATTTAAAATGTCCAGTTTTCAACAAAAACTTATAATACATGCAAAGAAACACAAAACTGTTGCCCCCACACAAGGAAAAAAGCAGTCAAGAGAAACCTGACTATAATAGGTGACCAAATGTTGCACTTAACACTCAAAGACCTGAAAGAAGCTATTACAAATGGATTCAAGGAAGAAAAGAAAACCATACTTACAAATTAAAGGGAAATATGGTAACGGTGATTCATCAAATAGAGACTATCAAGAAAGAGGTAAAAATTGTAAAAAGGAAATTCTTGAGTTGAAAACTATAATGCAAATAATTGTCACTTCCATTTTCCACTCAAAATATGTTACTTTGAAGTCATAACTCCCACCCTCAAAATAAGAAGAAAACTGAAAAACTCAAACTCAACAATTCTTCTTAGATTCTTCAGACAACTGAGGTCACAGAGCAAATCACTGCCTTGAAACCTGGGGAGACACGAGAACACAGAGAATCACAGCTTACCAGAGGCAGATACCACTAGATCCTCAAACTGGTAGGAACTCTAAAAACTGTAATTGACAATATCTGGAGATTGAATGTGGACTAGCTTTGGAGTTAAAGCTCCTGAGGGACCAGTTTTAGAGAAACTGTATATTCATGAGCTTTACCTCTAAGTACCTCACCAGATTCCCACTTGTGAAGACTGGTGAAAAATGGCCATGTTCTTTGTGAAGGAGAAAAGGAAAAGTAAACATTCTGAAATACATCATGAGCATTCTGTTCTCCAAAACAAAGGCCTACCTCAAGGAAAAGTACTTCAGTAGAACCTTATCTGACCTAAGGAAGGACAATGAGCCAACTCTAGCCCCCTGTAGCCTTCTGTCTCACATATGGGCAGTTAAAAAAAAAAGAAGAAGAAAGAAAGAAAAGAAACTCTTCTGAAGGTCACAGTCCAAAGACTCCAGCCCTTTTTAAAAAAACAAATGGACATTTATTCCTAAGATTATAGAATGCTTCCCCTACAAAATACAACATCAACAAGGCTCCAGTATACTAATAGGAAAATACAATTAACTGAGCAGCAAGACATGAACTCTACTTAAGAGGGAGTTTCTAGGGAAACCCAAAGCCTACAGGAGAGATAAAAACAAGGATACTAGAGTAAACTGAAGCATCTGACAGCTACAGCTAATGCAAACATTAAATGCAGCCTAACTCCTAGACAGATAAACATAAAACTGAGGTCACACTCAAGACCTCAGTTCCAAATACATCGTGTCTGGATTTCAACAAAAAAATTACAAGGTATACTAAAAAGCAAAGAAAAAAGCATGATGAAGACACAAAGCAAATATCAGAAACTAACTCAGATATGGTAGAGATTTTTAAATTATCAGATCAAGAACTTAAAATCACTTAAAATCACGAAGTTAAAATATTTTAAGAGTTCTAATGGGAAAAGTGGACAACATGCAAGAACATATAGTTATATAAGCAAAGAGATGACTCTAAGAAAGAGCCCAAAGGAAATGCTACAAATTTAAAACACTGAGAAATGAACAATGTCTTTGGTGGGCTCATCAGAGATTCAACATGGATGATGAAAAAAAAATCCGTGAATTTGAAGATAAGTCACTAGGGGTATCCAAGCTGAAATATAAGAATAACACACACACACACACACACACACACACACACACACAGTCCAAGAGCTGCAGGAAAATTTGGAAAAAAGGTATACTACATATGTAATAAGAATACCAGAAATAGAATACAGAAAAGAGCAGAAAAAGCATTTGAATAATGGTTGCAAAATATCCAAAATTAATGACAGTCATCAAACCACGGACCCAGGAAACTCAAAGGACACCCAGCAAGATAAATACAGGGGGAAAAACCGCACCGAGATATATCATATTCAAAAACAGGCACAGAAAACAGGGGCAGCTAGGTGGGTCATTCAGCTTAGTGTTTGACTCTTGATTTCGGCTCAGGTCATGATCTCATAGTTCGTGAGTTTGATCCCAGCATCTGGCTCTGTGCTCATAATGTGGAGCCTGCTTGGATTCTCGTTAACACTCTCTGCCCCTCCCCTGCTGACTCTTTCTTTCTCTCAAAATAAAAAAATAAACTTCAAAAAGTGCAGAAAATAAAATAAAGAGAGAAAATCTTTTAAAAAGCCAGAAGGGGAAAAAGGATAAGAATTAATTAGACATCTCTTCAGAAATCAGGCTAAGACCCATAACCAGTGAAGAAATTGAATCAGTTATCAAAAATCTCCCAACAAAAATACAAATCAAAACCACACTCAGATATCACCTCACGCCAGTCAGAGTGGCCAAAATGAACAAATCAGGAGACTATCGATGCTGGAGAAGATGTGGAGAAACGGGAACCCTCTTGCACTGTTGGTGGGAATGCAAATTGGTGCAGCCGCTCTGGAAAGCAGTGTGGAGGTTCCTCAGAAAATTAAAAATAGACCTACCCTATGACCCAGCAATAGCACTGCTAGGAATTTATCCAAGGGATACAGGAGTGCTGATGCATAGGGGCACTTGTACCCCACTATTTATAGCAGCACTTTCAACAATAGCCAAATTATGGAAAGAGCCTAAATGTCCATCAACTCATGAATGGATAAAGAGGTTGTGGTTTATATATACAATGGAATACTACTTGGCAATAAGAATGAAATATGGCCTTTTGTAGCAACGTGGTTGGAACTGGAGAGTGTGATGCTAAGTTAAATAAGCCATACAGAGAAAGACAGATACCATATGGTTTCACTCTTATGTGGATCCTAAGAAACTTAACAGAAACCCATGGGGGAAGGAAAGGAAAAAAAAAAAGAGGTTAGAGTGGGAGAGAGCCAAAACATAAGAGACTGTTAAAAACTGAGAACAAACTGAGGGTTGATGGGGGGTGGGAGGGAGGGGAGGGTGGGTGATGGGTATTGAGGAGGGCACCTTTTGGGATGAGCACTGGGTGTTGTATGGAAACCAATTTGACAATAAATTTCATATGTTAATAAAAAAAATGTAGCTTAAAAAAAATCTCTCAACAATTAAGAGTCCAGGACCAGATGGCTTCCCTGGAGAATTCTACCAGACATTTAAAGCAGAAATAATACTTATCCTTCTCAAGCTATTCCAAAAAGTGGAAAGGGAAGGAATACTTTGAGACTCATTCTATGAAGTCAGCATTCCTTTGATTCCCAAACCATACAGAGACCCAGCAAAAAAGGAGAACTACAGGCCAATATCCCTGATGAATATGGATGCAAAAATTCTCGACAAGATACTAGCAAATTGAATTCAATAGCATATAAAAAGAATTATTCACCATGATCAAGTGGGATTCACTCCTGGGATGCAGGGCTGGTTCAATATTTGCAAATCAATCAATGTGATACATCACATTAATAAAATAAAAGATAAGAACCATATGATCCTCTCAATCGATGCAGAAAAAGCATGTGACAAAATCCAGCATCCTTTCTTAATAAAAGCCCTCGAGGAAGTCGAGATAGAAGGAACATACTTAAACATCATAAAAGCCATTTATGAAAAGCCCATAGCTAATATCATCCTCAATGGGGAAAAACTGAGAGCTTTCCCCCTGAGATCAGGAACACGACAGGGATGTCCAGTCTCACTGCTGTTGTTTAACATAGTGTTGGAAGTGATAGCATCAGCAGACAACAAAAGGAAATCAAAGGCATCAAAATTGGCAAAGATGAAGTCAAGCTTTCACTTTTTGCAGATGACATGATATTATACATGGAAAACCTGATAGACTCCACCAAAAGTCTGCTAGAACTGATACATGAATTCAGCGAAGTTGCAGGATACAAAATCAATGTACAGAAATCAGTTGCATTCTTATACACTAATAATGAAGCAACAGAAAGACAAATAAAGAAACTGATCCCATTCACAACTGCACCAAGAAGAATAAAATACCTAGGAATAAACCCAACCAAAGATATAAAATATCTGTATGCTGAAAACTATAGAAAGCTTATGAAGCAAATTGAAGAAGATACAAAGAAATGGCAAAACATTCCGTGCTCACAGACTTGCAGAATATTGTTAAAATTTCAATACTACCCAAAGGTATCTACACATTCAATGCAATCCCAATCAAAATTGCACCAGCATTCTTCTCGAAGCTACACCAAGCAATCCTAAAATTTGAATGGAACCACGCAAGACCCCGAATAGCCAAAGTAATATTGAAGAAAAAGACAAAAGCGGGAGGCAACACAATCCCAGACTTCAGCCTCTACTACAAAGCTGTAATCATCAAGACAGCATGGTATTGGCACAGAAACAGACACATAGACCAATGGAATAGAATAGAGACTCCATAATTGGACCCACAGAAGTATGGTCAACTAATCTTTGACAAAGCAGGAAAGAATATTCAATGGAAAAAAAGGCAGTCTCTTTAACAAATGGTGCTGGGAGAATTGGACAGCAACATGCAGAAGATTGAAACTAGACCACTTTGTTACTCCATTCACAAAAATAAACTCAAAATGGATGAAAGACCTGAATGTGAAACAGGAAACCATCAAAACCCTAAAGAAGAAAGGAGGAAAAACCTCTCTGACCTCAGCCACAGCAATTTCTTACTTGACACATCTCCAAAGGCAAGGGAATTAAAAGCAAAAATGAACTATTGGGACCTCATGAGGATAAAAAGCTTCTGCACTGCAAAGAAAACAATCAACAAAACTAAAAGGCAACCGATGGAATGGGAAAAGATATTTGCAAATGACATATCAGGCAAAGGGCTAGTATCCAAAAACCTATGAAGAACTTATCAAACTCCACACCCGAAAAACAAATAATCCAGTGAAGAAATGGGCAGAGCACATGAATAGACACTTCTCTAAAGAAGACATCCAGATGGCCAACAGGCACATGAAAAGATGCTCAACATCGCTCCTCATTAGGGAAATACAAATCAAAACCACACTGAGATATCACCTCACACCAGTCAGAGTGGCTAAAATGAACAACTCAGGGGACTATAGATGCTGGAGAGGATGTGGAGAAACGGGAACCCTCTTGCACTGTTGGTGGGAATGCAAACTGGTGCAGCCGCTCTGGAAAACAGTGTGGAGATTCCTCAAAAAATTAAAAATAGATCTACCCGATGATCCAGCAATAGCACTGCTAGGAATTTACCCAAGGGATACAGGAGTGCTGGTGCACTTGTACCCCACTATTTATAGCAGCACTTTCAACAACAGCCAAATTATGGAAAGAGCCTAAATGTCCATCAACTCATGAATGGATAAAGAGGTTGTGGTTTATATATACAATGGAATACTACTTGGCAATAAGAATGAAATATGGCCTTTGGTAGCAACATGGATGGAACTGGAGAGTGTTATGCTAAGTGAAATAAGTCATACAGAGAAAGACAGATACCATATGGTTTCACTCTTATGTGGATCCTAAGAAACTTAACAGAACCATGGGGGAGGGGAAGGGGGAAAAAAAGCTACAGAGAGGGAAGGAGGCAAACCATAAGAGACTCTTAAAAACTGAGAACAAACTGAGGGTTGATGGAGGGTGGGAGGGAGGACAAAGTGGGTGATGGGCATTGAGGAGGGCACCTGTTGGGATGAGCACTGGGTGTTGTATGGAAACCAATTTGACAATAAATTTCATATTAAAAAATAATAAAAATAATAAAATTGAGAGAAATGAACTAAGAAAAAAAAGTGATGCTAGCAAAAAGAGGATGCACTGAAAACTTTAACATAACGAAAAGAAAAAAAAATCATCATCCTACAATTTTGTACCCAGCCAAATGATCACTCAAAAGTGAAGGAGAAATAAAGACTTCATGGAAACAAAAACTGGGGGAATTTGTCTTTCGTAGTTCTGCATCACAAGAATCATTAAAAATTTAAAATAAAATAAAATAAACTTCTTCAAAAAAAGGAAAATGACATAAATAAGAAACTCAGATCTACATAAAGGGGAGCATTAGAGGAAGAATAAATGAATTAAACATTTTATTTTCCTTACACTTAACTGAGCTAATAGACAACAGTTCAAAATACTAGCAACAGTTGAGTGGTTACAGCATATTAGTGAAATGAATGAGAGTAATATTGTAAGGAATGGGAGAAAGCAATTGGAAATACTCTGTATAAAATACCTGTATTACTCATACAATAGTATAGGTATTTTCATTTTTTTTAATGTTTATTTTTGAGAGAGAGAGACACACACACAGAGCACAAGCAGGAGAGGGGCAGAGAGAGGGAGACACAGAATCTGAAGCAGACTCCAGGCTCTGAGCTGTCAGCACAGAGTGTGACATGGGGCTTGAATTCATGAACTGTGACATCATGAGATCATAAGCTGAAGTCAGATGCTTAACCGACTGGGCCACCCAGGCTCCCCAATACAATAGTGTTTTGAAAGTGGACTTGGACTAATTTTAAATGTACTAAACTACCAAAAAAAAATTTTTAAGTGTAACTGGTATGCTAAGAGATGAGATAAAATGGAATAGTACATAAACTGCTTGATTAAAACCAGACAAGGCAGAAGAGGTAGCCAA
Source organism: Prionailurus bengalensis (assembly GCF_016509475.1). Classification (NCBI taxonomy): domain Eukaryota; kingdom Metazoa; phylum Chordata; class Mammalia; order Carnivora; family Felidae; genus Prionailurus; species Prionailurus bengalensis. The sequence goes on from NC_057350.1 coordinate 140,296,523, forward strand.
GATAAAAAAGAACAAATGGAATAAATGGAATACAGCTAGAAATAAAATATACCAATTACAAAAAAAAAAAAGACTGACAGAGTAGAATTTTTAAAAAGACCCAACTACCAACTACTAAAGATGAGATTAGGGGTGCCTGGGTGGTTCAGTCAGTTAAGTGTCCAACTTTGGCTCAGGTCATGATCTTGCAGTTCGTGAGTTCGAGCCCTGCAACAGGCTCTGTGCTGACAGCTCAGGGCCTGAAGCCTGCTTCAGATTCTGTGTCTCCCTCTCTCTCTGCCCCTCCCCTGTTCAAGTTCTGTCTCTCTCTGTCTCTCAAAAATAAATAAATGTAAATGAATAAATAAATAAGTAAATAAATAAGATTAAAAATCTTTCTGACTTTTAAAGATACACTATAAGTATATACTATAGTATACTTATACACCAAGAGAAAGATAAACTATAGTAACACTGATTAAAAGAATGCCAGGGTAATTACATTGTTTCAGAAATACCAGACTTCAAAAAAGGAAAATTACATATTTTAAAAAGAGTACTATGTAATGATAAAGAGGTCAATTCTCTAAGAATCACTAATGTATATATGTTTAACAACAGAGCATCAAAATATGTGAAGCAAAATCAGAACTACAAGGAGAAAAAGATTATGTTCACAAATATTGTTGAGACTTCAATATATCTCAATCAATAATTGATATAACCAAAGGACAGAAAGTCAGTAAAAAATACAGTTGAACTGAACAGCACCATCAGTCAACATGATTTAATTGACATTTATAGAATACTTCATCCAACAATAGTAGAAAACACATTCTTCTCAAGCTCATATGGAACATTCACCAAGATAGACCGCATTCCAGCCCATAAAGCATACTTTAATTTTTTTTCATTGACTATATTCTCTGTTAAACTTTCTATCTCCATGATTTATTTGATTTATAACTGGAAGTTTGTACCTCTTAATCCCTTTCACCTATTTTGCCCATCTTCCCCTACCCCCAGGAACTATCAGTTTCTTCTCTATATTTAAGACCCTTTTTTTCTTTATTCATTTTGGTTTTTTTTAGATTCCACATGTAAGTGAAATCATATGGTCTTTGTCTTCCTCTGTATAATTTATTTTACTTGGTATAATACCTCTAGGTCTATTCATGTTTTACAAATGGCAGTATCTCATTCTTTTTACGGCTGAGTAATATTCCTTATATATATACCACATCTTCTTTATCCATTCATCTATCAGTGGATACTTGGGTTGCTTCAATATTTTGGCCATTGTAAATAATGCTGCAATAAACATAAGGGTACATATATCTTTTCCAGTTAGTGAGTTTTTTTCTATTAGTTTTTGTTTTCTTTGGATAAACACCCAATAGTGGAATTACTGGATCATAGGTAGCTCTATTTTCTATTTTTTGAGCAATCTCCATGCTGTTTTCCACAATTGTTGTACCAATGTACAGTCCCACCAAGAGTGCACGTAGGTTTCTTTTTCTCCGTGTCCTTGCCAGCACTTGTTATTTCTTATCTTTTTGATACTAGCCATTCTGACAGGTGTGAGATTATATCTCATGGTTTTGATTTGCATTTCCCTGATGAATAGCATTGGGCACCTTTTCATAGGTCTATTGGCCATCTATATATCTTCTTTGGGAAAATGTCTATTCAGGTTCTTTGTCCATTTTTAGTAAGATTATTTAGGTTTTGGTGTTGAGTTTTTTAAGTCTTTATACATTTTGGATATTAACCCCTTATTGGATATATCCAATAATCTTCTTTCATTCACTAGGTTACCTTGTTCCTTTATTAATGGTTTCCTTCACTGTGCAAAAGCTTTTCATTTTAGTACAGTCCCAATAGTTTATTTTTGTTTTTGTTTCTGCCTAAGGAGACAGATCTATAAATATGTCTTTAAGGCTGATGTGCAGGAGGTAACTGTCTATTCTTTCTTTTAGGATTTTTATGATTTCAGGTCTCACATTGAGGTTGTTAATCCATTTTGAGTTTATTTTTGTATATGGTATATGAAAGTAGCCTAGTTTCATTCTTTTGCATGAACCTGTCCAGTTTTCCCAATACCATAGAAAAGACTGTCTTTTCTCCATTGTATTTTCTTGCCATTTTTGTTACAGATTAACCACATGATCATGGGTTTATTTCTGGGTTCTCTATCTTGTTTCATTGATCTATGTGTCTATATTGTGCCAGTCCCATATTGTTTTGATTACTATAGCTTTGTAGTATATCTTGAAATGTGAATTGTGTTATCTCCAGCTTCATTCTTCTTTCTCAAAATTGCTTTGGCCATTCAAGTATTTTGTGGTTTTAAACAAATTTTAGGATTATTTATTCTAATTCTGTGAGAAATGTTACTAGTATTTTGATAGTGATTGCATTGAATCTGTAGATTCCTTTGTGTAGAATGAACATTTTAACAATATTAATTCTTCCAATCTGTGAGCACAGTCTATCTATTTGTGTCATCTTCAGTGTCTCTCATCAATGTCTTATAGTTTTCAGAATATAGTTCTTTCACCTCACTAGTTAACATTTACATAAACAGCATTATCAACCAACTTGATTTAATTGACGTTTGTAGATTACTTCTTCCAACAAGAGCAGAATACATATTCATCTCAGGCTCACATGGGACATTCACCAAGATGGACCACATTTCACACCAAAAAACACACTTAAACATTTTTGCTTAAAAGAATCACAGAAATTATTATTTTGACTGCAGTGGAATTGGACTAGAAATCAGTAACAGGAAGATATCTGGAAAAAAAATCACAAAATAGTTAGAGACTAAAAAACACTTTTAATACATGAGTCACAGAAGAAATCTCAAAAAAACTTTTTCAAATAGTTTGAACACAATGAAAATTAAAATACAACTTATCCAAATTTGTAGAATGCAATAAAAGCAGTCTTAGAAGGAAATTATCAAAGTGAATGCATATAATAGAAAAGAAGAAATATAAAATTAATAATTCAAGCTGCCACCAGTTGGAGAAATAACAGCAATATAAAATTAAAGCAAACAGTCAAAATAATAAAAATGGGCACAGAAAACAATGGAACTTAAAATCAGAAAATAATAGCGAAAAATCAATGAAATAAGAAACTTGTTCATTGAAAAGATGATTTATTCATCTAAAATTAATAATTTTAGTTAGGCAAACTAAGAAGTAAAGAGAAAAGACACAAGTTACTAATATCAAAAATGAAATATAGACAATTATTTCTGACCCCGTTGACATTAAAAGGGTAATAAAAAAATAATTTTGAATAATTCTATGCTCACAAATGTAATAATTTAGATTAACTGGACCAATTCCTTAGAAGACAGAAATTTACTGAAATTCACACAAACAGATATAGATAATGTGAAGCCTATATTTACTAAATAAATAGAATAAGTAATTAATAGCCTTCCAAAAAAATAAAGCACCAGGCCCACACGGTTTCATTGGTGAATTTTATCACATGTAAGAAGAAATTATGTGAATTCTCTACAATCTCTTCCAAAAAAGTAAAAACAGTGAACACTTCCTAATTCATGTTTTAGCAAAATCAGATAAAGACATTACAAGAATGGAGTACTACAGACCATTATTTATCATAGATATAAAAAACCTTCAACAAATTATTAGCAATTCAAATCCAAAAATATATACAAAGAATTTAACACCATGACCAAAGTATACAAGACTGGTTCAACATTGGAAAATTAATTTGTATAATTCATCATGCCAACAGGCCAAACAAGAAAAATTATATGACTATATTATTATAGGCAGAAAAAACTTCACAAAATCTAACACCAATTCATAACAATTCCCAGTAAACTATGAATAATAGGGATCGTCTTCAACATGATAAAGAGTATCTACAAAAAAACTTACACCTAACACCATACTTAATGGTGAGAAAATACTTTCCTCCTAATATAAGGAATAAAGCAAAGATGTCACCTTTTACCACTACTTTTCAACATCATACTGGAAGAACAAGCTAATGCAATGAGAAGAGAAAATAAAATGTTAAACCTAAACTTACCATATGACCCAGCAATTTGACCCAGGTATCTACCCAGTGGAAATAAATACATGTCCACATAAAAGAGTGTATTCAGGGGCGCCTGGGTGGTTCAGTCGGTTAAGCATCCGGCTTCAACTCAGGTCATGATCTCGCGGCCTGTGAGTTCGAGCCCCACGTCGGGCTCTGGGCTGATGGATCAGAGCCTGGAGCCTGCTTCAGATTCTGTGTCTCCCTCTCTCTCTGCCCCTCCCCCGTTCATGCTCTGTCTCTCTCTGTCTCAAAAATAAATAAACGTTAAAAAAATTTTAAGAAAAAGAGTGTATTCAAAGTTCTAGATATATTATTCAAAATAGCCCACAACTATAAACGTTCTAAATATCCATGATCTAAAAAAAGCAAAATACAAAGTGATACATTCATGCAATAGAATACTAACCAGCAATAATAAAGTACTGATGCACACTACAACATCGATAACTTGAAAAAACCATTACACTAAGTGAAAGAAGTCAGATACAAAACACTACTTATGTTACATCCAGAAAAAGGTAGATCCTAAAGCATATTAGTGGTTACCTGTGGTCAGAGGTATAATGGGAACTGATTGCAAATAGGCAGGACAGATATTTGGGAGGTAATAGAAATATTCTAAAGCTGGATTCTGGTAATGTTTGCACAATCCCATAAACTTACTACAAATTGCTAAATTGTATACTTAGAGGGGCGCCTGGGTGGCTCAGTTGGTTAAGCGTCGGACTTCAGCTCAGGTCATGATCTCACAGTCCATGAGCTCAGGCCCCATATCGGGCTCTGTGCTGCCAGTTCAGAGCCTGGACCCTGCTTCAGATTCTGTGTCTCCCCCTCTCTCTGCCCCTCCCCTGCTCATGCTCTGTCTCTCTCTGCCTCAAAAATAAATAAAAGCATTAAAAAAATTAAAAAAAATTGTATACTTAGAAATGGGTGAATATTATGGTATATAAATTATACTTCAATAAAACTCTTAAAGGATAAGGATGCAAATAATAATAATGTACCACCTGCCTGAATACTGACTCATCACCCCACATACTCACAAAATGTGTTCATCTTCATTCAATTCTTGCTTTCTTCCCTCCAAACATAAATGGTATGTTCTACCTCCTTGTTTATGGTAATCTCCCACCTGTACCCAAGACGTATCTCCTTCCATTCTATTTGATATTCCCCACTAGTTTTTCCCCCCTTATTCTCCTCTATCTTCAACTTCTTGCTATTAGTACCCTTTGCATTAATTTATCAAGCTCATTTCTCCCATAAGAAAAGTAAATAAATAAATTCTCTTTCCCTTGAGCATATAGTTAGTCTGTCTTCTTCCTGTATTCTTCTTGCTGCCTATATCCTTCTATCTTCCATTCCTTCTTCAACACACTGAAATATGGTTTCTTCTCTCTAAACACAATTACTCAGGTGAATCTTCTCTCACAAATGGCATTAATTACCTCATACTTTTAACTCAATGCATATTTGTTATCCTAGTCTTATCGGACTTCTTCATGCACTTGTCCTTGTTTATCATGACCTGATTGAATCTCTCTATCTCCTAGATTCTAGATATCATATTTTGGTCCCTTTACACCTTGTCTGACCTTTCATCTTTCTTTATGCTCTTCTGTACTTGCAGCTTAATTATTACTTTCTGCTAGAATTCTACTCTTGGTTATTTCCAAGTTAATTATATACAGTCTTCTTAAATAATTCCATGTACTCTTGTTTCCAACAACCATCTTGTGGTAGGTTGAGTACACATAATAGCCCTGATTCTTTACCCATCATTATGCTTGCACCCTTTGTCATTTAAGTTTGTAATATCCTACCACTGTGACACTGGGCCTGGCTATACAACCTGCCAATGAGAGGTTAGAAAATGTGATGGCACAGAAACTAGAAAGCATGTTATGAAAGGAGTTGTAAGCTGTTGTTCCTCTCTCATTGCCCTGAGAATAAGAACATCGTACCTATTAGAGAAGGAGAGCATGACTACAGAGCTAAGATTCCCTAGCTGTCTCAGCCAAAAGCATTCTTTATCAGCTGTCACAAAGAGAAACACAACAGAGGAAGCTAGCCCTGACAAGTTTTATAGATGTCAATAAATAAATGCTCATAATTGTATGCTTCTGAAGTTTTACTGTTGTTTGTTACATACCGTTATAATGGCAATGGAAAACTGATATATACCTCTATATGCTGGAAACTAGCAAATCTGTGTTTTCTTACAGACTCTGAGCTTTACACTGCCTGAATAGCTCTAGCCAGATGTCTCACACACATCTCAAACCAACATAAATAAAACTGAATTCATAATAATCTTTCGCATCTAATAAGACTAATTCTACCTCAGGTTGTGGCACCACTATCCAATCCAGTCAACCAACCTAGGATCTCAGAGGTATTCATGCTTTTTCCCTCTCCTATATTCCTCATCTCTAATGGTGCAATATTTGATCCAGTGAATAGCAGTTAGCAGTTGTGGGGAAAGGTGTGTGTGTGTGTGTGTGTGTGTGTGTGTGTGTGTGTGTCCTGGCATTAGCTGGAAGTTACCTTTCCTAAAATGTCATCTCTAAAAGCTAAAAAAATATGTTGTATGTTTCCTCTACCTGTTTGAGCAAAGGAGAATTTAAAATTAAAAAATATAGCAAAGGAATATAATTTTGAGCAAATTCCTCCCACATATTAGATATGAAGTTGAAAGAAATGATTTTCTTAGCACTAATACTTGTTTCTCTAATTTTAAAAATTGACAAGTTTCATGATATTATGTTTCCAAATACTAAAGTTTGGGGGGTGGTGACAGGAGTTGTGATCGTTTTAAAAGTATCTTTCACCTTTGGATACACTTGAAAAAATTAATTCTGAAAAAAGATGAGTGAAATGGCTACCAAGGTTGCATACAGGTTGGAGGTGACAATGATAAAATAATGTGTTGTTCAAGCAACATAAAAAACATGTACAGGAAAGCAACAAGGCAAAGAAAAATGAATTAAAATGTGGCATACCCCTATGTGAAAATGTTCAAAGAATGACAGCAGAAGAATTTAAAACTTCTCATGGAAACTAATAGAATGTATCAACAGTCTAGAAGGTGATAAAATACAAGTAAGTAAGAGGAAAAAGCTACTTGGAAAGTTAGGTATGAAACAGAAAACCTACCATACCCTTCTGAAAGAAAAAAGGTTGAATGATAGTTTTTCCAAAGCAATAAATTAATAATAAAAACTTTAAGATAAATGTAGTGCAGAAAGCATAAAGACTATTAGGTATGTGTTTCTGCATAGTCTTAATGAGCCAAATGATGTCTAAATAGACCATATGTTTTATTGGAGGTCTTGTTTTCTAAAGAAACTTCTGAACAATGTTTTCTACATAGAAATATTGCTTTGAAAAAAAGGTATGAGTTAAGGAGGCAGCATGGCATAAAAGTTGGAATCTAAAAGACCTGACTTTAAAGCCAGTTTCCACCAGTTCCTAATTGATTGACTTTGATGCATTTCTTAATCTCCCTGGGTTTTGGTTCTGCACTTTTAAAAATGAATTTCAGGTGTGCTTGGGTGGCTCATTCAGTTAGGCATCTGACTTGGGCTCAGGTCGTGATCTCACAGTTTGTGAGTTCGAGCCCCACCTCCAGGTCTATGTGGACAGCTCAGAGCCTGGAGCCTGCTTCAGAGTCTGACTCTCCCTCTCTCTCTGCCCCCCTCCGCCACTCATGCTCTGTCTCTCTCTCTCTTTCTCGCTCTCCCTCAAAAATAAAATAAAATGAATTTTAAAACAATTGGTGTTGAGGTACCTGGGTGGCTCAGTCAGTTAAGCATCAGACTCTTGATTTTGGCTCAGGTCATGATATCATGGTTCATGGGAGCCCTGAATCAGCCTCTGTACTAGTAGTGGGTGATTGGGATTCTCTCTCTCCCTTTCTCTCTGCTCCTCCCCCATTTATATACTTGCGTGGGCGTGCACTCATGCACATGTGCACTCTCTCTAAATAAGCTTTAGAAAATAAGACACTCAGTGTTGTTATAAGTATAAAAGGAGATAAAGTGTATAAAGCATTTACCAGAGTGTTTAGCAATAACAAGTCTTTATAAATGCTATTAAGTTTTACTTGTGTTAATACTATTACTACTCAAACTCCCCAAAATGTGATTGTGATCTGTGCTGAACATCCTTTATTTGTACTCATCCCGTATTATTTGAACTCCCTCTCCTAACTATGACAGTACCCACATTGCAAGTACTGTCTCTTTTACTTTGGTGTACAAGATATGATATAACCTGAGACTTCTTACAGTTATGATGTAGATATGCAGTCTACATTCCACCAATCAGATACACCCATGAGAGTCAAAGATTCAGAAATGAGCTTGAACAACGATAGGAAAGAAGCTGTGGGCAAGGTGCACATTTTAATGATGCAAAGCCTGATTTTGAAATCAGCAGAAAGAGACAAAGATTCTGGCATTGATGCTTGCCGAGTTCCCAAGACATGACAGACACAGCGTGTCTCTAGGTAGGCCAAAGGTAGCAGCGACCTTGTCTCAGTGGTGTTGTTCTAGAAACTGTTCCTGGAAATTTCCCTCAAGGAGCATTAGAAAGCTAGCGATATAGACTACTGGCTACCTGATATCCCTTAAACATCCCTTTCAGGTTTAACCAGCTAGAGTAGATTCTGTTTTCTGTCAGAATCCTGACCCATAGTAATCCCAACCTGGAACTAAGTTCACATAAAATTCTGTTTTGTTTGGAATCTAGGGATGGCAATAAGGGGAGCTCAATAGGCGACTCCTTGCATGAAGATCCTATTCTAGGCAAGACTACAACCTCAGGGATGAAAGTGAATCCAGAGTCAAAGCTAGGATACAAAAGAATCCTCTCGGTGTTACAGGGGTTGGAAATCTATGAACAAAGACAAAGTCCAGAATGCTGGTCACTTAGAAGATCTCCCACCCAAGACTCTGCTTTCATGCGTGAGTCCTAGGAGAGAGGCTTTGAGGAAATACTCAAAGTGTTTTTTCACAAATTCTATTTAAGATATTAAGGACAAAAAGCCACACAGCTTTGTGGTCTGTAAGACAGAGGTCAGCACTACTGGAACATGAGGCACTCTTTCTCACTTGGAGATTTCTCTGGAGAATCAAACAGCTAGAGCAGGTTTAAAGGCAGGTCAGAACAGGCTCCTCGTGGACCAGAAAAAGAATAAAAGAGGATGTTGCATTGATGGTTGAGAGCATCGTCAGGATATGTTTCTGTAGAGTGACAATGCAGCATCACTCCACCTCTGTGTGGCTTGAAGGCATCAGAGCACTTTCTAAAAAAACTGTTTTTCAGGGCACCCAAGCAGGATTGAAAAAGAGATGTGTTATTACAGTCAACAGAATTGGTCATAAGCACACATCTTTTGGGATATAGTTCTGAGGACGGTACAGAGAAGCAATGGGTGTAAACATTCATACTTGTCATAATACCATTCTCCTCCCTTCCCAGGGCTCAGTTTTATTCTTTGGCTAGTGGATCAGGAGGAAACACAGGTTGTATTTGGGGAGTTTCTTTTAACCAAGATCATTAAAACAAACAATGAGTGAAGATCCTATGGCTCTCAGAAATTGAAGTTTGTCAAGGTTTTGTAGAAGATAGTATCTCTTCACCGACACAGTCACTCTAGGTTCTAGGCTGACAAATATAGAGATTTCGTGGAGAACCGAATCAGTTGCTCAGAGTCTGCTAGAATACACCAGGAGGTGTAGTGACCCACATGCTCTTTTCTAACCTGTCATTTATACATCCCATATGAAGACTTTGACTGTGTCAATGCACCTGTATATGGCAATATGGAAGACATTACCAGACAGTTTGAAAAGTCAGTTCAGAAGACCTCGTTCCAACCACATAATCAGTTGAGTGTCTAATCCCTTTTCTAATCAATGCTGGCCAGGGTAGCTGCAGTAATTTTCAACCCATGTGGTATGACCAATAGCAACTTAAAAGGAAGACTAGATCAGGGACACAAAACACTAAGGGTATGGCAGCACATGGAACTGCCCTGTCATCTTCAAGGTCTGCCAAGCACAACGCACGTCCGGGAGAATTGAAAACTCTGGTGTAGCAGCTGTCTACTCTGTGGACTAAGCAGTACTTACTAGCATTTTGCCAACGACCCTGGTAAAAAATCTTGTGTTCTCCTCACTCATTGGTATAAAAAGTCTATCAGAGGTCATTTCTTTTGAGAAAGATACAAATGAACTATAGTATTTTAAAGCCAAGCTTCCCAACCTTAGCAGAATATTAATACCGAATAGATAGTATTCTCAGAAAGACTCCATATTCAACTAACCCCCAACATGAAAGAAAAGAGATTTGACCCTTTATCTAGGAAAAGAGGAGGACCTAATATAATGTGACCTAATGACTGAAGTAGGAGGTGACTTCTGAAGACCCACGCCTGGGATTGTAACATGGGAAGACAATCATTATACTGGAGCAGAGGGCGCAGAAAGGTTCATCGAGCTTCTTGTGGGAACATAAAATTCTAAATACTGCAGTACATTGTGCCAGCTTCTGCAAGGAAACTTTTTCATTTTGGCTGAAACATACCACTGAGTTGCTGAATAAGTTTCCAGTAGCTAAGAGTAAAAAAGGACAGGAAGCCAATCAAAAATGTATTGCCTGTCATCTGTGTGTTCTGCATAGACAATGTTACATAACTTGGATGGCATACTTAGGGATACTTAAACAGATGGTGACATGAGTCATTTTCTTAAGTCATATGAGTCATTTCTCATAAAAAGGAAGAGAAAAAAAGGCATTGCCTATTTATTGGGACAATGCTAGCTGTTATAATACAAAAAATATAATGAGTCAAACACAACAGTTGTTAATATCTTGCTTACAAGTCCAAAATAAGAGGGACTGTGACAGGGAAAAGCTTCTCATCTCTGAAATACATCATAAATCCTTCTAATACCCAGTTCCCAGCTTCTTGGGGCTGTCTCATTATAGTGACTTTTCCCTGCAAAGGAGTGGTATCCTGAGCAAAGTCTTACCAGGGTATGAAGTGGAAAGTCCCACCATTGTGTTATTTTATTCTGCTTAGGGCCACAATATTCTGACACAGAGAAACAATTTTTTTCTAATAATTCAGAAAGAGCAATCAATTTCAAAAGGAGTGAAAAGTCACTCTGGACCAGAAGAAATCATCAAAATATTTAACAATTTGATTCAAAATGTACACTGAGCATCACAGTGATACCAAATAATTAGAAAAGAAGTTAGCCACAATTCTGAACAAATTCATACCAGCTGGTATCAACCCTGCTCTCTGTTCATATCAGGGTGAAGGTGCAGAAGTTCTCCAGGTACCTATGAGCTCAGGCTATAGGAATCAGAGGATGGGATTCTGTGCTAAGGTAAAGAACCAATCATATCATCCAGGTGCAACTGTCATCATTATGCAGATCTTCTAAGCCAAAAGCCTCTACCAGCCTCCAGTTCCTGAAGTTTGAATGGGAATGTCATGGTATTTGGAGCTTTTTAGTCAGAGACTATGTACCTATTCCTCAAGAACCTCTGTGGAGTTCAGCATCTTGACAGGGATGAAAGGAAGCCTATTTTACGTAGCAGATATTTGTAAGTATGATTGAGGTCAGAACTGATTTACCTCATACCTGGGATACAGAAAAATGGACTCCCACATAGGCCTACCTTGCTTAGCAGATGGAAATGAGGACCACAGGGAACCAAGTTCAGGAAAACTATATGAACATCCTGGTAAAATTTTGTCCCTTTTTGTTCCCTCCAGAAAGGGATTTCTCTGTAATTACAAAAATTGATAGAAGATTATGTCAGGGGTCATGCCTCAAGCCCACGCTGCATTATCCTGGAATAAGAGACAACATCAGTGCTTCACCTAGATGCCCCTGTGTCTCTATTATACCATTTTCATGCACCCCCACATCCAGATTTAGAGTTTTCAAAGGGCAGGACCTGTAGCTCTTTACGAGAACTGCCCTGAGGCCATTAGAGTCACTTGGCTGCAGACACAGAGATAAGCATTTGGCAGTTTATGTTTACCTGAATCAGACTTTAGCCAGTGACTAACATGTATGGGAATTATTCCCTTGCCCAGTTACCTTGCTTTGGTTTCTGACAACTCTGAAGTGCATCTTATACCTCAACACTCTATATAAGGGTGGAGGCACAGACACCCTCTGTGGAATTGTGGCCCAAGAACTCACCCTCATCTCCAGCTTCTTCCTCTTTCTGTCCCAAGCATCAGTCTTTTTTGAGTTCCCCTTAGAGATTTCTACAATAAATCAGTTGCACACAAAACCTTATCTTATGATCTGCTAGGAAACTTGACCTAAAATGTTGGGATTCAAAAGGGAGGAACCACAAAGGAAGTAGCTAATATTTGTAGATTCAGCAGAAGCCTTGGGGGATTCATGGCAGCTTTGAGGAGTCATCAGCGCCAAATTCTGTATTATCCCTCAGAAACATATTGAAAACTACTTAGAATTTGTTCTGTACAAAGAAAAGATACTCTCTTGGCCTAGTTTCCTCTATCCTTTCTCTCTCCCTTTCAAGTATCCAGTAAATAAGAAATCTTCCATTTGAGGACAAAAGCAAGGTAAATGTGTCTCCTTTAGTTTCTAATGAATAGAACTGAGAATTGCACAGATGAATATAAGATCCAATAAGACCTTAACCAAGTACATTTAATTAGCTGGGCTAATAGAGGGAAGGAAGGCCATACATACCTAAACCAAAAGATTATCCAAAAATAATTTATACTTGTTTCAGTTAAGCAGGTTCATTTTCCCATTTGTCTCTGCTTTTAGGCAAATATACAAGTGAGACTCCCTTCCCTGAGTACCCATCAGCTAGGGCTAAGAAGAACACAGCTAGAAACACACTATACAGTAAAGGTCTGAGGATATGATAGCCAGTGGATCAAGCAGGTTTGCTTCATGTGGACTGGCAAGAAGTGAATCCAAGTAATTTAAGTGCTAGAAATAATGACATTTCTCATTAGATTAGAATTTGGTTAGGACTACTTCATAACCCCAGGAGCAAAGAAATGACTTGGTGACTCTGGATACCCAACATATCCCCTTCCCATCAGGAACTGCTAACAGGAATGGAAATTTCCCGAGAGCAGCTTCCTAGTTATTCCATCAGAAAAAATTTTAAAGATAGTACTAGACTACAAATAAAAAATCTGACTTATATATTTCTTGGGTATAAAACTGATAGTAATTTTTAAAAGGTTAATGAGAAACTATTTTGCATGACTTACTGTGGTCAAGTTATTTTATTTGTTTAGATGACATTTTGGCTTACGATGGAACACTGAAATTGAAATTAGATTCTCCATACTGGATATCGTTAAGTTAAAGTCTGTCATTTTTAAACTCAATTACAAGACTGGAAAAACTGTTTCAGAAAATAATTGATTTAGCATGCTTAATTAGAAATAAACGAATCTTTGGATGAAAGTAGGCTACCAGCAGGACAGAGGTGGCTGAGTTTTGTTAATTTTGAGAAATTCAGATGTCAACATGTTGTTTTGTTTTGTAATCAGGAAAAAAACTCAAAACAAACTTTGAGAAGCTAAAGATTTTCAGAAAAAAGGCAAGAAGAGATTTTCAGGGAGAAGAATTCTTGAATAAATAAATCACTTTGTATTTACAATAATATTAAATAAGGTAAGCCTCTGTGTCTTTATTTTATAATCTCTGAGCATTCCAGTGAGTATTAAAGACAATGTATTTGTATTTAATAAATGGGTTATTATTTTTACAATGCTTACATCTTTGTGGAAAGTCTAATACCATTGACTCTGGCCCAGAGAAACCACTCTTGAGGACACAGTCACACAAGAGGTCCTTGGTATCACCTATGAGGATTTTTCACCTGATCTTTTCCTACCCCAGGGTCCCAGGATTCTGCACCATCACTTCCTCACAGTGAGAATCATTGCCTTAGCAGCCCACTATTACTGAGAGATGTATGGCATATTTCTCTGATATACTGGATGGTCAGTTAGGCGGCCGACTTCAGCTCAGGTCATTATCTCACAGTTTGTGGGTCTGAGCCCCGTATCAGGCTCTGTGCTGACAGCTTGGAACCTGAAGCCTGCTTCAGATTCTGTGTCTCCCTCTCTCTCTGCCCCTCCTCAGCTCACGTGCTGTCTCTGTCTCTCAAAAATAAATAAACATTAAAAAATGATCATTCCTTAAAAAAAAATGAAACACTAAAAAAACCTGTCAATCCTTGAAATTGTTTTATACAGGAATTCAATTCAAGTCTTGAGTACCTACTATGTGCTATGCATTCTTCAGGGTGCTAGGATCTAGGTGCTAAGCAAAAGAGAAAAGATACCTGTGTTGTTCTGAAAAGCTTTACAGCCCACTGTTTTTATTGTTTTTATTTATCAAATAGATATATACTGCGTATACGTGCCACACATGGATTTCTAAAAATAATGCTTCTTTTAATTTTCCTAACATATCAGGTAGGCATTATAAATATTTCCATTTTACAGATGAAGGAACCAAATCATAGCTAGTAAGTGGTAGAGCCAGAAGTCAAACATAACCACTTTTTTCTGAATTTGTGTTATGTTTCACCTAGTGGAAGAAGCAGCCAATAAGTAAGTTCACAAACAAATATGCTATTTATATCAGCTATGAAGGAAAAGAACGATCTTCTCCATCTCAGAAAGATTTGACCAGAAAGCAGAACCAGTAGGAGATATATAGGCTATCACAATTCTGAGGCTGGAGCTTAGAGTTCACACAACAGGCAGTCAGGAAAGGAAGATGAAGATCAGGCTAGAATCCCACTAGGAGAGAATGAAACCCATGTCCATTCTTATTGCCTCTGACCTTGATGACAAGAGAATCCTGTAAAAGCAGGACTCTTGCTGGCTGTATCACATGCATCTGGCCCAGCTGCGGCTTCACATCAGAGGCGAGTCAGTAGGTCAGCAGCAACAACACATATATACTGCAAAATGGCGGCAATCTCCTTTGCAGTCTCCCACTCTTCTCTCTGAGAGACAATATCCTTTACAGCTCCCTGTAAAGACAAATATACTAGAAAGGGAATTCTGGTACCTCACAAAGCCATTACATATGTTCTGTAAGAGAGCAGGGAGATGTGACTGGGCAAAAATAATAGTAAGCAGATTCCCCGACCTTAAATAATCTAGAATCAAGTGGGGAAGACAGACATTGAAGAAGTAATCAGTGTGATGGATGTCAAAACGAGGGTTATAAGATCTGCTGGGAAGACCTGTAACTAGAAGAACTAGGTCAGCAGAGGAATCAGTGAGGAAATTACTTTTAAACTCGAACTTGAAAAATGATTAGAAATTAGCTGTTGGGGATGAGGTTAAGAGAAAAAAATGACAAAATATTCCAGCTATTGGGGATGTGCAGAGGCCAGAAAACAACAAGAGCATAGCTGGAAATAGAAATTCAGAGGAAGATCAGACTCCAGAAGTAGGTAGGTGCCAACCTTGTACAAATATATAAAACTTAATATCCTTTTCTGCATTGTCATCCCATTGCTGCTGCACTGTGAGATGTTTAGAGGTAGGAATTCTGTCCCGCATCTCTGTATCACCAGACATTTAACATTAGGAATATGATACATATTTAGGAAATGTTGAATGAGTAAATGAATTAATTAATCAGTCAATGGTTCCTGCCATAGGACTTGTCATACATGTACAGCATGCTCTAAAATAACTTTTACATGTTGAAATAATATCAGGGCAATTTATTTTGAATATATATGGCTCTTCTCAAGAGGTTTCTATCAGAGGTCTGTAAAAATTTTAAAAATCATGAGAATATATTTGCAAATAATGTATCTGGTAAGGGTTAATATTCAGAATATATAAATAACTCTTACAACTCAACAATAAAAAAATCTAACAACCCAATTCAAAAATGTACAAATGACCTGAATAGACATTTCTTCAAAGATACACAAATAGTCAATAAGCATATAAAAAGATGCTGAAGGGGTGCCTGGGTGGCTCAGTCAGTTAAGTGTCTGACTTCGACTCAGGTCATGATCTCAGGATTTGTGAGCTTGAGCCCCACATTAGGCTCTCTCTGTGCTGACAGCTCAGAGCCTGGAGCCTGCTTCGGCTTCTGTGTGTGTGTGTGTCTCTCTCTGCTCCTCCCCTGCTTGCGCTCGCTCTCTGTCAAAAATAAATAAACTTAAAAAAATAAATAAAAATAAGATAAAAAGATGCTCAATATCACGTGTCATTAGGGAAATGTAAATCAAAACCACAATGAGATACCACTGCATACTCATCAGGATGGCTATTATTTAAAAATTAAGAATAAAAAATTACAAGTATTGGCAAGAATGTAGAAAAATTGGAACTCTTTTACATTGCTGGTGAAAATGTAAAATAATGCAGCTACTGTGGAAGTATTATGCCAATTCCTTAAAAAATGAAACAGAATTATCATGTAATCAAACAACTCCACTTGTGGATATATATGCCCCAAAAGAATGGAAAGCAGTGTCTCAAAGAGATCTTTGTACATTATTTCTGGTAGTCAAAACTGGGAAACAACCCAAATGTCCATTCATGGATGAATGCATAAATAAAATATGGTATATGCATACAATGTCATATTATTCAGCTTTAAAGAAATGAAATTCTGACACATGCCACACATGAATGAGCTTGAAGACACTGTGGTAAGTTAAATATGCCAAACACAAAAGAACAAATAATGAATGATTCTACTTATATGAGGTACCTAGAATAGCAAAATTCATAGGAACATAAAGCACAATGGTGGTTTCCAGGGGCTAGGAGAGAGCAGGAAAGGGAGTTTTAGTTTAATAGGTACATAGGTTCAGTCTGGGAAGATGAAACAGTTCTAGAGATTATGGTGGTGATAGTTGTGTCATGTCAATATACACAGGACTGCACACTTAAAACTGGCTAAATTGGAAAATTTTCTGTTATGTACATTTTCCCACAATATTACAAATGTTTTAAAGATAGGTGTCCTTGAAGATGTCTGCTTCAAAAGCAATTAAAATCATTAGAATGTACTGTTATCTATAATAATGTCTTTAAGGTACAGAAAGAAAAATAACCATTGGTTTTCTTCTAGTTAAACTATCACTCAGGAGAGGTGAGTTGTCAAAGAACAACTGTACCAGATGGATGGAATTAAATGAGCAAAGAAGACTTCATTCAAGACTATTCCAATGGGGGAGAAAGACTGAACCCAACTCCATTAAAACAAAAAGCAGGAAGAATTTCAAGTGCTGGGGTAAGTTTCTGGGAAAGTACTCAGAGATACTTAGCCAAGAGGCTCATCATTGTGATTAGGTCATCTGTGTTTGACAATTGCTTCTGGAAGTTGGGCTCCTACCCTCCCACAAATATTGGTAAAATAGGCCACTTCTTTTTTTATTGAAGTATAGTTGATACACAGTGTTAGACTAGTTTCATGTGTACAACATAGTGATCTGATGACTCTCTAACACTTGTTATGCTATGCTCACCTCAAGCGTAGGGGCACTATCACTCTTGATGATTGCATGGCCAGTGGGCTCCCATCCTGGGTTGTAAAACTGGCGAGAGGCTGGGTGACAAAGACATTTAAAGGAGCAGAGAAGGAATCTGACATGACCACGTTTCCAAAGTAAATGCTCTTTAAAAAAGGAGGTGGAGGGGCCTACAGTCTGAAAGTAACATGTCTAAAGTTTGTGAAGCTGAGAGAAACATTAAGACTTACTTCATTAGACTCAAAGGAAAAATAAAAATGACTGTCACCACTTACTCTCAATAAAAAAGCTATTAAGCATGTATTTTATCAAGAATATAACTGAAGCAGGAAGGGAGGGATAGGCAGCAAGGAAAATGCTGAATAAAGAAATTGGTAAACATATTACTGTTAAAGTAAGTACTGAGTGTCAATAGGGCTTGTAATAACAATTAAAATTGGAGAGAATTTACAAATGAGCTGGAACTAAAATACTTGACAAAAATAATGTGTAAGAAACTGGATTCAGGATATTTTTTACTCAATAATAATTAACATACAGTGTTATATTAATTTCAGGTATACAATATAATAATAATTATTAACATTAATTATCATTTATGTGTCTTCTCTGTTCTAGGCAATTTGCTACTTCCTTTACAAACATTTATCTGGTTTTCACCAGCCCTACTAACCAGTTATCCTTGTTTTACAGATGAGGCAATTGAGGCTCAGCATGGCTAAGTAAGTTCCTAAGTTTGCACAGAATCTAGATAACAGGGCTGCGAATCAAACCCAAGTCTGCCTAACTCTTCACCAGATCCTCCCACCCTCCACCTCCAGGCTTTCAGTCATTCTAGGATCTCTGGTAGGATATGTAAAGTATTGATATATTTTAGAATTAGTCAGGTATTTGAGGGTAACTACTGAAATACAAGAAGGAAAAATTCTTTGCAAACCAGGAAAGGAGAAGGGGACTAAATAAAGCTCAAACAATCAGAAGTCTCCAACCAAAAAGGCCAATAGAAACCAATGGGGAGACCTAAAATCTCTATAAAGTCTGCCAAAGGATTAGGAGCGAGCAACCTAGCAAAACAGAAAACTTTTAAACAATAACCTCCCCATTAGACCTAAATACTATGGGAGAGGAATATGGCTCCACACCCACTCTGTCAGCAAAGGCCCAGATAGGAGTCTAGATTTCCACCCTTGCCCAAGTATAATGACCATACCCCTCTCTACTCCAGGGTGATATCAAAGAAGAAAAGTAGAGAGTGAGGATTTGCATCCCAGTCCAGCCAGCAGCATGCCCTCTTACAAACACACACACACACACGCACACACACACACACACACACACACACACACACACACACACCAAGAGTGCTGCCCCCATCCTAACAATGAGAAAAATCTGAATAAACTCCAAAATCCTAACTTCTCTTGAGTATCTCAAAGAATGGAGGTTTCCAAGAAACCACATAGCCAGGTGGACTGAAAGCAATGATAACAACCACAAAACACAAACAGCTCCATTTGTTATTTTGAAGGGAAAAAAAAGGTAACTGCAAAAAGTATACAAACACCTTATAAAATTGTGCAATTCAGAAATATTTCCTTATGATATTTTGAACAACATTCAACATTGTTCTGGAAATCCTTAGCAAAATTAAGAAAACAAATTAAAATATGTAAAAATGATAAAGGAAGAAGCACAACTATTATTATCTGTATATCATATAATTTTGTCCTTGGGACATTTTAAAAAGTTCTACAGATAGGGGCGCCTGGGTGGCTTGGTCGGTCAAGCATCTGACTTCGGCTCAGGTCATGATCTCACGGTCCGTGAGTTCGAGCCCCGCGTCGGGCTCTGTGCTGACAGCTCAGAGCCTGGAGCCTGCTTCAGATTCTGTGTCTCCCTCACTCTCTGCCCCTCCCCTGTTCATGCTCTGTATCTGTCTCAAAAATAAATAAACGTTAAAAAAAATTTTAAAAAAAAAGCTCTACAGATAGATTAAATAAGAGAATTTACCAAGGTGGGGGAATAAAAATCTGTAAACAAAAAACAATTGTATTTTTATATATCAATAGTTAGAAATTAAATTTAAGTATGTCTTAATATTCTATTTACATTAACAGAAAATATTAAATATCCAATAATAACCCTAACAAGATGTGTAGGAATTTTTCAGAGAAATCCATAAAACTTTACTGACAGACATAGAAAAAACTCAATAAAAGCTGAACATGCTACGTTCATGGTGTGGAAGATTCAAAGATTTAAAGTTTCCAAAATGATTTAGAAATTCAACAGAATCTCCATCAAATTCCCCATTTGCTTTGTGGAAACAAACAAGCTGAATCTAAAATTGATAAGGAGGTAAAAAGGGCCAAGGCTACCCCACACACTTCTTGACAACTTCAAGAAAATAAGAAGTCTTGTTCTTCAAGATATCAAGGCTTGTTGTAAAAGGCTACAGTAATTAAGTCAGTGCATACTATACAATGACAGTTAACAGATCAGTGGAACACCACAGATTGCTGAAAAATAGACCTATACTTATTTGGACTCTTGAAATACGGTAGGCATGGCTCTCAAGAGTGTTAGGAAAAGAATCACCTTTTCAATAAATGTGAAAAAATGAATCAAAACACTAATAGAAGACATTATAGGAAAGTACATTCCTGTCATCTTGATAGGACATAAACAACAAGACATAAAGAGCACTGAACATAAAGGAAAAGATAAATTAACTTAAAATTAAGAATTAACCAAAGACATCATAAAAGGAGTAAAAAGTCAGGGGATACAGCAGGAGAATGTTTGTAGCACATATATCCAAAGAACTTGCACTTAGAATACATGAAGAATTCCTAAAAATCAACAGGAAAACAATAGAAAATGAGATTTTAAAATGAGCAAAACACTTGAATAGGCATTTCACACACACACACACACACGTGCACACCAGTAAATTTACTTAAACACTGCTTTACCTAATTAGCAATTAAGAAAATGCAAATTTAAGAACACTAAGATATCATTATTCATACAATATTAAAAATAAAGACTACCCAAATAGTGCTAAGAATGTAAAACAAAAGAAATTCATAAATTGATAATGAGATTATAAACTGATGCGAGCATTTTGAACAACACTTAGACATTATCTAGAAAAATTAAGAACACAAATACCCTACGACCCTGCAATTCCACTCATCCGGATACATAAATATATAATAGAGCAACTCATACCTATGTGCCAGGTTATATATATATGTATATGTATATATACGTGTGTGTGTGTATGTGTGTAAATATATATATATATGGGTGTAAATGTATATGTGTGTATATATATATACATATATATATACACATATACACACACACACATATATATATATAAATGCACATAGAAAGATTTATTAACCAAAAGTTGAAATAACCCAATTGCCCAGCATCCACAGAATGAATCTAGAAGAGTCAAATATTCACACAAAGGAAAGGTTTGGGAAGCCAAAGGAGAGGAAAATAGAGTCAGGTTACATGGTACATTCTCAACAGGGGTGAGAATTGATTTTTGAGTGGCGAAAAAAAATCTTACTCTTTTTGTCTAAAACACATATATACTGTATACATATATTAACAGATATATAGTGTATCTGAAGACATTAAAATTCCACATTGTTGGGGGGATGGGGAGAGCAGTTAAGGAAAACAATATCTAAAAAGCCTCCTTCCTTAGGGAAATGATAATAGAAAATGGTTGGGAAATATTGGACTAGGCAATGAACACAGCAGGATGGGGATAAGGGTCTGCACAGTGAGTTTTAACCAAGAATACTATTACTCAGGACAGCTGAGACAAAGGAAGATGTGAGGCAGAAGGGATGTGTCCTAGCAGTCATTTAGAAACAGGTAGGTAATTAGTTCAAGTTACAGCCTTAAGCACTTAACTTTAAGTTTTAGAATCTCCCCAGAGGATAGTTTCTCCAGTAGCTTACTGAACTGTGTGTGATTGATGCTGGGGGGGGGGGGGGGCAACTCACAGAAGCACGAGATGGTAGGATGATCTTAGAGAGACTGGCATCTCCCCAGTGAGGCAACCGATTTACACAATAATCACTAGTGCTTTGAGCCAGTATTAGATCCAATAGGAAGGGTTCATTTTATAAAGAATTCTAAGAGTTACCATGAATGCAGCATTGTTATCCTCCAGTTGGTATCCTTGAAAGTAAAGAAGAATAAAACAACTAAAGTTGGTTAAAGATTTAATTACTTAGTCAAAATAATCATGCATAAAAGACAACCAGAACAGTCATTACAATAAAAGCCAGTGGGAAGCATAATTTAAAGAAGGGCTCAGAAGAAGAAAATGTTGAGTAAATCTCACAGTAATAAAAAACTGTGAGCTGAAAAAAAAAAAAAAAAGAACAACAACAAAAACCAGTGAATAAAAGAACAGACTTCCACCCAGAAAGACTTTTGGTGATAATGAAGCCCACAACAGTTAAGTGCATTGGTGTGGTCATGAAACTGTTGCCAATGTGGAGCTGAACCCATTAGGTCTTCTTATTACTGCTTTTCCCAGTAAAATGTAGCATCTCAAAGCACATCAATTGTCAGTTTTGCCTTCAAGTGATTAGTAAAAAAAAAAATCTATTTTCCTTATTTGTTTTTCAATTTTTATATTGAACTTGTGTCTACAAATTAACTCAAAGAAGCTATTTTAAAATAACCTTTCAAATAACCAGGAATTATCTTCAAGCAAAAAGTACATCAACAGCTTTGAATTCTCTACAATTCTCACTATAAAATATGTGTATATATATACACATATATGTGTATATATGTGTATATATATGTGTATATGTGTATATATATGTGTGTATGTGTATATATATATACATATATATGTATATATATGTATACATATACATATATGTGTGTATATATATACACATATACATATATATATACACATATATATGTATATATATTACTCTGGGCCAATAGTTATTATAAAATTATTCATAATAAAATAGCATCACAATCTATTTTCTCAAAATTTGCACAGTTCAGAAAGATAACTTGTTAAAGAAAGTTTAACAAATGACTAAGGACTGCTCTTTGAATAAAACAGTACATGATTATTCTCCCAAGTAATCTACACAGATTGGAGGTGAATGTATTAAGTTATTCATTAAGGAAAGAGGAAAGACTATTTGCTGGCACTGATCCTTAAAATATAAACCGAGCAGGGCTCCAGTATCTATGAATTAGAAATTCAGATCAGAGTTGATAAAATACTTAATGCCGAAACTTGATGAGCCCAAGAAGAGCAAGTGAAAGATACAGATGTAAAATGCATTCTTGAAGGGAAATGCAAAGAAGAGAATTTTTTCAAGAGTCATTCTTCCCAGTTGGCAATGCTGTTACAGCATTTTGTTGATGATGAAAAATAAAGTAAAAAGGGCACATAACAGCAGATGGGACATTTCTATTATTATGTCCAGACTCATCAATTTATTATGCTGTTCCATAAGAAAAGACAGTGTTGATCATAGCAGTCAACTCTGAAGAAAATACTCAAGACACACAATCACTAGGCCCACTGGGAATACCCCAGGCTCCTGCTTTTAGGTACGTGCAGTCTTCATGGTTCCTCTCATCTATGAGAGGAAGTCCATCATGGCTTGTCCAAAATGCCACAGGTAACATGAAATGCCGTTATCATCAAGAGAAGTGGAGGCTTGGGGCGCCTGGGTGGCGCAGTCGGTTAAGCATCCGACTTCAGCCAGGTCACGATCTCGCGGTCCGTGAGTTCGAGCCCCGCGTCAGGCTCTGGGCTGATGGCTCAGAGCCTGGAGCCTGTTTCCGATTCTGTGTCTCCCTCTCTCTCTGCCCCTCCCCCGTTCATGCTCTGTCTCTCTCTGTCCCAAAAATAAATAAAAACGTTGAAAAAAAATTTTATTAAAAAAAAAATTAAAAAAAAAGAGAAGTGGAGACTTAATAGTTTACTGTTATCTATTGACTTGCTCTGTGGAGAGTATTGAACCTCAAAAAATTGCTTTATTGAGAATTTTTGCCTACAAAAACAAAAAAATTATCAAGAATTTGCTAAATCAGCACTTACCCTCAGAGAATATCTATGCAGCTAGTTACCTGTGAATATGTTACACATGGAAAAGTGAAATATAATACCAAGAAGAGATAACTGACTACAAGGACACTCAAGCATCTATCATTGTCAACAATTCTTTTTGGAGAGTATGTTAAAAGTGAATACTTGGGGCACCTGGGTGGCTTGTTGGGGTCCAGCCCCAGCAGGTCCAGGGGTTCCCAAAGGATGAATGGCATCGGCAAAAAGTAACAAACGGAGGGGCACCTGGGTGGCTCAGTCGGTTAAGCATCCGACTTTGGCTCAGGTCACGATCTCACGATCCGTGAGTTCGAGCCCCGCGTCCGGCTCTGGGCTGATGGCTCAGAGCCTGGAGCCTGCTTCCGATTCTGTGTCTCCCCCTCTCTCTAACCCTCCCCCATTCATGCTCGGTCTCTCTCTGTCTCAAAAATAAATAAACGTTAAAAAAAATTTTTTTTAAAAAAACAAATGGACACAGACAACAGCAGTGTGTTAGACTAGCCACTTTATTGTGGCAAGCATGGCATTATATTTGTTAGCAATTTCCTTGTAGAGTACATCGTCTATGTTTCTCGGCATTACCAATTCTAAAAACGTTCCTTTGTGTAATCACCCATTAAGGAACAATATAGTTATTTTCTTGTAACTTTCCCTCCTGCCCTTTTGCTTGTTGATTAATTTCTTCATATTATTTTCATTATGTATCTACGTTTGTCTATAGTCTATAAAGCATTTGCTTTGCTATTTTCTTGAAAGGTCATCTATCTCTCAACAACTCAAGTGGAACGTTTACAGGGACATGACTTCTTAATTGTTTCTTTGAACCATTTGCGGTATAAGGAACAAAAATATTCCCTTTGGTCTGGGGTGCTGGGAGGGAGCCAAGAGAGCTCTGGGAACACATGCCTTATGCATTCCCAGAGAGACAATGTGTACCTAGGAACTAATGAACTATTCCCTTCCTTAACCTACCAGGCGCAATCATCATCTGGAATGACTCCTGGGGGCCAAGCGGGCCTAGGGGTTGGAGTAACTTGTACCTATAGTTGCAACATTGCAATGTATAGATACATTCCTTTGTTGCTGGAGTGGGGCTTTCAAACCCATTTGTCCCCTCCTTGGCTGGGAAATATATGGGGCTATCTTTCCTTTAGGTAGAGGAGTCTTTACAGGGGGGTGGCAAGGGCTGGATGTAGGGCCGCATAATTTCTCTGCAGAATCTTCCTTCTTTCCCCAGTGGTTCTTTTCCCAGGGGTCTGTCGTGGGCAGTTCCCCAACAGAAAATTCCCCAGGTACTTTCATTGGTAGGGGGGCTGCCCCAACCAACGCTAAGGACAAATTACATAAAAGCAGGAGTACAAGAAGTTTCACTGTAGGTGGGTTGCCAGGTAGTCCCAATCTGTCCACCGCTCAGGCCCTGTCATCAGGCTGGTTGGATAGCTTGGCTTCCGGCAGTGGCTCAGTCATTTAAGGGGCTGAGTCTTGGTTTTGGCTCAGGTCGTGATCTCATGGTTGGTGGGATCGAGCACCATGTCGGGCTCTGCACTGACAGCATGGAGCCTACTTGGGATTCTCTCCCTTTCCTTCTCTCTCTGCCCCTCCCCTGCTCGTTCTCTCTCTCTCTCTCTCTCTCTCTCTCTCTCTCTCTCTCTCTCTCTCTCAAAAATAAACTGTAAAAAAAGTGAATTCTTAAAAAAGTCAGGATTGCTGTAGTTGGTATATAAAAAAGGGGGAGAAATTGCTAATAACAAAATAAGTAAATATTAAATTTTTGTGGTTTCCTTCTTTGAGTAAATTCCCAAGATGAATTACCTTAAAATATTTGCAAGCACTAGAATAGTAAGAAAAGACTTGTGACCAAGCATCATTGCTTTTTGTGAACTCCTAGTAATGAATAAATTTGAGTAAAAACTGCACACAAGAACCAAAAGACCTCAATAACTGGATTGTCTCAGTCAGGGAGTGTTCTGCTTTATTAAATTTCTGATGGCCTTAAGTTTGAATATAAATCCCTTCCAGGTACTAGATTATTATATACAGCCCTTGGAGTGAACATATATTTGAAGTCACCACTATGAATGTCAATTATCATAGTGTTATTTCTTAGGCATAAAAACAATCCAAACTCCTCTCCTGGAATCTACTATATGGTTACCAAACCTCTGATCTTAGTTTATTTTCTATTTGCCTCTTCCAGTTAAATTCAAATGTAGAAGTGACTGCCACTGAGAGGGTTCCAGTTAGTTGAACTTTTTCTATGTTCTGTTCACTTTAAAAATGTTAAAATGTGATTTAGAAATCGAAAGACAGTACATCAACAAAAAAAATTGTAAATTTGCCTTTTACCAAGTGTTTACGCATGCATAGTTATCTGATTGTCACAATAACGTTGTGAAATAGATAAAGAAAGGTGTTCCTACAGTGAAAAATGCAAACTCAAAAAGTTTATAGCATCCTTGACTCTACTTTTTCCCTCAAAATTCCTATCCAATCTGTTTCTAATTCCTCCTTGCTCCACTCTCAAAAGGAATCTAGAATCCAACCGCTTCTTACCACTTCCACAGGCAGCCACCTCCTGAGCTACACCATCATCTCTCACCTGGATTACTACAATAATGGTCTCCCTGTTTCAAGTTACTTCTCAGGTCAGCAGCCACAGTGATCATTTTAAACATGAAACAGATCTTGCTACTCCTTTGCCCAAAACCTGCGACGGATCCCATTTCACTTGGGATAACATCTGAATGAAGACCTTAGTGTGCCGTACGAGGCCCTACTTAACTCTAGTCCTCTGTATCCCTTGTGCATCACCTTCTACTTCCCCTTTGCTCACCTTGCTAGAGTCACCCTAGTCTGTATACACTTCTTCAAACACACACACACAAGGCCTGTTCCTGCTTTGGACCCTTTGAGCTGGCTTTACCCGCTACTCTAACACTTGCCTTCAATATTCCCATGGCTTCCTCCCTTAGCCACTTGAAATCAGATCAGTTCTCACTTCTTGATGAGACCTACTCTGAACACCTATTTAAAATTGCAATTATCCTCAGACTCCAGATCCCCCCTTTGTCTTGAGTCCCTTTGCTTTTATTTTTTTAGCCACCACACTTAGGACTTAAAACTCTCAAATCTCCTACCCTTGACTGCCTGTTAGAATGGAAACTCACAAAGGCAGAGATTTCTATCACTGCTGCATCCCGAGTGCCTAAAATAGTTCCTGAAACACAGAAGGCTCTCAATAAAAATCTTCGAAATAAGTAAATTATAGAAACATATAAGTGAGGTGCTCAACGGCATTTTTTTCTTAGTTGTTGCCATTGTTTCTTTGTTTTGTTGTCTTGGCTAATTGGGTTAGTTAGAACAGCACCGTTATGATCTGCGAGCTTCTTGGGATTGGTTATAACATTTGGTGAGCCAAGAAATGACTGAGAATATTAAAAAAAAAAAATATATATATATATATATATATACACAGACACACACACACATATATATATATACACAGACACACACACACAATTCCTTGAAGTAGTCTGCAAAATTTAAACAATTTAGTATTTTCACTGTGAAATAGGGTCCTGAGCTTAGTCATGACCCCTGGGCCAGAAGGGATCATAAAGAGTCTCCATCTGTCCCATACAGTAACATTAGAAGGATTAAGTGAAGTGCAAATTAGGAGAAGATGTAGGGTTTCATTAAATTTAGGAGCCAGGAAGAGACAGGGAATTGGCTGATGCCCAAAACACAATGCACCTCACGTGTCCAGAAAATATACAGAGATATTTCTCATCAAATGATTTCTGTTATCTACTGTGTTACCAGGGGACTCCAGGGTCACATCTGTGGGAGGTTGGCCCCCAGGAACCATAATAAAGGATTAGGGAATGTGGGCCAATTATATCCATCACCATTCAAGATTGACAAAGCACTCCCATTATTCTAATGCCCTCCAAACAAAAACACAAACAAAACAAAAGGAAAAGAAAATAAGGAAATACTAGGATTGTATTCCTATCAAGGACTCAGGACACTGCATTCTAATTAATATGGAGAACCTTATTTACAGTCTCTCCAAACCCAGTCTCCTGAAAACATTTAAACAGAATTTTCCAATGTGTTCCCTGTATTGATTTTTTTTCCTTGAAACTTAATAAGAAAAATCATCATGTGGTTGATGCAAAGATGCAACCCTTTTTAATCAGCTTTCTTACTACATTATGTTTATGATCAAAAGTTTGCCTTTAATGTCTAGACAATACTGTAAAATGAATCTCAGTGCTAGCAATGAGCAATCCTACAAATATTCACTTAAAGATATACTGTCCCAATGGAATTGACTCTATTTTAGTACCAACGTCTTGATTTAAGCAGACATGCTGTATTAGAAATCTTATTTGTAAAGAAGTCAGTAGAATAAAACTATTTAAGCATTCACTTGATTTTAGCCAACCATATAAAGATTTACCCCAGAACTTAAGCATGCATTAAAGAAGGTACAGCCTTTGAATTTCCATTTGTGCACAATACTGTCTAGTCTTAAAATCTGGACAATGTAGTCCATTATTAGAAAATGTGCCAGACTATTGGAAAAAAGAAACATCTGCATAGACTTAGTCAAATTGTTTTACTCCATATTCTTTAAGCAAAGGATATCTTCAAGTCCTTCCACAAAATACTACTTTCAGGAAAAGCTGCAATATACTTTGTTCACAGAAAGATCAACTTTCTGTAATATGAAAAACATGTAGATTTGATGTTAGGTAGACATGGGTTCAACTCCTGACTGTATCATTTACTTAACATGAAATATTTGGTGTATTACTTAAGAGAGTCTCAGTTTTCTCATCTGTAATATGGGAATAATAGTGACTAACTTCGATAGCTTGTTTATGATGGTTATCAAATATATGTAAATCATCATACACATAGAAAGTACTAAAATAAGAGAGTGCTTTGCTGGCTCAGTTGGAAGAGCATGCAACTCTTGATCTTGGGGTTGTGAGTTCAAGCCTGACATTGGGTGTAGAGATTACTTAAATATTTAACAACAACAAAAAAGAATAGAATCTTTTTTAAAAAGGGGGGGGGGTCACAAGCACTAAAATAAATGGGAGTTATTTTTCATATTCTAAAAAGTAATCAGGGGCGCCTGGGTGGCGCAGTCGGTTAAGCGTCCGACTTCAGCCAGGTCACGATCTCGCGGTCCGTGAGTTCGAGCCCCGCGTCGGGCTCTGGGCTGATGGCTCAGAGCCTGGAGCCTGTTTCAGATTCTGTGTCTCCCTCTCTCTCTGCCCCTCCCCCGTTCATGCTCTGTCTCTCTCTGTCCCAAAAATAAACAAACGTTGAAAAAAAAATTAAAAAAAAAAAGTAATCATACTGATATGCTAAAATACCTCAGTAGCCTAGATAAAGTAAAGAGAATATGGCTAACCAAAGGATTATAATTTCTTCAAAAGTTATTCTCATTTATGTTTCCTCTCCTTTCTCACTGCTGTTAGCCTTCTGGAGACTTCTATCTCTCACACAATCATGAAAATGCCTTCCTAAAACTTCTCCTCAGCCCTACCGTCCTAACTCCAACATACCTGATTGATTAGCTTCCAGATCAGTCTACTTGGTAATATATCCCTTTGACAATATAATTTCTTCCTATCAAAAACTTGGGGCAACTCCCAGTTACATACCAAATAAAATTGAGATTTCTGAATTTTATATTTAAGGCTCTCCACAACATTACACAAATTGCTTTTTCTGCCTGATCTCCCCTAATTCGTGGACACACACCCTGTATTTCAGTCATTATGGCCTACCCACTGTTCTACCATAGTGGGGGAGGGCACAGGAAAGAGTGGAACATAAACAAAACAGGGATGAGCTATTGCGGGTACCCAGCTCAAGGTGATGTTTAAATTTGGCAGCTGTTTACCACTAGCTCTTCTTCCAGAAACAAATCCCATTTTTCTCTACAGTCTGCCTTCTTTTTTGTCTTAGAGAACTGTGAGGTGTCTGTTCAAGATTCAGGTCCTCTTAGGTGGTTTGAGCTGGAATGCTTAGAATTGAAGTGGTCTTGGCATTATAGGAAACAGAAAATACACACAGAGATCTGAGAAAGAGCCTTTGTCCCACAGTGAGAGGAGCAGTTAAATCTACCTGGGAGGATTTTTCCACACTCATGGAAAGGTACTATACATCAGAAAATGCCAAGCGCCCACCAGGGGGTGATAAAGCCACTAATGAGAGCTCAAAGGGAAAACATTTCCAGACCGTGGTCAAGGTGACAACAGCACATTTTCTCTTCTCTCTTTCAGGACGCCACTTTTGATTACTCATATTATGAAATAGGAGTTTTATTGTGTAATTTTAGCCTGAAATCTAATTCAAAGAATATGGGGTGCTCACTCATCAAAACCTTAATATTTGCAGAGCGTCACTTGCTGCCATGGTGATGGCAGCTCCCATAAAGTCTCCAAAGTCAGAAAAACAGCAGCTTCTTGATTATTTGTGTTCCCTGGTTTCCCAGGAAAAGTTCCAGCTGCTGAGGGGCTTGGTGTTGTACAAATAAACACTCAGTCTGAGCCTTCCGGCCTCTATGAGCTTGCCATGCTATGCCTTCTCCCTGCAACTTGCTCTGTTCAAATCCTTCCTATACTTGTGGATCCAGCTCAGTAGTTATCTGCCATGAAGCACCTCTCATTCCCTACTCCTCTTCCCTGGCACAAAGTTTCTCCTCCTCCTACTTCTTAGATCATAGACAATCTTGTACTTATTTGTGCTCTTTTTACAGTCCTTTTTGTAGTTGAAACAAAGAAAGGGTTGGTTGAGGGGGGTTGATCTTGTTTTGCATTTATAATTTTGTTATTCCTATATAGCGTCTAGTATAGGACCTTATACACAGGAGGCACTCAGTAAACACTGGCTACGAAAATGATTCAAAACAAAGCGTGTGTCAGCACCCCAAGTCAAGTCTCAGAATTAGGGGAAATCATTTGAAGTGAGGCTTGGAGTCTGATTAAAGGACAAGAGACAAAGTAAAGAAGGAGATAGGGTAGCCAAGTATGCTCTAGGCAGAAAGAATTCCTTGCACTTATGTAGGGAGGTCAGAAAAACCACGGAAGGTTGAGAGACTACAGTAAATTCAGCATCATGGGAGTGGAACAGTGTTTGCTCACATTTGAGAAGACACCGGAGAGTAAGTCTAACGAGCTATGAGGAGTTGTGGACAACGTTTGTCCCTTGAGGACACGCAGGCCGACCTGGGTGGCTCCGCAGCAAAGCAGAGCCTTTTATTTTCTCATTCAGCCTTCTACTAGTTTCCCACGACTATGGTAACAAAGCACTTAACAAATCATGTAACTGCATGGCTTACCACAATAGGAAATTTTTCCCTCAGTTTCAGAGGTCAGAAGTCCAGAATCAAGGAATTAGCAGGGCCCTGTTCCCTCCCAAGCCTCTCAACTGCTACAAACCTCTAGCTGTTTCCCAGAGGAGCTTAGATATGTCTGATAGATACCCTGTTGTCATAGTACATGCAGCTCTCTTCCTCACAAAGCCAGGAGGCAAAAGGACCATAGAGCCAGGTCGACTTACAACCACTGCTCCTTCTTGATCTGTAGATCCTAAAGCTCAGTGTAGGCCCCCATGCCAGATTTCCTCCATACCCAATGGTTGTGCTTTGCTAAGGAGGTGTCCCTCCCTACAATAGGATTTCTACCTCTCTTCAAATGTCTATTAGGAAAATCCTTATTAGACTGAACTGTGAAGGAAGGCACATTTCAAGTTCTCCCTCATAAAGCTTCTACACACTAGAAAATCAAAAATTATAGGTATACATATATAGGTATATATAAATATATATTACATATAACATGCATGTAAATATATGTGTATGTGTGTGTATGTGTGTGTATGTGTGTGTGTATGTGTGTGTATGTGTGTGTGTATGTGTGTGTGTATGTGTGTGTGTATGTGTGTGTATGTGTGTGTATGTGTGTATGTGTGTGTATGTGTGTGTATGTGTGTGTATGTGTGTGTGTATGTGTGTATATGTGTGTATATGTGTGTATATGTGTGTGTATGTGTGTGTATATGTGTGTATACGTGTGTGTGTAGGTGTGTGTGTGTGTATGTGTGTGTGTATGTGTATGTGTATGTGTGTGTGTATATGTGTGTGTATATGTGTATGTATATGTGTATGTATGTGTATGTATATGTAGCATTGCTGCCAAACCTCACACTGGCTTCTCCAAGTCTGTGCTCCAGCGCATCCATGATATCCAGTTACCTGCATAACTTAAACATTTTAGAAACTCAACAGGAAGCAGACAAGAGTCATACTGACTTTCTTTAGAGGTCAAATAATGAGAAGCCAAATTTCAAAATGTCTTCTCAATCTCTGGCTCTCAAGAGACAGAACAATGATAATTGATGCAGGGGATACAATCTGAAGTCTTTTTTTTTTTAAAGCTAGTTGCCAGTAATGACTGCATCTTATAGTTTTTTTAAGTTCTTTTGAGATCAGGATGGGAAAAAATGTAGTTCCATATCCAGTCTCTGATGCCCCTCAACCCAACCAATGACTTCATCCCTCTTCTCTTCCTGTTTTCACTCATACATTAAGAGAGAAGCTTGGGCTTGCATCAGAAAAGGATCGAGGACCAATAAATGGGACCACAGGACTGTGTGGTGTGGCCTCGGCTCAGAGGAGTGTGTACACACTGGGGAAAGGGGTTAAGGAGAGTTTGATATGGTCACCTGTCGTGCAATTTTAGAACTTGAGTTACAGTTGATTTCACTTAGGATACCCAGAGCCATGGAAGCACAGGGCCAGCCTGGGGTCTGACAGAAATAGACCCTCTGACATGGGCTCCAGTGCATAGAACTGACATACATTTAGAACCCTCCCTCGTTTCAGCAGCAGAAACCTGAATCAAGTGGAGGTCCTGTCGATGCTGTACCTCTGGCCTACCTCCTTGTGTATCATGTACCCAGTGGTGTGCTGGATCCTACTCTCAGGAAATTTGTGAGCCAGTTCAATACACTATATTAAAAATAATATAAACTTACAATTAAATTTTATCTAGAAAGAGGTAATCGATATAATGGAATAGATATACATTGATTCTTAATTATTTCTTTACAGCTTACTAATTCACCAGGGCTAAGGTATCATCTCTAAGGGCCCAGAATTTATTTGCTTTGTCCACTATGGGCTTCACATCACCTGACACAGAGACGGAAACCAGTTCCCCCATCTCTCAAAGACAGTCGTAGGAATTCACGGACAAATGGATCTGCAATAGACATATTGAATTTGTCTCTAATTTTCTCCTTCAAAGTATGGTTGGGATTTCCTCGGATCCTAACATCCAAATTTACAGTCTTTTTGTTATGTCTGGAAACACAAAGAGGGCAAGGAAAAAACCAAAGAGGGTGGGGAAAGGATGTACAACAGACAGGTCTTGCCTCTATGAGTCCTTCTTACGGCTGTGTTGTCACCCAGTTTGTCAAGCAAGCAGCACCTCTTCTAACGTTCGTTTGGCAAGAAAATCAACACTTAGAATCCTTAGTCCTAACAAATTAGGCGGGATGTCATTTTAAACATTTATAATGGGATCCATTTCCACCTGAGGAAAGGCAACGTACCTCTTTGGAGCCAGTTACACCCTTCTAAGAACAGTCTACTTACATTGAACCACTGCAGGATGGAATACTCCACAAAACTGAGATGCTTACTAGGTAGCAGATAGAAGCACGTGGGGTCATATTTCTTATTACTGCACTTACATGGTTATGAAGCTAAGCTGTACAAGGTCTTAAATGTGTAGTGGAATAGATGCTGTCAGTGCCAATCCAAACTCCTTATCCATATCTCCCTTGCTGACCAAGTCATGATTATGTTTGGGCTATTCACCGTCCTCCACTTGGCAATGAGCTCCCATCTTCCACTCAGAGCTAAATCTTCATTCATCCAAATCTAGTATAATAATCCCATTCCCCTTGCTAGTGATTGGCTAAGAACTGGGTATATATGATGCATTTGTGGTCAACTGTGTTCTGCAAGGGACATTGAGGAAGCTTTCCCATGAATTAAAAAGAAAAGCACACCAGAAGAGATGGTCCCTCTGCTTTCACTGGGAATTCTTAACTTTTTTTTTCTCTTAATGTTTATTTATCTTTGAGAGAGTAGTCCAGGAGGGCAGAGAGAAGGGGACAGAGGATCCAAAGCAGGCTCTGACAGCAGAGAACTCGATGTGGGGCTCGAACTCACTAACCAAATCATGAGATCATGTCTTCAGCTGAAGTCCAACACTTAAATGACTGAGCCACCCAAGCGCCCTAACATTCTTCGCCAAGTACATTGTACCATAGCAGCTATCCTGTAACCATGATAGGAGATTGCTTGGTGAGGCTAACTTGAGAATCTTTGAATTGCTTAATTCTGCATTCCTGGAGCTGCCCTGTCCCAGAATTTCATGCAATTTAAAACATCTTTATTGTTCAGGCCAGTAGTTTTCAATGTGCTGTCTCCCCATCATGAGCATGAGCATCACCTGAAAGCTTTTTAGAGCTACAATAGCTTTCCCTTAACCACAATTCTATTTTTATGATTTCAGTTACCTGCCGTCAACAGTGGTCTGGAAGCAGGTGATCCTCTTTTAGACAATAGTCGGAAGGTCATTTGTAGCCTAACACTAAGTCACAATAGCTATGTCATCTACCTCAATTCATTTCATCATGTAGACATTTTATTATCTCATATCATTACAAGAAGAGTACAGGGACTCCTGGGTGGCTCAGTCGGTTAGGCATCCGACTTCAGCTCAGGTCATGATCTCGCGGTGCTTGAGTTCAAGCCCCGTGTCGGGCTCTGTGTTGACAGCTCAGAGCCTGGAGCCTGCTTCAGATTCTGTGTCTCCCTCTCTCTCTCTGCCCCTCCCATGCTCATGCTCTGTCTCTCTCTGTCTCAAAAATAAACAAACATTTAAACAAAAATTTAAACTAACATTTAAAAAAACATTTAAACAAACATTTTTTAAAAATTTAAACAAAGAGTATAGTACATTAAGATATTTTGAGAGAATGATCACATCCATGTAATATTTAGTATGGTGTATTATTTTAATTATTTTATTTTATTAATAGCTACTGTTTATCTCTTACGGTGCCTTATTTATAAATTAAACTTTATCACAGGTATTATGTAATGGAAAATCATAGTGTATCTAGGAGTTCTGTACTTCTTGATTTCAGGCATCCACTAGGGGTCTTGAAATGTATCCTCTGCTGATGGGGGGGGGACTATTTTAATTTTTAGGATTATAAGAACTTTCCATTCCTTCCCTACTCAAGTTTTAAAATCATTTTCTCAGGACTTTATTCTAGTCTCTTTTTTTGCTTGTTAGAGTCTACTTTCAAGAAATTATATGAAATTATTTTCTTTAAAAATTTTTAACTTTCCACTTTGTAAGGCCATTCATTTTCATTCAGGAAAGAAATAGCCTGTTATACACTTGATGTGTCAGGCAATCTTGCATCATTTTTTAAAATCACTATTATTTGAGGTAAATAAACCTCACTTAATAGGCTTAACATTTGCAAACAATTAATTTTACAGCTAGAGATAACACCTCGGCATTAGCGTTATTCACACTTGGCAATGCAAACACATCTATTTGCATACTTATACTCAGATTTTCAAACATATCCTTATTAGAGGCAGTTTTAGAGAAAACATAGCCTCTCCGGGATTTATGTTGTTCAACATTAAATCTATTCAATAACGCTTCTTTGTTCGTCTTGATACAATTTTAGCCTCATAATCAAAAGATGTAATATTATTCCTGGAAGTTCATGTAGAGTACTTAGTTGAATATGGTAGAATCTTTGGATCTCAGACTTCCTCCCACATCATTAAGAGCTTACATCAACTGTCCTATCCCAAATTGTATTTATTCTTTTTTCCCCAGCCCTTGATACTCTGCTTCCACAGACATCTTAGAGAGGAAATCAAGAATAATTTACACATTTTTATTTATTGCCTTTTTTTAGGGTTTTCGTAATAACCACTTTTGACAAAATTCCAAGGTATTTTAAAGGAATTCATGGGGCGCCTGGGTGGCGCAGTCGGTTGAGCATCCGACTTCAGCCAGGTCACGATCTCGCGGTCCGGGAGTTCGAGCCCCGCGTCAGGCTCTGGGCTGATGGCTCAGAGCCTGGAGCCTGTTTCCGATTCTGTGTCTCCCTCTCTCTCTGCCCCTCCCCCGTTCATGCTCTGTCTCTCTCTGTCCCAAAAATAAATAAACGTTGAAAAAAAAAATTTTAAAGGAATTCATATTTTGTCTATTTCATGATGGGCATAGGTCTGTTAAATGAGCACTAAAATCCTTGGCATTAGCTAAAATCAAATGACAAATAGCAGCTCACACTTCTTTTACTATACTGACCTACCTGCAAGCCTTATCCCTTCCTTATCTATACAGCCATTCTTGGGAAGGGCAGCGACTTGATGGGTCTTCCATCAAGTGTTAGCCTACGGAGGAGGCTTCACCCATCAAATGAAGCAATGCCATCTGCCTAGTCTTTATTTCACATGGCTAAATATTGCTAAATTCCAAGTATGAAAATTATAAAGCAAAGAAATAATTAGCAAATCATCTGTATCTCTGTTTTACTTTCATATATAAGCCTTGATGCATAATAGTTCAAAGAAAGCAACTGTGACTATTTCAGTGTCATGCCAAAAAAGGTATTTGATAAAACTCAGCTTCTATTTCTCAATGTCCTCAATTATTTGTTAATGGATACATGTTTACTTCTATAATAGGATTGTGTAAAATACAGCTTTTAAATTCCTCAAAATTAAGAAATAATGTATGATTAATTGTGAATGCCTAGAAACTGAAATCAGGAACATGATAAAGATGCTCATCATCCCCACTGGCATTTTCGGTAATGCTAGCCAACACACTTAGATAGGAAATTAAAAAATAAGAACATAAATATTAAAACAAAGAAATAAAATTTTAATTTATGAATGATATGATTGTTTATTTGGAAAACCCAAGATTATCTATTTTAAAATAATTAAAACAGTAAGGTGTATCTTTAAAAAAATTGTTGGGGCGCCTGGGTGGCTTGGTCGGTTAAGCATCCGACTTCGGCTCAGGTCATGATCTCACGGTCCGTGAGTTCGAGCCCCACGTCGGGCTCTGTGCTGACAGCTCAGAGCCTGGAGCCTGTTTCAGATTCTGTGTCTCCCTCTCTCTCTGCCCCTCCCCTGTTCATGCTCTGTCTCTCTCTGTCTCAAAAATAAATAAATGTTAAAAAATTTTTTTTTAAATTGTTTACAAAATTAGCATGCAAGATCAATACCTTTCACAGACATTTTCCTACAGTTCTGCATAATGTGCTTCTAAAAAACACTACCAATGTAAAACAATGAATCTACACTAGAGTAGAGAGACGTGGAACGTAAGAATCTTTATGAATCTATTAAGTAAGTAGAGGTGTTTCATTAGTAAGTTAGGTAATAAGTAAGGCAATTAAATAAAGCCCTTAGGGGTGCCTGGATGGCTCAGTCAGTTAAACTTCGGACTTGGACTCAGCACAAGACCTACCAGGTTGTTAACTTACAATCAGGCTCCATCCATGCTGACAGTGCACTGCTTCCTTGGTATTCTCTCTCCCTTTCTTACTCTACCCCCTCACCCCCAACTTGTGCACTCACACACATGTGCTCTGCTCTATCAAAATTAATAAAGTTTTTAAAAAAATGAAGTGCTTACATGCATTTTCACAGTTACCCCTAGAAACTACCTCTGGATCCTGAGTTATTTTTCTCACTACCTCTGGATCCTGAGGAAATCTTGGCTCCTGTATGGTTTCATCAGTGTCAAAGTTCATTAGTTCCTTTTGTACATCAATTTCTCTCATCATTGTGTCATTATCTCAAGTAAGGGCTCTCTTTCCAAAGGGATTCAGAAGCTTCTTTGGTAAAACCTTCACCA
Organism: Prionailurus bengalensis; assembly: GCF_016509475.1. Lineage (NCBI taxonomy): Eukaryota > Metazoa > Chordata > Mammalia > Carnivora > Felidae > Prionailurus > Prionailurus bengalensis. The sequence goes on from NC_057350.1 coordinate 140,334,281, forward strand.
AAACTTCACCTAGTACTAGTTAGAAATGAATATAATAATGGCTTTACTGAGCCCAGAGCCATAAGATAATTATAAAACCTCCAGTTACAACCCACCTTTTAAACACCATCTTTAATATCATTTTTCCAACATTTCATTTATGTGTTTTAATTTTGGATACTTCCTTCACAACTGAATGCAATTGCATACGGACAATGAATACTCATTTGAAGCTTGTTTGAGATTTTGGGCACAACTGAGTATTTCCACTTTTGCCTCGATTATAACTAATTTTAGGAGACTTGTGCTTCTTATCTTAAGTATTAGCTTTTTTATTTTTCATTTTTTCCATTCATTTTTACATAAAATTTATTATAAAAAATAATATTCAAATATAGACACCAAAGTATCCAAACCACCAAAACTCAACTAGTAACTGTTAGTACACAGGTCACCATAAATAATAGCTTAAATTATGTGTTCATTAGTTGAGAGATGAAAGCCCAAATTCAGCAAATGAAAAAGTAGTTTGGAGGCATTACATATTCTAATGTACAAATGCACATGTTGCATGAGACACAAAATTACAAGAATGACCATAGAGACAAAAATAAATAGAAAGGTTCATTTTTAAAAATTTCACAATAGCAATTTAAAATTTAAGGTAATGATTTAAGAATAAATTTGTTCTAGGTATCTACTGCTATGTAATAAATCACCCTGAAACTTGGTGGCCTACAAAAAGAACATTTATTTTACTATGTTTCATGATGTCTTAGGATCTGGCATTCAAAAAGATCCCAAATGGAAGGTTTTAATCAGGATATCGCTTGAGTCTGCAGTCAGATAGTGACTGGAGCTGACATATGAGGGCATGGAAGCAGCTGAGGGTTAATACCTTTTTGTTAGAGTCTGGGGGCTTCTACAGTCAGTTTCTCCATATGCTACTTTGGGGTCACAAAATGGCAGCCTCAAGGCAGCTGAAGGCCTTACGAGTATTCCAGCTTAAAAAAAAAAAGGAAGGGAAAAAAAGGTGCATCGCAGCCTAGTCTTTCATGGAAAGGAAAAGCCTCTTATGGATTATCCTTAGAAGTCACCAAGCATCGTTGCCACTGCATTCTGTTGGTTACAAGTAAGCCACAAACCCACCCAAACTGGACTCTACCTCTTGATGGGGAAACAGCCAGATTTATAAAAGTACATGGTATAATATATAATATTGCAACCATCTTTGGAAAAACAGTCAACCACAAAATATAATAGGAGTTATGCAGAGCCAACATGGAAAAAACTACATAGCCTTAACAAAAGTAATTAAATGGGGATTCGTAAGTGTATGAAGAGACGTTCTACATGATATGTCATTAAGGAGTTGTAAATTAAAATTACAATGTGGCATCACTACACACACCTATTAGAATGGCCAAATCCAGAACACTAACACCACCAAATGATGGTGAAGACATGAAGCGAAGGGACCTCTCATTCACTGCTCATGAGAACGCAAGATGGTACAGCGACTCTGGAAGATAGCTTGGCAGTTTCTTACAAAATTAAACATATTCTAACCACATGATCCAGTAATAATTCTCCTCAGTAAATACCAAGGAAATACTCAAATAAGTTGAAAAAATGTGTCCACACAAGAACGTGCGAACATATTTATAGAAGCTTTATTTGTAATTGCCATAAACTTGGAAGCAATAGAGATGTCCTTCAGAAGTGAATGGATAAATAAACTGTGGCATATGCAGACAATGGAAAATAATTCCGCACTAAAAAGGAATGAACTATAAATCCATGAAATGTCATGGAGGAAACTGAAATACCTATTATTAAATGAAAGAAAGCTATTTGAAGAGGCTACATACCATATGACTCCAAATACATAAATTCTGGGAAAGGCCAAACTACAGAGACAGCAAAAGTATAAGTGGTTGCCAGGACCTGGAGGGAAGGAGGGAGTAATAGAAGAGCACAGAAGATTTTTTAGGCAGTAAAACTATTCCATATGATAATTTAATGTCATTATAGATTTGTTAAGACCTACAGAATAAAAACACCAAGAGTAAACTCTAATGTATACTGAACTTCGGGTGATAATGATGTATCACTATAGGTTCATCATTCATAAAAAATGTAGTATTTTGATGTAGATAGTGTGGGAAGCTGTACCTTCTGCTCAATTTTACTGTAAACCTAGAACTACTTTGAAAAAAATGAAACCTTTTTTTTTTTTTAAAAAAGGAGGTAAGAATTAGGTTAATAGAGGTTCTTGGGTGGTAAGACTTGATATCATAACGATGCCATTGCTCTCAACATAAATGAGTTTAGCACAATCTCAGTCTAAATTCCAATGGGACTTTATTTTGAAACTTGAAAAAATGTGTTTAGGCTGATCTTCAAGACTAAACTATTAACCTGAGGACATAACTAAAGAGTCAAAGGCCAAAGGAAAATACTAACTTCCTAAGAGTGCTGTGTGCATTAAAGGAATGCCAGAGGCAGACAGTCAGCAAGTCCTGGACTATAACAAGCACTCAATCCATATTAGCTATTCTTGCCATTATTAGATGTAAATATAATAATATTACTCTTGGTGCAGTTCTCAAGGTAGAAAAAGAATAAAAACGGTCTGAAGTGAAGTATCTATGATGAATGTATTATAGCAGTAAAGGAAAGGAAAGTAGGGTGCCTGGGTGTCTCAGTCAATTGAGTGTCTGACTTTGGCTCAGGTCATGATCTCACGCTTCGTGGGTTCAACCGCCACATCAGGCTCTGTGCTGACAGCTCAGAGCCTGAAGCCTACTTTGGATTCTGTGTCTCCCTCTCTCTCTGCCCCTCCCCCACTCATGTTCTGTCTCTCTTTCTCAAAATAATAAATTTAAAAAAAACATTAAAAAATTAGAAAAAAAAGGAAAGAAAATAAATGGTTTGGTAATGAGAAGGGTAGTGAAATCCAGAGGGACCGTTTTAAGATACAAGAAACAAGAACATATTAGTGTGTTGTGTCCATCAATGTATGGAGAGGGAGGGGAAAATGATGGTACATGAGGGTTAAAAGTTTAATTTCAGGATCCCTTTCCTTGAGTGGATAATAAATAATAAGAACATCATGTGCAAGGGGAGGATTGGTGCTGCACCAGCAGTTTATCCCCACTCTCAGGAGAGGCGGCAGCGTTATGGGCACAGACACTAGTCAGAAACCAGAGGTATACCGTCAAATCTAGTAGATTATGATCTGTGGGAGGAGGACCCAGAAAACTGCATTCTAACGAGCTCCCTAGATGATCCTTATTCTCAACAGAATTTCAAAACTACTCCTCTGTACAGCACATGCATTTGACATATGGGGAAACTGAGGCCCAAAAGAACCAAAATAATTGCCCAAGGTCAAACAACTGATTTGTAGCATTATCAGGACTAGCATTCAGCCCTAATAAAAGATGAGCCTATAAAGTAAAAGCACGTTTTACATAGATTAATTAAAGGTTGTTCCATAACAACTTAGTCATTTAGGCTTAGTAAGAACAATCTAAATCACATTTTTACTATGAAATATGGTACCAAGTTAATGATATTAAAATCTAAACTGAAGAAGAGTTACTTGGCTTGGAAACTCTCTCAAACTCTAGAAACATGAATGTGCACAGTGCCCTGTATCACATACAATTAATTCGTTTAAGATTTCTATTTAGTATGACCCACCTTTCTGTTAAAAAAAAAAAAATTCTGCTATGCCAGTTATTAAACCCTGCTGATTGGTTTAGGATACAACTTGGATACAATTTGATAATTATTTACTCTAACACTTTTCCTGAAATGTAGATTAAATTAATGACTTTCATTGTCTTACCAGTTCCAAATTAAGTTCACTCAGAAGAATTACCGTTTCAAACCCTCTTGTACTGTTGGTGGGAATGCAAACTGGTGCAGCCACTCTGCCAACTAGTATGAAGGTCCCTCAGAAAGTTAAATATAGAAATACCCTACAATACAGCAATTACATTACTAGGCATTTACCCAGAAGATACAAAAATACAGATTCAAAGGGGCACATATACCCTGATATTTATAGCAACATTGTCAACAATAGCCAACTATGGAAAGAGCTCAAGTGTCCATTGACTGAAGAATGGATAAAGAAGTTGTGGTATATATAATAGAATATTCCTCAGCCATCAAAAGGAATGAAATCTTGTCATTTGCAACAATGTGGATGGAGCTATAATTTATTATGAGAAAGACAAATATTATGAGAGAAAGACAAATACCGTATGATTTCACTCATATGTGGACTGTAAGAAACAAAACAGATAAACATATGGGAAGGGGAAAAATAAGAGAGAGAGAGAGGAAAACAAACTTAAGAGACTTTTTTTTTAATTTACAACAAAGTTAAGATACTCTTTATGATAGAGAACAAACTGAGAGTTGATGGAGGGAGGTAGGCGAGGGATGGACTAAATGGGTGATGGGTATGAAGGAGGGCACTTATTGTGATGAGCACTGGGTGTTGCATGTAAGTGATGAATCACTAAATTCTACTCCCAACAACAGCATTACTCTATATGTTAACTAACAAAATTTAAATAAAAATTGGAAGAAAAAAATTACCTTTTCAGCATGGATTAAATACATTCATGCTGAGCAACACAATTTTAATGAAGAATTTTCTTAAGTGTGGAATATAAAGTTTCCTCATAATAATATGCCTCTAGTTAAAAATTTGGAATATACTCTGATGCTCCACCGCCTTCTCAAAAAAAAAATCATAGAAAAAGGTAAACAATGTTGGTGTTGAGAGAAAAGAGCAGATACATCATTTAAAGCACAAATAACTGAAAACTTTTAGTAAAAGATATCTAGGAACCAAGCTATGCATTTACTGGGCTGAAAAGTCAGTCTCTAGATGTAGGAGTTGATTTCCGTGTGTGTGTGTGTGTGTGTGTGTGTGTGTGTGTGTGTGTGTGTTTTACTGATAAGACAGCCAAAAGCTATATAATGGAGAGGCTACCTCCACTATCAAAAAAAAAAAAAAGCATAAACCACACAACTGTTCTATCATCAATCACTAACATAATTCACATCTCACACCAAGCTGTCAGTATATAATGATCCTTTAAAAAAATTCTTTGTTGGTTTCAACTCTATTGTATGAAAAACTCCATTACAGAGCCCTAAGTTACGCAAACTCATTTTATCCCTTTGGTGACTAAAAGTGCATTTAAAGTAATTATTTATGGTTTTGTTTTCAAATCTTCCAGAAGGATTACCTGGGTTTGTGACATTGTAACCCCTGCTTTAAAGCAAAGCAAAGGCAACACTCACAGCATCCATCCTTCCTGGAATGAGGGTGGGGAAGAGTGAGCAAATTGGAATCATACAAGAAGACTTGAGAGAAAGGGACAGGGTGAGGCAGATACCAAATCAATACAAAATATCTAGGATCACACTGTTATAGAAAGACCACAAAAGCCACCTACTAGAGGCTAAGGGTATGTCTGAGACATCACAGTTCCTGAGCCTCTTCCACAATCTTCTTCTTAACAGTGTGTGCCTCAGGCACAGGTCCAGATACTAGAATCCTGCCCACGAAACTCTACACCCTATGAAGGCAAGGATCACCTTTGGTTTTGTTCACCACCGTAGCCTTAGCATTTATCATAGTGCCTGATTCACTGTAGTTACTCAATAAACTTGTGTCAAACCAGCAAATGAATTCGAAAATGAATAAATGAATAAATAGGGACCATTTCCCTGGATGGCAACTCGTCAACCAACTAGTTTTTTTCTCTGTCTTGAAGAATTTAAATGTGTGCTCTAAGGAAAGTCACAAAGACCATAGCAAGAAGTAAATAGAAGTCATGATTGAAGGAAAAGCAATGTAGTTAAGTCAAATTGGTCAATAGTGTAGGGAAAAAAAACAGAATCCAAGAAACAGAAAAAAAAAAGCCAGCAGGAAAAGTCATGAACAAGCAGAATGTAGCCAGTAGCATAAAGAAAGATAAAACAGAGATGTCTAGCATTGCACTTTTGTCCCCAAAGTCCTTGTCAAAGTATTAAAGAATTGCTCTCAGCAGTAAAGGAATGGTTTTGTTCAGAAGGCTATGCAAATCTCATCCCTAGGGGAATCACAGAGCCTAAGAATAACATGAGGATACCAAGGGTTTAAGGTAGTCCTAATTCTATGGTGTAACCAGCCCACGGGATCTGGATGCATCTTATCTTCAGCTGAGGCCTTGCTTAGGTCCTTCCCTCACTCCCTTTCTGCAGAGAATACTCCTTCAAAACTCACTTTCTCAGAATCCCCACTTCAGTTTCTGCTTCTAGGGGAACCTACCAAGTGCCAGACCCAGTGCCAGGCATGTGAACAAACAGTGAACAACAGGGGCCCAGTGATTGACCCTGGAACGTTTAGATCTGGTAGGAGATAGGAGATAGATAATTCAACAAAAACTTAACAATAAAAAGTAATTAATTATAATTTCCACTATTTCAATCAAGAAAAATGACACCATCAGTGAGAGGTAGCATCTGGAACTCTACAAAATTCAGTGAGCTACAAGATTCCAGGTGGATGATTAAATGTCAGACAGTCACCATTAGAGAAGTTAGATAATGATGACTGAGGAACAAACGAGTAGGTTTTGTTCTTTACGTATCATTCATTGCACATAACCCCAGGCTCGGACAACTGAGGGTGTCCTTTTCCTGCATAATATAAACTTTCTTCCTTTTTTGATCATCTAAATATAATTTAAATGAGAAGCTCAGAAAATTTCTGTCCAAACTATTTTATACCTGTGGGAATAGCATAAATGCATGGGAAGAGACAGCATGTGTATTTTTACTTCTTACTATTGTCTTTGTGACTTTCCTCAGAGCACACATTTAAATTATTCAAGACAGAGAAAAAACTAGTTGGTTGACCAGTTGCCATCCAGGGAAATGGTCCCTGTTTATTCATTTATTCATTTTTTTTATTCATTTGCTGGCTTGACACAAGTTTATTGAGGAAGTACAGTGAATCAGGCACTATGAGAAGTCCTAAGGCCACATGGTTCCTTATCTTCTACAGTTTCAGCAATCCTCATAAACTTCCACACTCATACGACAGTTTCAGGAAGTAAGAGCATCTCTGTGAAACCAAAATGCAAAGGATGCCAAGTTGTAATAGGGTCCTGAGGAAGCCAGAGTTCCCTAGCTAACTGGGTTAACAGCCGCTATGATTACATAGAAGCATTTCCCTATTACCTACAAATCCTTTATAACTGGGTGAGATAAAGCAGCTTAGCTGCCCTTCCAAAACCAGACATCGCTTAGATATATATGAGCCCAAGAGTTTAATTTCACAGCAGAAAACGAAGTCCAGATCCGTGTGACCATGGCTATAGTGAAAGGGATGCAGTGAGATTGATTTCATGTGTCCTCAAACTGCACCTCAAGCAGCTTCTCCAGGCTGCATTAAAAAAATTATTTTTAATGTTTGTTTATTTTTGAGAGCAGGGAAGGGGCAGAGAGAGGGAGACACAGAATCTGAAGCAAGCTCCAGGCTCTGAGCTGTCAGCACAGACCTTTAGATGGGGCTTGAATTCAGGAGCCACGAGATCATGACCTGAGTGGAAGTCAGACACTTAACTGACTGAGCCACCCAAGTGCCCTTCCAGGCTGCATTTTTTAGGAGACAGTTTCCTGTCTACATTTCTGAGACTTCCTACTCTGAAAATGTTCTGCATGTGGAAAATCTTCCCAAAGGAGTTCACCATTACTGATTTCCTTTCACAGGAAAATTTCTCAGAAACAGCATTGGAATGATGCCCAAGAGGGAGATATTAAGCTACTGCTAGTATTTATCAAGGCAGATCACTCTCAGAGAAGAAATTGTGAAAGCTTTTAAAACACAGAGGTAGTGCTGCTTTCGTCTGGTTCTTCCTTCAAACTAATACTGCTGGCCTTCGTTTTTCTCCATGGGAGCCAGTTTCAACTGAGTATAAGCTGTACTTTCTAAAGGAACTATGAGATGAAAAAAAGTGGTCTGGATGGTGATGATACTGGGTAATAGAGCATCATGGGCTCTAGAAGTGCAACAGACCTGGGGCCAAGTCCCAATTTTCCCACTCAATAGCTGGGTGAACCTGAGCAAGTTGCTTAATTTCTCTGCCTCAGTTTCTTCATTTGTACAACGGGGATAATAGGACCCATTCATAGGGTGGTGAGGATGATTAAATGTCACCTTGAAGGCACAGAACTTCACACACTGCTTACCACAGAAGAGGTGCTCAACACCCCTCCTTAGTTCACATTATTTAACAAACATTGGAGTATTTACTATATGTCAAGCATTCTATTCCTGCATTTGTGAAGTCAACTTGCTAGTACAAAATTACATATAGATGACGATGGTGATAGTGATCATGATGGGGTGGTAAGGGAGAGGATGGTGATCAAACAGCACAAGTAGGAAAACACAAGATGTCCCTGAATAACCCCAGTGATTTGTTCTTCAAAGTTTCACCTCAAATACTCTTAAAAACCTGGCAGTGTTATAACTGAGATTTAACCAACTCACTCTTTGGGATGATATTGAGCTGAATTTTATCCCCCATTCTACAGCCACAGAGGGCCTCCTAAGCTAATTAATGCTATAAACTAGATGGGAGGGGAATTTTGCCTGCATCAGAGAACAGTTATATCTAAGCACTTTCGCCTATAATTTTCAAACAAGCATTGTAATTGCAAAGTAAGCAGAAGCCAGCATTGTTGAGCCCAGCTTTGTACTCATTACCACTTGCCATTATTTTCTCATTAACGCTGGTCCTGGAGCTGGCAAAAGCCCACTCAGCCTCATCCTAGCTACTGTGCTCCTATGCAATGGAGCAAAATGCCATAAAGGATTATATACTGCACGAATTCAGAACTCGGAGATAATGTGATAGCTATGACCACTACCTCCAGAGTCCACCCACATGAGTTCAAGTCCAGCTTGAGTTCATCTTGTCCTCTACAACCTCAGTCAGCTTAATTCACTTCCTGGGATTCCTCCCCTCTCAATGTGGATAATGACAGTCAGTACCCAACTAGTAGAGTACAATTAGGTTTAAAGAGATAATCTGGGATGCCTGGGTGGCTCCGTCAGTTGAGCCTCCAACTCTTCATTTCAGCTCAGGTCAAGATCCCAGTGTCATGGGATCAAACCCCGTGTTATGCCTGCACTGGGCATGGAGCTTGCTTACGATTCTCTCTCTGTCTCTGTCTCTCTCTCTCTCTCTCTCTCTCTCTCTCTCTCTGTCTCTCTCTCTCTCTGTCTCTGTCTCTCTCTCTCTGTCTCTGTCTCTCTCTCTCTCTCTGTCTCTCTCTCTCTCTCTGTCTCTCTCTCTGTCTCTCTCTCTCTCTGTCTCTCTCTCTGTCTCTCTCTCTCTCTGTCTCTCTCTCTGTCTCTCTCTCTCTCTGTCTCTCTCTGTCTCTCTCTGTCTCTCTCTGTCTCTCTCTCCCTCCCTCTGCCCCACCGCCCCCCCTCCCCCACCACTCACACGGTCTCTGTCAAAAATAAAATTAAAATAAATTCTTTTTAATTAAAAAAAGAAAGATACTTTATGAAAGTCATTTAGTGCAGTGTTGACTCATAGTTGGCACTTAAAAAATTTAGTTGCTACCATTTTTTATCATTATCATCATTGTTCTAATCTCAGATAGAATCAATGAGATCATAGTGGGTAAGGGAAGTCCCATAGCTTGACAGAAGAACAGGAGCCTCCAGAGTTTCAGAAGGAGAAAAAGCAGTTAACCTTAGCAAGACATATCCATGTGAAATCTCAATTTTAAAAATTCCACTAACATACTCAAAGGCAAGTCTCATCTTTTTCCTATGAATATGAAAAAAAAATCCTAGAGGAGGATTATACTGTCATCTTATGTCAGCAACCTACGTTTCAAAACAAATTAATAAAATAACAAAAAGAATTATTAGCATCTAGGTTGCCAAAAGGCCAATTTTTATTTTACTTATTTACTTGGTGAAGAGGCAGGGGAAAAGAGTTGTATTTCTCAAAGCCAGGCTTATTGATCTCTCCTTAAATGCATTATCAAGCTAGGATGTGTAGTCACCAACTGCTTCCTACTAGCTGACTCGGCGAGCAAACCAACACCCCAGGGATTCCATTTCTACCTTAGAAAGTCAACTTTCCAAGTCAAGGCAATGTTGTTACACTTTCATACTGAATTGCTCTTCAAGTAAATCCAAGATATTAGGGTATTAACTTACTAGTGGAAAAAATTGGGTGTATGTTTTCTAAAAGTTTTCAAACTCTCTATGTGTATAGCAAAGCATGTTTCCGAGTTTCAATGTTTTAATCATTCTAGATCAGAAAAATCTTCAAAACATTTTTAGATGGCAAAATTCTGCAACCAAATGTAGATTACTTAATGTATTCATTTCATCTAAGTAGAAAACATTTCCGCATTCCTGAACCAAATTTCCAAAGAACCATAATATAGCTTTTTGTTTTGTATCATCTCCCTTAAAGCCATAGTTCAATTGGGAGAGTTCATTAATTACAAACAGTCAGAATTTTTCCCCCAGGAAAATATTCTATTTGCTCTCCTCCCACTATCTTCTCCCAAGTCAAGTTGCCCTTCTCCTTTGAGCTGCACGTCTAACCCTTGAAAAATGTCATTTCATGTTGCTCTTTCTAAAATGACTTGAGACCTGGGCAGTTTCACTTCTATGCTTGACAAATAATCATTCTTGATTGAGAAATAGGAGAAAACCAAAAATGCTTCCAGTAAAATGAATTTAAAATGTGAAGCTGCTGCAATGTGATATACAGCTGTAGAGTAACAGCCGTTTCAGGAAAAGCCACCTCAGAGTAAAGCCACGTTAAGTGATTCTTAGCCTTCATTTATCTTCCCTTCCCCCTAGACAGGAGAATGAGAACACTTCAAAAATGCAAGAAATCCAGTCTTTGGGTTTCACAGAAGATTAAAAACAAACACCTAATTAACTGGTGGCCTGTTTCTCTTCATGAAATATGTATATCGTATAGTCATGCTTACTGTAAGACTCCCATTAGCCCAAAGAAAGACTTCAGAGACCCCATGACCAGCTAAGCAATTAGGAGGGCAAGATCAAGACAATTAACATGAGGAACTTCACAGAAATAGGAAGAAACCCTTAAAAAACAAGCAAACAACAACAACAAAAACCCAAAAACTCCTCCACCCACACTTAAAAAATAGAAAAAAAAAACTTCACCAACATCTATACATTTTTTTTTTAAAAAAAGAATCTAGTTTTCTGAATGAGCAATAAGAATTCTATAAATACTCAGGGTGTCTGGGTGGCTCAGTTGCCTAAGTGTCCGACTTCGGCTCAGGTCGTGAGATCACGAGTTTGAGCCCTGCATTGGGCTCTGTGCTGACAGCTCAGAGACTAGAGATTGCTTCAGAGTCTGTGTCTCCCTCTCTCTCTGTCCCTCCCCCCGCTCACACTCTGTCTCTCTCTCTCAAAAATAAACATTTAAAAAAAGAATTTTATAAATAATCAAAATAATAATGTGTAATGCATTCAAATAATACAGAAAGGAGAGGCATTGCTCTAATGTCTATGAATATAGTAAGAGAGCTTTATATTTTTAATGGCACATGTCATGTTTTTATGAAATGCCCTTAGTTTGTCAGAACCATAGTGTGTGTGTTCCCAGACTCCACACTAAATCCATTTCAGAATCCTCAGGTAGCTGACAAAAAAATCTGTATCTTTAAAAGGTCTTTGGATGATTCCAACATATCATCAGGCTTGAGGACATCCTGTTTAAAGGATATAACTAAAGACTGAATGTTTCATATTGTCAAATTCTGAGATCTAGAAATACTGGCTTGCCCCACAGTGGAACCAGCTAATATGTCACAGTTTTGGCCAGAAAAATCTCTTTGTCGTATACACTTATACCACATTCATAGAGCATGGGTAACCCTAAATAGGCCTACTTTTCCAGGAAGAAAATATTGACATTTTGCTACCAGTTTCACTGCAATTTACTGGTACTGAGCTACACTACGGTCATTCCAACAGGGTTTCCTGAAGCTTGCAACAGCACAACAACACATCAATGTAAATACAGCTCAAGAATAAAAACTACATTCTGTGGTAAATGAGGAGTGGTGGGACAGATGAGACACAGATTTCAAGGTCACAAGAAGTGGGTCAAATACCTTCTGCTCCCAACAAGTGGGGAGAGGGGAGAAAACTAAAACTAGCATTTATCATTGTTTACTATGTGCCAAACTCTCATCATAGGATATCATGTACTGTTTATTCTAGCTCAGTACTATTAACGCCACTACCTTTTTCAGATTATGAAGACAAAAGAAAACATGTCCATGAAAGGTATGGGAAAGGTGCTGTACAAATACCCAATAGTAATAAGCACTTAGCTCACTCTGCACACAACCAGCTCTGGTTCTGCTATTCCCCCCTGGAACAGCCAACTGTGCTCTTCCCAAAGGCACTTTTTATATCCACAGACATAATCCAAGAATTTAGATTTTTAGTTGCAACATTCAGACGATCTCTTGTATTCCTGGGAGACCACTTCTGGAGGCGAAGTTGGAAGGAAAAGAGATCTTCCGAAAGAAAAGAACCTACCTAAATACCTTGGAGAACACTGAAAAGAAAACTGGAGAAGCATTCCATTCCTGGTTGATTAGAATGACTTTCCACCCCAACTGTCAATGGGAAGTGGAAAGTAGAGAAAATTTTCAGAGTAACTGGATCCAAAAAAAGATCTTTCATTTTATTTCTGGTGTAACTCAAATGATCCCAAAATATATGCTTCCCACTTTTTAAAATCTATGTAGATTTTCAGTAACTTTTTCTGAATTATGTTAGTTTGTATTTTTTTTACTTCATTAGGCACATATCCTAGACTAAATACCTGAGATTTGAAGAGCAGAAAAATCAATGCCCTCAAAGATTCCATACCTAAGAAATGTTCATATTGGAGAAAAGCAATATTCACATGTCTGTACTCACCTCTGTCAGCACATCTAAATGGTTCCCTAACATAATAAGTAATGTACTTTAATGAAATTTAAAGAAAAAAATAGTTCCATTAATATTTCCTGAATTAAATGTAAGCACAGATGTCAGTTGGAGACTTAGCACATTCTTATTTCAGAAGCAGTAAAGATGTAAGGTGAAAAGTAAAGGAAATATATAGCCCCAGCTGTGGACACAACATGTTGAATGGCCCTATGAGAATTTCATAACCTCCTTGTACCTCAGTCATGGCTTAGTATTAAAGGACAATGACATAGCATTACAGTTGTTGGAAGCACCTGTGTGAGAACAAATATAAGCCCATATTTCCCAGAATATTATTTCTATTTTGAGATTCAAAAGGCTTCTGGTTTGTTCTGTTGACATTTGGTTCTAAGAGATTTAGAATAGAAAAAGGCAAAGTGCAACACTTTCACACTGGTACATCAATAGAAGCATCTTTTAGAGCAATGTTGTCCAGTAAAGACACTCACAAGTCACATAGGTTACTTTAAATTTACTAGCAGCCACATTAAAAAAATGAAAATAAACAAGTAAAATTAGTCTTAATAATATACTATGTTAAATCCCATACATCCAAAACATTATTTCAACATATAACCAATATAAATATAATTATTAATGAGACATTTTTTTGAGATGGGGAGAAGCAGGGAAGGGGCACAGGGAGAGGAAGAGAATCTTAAGTAGGCTCCATCCCCCAGTACAGAGCCCAACACGGGGCTCAATCTCATGACCATGATATCATGACGTGAGCCCCAACAACGGAGTCACACAGGCAACCCCTATTTGGCATTTTTTATACTAAGTCATTGAAATCCAGTAGACATCTCAATTTGCACTAGCCACATTTCCAATGCTCAATAATGCATGTGGCTATTGGCTATGTAATGAAAAGCACAGGTACAGAACATTTCCATCACTCAGAAAGTTCTATTGGACAGTGTTCATTTAGGGTATTAGGAACTTAGAAATGGGGAATTAATTGCACCTTGCTTGAGAAGTTTGGTCTGGGGAGCAGTGGCCAACTCTCAGGTATCCCTAGTTCTTCCTTATATGCCAAGTCTCTGGGGCTAATGATTCCATCAATTTAGAGAAGCTCAAACTTTCCTATCTGCAATGTGCACATCAAAGAAATAAATTAAGGGTTTTGAAACTGATGATCCCCAAGATAGGTCCCTTTCAGCTCTCGCACCACCTAAGGCAACTGCTATAGCAGTCTGTATGAATAACATTAACTGACCTTGAAAGAGTTTGTTTCAAAAGGAACATGCACACAAATATTTTGTGTTTCAATGTTACTTACACTGTCCCTTAAGAGAGGCACAGAAACTCTTGGTTTGAACTTGGCTCTTTCTTTTCCTTCCTGTTTATCAGTGTTTTCCCCAGAAGGGACAGGCACAGAGCCCAGGAGACTTTCTCTCCTGGATATCATCCAAGACTTATCTTGCAGCACACTGCTCTCACTCAGAAGTTCAAGGGCAAACCCAGCAGCCTCTTTCTTCCCCCTCCTGAAGTGAAGTTGCCAAAACAATAACTCCTTCCCAAAATGATTATCTTAAGAAGAAAATATGTGGTTAAACCATTTAATTAAGTCACGAATTTATTGGAGCCCTGCCACTGTGGATATCTAAATTTGGTAAGTTCCAATGTACATATTCAGCAAGAAACAGGAACCCTTACATAAAGGGTGCCAGCTATCCTTCTGCTATTCCACTGTGAGCATATGTGCCTCAGAGAGAACAACTGGTTCCATTTTCCTCCACCATTGAGTTTCTCTTTGCCATGAGTATCATCTAAACTTTATTATCACTGAAGCATAGTTGACACACATTTATTACATTAGTTTCAGGTGTATAACCTTTTAATTAAAATATTTTGTGTGCACACAGTCCCTAAACTCAGCTGTGCATTTGATTGCCTGGTTAAGGAATTTATCAAGGATATTTCGACTCTGCACTATTTTTGCCCAAAGACTTGATTTGATTGTACATCCTACCCCCTGAGTGAGGTACACCAGTATGTACCAAGTTTTATATGGCGGGTTTACCCGAGATTTCCTCTTAAAGTTGACACTGGTAGCGTAGACAAAAGCATGTACACAAACAACTATAAAATTTCGGAGAAAGCTATAATAACTGTTAGTTAAAATCAAATATGAAAACCCAAAGAGTCAGTAACATTTCTCTCAGTTAAAGTAATACTTCTTAGAGGAGGTGGCATTTGAGACAGGTCTTCAAGGAGAAGAAGGATTTCAAAGAACAGGGATAGGGTGGAGCAAATTAAGACCCAGCAGGAAATTACATAAATCAATGTATGAAATTGAGAAATTAGAGTAATGAAAAAATAGGCAGTATTTCAGTTGGGCCAACGTGCAGGAAGCATCAAAAAAATGAGGAAATATGTATGGAGATAGAGGCTTGGACCCAAGGTTAGTTGTAATCAAAAAAAGTCTGTGCTTATAAGCCCCAATGTGCCTAATAGTTCAAACATATGGTGGTGTTCTCTCCTCCATATTTTTATTCAAGGACCCAGGCTCCTTACATCATGTGGCTCATCATGTGGCAGGAGTAAATGAATAGGCACAAGCTGGCTTTCTCCTTCAGTGAGCTAAGAATGGCTGTTACATTTTTAAAGGGTCACAAAAACATAAAAATAAAAGGTTTGTACTGACAGAGACCATCCCACAAAGCCTAAAACATTTACTATCTGGCCCTTTCCAGAAAAAAGGTTGGCAACTCCTACCTTAGGGTCTCACTGTCTTCCATAGGCAGCAATCACAAGGAGAAAAATTCAGTGGAGAGGCCTCAGACCCTTTTTAAAACCCTTGCCAAAATGAAATAACACCACTTTTGCTTCCCTTCTATTGGCTAGAACTTCAGTCACATGGCCACTTCTAATTCCAAAGGCAGCTGGGAAATGTAGCTCAGCTGTGTGTGTTAAGAGGAAACAGGTTTTTGGTGAAGAGCTAACAGTCTCTGACCACCCTGTTAGGGTGTTTAGATTATCTTCAAAAGGCAATGAGAACCCACAAAGGATTCTGAAAAGATAACTGATGTGATAAAATTGTCTAAGAGCATTTCCTTACTGAAGTTGTAATAAGCAGTCACCTGCAGGAAGCAGAATTCACGTATTCTCAAGTCAGTAAGGCACTAACACAGACTTAAGTGCACCTGGAAAATGGCCCAGACCAATTTTTAAAAACTATCCATTCGTCAATTAAACTCATCCACAAGGTAATTAGCATAGTGATTTTCACTCTCCGGAGAGTACAGGCCATAGGGAAAAATCAGGAGTTGTAAGAATTTACAATTACAGTAGATTCTTTATAGAATGCTACGTGAAAAATGTCAACAGCACAGTATAGATGTAAAGATAAATTTCCTTCACTAAAGAAGAACAGAACTGATACTAGTAAAAACACAAGGGCCATATGGAGAATTGGCAGTTCAGGGTCTGAGGATCTCTTTGCCATTTGTAAAATAAACACAGGCTTTCAAATCAGAATGACCTGGTTTAATTTCTACTGTGACAACAGCTGTATGTCTTCGGGAAAATCACTTAGTGTCTCTGTACTCAAGTTTCATCATCTGTAAAATGGAGGTAAAAGGGGAAAAAAAAGAACCTTTCCTGCAAACTGCTCTAAGAATTAATAATAATATACAGTAAACAGCTGACTCAATACCTGGCAGAGAATAAACCCTCAACAGATTTTGACTACTATCATTACTGTTACCATTGTCATGCCCATTTAAGACCTCTTTTGAACAAAAAATGAAGTCATTTGTATCCTAAAATTTCACATAATTTGCAAAACTATTAAAATATGTGGTTACAACTTGCTATTACATTTCAAATTAATAAACGAAGATGTTCAAAAAGCAATCTCTTTAGTTAAAAGGCATCTGATATTCAATTCAAAAACAAGAGCCATTAAACTGGATCCAGTCCATCGTTCATACACTTTTATGGCTTTCTTCACCTTTAAATACTTGTACCTAATGGTTCCTGGATGAGGGTTATAGGTAGAGTCATTTTCCACTATGAGATGCCTGCATTAGTTACAGGAGTCATTATATGGTAGACAGGAAGTAAAAGGCAATGCATATAAAACAAAATTAGGGGCATCTGGGTGGCTCAGTCATTTAAGCATCTGACTCTTGATTCACCTCAGATCAGTCTATGGCCATACCACCCTGAAAGTGCCCGATCTTGTCGGATTCCGCTCAGATCATGATCTCAGGGTTCGTGAGACTGAGCTCCACGTTGGGCTGTGCACTGACAGCAAGGAGCTTGCTTGGGATTCACTCTCTCTCCCCCTTTCTCTGCCCCGCCCCTGCTCACATGCCCGGTTTCCCTCTCAAAATAAATAAATAAACTTAAAAAAAATGAAACCAAATTATTCTGTGTCCATCATCTGAGGACAACTCCACAACAAAATCAATGATCAACATAAGAAAAAATTATATATCATGGAGACACATGGTAGGCATTTAGTGAAGATCTGTTGTTGTTTAATAAATTAAGGTGGATGCAGCCTGTGGTTTATGAGTAACTCTTCTTAAAGATCTCTGTCATCTGCCTACAAAGTTGAAACAATCCCCACCTTAAGCTGGGTTCCCTCAGAGGCAGGTCTGAGTCAAGAATATAAATGCACATGGTTTATTTTCAGGGCCAGCCCTAGAAGATCTGGGAGGGAGTCAGGAAATAAGGCAAGGAAAAGAGAAGCAAATTCACCAAGTTCTAATGAGTAGGCTACCTCTGAAGGCAACTCAGGCTCAGTGTTTCTGGGAATCTCTGGGGAACAACATAAAACATGCCTCAGGGTTGTCCCATGACAGAAGGAGTGAGGAAACTGGAGGATTTACCCATCAACTCCAATTGCCCCAGCTTAAGGGTGACACCTGAGATTAATACCCTGCCACCCTAGCATGGTGCTCTCAGTGGTGCTGAAGAAGTATGAGTGATGCACTAACAATGCCTGCTGAAATACACAAGGAGAATGTATATTAACGTTTAAAGATAAAATCATCCAAGAATTGTTATCACAACTGCTATTTTATCTAAGAGGAACTCTTTTTCTGTCTACTCTAAACCATAACAGAAACTCTGATTTTTCATCATATTCATCAGGGTTTCCAGAGAAACAGAAGTAACAGGACATGTGTATTCATGTGTGTACATAGAGGTAGCGACACAGATACAGATGTAGATTATGAGAAATTGGTTCACGTGATTACTATGGAGACTGACAATTTCCAAGACCCACAGGGTGAGTCAGCAAAGAGGGCCAATAGTGTAGTTCTAGTCCAAAAGTTGGCAGGCTCAAGTCCCAGGAAGAGCTAATGTTTCAGTTTAAATCTGAAGGCAAGAAAAAAGCCAGTGTCCTACTTCAAAGGTTATCAAACAAGAAGAACCCCCTCTTGGAGGAGGGTCAGCTTTTTTGTTCTCTTCAGGTCTTCAGCTGATTGGATGAGGCCCACCCACATTAGGGAGAGCAATCTGCTTTCCTCAGTCTACCAATTTAAATGTTAGTCTCTGGGTGCCTGCGTGGCTCAGTCAGTTGAGCATCCAACTCTCTTGATTTTGGCTCAGGTCATGAACCTCTCTCTCTCTCCCTCTGCCCCTCTACTCTGCTTGTGCACTTTCTCTCTCTAAAATGAAAAAAAAAATAAATAAAAATTTTAAAAATAAATATTAGTCTCACCCAAAAACACCCTCATAGAAACCCAAAATAATGTGTGAGCAAATATCTAGGCATCTCATAGCCCAGTCAAGATGACACATAAAATTAACCACCACATTTGTTTAGTGAATGTAGCAGCTAGTGTTTTTATGGATTGAGAACTCAAAATATTTAAATCGTTCCATGCGTTCCCAACAGACAAAAATTATACCAGAAAAACCAATTATAGGAGAGAATGTTCAAACTAGTTCCCAGTGATGAAACACATCATGACAATAGCTTTATATTGTTTCTGTCAGTCACATATTCAGAGCCAACTGGTCTTTAGCATTAGGGATCGGTCACAGATCTATAGTCAAGAATGTTCATTTCAAGAATATCTGAATGGACCACAATGGGAAGGAGTGTAAAGGTATACACATTTTTATCTTATTATATGACGCAGACATTGCTGCTTTGTAGATAAACAGATTTCAAAATCAATGACCTAAACGACCTTTGGGTTTCCTAAATACAAGTAAAGAGATACATCCAAATGTAGTAAATGACCAGTGTTTTCATTATTTGTAATCAATAAGATCTTATCTTTCTAAATATTAACTGTTTCACTATAGTTATGCCTGACACCCTCTGCTTGAGTCCCAAAAGGTCAAAAAGATCATGACTCCTCGCTCTCAAGGTCTGTGTTCTTACTAAAAATCAAAACAAGTGACTGGCTATTTCTCAGATCTGGGTATAGATATGTCAGAAATCACAATATCTCATTAAAAATTTTATCAGCTGAATATGATAAATACATAGTCATTTGTGTGGGTTTTTTTGAATAATAAAAATTAGCACATTTTTGGTATAAATTATATTTTGCCCAAAAAGAAGTGATGAGTATTTGGCGGGAGAGGGGTGAATTATTATTATTATTATTATGTTACTATTACTATTATTATTATTATTATTACCTAGATGTAAAGTAAGAAGAAATTAGCCAGGTACTCTACTAGATAGTAAAATCCATGCCCTCATGAACTTTATATTTGGGGAGCAGGGGAGGGAGATAGAAGCCAATCACTAAAATATAAGAAAGCTAAATCAAGTAAAAGGAACAGGAAGTACAAAGGAGAGGACTTACCGCTTTAAATACAATAGCCAGGTGAAGCTTCTTGGTACACCAAAGATGTATCTGGAGCAAGCGCTTTCCAGGCGGAGGGAGCAGCAAATACAAAGCCTGTTGGGGTCAAGAACTAGTAAAGCAGCTCGCTTGAGGATCCGAGTGAACACAATGAACAGCAACCGGAGGTGGGGTCCAACCAGGGTGGTGTGGAGTGGCCAGTTCACCTAGGGCCTTGTAGTCCATCCTAAGGACCTTGGCTTCACTCCAAGTAAAACAGAGCAAGGATTCAAGCAGAGGAATGACACTACCTGTCTCAGATTTCAACAAGATCACTTCGGTGGCTGCATTGAGAGCAGACTAATGAAGGCAGAGGTGGAACCAGAGAGACCACAAAGGTGGTTAGGGAGGTGATCTAGCTGAGAGAAGACAGGATTTTTTTCCAAGATGGTAGCAGCGGAGTTGGTGAAAATGGTTAGGTTCTAGATATATTTTAAATGTTTCCTTATTTATTTTTGAAAGAGAAAGAGAATATGCGTGCATGTGAGTGTAGGAGGGGCAGAGAGAGAAGGAGAGAGAATCCTAAGCAGGCTCTATGCTGTTAGCGCTGAGCCCAACTCAGGCTTGATCTCACAAACCATGAGATCATGACCTGAGCTGAAATCCAGAGTCAGGTGCTTAGCCATCTGAGCCACCCAGGTGCCCCTCTAGATATATTTTAAAGTTAAAGCCAATATAATTTTCTGGCTGATCCTGTGTGGTAAGTGAAACACGTAGATGATGTGTCACAGACCCCTCCAAAATGCCAGGCCTGAGCAGCTGGAAGCATGGAAGTCCCATCTAGTGACATGAAGAAGACGAGGCCTTGGGAAGGAGGAAGTACTCTCTCAAGCAGGAATGCTAGTTGTGAGATGCTTATTAAATGTTCATGTGGAAAATCAAGCAGATAGATGTACAAGTTTGGAGGTATAGGAGAGGTCCATATTGCAGATATGACTTAAGAGTATCATCTTCAGGGGCGCCTGGGTGGCTCAGTCAGTTGAGCGTCCGACTTCAGCTCAGGTCATGATCTCACGGTTTGTGAGTTCGAGCCCTGCGTCAGGCTCTGTGCTGACAGCTTGGAGCCTGGAGCCTGCTTCGGATTCTGTGTCTTCTCCTCTCTCTCTCTCTGTGCCCCTCCCCTGCTCATGCTCTGTCTCTCTCTCTCAAGAATTAATAAACTTAAAAAAAAAAAGAGTATCATCTTCAGAGATGGCATTAAAGCTGGTTGAAGGCAGCAAGAGAGAGCATTCACAGAGAAAAGAAAAACTATTCAAATAGAAATGAGTTATGGAAAATAGCATATGATTGAAAATATATAATTTCCCATTATAAATCTTTTTTTAATGATTAGAAAATTAAAAAAATACAATATACATAAAAGCCAAATGAAATTTAAATCACCCATAATCTCTACCACCCAGAGACAAACACCATCAATATTTGGTACATTTTTATAATTAGGATAATACTACACAACTGTATTGTAACCTGTTTTGTTTTTTCACTTAATAGATTATGAACTTTTCCCAAAGTAAATTACTTATGAATATGCCATTATCTATTTAACCATTTCTTCACATTGCTGGACCTTTAGAGCATTTCCAATTTTTCACTATTATGTATAACCCTGCAACTTTACCTATGCAAGTAAATCTGTGTATGCATCTCTGATATTTCCCTACAACACATTCCCACAAATAGAATTGCTGGGTTGAATGATGTGTACCTTTGCATGATTTTTGATACATGATGCCAAATGGCTCTCAAGAAATACTGAATTAATTCATATTCATAAGAATGTATTTTTTCCCACCCTCTGCACTGAATAAACAAACACCTTGGTAAATTTGAAAGATAGACTATGACATTTCAATGCTGTCACATTCTTTGTTTCTAGAGAAGTTAAATAAGTTTCATATTTTTATTGGCTCTTTAAATTTCTTATTTTATGAATTATTTTGCTCCTATAAATTACTTGCTCATATCCTTTGACTATTTTTCTAATAAGGTGTTTATCTTTTCCTTACTGATTTATAAAAACTTTTTATAAATTAAGTAATACAAGTTCACTTTGTTTTGGTTTTTCTGAGTTCCTTTATGTAAAGTAAATCAGGGTCCCTCCTAGATCCTGATGCAAACACCAGAAACTATATTGTTACATCCCAAATTAGTTCTAAATTCAGAGTCTTCCATTCCATTAAGAGGTCCTACACTATTCCTAAGGCAAGTGCCAGGAGTTCTAAGATAACATTTATCAAAAGGTGATTGTTAGAGGACCCACACGAATAATTCCCAGGAACCCTGCTTAAATATGCAGATTCTTGGGCACCAACATAAACCTACTGAATGAAAATTTCGGTGAAGGAGGGTAAGCTGAGAATTTTCTTCTTTGACACGTTCTCCACATGATAGTTTTTGCACAATAATGTTTGGGAATCACTTGCAGCAGATAAAAGGGATAATAGAATTAACTCTCAGAACTTTAAGACCATTAATGTTGGGTTAGGTTTCAATTGTAGCAAGGCGTTATGGCATTGCCTTGCTCTAGACTCACTCACCTTAGGGATTTTCTTAGTGTCAATAGTGTGGGCAAGGAATGGCAAATGGCCCAGTGAATATCATGGCAGCCCCTGCCATTATATAACAGGTTATACAACCCACCTCTCTAGCTATGGATATAGATGTACAGATGTTCCACGGCACCAGAAAGACCATTTAGAACACAACAGAAACATGCCAAGAAGGAGCAGGATCTCTGTATACTAGTCACTCCTGTAAATTTCCCCAGAGTGGATAGCTACGGCAGATACCATTTTCTGCCTTAATATAGCACAAATGACTTTTACTTAAACAAACAAATGACAACAGCAACAAAAGCCGAGCATCTTTTGTGCCCTCATAGTTTCATGTCTCAACACTTTGCTGAGGTCATTTCCACAGCTGTGGGCAGGTAGCACCCGACAGCATTCCTTCTGCCCAGTGGAAGCATTCCTTCCACCCTTAGCTATGTTAGATACCTGCCAGGAGCACCAGGTGAAACTTGAAGATTCAGGAGAGTTAACACCTCTAGGGAAATGGTTCTCAAAGTGTGGCCCCTCGACTAGTAGCCCAGCATTACTTTAGTACTTGCTAGAAACACAAATTTTCCAGCCCTATCCCAGACCCACTGAATCAGGGACCCCAGGGTAGGGTCAGCAATGTGTGGTTGCCCAAACTTTCCAGGTGACGCTGATGAATATTAAACGGGGAGAGCCAGTAGATGCATCAGAGTCACATGAAGAGTACATGAAAAACTGAGAACTGAGCCTGCCCCACAGTTTCTGATGCAGCGGGTCTGCAGTGGGGCCCAAGAACCTGCATTTCTAACAGATTCCCAAGTGATACTGATTCTGCTGGTCCCCAGACCACACTTTGAGAAAAACTGACCTAGGGAACCCCTCAATCAAGGTGGAACAGAAGCAGGTAGGTAAATGATTCCATCTTCTAGGTCTCAGTGGATAACCTTGAGGCACATTTTTTGAGATTCCTAGAGTTCCCAAAAGAGTTGAGTTCAGGTTGCACCAGGGAGTAACCAGTTTAATTACACACCCTTGGTTTGGCTTTAATTCTCTGTTCTACTCTTCCAAGCCCCATGCTCTAATTCCTTGGGATCACTTCCCAAAATAAACAACTTCCACAAGTCCTTCCACTCTCAAGCTCTACCTTTTCTGGAGGAACCCATGCTAAACAGCACCTCTCCCATAAACTTCAACATACATGCTTACTGTCCCACAGATTTCAATCATCTCTTGCAATATTCACTTGCTTAGTGTACATCTCACTAGCTTCTCATTTCAATAAGTGCTCATATTCATTTCCTTTGACTTTGGAACATAACTTTCCTAATACTCAGTAAAAAGATACCAAGTTCTGCCAGAAGCACCCTTAGTTATGTTTCAAGGGCATTCTATTTGCCTACCCAAATAAACATCTACTAATCCAAATATTCCTCAATATCATTATCTATATCAATATCAATGTCAATATCCACAACAGGATAACTGCTACCTGACTTCCTGCTGACATCTGAAGGCTGTGACATGTTGTCTGGAGAGTATGAAAGAAGACTACTCATTTTGCCCCCATGGGGATGCTAATTAGGAAGAAAGCAAGACCCTTACTAAGTTTGAAATGGTGAGCTCCTTCTCCCTGAAATGTGCCTGCCCTAGGATTCTTGCCCCCAAAAAAGTCCTCCTGTGGAATTTAAAAAAAGGATTTAGGGGCATCTGGGTAGCTCCGTCAGTTGAGCACCCAACTCTTGATTTCAGCTCAGGTCATGATCTTATGAGATCAAATCCACATTGGGCTCTGAGCTGACAGCACATAGCCTATAGGGATTCTCTTTATAACTCTCTGCCCCTCTCCTGCTCGTGTTCTCTCTCTCAAAAATAAATAAATAAACTTTAAAAAATTGCTTTATTTAAAAGAAAGGATTTAACTACACCAAGGCTTTCTCTGACTAAGGAAGAAATGCATGAGTACTATCAAGATAACCAATGGGAAGGCTGCCACAACTGAGAAACAGGAGAGAAAATCAAGAGGAAGTGTTTCCCCTAGGAGGCCTGCTGAGAAATTTTACAGCAGGCTTTAAAATTGTTGAGATGAAAGAGAGGATCAGAATTAAGTCCTGAAGTATATTTCTCTTTTCCTTCTCTAGCCAGGATATTTTTGTTAAATACAGTTTAGTGAAAAGAAGTAGGATTAATCAAAAAGGATCTGCAGAAAGAAAAAGAACAATAATGAAGTCTGCAGTCTATCATTAAAATGTTAGCAAGAAGACAGTGTGTTGTAAAACAGGGAGTAAGGGCGGGATATGGGAAGGCTGAGTAAGACCAGGGAAATCTCCAGCTGGGAGGAGAACTTTGGATCCCATGTACTTAGTAATTTATAGCACCCTGACATGAGATAAGTCATCTTACCTTTGACTGTAGTTTTCCCTTAACTCATTTATTACAGCAAATGACTGGAAACCCAGAGCATGTGATTTATTTATCTATCAACTTGCTCAAGCCCAGAACTAACCCAGAGAGAAAACAGGGATGAGAAAACCATCTATCATTTTGAATTAAACACTTGTTACCAAATCAGGAAAATTTGTCCTTTGTCCAACCTATGTCCATGATCAATAATAAAAGGGCATGCCTCGGAAACAAGGTGACTTGAAGGCTTCAACTTAATCCCTAGACTTCTGCAAACTTGAGCTTTAACCTTCAAACACAACAGAGCATGGAGTTTGGCAGCAAATGATCCAATAATCTCAATGCTGATGGGAAAATTGTGACTTGCTTAATTTAAAATATAGTTTCACTGTGAATATTTCAAGTTTTGTTTTGATTCTGGCCTTTAATACTTACTGATAAGTATGCAGAAAGAGATACTTTGGGACTTTTTATTACCATATTGCCTATTACTGCTTCTGTGTTTAAAAAATCTACTTATTGCAAGCAGAGTACAGTCAATTTGTGCATATTGGATTTAATTTTCTACTAAGCAAATAAAAATGCCTAAATGCAATTTACATATCTTCTTTTTTTCAAATATTGTATATGTACTTTGATTTCTAGTGCCGTCTGAATGACCCCATGCTGAAAGATTTTCATTTTGCATTTCCAAAATACATACAGAACCCATTAAATGAAAGAAATGTAAGTCATAATTTATATAGGAAAGAAAATGCTCCAATCATAACCCAATGATTTTATATAACCAATATGTCCCTGGCCTCATTGGCCTACAATTGACCACAAAATGAGATCACATTTTCTTTTGTACACCCAAACTATTACACCAAAGTCTTGGCTACCACCCACACCCCTCCTCCAAACGACCTTCAGCTAATTCTGACAATGTCCCAGGATGCTGCCAGCTACATGTGGACTCAGGTGAGGGGGGACAAGCCTCCCCTCTGACTCTCCCCTTCAGCTATCTTTGTCATTCAACCTCTACTGCCCATGACCTGCCAGATATCGACCAGCCCATGACATGGTCATCCTCTGCCACTTACTTCTACTGCTCCCAGCTTTATCTGAGAGGACCCTGGTCCTCCTATCCTACTCCACAGCAAAGACCCACAAAGGCCTCTGCTGAACTCCCCCAAAACATCAACAGACAATCTGGAAACAAAGCTAAGTTGATTCAAGTTCAGAGCAATAAGGAAAAATACCATCCTGACTAAGGCTCAGCAGTGTCTTAAGGCAGAGAAATCAAAGGTAGGGTATTTATAAGGCTTTAGAGCCTGGGTTCAAGAAGTTTAAGGTCTGTCTTTTGAGGTGAGGGACTGACTAGGATTGAGCAAAGTCTGTGACATAATAGTTGAGGATTGGTGGATGCAGAGGTAATGGTCTGGAAGTGAATCTTGATAAGTATTGTTTGAGAAGCAAGCTGTTTGCCCAGGTGAGCAGACTGCTGGCTCTAATAAGTTGATAAGTGGGAATTTCCTGAAGCAAACAGGTTATATATTCGTGTTATCTTTCCCAGGCAAAGGTCTCCTGGAGCAAATAACTAAGTTTTGTTAACATTGGTGGACTAGAGCCTTATTGACATCTTGTTGACATCAATGGGCTCAGTTTCACCTCCCTTCTTTGACAGGCCACACCTGCTTAGGGTCTCAAAGACCAGCTTCCTGCCCTAATCCGGATCCACCTCACCTGGCCAAGGGAGGTTCATTCCCTTCTACCAAAGCATTCCAGAACCTCAGAATTGGCCCAACAGACTTTCAACCTCATTGGGAAAAAACAAGGAACACTTCCTTTCTTTCTCTTCCAG
The DNA here is from genome assembly GCF_016509475.1 of Prionailurus bengalensis. NCBI lineage: Eukaryota > Metazoa > Chordata > Mammalia > Carnivora > Felidae > Prionailurus > Prionailurus bengalensis. Next base: position 140,360,957 of record NC_057350.1, read on the forward strand.
ATTAAGGCCAGCCTTCCCTTTGTTCCTTTCTCCTGCCCAAACTTAACACAGACTTGCAATCAGAATGCCCTGACTCCCAGCGAGGGTACAGTCTGGCTCTAGCCCTATGATCCAATAAGAGAATCACACTGGCATATTTCTCAGTTTCTAGGTCAATTAGTCTTTTTCATGGTCTCTTTGTAACCAACATATCCTAGAAACTAGACCAAAACACATGTTCTTATACTTGTATGGCTATATTCCTACCCAGATTTTCCTTCAAGGCAACAAGAAAGAGATTGACTGTTGAAGATAATGAGAAAATGCCCTCTTCTGCCCTGCAATTTAAAATTGATTCTAGATAATGTGTTAATTTTTTTTTAAAATTCTCATCTTAATTGCCAAACCAAAGGAAGCCTAGAATGAATAAATATATAGGAACCTAAACTGAGAAAATAAATACTATGCAATACATAATTTTTTTTAACCTGTGTTTTTAAAGCCATTTAAGGAGATATTCTATCCCCAAGCTGGAGCCATTCATAAGCAGTCTAAATATGAGATTCTCCTTGATGGCTTCAATTAATGCCTTAATTTTAAATACAGTGACAAAATCATCTGACTCTAGGGTATAAATTCTGGAGTCACAAAAGCACTAAGGCCCCTCAACATCCTGTTTCATTAGGCAAATGTGTACAATTCCAAAATCAAGAGACAATTGGGGTATCTTGCAATTAATGCCATAATAAGTGCTCTCCTAGGAGGCAAACATCCAAATAATCATAGGAAAATAAAAAATACACATGGAATGGGATAATTATTATTACCTTATCTGAGTCTATCAACTCCTTGAAGTCGGAGTCTGTCCCTAGTAGCAAATACAAAATAATTGTTAAATGTTTGATGGTTGATTGACTGACTAAATGAATGAATGAATAAGTAAGTAAATGAATGACTACAATCAGTCCTCCTGAGGTTCAGCACACTGAATTTGGCAGAGAGACTTGGAAATGCAATCAGGTAGAGCTACAAGAGAAAGAATTCTTCATTTTGAAAACTTTGCTGACACAGCAAATTAATATGAATTCCTAAGCTCCACAGGAAACTGATAGACCAAAACACGAATCTAGAAATAGTGGAGCGTACCAATATAGCAGCAGATCTGGAGGCAAATCCCTGGCAGAGGGCAGAATCAAGCAAAGAGGCTAAGAGATGGAAAATAGCTGGACCCACTCCTTTGAGCTGAAGGAGTCCCTCCTTGAGCAGGACAGTGAATCCAGATGCAGTTAGGTCCTCAGACACTATCAATATCTCGCAAGCGGCTGTAGAACTTTGGGATCTTGCCATTCAGCATCTACTCTTTGGCTGTGGTGGAAAGTGGAGAGAAAATGGCCAGGTCAGAGTTCTGAGTCCCCAACAAATACCCAGCCCCTGAAAAGAGAAATTGTCCCAGGCTTCTATGTCCTAGTCAATACAAGTATGAAGCTCCCTCAAAATAATTCAGGCCTTATGTCCCAAGCATCTCTAATGTAAGAGTCACATCTACAAATGCTGCATGCTCATTAATTCTGACTTCAAATAAGCAAAGTCTTAGAGTTGTTCCTAATTAAAACCTATGCTTCATGGTGAATATATATTTCAGTTTCTATTTAAAATCTGATCCTAGGGGCACATGGTTGAGTACAGTCGGTTGAGTGTCCCACTTTGGCTCAGGTCACCATCTCACTGCTTGTGAGTTTGAGCCCCAGTTGGGGCTCTGTGCTGACAGCTCAGAGCCTGGAGTCTGCTTCAGATTCTGTCTCTGTCTCTCTTCCCCCTCCCTTGCCCCCCTCTGTCTCTCTCTCTCAAATATAAGTAAACATTTAAAAATAATAATAAGGGGTGCCTGGGTGGCTCAGTTGGTTAAGCATCCAACTTTGGCTCAGGTCATGATCTCGGAGTTCGTGGGTTTGAGCCCCATGTCAGGCCCTGTGCTGACAGCTCAGAGCCTGGAGCCTGTTTCAGATTTTGTGTCTCCCTCTCTCTCTCTCTGCTTCTCCCCAGCTAGCAATCTGTCTCTCACTCTCTTTCAAAAATAAATAAACGTTAAAAAATTTTTATAAATAATAATAAAAATAAATAAAATCTGATCCTAACAACATCCATAGAAGCAACTCTTGTTTGGACCTTGAGATATTTTTTACAAATAATTTGTACGTAATTCAGTCTATTTCAAAGATAAAATGGACACACTGAACAATGTGATTTTATTTGGTGGCTACTAACATCTACACAGAATTTCAGATTACCAAGGGTTAATTAGCTCAGGCTCGTTGCAACCCGGGAGTATTTTTGCAAGATGGTTTATTTAAATCTAATCCATCCCTGGAAATGTATTATACATTGAATTTCCAGACAGTAGGAGACTATATGCCATTATGTTGAATGGGAAAAATAAATAATGTGTTTCCAGCCCATCCAAAATCCCCAACACATTTACCTAACTATCACTAAAACCCTCAGACACCTATACGACAGTACACCACGGATCTCTACAGAACGCAAACATTTAAAACACTAGTTACTGAATTATTGAACACTTAATGAGCTCATTAGCAGGTATGTTTATATGTAGTACTTACCGATTCTAAACAATATTAGACATGAAATACATTTTTTCTTCTAGTCTGCCACAAATACATATTTACTGTAGAAAATAAGCAGTATATTAAAGATTCTAAAGAACACCAAAGCTACTATATAAATTGAAGCAGGTTGGTAGGACAGGAAGTGGAGTGGGAGATAGCAGTGCGCACAGAAAGGGGTAAAGGGTCCGATATCAAGCCAAACTCCACAAAGGGTGACTTTGGCTCAACCCCAGGAGAGGCAGCACTCTGAGACCACGTGGCCACACTTCAGACTTGCTCCAGTAGAGGGCAAGGGACTGGAAGTATTTTTACCCCCCATCTATCCATTTTTGGTTAAGGGTTGCCTTTGGGGTGAAGTATGACTAAATTCCCACCTATTTCTGACTCTCCGTGTATTTAAACAAAGCAGATTCTGGAAGCCTGAGGGCAGCCCTTAAACAAAGGGGTGCTGGTTATTAGTAGTAAAAGCCCCCAGGCTGAACACAACCGCAGACATTCACTACTCTGGTACCTTTTCTGTACAGATGTAGAACTGAGGCCTCCAGAGATGAAGTAATGTGTCACACGGTGACTGGGAGGTACGGGAAGAAACAGCAGGGCTTTTGACTTCTTCCTTTTCTATTTTGTTAATTTTGATCACATATATCAGCTAAGCTATCGTTTTTCCCAACTACAAATCCTGATTTCTTTGGTTTTCACTCATACAAAAGCACTCCATTGACTCAGGTGTCTTAGGTGACTTAGGTGGCTCTGGTACCTGTATTTGAAACTGGGTCTGTTATATCTTGACTTTCTAATCTTTTAATTCCAATTGGCCAGAACTGATAATAACATTTCAGAGGTGCAGCAAATGCAGTTTTGCATGTGAGGTAGAAGGCTTTCTCATTTTGGTATAGTGCTTTTACCATGGGTTTGGGTTGCCTATTTTGATTAGGGGAACCCATTCAGCTGATGACTCTGGTACCAGTTGACAGAGACTCCTGAACCTCATGCTATCACCCAAGGCCTTTTTTTAAGACTTTCTGCCTGAAAAAGCTCTCCCCCAATCACTATCCTCCATGAAACAAACTCCTACTCATTCATCTCTAGAAACTACTTCCTTTGGGAAGCTTTCCCTGCTTACCTCCAAGACCAGGTTGGATGATCCTGGGTGCTGAAGGAGCATGTAAAGGACCCTAATGTGAGATTTACCATGCTGCCCTCTAATTGTCTTCTAGCTTTATTCTCCAATTATATAATCAGATATTGAAAATAATCACCCTCTTATTACTATAATCCTCAGTGGTTGGCACATGGTATATTATCTGTAAATAACTGATGAATAAATAATGTGAAAAAAATTCCTTTCTGAATCATAAAAGATGGTTCAAAGCTCTCAAAACACACACACACACACACACACACACACACACACACACACACACACCCAAGATCTATTTTTCACCAATAGGGAAATGAGCAAAGGTTTTCACACATTTAAAAGCATCTTCAGCTCGCCTTTAAGCTTTAAAGGACACCGGACACAGGTCCTTTTGAATTTAGAGGCAATATCCTTTCCTACAATCACTAATAACCTATATAGCTACTGGGAAAGAACCAAACCCTAGTCCTCTCACACAATCCTAATAAAAGTAAATTACACCAGTACAGTAAAAGACAAAAGCTATTCTGGCCCTACCCTGTCTATCTATGTCCACAGGATTCGCTACACTTAGGCACACAGATTATCTACAACTATGACAACTAATCTTTTGTATAAGGATAAATATTTCCCAACAATTCAGAACTGCCTCTGGATGTAGCACTGGACTAAATTCAAAGATTGTCTTAAGATACTTTGTCTAGCTCCACTAGTCTTGTGAGATGCTCTTCAAACAGATACACTCTGCTACGGAGCACCGGGTACCATGTGGGATGCAAAGACTCTATCCAGTCACTATATTAAGAGTCAATGTTATGTGCCCTGACAGCCACCTCCATGCAATCCTTTCCTTTTTAAAATAAAAGGTCCAAGGCAACACTCTGAATTCTAGCTCTGTTCATAAAATAGCCCAGAAAGTTCAATAAACTCCATTCATAAAATATATCATAGCTAAACTGTTCCCAAAGTGACAAATTTTACTCTCACACCGAACATGCCTTCGAAAGAGATATTATTTTAATGACATATGCCCTCTCAGTCTTCCTCTTATCCAAGTGGAAATCCCCTTCTGAGCTCACCTGGCCTTGCCTGGGCTTGGCTCCAGGTCATAGGCTCTATTCAGGTTTGATTCATGTGGCTTTCAATCTTCTGGGGCCAGTGGGCTGCCCAGGACTTGTTCTTCTCATTGTGATGGCAGAAGCTCAGGGACATAGTCCAACTGCACCAGCCTCTGCTAATATCCCATTGGAGGAAGCAAGCCATATGTCCACATGCAAAGTCAAGGGGATGGGAGTATATCCATCTCACATGGAGTTGGAGAGAAGAAAGATAATTCAATAAAACTTTGGATTGCGAGTAACTTTTCTCCAAGTGTTCCGCACGACGAGCAAACATTTCTAATACATTTTAACTTGATAAATAAGCAATACGAGTAGTACATGATGTGGAATGTCACATGACCACAACTGAGCCAATGGTTCTTGAAATTTGCTTTGATATGCAAGTGCTTCGGATCACAAGCATGTTTCTGGAATGGATTATGGTCACAAACCAAGGTTTTATTGTATTTGTTGTGCAATGGCCCAAGTGACCTCAAATGAACTGCATAAAATCTCTGCTGTATTGCTATTTTATTGCACTGTGGGCTCAACATCTTTGTAGATCAAATGAGGCTGGACATATAGGAAGGGATTTATAGCCCATGCTAATAATAATAACAATAGTAATAATGGTGGTTAACACAAAAGCAAAATCTTATGCATCATGATAATAATTTAGTTTCCCCTCATGAAAAATACTCTCCATCTCCATAATGTCTTAGTTATACAGCTTTGAACTGAAGTCTGTTCCCTCCTGTCTTTCTCACTTAAGCTTATCATATTTCTCCATTTCTACATAGGTTAAAAAAAATGGACCCAATTCAATATTTTCATTAGGCCCTGAAGCACAAATGGTTTTTGGACCTTCACCGATGAGGGAGCATAAGGTAAGCTGACACCCCACGAACCCCCCTCTGCCAAGGTGGGATATATGTGATATTCCTCAGGCATTCCTGGCTGCCCAAGAACAAAGGAAAGAACAGAAAATGGTTAAATGGATAGAGTCTCCATCAGTTTACAAATATCTTATTAGTAAAATTAGAAGAAAAGGGCAATCTTAACAATTGGCATAACTTCCCGGAACTCTCTACTGTCTTAAGGATAATGTTTTGCTATTGGGAGAAACAACCTTAGCTTGACAAGAGCTAGGCCTCCAGTGATCTGTAAGAAGTAAGTCTTCTTTAGCATATGGAAACCCCTTAAAAAAAAACTTCCTCTTGACTTTATCTCCCCCAGCTCCATAGTCTGTAACCAGTCACTCTTCGTTACGCCAGTGCAGTTCTTTCTGCCCACAGGTCCTGTCCCCGTGTTTTAATAAAATCACGCGTTTGCACTAAACATGTCTTCAAGAATTCTTTCTTGGTTCTCAGCTATGAACCCCCACCACCACTCCAAAACCCCATCATTCACCACTAGGGAAGAGATGTAAACAGAAGGAAAAGAGAATAATAGCATGATACAGTTATGCGGTACACCAAGGTTCAGAGAATCCCCCTTCCTATTTTACAAATGGAGAAAATAAAGCTCTGAAAAGGCAAGTACTCAAGGCTATGGAATGGCTCCTCCAGCCAAAACTGGAACTTGAGTCACCAAAATTTCACATGGAACTTAAAATGTATTATCTAAATTTCTGATCAAATCAGTATCTTCCCCAACATTACTCCTATAAAACATATAAAATCAGGTGTGTGTTCTACTAACCTTAATAACCTACCTTTCGGATAGAAAGAGACACAGTGCAGGATAGTGTAAGCAGAAAGAGTTAGGGATCCCCCAGATAAAAAAAGAGGAGATAGAGCTTTCCTGACACAAATCAGTTTAGGCTTCCAGCTGTTTTCCTTGATCTATCCCCTATAGGCTCTACTTATCTAAGCACACTTCTTGCAGAAGTTCCTAAGGGGTGTCAGAATGACAGAGAAATGCAAAACCCTCAGTAATTAAGGATTTTAAGGGAACAAAGGGAATGCAATACTAACAGTTTCTACCAGGCTAGGAAATAGCCTAACCATATCAGAGACAATAAATCAATGGGAAAACTCCCAGGGCTATTTCAAAAGTAAGCAAAACTTACCCAACTTATTGAGCCCTAGACCCCATCCAGTTTACACTGGTTCTCAGAGCAGGCCCATAGCTCCTTTCCACCCCCACCCCTCTGCTTTATTATAATATTAAAGTCTCCATCCTAAGAGGAACACATCCTGTGTTCATTAACATAACATAGGATGCAGGTATAGACAACTTTTCTAAATACACCTGCACAACCTTCTGCCCACCTTTACATCTAATGACAGTGCTCTCCTTTCTGAAAATTCATCCTAAACCCTAAATAAAAAGAACCTGCTCAGTCCTGCTTGGGGGGGGGGGGTCATGGCTATTACCCATGGGATTATTCCCCACGATCTCATTAGCTACAAATAGTTTCCTTTGTGCGACAACTCCACCTGATATAGTCTCTACCTATAACTAACCATGAGATAACTCATGCTAGTTTGGTTGCAATAGCAGAAGAACTGGAGGGGGAGCCTGGGTGGCTCAGTTGGTTAGGCTTCTTCCAACTTTGTCTCAGGTCATGATCTCACTGTTCATGAGCTCAAGCCCCGTGTCAGACTCTGAGCTGACAGCTCAGAGCCTGGAGCCTGCTTCAGATTCTGTGTCTTCCTCTCTCTCTGCCCCTCCCCTGCTCACACTCTTTCTCTCAAAAAATAAGTAAACATTTAAAAACTCGCAGAAGAGCTGGAGACAAAGCCAGAGGACCTGAGTCCTACTCCTTGTCCTTCCACCAGCTGGCCATGAAACGGAGGGTAAGCCCATTCACCTTGTGACCTCAGTTTTCTCACACTGAGAACAATACACTGGTTCTGCTTTTGTCAAGAGTGGATGCCAGGGTCAAAATAAGCATGTGCGAAATTTATTGCTGTTCACCATCAATAACATGTGCCTTTGGTATTTTTCCCATATTGGTATTATTTTAAAAATATCCAACTAAATTAATTTGAAGATCTAATAGGCTTTATTCAATGATTCCTGAATCGGGCAGCATCCCATCTGGCAAACAGAAGGATCTCCAAGGAGCTGTACAAATGGAAAGGGCAAAACAAGGAGCTTATTAGAAAAAGAAAAGAAAGAATTGTCTCAGGCAAGATCATCTTCCCTCCTGGGGAAGGGCAGGGGTACTTATCATGCAGATGACCTCACTAGTGCTGATTGGGAAATTCTAGACTGGTTTAAAACTTTCTCTTGGGCAAGGCTGAAACTGCAACTAGGTTAGGTATTAAGTCTTGGGGAGGTTTGCTAAAATTGACTCCATTTGGTACATGTTTTTCCCCCAACAATATATAATAAGCCAAAGACCATGGTGAGTTATTAGATATTAAAAGTCTTAGTATTTACCTTAGAGGGATTGCAGGAAGGCAGGATTATTATGAATTCATCTATATGATGCATAAATAAATGATTATAGGCAAAACAAACTAGGAACTTCTGACTTAATATAGAACCAATTTCTCTGCAAAGCTATAGAATATTTATCCACATACAGCAAATATTTACTGAGCTTCTCCTATAGGCAGACCCTGTTCCAAGCATTAGAATGTAGCATGAAATAAAACAGACCAAGAAATACAATTTAAAGATAGCTTTTTGTCTAGAGTCCTGCCAATTCAGAGAACAGCCAATTAATAAATCACTTTGACCACCAGACACTACAGCCCATATGGGTTTGTTGTCATTAAAGCAAAGTTTTCCAAGGTTGTGACTTTCACAGTGGTTTGTCTTTCTGTTTCCTTCAAATCATAGCCATCTTGATATCTTATATTAAGATATATCTGCTTCCAAAGGCCATTGACACTGGCATTGGTTTTAACTGGGCCTAAATAAATGTCAATCCTAAATAGGAACCACTTGCTCATATGAAGAAGGGCACATCATTGCATTTGTAGCAAATCTGGTCATACGGGGCTTCACACGTTCATGAGTGCCCAGAATGAAGCTGATAGGAGAAAGCAGGGAGGAACAGACTGAAAAACCTGCAAAGTGGCCATTTTATGCAGATCTCCATGGAAATAGTTCATGGAAAGTCTGGTCTAAGATTTCAGGAAGGACAAAGTAGATAATAATGATAATTTTGTGTATTTTCTGTAATTACAGGTATTCTTATCATTCTCATACACATTAAAGGAGAATGGCTTGTAATACATCCAATGAAATAAAAGCACATCATTAAATGCACTGATTTGTGGGGGTGGGGGTGGGGGGGCATGGGAGGATAATCTTAATTTGCACTGGTGCAAGCCACCAACCGAGAATGACTCCTAGCCCCTAGTGCATACAATTAGGGACTAAAATAGAAGTAAAAGGACAATATAAAATGTTGTCCAAAGACTTGATACTGGGGGTATTTTCATTTAAAGCAGGAGGTGATAATCAGTCACCTATCTTATACTTGAATATAAGGGCACAATCCTCCATTTTCAGCTGAGAAGTCACTTACTCTGAGTAGAAAGAATAGTATGACTCCTGCGCAACTCAGATCTGAGTGAGCTTATCCCTCTGCACACACACAGCTCACAGCACAATGAGTCTCATATCACAGAATTATAACTGCTTGTATCCTTACCCCTTCTAGGGTAGGAGCTACACAGGAACTATTGTGACTTCTATTTTCTATTATGTACAAACGTATGGCCTATTTGTATGTATTGTGGAATTAATGGGTAGAAGGAAGAATGTTGAAAGTAAACACTGAAGAATATATATACAAACGCATGAGAGCAAATGAAGATAGGAAAACTGAACAACTAAATTTCTTAAAACCAATTTCTTAATTTCTTAAAACTGCTGACAGACAAAGAAAGGAATTGGTGGGTAGCTAGACTGTCTCCTTTATCAGGATCTCCCCAGCCCATGGAAGATGCTTAGAAAATATTGAATGAATGTATAATAAATGACTAGTTGAGTAACTAGAGAAGACAGGACTGTGAGGGTTTATCTCATTTTAAAATGTGCCCATAATAAGGGTTGCTTAACTAATTCTGATGCCTATCATGGATCTTCATCCTTCACAGTTAGGTCTCTATTCAATCTCAGAAAAAGTTAATGGCTATTCTTCAATAATCCCCTTTCTAAACAAGTATAAGAACAGAGATTCCTTGGCTCTTCCTGAAGCCTATCAAAGCAACAATACAAATCTCTCCTTTTGACTTGCCATTGGAAGCCATTCCTATGGCCACCTTAAATTTTTTTAATGTTTATTTATTTATTTTGAGAGAGAGAGACAGAAAGAGAGAGAATGCATGCACAAGAGGGAGAGGCACAGAGACAGAGGGAGAGAGGGAATCCCAAGCAGGTTCTGTGCTCTCAGCACAGAGCCCAATGAGGGGCTCAATCTCAGGAACTATGAGATCATGACCTGACCCCAAACCAAGAGTTGGACACTTAACTGACTGAGCCACCCAGGCACCCCTGGCCACCTTAACTTTAATCAAAATATTTTGCTCATTTTTTATTAAGTGATCTTCTTAAGGAAAACAAGTATAAACATGACTAACGGGGGTCCTAACACATCACTAAGATATTGAAAAATCTTCTGGCTATAAATGTGAAGGCCACTATCAGGTACACAGGCTTGAGCAATGGAGTATGGAAAGGGTCCCACAGGGACCACCTGGCTAAATACAAACAGGCCCATTAAGAGACCCACCTCAAAATATCCATAGGCCCTCACTAACCAATGGGCTACTTACAACTAGCAGAAATACCAAAAAAAGGGAAAATTCCATATAGTGCCATACCTCTTCACCTTCCCTCCTTCAAAGCAGCCCCCTCCTGCTGTCTCTGTTTCAGACAGCCTCTCCTCCACTGTCCTGCTGGCTCTGTATTCAATAAACTTCTATCTCCTTTGTTCTACCACAGGTGAATTTTTTCACCTCCTGTGACACTGGCTTCCACCTGATTGTTGCCCCACATCTGGGGACCCCATCTAATTGGCAGAGACACCCCATTTAGGTACCACAATAAACGCTACCTCTGACTACGTTTTTCTATGTTCTCTTTCTATTTCAGCCTAATTTTTGATAATTTAGCTGATGGCACTCTCAAATGAGAAACAGTCTCCAGAAAGTACATCTCCAGAAGAATTTCCTAAAGAATTAGTCCACGGACTCCCTTCCTTCCAAAAACAGGGTTGAGATAGAGTTTTATTACTTTTGTCTATCATTTTAGACCTGGAAATCTATACTTGATTCTAATAAGCCCACCATTTCCTTATCTAAGTCCAATTACAGGGTGAGTTCAGTCACTGGAGAATCTAATCTAACTTTTCCAAGTCCCCAACAATCATCTGGTAAATCCTAGCCACATTAAAAATGAAATGAGAGCAAGATGGAAATGAAAACATTTTTTCTTCATTATCAGTAGATCCAAGTTGCAGATTTTCTTCTGAATCTTATTTTTAATGACTTTTACTATGTAAATCATATATTTGGGGAAAATAGTTAATATTTTACTAATAGCCAATATTTACTGGGCAGAAAGCCTTGCTTTTTTTTTTAGCTGTTTTTTTGTTTTGTTTTGTTTTGTTTTTTAAGTAGGTTCCACACCCATTGTTGGGCTTGAAGTCACAATTCTGAGATCAAGAGTCACATGTTCTACCAATTGAGCCAGCCAGTTGCCCCATAAAGCCTTGCTTTATATGAATGCCTGCTGTTTTCTATTTCCTAGATTTTTAACTCACAAATAGCCTCATGGACAGCAATTTATATTCAAAACACTTGTCCTGGCAGGTAAGGTGAGGGATGAATCTATTGTGCAGTAAACCACATTTGCCATTAAAATGACCTGTGGCTTTAATTTTGCCATTATAGTGGATGATGTCAGTGCTCCTCTCAGATACTGAAGATACCATTCAGATGCTATATCATATATTGTCTCTTTGTGTAACACTCCCCTCTCAACCTTAAACCCCAATCCCTGTGTTGGTATTCATTTGCTTCCAAAAGCTAACACCTGTGGCAATTTTTCAGGACACTGCCCACAAGCTACTGGAAACTGCTTAGGCCACAATCCAGGACTGGAGATAACTGAGTATTTACATGTCTCTATGGTGAGTAAGTGCAGGGAAAAGGAATTTATGGATGATTGAAGAGAAGAGAGTTATGAAAGCCCAGTTCCCTCATCTCACGCAGTGCAACTCTGAAATACAATTTCTTTTCCAGAGTTTTCCTCTGGCATCAGGCTGAAGCTGTCCTCTACAGGACACACACTACCTTGGCTTTGGCCCCTGCTCTGCCCTGCTTCCCAAACATCATCAGTGATTTCATTTGAGAGATAGCTTCCAAGGAAACTATCCTACCACAACCAATAAAAAATACTTTTTAAATGTCAGAAATCACACAGTAATAATAAACAGTGGGTTTGTTAACATAAGTATTGTTGCTCAGACTTAAACTGATGACTCCAGTTATGTAAAGAAATGAGGAATCTTCCTAAATATTATTTTAGAATGATTAACAAGACATATTGCTAAATTTAAAAAGAACAATGGGGAAAAAGTGAGTATAGCAATGCTAACTTCTAAGAAGAAAGTAGATATAAAATGCATATATATATATATTTGTAATGAACCGAATGTTTCCCCAAATTCATATGTTGAAGCCTTAAACCATATGCTTTATGGTTGAATAAAGCCCTCCAAAGATGTGACTATATTTGGAGATAGGGCCTCTGAGGAAGTGATAAAGGTTAAATGAGGTCATAAGGGTGGGGGCCTAGTCTCATAGGGCTGGTGCCCTCAGAAGAACAGGAAGAAACACTAGAGTTCTCTCTCTGCCATGTGAGGGCGCTGCAAGCCAGGAAAAGAAAGCTCACCAAGCATCAAATCAGCCAGGACCTTCACAAACTTAGCTAGACTAGCCAACAATAAATAAGAGAAGATTTAAATTACTAAAATCAGGAAAGTAGAAGGGGATATCACTACCCACAATACAGAAATAAAAAACTGACTCAAGAAGATGCAAAATATCAGGGTGCCTGGGTGGCTCAGTTTAAGCATCTGATATCATCTCAGGTCATGATCTCACAGTTCGTGAGGTCCAGCCCCGAGTCAGGCTCTGTGCTGACAGCTCGGAGCCTGGAGCCTACTTCGGATTCTGTGTCTCCCTCTCTCTCTGTCTCTCTCAAAAATAAACTTTTTTTTTAAAAAAAGATACAAAATATCTAAATAGAACTATAACAAGTAAAAAAAGAAAGGCCCAGATAACTCCCACTGAATTCACCAACCTTTTGAAGAAGAGTTGACACCACCGAGCATTCATAAACTCTTCTAAAACAGTGAGGAGGAACGCATTCCAACTCATTCCATGAAGTCAGAATTGCCCCGATACCAAAATGCAAAGACGTCACAGAAAAGAAAACAACAGACCAATACCTCTTGTGACTATAAATGCAAAATCCTCAAGAAAATAGTAGCAAATTGAATCCAGCAACTCATAAGAAAGATTATACACGATGACCGAGTAGGTTTTATCTACAATGCCAGGTGAGCTTAATGTATAAAAATTAATTAAAGCAATATACAATACTAATAAAAATAAAGGATAAAAACCTATGGTCATTTCAGTGCATGCAGAAAAAGCATATGACAAAATCCAACACTATTTCATGAAAAAAAAACCAATAAACTAGTTATAAAAGAGAACTTCTTCAACCTATTAAAGGGCATCTATGAAAAATACACAGCTAACATCAAAGTCCTTTAAAGAATCATCCTGCTAATAATAATTTTGGTATTTTTACTTCAAATATTCTGGGCAACAAGATTGTTTCTCTAATTCCATATTCACCAAAATAAATGAAGATTTCTTAGAGAAATAATTGGTTTCAGGTCTATGACAGGAAATGAATAAGATAAGGCTAGAAGCTCAAAAGGTGAGAAATCTTTAAGATTATTGGGATGACATCTGAAAAATTTAGAAGGCAAATGGAATATTTGAGCATACCTAGAAATACAGATCAAATAGAAAAGATGTTTTTTAAAATCCATAAAGTCATAATGATATTCAAAAAACAAAAACTTATTACTTACCTTTGGAGAAAGCTAAGGAACTAACTCATACTGAAAACTGGTAAATGACAGGAAAGAATCAAACCTGTAAGCTATAAACTTACTTCTTGTATAAACTATACTGCAGGGTAATCAAATACATAATGAGGGAACATTTGTCTTTATAGAGATATTCTACCTAATAAAGAAAGAAATTATAGAATTAGAACATCACCATTTTAAATACTCTTAATGAAATAATGAATAGGCAATAATAATTCATGGCTGTTCACATAATAAAATAGGAATAATTGGACTTTATATGCCTCCTGATGGAAGTATATGTAGTAAAAATCATAGATGAATCAAACTAAGCCCCTAGTTCTAACAACCAATTATTTTAAAAATACAGAAGAGAAAGGAAATGTTAACCTCATAGGCATGCAATAAGCAAACTCCAGGATGTGGAAAACTCTATAGAACAAATGATCTAGTTTCTTTGACAAATAAGTCATGCAATAGTGAAAGGGTGGGAAAGAGGAACAGAAAGTATACTTTTGTAAGGTTCTTAAACTATGCATCGAGTGACATAATACTGCTCAAAAGTAGACTATGGCAAATCCCTAAAATCATTAGAAAATGAGATACAATTACTTAACCAAATGGAGATAAAATGGAATAATACAAAATTTTCAATTAACCCCAAAACAGGACAAACACTAAGGAAAGGGAACAACAACAACAAAAAAAAACAGATGGAATCAATAGAAAACATCTAACAAGGTGGTAGATTTAAACCCAACCATATCAACAATGACATAAAAATGTAATGGTGCAAATACCCAAGTAAATAGGCAGAGATTTTTTTCAGATTAAATACAAAAGCAAGATACAACTAAAAGATATTCAAAGATAATCAGTTAAAGGTAAAATTATAGAAAATGACATACCACGCAAACACTGATCAAAGGAAAGCTAGAATGGCTATGTTCCTATCAGACAAAGTATATATCAGACCAAGGAAGGTTATCAGTGACAAATGGGGTCATTTCATAATGATAAAGGGGTTAATTAACCAAGAAGTTCTTCCTAAATACATATACACCCAACAACAGAGCTCCAAAAGTGAAGCAGCAACTGGTAGACCTAAAAGGAAAAATACACAAATCTGTAATTATAGTAAAAAATCCAATACTTCTCTCTCACTAATTGATAGAATTAGTATACAGAAAATCATATGGATATAGCAGATAACAGCATCAAACAACTTGACTTAACTGACATTTCTAGAACACTTCAACCAACAAAGGCAAAATACACATTTTTTTTCTAAGTGCATATGAACGTTCACCAGGTTGGACCACATTCTAGCCCATAAAACAAACCAAATAATTTAAAAGAATTGAAATCATACAAAGTATATTGTCTGACTATAAGAAACTTTTGTAGAAATCAATAACAGAATTATCAGAACATCCTCAAATATTTGGAAATTAACAACACTCTTCTAAATAACCCATGGGTCAAAGACAAAAATCACGAGAGAATTAGAACATATTTTTAATTGAATGAAAATGAAAACATAATATATGAAAATGTGAGGGATGCAGCTAAACAATGTTTCAAGATAAATGTATAGCATTGAATGCTCATGTTAGGGAAAAAAGGCCCCAAATCAATGATTTAAACTTCTACCCTACCAGAAAAAGAAGAGCAAATTGAACCCAAAGCAAGCAGAAGGAAGAAAATAACCTTGAGTGTAAGTCAATAAAAAAATAATAATAATAATGAAAATCAATGAAACCATAACCTAGTTATTTGAAAAGTTCAATAAGAATGATAAATCTCTAGAAAGACTGACCAAGAAAAAAAAGAAGATCCACATTACCAATATGGGAATGAATCAGAAGACATCACAATAGATCCTAGAGGCATTAAAAGGATAATAAAGGGAATATTTTATGCCAATGAACTCAACAACCTAAATAAAGTGAACAATTTTCTTGAAAGGAATCAGCTAGGAAAGCTCCCTCAAAATAAAATAACCTCAATAATCCTATATCTATTAAGCAAACTGTGATTACAAAACTTTCGCAAGGAAAACTCCAGGGCTGATTTCATTTCTACCAAACTTGTAAGAAACTAATAACATCAATTCTATGTAAAACCTTCCAGAAAAATAGACTAGGAGGGAACACTAACCAACTCAGTCTATGAGGCCAGTGTTATACTGATACAGCTACCAGGCAGAAATATTACAGAAAAAGAAAACTATAGATCAATATCCCTCAGGATACAAACATATCACATGAAAATATTAGCAGAATCACCCACTAGTACAAAAATTTTAAGGGATAAAAATAAAAGAGTAAATTTATATATTAAAAGAGATTTAAGGTACTTATCAACTAGAAGCTTTGTGTAGCTCATGTATAGGTCCTGGTTTAAAAAAAGAAACAAGAAAAATTTGAATTACTCGACACTTATTGATATTAAGGATTTATTGTCAATGTCTTTAGTATGGTAATGGTTTTGAGATTATTTTTTTGAAAAGTGTCTTTTAGAGAAATAATTAATCATATATGCTGAAAAAAAGTACAGATCATATGATATAATCTCTAGGAACTGCTCTGAAATAATCTATGTGAGGGTGGTGGTGAGGAATGGAAGGGGTTACAGGTGAAACACCATTGGGCATATGTTAATCATTGTTGAAACTAGTTTGACTACGCTATTCTATTTTTATATGTGTTCAAAAATTCCATAAGTTGTAGTTTAATAATATAAATGTAATACCAAGTTTAAAAAATGAGTGATTAAAAGTGCAGCTCTCTCTCTCTCTAAAATAAGGTTCGTTCTATTAAAGAATAACCATGAGCCTGCTGAGCTACAGATCTTTTCCCCTCAACTTTGAAAGGAAGCTTTTGAAGCCCAAGCTAAACCACATGCCCTTCCCCCTTTGGGTTACTATGAAAATACTTAAAAGCCTTCAGATTTCAAGCCTTTTCTACATAATAGTAAATTAAGACCCACTTCTTATTGATAACCTTCTTCCCAGGAAAACCATTTTCTGATTTTTTTCCCTCTTTCATAATTATTAGGTGTCAGGCCCTCTGCAAACTTGAAGAGATACAGAGTTGAAAATGAAATAAAGAGCACCTTTATTTTCAGTATATATCATGCAACAAACACAATGATGCCTATCATTTCATTAGGAGATATTTATCATCATCAATTTGTAAATGAGAAGGGACGTTTAGCAACTTGATTTGTGGCTTAAAACATATGTCATTGTTTAAACAACTTGTTTGTAAGGATAGGTAGGATGCCAGAAAAGATTGTTTTGTTTTGCTCTACACCATGGGTCAGCAATCTCTTTCAGTGGAAGACCAGTTGATAAATACTTTAGGTTTTGTGGGCCATGTGTCACATATTCTTCTTTGTTTTGTTTTGCTTTGTTTGCAACCCTTTAAACATGAAAAACATTCTCTGTTCTCAGCCTTAAAAACAGGCCACAGGCCAGATTTGCATCGTGGGCCGGTCTGCCACCTCCTGGACTAGAGGATGGTATATTTTATTTTAATTCATTTATAATATCTCATTTCGACTAGAAGTATTGAAAGACTATATGGCACCATTTAGTACTAATCATGGTAGAAGGCAAATAAAGACTTTATATGCTAGCCATGAGATTACTGCTCCTCCCTAGAAGTTTACCAAAAGGCTGAGGATGTTGGAAGCAAAACAATAGCACGTGGTCACCTAACCTGAAGGGCATGATTTTTGCAATTATTTTGCCAAAGGGGAAAAAAATGTGATGTGCTTGTCTTAATTCTATGACAATACCATTCATTCTGTAGCCACAATAACATATAATAAAAGACTTAGATTAAGACATGTTTGTCCTCACAAGGGGGGTTAGAAATTAGGAATCAGTATTTCTCGTTCAGGTACTCTTTTTTTAAGCTTTTATTTATTTATTTTGAGAGAGAGAGAGAGAGCGTGCGTGAATAGGGGAGAGGGGCAGAGAGAGGGAGGGAGACAGAGAATCTGAAGTAGGCTTGATTCACGAATTGTGAGATCATGACCTGAGCCTAAATCAATAGTTTGATGCCCAACCAAATGAGCCACCAGGCACCCCTAGCTTCTAAATCAATTTTAAAATCCACAGAAGAGACTAGAGTCATTTTTTATTTTTATTTTTATTTATTTTCTATTTTAGAGACAGAGAGCATGAGAAGGAGAGAAGGGCAGATGGAGGGAGGGGGGAAAAGAGAGAGAGAGAGAGAGAGAGAGAGAGAGAGAGAGAGAGAATCTCCAGTGCAGAGCCCAACAAGGAGCTCCATCCCACGACCCTGGGATCATGACCTGAACCGAAACCAAGAGTCGATGCTTAACCAACTGAGCCACCCCAGTGCCCAGAGACTGTAGTCTTAATAAGAAAGCATTTTATTTTTAAGAGGCAGCATGCCTGAAGAAAGAACAATTTGGGAATCCAAAGTGATAAGACCTGAAGTTAAAAGGGCCTAGAGTTTATGCCATTAACAAGTGACTGGAATGAAATACAAATTAAAGTAGATGAGGGTTACTTGAATTACAAGGGGGAAGAGCAGTGGAGGGGACAAACTACCAAGGAGGACAGTGATGAAGCCAGGAGGGGTCTTAGGGAGAAGAGAAGAATCCATTTGTAAGTGTAACAGCTATACACCTTCCCTGACAGAGGACTGCAGGTCCTTTGTTGATGATCCCTTGAAAACAATGCCCATTGAAGCCCTGAGAATTTGCTCAGCACAATTCGAACAAACAAGGTAGGACAGACTGGAACCAACTTGAAACCCCACCCCCCCACTCCCTCCACACCCATCACACTCCAGCAAAGGCAGTTAAACCCCTAACCTCTCCTGAGGCTCAGAGAGAATGTAACTGTACACAAGGACACCCTGCTAGCAAGTGACAAAGCCCAGCTTGGTCTTCCTCCAAAGCTACTTTCTCTCAACTGCAGTATTATAGTGTCTCCCAAAATTCATTTTGGGCCTCAATTTCTGTAATGCTTTTTTTAATGAAAGTCCACCTGCTTAGAATAAGCATAAGAGCAAGAAGAAATCTCATTTATATTACCACTGATGCACAAAGTTGCTTATATCTATCCCTACTACACCCAGAGTTCCTCGGAAGTGTCAGCTCACTGAATCCTCATAACTACCTGCAAAGTAAACGGTGTTAGAGATAGCAATTGGATGCTCAGACAGGTTAATTAATTTAACCAAGGTCACACAGCTAGTAAGTAGCAGAGCCAGGAATCAAGCCCAGATCTGGCTGGTGCCAAAGATGCTATTCTTTTCCACTATAGCAAATCTGCAAACAAACACATATATAGAATTTATGAAAACAAATTGCATTGCATTTTTAAATTTGCCATTTATTTCATGTAAAATAAACTGCTCAAATTCCTGTCCATTACCCTCCAATTTCTTGGCCTACCGCTAAATAGAAACTTAATTTTGTTCTGCTTACAATGTTGTTATTTTACAAATAACTTGTCTTATTAGATTAGATTCCTGACCTTAAATATCTATTTACTCTAAATTCCCAGCAGAGGATTCAGATACATAAATAGGAGAGAAGAAATAAAGGGAGGAGGAAGTAAGTCATGGAAAGAAGACAAAAAATTGATGATTGAAATTAGGAATTAAACTGGTTATAAATATCTGCCTAGAATAGGAAGACTTTTAAAAATAACAAGTGGTGGGCGCCTGGGTGGTTCAGTCAGTTAAGCGTCAGACTTCGGCTCAGGTCATGATCTCACAGTCTGTGGGTTCAAGCCCCACGCCGGGTTCTGTGCTGACAGCTTGGAGCCTGGAGCCTGCTTCGGATTCTGTGTCTCCCTCTCTCTCTCTGCCCCTCCCCCACTCGCACTCTGTCTCTTTGTCTCTCAAAAATAAACAAAAAATTTAAAAAACAATAAAAATAAGTGTTATCTCAAGACTTCACATACAAATATGTAGTATTTTTTGTAAGTAAACTCTTCTATATTTTTATGTTCAATGCCTTTTCCTTTTAGCCATGACTGACTTAACTCTGTATTGTTAATTTCAAGACCAAAGTGCAATTATCTCTAGGAACTTGACTATTGAAGGTGAACCAGCTTTCAACAGCTCCTCCAAGTGGCCACATATCTAAAGCACTGCAGACCTTTACAGTTGAGGTTCTGTTTTTCTCAGTTGATTTGAAAGTTAATTTTAAACAAAAAACAAAAAAGCAACCTTATTGGCATTATTCACAATTACTTCTTTGTTAAATAGCAACTTATTTGTGAAATAGGAATTTTTCATCTTCAGCAATAATTCATCTTCAGTTATAAATACACACTATCAATGGGCTATAACATTTTTAGATTCACGAGTTTATAATGTATGTTGCTTCTTGGCCACGATCATAAAATATTTGCTGACTATTACCGTAATTATAACATTACTGTAATATCACTATTACTAATGGCATGCACGTGGCATGGTCAGGCAGAGAGAATCTAAATTCTTCTCCAGGACAAAATGAAACACATTTCCTCCATCTGAATTCACTTCATCTATTTAACCAGATCTTCACAAAGCCATGCAGTGATTACTAATCCAGTGCAAATATCAGAAAGCAGCATTTGCTCTGGCAAACCCACTTAGCAAACTGTTTATCTGGCAAAGACTTTAAATTGCCCCCTTAGGACAGTTTGCCTTTTCCTCTTTGGATAAATTTGTCAGGGTCAGTACCAGGGAAAGTTGTAAGAGAAGAAAGTTGCATTTCCTATTTCAATGCCTCAGTTTTCACAGGAGGTGACTTCCAGCCCCGGTACTTCCTACCTCCTGCCAGTCTACCTCATGCCAGTCTACCTCACCCTCAACCTGTGGTTTTTTTTTCTCAGTCTTAATCTACACCCCTGCCCCCATCCTAATCCCACACAGATCATAGATGTGTATTTAAAAGTTTTAGCAGCCATGTCTCCTGCAGAATTGGGAGGTTTATAAGGATGTTTAAGTACTGAAGTGCTTATTAGGAATCTCGAAAACGTGCGGATTCAAGGACCATGGTATTTTACAAGCCACCATAACGTGAGAGGGTAAGAGCTGACATAAATCAATATACTATATTTTTAGAGTGGCAATCAAAGGCCACCTCCATTGCCTCTTTTGAAGTTGAAAAGGGACACGCCATACTAATACCAAATGTGTATAAAATGCAGCTTGCCCAAATCTGCTTCCTTTGTTCATTCCTCCTAAGACTGACCCTCCACTGGATGTAGGCACTGTGGTAGGTGTTAGGGCTACACAGATAGACTATACTTTTCCTCAAGGAATCAAATGATAGTGGGGGCAGCCACATAAATCAACAATCACCACACAGTGTGATAAGTATTTAAAAATTAAAGCTACCATGGGGCACCTAAGTGGATCAGTTGCTTAAACATCTGACTCTTGATTTCGGCTCAGGTCATGATCTCACCCTTCATATAATCAAGCCCCATGTCCCACTCTGTGCTCACAGCATGGAGCCTGCTTAGAATTCTCTCTCTCTCTCTCTCTCGCTCTCTCTCTCTCTCTCTCTCTCTTTCTCTCTCATTCTCTCTCTCTCTGTCTCTTCCCTGCCCGCTCTTTCTCTCTCTCCAAATAAATAAACATTAAAAAAAAATTAAAGCTACTTAACCCAGATTATAGGACAGGGCTGGGCAGGGAGGGGAAACAGAAGTGGAAGTTTTCAGGGAAATATTTCCAAAGGAAAAGACATCAGAGTTTAGTCTCTACCCTCGACTGGCAGAGAGGTAGGTGAAGCCACAGTGAGGTAGGTGAGGGAATGAAGGATGGGAAGATGGAATGATGGAAGGGCGGGAAGTATTTTTTGTCTTTAACTCAAAGTGTTTTATTTGTACACTGCCGCTCCAAGGAACCTTCGAAGCATGAGAGTAGACAAAGGTCATGTGGGATCACTCCTCATTTATTCCAGAGAGCCCCAGCTCCTGTTAACCATGACCACAGCCCCAGTAGTGGAGCCTGGGGCTCCCCATGTGCACCCTCCCTGGATTAGCCTCTTCCTGCATCTATGAAGCATGTTGGTGAGCCCCACTCCGACCTGGCCTGCACAAGTTGACTGAATCTCAGGTCCAGATGATTCCACGGTAGGGCTAGAGTGCCCCCCTCACACCTGGATTTTTTTTCTTACAGAAGTTACCTGCAGAGGAACACCACATTCTAGGTTGCAAAAGGCAAAACTCCCCCAGTGAATTATGGCCACATATTTTGGGAGCACATATCAATAATACTTCTGTTGTTGTTATTGTTGTTCTTGTTCTTGTGTTTGTTTTTTTGTTGTTTGTTTTCAAGAAAATCATAATTCAGAACCTACTTCCAGACTTTGCTGCAGGCAACTTCTATTTCAATTTTGTATAGACACCCAAATTCTGAATCCACAACTCCAGGAGCCTATTATATACATCAGGCCCAAGCTGAAAGTCTTCTTCCAAACTGGAAGCTTGTTTTCTCTGGCAGATTTGGGGAGTTTCAAATCTTCTCAGTTTTATTTTACTCCATTGCAGATGATGAACCAGAAAATAGTTCTACCTGGGTGTTTATTGTCCCACTGGAGAGGCTGTTAATGAATGGAGACTCCTAGAGTAGTACCTGACACTGATGTATCAGCCCCACATCCCAAGAGCTGGGTTAAATGCCCTGTAGGTTCACCAGACAAGTGACTCTTCCTATTACCCCTGCTCCTTCCATTCAAGTTCAAGAAATGACCCCAACGGAGCCTCTTGTTACAAATGTCGATGACAGGGGCGCCTGGGCGGCTCAGTCGGTTAAGCGTCCAACTTCGGCTCAGGTCATGATCTCGCGGTCCGTGAGTTCAAGCCCTGTGTCGGGCTCTGCGCTGACAGCTCAGAGCCTGGAGCCTGCTTTGGATTCTGTGTCTCCCTCTCTCTCTGACCCTCCCCTGTTCATGTTCTGTCTCTCTGTCTCAAAAATAAATAAACATTAAAAAAATTAAAAAAAAAAAACAAACGTCGATGACAAAAATCAACTTTTATTATTCTGTTCTTACATCTTTTCAGTGAAAAATATTAGAAAACTGTAGGCCTTAGGGGTTTTGTAAAGGTGGACATATCAGACCTTAGTGTTAACAAGCTTTAGAAATTTTCTCCATTAAAATAACTGTTGGATGTCAATGTCTACATCCTCTAAGCCAACAGTCTGGATGACAACATCCTACTACCTGTTTAAGATTTATTTGCCTCCTCAAAGAACCTCTGGTATGTCTACAGTGGCTCTCTCCATTCTCATCCACAAGGTCAATCACAAAGAAGATGATATTTTAACATTTCATTGTTTCCCTAAAACCACTGCACATAAATCACAAATTTTTTCCAGTCAGTTCTCAGATTAACTAGGAAGCTAGAGAACATAGACCACACAGAAAGGCCTAGAGATGTTTGTTCCAATATCATATGAACAAAAACAAACAAAAAAGCGCAATGTTAAAATGGGATATTACCAAGACAATTTTTTTTTTTGGGGGACAGAGAGAGACAGAGCATGAACGGGGGAGGGGCAGAGAGAGAGGGAAACACAGAATCGGAAACAGGCTCCAGGCTCTGAGCCATCAGCCCAGAGCCTGACGCGGGGCTCGAACTCACGGACCGCGAGATCGTGACCTGGCTGAAGTCGGACGCTTACCCGACTGCGCCACCCAGGCGCCCCTACCAAGACAATTTTTAAATAAATGATGTCTGACTATCCAGAAGAAGAAAAAGTAATAAATGATCTGGAGTTCGTCATTTTGGAAGCACTGAGTTCCCTAGTTAAGCAAATCCAGACTGAAACTGGGATACAATTACCTCTAAGAAGTTAACTCAAATAGTTTCTACTGGGAGTGTATTCAAAAGTGATTTTATAGCTCCAGTCTGGATTCACTTCCAGAAAAGGCAAAGAAGACTCCAGGCATATCTGATTTGATTTTTTCCACTAATGAGATTTTTGTGATTTCAGGAAAGAAATGTAAGAGGGTTATGCTGAAGTTTAATATGATGCATGGAGAGAAACAACATGTAAAATTCAGCGTGTAAATCACAAGACCTTCAGCTTTACCACAAAAATTGCAGCATCCAATTTACATAAGATTATGAATCTTGGATTGGGGATGACATAATTTTTCTTCTATCAAGATATACACACTGACCTGAAAGAGCACTATCATTTCATACCTGCTCAAGTGTGGCCTAAAAAAATTCTAATCACAGAGTGTTGCAGTGATTAGAAATCTTAGATAATCATTTCTTCCATCCTTTGATGACCAGGAAGAAACTGAGATCCAGAAAGGCCCTTCCAAATCTCCTTTTATTAGTTTCTCCACCTCCTCCCCTTCCTCTCTCCCTCCTTTTCCTCTCCCTCCTCTTCCTTCCCTCCCTCCTTTTCTTCCTCCCTTCCCTCTTTCCTTCCTCTTCTTCCTCCCTTCCCTCTCTCCCTCTTCCTCCTCTCCCTTCTCCTCCTTCCCCTTCCCTTCCTCCCATTTACTCCTCAACTCACAACTCTATCAGAGTTCTGCTCACTACAGGAACTCTTCTTCCCAATGACAAGAGTGCCTACTCTCTCTGTTTTGAAAATTCTCTTCCCTTCACTCAACACAACAAGTCCCTAATTTTCTTGCTACCTCTGATATTTTTGCCTTAGAATGCTCTTTTCTTCTACCTTCAACTTAAATGTTAATTGTCAGGGCTCTGTCACAAGCCCTCCTCTCCCAAAATCTCCATCTTTACCCCAACCTCTCTCCAGATCATCAGTCCCATGTCTCCCAGTGCCTACTTGACCTCTGCCTACTTATCCCACAGATTTCTCAAACTCAACATGTTCCAAACTGATGGAGTGCTTCCCCCCAACTTTTCCTCCCAGGTTTCCTAAATTATAAAATAACCTTCCAGTCTCTCAAGCCAGAAACCTATGTGACATCCTAAACTCCATCCTCCCTTCTCTTCTTCAACCCCAACACTGAATGAATCAGTAAGTCTTATATATCTCATTTGTTAAATGTTTCCCTGCTCTCTCCATTTACCTCCATCTCAACTGCCTCCATCCTAGCCCAAGCACTGCATTAGCCTCCCTACTGGCCTCTTCCTGAAGCTTAGGTCATTCTCCAACGCATTTTCTTCAGAGAAGATGAAAAGATATTTCTTATCATTGCATTGCTAAATCCTTTCCATTTTCCCCACTGCTCTTAAAATATGCTCAAATTCTAACCTTAAGTGTCAAGGCTCTGTGTTGTCTTGCTACCTCTTACTCTCCAACAGGCACAAATACCTGCCTCAGTCATTCTCAAGTGGAGATTTTTTTATGCATCTGTCTCCCCAGGAATCTTTAAAAAATACATGCAAAGGCACATATACCCACGTACCTTAAAGCTCAGTTATGTGGCTGTAATCTGGTTTTCTTTTGTTGCTGCACCTTCATTTTGTATGAATTCTGCCATATCACCAGGATTGAGCTGTTAATTCCTGCACACATGCTGAAGGACCAGAAAAATAATTACTGGTTTCTAGAAATACAGCAGCTATTTCTGTTTTCTCTTTTGACACTCCTCTTGATGCCCAAGTTCTACAAAACAGACCCTTCCACAGAAAGGGGCTTTTGCTAAAGGAAACATCTGACATCTTTTTAAAATATGAGAGTGCACAGAGAACTGGGAATGGAGAGAAGACGAGAGAAGCAGTATCTCTGCCTATGACAACATATGCATGCCCGGCCAACAGCGTCCTAACATCACAATTAACCAACTTCAAATGGCCAACATCTTGCCAAGTGTCTCTCATGTAGGGGGTGGGGGGAAGCAGCTGTTAAAATATACTAATTGTTCTAAAAGATATCAGATACTTTTGGGAATCACCAAGAAAGCTATTGTAAAATATCTATGGTCTGGTATGACCCCCAGAACTCTGATTCAGTAGGTTCAAGCTTATGCTAGAGCATATACATTTTTTAAGCTTTATTTATTTTTGAGAGGGGGGGGGGAGGAGCAGAGAGAGGGAGACACAAAATCCGAAGCAGGTTCCAGGTTCTGAGCTGTCAGCACAGAGCCCGATGCGGGGCTGGAACTCACAAACTGAGAGATCATGACCTGAGCCAAAGTCGGATGCCTAACCGACTGAGCCACCCAGGTGCCCCTAGAGCATACACGTTTTTAAAGCCTCACAGGTAATGATGATGCACAAAACATTTGACAACCACTGTGATACACACTTGTGATAAACCTGTAGAGAATGTACTCAGTCCTCCAGGCTGTCAGTTTTCTGCAATTGCTGTAAGTTTCAGAAAACACTGGGATGCCAGACTGACCAGACAAAGCTGTCAGGGGTAACAATCCACAGCTAATCTCTCCCTCATCTGGGAAAACAGGAAAAGCCATGATGTGATTCTGTGAAACAAATAAAAACCCATGCCAAGAAAAGGGAGAGGATGAAAATAAATCAAGATGGTTACCGTCCTTGTTTCTGTTGACAGGACAAATAGATGATTTTTCCATTCTTTTTATAAAGTATGCAGATGTTTTTAAAATGTATGTTTTGGGGAACATTGTAGGTATTTCTCAAAAATTTTCAGAATATGTTGTTTTTACAGTGAAAGATGTTTGGACTGACATATTTGGGATCATATGCTTGCTCTGTCACTCCCTAGCTATATAAGAGTAAGGAATTTGCTTACTTTTTCTGAACCTGTTTCCTCTGTTGTAACATTCAGGAAAAGGGAAAGTTCTTTACTGAATCAAATTGGCCCACAGATGTCTTGTAGAAGAGTAGTGACTTACAGGCAGAGGAGGAAGAGAAGGTGAGCACATCAGAAGTTGGATGGATAGAGGCACTTTATGGGAAAAGCTGAAATGCACTGTGTGGGAGGGA
Organism: Prionailurus bengalensis; assembly: GCF_016509475.1. Lineage (NCBI taxonomy): Eukaryota > Metazoa > Chordata > Mammalia > Carnivora > Felidae > Prionailurus > Prionailurus bengalensis. The sequence goes on from NC_057350.1 coordinate 140,387,766, forward strand.
CTAGAACTAGAGACCAAATAAATAAACAACAATGAAGAACGTATGAGAGCTCAAGACATTTACTTTAGTTTATGCTAAAGGTCAGGCCATTTCACCAGCCATGCAGCCCCCTAGCACAGAGTTTGTGCAACAAGACACAGCAGACAGTGGGAAATGGGAAATGTTTCCAAAGCACTTAAAAACAGCAGTTACATAAATGTTCAGATTTCACCAGGAGGAGTTAACTCAACCACAGGGAAAACCAAAGCACTAAATGGAACCTGGAGAACTTCAGTTTGAACACATCAGGGATATCCCCAACCACAAAGCATTCATGAAGTTTGGGCCAAATTCCACAAAGAGATGGAGAAGCTGAGAAAGGTGGCTGAAATTCAAAAATTGGTACTGAACTTTGGGTTAAAGCTTAATCATTTTTATTCTGAGTTGTATAAAACTGGTCAGATGTAAACAAAAATTATTTCATTGGTGTATAAAACTTGTAGCAGATACTAAGAAGTCAAAAAGTGTTCTTTTCCTTATCACAGTATCAGTTGAGTGACCAACCGTCTTGGAGAAACTCTTATCCTACCACCTCGCTAAACATTTCTAAAAATAAACAAGAATGCCAGTCCATGGTATGGAGATTGCAAAGACTCTTTGTGACCCCTCATGATACTTTAACAACACTCATCTATAGTGCTAGCTTCTGACTGCAATAAATCTCAAGGGCTTCAGTAGACACTTATTTCTTACTGTCTGTCACTGGAGAAGACAGAGAATGAGGATCACAGCCTTCTGCATAATAGTCCTTTAATATGTAAAGAGAGCCAGTCATTGGGCAGCCACGCAGCAAATCACAGATGAGTGCAAAGCACATACAGAGAAAAGTTTGATCTTTTGCCTTACTCGCGATCTCCACTGGGGAGCTGGTCCAGCATAGGTCTCTAGGCTTCCTTGGAGTTATTTAAAAGTAGTGTTTCATATACATTATGCTGAACATCCCTATGGCATTGGGGTTATCCACTCAGTGCCCCTCTTTTAGGAACTGTCTCTCTCCCCCATCAGCACAATAAAATCCAGAACTGCTATCTTACAAGGTTGCCCCACAACTGGCTCCAGAAGTAGCTGCCTAGGCAAGCTGAGCCAATGGTCCCTTCTCCAGGACTTGGGACGATAAAAAAAAAAAAAAAAAAAAAAAACTTGCTAATAGTCTCTCTCTGGTTGTTCTGATATTTCATTTTCTCCATTATATGAGATGAAGCCACATGGAATGAGAAGTAGAGGCAGGAATATGGCAGCCTTCAAACCCTGGTTCCAGCTGCGTTCCTGTTCTTCCCAAGACCTGTGCTGTTCAGATTTTTTGACTGCATGAGATATCCCATTATCTCTCCTTTGTTGTTGTTGTTGATTTTTAAGCTAGCTTGAGTCCATTTCTGCTGCATACATCCAAAAGGAACTAAACCAATGCTCAATAGTTGAGCTTACTGTCTTAGAAGTTTTCTAAGTGAAAAATAGACTACATAAGAATCAGTTAGTTTGATTCCGTGTCTAATCTCCTTTGATTTCCAACCACCCAACCAAGCATATTAACACTGCTTATTATTATTTACATACTACAATGCAGTATGTTGGTTAAGAACCTGAACTCTCAAGCCAGATATCCCAGCGTTGAATCCCAGCTCCACTTACATAGTGGATTCTGTGACAAGCCACCCAGATCCCTCTTCAGAAGTAAGGAATTTATTCCCCCAGCTGTTGGGAGTGGTGCCAGCAGACAAGTCTCCAGGAACTATCCTCTACTGAAGACAGCTGCCTCACCCCTCATCATAATCCACGCACATCTTGTGTAACATAAAGGCCATTGCTCACATCCCAATTCTGGGAAAATATGTAGAGACATCCTTAAACCAGAACTTCTCATAGGGTTGGCTGAAGCCTTTGTCAAGATACCATACTGAACTTCTCCTTCTGACCAATCCTGCTTCCTTCTCTGCCTCCTGAGTGTTGATCGTGAGAGCAGTCCCTGACAAACCTCCTACATGCAAATCTCCATGCCACAGTCCACTTCCTGGAACACACAACCTGCAACAACTCACTTGCTGTGAGATCTCTGTACCTCAGCTCCATTATCTATAAAATAAGGCTGATAATATGACCCATTTTACAGTGATACCATGAAAATTAAATGAATTAATATATAAAAGGGCTTAGTCCAGAATAGCATCCGATACATGACAAGTGCTATCTAACTTTCAGTTACTCATATTTACCACAGGGTGGCAAATTGACCCTTCTTTTCATACAACTTAAATTGATTATTGAGATTAAACAAATTTCAAAGGGACCTTAACTTGGAACACAAAGAGGTTCAGGAGTACAAGGTCCCAGAATCAAACATTTCCTTGCTGCCTTGGTTCATTAAAAGTCCAAGAATGTAGGCCTTCAGGGCTCACAGAAGGCGATTCATCTATTGACTAGAGCTTGTGCTTGAGAAAGGGTGAGGGGGGTTAGCCTGGAAGCCTGATTTTTGCCAATCTGTTGTTTTTGTAAGTGGTGCTTTGTACTTGTGCCCAGAGGTGCTGGTGATGAGTGTGTTGCTATAAAACTAGACATAAAACATGTGAAATGGAGCCTAAATCATAAATACAAAAATTGTAACAGCAGGTTAGATTTTATGACTCTAATTTGTCTTAAATTGACGCATAACATTGCTCTTGGCATCACTTGGAGTGCTGTATGCAAATCAAAGGTAAATATGTGCCCAGATAATTAAATTTAGTTCTGCAGTGAGGTCAATATTGATAACTGAGCACTAACCATAATTCTTGATGAAGGGATGAATTTTCTTTTTATTATTCTGTTGTGAAAGATAAATAACATATTGCCCATTTGCGTACACCTACAAAGTGATTAATCGAATATTTCAATGTAAATGTCACATGAATCCAAAGCAAAAAAAAACAAAAATGGAGATTCTGTTAGGAAAACGAGACAGCATCTGGACCACACAAAATCTTCCCACTTCAGAAGTTAACGTCATCATTGGCTCAGAGTCCTGATGTAACAATGTGGTGGGATGTGGCAGGGAGAGGGAGGTCTCAAAGGAGGCTGGCTACCTGGCCACAGCTTTGAGAGGAGAAGAGATCATCCTGGGATAAGAGATTGTCTCTTAGGTCAGTACCACAGACTTTAAGACCATCTACATGTTAAGTCCCAAATCTACATCCTCTCCCGTGAAATATGGGTCTCCTACTAAAAGTTCTACTTGAATGTTCAATAAGGATCCCAACTATTGTACAATGCTTGGCAATTCCTCGAAACCTTTTCTCCCCTGGATTTCCCTCATCTCAGCAAATGGCACCAGCTTCTCTGTGTTTCCTCAAATACAACACCTAGGAGCCATCCTTGGTTTTCTTTTTCCCTCCACCTAGTTACTCTACACACATGTCCTGAATCCACACCTTCACCACCACCACATCACTCTCCTCTCCTGTGATGCTCCAGCCCTGCTGGCCTTCCTTCTGTTCCTCAACCACTCGTTGTCTTCTCTTCACACTAATCATCTCAGATCATTCCCATCCTCGTGTCTTTGTTAATTCCTTCCTCTGCTTAGATGGCTCATACCCCAGGTCTGCACAGCAGCAGCTCCTTTTTGTCACTCAAATCTTTGCTTCAAGGTTTCTCCCTTAAGGATGCCTTCTCTGACCAACCTAAAATGAAGAAAACCCCAAAAACTTTTATCACATCTCCTTAATTTCCTACAGATTCCTCATGACTATCTGATAGTTTTTTATTGTTTATGTATCGAGTTGCTTATTGTCTGTCTTCTCTGCTAGAATGTACATTATAAAAGAACTGAGACCTTGCCTGTCTCTGTTACCACTGTAGGTCCAAAAGCAGTACCCTGCCTAAAATAGGAGCTCAGAAAAATTTGTTAAATGAATGAATGAGCAGTAGTCACTGAAAAGTAGACAAGTCTACTTGTTGGTAAAGCTAACCACCAGGTTGGTAAAGAAACGTACATGTTAAGTAAGTCAGCCTTGCTCTGGGCACTATGTTAGCCACTTTTATGTATGTTATCTTATTTAATCTAATCCATATCTCTCTCAGAAGATTGTATTATGATAATCCCAAACGTCTCAGTCAATAAAACAAAAATCCAGGGAAGTTAAGTAGACTTTACCCAAGTTCAAACTGCTAATACATGCAAAGCTAGGTCTGACTGTACAATCCAGCCCCTTCCTACAATCACACTGGTTGGCCATCAGATCATCACTCTTCATTTTTCTTTTTAATTGGCAGTGGGAAATAGGGATTCATGATCAAAATAATGTATCATATACTAGCAAAGTTTCTCAGATTCCAGTTATATTTTATGCAAAAAAACTACCAAGACTCTGCTCATCATACTAATCAAGGAAAAAGATATTTGTAAAGTAATAAAAGTTTAACAATAAAAATATATTTCATACTTAGTTATGCAAAAGAGACAAACATATGCGTAGGTTGTTGGGCTAAGTTGTCTTTTGGTAGAAGCTTGCAAATAGGCAGCCTGGATTCATTCTCTTTCTCCTTTCCCTCCTCCTCCTCTTCGTTTTCCTCCCCCTTTTCCTCTTCCTCATCCTCCTTCTTCTCACTCTTTCTATCACTCACACACAAAAATATTGCTCTTGGAGTTCATATCAAGTCACGTAAATACTATCTTATATAAGCTAGGGACCATGGGCAAGAGATTGAGCATCTATGTACTTTCAGTTTCATCCTCTACACGTAACCCATATGCTCCCAAATTTCCCCACCTTTGGGAGGATGTTGGGGAAGAAAGAATATTTGTGAACCATCCCAGAACTTCCCAAATCCATAGGTGAATCTCATTGCTTCTCTGGGATGTAGAAAACACACCAGATTTTTACAAATAGTACCATTTTTATCTTTTGGCTCACAACACCTGAAAAGGGGATTGTACCAGATGGCCTCTAACATCCCTGCCAGCTCTGGCCTCCCAGGAATCAACCAGCAGAGTGGAAAGAACATAGGATTTGAAGTAAAACAGATACAAATTGTAATAGTGAATCTCTCTGAACCTCTTTATTCTATAAAATTGACATAAAAAATTTGCTTCTCAGAGTGGTTGTAAAGACTAGTACTTAGGCACTTAGTACAAGGACTAGCACCTACATATTTTAAATGGTGGCCATTATGATCATTTTGGTTTGAATTGTGTCCCCCACAAAAAAGACACATTGAAGCCCTCACCCTAAATACCTCCGAATATGAACTTATTTGAAGATAATGTGTTTGTAGAGGTAATCAGGTTAAAAAGAGGTCATTAAGGTGGGCCCTAATCCAATATGACTGGTGTCCTTATAAAAAAAAAAAAAGAAAAAAGGAAATTCAGGCACAGAGACAAACTTGAGCACAGGGAGAATGCTTTGTGAAGATGAAAGCAGAGATGGAAATGATGTATCTACCAGCCAAAGAACACCACAGATTGCCAGCTCACCACCAAAATCTAGGTGAGAGGCATGGAACAAATTCTCCTTCACAGCCCTTGGAAGGAACCAGCCTTGCCAACACCTTGATCTTGGTCTTCTGGCTTCCACAACTGCGAGACAATAAATTGCTCTTGTTTAAACCACTCGGTTTGTGCTCCTTTGTTACTGCAGCTCTAGCAAACTAAGACACGATTCTGAGTGGCTAGCTGTTCCTGGTGGATTTGTATTATTTTTCTACCGAGAAGTCAATGTTTTCCAAACTTTTTTGACAGCAAGGTCAATTGGCAAAATATTTTACATAGATACATATATCATACAAAATGACATTGGCTATTATTATCTAAAATGCACCTTGGTATTTTTTGTTCTGTTATTTTTATTCTGGTGCTGACCTACCAAATTGATTTCACAACCCTCAGTGGGGGGTAACCCCACTTGAGAAATGCTAAGCTAGACTATACACTTCTTGAGAACAAGGACACATCTCTCCTCCTCATACTGCCTAGCCAACCCTGAACCTCTATAAATCAAAAAACCCTTGATTATTGACTGTTAAGGCCAAAATATATGATACCTTTTTATGCCATTACTTTGGGCTTTGTTTATAAATCTATGCCAAAATATTTAATGCCCGTGGGAATTTAAAAATAACTTCCAGGGGCACCTGGGTGGCTCAGTTGGTTAAGCATCTGACTTCGACTCAGGTCATGATCTCACGGTCCGTGAGTTCGAGCCCCGCGTTGGGCTCTGTGCTGACAGCTCAGAACCTGGAGCCTGTTTCAGATTCTGTGTCTCCCTCTCTCTCTGGCCCTCCCTCATTCATGCTCTGTCTCTCTTTGTCTCAAAAATAAATAAACGTTTAAAAAAAAATAACTTCCAGGAAGGTATGTACCAATGACTGGTGAATTTTCTTAGATCAAATCATATTATTATAAAAATATATGTAGCTGTTTCTTTGATACACATATGGGCTCTATCCTGAATGATCTTAACTCTCTCCAAGGGCACTAAGATTTTAGGTGCTGTTTATCATCCAAAAAAAAAAAAAACCAGCGTATGTAAAAAAAAAAAATAGTGTATGTAAATCAAGGGTCCTTCTAATAAAAAGATAGCTTGTATGTTTTCCATCAGAAGATATATATACTGGCAAGGGAAAAGAATATCTTTTAATATTTCATATCACATTTTTACATTTTAAAAGGAATTATATCAAGGGGCGCCTGGGTGGCTCAGTCCATTAAGTGTCCGACTTTGGCTCAGTTCATGATCTCACAGTTCGTGGGTTTGAGCCCTGGGTCCGGCTCTGTGCTGACAGCTCAGAGCCTGAAGCCTGCTTCAGATTCTGTGTGTCCCTCTCTCTCTGCCCCTCCCCCTCACGTGCTCTGTCTCTGTCTCTCAAAAACAAATAAATGTTAAGAAACTTTTTTAAGAAAAGGAATTATATCAATAAATATTAGATAATAAGTGATAAATACTTCTCACTGGTAAAATAAGATGTTATCAAATGATGTAATTTTGAGAATGTCTGTGAGTTTATTAGTTTATTATGTTTATTTCCTTGATAAAAATTCAGAATATATATAACCCAATATTAAAGTAAAAAATAATTATTCGGTTCCTACTGTATCTGCAAAAACTGATTAATAACATCTGCCCTCAAGACCTGCTTAAAACCTAGTGGAAATTGGGACACCTGGGTGGCTCAGTTGGTTAAGCATCTGACTCTTGATTTGGGCTGAGATATCTCACAGTTTCTGGGATCAAGCCCCATGTCAGGCTCTGTGCTGAATGTGGAGCCTGTTTGGGATTCTCTCTCTCCTTCTCTCTTCTCTCTCTCAAACTAAATAAATAAGCATTTTTTTTAATTAAAAAAAAATCTAGTGGAACTTAAAAGATATAGGGGTTCTAGAAAAGGTGCAGTGTGACTACAGATAAACCCATGAGTCCCCAAATTCATCACTCCCAAAACCACCTCCACCAACCACGGCTGCCAAATTATTCTCAATGAAAATAAGTAGTACAAGCAGAGATAAAACGTACACTGGCATTACGAACAAGGGCTGGGAGTTATTCATGTGCCAAAAAGCTTTAACACTCCCCTTCACACACTGCCTAGTAGGACCGACCCATCCACCTTATGCCTCAAAATTTTATCCTGGTGTTGGCAACCATACCAAGAAGAAAACACCCCTCCCTTCCCTCACCCCCACAGGTAAATACGAAAACTTCAGTGCCTCACCCCCAAGGTCCTCACACTGTGTTCAGGCAGTTATGTTTTTAAAACTTACCAAAGTAAGATATTTCAACATACATTTCTACTTTGACTTCCCTCCATTGCCATTTCCCCTAATGTAGGGTGGTGTGGGAGTGGCCTCAGGCAATCCAGCAAAACAAAGAGGTGTTGAACTGGAGATATATTTGGTTGGGATTAGCGGGATTTATTTGTGTGATTCACAGTTAATTCTGAAACAGTAAAATTAGTCCTCCAGAAGAAGAATGGGTTGTGGGAATTCTCATGCACATTGTACCAACTCACCGAGCATCACAACATACAATTGTAGGGCCAGGGTTGTGTCATGATATCAACAGTGTCTACAGTACCCAACAACAGGAGTGTGCGGGTTATGGATAAGAAGCAGCTATTTAAATGTAAGGAGCCAGAAGCAAGTCTGTAGAAAATTCTTCCAAAACTTATCTCTCATTTAGGAGAGAAACTTGACAGAAGCTTTGCCAAATTTGACAACACTAAGTACACGGTATTATCCATGTACTTCCATCCAAGGTGGGAGTTGAAAGAAACTTTTCAAAAGATAAATAAAAAAATTTTAATTAAATTAATAAAAAGCAATGAATTAAAAACAAACATTGATAATTCATTATGGAAAAAAACTAATGTATCTTTCTATTCTCTTTAAAAAGGTGATCAAAGACAAAGCAGGCAAAAAATGTAAGAAAAGTTCTTATTTTTTGTTAGGAAGTATAGCAATTGCCAGGCACCAAAGCAGTAAATACAGTCAGCCTAATGGCAGGAGATATCGGAAAAGAAAATGCTTGTTTAAAAAAACAAAAACAAAAACAAACAAACAAAAAAGCCTTTCTGGAGTAAGGGTTTGCCTTGAAGTGAAACTTAGATCTTTTCTTTTTCTTTTTTTTTCTTTTTTTAATGTTTATTTATCTTGAAGGAGAGAGAGAGAGCACGTGAGCAGGAGAGGGGCAGAGAGAGAGGGAGACAAGAATCTGAAGCAGGCTCCAGGTTCTGAGCTGTCAGCACAGAGGCCGACGAGGGCTCTAACTCCTGAGCGGTGAGATCATGACCTGAGCTGAAGTCAGACGCTCAACTGACTGAGCCACCCAGGTGTCCCCAAAACTTGGATCGTTTCTGAGAGCTGAGCCATGTGGGGGAAGCCCAGGTAGGAGATGAAGATGGGCTCCGTGGGAGTTGGTACAAAGGATAGTCAAGAAGAAAAGTGAAATATTCTGGGGCCAAAATATCTCAAAACACAACAGGACAAACAATCTCCCTGAAGGGAGTTCTTGTAAATAGCTAAGCCAGGAAAATGCAACTCATTCTCTAAAGAGTAGTACAAAGTTGATACAACTTCAATACTACAATACTACAAGAAAAATGGTCCTGTCAGCAAAACTGACCAGACAAAAACACCTCCCAGGGAAAGCTTGCCACAGAACTGATGAAAATAGTGACCATGTATTTTGCCATGAATTTTTTAAAGTTATTTTTCTCTAAAAAGTAAGCACAGGAAGCAGAAATGCAGAAACTTGGGGAACAGATTGTGAGAAAACAAGAGGAAATGGCAAGAAAAAGGAATGAGATGAATTAAATATTGTGAGAACTCATGAGAATAATTAAAAGGAAAAAAGCATTCATGAGGACCAAACTGAAATGAAAACAAAAAAGGATAAATGTTGTGGGGGAAGGAGTGGTTACTACCAATTATACATGTTAGAAAAGCAGTCAAAATAAGACAAATAAGGCAAAAGTTATCAAAGAAGAAAGAAATTGCAAGAAGAGAGAAAAAAAACAGGTAAATGAGTTCTACCATAAATATAACTTGAACAGTAGGTTAGAACAAAATTTTAACTTTCTTGAAATAAGAATTTACACGTTGAAATACCATACCATGTGCCAGAGAAAACTGACCCAGGAAAGTCAGGACTGAAACAAACCCTAGTAAAATTATTGGAATTTAAATATTAAAAGAAATTATTCCATCTGTCAGGCATAATGATTAAGACACTTATAAGGGAAAGAAATGGCCTCAGATCAGATTGTCCACAGCATCCTTCAAAGCCAAAGACAGTAGAGTAATCTCTAGTAGACCCTCAAGGAGAAAAGTGAGCAAAGGATTTTATAGCCAGCCAAGCTATCTTCCTGAATAAAGGCTACAGAAAAACAGTGTTGCACATTTAACTCAGGGAATATTTTTCTAATAAACCCTTCTTGAGGAAATATCTAGGAAATGAATTCCAGCCAACTGAGAGAAGATTTGGGAAACTGCAGCAAAATGACTGATAGAGCACATTAAATGTATTTAACTGCAGAACTAAGATTAAAATAAATGTGAGGATTATGGAGACATCATATTATAAATATTAAATAGGTACATACTCTGTGCCAAACAACTACCTTCATAGTTGTATTTCACACGTGTCCAAAAGGATATCTTTAAGCATTTTATTGCAGCATTATTTATAATAGCCCCCCAAAATTTCAAACAATGTAACTGTCCCTGAAAATTTTAATGCAGGCAGAAGAGTACAATATAATGCTTATGGATAAATATATAGTTAAAATCAGGACTGGCTACATAATTTGCAGAGCTTAGTGAAAAATGAAAATGTAGGGCTGTAGTGTAATATTTCATAAGTGCTGTCTTGACTCAGTTTTGAAGTCATGGCTGAAAAAACCTCAATTTCCCTTCACTAGCAGTTTGCTAAACCCCAACTCCAACCACTTGCCTTGTCAGACTCTCACTCTCTGGGGCCACTATGCACATATCCAACTGCCTCCCTTATCAAGACCCAATACTTTAGGGCCAGGTACCAGACAACTAGGGACAGCCCTTTCTCCCAGGAGCATATAAAATTATTCAAATTAACCAATTCACAGGGACCCCAGGAAACATAGCTAACCCCACAGCCTGCCTTACAGAAACTATTATATTAAATAGCTCCAGCTTGCTGTTTCCCAGGAGCAACTCTCTTTGTTGTCTTGCACAGTAGCTTTCTCTTATTTGCAGTAAGAAAGATTTCTGCCTTTCATCCACTTTCATGTCCATGTGTTGTACCGCATCATCAAAAGAATTTTTAAATCTTATAAAACAGAGGCCACTTGCCTTTGTTAACATTTCAAAAGGGCAACAGCAGAGCCATAAACCAAGGACAGGACCCATCTAAACACAGACCCCAGGCAACTGCACAGGTTGTGTAGCCATAAAACTGGCCCTGGTTAAAACTTTGCAACACATGTAACTCATAAGCACTGAATTCAAAAGAGTATTTACTCCTAGAGAAGGAAGGGGGAGAATTAGACAATAGGTGAACTGAGGGTTTCAGTCGCAACTAATCTTATTTTGCTTAATGAAAAAAAAAAAAATTCAAAGCCAAGTATGTTAAAACACTAACACTTTATAAATCTAGGTGACAGATATATGGGTGTTTGCTATATTTTATGAAAGTCTGAACTATTTCACTTTTTAAAAAATAATTAAAACAGTAATATAATTAGATGCAAAAATGTTCAACAAAAGCGTAGCAAACAAATCCAACAATACATTAAAAAAAATCATTCACTGGGATGCCTGGGTGGCTCAGTCGGTTAAGTGTCTGACTTCAGCTCAGGTCATGATATCACAGTCTGTGAGTTCGAGCCCTGCATCAGGCTCTGTGCTGACAGCTTAGAGCCTGGAGCCTGCTTCAGATTCTGTGTCTCCCTCTCTCTCTGCCCCTCCCCTGCTCATGCTCTGTCTCTCTCTGTCTCAAAAATAAATAAAAACATTTAAAAAAAATCATTCACCACAATCAAGTGGGATACAAGGGTGGTTCAATATTCACAAATCAAGCAATGTGATATATCATATCAACAAGAGAAACAATAAAAAGCATATGATCATTTCAATAGATGCAGAAAAAGCATTGGACAAAGTACAACATCCATTCATGATAAAAGCCTTCAACAAAGTAGATCTGGAGGGAACATACCTCAGCATAATAAAGGCCATCTATGAAAAACCCATAGTTAAGGGGAAAGACAGATTTTCCTCTATAGTCAGGAACAAGACAGGGATATCCATTATAACCACCTTCACTCAACCTAGTCCTGGGAGTCCTGCCCATAGCAATCAGACAAGAAAAAGAAATAAAAGACATCCAAATTGGTAAGGAAGAAGTAAAACTTCCACTATTTACAGATGACAGGATACTATACATAGAAAACTCAGGGGCGCCTGGGTGGCACAGTCGGTTAAGCGTCCGACTTCAGCCAGGTCACGATCTCGCAGTCCGTGAGTTCGAGCCCCGCGTCGGGCTCTGGGCTGATGGCTCGGAGCCTGGAGCCTGTTTCTGATTCTGTGTCTCCCTCTCTCTGTGCCCCTCCCCCGTTCATGCTCTGTCTCTCTCTGTCCCAAAAAATAAATAAATGTTGAAAAAAAAAATTAAAAAAAAAAAAAAAGAAAACTCAAAATACTCCACCAAAACTACTAGAACTGATAAACAATTCATGAAGATTGTATAATACAAAATATCAGAAATCCATTGCATTTCTTTACACTAATAATGAAGCAGCAGAGAGATATTAAGAAAATAATCTCATTTGCAATTGCACCAAAAAAATAAAATAAAATAAAATACCCAGGAATAAACTTGGCCAAGGAGGTGGAAAGACCTGTACTCTGAAAACTATAAAACACTGATAAAAGAAACTGAAGATAACACAAACAAATGGAAAGATATGCCATGCTCATAGATTGGAAAACAAATATTATTAAAATGTCCATACTACCTAAAGCAATCTTTAGATTTACCTATTAAAATACCAACAGCATTTTTCACAGAACTAAAACAAAAAAATCACAAAATTTGTATGGAACTACAAAAAATCCTGAATAGCTAAAGCAACCTTGAATAAGAAAAGCAAAACTGGATGTATCACAATACCAGATTTCAAGTTACACTGCAAATCTGTAGGAATCAAAATAGTATGGTTCTGGCACAAAAATAGACACATAGACCAGTAGAACAGAACAGGGAGCCCAGAAATAAACCCACAATTATATGTTCAATTAATCTTCAACAAAGGAGGCAAGAATATGCAATGGGAAAAAGAATCTCTTCAACAAATGGTGTTGGGAGAACTGGAGAGCTACTGCAAAATAATGAAACTGGACCACTTTCTCACACCACACACAATAATAAATTCAAAATGGATTAAGGACCTAAATTTGAGGCTGAAACCATAAAAATCCTAAAAGAAAGCCCAGGCAGTAATTTCTCTGACATCAGCTGTAACTGCTTTGTCTAGCTATGTCTCCTGAGACAAGGGAAATAAAAGCAAAAATAACCTATTGGGACATCAAAATACAAAAGCTTCTGCACAGCAAAGGAAACAATCAACAAAACTAAAAGACAACCTACTGAATAAGAGAAGATATTTGCAAATTGCATATCCGAAAAAGGGTCAGTATCCAAGATATATAAAGAACTACTACAACTCAATACCCAAAAAAACAAATAGTCCAATTAAAAATGGGCAGAAGATATGAACAGACATTTCTCCAAAGAAGACATACATATGGCTGACAGACACATGAAAAGATGCTCAACAGCACTTATCTTCAAGGAAATGCAAATTAAAACCATAATGAGATACCACTTCACACCTGTCAGAATGGCTAAAATTAACAACACCGGAAACAACAGATGCTGCTGAGGATATGGAGAAGGGGAAACCCTCTTACACTGATGGTGGGAACATAAACTGGTACAGCCACTCTGGAAAACAGTACAGAGTTTCCTCAAAAATTTAAAAATGAACTACCCTACAACCCAGCAATTGCACTACTAGGTATTTACCAAAAGGATATAAAAATACATATTGGAAGGGGCATATGCACCCCAATGTTTAGAGCAGCATTATCAACAATAGCCAAACTACAGAAAGAGCCCAAATATTCATTGACTGATGAATGGATAAAGAAGATATGGTATGCATACACCATGGAATATTACTCAGCCATCATAAAGGATGAAATCTTGCCACCTACAATGTCGTGGATAGAACTAGACTGTATTATGCTATGCAAAATAAGTCAGTCAGAGAAAGACAAATACAGTATGATTTCACTCATATGTGGACTTTAAGAAACAAAACAGATGAACATTTGGGAAGGGAAAAAGAGAGAGAGAGAAGGAAGCAAAACCATAAGAAACTCTTAACTATATAACAAACTGAGGGTTGATGGAGGGAGGTGGGGGGGATGGACTAAATGGACAATGGAGGGTACTTGTTATGATGAGAACTGAGTGTTATATGTAAGTGATGAATTACTAAATTCTACTCCTGAAACCAATATTATACTATATGTTAATTAACTAGAATTTAAATAAAAATTTGAAACAACGACAACAAAAAAGAAAAACAGAACTACCATATGATCCAGTAATTCCACTACTGGATATTTACCCAAAGCATACCGAAACACTAATTTGAAAAGACATATGCACCTCTATGTTTATTGCAGTATTATTTGCAATAGCCAAACTATGGAAGCAGCCCAAGTATCCAGTGATAGATGAAAGGATGAAGAACAAGTGGTAAATATATATACAATGGAATATTACTTGGCCATAAATAAGAATGAAATCTTGCCATTTGCAACAAATGGATGGAACTAGAGAGTATAATGCTAAGTGAAATAAATTAGCCAGAGAAAGACAAATACTATATTATTTCACTCATATGTGGAATTTCAGAAACACAACAAACATACAAATAAAAATGAGAGAGACAAACCAAAAAACAGACTTAACCATAGAGAACAAATTGATGGTTACCAAAGGTAACAGACTCTTAACCAGAGAGAACAAATTGATGGTTACCACAGGTCACTATATTGTATACCTGAAACTAATAAAACACTGTGTATTAACTCTACTGAGTTTAAAATAAAATAAAAACAGTAATACAATTAATGCAGAGAACAGTTCACAATTAAATGTTAGAACAGTATTCAAAAATTTTGGGGCGCCTGGGTGGCGCAGTCGGTTAAGAGTCCGACTTCAGCCAGGTCACGATCTCGCGGTCCGTGAGTTCGAGCCCCGCGTCGGGCTCTGGGCTGATGGCTCAGAGCCTGGAGCCTGTTTCTGATTCTGTGTCTCCCTCTCTCTCTGCCCCTCCCCCGTTCATGCTCTGTCTCTCTCTGTCCCAAAAATAAATAAACGTTGAAAAAAAAAAATTAAAAAAAAAAAAAATTTTTAGGATGTACTTTAGAGTCTCCAAGCCTTAAGAATGATTTTGAAAGCAGATTAAAATTAAGGAAAATGAATTTGGAAATGTTGAAACAAAGGAAAATGGTGGTTGCCAGGGTCTGGGAGAGGGGGAAGGGGAGCTGCTGTTCAATGAGCATAGAGTTTCACTCATACAAGATGAAAAAGTTCCAGAGATCCTCTTTAGAACTTGTACTTATAGAGCACCTGGGTCTCAGTTGGTTAAGTGTCTGACCTCAGCTCAGGTCATGATCTCATGGTTTGTGAGTTCAAGCCCGCATCGGGCTCTGTGCTGACACCTCAGGGCCTGGGGCCTGCTTCGGATTCTGTGTCTCCCTCTCTCTCTGTCCCTCCCCTACTCACTTGCACTTTCTCTCTCTCAAAAATAAACATTAAAAAATATTTTTTTAATAAAAAAAGAACTTGTACTTATAAATTGTACTTACAGTTAACAACATTGTACTACACACTTAAAATTTTGTTAAGAGGTTAATTCTCATGTTATGTGCTTTTTACCACACAAAAAAAAGAAAAATCCACCTTGGATATTAGTGTATATCCCTAAGCTTTAATTTGCTCTACATTTAAATAATATTAATAATAATTTGGTGTATTTTTAGCATTATAATAAGAATTAAAGAATGCATGTTAATCATTAAATACAATATTCATGCTTAACATTGGTATTATTATTATCAACACATCATTGAGAAATACAAGTAGATGGTTCACCAAAAAAACCAAACAGAACAAGAAAGTGGGAATATATGTTATTGTAATATAAAGTATAAAGAAAGATAAATCAAAATAAATTACAAATATTCTCCAAAAAATAAAGAAAATACAGTTACTTCCATATTTCCTAGTTTTTGAATTTTTCCCTTTTCTAGTATGAAAAGGAAATTGAGACTCATTATTTCTCTGCATAATGTCTACCATCTATTAATTTTTTTTCTTTTTTTAAACAGCATCAACTGTCATCTGAAGACTTAGAAACATTCATGAGTGTCCAGATTTGTGAGACAGCAGCATAGGTAAGACTGCTTGAGTAAAATAAAGGGCAAGATTTAGTATATTAATTGCCATTTATTCACTATTCTTTAGTAAATGCAATTAGGGAGAATGTCAGAAATCTTATTTAATATTCATGGTCACCTATCTGGTCACAATGAATAGGAATGATGACTGGAAAATCGTACAGATGTGTCTCACAAGCCATAATCCCAACAGCAACATGTGGCCCTGCAGTGACTTTATTTCTGGGGTGTGGAAGTTGGCAAGAGGGTAGTATGTCTTCGCTTTGCCCCTTTGGACTTCACCACACCCTTCCGTTCACAGACTCTGTGTTCTGGAGCTGATCTCCTTTCCCTCCTCTGTCTTCATCCAAATGGTTTTATCCAAGTGGAGGACAGGGGTAGGAGACTGGAAACAGGGCAGCAGTGAGATCAGGTATTTCTATCCCCAGGTCCCCACCCCCAGTTTGCAGTTCACACCCTCACTTTACCTTAGTTTGGGGCTCCTGGGCAGCCCCATCTGTAGAGCTCCCTGCCTTTGTCCAGACATGGATATGGGCTCTCCACAATTGCTTGCTTCAGGGTACTGCCCTGTTTCCCTAAATCCTGCCCACAGTTCTACTAGGCTCTTCTCAAACCACCCAATTTCAAGTTCCCAATGATGTCTTGCTGGGACTGGGAGGAAGAGAAGAAAAGTTCAAAACCAAAATGAGGAAGAGGTACATGCATAAATGTTAAGGTGCCTATAGGTGATCAGCTACACAACCCTCCACCACACCACTGTAATGTCTCTATTTTTGTGGGAAAAAATAGAATCAAGTAAATGTTACGCAACTAAAACACCACATTACAAGCATATATCATTTTATTGCACTTTACTGTGCTTGTTTTATTTTACAAATTGAAGGTTCAAGACTTCAGTGGGGGAAGTAACTGCAGATGTGTAGAAACAGCAAGAGAACTAGAATTAGAAGTGGAGCCTGAAGATGGGACGGAACGGCTGCTATCTCATGATAAATCTTGAACAGATGAGGACTTGCTTCTTATGGATAAGCAGAGAAAGTGATTTCTTGAGATGAACCTACTGCTGGGGAAGATGCTGTGAACACTGTTGAAATGACAACAAAGGATTTAGAGTATCACATAAACTTGGTTGCTAAAGCAGAGCAGGGTTTGAGAGAATTGACTCCGATTTTGAAAGAAGTTCTCCTGTGAGTAAAATGCTATCGGACAGCATTGCATGCTGGAGAGAAATCGTTCATGAAAGGACAGGTCAATAGATGTGGCAAATTTCATTGTCTTATTTTAAGAAATTGCCACAGCCACTCCAACCTTTGGCAACCACCACCCTGATCAGTCAGCAGCCATCAACATGGAGGCAAGACCTCCACCAGCAAAAAGATTACAACTCGCTGAAAGCCCAGGAGATTCTTAGCTTTTTTTTTTTAACAATAAAGTATTTTTAAATTAAGTCATGAACACTTTTTAGATAATGGGATTGCACATTTAACAGACTACAGTGTAGTGTAAGCATAACTTTTATATGCACTGGACAAGCAAAAAATTCATTTGGTTTGTTTGACTGCAATATTCACATTGTTGAGTGGTCTCAATCAGACCTGCAATATCTCTGAGGTCTGACTGCATTATGAGCACCCTAACTGTAATTATTCCATGCTTCTAAACAAGTCTATATTTTGTAGAATGCTTTTGACTACTTTTTAAATCATTTAGTCACTTGAACCCCCGCTCCTAAAACACGTAAGCAGCTTGAGACAGATTTGAGTCACTCTTAAAGATGAAGAAATTGAGGGTCACGTGGGTGGCTCAGTCGGTTGAACGACCGACTTCGGCTGAGGTCATGGTCTCACAGCTGGTGAGTTCGAGCTCCGCGTTGGGCTCTGTGCTGACAGCTCAGAGCCTGGAGCCTGCTTCGGATTCTGTGTCTCCCTCTCTGTGCCCCTAACCCACTCACATTCTGTCTCTGTCTCTCTCAAAAATAAACAAACATTAAAGAAAGAAAAAAGATGAAGAAATTGAGCCCTGGCCCAAAACAATTAAATGATTTGCAACGTTAAGTGTTTCATAAGAGGCCAGAAACCCCATTTGGGGGATTTAAACTCATTGCATGGATTCTGAATGGTTTCTGACACTTTTAACTCACCAGAAGTGCCACCTACAAGTTTTAATAAAGATTTAATATAAATCTTTGTGAGTTCACTAACATAAATGATGCCTTTCACTGCCTGACAACCTATGTTGCAAAGGAGAGCTGAATTGAAATTAATAACATCCTGCAATGGTAAAATTTGCTGCCTTGTCATTCCCACTCTGAATTAAGTATTCTGGGTCAAGGGGAGACTTCCAGAGGGAAGTTAGTCCCAGAATTTTTCATCTTCTTCCTTTGCAAACAGAATCCAGAGTGCCCCCCTGTGTATAAAGTGGAAATAAATCCCTACTCTTGCCATTATTACCAAGGTAAATTTATGTATGTGTGCTTATTTTTTCTCATAAAATATTTTATTTTGGTGACAGTTTTTAAGCACAAATATTATTTAATAAATTGTCATACGGTTGGCATCCCTATTTATAATTCAAGCCATATCTTGTTGATAGTTGGACTGAGGAATCTAAGAAATGGGGACAAGTCCAAAACAGAAGCCTCATTTTATTCTAAGTGAAAATTAAAGGCCCAGATATCTAAATGATATTCATATATTATAAATAATTACAATTTGAGATTTAAAATCTTGAACAGCATGGTCACACACTTGAAAACATATTATGACAAAGTTTACAAACCTTCACCATGGATGTCAAAGGTTTCCTCTCATCAGGGCTTTTGCCTAAATTAATTTGCCTCAGGTAACTCCCTTCTGCAGCAAAAAGAATCCCTGAGTTTTTTTTCTATGAGCCTTATAAAGTTTTCCATTATCAGAGAGATTGTTACACAAACTATGTTTAACAACCTGCAAAAAAGGACACCATTTACCTATCAGTGAAGATTTGATTAAGATTAGCAGAACTTCTAACCAACTCCCACATAAATGTTCCAGTTATTAAAATATTTTATCCAGTTACCTCCTGGGGAAACCATCCATCACATTTCTAAAATTACAATTTTGAAACACTAGGTACACCAGTGATAGAATATGTTTTATGGTACAAATATTGATAATCAGTCATATTTTTATAGTTAGAGAGCAATTAGATTAAATTTTGGAGAGTAAATTGTCTGATTTTGTGCACAGACCTTACTTTAAGTTACTTATGTATTCCTACATTCTCATCTATTTGTTGTGTTCTAGTGTCCTCCAATGGATATTCCTGATAGTACTGGTATTACAGAATCTATTTGAATTTGAGAATCACCAGGAGGCTGGATGGTATATGAGCTTTATCAGCAAACTATTCCTGAAAGAAACCCAGTTCTCCCAGTCTGAGCAAAAATCAACCACTCTTGTGAAACATCCAAAAATCATTCTCCTTTATAGACAATGAGCTCCAGAGTTGTTCAGATTAAATGCTATCATTTCCCTTCTCTTATTTACATACTGAATAATCTTGAAAGTAATAGACCTATATATATGAAAGTGGTTGTTGAAAGTGTAGTGAGTATGATTTAGTGACTGGAGTTCAGAGGTATGGAGTACAGAGTTAGATTTTGGAGATCAAGTAAGATACAATTAATATTCTTTTATTGGCCTAGAGAATAATAGGAAGTATTCCAGAACACATGAAGTTTGATTCTAAAGCAGTTTGTTATGCAAACTAAGAAAAGATTAAGAAAAAATCTTAACATCAATAAATAGATCAGTCTGAAATATTGAGAAGTCTGAATCCAAACACAGAATTTAAAGAACAGTGCTGTTGTATTTTCATGGCCACGATTAGGATGTAGTTTCAATAGATAGGCCAAATAAGTATAATAAAACCCAGGGCTATTCTTGGAAATTGATTGTGACCAGGGGTATTTAGCAACAACATGCCTCAAGTTTTCTGATTGCCATTTTAAATAATCCTTCTTGGGGCGCCTGGGTGGCGCAGTCGGTTAAGCGTCCGACTTCAGCCAGGTCACGATCTCGCAGTCCGTGAGTTCGAGCCCCGCGTCGGGCTCTGGGCTGATGGCTCAGAGCCTGGAGCCTGTTTCCGATTCTGTGTCTCCCTCTCTCTCTGCCCCTTGCCCGTTCATGCTCTGTCTCTCTCTGTCCCAAAAATAAATAAACGTTGAAAAAAAAAAATTTTTAAATAATCCTTCTTATTCCCACAACAGGTGTTAGATCTTACAGTAGATCAAGCGTCCCAGTTTTGATCCAGAAAACACTGTGACTCAAACTGTGGGTGGAAGGAAGGAGGTACATAAAGAGGAACTTGAATCTATTGGATATATATGAATAACTCCTTGGGAAAATAAGAATGTGGGCTATGCCCTGCTTTCCCACAGAGTTAGAGACAGCTAAAATATGGTGCTTTCTGATATTTTCAGAATGTAATTACTAGGGCATTTAAAATAGCCATATAGCACTATTATTATCTGTAGGGACAATATCATAGGTGTGTCTTTCACTTACCTATCCATTTCATGGGAATTCCAAAGATCTGCTGTTGTGCCTGCAAAATACGAGGTCTGAAAAGGTCCTGAGCATTAAATGGCAGTCAGATATATCAATAAAATGATGAATCATAGTCCTCAAGGAACTCCAATGATTCGATGTTAATCTGAGATTATGAGTGTATCCTGAATTGAAATAAAATCATGCTTATGGCACATCCTAAAAGTAAGTAAGAAATAACTCCTGTGAGTTGGATGCAAATGTGAAAGTATACGGGCTTGCATGTACCTTCCTGGGGGGGACCTGATTATAGTTATGAATACAATGTTATGAGTCCCACTGAGCTGTACCATCAAGAAGAGAGTAGGTTACTTGTCAGTTCCCTTGTCCATGCTTATTGACAAACATGAACTACAGAGCACAGACGAGTACATGAAGGTACTACATGCATGTAAGTGTGCACATATGGGTGAATATGAATGTGGATATGGCTGTATCAGTAACCACTGGAGGCCCACAGCACCTAGCATCTCCCGAGAGAAAATCCACCAAGTTTTTGAGAGTCTGTGTGAGATAATTGGCAGAGATAAAAGAAAAAGTGATATTTCCTAAATGCACTTATACTAGTATCTGTGGTACCCAGCACAGATGCAGAGCTGCTTACATGCAGAATTACTCCAGCTTTAGGTGACTTAGAAATAGTGCTTGAGCTCCCACAAGTTCTGGTGTAACTCTTGCACACTTAAGCATTTTCATTTGCAACTGTGCTCTTCTGATAAGATTCTGGGTGTCCAGAAGCTTATAACTTTTGGAGAATGTAGCTGATGTCTCTGCTAAGTATCCTGACTACATGGACTTCCTTAGCTATCCTTCAGATAAATAAATCTGGTAGCACTCATCCATGAGCTGTCTCTGGTGCTCTATCAATCTGAATCTAGTATTTTCATTTGTCAATGTAATTATCGCACAGTGATTCAAATAAAGCTAAAACCTACACATAAATTTCATTATGAAATTTCTTATAATGGATATACTGTCTCCTGTGATTATCACATTCACTCTGGTGACTCTATAATCACACATTTCAGGAAAACCATAGCTCCAAAGGGCCAACTAGTCACGAGACATCTCAGCATAAATATCCTGGTAGCATGACTACCTCTCTTATTCTGAAATCTAGGCATTAGGGTTGCCCGGGGTATGTTCTTTTCATGGAAATGGAAGAAGTTCAAAAAGGCAGACCCAACCATGCAAGGAAATCATTGGCCAAAGCAAGTTACATGGCCAAGTGCAAAGTCAAGAGTCATGGAAATACATTCTGTCCACCATGAAATGATGGTAAGAATTTGGATATATAAAAACCAGTACAGGGAAATAAAAAAGTAGTACAAATAACTCAATCTAACACAATCACCAAGGTAAACAGGAAAAATAACTAGATTAGGAGACAGAATACCTGGATTCTAAATCTTGTCCACCCACTATTTATTTGAGCAAGGAAACCAGGTAGATATGAAGGAAGTAGACTGAATGATTCACGAAGCTTTATTATCCAATTATTCTCTTGAGTTCATTATCTCTTACTTCAAATCAATTCCATCTCCTAGCATGCATATTGCTTTCATAGTTAACAGTCTCTAGCTCAGGATCAATAGATTAGCCTTTGACTTCTATAAGTGAACAGTGAGTCACTTCCATTAATATTGCCCTTACATTATATTTTCTAGAGGCATCTACCCTTGGCCCTTCACATGTACTCCTTCCTGTGCTTGATGTTTAAACTCAATCCTTAATTGCTGAAAAAGTGTCCTAGAATGTCTCAAAATTTTTATATCATTTAGCTTAATTAATTTTTCTAAACTACCCCTTAATCAAGTCCATACCCAAACCTTGACTGAGTCCCTCCCCATCCTTTCTTACAGGTCCAAATTCATTAGCCTACCATTCAAAGATATCAAACTCTCCTCTGCTTTCTTTTGGTTATTCACTATATCCACTCCGCTTGAAGAAAATAAAATCCTCCAAGTATTATAAGCTTTCTACTGGTAACCTTTCTATGGGTAACAAAACTATCCAAAACTTAGAAATAAAGCAAAAGAACTATTACCATGTCCTTTCAATGATATTTGGAGGCATTGCTTAAAGGTCCACCCAAAAATTATTTAATATTCTTTGTTCAACTCACTGTTTACCATTAAAGATCTAGATATAATGAAGTCACATTTTGACATGTAGATTTTTGTCCAGTAAAAAATACAACCTCAAGGTTTAGTTTATTGTCTTATAGAATATCACCCAGTTTTATATCTAGCCCAGCAATCATATCCTAATTTTTCTTTATGACAATTCTAAGGATATCTAGCTCCTCAAATGCTCTTTGAACCAGCCACGCCATCATACCGGTTTCCTCATTAACTAATGAGATGAATAAAGTCTTTGATGTGTGTTCATCTAAAATTTATAAAACAGCTATGTTTTCAACTTTTTGAAAGACACACTTTAGCATTAATCTGTTTTTAAAAACCTTTTCTCATTCTTTCTTCCATTGCTCATACCATTGCACCCTAACAGAAATGTCTGCCAATTATCTAAGCTTATCAAAATCTACCCCTCCTTCAAATTCTTGTTCTAGTACTATTTGCTAGCAAGGGCCTTCTCTTTCTTTAAACTGATCAGGCATTTGTAGCCTGTATTATTACTCTTGCATCTTTGTGATTTTATCTATTTTTAAACCTTTATTTTGTTTTCTTGACCCAATGAGAGCCTAAGCAACAAGCTCATTGTTGACTTTTAATCATAACAAAATAAATTAAAAGTATGTTTAAACACTAATATTTATACTTACACCAAAAAAATGACTGCTGTGTGACAATTTACCCAACTTTTGAAAGCATAATAATTGATACCTTGATATTTCATAGACTATTACAGAGTATTTCAAAAGAGAAAAAAATAAACAAGGAACCATTCAAAATCAAAAGTATATTAATTAACACAGGAACTACTTTCCTAGGCCAGCTTAGACAACATCTGGGAAACACTAAATAAATAAAGTGTTTGCAAAGTGAAAAAGAATCAGCACAGATAGAAAGAGGGTGCCAGACGCAGCTGCAGAGTCAGTCTTTTCTGAGGAATTCACTTTTAAAGAATAACTTGTAAATTTATGTAGCACAAAAAGTACTGTCATCTCAGAAGTAAAAACAGTGCAGCAGTCCCCAAGAAGGGGAGTATGGGTGCTTCCTTGCACATGCTCACCTATGGCTCAAGGTCCTTCTACGTACATATTTACTTAAGATATTCTACATCAGCACCTAAACACTATGACAGCTATATTCCGACACAAAACAATGGGAAAAGCTAATTCTGAATTTCAGTTATATTTTTCTGAAAAATTATTTTCATTATTAACTAGTTGTTTCAGCTGGGAATATGATTGAAAGACACAATGCAAAATTAAAATTGAAAGAAGCTGCAATTCTATATTTTTTCCATTCATCTAGAAAGAAAGGCATCCTTACTCCCAGCCCTTTTTTAAAAAAATTTTTTAAATATTCATTTATTTATGAGAGCTAGAGACAGAGTGTGAGTGGAGGGGCAGAGAGAGAGAGAGAGAGGGAGACACAGAGTCGGAAGCAGGCTCCAGGCTGTCAGCACAGAGCCCGACGCGGGGCTCAAATCCACGAACCGTGAGATCATGACCTGAGCTGAAGTCCGACACTCAGGTGTCGGACTGAGCCACCCAGGTGCCCCCTCTCCAGCCCATTAACCAAGTTTCCCTTTCTGGATAGTTCCCCACATCTAGGCTTATGGGTCACTGAAGAGCAATATTGACATCAGGCTTCATGATTCCAGGAACTTTGTGTGGCTTGCCCCAGGCTATGTCTTATGTCCACGGCTTTATTCTCCCACTTCCCACTTCATTTGCCTAGAGTGCTTATTAACATCACTCTCAGAAACCTTCAATAGGCACTCCCAGGGAAGCTTCTTGTACTCCTGCTTTTAGGTAATTCAGCCTTATTAAAGTACCTGGGGTGTTGTCTGTTGGGGAACTGCCCTCGGCAGGCCCCCTGGGAAAAGAACCATTAGGGAAGAAAATAAGGTTCCGCAAGGAATTGTGCGGCCTTACGTCTAGCCCTTGCCATCTCCTATGGAGACTCCTCTACTTGCAGGAAGGATAGCCTCATGCATTTGCCAGCAAAGGAGGCTGACAAAGGAGAGACAGATGGATTTGAAAGCCTCACTCCGGCAACTAAGGAGTGTATCTCTGGGTGCAGGTGACTTCAACCCCTAGGCCCAGCTGGCCCCCCGGAGGCATTCCAGATGATGACTGAACCTAGTCGGTTAAGCTACAGAATGGTTCATTGGTTCCTAGGTGCATTGTCCCTCTGAGAATGTATGAGGCATGGGTTTCTAAGGCTTTTTCGGCCCCTTCCTGGCACCTCGAACCGAGGCAAACACATTGTTCTTTTGGCCTCATGTGGTTAGGAGGTCATGTCCCTGTAACTGTTCCACTTGAGGTGTTGAGAAAAGAAGGGTCTTTCATGAGAACAGCAAAGCAAATGTTTTGTAGATTATAGATAAACTCAGATGCATAATGGAATAATGTAAGACGTTAATCAATAGTCAAAGGGTATGTGGGAAAATTAGGGGAAAATCACCATGTTATTTCTTAAAATAACACATAGGAACATTTTCAAAATTAGGTAATGTTAGAAAAACATAGATGACGTATGTTACAAGGAAATCACTAGCATATATAATGCCACGTTTACTACAATAAATCGGCCAGTTCAACACACTGCTGTTGTCTATGTCCATTTTTATTTTTTGTTTTTTAGTTTTTTTATTTTTTATTTTTTTATTTTAGTTTTGTTTTATTTTCACTGACGCTGTTCATCCCTGTTCCCCAAAAGAATTCAAATTTCTCATCCCACCATTCAAGATGTTCACAATCTAATTCCACACTACCTCTCTTATGATATGGGAAGTCTACATGACAAGTTCAGTCCTAGATGAACCGAATACTTCAACTAAACTGATATTCTCCAATATTACTTATATTTCTTCAGGTGTATATCTTATTCCTATTCTTTTATTTGACACATTCTTTACCAATGATCTCTGCTTATTATTCTAGGCTCTACTCAAATGCTACAGGATTCTTGAAATCTTTCCCAGTCACCACTACTCAATTTCTTTTTCTAAATTCCTATATATTTTTTGCTTTGTAGTATTTTGTTTTATTAATTATATAATAGACACATGTATTATCTCCTTGACAAGATGAAAAGGACAGCAACTATCTTATATATTGCTCTCAGTCCCACAGCATAGCAAACCTTCAATAATTACTTGCTGAATGAATGAAATGCAAAGAAGTTGTAATCTCTGTGTACTCTGCTGATTTTATGAATTCAATTATTAGGACCCGGGATGGATCTTTTAATAATTTGTTTTCCTTTTTCCCCCCATAATCTGATTATAACAAACCATTTTTTTAGAAAATCGAGTTGTCCAGAAGGCTGACAAAACTATAAAATGCTAGTTGATTCATACTAGCTTCTTGGTTTGGACCTAAGCATGACCCTCTGAAAATATGGTACCAAATCTGTTTGACACCAAGTTCTTTCATCTTCCAAGAAAATTATTTAACAGTTTCAATCAAAAGCTAAGTTCAACTGCTTAAAAAACATTCAGCAAAATCTGAGAGATCCGAGCCTCTGGTGCAGATTGTGTTAAATAAAGACTTTTGTGTGGGATGTTTGTTGGGAGACAAATACCTGCTCAGGGGCAATACCTGTAGGGACAGGGAAGGAAAGAGGACTTGTCAGTGTGTGGGGGTGGGGAGGGGGGGGGAGTCAGGCTGCAGGACAGGCAGGACTAAGGCCCGATTGCATGAAGAGCTCTGGGTTGGGATATCCCTGTTCATTCCAGGAGGGAATCAGACCCTTATACCACTAAACTGGTCAGTCACTCAATGCGGACTGCCTTGGGAAGCCAGCACCCTTGGGCAAAGTGGTGCTCTTCAGTGGAGGCAATTATCAAAGAGAGCTGAGGAGACATCCCAGAAGGCAGCCTTCCTGGCAGCTGAGGGAATCAATCCTTCAG
The DNA here is from genome assembly GCF_016509475.1 of Prionailurus bengalensis. Taxonomy (NCBI): domain Eukaryota; kingdom Metazoa; phylum Chordata; class Mammalia; order Carnivora; family Felidae; genus Prionailurus; species Prionailurus bengalensis. The sequence goes on from NC_057350.1 coordinate 140,414,415, forward strand.
TTCTGAAGTAGAGATTTTGGCCAGTTGCAGTTCAGTATCCACAATTACGTCTAAATATCAATACATCTAACATTCTTTCCATTAAGCACCAGAGTCTGATTTAGTTTTGTTTGTGGAACATGCTGTAATTCTGTAAGGCAAAGAACCATTTGAAGCTCTTTATTTCTTATATAGTATTCCTGTACAAGTCTAAAACACGTATCACAGTGCTTTCCCCTAACCCCAGTAGTTTTTATTCTCAGAACTAATTAAACATGTGTTCATATTCCTTCCTTTGCTTTAGTGGTCATATCACAAGAATGATAAAAGCAAAGACTTATATTTAGAAAGTAATGAGGAAGAAAGGGGAAATATGTCCAGCATCACTGCAGGAAACTTCATTCTATTTCACCTAGAAATGCACCTAAGGCAATATTTTATAATCTAAAACATTCTGAAGACTCAGCTAATATCTGGCAAATTTAGACAAACAGGATAATTCAGGGGCCTGCATGAATTTATTTGTCCCTTTGGACTAACTCTCTAGTTTTGATGTCTTTGCTTTTGAGTTTATAACGTGCTTTCACATACGTCACTTTGTCATTTTATCAATGATTCTGTGAAGTAGCTGAAGATTATAACTCTCTCTACTTTAAAAGGTACAAACCGTGACCCTGAGAGCTTTGGTGATCTTTTTCAATATCACACAGCTAGCAAGGAGAAGAGTGAATCCCTTATCTCACGACTCTAAAGTATACAAACATGTCTAACTTCACACCAGCAGATGTCAACCATGGTACTGCCATCCACTGTGAGACAGTCACAAATCATTTGCTACCAGAAATAACATACAAAGCCTGCAAATGATTTACTTTTATACATAAGGAGGAGCTGTCTACATCAAAAAAATCTACCTCTTGCTCATTTGTGTTAGGAAACGCTTCCTCTAGTAAGAAGGAAATGGCTAGAGCAGGAAGAAGTTTAGGGCTTTGAAAAGCCTGTGGGAATGTGTCTGCCACATGAATGTGTGAAAATAAATAAAGGAAACCTCATTTAAAATGAAGTCGGGAAGCCCTGAAGGGGAACTCTCACGCATGTATCGCTCATCTCAGTCTGCATAACCAACGGAAAGAGGGAAGGCAAGAGGACATCTTTCACATAGGAATTTTATCTTCTGCTTTTAAGAAAATGAAGGAAGATCCCTTCCTATTTTAGCTCAATGCACTAACCACCACTTGCAGCCAATGAGAAACTGCTACAACCTCAAACCTGTCCTTCCCCACCCAACTTTTCTTCAAAACAACCCTTCCCAATTTCCTCCTAAAACCTAATCAAAGCTGATTGTCCCTTTTTCTTTTACTTACCTGCAGCTCACCATAGTTTGCTTGTCCTGAACTGCCATTTCTCTGCTATCCCTGAATAAGCTCGTTTTTCTAGTAAATAGCTGGATGTCTTATTTTCAAGCTTGATGAATGTCATTAACCAGTGAGTCTTGGTGCCATGTTGTGCTGCATCATCCTGCCTCTAAGATCTATGATCACATCTCCCTTACGTTTGCCTCTATAGACAGCTCCTGAATTTCAGTTTCATGTCTAGAGCTCTTTTTTAAAATACAGTGAACCCCATATTATTACCCCCTAAAAGTACTCATTAGCTGCATATACAATTTTACTAACCAAAGTCACTAAGCCCCATGTCTTCCTCCCCTTTCCTCCACCTTATCATGTCTAGTTGCTTTTCTTCTTTTGCACCTAATTCTGTGGCATGACAACATTTTACCAGTATAAAGTTTACAAAGTTTAGAAGACTAAAATCAGGACAGCAATAGAATATTTATTTATTAGCAATTGCAGAATTGCACACACCTACCACAGACCAGTGTTTCAACTATATGAGAGAAGACCATGAGTCAGAAAAGACTGCCAAAGAAATCACTGATGGAGGGCATTACAATATTTCTAAAAATACATTGTTTGTATCTTGCACATAATAGGGCTTTTAAAGAACAATAAGATGACAAAGGAAAATCAGCGTCTAGCCAACAAACTCTAATTTGCCGCAATAAATTACAGAATATATTAGGTATATGAGGTATATTATATTAGGGTATATGAGGTATATATATTAGGATAACGAGAAGGGCTCAGAAATCTGTCTAAGCATCCTTCCCTCAGCATGATATGTACTCTTCTTGTTTACAAAAGACTGAAAATAAATCATATAGGAAAACATGATGCTGTTGCCAAAAGAGAGTGAAGCTGATTTTCAAACAAGCTGATTCCAAAATACAATCAAATGAATCAGTGCTCCTTTTAAGACAAGTCACCTAGGAGGCTATACAATGAATGGCTCTAACATAGTGAAACTTGTTTCAAAAGCTACACATAAAAATGAGCCTCGCCTAGGAATGAATAGATAAATAAAATGTGATATATATATGATACATATAATGGAGATATATAGAGAGAGATTATTCAGCCATAAAAAAGAAGGAAATCCTGCCATTTGTGACAACACGGATGGACCTTGAGGGCATTATGCTAAGTAAAATATCAGAGAAAGCTAAATACTATGTCATCTCATTCATATGTGGAATCTAAAACAAATAAAACAAAAGCAAAAAATGAACTCATAGATAGAACAGATTGGTGATTGCCAGAGGTAGGGGGTGGGTAAAATGGGAGGTGGTCAAAAGGTACAAACTCTCAGTTATAAAAGAAGTACAGCATGGCGACCATAGTTAACAACGCTATATTGTACACATTAAGACCGTGGAAGGCATGTAACTCGTTCTGCAAGTGTTCTGCAAGACGAGCAAACATTTCTAATAAATTTTAACTTGAGGGGCACCTGGGTGGCTCATTCGGTTAAGTGTCAACTTTGGCTCAGTTCATGATTAATGAGTTCCAGACCTGCATCGGGCTCTGTGCTGACAGCTCAGGGCCTGGAGCCTGCTTCAGATGCTGTCTCTCCTTCTCTCTTTGCCCCTCTTCCGTTCACGTGCTGTCTCTCTCTCTCTCTCAAAAATAAACAAACATTAAAAATCTTAAAAATTTAAGAAACTAAATAAATTTTAACTTGATAAGCAAGCGATGTCTTGCAATACAAGTAGTATGTGCCACCAAATGTCACATGATCACAAGTGAGCCAACGATTCTTTCTCTCTCTCTCTCTCTCTCTCTCTCTCTCTCTCTCTCTTACTCACTATGGGATTGTGGGTTATGGTCTCCCAGGCTCAGATGCTCCATCTCAGGCCACGGTGTCTGGCAGAAATAAGTGACCTTTCAGAAGGTTGGAAGGTTCTGACAACTGGCACTAGTGTGTTTTTTGTCACTTCAAAGCACCTATGGACAGCCCTTTGTTTTTCCATACAAGAGTAAGCTTAGGAATGTTTTGTGTCATTCTAGGTCATTGGCTAGGTTCCTTGTTAAAGTTGCGTGAAAATAAAAAGATTAAATTGAGTCAACAGACAGCAGGGATTCTGTTAGTGATAGTGAAAGTCGTCCTACACAATAACCCTCCCATCTCGTGTCTCCCTCACACCAGCCACAAAGGTTTTCAAAGGTAAGTATAGGTTAATTTGTTTTTCTTCATATTTTGTATTTTCTTTATTATTTTGTATTATATTGCAGTATTACAGTCATTTTCATATGAATATTTTTGGGTTGTGGAACGAATAATCTGAGTTTCCATTATTTCTTAGGGGGAAATTTGCTTTGATATACAAGTGCCTTGGATTAAAAGCATGTTTCCAGGATGAATTATGCTCGCAAACCAAGGTTTCACTATATTTGAAAGTTGCTAAAAGAGTGTATCTTAAAAGCTTTCACCACAAGAAAAATAAAACTGTAACTATATGTGGTGATGGATGTTAACCAAATTTATTGTAATGATCATTTCTCCATATATACATATATCAACTTATTATGTTGTAGACCTGAAACTAATACAATGTTTTGTGTCAATGATATCTCAATTTTAAAAAACGAGTCTCTTCTTTGTAGTCTCCTCTAGGAAAATTATGACTGCAATATAGCTTTGGCCCAGAACATTTTTTATAAATCCTTCCTGTGAACTATCTTCAGAATAAGTAACTGTAACTACTAATTACTGAGCTCTTAACCACATGCCATGTGTTGTACAATTTATACATGTTGCCTAATATAAATTTTTTAAATGTTTATTTATTTTTGAGAGACAGAGACAGAGCATGAGTGGGGGAGGGGCAGAGAGAGAGAGGGAGACACAGAATCCAAAGCAGGCTCCAGGCTCCAAGCTGTCGGCACAGAGCTGGACGCAGGGCTCGAACTCAACAGACTGTGAGATCATGAACTGAGCAGAAGTCGGACACCTAACCGACTGAGCCATGCAGGCGCCCCACATATTGCTTAATATAGTTCTTCACAGCAGCTGCATGAGGTGGGAATTATCAGCTCCATGTCCCAGATGCGAAAAACTGAAGCTCACAAAGGTTACGACACTTAAAGTGGTCCCAAGTCACAGAACTGCCAAGTAAAGAAGCTAGTATTTGCACCTGCCTTTCTGCTTCCAAATCACTTTACTATACAGTCACACAGATCACATCATGAAGTCAACCAGATTTATGACTTTGCACATTGCTAACAGTTTCACAAGCTTGTGTGGAGGGCTCACAGTTTTCTAGTCACCACTCCAAGGATATGAAATGCAAAAGATATCTCACAAGAATACAACATACAGGCCCTCAAGAGGCCTCCAATCTGGTGAAATTGGTCCTGATTAGTACCAAGCTGTCACCAAAAGATAATCCACCAGCAAAAGATTAATATTTGCCACCAATGAAGATAATTTTAAAAACTTAGTGGGGTGCACCTGGGTCGCTCAGTCAGCTAAGCATCTGACTCTTGATTTCAGCTCAAGTCATGATCTCACACTGGTGAGATTGAGCCCCACATCAGGCTCCAAAATGAGTACAGAGCTTGCTTGGGATTCTGTCTCTCCCTCTCTCTCTCTGCTCCTCCCCTGCTTGGGCTCTCTCTCTCTGAGACTCTCTCTCTCTGAAAAATAAATAGATTAACATTTTTTTAATAAAAATAAAAACTTGGGGGGGGGGGTAGGGGGAGGACTTGCTAATGACACACAATACTCGGAAGACCATGCCTCAGAGATCAGTCACAAATATGCTGAGGAATGATACCAATGTGGCGATTATTGTGGGACCTCCCAAGGCAAATACTCAGGACAAAACAAAGTTGTTTTGTTTGTAAAAGCCCTATTGCTCTGTGGTCACTATTTTGAGTTTATGATGGTGACTTTTTTTTTAAGTTCATTTATTTATTTTGAGAGAGAGAGAGAGAGAGAGAGAGAGAGAGAAAGAGTGCGAGCAAGGGAGGGGCAGAGAAAGAGAATTCCAAGCAGGCCCAGCAGTCAGCACAGAGCCCAATGGGGGGCTTGATCTCCTGCATTGAGAGATTATGACCTGAGTGGAAATGAAGAGTTGGACTCTTAATGGACTGAGCCACCCAGGCACCCCAATGATGGTGACTTTTAAAGTGCTTTGAGTTCATGAATGTATCCTTTATTAACTAAATCGACCAATTAAACTGTTAATAAAACCAGATTTCCTTGTGATTTTATTTACTTTGAGGACAAACCACTAGCTGGGTTCACTTATTAAAGTTATATTTCCGCTTTACAGATTTTTAATACAGAATATTATTTTAAATGCAACTTATATACTGACCTGTGTATACATACCCCCAGAGCACACTATCAATTTGATAGAAGTTATAAAATTACATAAGCTGTTGTTAAGACTTCTGTTTCAAGCACGGTATAAGACAGATTTTAACATCATAAATTTATTGATTTAGCAATCATTTTTAAATATACAGCACTTACTTTTGAAGTAGATATAGAGCACACTTCAATAAGGCCCAAAAACTGATTTCAGTATAAATCACCTTTATGGCTATATCCTCTAAAATTCTTAAGAAACAGAAATCATCACTTTTCAGTCAATGAAAGCTTTATTTTTACAAAATCAACACTTTCTGGGATTGCTGCAGAAGATGGCAAAATTCTCTTTTCTGAAATTAGAAAAATTCTGGAAATTTGTTTTTCTAATTTTTTTTAATGTTTATTTATTTTTGAGAGATGGAGAGAGGCAGCATGAGTGGGGAGGGGCAGAGAGAGAGGGAGACCCAGACTATGAAGCAGGCTCCAGGCTCTGAGCTGTCAGCACAGAGCCTGATGCAGGGCTCGAACTCACAAGCCGTGAGATCATGACCTGAGCCGAAGTCGGAAGCTCAACCGACTGAGCCACCCAGGCGCCCTGAAAAATTCTGGGAATTTGTAATTTTTGTATGTGTTTTGTTCAGGACAAATTATGCTCAGAGCCTGAGACTGTTTTGCAAATAGTTTATTTAATACAGGTCACCACAAGAATTACAATTTATAATAATAATATTTCACAAGCAAATAGCACACAAGATTATGTCTCAAAATAAGCCAATAAAGAAGTAATATACGGGGCGCCTGGGAGGCTCAGTCCATTAAGTGCCTGACTCTTGGTTTCAGCTCAGGTCATGATTTCCCAGCTTTGTGGAGAGTCTTCACGGAAAACACAGAGTCTACCTGGGATTCTCTCTCTCTCCTCCGTCTCTGCTCCTCCCCCCACTGGCACTGTCTCTGTCTTTCTCAAAATTAAATAAAAACTTTAAAAAAATCAAAATGCATAAAAAAAAGAAGTAACATACTAATTCTCTCATCGTGGTCTAGTAATTTCCTTTCCCTCTTTTTTCAGCTTCATCATTTTCCATAATTTCATTTTCTATTTCACCTATTCTCTCCTCTGCTTCTTCCTTCACTGTCGCGGCATCTAGTTTATTTTGCATCTCGTTTATAGCATTTCTTAATTCATCGTGACCATTTCTCAGATCTTTGATCTCTGCAGCCATAGATTCTCTGCTGTCTTCTATGCTTTTTTTCAAGCCCAGCTATCAGTCTTATGACTGTTATTCTAAATTCTTATTCAGGTATGTTGTTTATACCTGTTTTGAGCAATTCTCTGGCTGTCATTTCCTCCCGTAATCTCTTTTGAGGAGAATTCTTCCGTTTTGTCATTTGGGCCAGGTTTCTGTCTTTTACACGTTTTAATAACTTTTTACGTGTCCTGCACCGGCGAGAATATGAAAAAGGAGTCACACACTGTCCAGGGCCTGGCACTTCCGGAAGTGTTTCTGGAGTGTGTGGTGTGCACTCCATTGTTGGGTGTTTGGCTGCTCCATCCCACTGGTCTGTCCTCTGCAAAGCTCCTCTTTGCTTGTAGTGGTGGATTGTTTGGGCCTTCCGCCAGGTGTGCTTTGATTTGTTCCTTGAAGTAACCCTCTGTCCCGCCAAGCCATTTCCCTACGTCTTTGAAGATTATTCTGTCACTCAGCAGACTGATTTCCTGGGTGTTCCGAGTGTTCTGACATGAACAGCTGTGTTTGAGGGACGAGGGGAAATCCCGGTCCACCTACTTCTCTGCCATCTTAACTCCTCCTCAACTTTTTTTCTTCTTAACTCTTGCAATTGCCCTCACCTTCCTTTGCCTCATAAAAACCTCTTGCTTTCACCTGATAAGCAGGAACACTCTAGGGTATCTCCTTGAATCTGTGCTCCCCCGACTGCAATTCTTTGATCCCAACTTAACACTTGTTTGCCTTTTATTGCGGTTCTTTATTTTCAGGTTGACACATGGCTTCTGCCACTACTGATAAAGAACAGCCTTATCAAGGCAGAAAGAGGTGTCCTTCCCTTCCTGAGACTGCGACACAGTTTAACACCCCTTCTGAACAAGAGCAGCCTGGCCGTGGTGGAAACAAGCGTCTCAAGAATCTTCAGAGAGTTATTTAGATCAGCAGAGTACCTCAACCAGGCCAAACACTCGAGTGTTTAAAAGCTTCTTGGTTTTTAAAGTTTAAAAGTTCATCGCCTAATGGATACCACTGCCATTACTACAGTGTCAATGCAATAATGATTCTGCTCACTCCAAGTGCAGGAGTTTGATAAGAAAGTCATAATATCCAGCTTCAAAACCATTGCATCAAAACAAGTTACTCAAAGCAAGTTCAAATCACAAACAATTTTGTTCAAAATAAGCTTTCGAGACATGGATTTGAAATCATAACAAGTCAATCCACAGCAGTATGAACATAGATTTTCAAGGGCTTAGGGAAAAATTGGGAAATAAGACAAATGGATTTGTAAAACTGACATTCAAACAAAAAGGTGAGGCATTTTAAAATCACCCGAATAGTAGGTGCACATTTCATTGTGCAACATTTGTTGATTTGTCTGAGATTTTAATATTTATCAGTTCTAAGGACCAGTCCAGAGAATAGTTTTCCTATTGTCATTTTAATTTTTTTTTAATTTTTTATGTTAATTTATTTTTTTAGAGAGTGAGAGGCAGAATGGGAGCAGGGGAGGGGCAAAGAGAGGAGACATTGACTCAGAAACAGGCTCCAGCTCCAAGCAGTCAGCACAGAGCCCTAGGCAGGGCTCAAGCCCCGACCCTTGAGATCAAGACCTGAGGGGCAGTCTGAGGCTTAACTGACTGATCCACCCAGGCGCCCCTCCTATTGTCATTTTAAAAGAATATAAATTCCACCTTTCCAGGAAGGGTCAGACCTTTCTAGTCTCTATTGCTGAGAAATCAGTTGTATTAACTTACCCACTAATGTCATTCAAAATAATGACTCAAAATAAAAGCAAATACAAATTATTATGAATAATATCAAGCTATTAAAACTTTGATACCTAGATTCTAAAGTTTTAATCTTCCCAATATAGCACTAATACAACTCTTTGCAAATTACAAATGCAATATAATTATTTGAGAATGATTACATACATCTTTTTAAAGTAAGGGGAAAAGAATGCAATAAGAGCAATAATAAAGTCAGATAATTTTACAGACTTTTAAAATAATAATTATTTACATCTTATAATTCACCAAGTGGGTATACACCTAACCTTATTTACAGTGCTTTCCTAGGATAGATACTTTATTCCATTTTAGAGCTGAAAGAGAAATAAAAAAGATTATGACTTGTCCAACTTTGTTTTTTTTTAATGCATCAAGAACTGAAAATTAAATAGGCAAAACAGAGTTGAATTATTCAAGCTAGAAATATTTAAATCCCTAGGCTCAAATAAATTATATTCTTGGGTAACTAAATAATCATTCAAAGTCTTCAGATAACCAACAGCTGTCATTTTAAGCATCTATGAAATTAAGACAGTATTTGGAGACAAGAACATTTGAGAAATGTTTCACACCAATATCTGAGAAAAAACTTCCTCAGTTATAAAAATTGTCCTTTATTTTATATTCCTCAAGAATGCTGGGTTATAAAATATTAAAGCAAATAGGATTTTCAACAATCCCAGCAACTTGGCAAACAATACACTTCTTTGTAAGTCACAGGTGACTTCAGATGAATCTAATTTACGTTTAACTTATCAAAACTGCAAACAAGGAAATGAAGATAGTAAAAATATCTTTACCCTGATAATATTTCTTATTTTCATTTCATCCTAAATAACGAAACATACATGTGGCAATTGCAATTCAAATCAAACTACTCGGTGGCATTCTAAAGTTTGGAAGACTTCTTGGTAAGGGAGAAAATAGCAAACAATGACCACGATGCATCATTGCATAGCTTTTATTTTTAAATTGCTACCATCATTTGAAAGAAACACTGTAAGTACTCATGTGATTCATAGATTCATGTAATTGGAACAGGAAAAAGTGCTCCTTACATACGCTGGCTCGGGACACAGGAAAAATAAACTTATATTGCCTACCTTTTGCTGAGAGGCTGGGTGAGAAAGCCCTGCCTAAGAACGTGAACACATTAAAGTAAATGTTGTAATTTCAAAGTACTGCTAGTGCTTTGTGTACTCACGGGCCTCATATGCACGGACAGGAAATGAAACCACTGTACCACAGTTGTTAAAATAGTGAAATATCTTTTCCTACCAGCTTATAGGTAAGTGCTATACTGGCCACACCGACCATACCCTCCCACAGCATCATTACTCTCAACCCTCTCCTAGAACCACGCCCCCAACACCAACCAACAGAGTTAGGCCTGGCTCAGTATGAAATCTCTGGCACAGCTTCCAGTGGCTGTTAAATATCATCCCTAACTAGGGACCCAGAGTCAACAGGTTTATTCAGAGAATTTTAATGGCAGGTTCTTCAGATATAAAAAGGAAAATACAGAATTTAGTTTGAGGTAGGGCTGGGAAAGCTAAGTATCTCTGAATAAGTATATAGCAACGATGTGGGGGTTGGAGGAAGCCAAAGAGAAGACAGCAAAGGCCTCAGAAAGAAAAGAGCTCTGAGTAACATAATCTTTTGATGTGAGGATTGAGAGCTGGGAAAGAAATGTGCCCCCTGGAACAGTAAGCAATAAAAGAACTTGAGAGACAATCATGCTAATAGTCAACTTTAATATTTTTGCTAAATCATGAGATAATCTCTGCAGTTGCCCTTGAGAGAGTTCGAACACTCGTGTATTACAATATATTACTGTTTGGGGAAATGGAAGCAAGTGAAGTAATGTCCTATGGCAGGGGGAATATGGAATCAGTGATAAGGGTAGGGGTAATAAAGAGAAGTAAGCTGCAGCACAAAATGAATTTGTGGAAGAGATTAGTGAACTTGTGGACACAGCATTACAAATGGTCTAAAATGAACCATGAAGAAAGCAGACAATCCAAATTACCAGAATTATCAACAGTTATTACCAAATTATCCACAATGACCAGAGCCTCGGTGAGCTATGGGACAACTTATATAGCCTGTTAAATATGAAATTAGTGTCCCAAAAAGAGGATAGAGAGAGAACAGGATAAAGTATCTAAAGGCATCACAGCAAAAAAAGAAAAAAAAAATCCAAACTGGATGAAAACCATAATAAACCCACAGATCTAAGAAGCACAGCAAACCCCAAACACAAGAAACATAAAGAGAACTACACAAAGGCAAACCCCAAACACAAGAAACATAAAGAGAACTACACAAAGGCAAATCACAGTCTAACAGCTCAAAACCGGTAATAAAAAGCAAATCTTAAAAGCACTTATAGAAAAAAGATACACTACATATAAGAGAACAAAGAGATGGATGATAGAGGATTACTCATCAGGAAAAAAGTGGAAAAAAATCATTAAAGTCCTATAATTCTTAAAAGTCAACCTATAATTGAATTTCCAATGAAAATATCTTTCACAAATGACATTAAAAGGCTGAAAGAATCCATCTCCAGCAGATGTGCACTACCACAAAAAGTTAAAGGATGTCCTTCAGGCAGAATGAAGAGGACACCAAATATATGGATTTACACAAATAAAGGAAGAGGACCAGAAATGGTAACTATGTGAGTAATTATTTTTAAAACTCTTTCTCATTATTTAAATATCTTTGAAAAATTATGGTCTGCTTAAATAGAAACCGTAATGATGTAGTGTGGGTTTATAACATATGTACAAATAAAATGTATGGCAACAATAGCATAAATGCCAGGAGAGGTAAATGAGGAATATATTGTCTAAAGTATTTCATATGAAATGTGAAATGATATAATACTGCTTGAGGGTAGATTATGATGAGCCACAGGTGTATACTCTAAGCTATTTTAAAAACTACTAAAATAAGAAAATAGAATTTATAGCTAATAAGCCAACAAAAAAAAGAGGAAATGAAACACAAAAACACATTCTATTAATTCAAAAGAAGGCAGAAAATGTAGAAAGAGGAACAAACAATAAATAAGATAAATAGAAAAAAATAGGATGATAATATATTTAAACCCAAATATATCAATAATCACCTTGAAGGTAAATGGTATAAATACCCCTATTAAAAGGCAAAGATTAACATATATTAAAAAAAAAGATTCAACTACATGCTGCCTACATGAAACACACTTCAAATACAAAATACTAATAGGCTAAAAGCAAAAGTAGGATATAAGCTATATCATGCTGAAACTATTGATAGAAAGCCAGAATGGCTATATTTATATAACACCATGTCAATTTCATAAGCAGTGATGAAGAAGTTTATTTCATAATAACAAATGGCCGATTCATCAAAAAGGCATAGCTTAAAATACATAAAGCAAGAAATGATATAACTTTATGGAGAATACACAAATTCACAATTATAGTCAGATTTCTCAATATTTCTCTCTGAATGACTGAGAACAAGTAGACAAAAATCAGTAAGAATACAGAAGATTTGATTAACACTATCAGGCAATTTGTCTTGATTGACATTTGTAGAACTTTCCACCCAAAAAAATACAGAATGCATTCTTCCAACAAGCACACAAAACATTTATCAATATAGATCATATTCTGAACCATAAAACAAGTCTCAATAAAAAATAGATTCAAATGATAAAAAGTACTGTCTCATCATGAGTTAAATTATATACAATTATCACTACTTGATTTTAAGACTTATTATAAAGCTACCATAATCAGATCAATGGTATTGGCATAAAGGCAGACATATACATCAGCAGAACAGAATGAAAAAGTACAAAAACATCCATCCATATGTGGACAATTGGCTTTTCATGAAGGTGCAAAGACAATTCAGTGGACAAAAAATAGTCTTTTCAACAAACAATTCTGAGAAAATTGGATATCCATTCACGGACACACAGAAGTTCATATTTACACCATATGCAAATACACAAAAAATAATTCAAAATGAATTAGTAAACCTAAAACTATAAAACTTATAGAAAAAAATACAGGAGAAAACCTTTGTGACCCTAGTTTAAGCAAGGATTTTTTAGATAACACATCACAGTATAATTCATAAAGGAACAAATTAATAAATTGATCTTTATCAAAATTAAAAACTTTGGCTCCTCTAAAAACACTGTTAAGAGAATAAAAATACAAGCCAAAGATTAGAAAAAAAACTACAAATTGTGCATCTTATATCCAAAATTCATAAAGAATTCTCAAAACTCAGTAATAGGAAGTAACCCAATTTAAAAATAGGAGTTAGGGGTGCCTGCGTGGCTCAGTCAGTTAAGCATCTGACTTCGGATCAGGTCGTGATCTAATGGTTCATGGATTCAGGCCCCACGTCTGGCTCTGGGCTGACAGCTCAGAGCCTGGAGCCTGCTTTGGATTCTGTGTCTACCTCTCTCGCTGCCCCTCCCCTGCTTGTTCTCTCATCCTCTCTCTCTCTCTCTCTCTCTCTCTCTCTCTCAAAAATAAAAATAAATAAACATTAAAACTTTTTGTAAAAAAATAAAAACAAAAATGGGTATTAGAGGGGTGCCTAGGTGACTGAGTCAGTTGAGCGTCTGACTTCGGCTCAGGACATGATCTCACAGTTCCTGAGTTCGAATCCTGCATCAGACTCTCTGCTCTCAGTGCAGAGCCCACTTCAGATACTTTGTCCCCTCTCTCTCTGCCCTTTCCCCACTTGTGCTCTCTCTCTCTCTCTCTCAAAAATAAATAAACATTAAAAAAAAACAGGTTGGGGTGGCTGGGTGGCTCAGTCAGTTAGACGTCCGGCTTCGGCTCAGGTCATGATCTCACAGTCTGTGGGTTCGAGCCCCGCGTCGGGCTCTGTGCTGACAGTGCAGAGCCTGGAGCCTACTTCGGATTCTGTGTCTCCCTCTCTCTCTGCCCCTCCCCTGCTCATGCTCTGCCTCTCTCTGTCTCAAAAATAAATAAAAACATTAAAAAATTAAAAAAAAAACAGGCATTAGACTTCAATAAACACTTAACCACATAGAATATACAGAAGGCATGTAAGCACAAAAAAGATGTTCAACATCATTAGTCATCATTGAAATGCAAATTAAAACCAGAGTGAAATACCATTACATACCTGTTAGATTCCATACCTGTGGCTAACTTAAAAAGACTAGCATGCCAGGGGCACCTGTGTGGCTCAGTCAGTTAAGCATCCGACTTCAGCTAAGGTCATGATCTCACCATTCATGGGTTTGAGCTCCACTATGGGTTCTATGCTGACAGCTTGGAGCCTGGACCCTGCTTTGGATTCTGCGACTCCCTCTGTCTCTCCCCTCCCCTGCTTACACTCTGTGTGTGTGTATGTCTGTTTCTCAAAAATAAATAAATATTTTTAAAAATTAAAAAAAAAAAGAGAGACTAGCATACCAAGTGTTGCCAAGGATGTGAAGAAACTGGAAAACCCATACGTTGCTGGTGGGAGTGTAAAATGGTGTAAAATCACTCCTAAAAACAACTTCACAGTTTCTTTAAAACTACCATATGATCCAGCCATTCCACTAGTAGGTATTTTACAAAGAGAAAAGAAAGCATATATTCATGCAAACACTTCTACATGAATGTTGTTAAAATAACTTTATAAGAGCCAAAAGGTCCAAACAACCCAACTGTTCGAAAGGTGAATGGAAGCAAACTAGTATATCCAAACAATGGAACAGTCCTCAGTAACAAAAATAATGAACTATTGCTTCTACTACAACATGAATGAACCTCATGCTGAGTGAAGGAAACCAGACAAAAAAAGAGGACATACTATATGATTCCATTTATATAAAATCCTAGGAAGTGACAACTAGTTTTAGTGACAGAAAGCAGTTCAGTTGTTGCCTAGGGTCAGAGGTGAGTAGAAACAGAAGCAGAAGACAAGATTCCAAAGGAGCATGAGGAAACTTTGGGGCATGATGAATATCTTCATTATCCTGATAACAGTGATTTTCACAAATACATACATAAATTCAAAACTTAAATTTTACACTTTAAATATGTACAGCTCAGTTTTTATTAATTATGCTTTAATAAACAGCTTTTTTAAAACTTTATTTATTTATTGAAAGAGAGAGAGAGAGAGAGCAGGGAGGGAAGGGGCAGAGAAAGAGGGAGACAGTGCATCAGAAGCAGACTCTGCACTGTCAGCACAGGGACTCTAACTCACACCGTGAGACCATGACCTGAGCTGAAACCAAGGGTCAGACGCTTAACTGACTGAGCCACCCAGGTCCCCCAATAAACAGCTTTTATAACACTAAAAACGGGGCACCTGGGTAGCTCAGTCGGTTGAGCATCCAACTCTTGATTTCAGCTCAGGTCATGATCTCCCTGTTTTGAGATTGAGCCCTCACTGCCCAGTGTGGAGCCTGCTTAAGATTCTCTCTCTCCCTCTCCCTTTGCCCCTTTCCTGCTCTTGTGTTCTTGCGTGCATGCGTGCTCACTCTCTCTCTCTCTCTCTCTCTCTCTCTCTCGCTCTCTCTCTCAAAACAAAACACTAAAAGCTACATCTGAAACAGTGTCTCATTTGAGGGGATTTTGCACCATACACTCCCCATCACATGCTTTTCATATCTGGGTTAGTATATACTATATATGAACAAAAATAGGAATTATGTAACTGGGAAGTACTTGGGCACTCATCTCCAGAAAGGGTGAAGACCAACAAATTCACCAAATTCCAGCTTAATGTCAAGCACATAGACATGATACGTAAGAAATTCTGATGGCCACATAGCTTCAGAAAGACATAATGAGACCAGAGGAAACATCAGATGCAAGATATTAATGGGAAAATAAAAATCAATGAGCAACAATGGAAATCAACACCACCGGAGCCAACAAGGGTCATGCAAAAGAGGCAGGGCAAAGTCCATTGGATGGAGTTCATAGATGATTACACTGGTGTTACAGTATATGCAAATTTTCTTGAAAATGCTTTACCAAGAGTAGCATGATATTTTTAGTTTATGCCTTACGTCTGGGGGCATCCAGTTGCCCTGAGAATTCACATTTTGGGGAAAGTAAGCAGGCATTCTATTACAAATGCTACGCTCCCACGGTGACAACTATAAATGGTTCTTAATTAATATCAGATCCGTTAATCTTGATAATTACCATACCTTTATTAATACCAACTACTTTCATCATTGGCATAGTGAGTTTCAGAAATGGACTTTATTGGTAAAATTAGAGGCTTATTAAATGTTACAATGAATGTAGCAACTTCTCTCATTGGTGAAATAACTGAAGGTTAAAAATACATGGACTGGCTAAAGTTTGAGAGATACTTTTTTTTTAACGTTTATTTTTGAGACAGAGAGAGACAGAGCATGAACGGGGGAGGGGAAGAGAGAGAGGGAGGCACAGAATCGGAAGCAGGCTCCAGGCTCTGAGCCATCAGCCCGGAGCCTGACGCAGGGCTCGAACTCGCGGACCACGAGATCGTGACCTGAGCTGAAGTCCGACACTTAACCGACTGAGCCACCCAGGCGCCCGGAGAGATACTTTCTACTCTTTCATGAAGGAAAAATAGTATCTAGGAAGACCTCTCACTTGGCAACCTTAGGGATAATAACCAAGTCTTGTTCCCCCAAGAGATTCTGTTTTAACCATTAATTAAAAGGATTTCTCATTATCCATCTATAAGAGTACAGAATTTCTCCTCTGGAATTTCATTGTGTCTTCCTGAGTAAAATTTCATACAAGGTGAGGGCTGTAGTATTTAAATGCAGAGAGACCTGGGCCTTCCTTAGGTTTACACAATAGGTTGTAGGAACGGGTGTGTCTGGTTCCTATTTTATTTATTAAGAATGGAATCCCCAGAAGCTACAACCCAAGAATGGCATCAATGCCAAGAGTTCTCTTATATCCCAGCTTCTTCAGCTCTCCCATAGGTGGAACAACTTCAAATTACTTCCAAACCCTATTTTCTAGTGAGGAGAAAATTGTGCCAGGCTTCTACTGGTCCAGGGATGAGAGATGGCAGCCAGGGAGTGGTTTATTCACTCAGCCAACAAATGTGTATTAAGCACTCCTTAATGGTCCAGGGACTGTGGGTTAGGAGTTTGGGTGGTCATTAGGGTTGGGGCTGGGATAAGGCAGTGATGGGCCACACCTGTATCAAGACCCTCCACTAAGGAAGACTTGGAAAGATCGGAATAAAAAAGCAATCCCCCTTTATGCATGAAGGACTGAATATCAGGGAGAACAGAAGAAAAAAACAGACTGCAAGGACCCAGAGGGCTGTGATTCTAGCTGTCAGCAAAACTTGGCAATGGAAGCCCGACTATTAGCACCATGTACAATGTAACGTGACCTATTAAGCACTGACGCTTAGCCTGGTTAACACTACTCCATTCACTAAAAAAGATGACTTCAAATGGCTGCCAATCACTTGGGTTACTACGGTCACTTGGGAATTTGGATTTCATCTTTGAAACATTACTGACACTGTACCATTTTCTCTACTTTAATGCATATTGAAAGTTTTCCATAATAAAGTGTGTTTAAATCCCTGGCACGCAAAAGGTCTTCAAGCCTCACTTGAACTTTCCCAGAGGTGAGATCCTACCACTTCATAAAGTTTATACTGAGCTGAAACAGGACTTTCTATAATGGCTGCCAATCAAGCTAAGTCCTCTCTTGTGAACCACATAAAAGCAGTTCTCTACAAAAAATAAATCTCTCAACAAGAAAATCCTCCAAAGAGCAAAATGGTTATTAAATGACTATAAAATTTACCGTCCAAAATGGGGACAATTTAAAAAGTAAAAGGTGGTACAAGGGGCGCCTGGGTGGCTCAGTCGGTTGAGCGTCCGACTTCAGCTCAGGTCACGATCTCACAGTCCGCTGAGTTCGAGTCCTGTGTCAGGCTCTGAGTTGACAGCTGGAAGCCTGGAGCCTGCTTTGGAGTCTATGTCTCCCCATCTCTCTGCCCCTCCCTCCATTTGCGCTCTCTCTCTCAAAAATAAAATTTTAAATAAACATTAAAAATTAACATTAAAATAAATTTTTACATAAACTTTTTTAAAAAGTAAAAGGTGGTACTAAAATAATTAAAATACTATAATTGTTACAATTTGTGCTTAGTAGTTAAATATTAATTTTTAACATAGTGGGATATCTATTAAAAAGTTAAAATCCAGGGGTGCCTGGGTGGCTCAGTCGGTTGAGCGTCTGACTTCGGCTCAGGTCATGATCTCGTGGTCTGTGGGTTGGAGCCCCACATGGGGCTCTGTGCTGACAGCTTGGAGCCTGGAGCCTGCTTCGGATTCTGTGTCTCCCTCTCTCTCTGCTCCTCCCCTGCTTGTGCTCTGTCTCTGTCTCTGTCTCTCTCAAAAAGAAATAAACACTCAAAAGAAATTAAAAAGTTAAAATCCAAAAGAATTTTCAAGAATAAATCTCTTCCTAAAATATAAAAAGGGGACAGATGCTAAATGATATGGGATATTGAGAAACAGGCACGAACAAGAAATGACCCAGGAGAAGCCAAACAGATGGCCACCTCATTACCATGTCTCACCACTGCTTCCCTTGTTCAGGTTAAATATCCCATTTTTTTAACTGTTCTGATTTCTTCAGTATCCAGTTTCCTCAATCTGACAACAATCCACTTAAAATATGGCATGAAAAATAATACAACATTCCTGATAAGTTCTGACCAGTGCCCATTATGATGAAGCCATCATCTCCAACATTGTATTCTCCCGACACTGCTCTCAGATTACATTAGCCTACCTAGCAGCTGCATTCATACTGTTGACTCGTATTCAGCTGGTAATCAACTAAAATATTTTGCATATAAAATGCTACTGAACTCAGTCTCTCTGTTTGTGAACATTCACAAAGAATTTTATTCTTCAGACCTAAATTCAGGAATTATACCCTGTTACTTTTAGGTCATCTATAGACTAGTTCTTGATAAACAGCTTCACATCTAATATATTACCTGTTCTTTAAATTTTTTGTGACTTCCAAAATTTTTTTAAGTGAATTCTATGTGTCTTTCATACAAAGTGTAATAAAAATGTTAATAGAACAGGGCCCAAACGAGACTAGCACCAGTGATCTGGTTGACCTAATTAATCAACATTTTTTAAAGCATATAAGAATCTGCCTAACTACCTTGACATCAGGTCCATAATTCTCCACCTAATTCAAAAGAACACCGGGAGAGGTATCAAATAAGCCAGATACGTCCCTTTGAATGGAAGATAACAGAATCCTCAAAGTAATTTTTTAAACCATTTGCCATGACAGTCTACTCATAAGTGTTTGCTTTGTAAAGCACTCCGAAGGTTTTCCAGTAAGGACAGATACCAGTTGTACAAGTCCACCATACTATCCAACAGCTCAGCTGTTAAATGTTGCCTGATGAAAGCATAACTCAGAAAGAAAAGTGGAAAGCATGTGGAGTGCATTTTGGCAACCAATTACTTTGATTCAGTACAGATGTTACATCCTCCCATGCTCTTCTTTGAAGCATCTTGGACTCATGATGGGCTACTCTGAGTTGTTTCCTACCCAAGGGTCACACTGAAACTAGGTTGAAAAGCTGTGGCAAAGACCCACCACGACTCAACAGATGGGTTAATTTGAGCCAAGAATGAACATGCAGAGAATAGGATCAAGAGAAAACTCCGATGAGGTGTGGTAGCACGTGCAAAAAAAAAAAAAAAAGAAAAAACACACAGAAGAGGTCACTGGTGATCTCTATTACATATGTCAACAATAATAAAAAAAAAATTCACTATGTAAAATTCAAAGTGTCTGGAATCTGAATCACCCTAAGTACACAACACTAGTCTCTGTAAACAGTTTTCAAAGCAAACTACAACTGTTTTTAGTTCTAAAGGATTGTGAAGGAAGTGTGATCTAGAGAAAACATGCATCCAGTCTGAAATCAACCTCCTATTTCTTCACTTACTTGTCATGTGATTTAGGGTTTTATTACCAATCCACAGTTTTATTACCTGTCAATAAAGTGCTTTTTTCACACCATGCCATGTCATACAATAGGTCTTCCAACATCACAGAGTTGTTGCTGAGATCAAATGTAAAAACATAAATACTGTAAAAGCTCCACACAAATCCATATTCTTCTGATAATTTATTAATTATAATATCATGGACACTTGGATTTTTGAGCGAATTAAATTAAATATGCCTCTTGAAGGTGATGTTGACAGACAGCTATGATAGATACACATTTATGAGAACAGTGAACTATGTTTCGTGAATACCATCAATGCACTATACTTATAGAATAACAAAAATTTGAACCTGGAATAGTATCTTATTTTACAACATTATATTACAGATGAGCAAGTTGAGGTTTAGATACAAAAGTGACCTGGAACACCTGGGTGGTTCAATCAGTTGAGCTTCTGATTTCGGCTCAGGTCACGATTTCGCATTAGTGGGTTCAAGCCCTGAATCGGATTCTGTGCTGACAGCTCAGAGCGTGGAGCCTGCTTCAGAGTCTGTGTCTCCCTGTCTCTCTCTGCCCCTTCCCCGCTCGTGCTCTGTCTCCTCTCTCAACAAAATAAAATGTTAAAGAAAAAAAGATATAAAAGTGACCTGACCAAGGTCAAATTAGTAAAAAACTAAGGCTGAACAACCTAAATTTTGAGACACCCAGTCCTGTGTACATTCAACTCCACTGAAATGCTAATTCTGTTACTGACAACATTATCATAATTTTCCATTTAGACTGTGACTATTCAAAAGATAAATGAAACTACAGCTTTCTCAATACTGCCAAGATACACCACAGAACTTATCTTGGTGTGATGTGAAGTTGCACTGGATGATGTACAACTGGTGAATGCAATGCATAATTGTGTCTGCTCCCTTTCCTCTCCCATGGGTCAGAAAGCGGCTTCATACTCCTGAAAACAACTGTCTGGAAAGGCACTATTGATCAAGTCACAGATGCCATGTTGGATGAAAACTATTACACCTCTTAGATATATTGGAAAGATATATTGGCATGAGAAACAGGAAACCTGAATTCTAGTTCAACGCTTGCAACTCCCTAGCCACATCATATCAGGCAGGCAAGTTGTGGGCTTTTCCTCATCTGTAAAATTAGGAATTGGACTAAATGACCCCTTCCCAGTTCAAATATCTTCTACGTCTACGACTAATGTCTGCAGTCAGCTTAAGTGAAATGTAAGCAAAATAAGGTCATGACAATTACAGATTAAAGTGTACCCTAAAAGTAAAGAAAATTACGTTTGTTGTGATCTGTTAACATTTCCTTACTTTCAAATCAGATAAGTATAACAATATAACAACTAATAGGTTTACATTAATTAAGGTTGACCAAACAACTGTAACAAACCCCAAAATGAAACAACTCAAACACATAAAAATGTATTTCTCACTCAAGGAACAGCCATGGCAGCAGGTACCTCTGTTCTACATGGTCATTAAGTGACCCAGGCTGATAAAGGCTCCATATCTCCAAGTTTTGAGGTCAATATGGTCATTGTCTTTCCAGCTCATAGGAAGGGGTAAGAATATGTGAGGAAAGCACATTCACCAACTTAAAGGCTTGGCCCAAAACTAGTACACCACACTTTCTCTTGCATTCTATTAAAGAGAAATTAACCACATAGCTATATACATAACTGCAAAGAAGTTTGGAAATTTTAATGTCTAGCTGACCAGCCACATTCCAACTACAATTCAGCAATTATGAAAGAAGAACAAATCTTGTAGGACGGCTAGTATTGTCTGCCATCATAATTAGTTCATTGAAGACATTTTAACATAGGCTGCAAAAGCAGTAGAGTCCCCAACCATTCACTCAGAACACTGTTACTAGATATCTGAATTTAGAAGACACAAGTTTGGCTTAAGTGTTAGCAAGAGAAATAAATCCTTTGACTCCCTACTTCTGAATCCCTTCCACCAATGAACTCCACAGAGACCTGGCAGTCAGAAATTTACTCAATTTGATCCAAGGAGCAGGCTTCTGCTTTTGACTTGTTCTAGAAATCCATAGGAGACTTTTTAAATCAGAAATGGAATCTATCGCTTTAAAGAGATGCCCTTCCCTACGTAGTCAAGGCAGAGCAGTGAGCAATCTGAGTGATACTCAATAGAGTATGTTCATCTGTTACATTTGGCAAAGTTGCTAATGCACAGTGATGTTGTTTGTTATGTCTCTTCTTTAGCTCATAAGTTTAAAAAAAAAAAGGAAGACATAGGATAAAACAGAGGCACCACCACCCCATTCCATCAGGTCCCTCTTGACGGAGCTTCAGCTCTTCCACTCACAAAACACAGCAGATGGAATGTTAAATCTAAACTAGAAAGTCTCTTGCATTCCTAGCTGTCAAAACAAACCATGTGCCTCCTGCTTCTCAACTATAATCCACTAAAAGCAATGAGACTATTTCAGACACCAGAACATGCACATCCAACTGTATTTGGGGGAGATTTTTTTAAGTGGAAGTATTAGAAGATGAATGGGTGAACTCAAGCAAGAAATGAGTGTCCTGATTCAATGAGGATTTAAGGGGATTTAAATTATGACTGTCCTATGACAAACACATTTAGTCCTACACCAAGACCAATGAATGCAAATATTTCCCACTTGTGGTCTTGTGCCAAACATTAATATGTATTTGGTTTATAATGGTCTTTGTTAGCTGTTTAGAACGATGTTGTCCAATATAAATATAGTACAAGTCACAAATGCAAGCCACACATGTAATTTTAATTTTTCTAATGATCACATTTTAAAAAGGAAGAAATAAATGGGTAGATTAATTTTCAGAATATATTTTGTTCAACCCAATATATCCAAAATATCATTCCAACATGTAACCAATATAAAAAAGTTACTAAGAAGATATTTTATACTCTATTTTTCATATTATTTCTTGGAAATTAGATGAGTATCTTATATTTACAGTACATTTTTTTACTAATTTGGACAAATTTGGACTAATTTTTACTAATTTTACTAATTTGGTTCAAGTGCTCATTAGCTACATGCTAGTGTCTACCATATTGGACAGTGCAAGTATAGAATCTTTCAGAGACTTTTTTTATTCAGGACTTGGAGCTTATATGAAAATTAGTGATAAGGAAGTGTGCTACATATTATAAAGTAAATATTTGGCAGCTTCTTAACCCCAAATTCTTCCCCTAAGGTACACAGTAATTTAAAACTCATGCATCAAGTCAGAAGTGATATAAATATTTAGAATACTATCCATGGCCAAGCATATCACTGGCCCCAATCTGTTAGCCCACACATGTAGCCCATATCTAGATTGCTATTAACAGGCTCTGACTCTAGTAGCTAATTTCTCAATCCTGTAGAATGCTTTGTTATAAAAGCTGGACCCAGGAAAGAAAATAAGACTGAGTCTTCACCTGATATATTTGAGTTTTGAGAAATCCCAAAATGTACCCAGTTGATGAGCTAGCCAAAAAAGGGCACACATACTTTCAAAAAGACAAATTAGGGAGTCATCTTCTAGAAACCGAAGAAATGTATGTACTCTTCAGAGGCTGAGTCCATCATAGGAACGTATGAGTTGGGTCATACAAAACAGAGTAATGGGAACAAGGGTAAACTAGGGCAGCAATGCCCCAAATAAAGGTCTTCACATCAAAAATTTGTTTAACTCTGTGTGAATTCTTGGGTCTGTGGGTTAGGCTGCCTGCATATGATCTCTGACAGAAGCTCATTACCACCTATAAGAAAGTTTCCCACAGGATACAAGAGCAGGGAACATCAGCCAAGATTTAGGAGGAAACATAAAAATGCAAAAGAACAAATTTCTGCTTAGCACCTCATTTTTGAACGATCTGAGAAACGAATAGCCTATTAATAACTTTCGAGTCCTCTTTAAGATAGCTCATATGTAAACAGTAGTAAATGGATTTGACAAGTGCTGGATTGTGTGACTGACTAAATAAACTCAAAGATGATTTTTTAGGAGAGCTACTTCACACAGCATTCTCACCTAAATCGAACAGTGCCAATAAATGCAAGTTGAAAATGAGCACTTTTCCCAGAAGAGATACAAATGATACTTTCACACATGAGTCATGAGCTGTCTCCTCAGCAGAGTATAATTTTGGTAATACGAGCAAGATGTTCTTGTGAAGAAATGATTTCATACAAGTATTCAGAAACATCATGCCAGAGTGTAATGGGTCTATAGTGAAGAATCATGTTTATTCAGCCCATCACTTCCTTGAAAACAAAATTATCAATATTATGAGCATCACCAACTAACAGGAAGTATGTAGAAGACTTGTAAAGATATATACCACATAGTCAGAAAGCATTAATATTATTCTTCCTGTGAAACTAACTTGGAAACAAAGTAAGACAAGCCTAGTTTGTTATTGACCCTTTGATATAGAAAAGTAAAAAAAAAAAATCTTTTTTCCAAAAATTCACAAACAAAAATCATACCAGAGAGACTCTCCAAATTCCCTGAAAGGTATCTTATTTGATGGCCCTGAAATCTATAATTTTTCTAACACTATTTAATCTCTCTGTGCCTTAATATCTCCATCTATAATAAGAATAATATCTACCTCTTCAGTTATTTGTGAAAATTACAATAATCCATGTAAAGTACTTAGAAGAAAGCCTGGCACATAGAAAGCATCCAATAAATATCCGCTATTACTTTTGTAATTAAAGATAGAACAACAGAAACACTAGACAGAATGGCCCAGTCAGAAGTTACACAACTATGTAGGATAGAACCTACAGCTCTAGACTTTCTACAGGACCTAAATGTTCACACTCTACTTATATTACAAGTGTTAATTGTTGCTAATAGGCCCTCAATCCAGCAACTAAATCCTCTGTCTTATAAAATACTTTGGCTTTACAAAGAAAAGAAAATATGGGGGCGCCTGGGTGGCTCAGTCAGTTAAGCATCCGACTCTGGATTTTGACTTAGGTCATGATCTCACGGTTCATGGGATCAAGCCCCACATTGGGCTCTGCATTGACAGAGCCTGCTTCGGATTCTCTCTCTCTCTCTCTCTCTCTCTCTCTCTCTCTCTCTCTCTCCCTGCCCCTCCCCACTCACATACACTTGTGCACACATGCATGCTCTCTCTCTCAAAATAAATAAAAAACTTAAAAAAAAAAGAAAAGTAAAGTAAAAGGGTGCCTGGGTGGCTCAGTTGGTTAGGCATCCAACTTGATTTTGGTTCAGGTCATGATCTCGTGGCTCTCATGGTGAGTTTGAGCCCCATGTCAGGCTCTGCACTGTCAGCTCAGAGGCTGCTTAGGGTATTCCCTCTTTCTCTCTCTCTCTCTCTCTCTCTCTCTCTCTCTCTCTGCTCTCAACATAAATAAACTTAAAAAAAAGAAAAAAGAAAATATGAGTGTACCTTTGCAAGATATGATTGGCTATAGGAAAATCCCAAACATGAAGTTTATCTACTCCAAAATCACCTCTCTCCTCTCTCACATTTGGTTACTGTGCTCCAGCCACTCTGTCTTTGTTCAGCCTCTTGAACATACCACGTTTGTCCCTATCTCAGGACATTAACTGCTTCCCTTCTTCTCTTTCCCCCTTTAAATATCACCTCCTAAAAGAAGCCTTCTTTGACTCCCCCAGCTAAATTAGTGCCCCTCAAAGCCAATTACCAAATACCTATCATACTACTATATTCTGTTTTCCTCAGAGCATGCATCAGTATCTAAAGTAATCTCATTTACTTATGATTTTTGTCTGAATGTCCTACCCCACCTCACCTCCATATGAGTGTCTTATTCAAAGTTGTTTCCCCAACACTTAGTCCAGTACCTGGTACATAGTACACACTCAAAAGAATATATGTTAAATGACTGATGAAAACTATGAATACCCCTTCCCCAAAGCATTTCTTCACAAAAAATATTGCATATTATTTTATAGACTTATGAAGCCTTTAAAGGCCACAGTAGGCTGCCTACAGATCCATGGGCATTAAGCTAATAAGCAAAGAAATCAAATATTGTATGCCTAGGTAAGGAAGCTAGGCTAGTTCAAATGAAACTTGGGCTAGAAGTTTGGGAATCCTTAGTGTTTATCTGTATCTTCTAAATATTACTGATTTTGTCTAGTTGTTCTATCAGTTATTTTGAGTGGGATACTGAAATCTTCAACAATTATTGTTAATATATGTTTCTCTCTTCAACTCTGTCAGTTTTTTCTTCAGGTATTTGGGATCCCTATGTTCAATGCATGCACGTTTATAGTTGTTACATTTTCCTGAAAACCTTGTTATAACTCCTTTATTATTATAAAATGTGCCTCTCCTAGGAGGCTATTATGGTTTTCATTTAGCCTACTTAGTATGAATCTTCACACTTAATATTAATATGGAAAATGACATATTACCATGCTTGATTATGGGCTACCATCCCAGACTTTTCGAGGGGCACTATAATAAATGTTTGCACCAAATTTTCTTTCTGAAATCCAAAAATTTCTGAATTCCAAAAAACAGCTGGCCCCAGGGTCTTAGATTAAGACTATTGAGCCAGTCAGTTTCTTATGGTTTCAATAGGTCCCAGGAACTGGGCTAAAACTTTCATGGGCATCTTGACATTAAGCTTTCTAGAGTAACTAGAAAATTAAACCACACCTCAGTCAATGGTATCCAGGGGAGCAGGTCACCCCCAGTTGCCATGTGGTGAGGCCAGAGGAGCTCCACAGCCCAAGATCACAGCTGTCTGTTCTATTCCAAGCAAGTTCCTGTACTGCATGGCCCACAAACATGTAGAATCCCAGGGACAAGAAATTCCTGCTTGGCCTCCTCACTAAGAGGGAGCATCAGGCCCAGGAGATGAGTTCAAAAGGGCTGGGAACTATCATCGTGCAAAACCTGAGGCCTTTCCTCTTCCCACCAGAATATTAGCCTCACAATAGCTTAACATGAGGCATTGATTAATTAAGTTATCCATTTGGCTTTCTCCTAGATGAGGTTAGCTATCCTAAAGGACCAGCAGTTGTCAGCACAGAGTCATGGGGTCTGAGCAAGAGCTTTCAAATTGTTTTCTATGGGACCCTAGTGTACTGCAAAGGTGCTTTTGTGTTCCACAAAAGCCTGGATTCAAATTTCATTAAAAAAAAAAAAAAGGGGGCACCTGGGTGGCTGAATCGGTTGAATGTCTGACTTCGGCTCAGGTCATGATCTCGCAGTTCATGAGTTTGAGCCCCACATCGGGCTCTGTGCTGACAGCCCTGAGCCTGGATGGAGACTGCTTCAGATTCCGTGTCTCCCTCTCTGCCCTTCACCCACTCACACTCTGTCTGTCTGTCTTTCTCTCAAAAATAATTAAACATTAATAAATAAATAAATATGTTCACACATATATATGAATATATGTGCATATTATACTCATCTATTTAAATATTATAGATTCATGTATTATAAATACTATAACAAAATTAACATGCACATTTAAATGTCATATCAAATTGAAATGCTCTAGAGACAACATTAATTGTGCAAGCACAAAAAAATTTGATTTTATACAAATCCTGGTATAAAAATTCTATCATTTCTTTGTGCTTAATTAGACTTCTTGTAACTGTATCAGTGATTCCAGAGGTTGTAGCTCTACAAGTGGTTTATTATTTTATTCAAGCCTGTACATGTCTAAAATTATTAGGTTGACTGCATGATTACTGAATGTGTGAGTCAGGATTGTCTTGATGTGTGCAACCAACAGAAAATAGAGAAAAAAATGGGATATAGTAATTGTCATTCATCACCCTCAATTTCACATATTCTTTAGAACGGTACTATGATTTTCCTTTATTAACTTTGTAATATTTATGAATTTAGAAAATAAAACTTTGGTAATAAAATGTCACAGTTACCTATCTTATACTCAATATCTAACCTGTACTTTGTTCTGACAGAGCCCAATGTTTTCAGCTATCTGCCTCCAGTGTGACCTGAGGGTGGAGAATGGGCAGTGTATGAATCATATATTGCTTCATAATGGTTACCACAGACCTAGAAAGTTAAAACAACACTCATTATTATCTCAGTTTCTACAGGTCAGAAGCATGGACACAGAGAAACTGGCTTCTCTGCTCAGGGTCTCCCAAGCTGAATCAAGGTGTCAGCTGGGGCTGAGAAGCCATCCAAGGGACATTAGTCTCTTCCAAATCTATTCAGTCCATTGGCAGAATTTGGTTCCTTTTGGCTTCTTTCAGTTGTCTATTGCTGCAAAATAAATTATACTTTAGTGGCTTAAAACAATACCCATCAATTATCTCACAGTTAGATGTCAGAAGTCTGGGCATGGTGTGTGGATTCTTTCCTCAGGGTTTCACAGGGTGAAATTTGGGTATCAGCCACACTACATGGTTTTCTGCAGGTTCTGGGGAAGAATCTGCTTCCACACTCATTCAGATTGTTCAAAGAATTCAGTTCCTGGTGGCTACTGGTGTCAATCAGGGACTGTTCTCAGCTCCAACAAGCCACCCTCAGATCCTTGCCATATGGCCCCTGCATGTTCAAAGCTAATGGCTTAGAACCCTCAAAGTGCTGAATCTCTGTCACACTTGCAATCTCTCTCCAGCCGGCCACCAGAGTCTTATACAATGTAATGTAATCCCCAGAGAGATTATTCCTTCACCATTTGCCATATAACAATTTAACCAAGGAAATGACTATCCTATCATATTCAGTTTCCACCCACCCACAAGGGTAGGAGATTATACAAGACACATACACCAAGGGTTGGGAACCTTAGGGTCTATCTTAGAATTGTGCCACCAAAAGAGGCAAGGGGAACCCTCTTCTCAGCTTCAGAGTGAAACTTATTTTGCATATGCCAATCATGATGGCCCTTTTCCTGGGAATTTGTTTAAAACTATTGTGTGACCCAGGTGTAGGCAATAAGACACAAAGTGAGTCTGCTGGGACATTTCTAGGAAATGCTCCTCCCTGATAAGATGAGATCACCTCAATTCCAATTCTGTAGGTTTTCCAATGCAGGTGGGATGTCTGGTACCACTGTGGCCTCCTTATTCCCAGCGTGAGGATGAAAGCATCACACAAGGGAAGGCAGACCCAAGAAAACCACACAGAAGTGGGGCTGGAGCCCAAACCACCATGCCACCTCTGGACTTTTAGGGGAGACTTTTAATTCTTCTCATCATGCAAGCCAGCTCGAATCAGGATTTTATTACTTGTAGCCCAAGATGTTCTGTGAATAAGAAAGTGAAGGTAAGATTTAATTTAGGGGGGAAAAAAGAGCCCAGCTGTTAGAAAAAAGTTTGAAAATCACAGATCCGCTAGATAGAGTCAGACAGAACTGGGATTGTGACCAAACTTCCAACATTAATGAGCTGAATAGTTTTATCTATAAGATCGGGCAAAGTAACTCCTAACTTCATGAGTCATTATGAGGACTCAGAAAAGTTGCACACGTGCAGCAAAATATTCCAAGTAAAACATAAGACTTGTTTCAAACAGGTGATTATAACCAGGAATTAGGGGGCAGGATGGAACAGGGGGAGGAGGATATGGATACCAGGAGAGAATGCGGGTGTGGGTATGATGGGATAGGGAGAATGAGACAGAAGGAAAGCTCTGTCTTAGGGGGTAATGTACCAGGCATTTCCTCACATCACTCCATATTGGTGTCTGAGCTCCAGGGAGAGAAGGGCTGCAAGCATATTTTAAAGTGAGGTTTACCCATATACACACATGTGGGGTCAAGTAGTTAGGGGGTGGCCAGAGCCACAGTGGTAGAAGAGAGGCACCTTCAAGGATAGTCTTTCTCTCTGAAAAGAAAAACAAAGGAACAAATATTGTTTGGGCAACACCCTTGAGATGTATCCTAGGTTCCAGAATTAGAAGGCAGGCATTAAAGAAGAAACTGTCAGTAAAGCAGCAATGTAGAGAGACAAGGAGAGGGTGAGGCAAGCATTCAGAGAAACTTGCAGCATTTCGCATTCATTTTGCACCTCATCTTATGAGCCAGGCTCCAGGATGCCCTTTTTCTTTTTCTTTTTCTTTTTCCTTTTTTTAAGTTTATTTATTTATTTTGAGAGAGACAGAGAGAGAGGGAGAGAGAGAGAGAGAGGGAGAGAGAGAGAGAGAGAGAGAGAGAGAGAGAGGAAAGGGTAGAGTGAGAGGAAGACAGAGAGAATCCCAAGCAGTCTCTGTGCTGTCAGTGCAGAGCCTGATGCAGGGTTTGATCCCACGAACCATGAGACCATGACCTGAGCCAAAACCGAGTCAGATGCTCAACTGACTGAGCTACCCAGGCATCCCTAGGATGCCCTTTTAAAGCTTACACTCATATCTGCTAACTAAATGGAATTTTCTTTCCACTTTGATAAGGTGAGAGAGATCACAACTGATTACAGAGCAGTTTCACTTTTTTTTTAAATTTGAGTATAGCTGACACACAATGTTACATTAGTTTCAGCTGTACAACACAGGGATTTGACAAGTTTATACATTATGCTGTGCTCACCACAAGTAGCTACCATCTGTCCCTACACATTCTTATTACAGTATCATTGATTATGTTCCTTATGCTGTGCCTTTAATTCCCATGACTTCCTCACTCCATAACTGGAAGATTATATCTCCTACTCCCCTTCAGCATTTTGCCCATGCCCCCAGCATCCCTTCCCCTCCGGCATCCATCAATTCATTCTCTGTATATATAGATCTGATTATGCTCTTTGCTTGTTTACTCTTTTTTGTTTTGTTTTACATTGTACTTATGAGTGAAATCATATAGTGTTTGTCTTTCTTGTCTGACTTATTTCACTTGACATAGTGCCCTCTAAGTCCAACTATGTTGTCTCAAATGGCAAGATCTCATCCTTTTTATGGCTACATAGTATTCTAGTGTGTGTGTGTGTGTGTGTGTCAGTATATATATATATATATATATATATATATATATATATATATCACTTCTTCCTGATTCATTCGTCTATTGATGGACACTAATTGGCTTCGATATCTTGGCTATTGTAAACAATGCAGCAATAAACATAGAGGTGTATAGATCTTTTGTAATTAGCGTTTTCATTTTTTTGGTTAGAGCGCTTTTAGAAGGCTAAGTGTTTTAGTCAGTTCTTGTGTAGCAAACAATCCCAACATCTCAGTGGCTTATAATAAAGATAACATTTTTTTCAGTGCTAGGTCTATTCTACCAATAAGCTGAAACATCTCAGCTTCAAACTTCAGGTAAAGCTTATGTGTCCCACACACATCTTTCACCTTTCTTGGACCTGTGGGTGCTCGGGGAAAATTCTTCTCTTGATGAATTCTAAGAGGTGTGAGCAGAAGTACAACACACATTACCTCTTAAGATATCAGCTCAGAACTGGCCCATTGCCATTAGCATTCACAATCCATTGACCAAAGCAAGTAATACGGCCAAGTTCAACATCAATGGGGTAGGAAAGAATACTCTGTCCACTCTAGTAGAAGATACTTCGAAGTCACATGACAAAAGCCGTGGACTTATTATTCACAGGACTGTGAGAATTATGAGCAATAATTCCTTCTACCACAACAGGCCTTAGTGGGTATATAAAAGACACATCAAATAGGCAGGAAAGAAAGCTAAAATGATGTTAAGGACAAAAAAAAAATGTACCTGCTTTCATCTGGCCTTGAGCCTATCACACCCATAATCCACTGCCCATATAAATGTACATCATCTGCCTAATTTTGAAACTTCTCTTTGGCCCTTATTAGCCAAATCACCTTGATCAAATCACCTAACCTCAGGCTTCAATTTCTTCATCCACAAAATGGGGAACATAAAGACCCACCTCATATGACTGCTGTGTATACGTGAGATAATCTCAAGTTAATAGTTTACAGAAATTGCCAATAAGCTATTTATTTACAATAGCTATTGTTACACACTATCCAAGACCCTTCTTTTGATCTGAAATTGATATACTGTATGCCTGCTATGTCCCAGGTACAGTGATGGGAACACTAAAATACACCTGTCATTGAAAACCTCACAAACTATTTTTATACAAAATGGTAAATAAATCATTATAAGACAGTAACTAGTATATTTGAGATCTGAATAAGGTATTACAGGCACCCAGATAAGAGGAATTTACAATATCTGGAAAAGAAAGAAAATAATTCACAAAAAAAGGGTGAAATTTGAGCTAGGATTTGAAGATTGTAGAAGTGCTCCAGACAAGGCAGAAGGAAAGGACATTCTAGGACATAAATGGCATATGTGTAGCTGCACATGCCAGAATCAGTAGGTAATATTAGTTTTGTAACATCTACAAGAAAGCATATTAGCTCCCCCTTGTTGATACTAAATTTGCCCTCATAAGGAATTTGATGGCAGGAGGGGGGCAGTTATACAATCCCCTCCTAAAGGGAACAGTTGGAGTAAGCTTAATGGGGCTGGGGAATCCTTTTCAGCCACTTGAAGCTTCTGTTATCTTACACAAAGATTATCATTTGTGAGAGTAGATATTATGGAAAGAGAAACTTACAGGGTTTCAAACCAAAATAAATGCTTCCCCCTAGAAGATTATTGCATGGAACCACAGACTCAGGGAACACATTGCTCTTCTATGGGAAAGCTATCTTGTTAACTTTAGCACAAGTAAATAGTCCTTTTCTGTTTATTTTTTCTTCTTATCCCATAAGAAAGGAGACAATGTAGACAGTTCAAATCAGAGTAGACAGTTCCCCTTCTTTTTTTAAATAGGGATTGTTCTTCCCACAGGCTTTCTGAACACTCTACTTGGTAATACCTCCTTTGGGAATTTCAAACAATTAAATACTTGTGCATTATCTTTTAGAAGGAAACATAGAAAGAAAATGATGATTTTTGTACATTCTTATTCCCCTCAGTTAAAGAACACTTCATATGTTGCTTCTTGAGTTTCAAAATGGACACTTACTAAAAATACCTAAAAGAAGGTCTGGCAGGTGCTATCAGAACAACACTCACTCAATTTCTTTTCCCAGCAGTAGCAACATTTTAATAATACCACCTCATATTTGCACAGTGTCTTGCCCATGAGAAAGTACTGCTTTTGCATTCATTGTCCATTTTAATTCTCAAAGTAATCTTGGAAAGAAAATAACACTTTCACGTATGAGCAAACTGAGTTTCTGAGATCACCAGGTCGCTCCAGATACAACAGCTAATAAGTCACAGTCAAAATCTGAATGCGTGTCTTAGACTTTTCCTCCGTAAATTGGCAATAGTTAGCATGTTCTAGAGAATCCATAATCTTGGCCAGCTAAGGAACTCACTTAGTCTATGGATCAATGACATGGATTTTAAGATTCTAATGTCTGCTACATTAGCTGTATGTCCCAGGGAAGTTTGTTTATGTAACCTCAGTTTGCTTCCTCATCAATTGTATAGTTTGCTAGGGCTGCCATAGCAAAATACCCCAGACTGGGTGGCTTAAACAAAAGAAATTTTTTCCTCTGGAGGCTATAAGTCCAAGGTCAAGGTGCTGGCAGGTTGGTTTCTTCTGAAGGCTTTTCTCCTTGGCTGGTGGATGGTCACCTTCTCCCTGTCTTCACAGGGTCTTCCCTCTGTATATATCTGTGTCCTAATCTCCTCTTCTTATAAGGACACCAGTCACTGTATTAGGGCCCATCCTACTGACCTCATTTAATCTTAATTAACCTTTTTAAAGACCTTATCTCCAAATGTAGTCATAGTCTAGATACTGGGAGATTGGACTTCAACATATCATTTGGTTCAGTCGCTAACATCTATAGAATGGGAGGATGAACTCTGCAAAACAGTGTGGAGTTTCCTCAGAAAGTTAAAAATAGAACTACCCTAATGACCCAGCAATTGCACTACTAGGAATTTGTCCAAAGGATACAAAAATACGGACTCAAAGGAGCACACACACCCAATGTTGACAGCATCAACATTGGTAACACCTCCTCCAATGTTGACAGCATCACTATCAACAATAGCCAAATTATGGAAAGAGCCCAAATGCCCTTCAACTGATGAATGGATAAATAAAATGTGGGGTGTGTGCATGTGTGTACATATAATGGACTATTACTCAGCCATCAAAAAGAATAAAATCTTGCCGTTTGCAATGACATGAATGGAACTAGAGTGTATTTATAATGCTAAGCGAAGTAAGTCAGTCAGAAAAAGAAAAATTCCGTATGACCACTCATACATGGAATTTAAGACACAAAACAGATGAACATAGGGGAAGGGAAGGAAAAATAAAATGAGATAAAAACAGAGAGGGAGGCAAACCACAAGAGACTCTTAACTATAGAGAACAAAGTGAGCATTGCTGGAGGGAAGATGGTTGAAAGGACGAACTAAATGGGTGATGGGGATCAAGGAGGACACTTGTGATGAGCACTGGGTGTCATATGTGAGTGATGAATCATTAAATTCTACTCCTGAAACCATGGCTACAGTGTATGATAACTAATCTGAATTTAAATAAAATCTTGTTAGGATAAATAAATAAATAAAATGGGAGAATGGAAAGCTTTCATCATGATAAATTGTATTAGTTTTCTATTACTGCTATAAAAAATTATGTCGAACTTAGTGGCTTAATACACATTTATATCTTACAATTCAGCAGGTCCTAAGTCCCACATGGGACTATTTT
This sequence comes from Prionailurus bengalensis, assembly GCF_016509475.1. Classification (NCBI taxonomy): domain Eukaryota; kingdom Metazoa; phylum Chordata; class Mammalia; order Carnivora; family Felidae; genus Prionailurus; species Prionailurus bengalensis. The sequence goes on from NC_057350.1 coordinate 140,448,845, forward strand.
ACCAGGCTAAAATAAAGATGTCAACAGAGCTGCCTTCCTTTACCTAGGCATGAGAGGAGGATGTGTTCCTGGCTCATTCAGATTCCCAACTTCTAGAGATATTAGATTCCTTGGTTTTGGGTTCCCTTCCTTCATCTTCAAACTAAGCACCTGAGGGTTGAGTCCTTATCACACTGCATCTCACTGACCCTTCTGTGATCACGTTTCTCTCTTTTTAAAAGCTCTCCACTTTTAAAGGCTCATGTGATCATATTGGGCCCACCTGGATAACCAGGGTAATCTCCTCACCTCAACATCCTTAGCTTTAATCACATCTGCAAGTCTCTTTTGCCATATTCACAGGTTCCCAGGATTAGGGTGTGGACATTCTTTGGGGGCTATTATTCTATCCATCATATAAGTGCTTAATGAAAGATAGCTATTATGTCTTTAATGGTTAGAGATAAACCTTTGCAAACTAAGGAGCCTATTTAAAATTAGGTTGACTGGTTCAACTAAGTGGTTCCAACCAGGGAACATTTGGCAATGTCTTAAAGACAACTGGTGGGGGTGAGGGAGGGTTCATACTGGTCCCTACTTGGTTGAGCACAGAGATGCTGCTAAAGAATGCACAGGACAGCCCCCCACACCCAATAAATAATTAACTAAACGCTTTGGGTTAAGCTAATTGATCTATGTGGAAACAAATTTCTATCATGACCAAATGCACCAATGATGCCATAATCAAGTGGTCTCTTGTTCCATGAGAGGAAAAAACATGTTCTCTCTTTGAGATAGTGTCTTATGATATCTATAATACCTTTATCATTTTTGAGACATGGTATAAGTAGATGGTTTATGTCTTAATTTCAACCTGGTCTAAGAAAATGGGAATAGACTTATTCTAAAACCTACACATACACATACATATACATATATACATACATATACATATGTATATGTATATGTATATGTATATATGTATATGTATATGTATATATATAAAGAGAGAGAGAGAGAGTCATTCCATTATTGAAAACCGAGCAAGGACCAGGCAGGCATTGTTTGAGGCATGCAGGATACGTCTGAGAACAATACAAAGGTTCCTGCTCTTGTAAAAGGTAACATTATAGAAGAGGGAGATAGTCAATGAGGAAACAAATTTAAAAATGATAAACTGTGTGAGAAATACTATGGAAAAAATAGCTCAGAGGCAGGGAGATTAGGGCTGCAGTGGGAAGGGGAAGGCAGGAGTTGGGGGGAGCAGGGACCCAGAGTGGAGGTATTCCATAGGGTAATATGTAATTACCTATTACATATTAGGTCAGGTCTACCCTGACCTCCTTAAGTATAACTTGTCTACTTATGAAGACCAGATGCCATCTCATTTTCTTAACCTTATTTGCTAAGTATTTGCAAATTATATTTGTGAGACATAAAAACTGACATAGTTTTGCATGTTTATTGAATGATAAAAATCAAATGGAAAAGAGATGAACCCATCAATATCAGCCCATCATAAACAAGCTCAGGGCTTGAAGCTGGAGCTCTTGAGTCACAAATTGCTTTTCCTTCCTTAAAGTCACTCTGCCTTCTCACTATACTCCAGTGTCAGGAACAAATAGGCATTATGTATAATGAAGCTCCTAGCTATGGAATAATCCGAGCCACCCCCCATTCTAAAAAACAAAACAAAACAAGACAAAAAAAAACAGATCCAAGGACACATCAGGTGAGTTACAGCTCAGCGTATTATTTGTGCATTGTGTCAACTGCCTCATATTTGTCATTTAATTTGAGTAAAGTGAAACATGAAAAACTGTTGTTGATTTAGTGGTCATACATGCCTTTGATCCTTTTTAACAGCCATTAGATGCTAGAGAAAAGTTAACTTACCTAAAGTACTATTAAACAATTCCTTTTTAAACATACTGGTCTCAACCAAAAACTCTAATTTCTGCCTTTGACCAATGAATTCAAAGATAAATAACGAATGACTTCCTGAAAAAGAGCTGGCTCCTAATTTGCAGCATGTCCTGAATTCCCAGAGCTATATTCCTCCATGATTTTTTTTGTTCCATTCATCTTTTAGTTCTGGGTGCAAACATTTGGTCCTTGAATATTTTGAGGAGCACCACCATTTATTCTTCTAGCATAAAAGAAGGATCCAGTATAGAATACAACTGGGTTCCCTGCGATAAGCAGCATCTGATTATGACCATGCTATGAAAATTCAAGCCAGCAAGTTAAAACTTGTTGTTGGATTTGCTGCTTAACAAATCAAGGAGACAAATCAATATTTTCCGAATACAGCCTGGGGGAGAGCTATAGAAACAGAGGAATGATATTCTCAGCTTTCCAGGGAGTCCCTACAACAGAGTGGAAGCACACATTTAAAAATTAACTTTCTCCAAACATCCTTTTATGGCTCATTTAAAAAATATTTCTGGTTCCACATTATCCTGCAGTTTGGCTATTTTTTTAATACTCTCCCTCTCCAAATTCATTCCAGTGGGAGCTGCCCGTTGGCAACGGAGGCCCATGATTATCTCACTGTGTATAATTCATTTAGCAGCATAAAGTGCTTCTGCAAGTGCTGCCACAGCACAAAGAGAAAGTGCCAGCGTTAGCACTCCAGGGTCATGCAACCTGCCCCACCAGGCACGGTCATTTAGAAGAGACCCCCTCCGACAAGCTTTCTCACCCCCTGTGCTGCACTGGGGAGGCTGGCCTAATACTACCCAAATGTCCCTATGAGGCAGCTGCTAACACTTCTACCGTAGGACCAGAAGTGCAATGACCTACCCCTCTCCTGCTTTGCTCCTCAGTGCAAGGTTCCTGAATAGCAGCATCAGAGACATCTGCGAGCTTGTTAGAAATGCAGGCGCTGGGGCTCCTCCCCAGACCTACTGAATCAGAACCTGCCTTTTAACCAGATCTCCAGGTGATTAGAGGACACTCTAAAGTTTGCGGAGTTCAGCTGTATGGGATGGAAGCCAAGAATGACAGAATTCTTCTCCAATGTTTTCTCCAATGTTTTCTGAGTTGTCACTATCATGGCTGGTTTTTTAGAAACTCTGGATTTATGCTTACATCATAGCATTTATCATTTTTTACCTCTAACTAAAAATTCTCACATAAACCTCTCTCATCTGCACTCCATCATATAATAAGGTACTTTTATGTTTCAGACCTGGTTTTTGACCTTGTCTTTGACTTTGCACCATTCAGTGGCCTGGAGGTGATTAAGAGGATATGAAATGAATGCACTCAATTGTTTTTCCACTTTCTTTCTAGATGTTCAGAGATACTGTTGTGGGCAATTATTGTTTAGCCTTCCCAGCATCCTGCCCCACTTCCTTGTATCCAAGCCCTCCAATTTTCCTCTGGAAAACTACTTTTCTCCATTCTCAGGCTCTATGTTTCAAAAGTCCTGAATAGCCTTCTCCTCAGTAGCCACATGAGAGTTTTCCCGATCATGGCCTCTCTGATTGTTCAGGAAGCCCATACATCCCAAGCCAGGGCAGTGAGTGCAAACCACAGCATACCTGATGGAATGAAGTGAAAAAGGCAAGCTCTTCCCTCTGTGGTTGCTAAGCTGGTAAAATGGAAGCCTGGGGCTGCCTGTGGCCATCACTTCCCTTCCCTAAGGAAAGCCTGACTGAGAAGACTTCAGAGGCCATTGCTTGAATAACTGAATCATCCTGTGTGGATCTGCATAGACACTCTAGGCAAGGGGCAGACATTCACGGCAGTGAGGCCAGGACTTCGCCAGGTTCTTCCAAAAGAAGGCCCTCCTATGGTTAGCAGCATGCCTGAGATGAATGTTAATACTGCTCTTCCTATGAGTGGTTGAGGGGGTGGGGTGTTATCTTGAGAGCCTCCTGTTATGAGTGCTCTTTGGTTTTAACAGGAAATAGTCACCCTTGACCAGTACTGCCAGCAACATCCCCCAAGATCCTCAGCCTCCTTCCCAGAAAACCCATCTTGATATATTCTTAGAGATGTTGCAAGTTGGCGAATTGCTTAGACATCACTTTTGCCAATATGTTAGTACCATGGTCTACAAACCCCAGGGGGACAGGCATCCTGCCATTTAATCACCTGGTACATACCTCATGCATGATAAATCACACTCAAACACACATACACAGCCAAAGCATCTGCCATGGAGTCTCTTCAGGCCAGAGGATGCCTCAGGTGTAACAGCAGTTGGACCTATGGACCCATGCTGAGTCTGCAATACCCAGTAAAGATCTTTTAGGTTCAAATAAACATTCATACTCACAAGTCTACCATAGGCCACACTTGACATCCATCTATTAGGTTACAGGATAAAAACCAGAGCTTGCCTGAGGACAGCTTCAGGTGTTTTGTTTTCCCTGTAGTCCTTAAAGCAGTCTAAAAGCTCAGATACTAGAAGATGAGACCCATATCAGACAAGTACAGGATCTATCCTGGCCTAAAATCTGCTAACCCAAAGGATCCATAGCTTCCAAGTTCCCAACAAGATACGTGCCCAGATATGAGTCCCAATGCTTAAGGACACCCAAAGTTTAGCTTCCCTATCAAGTATTTATAGTTCATTCATAGCCCTTCTAGTCCAGATGCAATTTGCCAAAGATCATTTTTAGCTTAAGCAGTCCTGCCTAGAAGCATAGTTGACATTCTGTCATTGTGAAGTTACCAGGGGAACTGAGCTAGCAAGTTAAAGGTCAAATTCTCATTCTGAAAGGGAAAGAGTTTTGTTAACCATTTGTCCACAAAGTTAACAAAGGTGGGAAACATCCTCAGAAAACACAGAGATATCTTTAAAGAGATTCTGGTGCCCCATAGTTCAGAAGGATACACTGGCAAAGAAATTATGTGGAAAACAAACACAAACAAAAAATAACCAGTTCCCTCCTAGAAGAACAGGATCGTTTCAGAGATGGGCCAGGATTCTCCTTGCAAGGAGTGCCACGCATGGACTACTCCACCTGCTGAAGTACGGACATAGCTCTATCTGTCATCACTAGCCATGTTTAACCAAAGAAAACAAATGACCAGATATTTTTATACCAGTTCAACAACTCTTCTTGTAAAAGCTAAACTGAGGCATAGAGAAGGTGTGTTTTCTTTGGTTGTGTTTTTTGTTTTCTGAAAAATCATGAGAATAAGGGTAAGAAGGTGTCCCCTTCTGGAATCTGTGCCAATGGGACCTAGCCTGACATAGCCAAGGGTGACTTCCACATATACAGTATGATAGTCGAAGATCCCCCACAGTCTTCTTCACCCAGTGTGTGTTTGCGTGCATGTGTGTGTGTGTGTGTGCATGTGTACACACATACACATACAAGAAGTGAAGAAGCCCACCAATATCTCAACTTTCCCAGTTTAGCAAGAAGCTAAGAACAATGTTTATTTAGCTTCCTTGGAAACTTAGTGGCATTTGACAGCTGTCATCTAGTTATCAAACTGTTACAAAATTTGGCAGGATATCTGAGTTGTCCAACATATCATATGGGTAGCAATACAGGTGTTGCCAACACCTGTAACCACCCCACAGTTTAAATATCATATTCATCAAAAGTACAAATGCCAACATCATCAAGCCATAAATGTTAGTTATATTGCCATAATTACCTCCAAATTCCATCACCATTAAGCACCCTATACCTTGAACCACAAGACCACTATTGTTTACAACTATAGTTAATATAACCCAGAGCCACAAAACTGCCAATATCTAAACCTATATAGACACTATCACCAGAAACACGTATGCAGTAGTATAGAAGTCATCTATTTTCACAATAATGCTGTTTAACAAACGAGCTCAAAACAAAGTGCCTGGAAAAACAACAACAACAACAAGATGCTCGTGTGCTCATGATTCCATGGACGGATGAGGTAGTTCTTTTGGGCTAGCCCAGGTTTGGCTGATCTCAGCCACACTTGTTTATTGGCTGCAATCAACGGGTAGGTTAACTAGGGGCTGGCTGCTTAAGGACGTCCTCAGCTAGGATGACTCAAGTCTACTACAAATGACTTGTCACCTTCCTGCAGGCTAGCCCAGGCTTGTTTATGGTGAAGGAAGAGGGATATCAGTGTGAACAAAAATACACAGGGCCACTTGAGGTCTAGGCTTCGAAGGGACATAATGTCATTTCAGCCACATTCTGCTCACTTAAGTGAGCAATAAGGTGGACTCAGATGCAAAGAGGGGGCGGGACACAATCTGCCTTGTAATGGTAGCTGCTGCAAAGTCCCAATGCAAAGGATACATCCAGGAATGCATGGAGAATTAGGACATTTTTGTAATCAGTCTACCGAAGATAACTTGAAACACAGTACCACATATACTTGGAATTAAAAATGACACCAATTGGTAAAGGCACAAGACCCATCAGGTGCCACTAGCTTTTGGTCACAAATATTTAACATCATAAGTATGTCACCATTACATGCTTAATACTACCCAGAAACAATATACATCTTAACCAAGCACCTTCATCAAGCACCTCCTGTGTAGCACAATGTCACAGATTAAGATATCTAAGTCATAGAATCCTCTCTCATTGGGTCCTGGTAAACAAGTCATGTAGCCTGTTATTTCTGTTCCCCATTAAGTTATAAACTGCGAGAAGAAATTGATACTCTATTTCAACTGTCCTTATTTTTTTACAACTCTCCCAGAAATACAAGAACATTTTTTAATACCATATCCTGACAAAGGGATCCCTAAGAGTAATAAATGACATATACGCATTAACTTTTTTGTTGTTCTTCAGATTTAAAAATATGTAAATGTGGGTTTTGGAATGGTCATCCTACCAGAATGTGTCAACTTTCTTCCTGTGAAAGGATCAAATATATTTCTTTGGGGATCTTCCGTGAGTACATTTCCCAGAAAGCATGTTTATTTTCTTGATAAGTAAATGTACTACTTTGAATAAGTTTCCTGGGAAGAAAGAGAAAATGAGTAAGGTTGAATATTACTGGTCATTACAGAAAGAATCAGAAATTATTTACAAAATGCACATATGTGAAATGTTATATACCTACTGAAATAGTAAACTTGGCAGAAACTCAAGCTTAATGTGTTCTAGGACATGATTTTAGAAGAGCCAATAACGTTCTGTGAGCATTCACATGAACATGAGGTCCAGTCTTTTAAAAAAAAATTTTCATGTGTATTTATTTTTGAGAGAAAGAGACAGAACATGAATGGGGGAAAGGGCAGAGAGAGGGAGACACAGAATTCGAAGCAGGCTCCAGGCTCTGAACTGTCAGCACAAAGCCTGACACAGGGCTCAAACCCACAAATCGTGAGATCATGACCTGAGCCAAAGTCGGACGCTTAGCCAACTGAGCCACCCAGGTGCCCCAACATGAGGTCTAGTCTTAAAGCCACCTACTTTTCCATATTCAAAGAAAGTGGACTCTTGGAGGAAGGAAGACAGAAGGACCTTCTCAAAGACCTCTCTATGGAAGGCCAGCAGCTCCAAACAAGCCAATATCCTCTTACATCTGACAGATGGGGTCACCAAGAGCCACCTCTATCAGTACTTCCAAAACTGGTGATGCTAGTGATACCACTGGAGGGAAGTACCAACTGATGGGGCCTCAGAAACAGGCTCATGTTGTCAAGGTCAAATAATACAGGTAACAGAGGAAAATGTGAGCATATGTTGCTTAATTTTGTTTGTCCATCAATGCTGCTAGCAATCTATCCTGGCAGCTTTTAGATTTCACTGTGTGGTGTTTGCTGCCTTTTCCTGGAGGCAGGAGGAATATCCTGTGTATTGTTGGGTGACTGGTGAGTGGCCCTTGAAACTATAAGTAGAGGTCATTGAAGTAGGAGCCTAATTTTTTTCAATTTTTTTAATGTTTATTTATTTTTTAGACAGAGAGAGACAGAGCATGAGCAAAGGCAGGGTAGAGAGAGAAAGGGAGACACAGAATCCGAAGCAGGCTCTAAGCTCTGAGCTGTCAGCACAGAGCCTGACACGGGGCTCAAACTCACAAGCTGTGAGATCATGACCTGAGCCGAAGTCGGATGCTTAACCAGCTGAGCCACCCAGGTGCCCCCCCCCTTTTTTTTTTTAATTTTTTTTAATGTTGTTTTTTTTTTTATTTTTAGAGAGAGACAGAGGTAGGAGACTAATTTTAAAAACCATTTCCATGACTATAATTTCAGGGTCGCACTAGACCCAGGCATGTTAAGTTCCAATTATAAAAACTCATTCAACAAATGTTTATTGAACACATACTTCATGCCAGGAATTGTGCTAGGCACTGTGGATACTGCAGTATAAAACAGACAAAGTTCCTGCTCTAATATACATTCAAACACAGAAGCCAGGTAATAAATGGGAAACATATAAATGACCAAAGGCATTACAGCTTGTGATAAATGTTAAGAAAGCATGAACAGAGAAAGAGTTTGGGGAATAATGAGAGGCAGGAAGGCAGACCAGCCTACATTCAGTAGTGGTCAGGAAATAAGTCTAGAAGGTGACATTGAAGCCGAATCCCAAAGGATGAGAAGGAGGCAGGCATGCAAAGATCTTGAAGAACGGAGGAAATCAGAAGTGTGAAATCCCTAAGGCAGAAAAGGAACTACTCTACAACCTTTCAGAAGGCAAATGTGGCCACAGCTGCAGGCCTGTGGGGAGACAAGCATGAGATGGAGACAGAAAGGGACGTCACAACCAGACAACGCAGGGCCATACGGGCCACAGAAGAGACCGCACAGTTTATTCTCAAAGTGGAAAGAAGCCACTGGAAGGTTTTCAACCAGGGAGTGGCATAATCTCACATGCTTTCCTTTAAAGATCCATCTGGTTGCTGGGTGAAGACTGCATTAAGCCTGTATTATCATATTTATTTAAATATTCTGAAATATCCCGGATATCAACATAAACGCCCTAGAGTGATATTGATTTGGACAAAGGTCTACAGATCACCTCACCTCCATATAAGAATAAACATTGCCTTAATCATTGCCAAAATCTGCATGCACCACACTTAATCAGATGTGTTAATTCTTAATTTGATGCTTGAGCTCCTCCTTGTGGTTGTATGGTTGAAGCTGTTTGGCAATACTAGCTTTCATACAGTGACTAGCGATTGGCAATCTTTTCTTTAAAAAAACAAAAACAAAAACCTTTTGTTTGTCAGTAAGAGGTGCAAAGCGTAAAATGCGGGTTTGAAATTTAACTAGTGCATTTTTTAAAAATAAGCTTATCTCCTGCTATTACAATCAGTACTTTATAATATGTACTACATGGTATAGGGTGTAATACGGTTACATTCTCATCGAAACCTGTTGTTTTCTGTAACATTCTTACCAACATCTGGTACAAATTAGAGTAAGATATAAGGTATTTTCCTTCCCTCAAAAATAATTCCACCAAATAACAGAATGTCTTTAACAAATCCACAGCGACAGAACAAAAGGAATAAATCTTAACGTTCCATCCTCAGAGTAAAAAATGAAGTGGGACATATTTACCTACTACGGAAGATGTGAATAAAAATAACCATTCTCTTCATTCATCACCATATATAGTTGGTGACTGACAACCTGAATTAAAGAGAATCCCAACCAGTTGGGCATTAGGGACTTCCTAACTGTTGGATCCCTTACTTAATAAGAATTACAGCTTTGGAAAATTGCTCTCAGAAGGCACATCCGTTCCAAAAAAATCTCATTTTCAACCCATTTTGATGTGTAGGAAGCTTTCATGCCATGCGATATCCCATGCAGATGTGAGCCAGAGGGAGGAAGAAAATCTGTTCAGCCCGGGAGAGTTGGATGTTTTACCTGAGGATGAAGTCAAACCTTTACTGCCTTAATCCTCTATGTCTCTTCTTAGCTCTACTTATTATTCTCAGCGTATTTCCAGTGTGTTTAGAATTTCCAAGTAGAGGCACCTGGGCTGTGTATAATAAAGAACACCGGGAACTGTATGGGGCCAGTGAGCCAGAAGGTAACCATAGTAATGGCACCATCCCTTGGACAGGCAGGAATATTGTGATAGATCATGTTTGAAACCTAAAAATACGCTCAAAGCATGAATGACAGTCACTGACTATTCAAGGTGGAAAACACATTAAACTTCCACTAATGTCACACTCCTTACATGTAGCTGACATAGCCCACTGAAGTACCCTGATTGTGATTCCTGTAGAAAATTGTACTTAACCACAAAGACCTGCTTTGGAAGAGCAGTAAAGCAAACTGCTACAGAATCCTGTTCCTGGCCACAACTCATAAAGGTGGGAGCACACTAAAGAAAAAATGTAAGTGCCTGCAGTTTCCTGCAAAGGAGTTACTGTATTTATTGGAAATGCAAATAAGTATTTCATGACGTAATACTGCTTTGTGATGGATGAAATGTAGAACATTTCAGTCACAGCCATCACATCTTTTTGCTGTTAGTGTCAAAGAGTAATACCTCACTAAAAAAAATGTAATCAATTTTGTGTAGAATTAGTTTACACAATAAATTCATAAAATGCAAAAACATTTGCAACAAAATAAAATTAAAATCATAGTATACACAAATACTTGAGAGTTAAAATGAATGTGCTCTATGTAAAATGCATGATAATTTAAACTTATTGGAAATATAAAATTAAGACAAGTAACTGCAGATAGCTTGACTAGAAAATAGAGGGGCATCTGGTGGCTCAGTCGGTTAAGCGTCCGACTCTTGATTTCAACTCTGGTCATGATCTCATAAGATCAAGCCCCATGCTGCACTGCCAGCACGGAGCCTGCTCGGGCTCTCTCCCTCTCTGCCTCTCCCCAACTCATGCTCTCTCTCTCTCAAAATAAATAAATAAAAACATTTTTTTAATGAAAATATAAATGCCCTGAATAACAATTCAAGGAACAGGTAAAAGTGTAATATCACATATGGACTGTTATAAACATGATCTCCAACATAGTTTAGATCAGGACCTTTTGGGTGCAAATGATAGGAACTCAACACAAACTAGTGTCACTATTTCTTTTCATAACTAAGAAATACAAGGATGCAAGGTGAAGAGGGTCACAGAGAAACAAAAAGTGTTCTCTTGCTCTTTGTCACTTCTGTCTCTCTTTTCTGCTCTGCTACTTACTGAATTTTGTCATCACTTTCTCCTGCTACAGACACCTTACTCTATGAAGCATGGTTTGGGGGGTAGAAGGAAATGACTACAGATATTCTTTGTCTTGGGAGCACCCAAGAACAGACAGAATTTTTCTCTCTCAGTGTCTATTAAATCTACAGAAAAGACTCCAAGGTGCCCCGTTCAGGGCATATTCTCACCACTGCACCAGTATCCAAAGCTTGTGTGATAAAATATGATAGTTAGCCAGTCCTGGATCTTCTGTAGCCTGGTTTGAGGTGAGGGAGGGGCAGGAGGCAGGGAACAAGATATTGTGACTTGGAGCTCTTCTATACACAGAATACTCAAAGGAAGGTGCTGTCGCCAGAAGAAGTGAGTGGAGAGGGGAAGAAGAGGAATAGCTTAGAAGAATAAAAAGATACCCACTGCAGTGGCATTAGGTGAATTGATCACCAGCTTTAGAAATTTTATTATAGGGTATAAACCAATGGTGCAGTGGAGGGCAATGGGAAGCAAAGAATAGGAGGAGCCACATAGGAAGGCAGATTTTACCTCAAATATAGAAAGAACTTCCTAAAAATTTGAGGATATGAAAGATGCAAAATGTTATACCTCACAAAGTAATAAGCCACCTACCTCCAGAGGTATTCAGTCCTTAGCTGGAAGACAATTTGGCATAGATGTTGAAAGGGGGAAGTAAGTTTCAGATGGGGTGAAGTTGAATCCAAACACAGTAACCTTGACTATTTATGATTCTGCAAATTATGATATAATGAAATTTATCCTCAGAGACCTTGTTGGCTATTAGACATGTTGGTTCTTAGGGCCAGTCTTCTGGTGGAGATCACCAACTAGTAGTCCATGAGTCATACCTGCCCCACCTGTTTTTGCTAAATATTTAAATAATTACCAGGGCACCTGGGTGGTTCAGTAAGTTAAGCATCGACTTTGGCTCAGGCCATGATCTCACGACTTGTGAGTTCAAGCCCCATGTCGGGCTCTGTGCTGACAGCTAGGAGCCTGGAGCCTTCTTCGGATTCTGTGTCTCCCTCTCTCTCTGCCCCTCCCCCCTCCCAACATAAATAAATCTTTTTTTTTAATGTTTACTTATTTTTTGAGAGAGAGATTGACAGAGTGTGAGCAGGGGATGGGCAGAGAGAGAGGAAGACACAGAATCCAAAGCAGGCTCCAGGCTCCAAGCCGTCAGCACAGAGCCAGACGGCAGGGCTCAAACCCACGAACGGTGAGATCATGACCCGAGCCAAAGTTGGACACTTAACCAACCAGTCAGAGCCACCCAGGCGCCCCGATAAATAAATCTTAAATAAAATAATTACCAACACTTCAAACTCTTGGAAAATTCATATAAAGGGTCCTGCTCTCCTGATTTCTAGCTCAACTCACTTATTTACACTGCTTCTCTTTCTCTTATTTATATTTCATTTTGCAATTCCTGTGTAAACCAAAATTACACTATTCTTCACTCTGGTTACCTTAGCTTTAGTCCTCTTTTTCTGTTAGACTGATCTAGATTCCACTACCACAATCATACACTTTTAACAGTTATTGCAACAAGAAAAGCAAACATAATGATAAGAACTATAGGGTACCACTTACTGACTGTTCATTCTGTGCACTGTGCTAAAGCTGACAGATGCTACGTTAGTCAGGATAGACAAGACTTCCACCGTTGTAACAATTCCCAGTCTCAAGGACTTAACCCAGAAAAGTTCATCTCTTGCACACATTTCACATCCAATAAGGATCAGCAGGGTGTTTTAATCGACACAGTTACACAGGTAACTGACCAAGGGGCTGCCCAGACTCTACTATATTGTGGTTTCTTTTTTGATCTTCTCAAAACATTTATTAGGCTTCTTTCTCTCTGACTGCCAGAAATTCCATAGACCAACATCTGCATCTATAGTTCTTTGTGAAGCTTGTTTTCCGAAAATATTCTATTTTCCAGACTCTCCCCTAGAACTAAAAGTTCATTAGAACTTGACCTCCTTTTCAAGTTGATTCTGATGACTGTACTGCCAAACATTTTGCCACTACGTAACATGGATTGCCCTCTTCTGACCTCTGAGATCACTATCCTTACCACCTTTTGCCCGCTATGAAGCCAATACTTAAAACATACATACTTTATGTTTTTATTATAACAGCATCCTCCTTCCTGTAAGATCTATATTATTTACAGTAGCCTAAGCTTATGCTGCAGTAACAAGTCATCCAAATCCTGAGTGGCTTCCTAATGGAAAAGTTTATTTCTCATTTTTGCTACCTATCTAATCACAGAAACTAAGCCTCTGCTCCACCCAGTCACTTAGGGACCCAGGCTGACTAAAGCTCTACAGTCTTGTATCCATACCATCTGTAATATGCTATCTTCTCAGTTGCCACAGCAAGGGAAGAAAGAGATTAGGGAATTACTCATCCACTTACTAATGCCTCATTCTGGAAGTGACACACAGTACTTTCACATTTGATTGGTCAAGAAAAGTCACATGACCCACCTAATTGCAAGTGATGTTGGGAAATCTTAAAGTAGATAGAAATTTTGGTGAGCACCAGTCTCTTTACCTCATTATCCCATTTAATTCTTTTTTTTTTCTTGTAAATGTTGGATCTTTTTATTAATCTTTTCACTACAGAATTCTGGAAATTTCTTTTATTTATTCACTTATTTATTTATTTCACATCCAAGTTAGTTAGCATATAGTGCAATGATTCCAGAGTAGATTCCAGTGATTTATCCCCTATGTATAACACCCAGTGCTCATCCCAGCAACGGTCCTCCCTAATTCCCCTTACCCATTTAGCCCATCTCCCCACCCACAACCTCTCCAGTGACCCTCACTTTGTTCTCTGTATTTAAGAATCTGTTATGTTTTGGGGCGCCTGGGTGGCTCAGTCGGTTAAGCGTCCAACTTTGGCTCAGGTCATGATCTCACGGTCCGTGAGTTCGAGCCCCGCGTCAGGCTCCGTGCTGACAGCTCAGAGCCTGGAGCCTGCTTCAGATTCTGTGTCTCCCTCTCTCTCTGACCCTCCCCTGTTCATGCTCTGTCTCTCTCTGTCTCAAAAATAAATAAACATTTAAAAAAAAAAAAGAGTCTGTTATGTTTTGTTCCCCTCTTTGTTTTTAAATTATTTTTGCTTCCTTTCCCTTATGTTCATCTGTTTTGTACCTTAAAGTCCTCATATGAGTGAAGTCATATCATATTTGTCTTTCTCTGACTGGCTAATTTCACTTAGCATAATACCCTCTTGTTCCATCCACATAGTTGCAAATGGCAAGATTTCATTCTTTTTGATTGCCGAGTAATACTCCACGGTGTGTGTGTGTGTGTGTGTGTGTGTGTGTGTGTGTGTGTGTATTATATATATATATATATATATATATATATATATATATATATATATTTCTCCTTTATCCATTCATCCACTGATGGACATTTGCATCATCCCATTTAATTCTTACCACAATTCTTTAAGGTAGGTATCATTTTCCCCACTCTACAGATGAAGAAACTGAGACCCAGAGAACTTGAATGAATTATCCAAAGATTAGGTGAGTAAATGGAAGATTCAGGATAAGATTCCAAAATAAGAGAACCAAGGAGAGGAATTGCAACCAGAATACACTATCTACATCTTTCGGGGACTTCTAAATTTATTCATTTACCAAAAATTGATTTACCACACAGAAGTCCACACTTCACCACCATAGTGTGATTGTGTAGAACTCATGACTTCAGACTCACAGGGCTTATTAATATGAGAATAAAAAGCACCCCCAGAACTTGTTTACTTTTCCATGATTAAAGAAAGTGGACTAGAATTCTCAATTCCTTATCCACCTCAGGCACCACTGATTCAATTCTTAGGCCAAAGTGAAATTAAAGACTCAGATATCAGCCCTCCTGCTGTGCTACTTTATTACCCACAAAACGGTGGTGGCCTATCATGTGGTGGCATAATATGAGAAAGGTGATCAGCATCATCAGTGCTTCTTTGTATTTACTAGAAAATTTTGAAATACTTTATTTCTCCTTCTTTTACGGGATTGGGCAATTGATATTACTTCCAAGTGGGATCCCCTCGATAAGAAAATTTACATTTCCATTGTTTTAACCCATTTTAAAACTGAGCATAAGAAGAGAGGGCAAAGAATTTTTTATCCCAAGGTCTCACTACCGGCTGGTGAGGACGTTGGTGGGGAGGGTGTACATAGGGTCATTTGGGTTACACGGGTAGATCACAAGAGAAATATTTAGTCCTCCCCCCTGTTGTACTTACTCATGTGATGCCCAGTCAACAAACATCAAGCCTTTTTTAAATTTAAATGGAAATCAGGAGGCTATCAACAGGTTGAGGACAACTAGGACTAAGGATCATCTGGGTACATTTGGAAACTGAACTGTGCCCACCAGAGGCCTGTTAACACAGAGATACTGAGGAGTGTTAGGAGAAAGAAGTCTGGAGAAGATATAGGACAGGCTCAGTAGCCTTTATATGAATGAAAGAGAAAAACCAAGCACAAAAGTTTTCCCTGAGTAAAGAAGCTTCAGCTGCAGGATGGAAGAGGCAATTCCAAGTCTGAGTGAGCTCAGAGGCATAAACAGCACTATGTGTGACCCCTCTGACAAAGCAGAGCACAAAATCCAAAAGAAAAGCAAATCATTCTACGCCAGTGATCTATTGCTGTATAATAAACTATTCCAAACTGAGGGGTCTAAAACAATAATAATTTTAGCATATCTCATGACTCTAAGGGTCAGCAGTTTAGACAGGGTAGAAGTAGGAAAGACTCACCTTTGTGCCACAATGTCTGGGCCTCACTTGGAAAGAAGGAGAGGAACAGGGTGATTCAGACAGTTGGGCCCTGGAATAACCTGGAGGCTATTTCATTCCCATGTCTATTTCAGATGACTCAAAGTCTGGACTTAGCCAAGATTGTTGAACAAAGCACCTATACAGGGTATCTCGATGAGGCTTTTCCTCTTGCAGTATGGCAGCTGGGTTCTCACAGAGAGTACCCAAGAGGGAACATCTGGAGAGAGAATATTCCAAGAGAGCCAAATAGAAATGCATGGCCTTTTATGACCCAGCCTCAGAAGCCACATAGCAACATTTCAGCCAAACTCTGTTGGTCAAAGCAATGACTGGCCTGCCCAGATCCTAAGGGAAGGGACTCAGACTTAAATTCTTGACTGAAGGAATATTAAAGAATTTGTAGCCATATTGCATACATTTTAAATCATTGTTTAAAAAAAATTTTTAATTTAAATCCCAGTTAGTTAACATATAATGTAATAATGATTTCAGGATTAGAATCTAGTGATTCATCACTTACATATAACACCCAGTGCTCATCCTAACAAGTACCCACCTTAATGCCCATTGCCCTTTAGCCAATCCCCCCTCCCAATATGCTACCAGCAACCCTCAGTTCTCTGTATTTAAGAGTTTCTTATGGTTTGTCTCCATCTCTGTTTTTATATTATATTTCCTTCCCTTTCCTATGTTTTGTTTCTTAAATTCCACATATGAGTGAAATCATATGATACTTGTCTTTCTCTGACTCATTTATTTCACTTGGCATAATACATTTAGTTCCATCCAGGTTATTGCAAATGCCAAGATTTCATCCTTTTTGATCTCTGAGTAATATTCCATTATATATATATATATATACATATATATATATATACACACACACACATATATATGTGTGTGTGTATATACACACATATATGTACATATGTATATATGTATATATACCACATCTTCTTTATCCATTCATTAGTCATTGGACATTTAGGCTCTTTCCATACTTAGGCGATTGTCGATAGCGCTGCTATAAACATTGGAGTCCATGTGCCCCTTAGAATCAGCACTCTTGTATCCTTTGGATACATATCTAGTAGTGCAATTGCTGGGTTGTAAAGTAGCTCTATACTCTATTTTTAATTTTTTTAAGGAACCTCCCAAACCTCCTGTTTTCCAGACTGGTTGCAACAGTTTGCATTCTCACCAGAAGTGCAAAAGGGTTCCTATTTCTCCATAACCTTGCCAACATTTGTTGTTTGAAATGTTAATGTTAGCCATTCTGACAGGTGTGAGGTGGTATCTCAGGGTGGTTTTGATTTGTATTTCCCTGATGATCACTGATGTTGAGTATCTTTTCATGTCTATTGCCCATCTGGCTGTCTTCTTTGGACAAGTGTCTATTCATGTCTTTTGCCCATTTCTTCACAGGATTATTTGTTTTTTGGGTATTGAGTTTGATAAGCTCTTTGTCAATTTTGGATACTAAACCTTTATCTGATATGTCATTTATAAATATCTTCTTCCATTCTGTCAGTTGCCTTTTAGCTTTTCTGATTGCTTCCTTCACAGTGCAGAAGCTTTTTATTTAGATGAGGTCCCAATAGTTCATTTTTGCTTTTGTTTCTCTTGCCTCCAAAGACATATTGAGTAAGAAGTTGCTGCAGCCAAGGTCAAAGAGGTTGTTGCCTGCTTTCTTCTCTGGGATTTTGATGGCTTGCTGTCTTATATTTAAGTCTTTCATCTATTTTGTTTATTTTTGTGTATAGTGTAAAAAAGTGGTCCAAGTTCCTCCTTCTGCATGTCACTGTCCAGTTTTCCCAACACCATTTGCTAAAGAGACTTTTTTCCATCAGATATTCTCTCCTGCTTTGTCAAAGATTAGTTGGCCATACGTTTATGGGTTCATTTCTGGGTTCTCCATTCTATTCCATTAATCTAGGTGTCTGTTTTTGTGCCAGTACCATACTGTCTTGATGATGGCAGCTTTGTAACACAGCTTGAAACCTGGAATTGTAATGCCTCCAGCTTTGGTTTTCTTTTTCAGGATTACTTTGCTATTCAGGGTCTTTTCTGGTTCTATACAAATTTTAGGATTTTTTGTTCTAGCTTTGTGAAGAATTCTGGTGTTATTTTGATAGGGATTGCATTGAATATATAGATTGCTTTGGGTAGTATCAACATTTTAACAATATTTGTTCTTCTAATCCAGGAGTATGGAATGTTTTTCCATTTTTTTGTGTGTCTTCTTCAATTTCTGTCATAAGCTTTCAATAGTTTTCAGTGTATAGATTTTTCACCTCTTTGGTTAGGCTTATTTCTAGATATTTTATGGGTTTTGGTGCAATCGTAAATGGGATCCATTACTTGATTTTTCTTTCTGCTGCCTCATTATTGGTGTATAGAAATGCAACCAATTTCTGTACATTGATTTTATATCCCACGACTTTGCTGAATTCACGGATCAGTTTGTGCAGTTTTCGGTGGAGTCTTCTGGGTTTTCCACACATAGTATCATGTCATCTGTGAAGAATGAAAGTTTGACTTCCTCCTTGCCGATTTGGATGCCTTTTATTTCTTTGTGTTGTCTGATTACTGAGGCTAGGGCTTCTAACACTATGTTGAATAACAGTGGTGAGAGTGGACATCCTTCTCGTGTTCCTGACCTTAGCGAGAAAGCTCACCTTTTCCCCATTGAGGATATTAGTGGTGGGTCTTTCGTATATGGCCTTTAAGATCTTGAGTTATTACCCTTCTATCACTACTTTCTTGAGGGTTTTTATCAAGAAGTGATGCTGTATTTTGTCAAATACTTTGTCTTCATCTATTGAGAGGATCATGTGGTTCTCATCCTTTTTTAAAAAAAATTTTTAATGTTTATTTATTTTTGAGAGACAGACAGACAGAACGTGAGCAGGTGAGGGGCAGAGAGCGAGGGAGACACAGAATTCGAAGCAGGCTCCAGGCTCTGAGCTGTCAGCACAGAGCCCAACACAGGCTTTGAACTGACAAACTGTGAAATCATGACCTGAGCAAAGTTGGGCGCTTAACCAACTGAGCCACCCAGGCGCCCCTCATTTTTTCTTTTATTAATGTGATGTATCACATTGATTGATTTGCAGATATTGAACGAGCCCTGCATCCCAGGAATAAATCATACTTGACTGTGGTGAATAATTCTTTTAATGTATTATTGGATCCAGCTGGCTAATATCTTGTTGAGAATTTTTACATCCATGTTCATCAGGGAAGTTGGTCTGTAGTTCTCCTTTTTAATAGCATCTTTGGTTTTGGAATCAAAGTAATACTGGCCATGCAGAATGAGTTTGGAAGTTTTTCTTCCATTTCTATTTTTTGAACAGCTTCAAAAGAATAGGTGTTAACTCTTCTTTAAATGTGTGGTAGAATTCCCCTGGAAAGTTATCCAGCCCTGGACTCTTATTGGGAGATGTTTGATTAGTGATTCAATTTCTTTACTGATTATGGGTCTTCAAATTTTCAATTTCTTCCTGTCAGTTTTGGTAGTTTATATGTTTCTAGGAATTTGTCCATTTATTCCAGATTGCCCAATTTGTTGGCATATAATGGCCGCTAATATTCTCTTATTATTATTTGTATTTCTGTGGTGTTGGTTGTGATCTCTCCTCTTTCATTCATGACTTTATTCAGGTCCTTTCCTTTTTATTTTTTATCAATCTGGCTAGGGGTTTATCAATTTTGTTAATTCTTTCAAAGAACCAGCTCCTGGTTCCATTGATCTGTTCTATTGTTCTATATATATGTTCTCTATATATGTATATATGTATATACATATATAATTGGTTTCTGCTCGAATCTTTATTACTTCCTTCTTCTGCTGGTTTGGGGCTTTATTTGCTGTTTTTTTTCCCAGCTCTTTCAGGTATAAGCTTAGTTGTGTATTTGAGACCTTTCTTCCTTTTAGGAAGGCCTGGAATGCTAAATACTTCCCTCTTATGACTGCCTTTGCTGCATCCCAGAGGTTTTGGGCTGTCGTGTTTTCATTTTCATTGGGTGCCATGTACTTTTTAATTTCCTCTTTAATTTCTTGGTTAACCCAACTCATTCTTTTTTTTAATATATTTTAATGTTTATTATTTTTGAGAGAGAGAGACATATAGAGAGCAAGCAAGGGAGGGTCAGAGAGAGAGGGAGACACAGAATCGGAAGCAGGCTCCAGGCTCTGGGCCGTCAGCACAGAGCCTGATGCAGGGCTTAAACTCACAGACCCCAAGATCATGACCTGAGCTGAAGTCAGCCACTTAACAGACTGAGCCACCCAGGTGCCCCCCTATTAATTCTTTAGTAGGATGTTCTTTAATCTCCAAGTATTCATGGTCTTTCCAAATTTTTTATTGTGGTTGGTTTCAAGTTTCATAGCATTGTGGTCTGAAAATATGCCAGGTATGATCTTGATCTTTTTTGTACTTGTTGAGGGCTGATTTGTGACCCAGTATGTGATCAATTTTGGAAAATGTTCCATGTGTACTCAAGAAGAATGTATTCTTCTGTTTTAGGATGAAATGTTCTGAATATATCTGTTAAGTCCATCTGTCCAGTCTGTTATTCAAAGCCACTGCTTCCCTGCTGATTTTCTGCTTACATGATCTGTCCATTATTGTAAGTGGAGTATTGAAGTCCCCTACTATTATGGTATTATTATCAGTGAGTTTCTTTATGTTTGTGATTAAATGATTTATGTATTTGGGTGCTATCACATTGGGGGCATAAATAATTACAATTGTTAGATCTTCTGGTGGATAAACCCGTTAATTATGATACAATGCCCTTCTTTGTCTCTTGTTACAGTCTTTATTTTAAAATATAGTTTGTCTGATATAAGTATGGCTATTCCAGCTTTCTTTTGACAACCATTAGCATGATAGATGGCTCTCCATCCCTTTACTTTCAATAGGCAAGTGTCTTAGGTCTAAGATTAGTCTCTTTTAAGCAGCATATAGATGAGTCCTGTTTTATTATCTATTCTGATACCCTATATCTTTTGATTGGAGCGTTTAGACCTTTGACATTTAGAGTAAGTACTGAAAATATGAATTTGCTGCCATGTGTTGCTGGTACAGTTTGTGTTTCTGATGATGTTCTCTGGTCCCTTCTAGTCTTTGTTGCTTTTGGTCATTTTTGTTTTATTTTTTCTTCTCTATGCTCAAAGAGTCCCACCACCGCCCCCCACCTTAAAATTTCTTGCAGCACTGGTTTAGTTATCATGCACTCCTTTAGTTTTTGTTTGGGAAACTCTTTATCTCTCCTATCTTGAATGACAGTCTTGCTGGATAAAGAATTCCTGGCTGCATATTTTTCCAATTCAGCACATTGGATATAGCTGCCACTCCTTTCTAGTCCACCAAGTTTCTGTGAATAGGTCTGCTGTGAACCTCATATGTTAAGGACTTTTTCCCTTGCTGCTTTCATATTTTTTTCTTGTCTGTGTATTTTGTGAATTTGTGATATGCTTTGGTAATACTTGGTTTCATTGAATCTAATGGGAGTTTTCTATGCTTCTTGGATTTTGATGTCTCTTTCCCTCCCCAGACTAGAAAAGTTTTCTGCTATAATTTGCTCACATAAACCTCTGTCTTTTTTTCTCTTTCTTCATCTTCTGGGACTTCTATAATTTAGATATTCCTTTTTAATAAGTCACTGAGTTCTCTAAGTCTTGTATCATGATCTTTTACCTTTGTTTCCATATTTTATTCATACTTCATTATTCTACACAATTTTATCTTCTAAATTGCTGATTCACTGCTCTGCTTCACCCATGCTTACCATCATGGCATCCATTTGCAATTGCATCTCGGTTATAGCATTTTTAATTTGGTCCTGACTAGATTTTATTTCTTTTATCTCCACAGAAAGGGATTCTATGCTTTTATCAACCCCTGTTAGTGTTCTTATTATCATGGTTTTATTTTCTAGTTCAGACATCTTGCTTATATCTGTGTTGATGAAGCCCCTGGCTGTCATTTCTTCCTGTTCTTTCTTTTGGGGTTAATTCCTTTGTTTCTTCATTTTGGAGAAAGAAAAAAATTAGTAAAATAAAAAATAAAACTTAAATAATTAAAAACAAAACAAAAAATCTAATAAAGAAAGCTATATCTTTGGTGTGCTTTGGTCTGCTTGTTGAAAGAAGATTTATAGAGAAAAAAGGGAAAGAAAAGGGGAAAAGGGGTAAGAAAATTTTAAAAATTAAATATATATATATAATAAAATAGAATAAAATGAAATAGAATTTAAAATTTTAAGTAAAAAAGTAAAAAAAAATGCAAATAATTTTTTCACTTTCTGTATTCAAGAAAGAAAAAAAAAGGAAAAAAAAAAAACAACTCAAGCAAAGCCAGAGGCAAAGAAAACAAACACATAACTGAACCAGCAAACATAATGAAACCCAAATGAAGTTACACCCAGTTTCCCCTAGAACCGAAACTATGAAGTTCTCTATAGTCCTTACACTAAGCAGGTGGAGTGACTTGTGCTGGTCTTCTAGGAGATGTGCTTGGAGGATGCAGTTGGGCATTGTTCTCCACTAGGTGGTGCTGCTTAGCTTACTGGGATGGATCAGTGTGGCATGCATGCCAGGGAGAGAGGAGAGGTGGAAATGACTTCACCCAGCTCCCTAGTCTCTAGGGCACAGGAACTTAGCATTCTTACTAGCCCACCATAAAGCACCCCTCCTTTGTCTCAGGCCTCTGTCCACTCTGTGCCTCTACCCTGTCCATGTCCAAGCCATGTGCCTACCAGGCAGCACTTCCCTCCAGAGTTTTATCTCAGATGGGGTTGTGTTTCAAAACCCCACCCTTCAGAGACCCCTGTGGCTTGGACCCGTGACGACTCCCTGGAGGGGGGTCTTGCTGAGCAATGGCTGGATGCCACCTTGCCTCCGAAAATGTTCATGTGATCACTCAGCAGAAGAGGCTCAGAGATTATGGCAAATCACAGCACACAACCTGGTGCCAGGTTTCACGGCACTTTGGCATCTTTTTCCCAATACCGGCAAACATGGCTGCCCTTCTGGGTCCGCTGGGACCTTTGCCCGCGGGGAGGCCATATGGCCTCTACCAAATGCACTCCAAGCAGGGGAACAGCTCCTCCCCATGTGAAACATGGAGCCCTCAGACCCCACTGCCTACTCCTGGGGTTTACCTTTATCCTCACCAGAACACCAGCAGGGACTAAGCTCCAAACCTTCAGACTCTGCACTCCACTGTTTACAGAATCCTGGTGGTACTGAAACCCTCTCCTTTCTTCCCATCAATGGTTTGGGGGAACATATTTCTTGTTCAGTCTCCTACGAGTGTTTTACTCTTTCTCTCCAGCTACTTTTGGGGGACTGCTTTTATTCAACAATCCAGATGTGCCACACTCTCCCGCTTTCTCTTTCTCCATCCTCTCTCCACAGAACATCTCCCTACCCTCTGTGGCTTTTCTTTCCCCCAGTTCACCTCTCTGCACTGTGTACCTGCTGAGCTCTATGGCTCAAGTTATGAAGACTGCTGTGTTGATCCTCAGGTCAATTTCCTAGGTGTTCACAATGATTTGGTGCTGACCTAGCTGCATCTCAGGGATGAGACAAGCTCAGCATCTCCCTGCTACTCCACCATCATTACTCCTTCTCCCTGAAGCCAAATATTTTTTTAATATTTTGTGATGTTATTTTATTTTTGAGAGAGAGAGACACAGCACAAGTGGGGAGGGCCAGAGAGAGAGGGACACACAGAATCCGAAGCAGGCTCCAGGCTGTGAGCTGTCAGCACAGAGCCCAATGCAGGGCTCAAACTCACGAACTGTGAGATCATGACCTGAGCCAAAGTCGGACCCTTAACCGACTGAGCCACCCAGGTGCCTCGCCATATCTTTAAATCATAACATATTCTTCCCCACTTTGGTTTTGCCATCTCAAGAGCTGCTGGGCCTCACTTGTGGCAGACACATAATTGTATGTTGACATGGTAGCATGCAGCATGAGACCAGCTGGTTTGTAATCATATATGAGATACCTATTAGGAAGACCTAGAAATACTTGAGGGGTACCTCACAGGAACCTAAGTTCCTGTGTGAATAGGAAAAGCACAAGCCAGAGAAACCAGTTTATTCTTAATAGTGTAGTTCCACCTTTAAGCACAGGCTAGAGAAATCTCAACAGGGTGGGAAGAACATGCCACATATATGCTTATAAATGGTCAAATAAAGCAGGACAACTAAGGAGGAAACCCACAGGGACTCTAAAAGACAGGAACTAATATACCACTTACTGCAATGCTACCCAATTCAGGATGGCTGCAGATTGCAAACTAGATGAGCTATTTTGTTCTGCTGAAATACGGAAACAAGCTGTGCTTTTCAAGCCAACTCTTTAAGCCAACCTTGAGTCTTCTATAAAGAATTGCAAGCATGATGCTCTTCAAAATGCCAGCCACGGATGCTCATGGAAATGCAAGTTTCATGTGCACAAGTGAGGAAAGGACTTTATGTTAGGAATTGGCTTTTCAGCTACACACACTCACCCCCTGCCCTCACATCTTTAATAATAAAACAAAACCACACAAAATTTATTTCCAAGCACTTGATCATTCTGAAAAATCAGAGGGAACTTGAGCCAAAAGGGAGGAAAGTAACCCTTCTCCACAAAGGATAAATATCTGCCCCATAATTTATGGGGAATGCAAATCATCCAAGCAGCAGTCTATTGGCATCGACTGTTATTTCATTTAATTAAATGGCTATACAAGCCTCAGAATGCCATGTCTCCTGCCAGCTGACCCTATTCCCATGACCTTCCCTCCACAGAGTTCAGGGGAACATGATACTAAAGCAGGAGATTTCATTTTAACCTAGAGGGAAATATGGATTCGTACATGAAGGGAGGTTAAGTGGTGAGGGCTTTTCCCTTGACTAATTTATGCCATCGAATCCTCTGTGATTACTGTGCATGAGAAACTTATACTGTCTTGTTGTTGTTTTAATTCAGAGGGCAGTCAGCCTTGTTACTTTTTCATTATCATTCAGCTGAATTTTGCATGCAATGTGTCACTGTTTATGCTGTTTTTAAAAAATTCCAGAACTCAGCACTTCCTATACTCGCTTTTGCTACTAAAATCTTGATTCTTAAGCAATGTTCGGCCTCCTGAGTATGCTTTGGGCACTGGAGTTATGATCCCATAATTAGAGTGATTAAGTCTTGGAAAATATGTAGGTGAAGTCTTAATGGGAAATTTCACGCTGGTTTATCTTACCTACCCACAGAGCTCAAGGTTCACGGGTCCATGCTAGGTCTACCTTAAATGAATCTGCAGTCTCTGGTCTCCTTCTCTCTTTTTTTCCCCCATGACTCCCTCCTCAGTCTTTTTCTTATGACTACACTAATGGATTTTTCAAATCCTTTTATTCTGTTGTATTAAATAAGAAAGGGAATAAATTTTTACATATGCATATAGAGTATTTCCAAAATTCTAAAAGTTTCCCTCATGCCCCCTCCTGGTGAATACCTTCCCCGAAAGGTCACCACTATTACCTTTCTGCTAGTCACCACAGATTTATTTTGCCTACTCTTTTACTTCATATAAATGGAATTAGACGATACAGTCTGTATTACTTCTTTCATTCATCATCATGACCATAAGAGTCCTCTGTGTTGTTGCATGTAGCAGCATTTCTCTCTTTCTTATATTCCATTGTATGAATATACAATAGCTTAGTTGGAGATATTCTACTGCTAAAGATCCGTTTCACTGCTGGTGGTACCCTCAGGCTTTTTTCTCTATTTGTTATTCTCCCAAGATGTCACTCCATCATCAAGAGATGGCTTCTAGATGGGCTTCTTCTCCAGACTCCATGAGGTAAGTACATGAAGGAGATATATTTAGGCCTTTGAGATCCTATCCTGGAGGAGATTCTAAGTCCTTTAGAGTCTTTTAAATGAAAAAAGGAGAAGGAGGAGAAAGAGAAGCACTATTTTATTGTTAGTGTTAACCCCTTTCAAAGTTTAACTTATATGTCCTATTGACGGATATTTTTAGCACATATTTCATGCCATATACTTGTTAGGTCCTAGGAGTGAAGCATCATATAAGACAGATAAGGATGCTGTTCTCCTGAAGCTAACCTTCAAAGAAAACATCAGATGGTGATAAAAGCTATGGAGAAAATTAAAATAGGAATGTGCAATGAAAAACCCAGAAAAAGCATCTCTGGGAGACCACAAAATGATAAGAAATAGTCATAGCAAGAGAATCAGGGGGAAGCGAGCAGGAGGAAGCATACTCTAGGCTGGCAAAACAACTATATTAATGCTCTTAAGTCAAGAATGAACTTGCCTTCCTCAAAAAATAGAAGGCAGGCTCATGAGGCCAGCATACAGTAGGCAACATGAAAGCAGCAGCAGATTATATCAGAGAAGTAAGCAGGAATTAGATCATATATGACTTTGTGGTATAAAGTTAAGGTTTTATTCTTAAGTCTAATGGGAAGCCATTAGAGGGCGTTATGCAGGAGAGCGACATTGCCCTAGAAATCAAATGGAAAATGACTTAAAAGAAGTCAGGAGTAGAAGCAGAATACCAATGAAGCAGCAACTTCCTAAAAGACAGAGGAAATGGTATCTTGCACCAAGGTGGCAGCAAATGAGACAAAGACATGGACGGAGTTCAATATGTTTTGGACAGAATCAACAGAATATGCCATGGGAAAGATGCACCATTACATGAGGCAGCAGAGTGCAGTTAAAGGTAAGACACTCACCTGCCAGCTCTAAATCTATAGAGTTATAGCCATACAACCTTCCAACCCCATTTTCAACTTTGGGCAACCACGATTCTATTCTCCATCTAAACAATTTTATCATTTTGGGGCACCTGGGTGGCTTAGTCGGTTAGGCGCCCGACTTTGGCTCAGGTCATAATCTCACAGTTCATGGGTTCAAAACCCACATCGGGCTCTGTGCTGACAGCTCAAAGCCTGGAGCCTGCTTTACATTCTGTGTCTTGCTCTCTCTGCCCCTCCCTTGCTCATGCTCTGTCTCTCTCTGTCTCTCAAAAATAAATAAACGTTAAAAATATTTTAACAATTTCGGGGCGCCTGGGTGGAGCAGTTGGTTAAGCGTCCGACTTCAGCCAGGTCACGATCTCGCGGTCCGGGAGTTCGAGCCCCGCGTCAGGCTCTGGGCTGATGGCTCGGAGCCTGGAGCCTGTTTCCGATTCTGTGTCTCCCTCTCTCTCTGCCCCTCCCCCGTTCATGCTCTGTCTCTCTCTGTCCCAAAAATAATAAATAAACGTTGGAAAAAAAATTTAAAAAAAATATTTTAACAATTTCATCATTTAAAAATGCCACATTTAACCTTTTGATATTGATATATTTTTTTCACTCAGGACGATTCTTGTTATATCCACCCATAATCGTTGTGTGTATCAATAATCTGTTTCTTTTTGCTGCTGGATAGTATTTCTTGGTATGATTATTCCATAGTTTATTTAACCATTCACCCAATAAGAACATTTGGGTCGTCTCCAGGTTTTGTTTATTACCAAT
The DNA here is from genome assembly GCF_016509475.1 of Prionailurus bengalensis. Lineage (NCBI taxonomy): Eukaryota > Metazoa > Chordata > Mammalia > Carnivora > Felidae > Prionailurus > Prionailurus bengalensis. The sequence goes on from NC_057350.1 coordinate 140,476,319, forward strand.
GAAGCTTCTTTGATAATTTGTGTACAGGCTTTATGTGAATATAAGTCTTCATTTCTCTGGAATAAATGCCTAGAAGTGTAATTGCTGGGTTGTATGGTAAGTGCACATGTTTTATAAGAACTTGCCAGGCTGTTGTCGAGAGTGGCTGCACTACTGTGTATATCCCACTGACAATGTATGAGAGACCAGATTCTCTGCCTCCTTGCCAGCATTGATACGATTTCTAGTTCCGATTCTAATAGGTATGTGGTGATATCTCAACCTGCTCTTAATTTCCATCTTCCAAAGGCTAATGGTATCGAACATCTTTTAAAATACATATTTGTCATCTGCAAATCCTCTTCAGTGAAATGTCTATTGATGTATTTTGCCCACTTCAAGTTAGATTATTATTAATTCCTTTATTGTTACCTGTCAGAGTTTCTTTATTCTGGAAAAAAAGTCTTTTTGCCAGATATGTGGTATGTAAATATGTTCTCTCAATTTGTAGCTTTTCCTTCCATCCTCTTAACAAGGTCTCTGACAGAATCGGGGCGCCTGGGTGGCTCAGTGGTTAAGTGTCCAACTTCAGCTCACGTCATGATCTCGTGGTTTCTGAGTTCGAGCCCCATACCAGCCGCTGTGCTGACAGCACAGAGTCGGCTTGGGATTCTCTCTCTCCCTCTCTGCCCTTCCCTCGCCCTCTCAAAATAAACAAATAAACTTAAAAAAAAAAAACAAGGACTTTCGCAAATAAATCTTTAATTTTGATGGAAGAGAAAAAAAAAGAAAAGGTGCACCATTATGCTAAACAAGTATCCGTCTTCTGACTAGGCCTTACTCAAGACTCCTATACACTAGGATGATGGAGGAAAGAACAAAGAACCTCAGGGGGAAAGATGATCTTGTCTCACAGTAATCACTTCCATTGGCCCATGACATACAGAAAGTACTTTCACGTACACATTTTCACTTTGTTCTTACAACAATTATATAAGGGAAGGAAGCAGAAATAAAAAGTGCAACTTTACAGTAAAAAAACTCAGAAATTGAAGGGCATAATGGACTAATCCAAGGATTCAATTAGTAATCAATAATTATAATTAGTAAGCTCCTAATCCAAGACTTGTACCCATCCTTCTGGCATCTGTCCTCCATATTGTTTTCCTGAGGTATCTGCTCTAGTGATCATAATAAATCTAACTTGTATTGAGTGCTTTCTCTTCGCCAGACACCATTGCAATTCATGTCATGTATCACCTCTTTTAATCCCATAATGTAAGTACCATTATTGCAGTCCTTATTGTGCAGACCTGTAAACTTAAGGCTAAGAGAGTTTAAAGTGACCTTTCAAAATTAACACAGCTGCTAAATTCTGGAACTAGAGATTCAGCCAAGGTAAACTTATTCCCAAGCCCATTTCCTCAATCATAATACTATGCTATTATAGAGAGAATAAGTAGAGTCTGTTAAAAATCCCATTTGCCACCTCCAGTGTTAAGTATCTTAAAATAATTTCAAACACTAATATTCTCTGAGACTTTTAACAACACCATACTGATAAATTAATATACAAACACTCTAGACATTTTCTTCCTCAACCGTGATATTCATGGAGGAGTCCATTTCTCAGCTTCTCTCCCAAGTCTCTGAAAAATTTCCGCAAGAGGAGATCTGATGATTTGCCCTTTTACCATTTGAGCCCTAGAAACATCTATCTTTAGCCACCAGTTTAATTAAAGATGTGTCAAAACATGAAGGCTGTCAGCAAGGTTGACTTTATTATTTTCTCAGAAAATATAAAATATCCTTTATGGAGCCAGCACTTCATGATTATAAACATCTCTCGGAGACAAATAATTTAACAATAGACACACTACCTCATCCAGACTGAAACGACTATTTGTGAGTTCTCCTCCAAGATGTCTTCTATTACTTAATCAAATGTTACCTTACTTCTTTTTTTAAAAAGATCCAATGCAGAATGCTTATGATAAAAATTCTGTTTTGGTTTCATAAACCTAGCATCTGCTATTTGAATACGTTCTTTTAAATTATATACCATTTAGAGTTAGAAGAGACGCTCAGGACTATAATCTAAGTGTTTCCAGTTATAGTTGGACAAGCATAGTTTCACAGAGTTTACTATGTGTCCATGGGCCCCCAGTGAGTTGATGACAAAGCCAGGACTATGTCTGGTCCAGCACAGTAATATTTTACCATCCCTCTTTCTGTGTTACCTTTACTAGCATATTAACATTCTCTCTCTCCAATAAAGAAAGTCTAGAAACTTAGTCTCTAATTATCTACATAACCCCATATATAACCATACAGTGATCTATATAAACAGACTTTCATATCCTTTGGAACTGGGAAAACTCTTCCAGATCCAGTTCTGATGGGGCTGCACCAACTACCTCAGACAGAATGAGTCCTTCTGTCATTGTGTTCCCAGAAAGTGATGCTCACATTTCAACTATAATAGTTATCACAGTGTGTCCTAATTTACCCTGTTTAAATGTGTGCCTCCTCTACAGGACTGAGAGTTCATCTATGCAAAGACAGTGCCTTAATCCACCTTGCAAACCCAAACGCTTTGCATAAAATATGCATTCAGTAAAAGTTTTTGTTTGTTTGTTTTTAATTTTTTAATGTTTCATTTTTGAAAGCAACTGACAGAGCAAGTGCACACACTAGTGGGGGAGGGGCAGAGAGAGAGGGAGACACAGGATCTGAAGCAGGCTCCAGGCTCCGAGCTGTCAGCACAGTGCCTGACTCAGCAGAGAGCCCAACGTGGAGCTTGAACTCACGAACCGTGAGATCATGACCTGAGCTGAAGACGGACACTCAACCAACTGAGCCACCAGGCGCCCCTGCATTTAGTAAAATTTTTTATGAATGAATGTGTTAAGGAATCAATCAATCACTAGAGACCACCTTGTCCACTCCCTGAATCCAAGAGACAGAACAACTGACTTATCAGTGTCATAGAAAAACATCTTTGTCATCATACATAAGTAAATAAAATAAATTAAACACAAATAAAACAAAGTAGACAGTTGAAGAGATTATTCTGGGTAGGAGAGGGGAAGAGATTATATCAGAGTGTACAATCTATACCAGATTGTATCAAATCAGATATCAGGAAACAGAAACCACACAATAATCAAACAGAAGTTTAATATAAAGAGTTTTTAAACTGAGGAGAATAACTATAAAGATATACAAAGAACTCTAAACGATACCTTGGATCAAGGGTGAATCCAGGGAAGGAGAGACTTTGAAAAACAACCCATCTGGCTCCCTCCCCAAGGCTGAGGTTCAGATCTCCTCAAAGATGTGGCTGCAGCCCAGGGGATGGTAAAGAAGTTCACTAGGTTGCCTGAGTTACTAGGCAAGCCACAGCAAGCCCCGCCCCCTAGGTACAGCGGAGCTGTGGCTGATGTGGCATGCAGAGCGAGTCCGGGCACCACGGCGGGTGCCAGGCCTGGAGCACACAGCGCCTGCACCCGGAGAGCCACGGGAAGCAAACCTCTGGGGCACAAGCCAGCAGGGGTTAGTGGGAGGGCACGCTGAAGGAGCTGGCAGGCCACTGGGGGCACCAGGGCTGGAACACGCAACGCTCACATCAGAAGGGCCAGAACAAGGTGGTCACTGGGCCCAGGCTGCTAACTAAGGGACCGCCCACTCAGGTACGTGCACAGCTGGGGCAAAGCAATACCAGCCGTCCCCTGCACCACACACACACCCCTGAAGGCGGCAGGAGCAGGGGAAAGCAAACCCAGCAGCCAGAACCAGGAAGAGAGCCCCTTCCTCCTGCAATGTCCCTCCAGCTCCCTCTACTGACAAAGCTCAACCTCATCCCACTGAAAAGAAGAAATGCCCAAAAAAGTCCAATCCACTATCATACAGCAAATACTGAAGGACGAATCTGAAGCTGAGAGACAAGAAACTCATAAGTGGGATGGGATATTCAACAAAGAAAAGACGTTTACCCTCGGTTATAATGTCCTTTTGCTCTGTTTCCTCAGTTGCAAGATAAGGAGAGTATGGCATCTCCATTATATGTGGCATACATAAAAAGTATTGTGCCTACCTAGAACAATGACAACACACGCGTCGGTCATAGCTGAGTGCCTGGCGCATAATAAGAATTCAACCTCAAGGGCACCTGGGTGGATCAGTCAGTTAAGCATCAGACATCAGCTCGGGTCATGATCTCAGCGTCAGTGAGTTCGAGCCCTGTGTGGGGCTGTGCTGACAGCTGGGAGCCTGGAGCCTGCTTCGGATTCTGCATCTCCCTCTCTCTCTGCCCCTCCCCCACTCACAATCTGTCTCCCTCTGTCTCTCAAAAATGAAGAAATGTTAAAAAAAAAGTTTTTTTTAAAGAATTCAATCTCAATCAGGGGCGTCAAGGTGGCTCAGTAGGTTAAGCATCTGATTTCAGCCCAGGTCATGATCTCCTGGTTCGTGGGTTGGAGCCACGCATGGGGCTCTGCACTGGTGGTGTAGAACCTTCTTGGGATATTCTCTCTCTCTCTCTCTCTCTCTCTCTCTCCCTCCCTCCCTCCCTCCCTCTCTCTCTCTCTCCCCCCCCCCCACCTCCCTTTCTCTCACATGCTCTCTCAAAATAAATAAATAAACTTAAAAAAAAAAAAAAAGAATTCGGTCAATGTTTGCTGTCATCACTTTCACCGGAAAGCAGAACTGGAATCAGAGGACCCAGGTTCCATTCTCAGCCCTGCTGTTACTGGAATACAGAGCAATCACTGCTTACAAAGCCTTCGTTTCTGCTGCCGTAAAGTGGCCCTTTACCACTTTTTTGCAGGGGTTGGGGGAACTGCTTGTTTTCCGTTTTCTGTTGAAGTCTGTGAAAGAAGAGCTTAAGACCACTCAGTGGCTGTTCTTACCCAGGCAGGGACGTGAGCGGCGGGAGCTGCAGACCAGTCCTCGGGAGGAGCCCGCTGAAGAGGCCCGAAGGGCACCTGCGCCCTCGGACCCGCCTGTGGCCCCGGGTTGAGGATCCACATGTTGGGAAGCTGGAGCAGCCCATTCACCCTGAAATGCCTCCTGTGTCACAGTCTTGTCAGCAGCAGCCTGCTCTTCCTTTCCGAACTCTTCGGGATCTCTGCAGAAGGGCAGATCACGTGTGCCCTCTGGTGCGTGGTCTGGGCGGGTGCCGCACATGCGCAGAACTTTAGGGCCCCCGCTCCCGCCGCCTGCGACCTGCTGAGCGAGCTCCCTTACTGCCCGGTGGGAAGGAAATGTCCACACAGTGCAGAGGAGCATCTGTGTTACACAGGTTAAGGCACAGAGGTAGGCAGGACAATGCGAGATGCCTCTGTGAGCGGCTGGTGGTCAGCCATGGGATTCGCATCCACCGGAAGTCGTGGCTCTGGGAAGACTGCCGGGACCAGGTTGGTGAAGGTTCCAGGAATGAAGCGGCCAGCCATAGACGTGGCTCTGGTGGCAGCAGCCAACTCCAGCCCAGCTCCCTGGCCAGTATTCTTGGAGGAAATGACATTGACATCAGCCGGGTTTTCAAGGGCAGTAGCTGCCAGCAGAAGCGTCTCTCGGGTTCTGTTCGGATGTGTGACTCAGATGCCAATGCTGTGTACTGTCCCATTTGGAAGTCAAGGTGGGTGCCACCTCAGTGGGCTCCTGCTGCAAGGAATGTGAGGACATCTTCACTTGCAGGACATCAAGGGCTCTGCACAAGGTCAAAGTTTCTCTTTAAGTGACATGGGAACCCAGAACAACCCCTCTCTGGGTAGCATGCAAAAGACTTTTCTCACTTTTAACATCCCATTTTTCCATCTCACATGCCCGGCATCCGTGTCTTCTGTTCCACACCAGGGAAACACATTTTGGGGTGTGTAGTGAGCCTAACCCTCAAAACTATAGCTAGAAGATAAGAAAGTAACGGCGAAGGCATCTGCAAGACAAAAATAACAATCCAGTGTGACAGTTTTTTTCAAAGTCTTTTCTAAATGATAGCACATTTCAACTATTATCAAGCATTAATTCATTAGGAAGTTTGCCTACTGGATAGTAAAGGGCACAGAGAAAGTAGGTTTTAGAGACACATTCAAAGGGAATGAGGAATTCTGTGCAGGAAGGCTGAGGTGGGATTGGATAGAATGATAGAGCCATGCTTCTCAAACTTTAATATGCATGTGATCACCTAGAGTTCTTTTCTTATAATGCAGGTTCAGGTTCAGCAGGTCTGGGGTAGGGCCTGAGATTCTGCATTGCTAATGACTGCTGGTCCACAGACTACGCTCTTAGCAGTGCCGTGGAAACAGGCGGTCCAGGTATCCAGGACCTCTGTGCCTGTGGGTGTGGTGCAAATGACGTGCTTTTTCAACTTAAAATTTTTGCTTGGAGTCAATGAAGTCACTGCAGAGGTCTGGCTTCCAAAATATCATCCGGGAAAAATGAGTTTCAGAAATGCCAATCTCTGAACTCCCATTGCTTCCAACATTTTCAAATAACATCAAAAAACAGGCCAGAATAAACATAAACAGGACTTGAATAAACGTAACAGATCAGAAAGTATTTAAGTGATCATCAGATTATTCCAGGTGTTCCCAAAATTTCTCACTTTTGAGGGATCCTTGGTGACCCATGATTTTCTCAGTGTCCCCAGCCTAAATGAAATAACCAACTGTTCTATTTACTAAGTAGTCAGGTCCCTACTTAAGAGTTTTTGTTTTTTCTGTTTGTTTGTTGCTTATTTTAGGTCCAAATAACTTACTAGCTATTTGAAAACAATGATACACTTAAACTGAAGGAAAATACGTTTTTATTTCATCCTCAAATAACCACAAGTAGTTACTAATTGGGATGTGTGTGTCCATAGGGCACTGCATAACTTCTCAAATTTTAGAATCAGATTGGACACTGCTCACATCTCGCATTCCACTCTGCTTTTCATGTTGTAATAGTTACTTAGTATAGCAACTGTCAAAAACACCGCTTCACAAATATATGACACCACTGAGAAGAATGTAGTACATTCTTACTGAAGAAACTGAAAACTATCCTGAGCTAGTAGTTTATGTGGTATCCAAGAAATACCGAATATTGCTATACTCCCCTCAAAACTGAAAATTTTCTGAGGCACCCTAAGGTACTTTGGCTCAGTTTAGGAACTGCAGGATTATACCCTTCACTAAGTACTAATCATGACCAAAGGCAAAGTAAGAATTCTAAAAGAAGAAATTTTTGCGGGACTGCCAAAAGCAATACAACAAAATTCCCCTTAGCGATTAAAGAGAAATCGATTATTCTCTGTCTTGTTAGAACAAAGGCATATTCTTCTTAAATTAACATTAGGATTCTTGAGACAAAATGCTACAGTGTTTTCAAGGAAATCATCTTCCTGATATTTTCTCAATCACAACACATCACTTTCCCATCAGCAAGAAGGACTTTGCATATAAATATTATTATTCTTTTATTTTCTTATGTTTACCCTCTATTTCTTTGACGTTCGATTTCAAATTAAACCTAAGGAACAACCTAAGGAAAAAAACAAAAAACAAAAAACAAAAACCCTTGATTGATTCAAAGTTTTACTTTATGTACCTACAATTTCCCAGTAGTCCTATTTCTCAATCAGAATTTGAATAATCTTTACAACTTGTATTCCCCCAAACTCAGATTTAATGACTCAGTAGGTTCAGAAAGAGAGATAACAGCTGCAACTCATCCCGCGGTGCTATTCAGTAATGACAATGTTATACCACATTAGCAATTGTGACATTAATAAAAAGAAGCCCATAGGATTAACCAAAGACAGCTGACTTTAGTCAAATGTAGGTCAGGCTTTGTTTGCTCAGAAGCTGGTAATAAATTCCCAGGTAAGTGCTCTCGTGTGTCACACATATATGTCAGGAGCATAATTTCAGCCCCACTAAATGATTCACATTTTTAAGTTTCTGTAAGCCATTTTTGAATTATTGTTAAGCATTTAATTTCACTGCCGGGCCTATAGGCTCCTTAAAATTATTAACTTATGTGACATTACAGCATGTTTTTCCTTTAGGTACCACTTAAAAACACCTTGGAGAATTTCATGTTCACCTTCCAGATACTGAAGTTCTTACTAGAAGAGGCTCAGGGGTCACCCCTAATTTATAGCATAATTATGGGGAAAATGGTGTTGGTGGCTAAGCTAGCCATCTATAATCACAAAGTCCTCATTGTCACGGGAAATGTCATTGTAAGCCTAATGTGAATATTGCATTCTTAATCAAGTCTTGTGGTCTGCTTTATACAAAAAAGAAGTCCAGAACCACACAATCCTAAGATATATTTTAAAAATATAAATACTTTGGAAAACATTTTAGCATTTTTAAAGGTTATACATACACCTCCCATATGATACAGACATGGTATTTGTCCAAGAAATGCAACCACATGTCCACAGAAAGACCTGCACAAAAATATTCATAATGGTCCCAAACTGAAAAGAATCCAAACCAACAGACAGATGGCTAAAGAAATGGTGGTATACTCATATGTGGGAAGGCTACTCGACAATCAAAATGAAAGCACCACAGATCTATGCAACAATCATGGACGAATCTCTAAAACACTGTGTTAAGTGATAGTAGCTAAACATAAAACAGTATGTGATGCATGAGTCCCTTTACACGCAATCCTAGCACAGTCAAACCAATGTATGGTGACAGAAGGGCAGAGTGGTCCTGGGGTCTGGGACGGTGCAGGACTGTCTGGGAGAAGCCCAAGGCACTTTGTGAGTAACGAGGAGACTCTGTCTCGATGGGGTGAGGTATTGTGTACATAGACATTTGTCAAATTCATCAAACTGTACATTTTAGATCGTACGTTAACATGCGTATGAAATATGCCTCAATAAATAAAATATATGTGGGTATTCTGCAAGCTCTTTAATTGTGTACTTAAACTTTATTAAGTCAGACACCTTTATTAAATATTTATGTCACTGTAAAATGTGATGAGGTCTTTTAGATATAATCAAAAAGAGATGTCACCCGAAACAGTTACTAATCTAGTATTACCCAATTAAGGGTAAAAAAACAGCATAGCTAACGAAATAGATAATTTCAATTTATTGACATCTTAATTCCTTCTGCATGCAAATGGCATAACTTGAGAGATCTGTGTTTATAAATTTGAAAAATCAGAAAGATATCAACTGGCATAAATGCCATTACGTACTTAAAACTTTATACCCAAATATGTCTATTATACCCAAAAGAGTAAATGATACAAACATCATTTGAATTTCTAACACTAAGCAGAATTCAGTCGACTCTTCCAATACAGGATTTGCCCCTGCCACCACTCTGATTCAGGGCCTTGTTTTTGTTTGGCTTTGTTTTTTAAGTGAAACAGATTCCTAACTGGCTTTCCTAATTTTGCTGTCATCCTCCTTTGATTCATTTAAAGCCATCATATTAATCCTTCAGCACAGCCTGCAAGAGTGTCTCCCACCATACATCACAATTAAGTCAAGGTCATCTCCCTAGACCGTCATTCAAAAACTGGTGGTCTGACCACAGTCTGCCTGCCATTATACCTAATCTCATGACCCCTTTTTCCCTGGTCTCCCATCAGGGCACAGATCTGCAGTGAGGCAGCTGGATGATGCTCCCATTCCTGCCACTGGGCCTTTGCTTAGGCCACCTGTCCATCTGAATTTTATATCCTTTTGTCCCTACCTTACCATCCATATTCATCCGGTTTTCAAGACCCACTTTAGCTATCACTTCCTTTTTAAGGACATTCTTCATTTTCCTCACCCTCAGAGTAACCTTTCTTTCCTATAAACACTCATCACGTTGCATGCCCAGTTTTCATATCATAATCTTCATTGTCTCTTTTATATTGTGAAATGGTTTGGACTCCAGCTCCAGAGACAAACACACAACTTACACACTTAGCTCCCTAGCTATCAGAACTTAGGCAGGTTGCTTCATTTCTCTATGCTCCTGTTTATTCACCTGTTAAAAAAATAAAATTAGGGGTGCCTGGGTGGCGCAGTCGGTTAAGCGTCCGACTTCAGCCAGGTCACGATCTCGCGGTCCGTGAGTTGGAGCCCCGCGTCAGGCTCTGGGCTGATGGCTCAGAGCCTGGAGACTGTTTCCGATTCTGTGTCTCCCTCTCTCTCTGCCCCTCGCCCGTTCATGCTCTGTCTCTCTCTGTCCCAAAAATAAAAATAAACGTTGAAGAAAAAAAAAAAATTTTTTTTTAATTAAAAAAATAAAAAAATTAAATTAAATTAAAATGGTACTTTCTTGGGGCGCCTGGGTGGCTCAGTTGGTTAAGCATCTGACTCCTGATTTCGGTTCAGGTCATGATCTCATGGTTGTGAGATCAAGCCCTGTGTCAGGCTCCACACTGGATAAGGATTCTCTCTCTCCCTCTCCTTCTGCCCCTCTCCCCTGCTTGTGTGTGTGCTCTCTCTCTCTCTGTCTCTCTCAAACAAAACAAAACAAAACAAAACAAGACAAAAAAAATAGTACCTTTCTTATATAATTGTTGTGAACAGAAAATTAGATGATATAGTGCTTACGCTGGCACACATTTTGAACGTTCAATACTTGCCCCCAAACCTGCTTGCTATAAGACAATAAATTCTCTAAACAAATTAACTGTGTTTAAAGAATTGGAAGAACTTGTAAATGGAGAGTTTTGAGGACTCTCAAGTTATACCGGAAGGTTGGGGGAAGGTAACTTTTGCTATGATTTCCAAAATAGGGCATACGTTAGCTTTCAAAAACTGCCGAATGGTGATGTTAACTCTAGGCAGGAACAGTCTGGTGAAAAGGAAAACAAAAACAAAAACAAAAAAAGGAGAAGTAGTTCAGGTACCAAAGAGAAATGAAAACACATGTCTACATGAAGACTCCTACATGAATATTCAAAGCAGCTTCACTCATAATAGTCAAAAACTAGAAACAAATGTCCACCAACAGGGAAGTGGATAAACAAAATGTGTTCTATCCCTACAACAGAGTATCACACAGCACTAAACAGGAACATACCACTGAGAGAGCAACGGTGTGGAGAATCCCAAAGTCTTAATATTGACTAAAAGAAGCCAAACACACACAAAAAAACAAGTGCATACTGTATACTCTCTCTCTATGAAATTCTAGGAAGTGTAAGTAACCTATCATGACAGAAAAATCGGTGGTTGCCTGAGGATGGGGGACGGGGGGAGGGGTGACTGCAAAGAGGCAGGAGGAAACCTTGGAAGCTGGTGGAAATGTTCTGAGTCTCAGTTAGTTACAGTGGTGGTTTGAAGGGACTATACATACTTCTGTCAAAATTCATCAAATTGTACATTTCAGATTTATGTAAATACACCTCCATCTAACTATTTTTTAATTTGTTTTAATGTTTATTTATTTTTGAGAGGGAGAGAGCGCGTGTAAGCAGAGGAGGGGCAGAGAGAGGAGACACAGAATCTGAAGCAGGCTCCAGGCTCCAGGCTCTGAGCTGTCAGCACAGAATCCGAGGTGGGGCTTGAACCACAGACCATGGGATCATGACCTGAGCTGAAGCTGGACGCCCAACCAATGGAGCCACCCAGGCACCCCTCCATCAAACTAATTTTTGAAAAAATAAGCAAAAAGTAAAAAGCTTTAAGGCAATGAGACCCTGAAAGAGGAGTGGGGCTTATTGGAACACAGTACATTTTCATTAAGAAAACGTCATATTTGTCTGGCAGTTTTTCCTTCTTCATCAGGGCTGCTGGGTTGCAACATCTGGGAAATACAGTAGATGCAAAGCATCTGAATCTCCGCAGAAAAGTTGAAGAGATGTTTCATGATACACCGTGACATGAAGTAGAGTTTTACATGATAAGTGCAAGGACAATTGAAGAATTGAGTGATGATTCCCGTGTCATCCTACAAGTGTCAGACCACATGGTTCTATATCCAGGCTGTTTAACATTTTTCTCAATTATTTGCCTGAACACCTAAGGGCACAGCCATCAACTTCATGTTGACTGAACATTGCTATGTTAAAAGACAAGAATCTAAATTATCTTCATAGGCAAAGGCAGTAGTTTAGATCTAACAAGGTGAAACTTCACAAGGACAGCTATTAAATAACTGAATTGAATCCAAAATCTAGCTTTCCAAGTATAAGACAGAAGTTTCATGCCATACCAACAGGACATTAGAACAAGAAGCCTTAGGGGCATAATCAGTAATAAGTTCGGTGTCAGTTAACTATGAAATGTAACCCTCAAGGAAGTTAATACGACCGTCGGTTATATCAAGAAAGATACAAACTTTAATAGAGAGGAGGTGAAATTCTTGTTCTGTTCTCCACAATAGGCTTACACTAAAATATTGCATTAGTGAGAAAGCAACAAGGGCTTTTTAGCCTAGAGAAGAGAAGACAAGACTGAAAGGTAGGAGCAGGGGTGGAGCAAGGAAAATAGGGGAAAATATGCCAATGGTAATGTCAGAAATAATAGATGGCTGCAAAACGTTTGGCAATTCTCTCCATCAAGAAGTGGAGTTATATTTCCCAGTATTTGAATCTGGGCTATTCTGTGGCCATTTTGACCAAGAGAATGAAGGGAAAGTGATATCGTGCCAGTTCCAGGCTCAGTCTTAAATAAGACTGACACCTTCCATTACCTATCTCTGAGAATCAAGTCACCATGTAGTAAAAAATCTCAAGCAGCTTCATGTAGCATAATCGAGGCAGCCAGCCAACAGCCCCAGTCAAGCTGTCTGCCAGCCCATGTAAGTAAGCCACTTAGAAGTACATCTCTAGGGGCGCCTGGGTGGCTTAGTCTGTTAAGTGTCGGACTTCGTCTCAGGTAGTGATCTCACGGTTCGTGAGCTTAAGCTCCGGTTTGTTATACAGCAAAAGAAAACTTGCATCTTCAAATATATGAAGAGCTATCATATGCTTGGCCGCATGGGCTAGAATTAGAACTGATATGCATAACGGATTGCAGGCTAGAACTCCAAAGATAAGACTAAGCAGAGAAATCCAGAAAAAGGGAATGCCAGAGTTGTGGGACTTATGTGGTGTTAGTACTGGCCTTAAGGAAATAAACAAAGAATCTAGATTAGAATGCTCCAAAATGCATAGCTGGCCCAGGCTCAATTTCAAATGGCATCAGTTCCTAAGAGTTCCGTCTGAAGTGGCAGAGATGGGCGTCCTAGTTCCAGACGGATCCCAGTCATTCAATGGTTGGGGGTAGACAGACAGGAAAAGACTGGAAAGTTGTTAAGATCCCAGTTAAAATTCAGAGTGGGACGTCGTCAGAGTGACCACCCCAAACCAGATGGAAACAAAGGCACAAGGGCCGGGTACCAGAGTGGGAGCTTAAATGGTGTAGCTTAGAATGCCATCACCCGCCCCCAGACCTATCAGACATCAGACATGGCCCTTGATCCCATTCTCTGATAGGAGTGCAAATCCTAATGTGCCATCGGGCTAGATGAAGATTAATTTAGAAACCAGCCAACTGAGGAGTTAATTTAGGAACTGGGATGGGCAAGCAGACAGAGAGCAGCTCTTCAGTATCCTTAGCTGGGTGGGGCTCTGACAAGAGGTTTCTGAGGGGAGCTACTGAAAAGTAGGTTTCAGTTTAATACAAGAAACTGTATCTCAGTCAGAGAGATCTATTCCAATGCTGGAGGAAGGCTGAATTGTCACTTGCCAGCAGATCTACAGAGAAGATGCATTCATCTGATAAGAACTGTGTCAAATAACTTTTAAATTCCCTTGCAACCTAAGATTTCCCGACTCCACAAATACACAAGAGGGCAAAGTGCTTGCACAGACTACGTCGGTGTTCAATAAGGGGTGGATGGACGAACAGACAGACACACGTATGAATGAACAAATGGATAAATGGAAGTGGATGGATGGATAGATGAATACTGCAGTCTGACATTTTCAAATACTCAGCACCACCTGTCCACACACACACTAGCTGTAGGAAATAAACTGGACTCAGGAGAGAAGACATCAAAATACATTTGTGCCCGGAAGAGTTTGCCAAATGCGGACGTATCCAAATATATGTCGCATTTTTATAGTTATGAACGCAGTATCCTAAGAAAATGAGAATTTCGTATGAAAATCTCTTCATCTGTTCTTACTAGGTCAGTCTGAGCAGGCATCACGATGACCCTGTCTAACATGAAAGTCGGTAAATCCCGTGCAGCTCTTCTCTGACAGTCACGAACCCCACATGCCAGGACAGAAGAGACGCTAAGCAACAGAGAGGCGCTGACCAGCGTCCAAAAGTTCTACTGCCTTTTCTTCCAGGTGATTGTTCATCTTTCATTTGTTTTGACGTGACTTGCATCTATTTTCAACCACTGCTCCTGTCACACCCTCCCCAATGTGGATGTTTCCGCAAGCTTCTGACCCCGAGTTTTTACCGTCCCTTCAATAATAGGGCTCTTCATGGCAAAGGTCTTATTTAAATAAATTTGCTGACATCTTCATGCACAAAGAACATCTTGCTCGCTCAGGCAGAGAATGGAGCTCTGAGTTCTACGGAGTGGTTTGTAAATTTTTTTAGCCCCAACCCAGAGTCCGGAAGCATTTTGTATCATGACCTAGTACATGGAACACATCTAAACCAATACAATAGTTACCTAACTCCATGCCATGCGTTCTAATATTTTCTATTCTATTTCATTTTTTAAGCTGCCAGTCAGAACCCACTAATTTGATTTTATGACACACTGATGCATGGGGACTGGTGCTCTGAAAAGCACTACTTAAGCAATAATTATCAATTGGTATTTACAGTGTGGCAGTGGACCAAGTGCCCCCAAACTGTGTTATCAACATGAGAAGCAAAGCCCAGATCCCCCAAAACCTATCACTTATATACCCACTTTCTAAGAATGGAATTAATAAGAGTTAATACATAACGGATGAGATTAACTAAATGTAGAAATTGATTCAAGAAAATGAAGGGCTGCAGGAATTTGAAAGTACTGAAGTCCAGTCAAGGTGCCCAGGATGTACACTGTGACACCAGTACTCCTGGATTACAGTTCTAATGTGAAAATTTGACAGATCTATTCCGCCTTATGTGAGGAAATCCTGTCGATAGCAGGAGCTGACTATATTGGGGTCTTATAAGTGGGCAGTCGAAAGAAAAGGACTTTTTAGTGGGATTCCCATCCAGGACCCCTGAACACAAGTATCCAGTCTGCTCAGAAGCTTAGGGACAAGAGGGAAGTGGGGCATCAGGTTGACAGCTCGGTGACACCTGTCCCCTTCCTGTTCATTTGGATCCACTCTGTAACTTGTGATTTAATCATTCACTTTCCAAACATGATTTCCTAAAGTGGTAAGAACACCCCACCCCGCTAATATGAATTTCTCCTCTGCTTGCCAGCTATGTTTTTCATTGTGAAGTAATAGATTGGGATCCTGATTAACACAGATCTTGTGGGCTTGGTTATATGATCCTTTCTGCGGTGAATAAAATATCAAGGTTGTGCGAGGCAAAGAACCGGACCTACACAAGGCATGATAGCCCTTGAGAGAGAGCTTGTCTGGGTAGCCAGGCAGCCTCTCTCCAAGAAATCCCTGTTTCGACTCTATCACTCCACCTATAACAAGTTATTCAGAGGTTGATAAATGACAAACCAAATAATAATGTATTGGTTTTGTAGAGGCAGGCATTGACTCTAGCCAGCTAGAGCAAAGAAATATTATTGGGACCCTGTCAGAACTGCTTTCCCATATGAGGGCTGTGTGTGGTCCAAACTCCCACAGACTAATGTTAATATTTTTAAGAGAAGACTAAACAATTTGTGTCACAGGGTCTGATGGCCCATATCATGCCTTAATATTTAAAATCAACTGCTGAGTCTGGCTTTTCTATGCTCCTCAGTGTCATTCATTCACTCCGCACACATTTCTTTAGCGCCCAGGTTCAGAGGTCACAAAGGAAATAAGGAAGGGGTCCACCCTCAGGGAAGTCAAAGACTGGAACAGAAGAATAATTATAAATCAGTGTGAGAAATAGCACGATACGCACTAGAGTCATGGAATCCTGTAGGATCAGCTCAAGACAGGAAAGTGGAAGATTTCACAGGGAGACATTTGAGGTAAATTGTGAGGGAGAATTGGAGATAAAGACACAGACCAATGGAGAATCTAGGGAGAGAAAACATGCACAGGAGTTTGGACTGGTTGGATTATAACAGTTCCCATGAGTTTAAAGGACATTTTAGAGACACCTAGGTGATTCAGTCAGTTAAGCGTCTGACTCTTGATTTTGGTTCAGGTCATGATTTCATGGTTAAGGAGACCCAGCCTGGCATCAGCATCCGTGCTGACAGTGGGGAGTGTGCTTGGGATTCTCTCTCTCCCTCTCCCTCTCTCTTTGCCCCTCCCCAGTGCATGCTCTCTCTCTCTCTCTCTCTCTCTCACACACACACACACACACACACACACAATATAAATATACATTTTAAAAAAGAGGACATTTTTAGGGGCACCTGGGTGGCTCAGTTGGTTAAGCGGCCGACATTGGCTCAGGTCATGATCTCACAGTTCATGGGTTGGAGCCCCACATCAGGCTCTGGGCTGACGGCTCAGAGCCTAGAGCCTGCTTTGGATTCTGTGTCTCCCTCTCTCTCTGCCCCTCCCCCACTCTAGCTCTGTCTCCCTCTGTCTCTCAAAAAATGAATTAAAATGTGAAAAAAATGTTTAAAAAGAGGACATTTTTGTTGTTACAGATTTGCTTTTTTTGTTTTTTGAAAGAGAGAGAGTGTGAGAACACGCACACATTGGGGAGGGGCAAAGGCAGAGGGGTAGAGAGAGTGTCTTAAGCAGGTTTCTTGCTCAGCACAGAGCCAATCAAGGGGCTCAATCCCATGACCCTGGGGTCGTGACCTGAGCCAAAATCAAGAGTCAGATGCTCAACCGATTGAACCACCCAGGTGCCCCACAGATTTGCTTTATTTTTAGGGAGAAGAGTATCACAATCAGACTTTCACTTTTTAAATGACTCTGGCAGAAATGTAGTGCAGACTGGAATAGGTGGCAATACTAGAGACAAAGTCCAATAAGCTTACTTAATGACTCCAACACTTGGGGCACCTGGGTGGTGCAGTCGGTTAAGTGCCCGACTTCAGCCAGGTCACGATCTCGCGGTCCGGGAGTTCGAGCCCCGCGTCAGGCTCTGGGCTGATGGCTCAGAGCCTGGAGCCTGTTTCCGATTCTGTGTCTCCCTCTCTCTCTGCCCCTCCCCCGTTCATGCTCTGTCTCTCTCTGTCCCAAAAATAAATAAACGTTGAAAAAAATAATAAAAAAAAAATGACTCCAACACTAGATTTGTTAGGGGCTATTTAGAAACTAACCGACACACACAAGACTATTATACTAGTTTGCTTTTGTTTTCTGACAAAAGTGGGATTAAACCTAATGTGAACTCTTGCCACAAGAAATGCAAATAGTTTTCACGATGATCTGTATTGTTCTGCTTTTTCCAAAGCCAGCCAAAATGATAAGAGAATCTTTTAAGTAGGAAAGCACTACCACCTTTAGCTGATTTTTCAAACACATTGTCTCTTTTTATGTAATCTTAAAATGTATGATTGTGTGAAAGGACACTCATTAGAAGTGGCAATGCTTGGCAACTTTCTTTTCTTTTTTTTAATGTATATTTATTTTTGGAAGAGAAAGATAGAGCATCAACAGGGAAGGGGCAGAGAGGGAGGGGGACAAAATACCCAAAGGAGGCTCCAGGCTCCAAGGTGACGGTAGAGAGCCTGACATGGGGCTCAAACCCACGTATCACGGGATCATGACCTGAGCTGAAGTCAGACGCTTAACCAACTGAGCCACCCAGGGGCCCCATGCGTGGCAACTTTCTGCTGTTTCCTAAATTATCATGTACAGGAGGTCCAGTCTCTACAGATGTCCAATTCCCTCTGCTGGTGGATGGGTGAGGTTTTAGAGTACCACAAGCCCAGCCAGCAGGGGTGGGGGATGTCAGGTGCCCAGGTCCAGTATCAGGTATCAGTGATAAGCAATGGAGATGTCAGGAAGGGTTGTGTATAGAACTGGGATGGCTGTCAAGCCCAAAACACACACCAGAGAGGAAGGGTCTAGGTGTTCAGACAATAGGATGGAAGCAGGTAGGATGGTTCAAAGCCAACATGGCGAGGAAAGATCCAGAATGAGTCCTGCACCAGCCAGTGAACAGTGGCAGTGACTCTTTCTCTCGGTTTTTTTTGAGATATAGTTACTATACATTACTGTGTAAGCTTAAGGTGTACAGTATAATGATTTCATTAACATATTGTAGAATGATTACCACAGTAAGTTTAGTCTCCATCATTTCATGTAGATGCAATAGAAAGAGAAGACAAAAATGGGGGAAAAAATTCATTGTGATGAGAACTCCAGGATTTACTCTCTTAACAACATATATCTATATCTATATCTATATCTATATCTATATCTATATCTATATCTATATCTATATCTATCTATACACACAGGCACACATATATGCACATATATATATATATATATTACAACAATGTTAACTACAGTCATCATGCTATATATCGCCTCCCTAGAACTTGCCTTATAACTGGGTTTTTGTACTTTTTGACCACCTTTCAGTAGTGATTACTTTAGGGGGTGCAGTGGTTAAAGCCATACCCAGGGAGGGGAGTGCGTTGAGGTTGTTTTATTCCCTCTTAGTTAAAAAGAATTAGTGTTTCTGCCAAATGCACATTACTTTATAAATGCTTATATGATATCAGAAATAAGCATAGCCAAGCAAATTTATTTCTAACATCAAAGTTTGAAAGGACCTGCAGGCAAGAAAAAAAATCTTATTTTTCTTAAAATAAGTTTGAGAGTTTCTTGGAATTTTTCCCGAGCCATTGGTTCATATAAAAATAAACTGAGTAAAATAATGTTGATTTTGTTATGATGTCAGAACATGCTCAAATTGCCAGTTTTTGTTTAAGCTAGCATCTATTTGTTTACATAGTTATGTTTGCCATATTACAAAACCAACTATATGGTTCAGGGGAGCAGATACAAACTGTTGACATACCACCTTCCTGAACTACAGTGAAAAAGCAGCATTGCCACTGGGGCACCTGGGTGGCTCAGTCGGTTAAGCGTCCAACTTTGGCTCAGGTCATGGTCTCACAGCTCATGAGTTCGAGCCCTGTGTCACGCTCTGTGCTGACAGCTCGTGCTGACAGCTCAGAGCCTGGAGACTGCTTTGGATTCTGTGTCTCCCTCTCTCTCTGCCCCTCCCCTGCTAGCTCGCTCTCTCTCTCTCTCTCTCTCTCTCTCTCTCTCAAAACTAAATTAAAAAAAAAAAGGCAGTATTGCCACATTTAAAATATATTTAAATAAAAATATTTATATTTATGGGGTGCCTGGGTGGCTCAGTCGGTTAAACGTCCAGCTCTTGATATCGGCTCAGGTCATGATCTCACAGTTAGTGAGTTCAAGCCACACATTGGGTTCTGTGCTGACAGTGCAGAGCCTTCTTGGGATTCTGTCTCCCTCTTTCTGCCCCTCCCCTACTTGTTCTCTATCTCTCTCTCAAAATAAATAAAAATAAACTTAAAAAAAATACTTATATTTAACAATAAATACATTTATATAAAATATTTTAAATATATTTTAAAATAATAACAAGGCAGCCACCTAATGTAATGTTTTCATGGACTCTACATGTAACTTCATCAAGTACTACCTTTCCACTTGTACATTCAGAATGGAAATCATAGAGTGTAGAAGGTCAAAGTTGGAAGATTTCATTTATGTACTTAAAAAGCCAGAAACACCAATACAAACAAAAGACCTCTCTAGAAGTTCCCTGATTACTACTTTACATAAGAGTAAATTCGGGAAATACAAATTATTTCATTGTTCTCCACGAGTTTTAAATGAAAATGAAGCACCAGGGTGGCTCAGTCGGTTAAGCACTTGGGCTCAGGTCATGATCTCACGGTTCACAGATTCCAGCCCCATGTCGAGCTCTGTGCTGACAGCTCAGAGCCTGGAGCCTGCTTCAGATTCTATGTCTCCCTCCTTCTTTGCCCCTCTCCCACTCACGTTCTGTCTCTCTCAAAAATAAATAAGCATTAAAAATATTTCTTTAAGAAAATGATTCGACTAAAAAGCATCATAAGTTGTTTTTCATTTCAGTTGCATGTTTTCCTTCTATTCTATATTTCCTACTATTCCATGTATATGTCACCACATGCCCAATTAGCAACTAAGCATGTACTATTAGCATGAGAGTATTAGAGCCAGCTTAGGCTTCTATGATGGACCAGCAATACTGCTCTCTCCAATTTCACTCACAGAAGTGGCTTAAAGTGCTCTACAAATTCAAAATAATAATGAAAAGAAATGGATGAGCTTTTGAAAACACAAAAATATTAAGGTAGTTAATTGTGCTATGCATATTCTTATATATGAGGCTATTTGAAAATGTACAAAATTACATTTTATTCAAGATTTCATTGATGTTTTAATATAAAAACACCTCCTCTCTATGTTAGTTCATCAAAAGAATATAGAGAGAAACTGAGATTTCATTTTTAACTGCTGATGCTATTATAATATTACAATGATTATTTTTACCTGTGACTTACATAAGAAAGAAACACTGGGGCACCTGGGTGGCTCAGTCGGTTGAGCAACTGTCTTTGGCTCAGGTCATGATCTCACAGCCCGTGAGTTCGAGCCCTACGTTGGGCTCTGTGCTGACAGCTCAGAGCCTGAAGCCTGCTTCGGATTCTGTGTCTCCCTCTCTCTCTGCCCCAACCCATGCACATTCTGTCTCTGTCTCTCTCAAAAATAAATAAACATCAAAAAAAATTAAAAAAAAAAAAGAAAGAAACACTTACAAATACTTCCCCTACTCCTAGACTTTTGAAAGCTACTTGAGGGGTATCTGGGTGGCTCAGTGGCTTAAGCGTCCAACTTCAGCCGAGGTCATGACCTCATGGTTAGTGAATTTGAGCCCCGTGTTGGGCTCTGTGCTGACAGCTCCGAGCCTGGAGTCTGCTTCGGATTCTGGGTCTCCCTCTCTTTCTGCCCCTCCCCTGCTCATGCTCTGTCTCTCTCTCTGTCTCAAAAATAAATAATAAACATTTAAAAATTTAAAAAAATAAATAAAAGCTGCTTGAGATTACTGTAACCAGATTAGTGAGGTCAGAGTCAATCAATACTTAATTATCACAAGGTTGAGGAGCAAAATCATGTGCTTTAGATATATGAAAGAACTTTAAATGAAAGGTCTATTCTCTGGCACAAAAAAAAATGTAGCAAATGTGGCTGCCTATAAGAAATTTTGATAGTGTTAAAGTTTCAAGTCACCGGTCCTTGTACCTATTAAAAGAAAAACTCTCAAGATTACAGGAAACATTTGCCATTCTTAGTAAACCTATTTTGGACAGAAGCTCAACCTCATGATGACAAGATAAGGAATAATCATAAAATGAACTTAAATATTATGATAAATGATACATAAATATCTTCTACCCTTTCTTATTCTTTCTGAATAAAGGGCAATGACTTAAATCAGTGCTTTGCATTTTCTAAAGTCCTTGTGTTATGGTTTCTTTATTAAAAGTTTTATTAAGTGACATTGAAATTATTTCAACTCTAATTTTAAACTAAGAAGAATGAAAGAATCTAGGACTTATAATAATTCATTTCTGCATTAGCAAAGATTTTTTTCTTTAGTCATGAAAATTCAGGTGAGAAGGGCATAGTAAAACAGCCATTTTTATCTATTTTTTGATGAGTGAATAAATTTGTATAACCTCTTGAAAAGGCAATTTGAATATATCAAGAGCCTTACAGTAGTTATTCTTTGTTGCATTAAAAATTGCCTCCAAAACAACAGACATTTTTATCTTACAGATTGTAGCTCCAGCTCAGTCTTTGATGAGGTTGGAGTCAATATGTTGGCCAGGGATATATTCATGGAAAGGCTTGTCTGGGGCTCCTGGGTTTGCTTCCAAAATAACTTCTTGCCTGCTATGGGATGGAGGGCTTGGAGCAGCCTGTTAGCAGAGATCCCCACATGGACCTCTCTGAAAAGTTGTTTGACCATCCTTACAATATGTCAGTTGGCTTCCCCAAGGCAAGTGTCCCAAGACAAAGCAAGGAAGAAGTCACTGGCCTGTTACAATGTAGTCTCCAACGTCACACCCACCACTTCTGCCATAGTCTATTCCTTAGAAGTGAGTCACTAAGTTCATCTCATACTCAAGAGGAGGGGAATTAAGAGCCATCTCTTGAAGAAAGGATTAATCAAAGAAATTTTAGACATACTTTAAAACCACGACAAGCTCTTAAAATATTTTGGGAAAGTTCTCCAAATCTGTCTCTGGCGCTCTCTCTCTCTCTCTCTCTCTCTCTCTCTCACACACACACACACACACACACACACACACGTGCACACAAACACACACACAGACACTTTTATGCTACTGTTCATTGCAGTGGTATTTACAAAACAGAATTATAAAAACCTTCAGTATCCAATGGTTGGGAAAATGTTGAGTAAAGCAAGATATGTGCATGTTATGTAGCAACTTCAAATAATGTTTTCCAAGAATATTCAATAGTATAGGCAAGGGCTTCTACTATAATCTTATGTGGGGAAAGCGTTATATGAAAAATATAAATGGAAAAATATTTAAAAGAAATGAATCAAAATGTTAAAACCAGGTGCCTTCGGGTGTTAGAGTTGAATGCTTTTATTCTCCTCTCGCTATTTTTCAGTATTTTCACGTAATGAAGTGTCCAGTTTCCTCTATTCCCAGCTTATGATGTACTTATATGCAGTCTGTATGCAATGCTCTTTTAAAACATACAAGTATGTTTATTAAACAATTTCCTAACTTTTAACAGGAGAATTTCTTTAGTCCTTTTAAAACTATCAAATTAGTGGGGCGCCTGGGTGGCGCAGTCGGTTAAGCGTCCGACTTCAGCCAGGTCACGATCTCGCGGTCCGGGAGTTCGAGCCCCACGTCAGGCTCTGGGCTGATGGCTCGGAGCCTGGAGCCTGTTTCCAATTCTGTGTCTCCCTCTCTCTCTGCCCCTCCCCCGTTCATGCTCTGTCTCTCTCTGTCCCAAAAATAAATAAAAACATTGAAAAAAAATTTTAAAAAAAACACAAAACTATCAAATTAGTGATTTTTTTTCATTATGAAACCTCAATCTGAGAGACACAGCAAAATAGACATTCCTGCCCATTGCTGATAATGGAGAGAATGCCTATATCCCCCTACACAAGGGATCTTGTTAGGTTCAGGAGAGGCCTGGAGCGGTGCTGGGAGGAGACGGGACACATGCCATGAAGGGCATTTGGAGGCCAGGCCTCAGTACAAGCAAGGTGGACAGCTGACCCCAGACAGTATTCTTGGGCCCACAGGCTGGGAGCAGGCATTGTGCCAACACGGCTCATATGAACTCACGTTATAACTTACATATAGCCTCTCTTAGGCACTCACTTGAGGATTTTCCACAAAACAGAACTGCAAGGGGGCTGGCTCTCTTGTGAATGGGACTCAGGGGTCTGACCGCTCAGCCTCCACCCACCCCATCTCATCCATGTTCCTATTACAGACCATTGTGACAGATACTGTCTGCACTCCACCCAGATCCCCTGGAATCGTCCTTAAACCTCTGAGCATCTACCCTCCAGCGCTCATACCTGATTCACTCGTACCAAACTTGTGTCCCAACATATACACACGCACATGCTCACTCGTGCGTGCACACACACACACACACACACAACGAGCAGTCCTTAGCCAATGACTGATGGAAGTAAGAATGTGAATACCCAGCTCCCTTGTCTCAAGCCAGCACAACCCTGAGGGGTAATTTATGCTCAGAGCTTTCCTGGAGGTTAGTCTGAGACTGGAAGTTGGCCTGAAATATTACCGTCTCGGTGTCTCTCCTTCCCTACTCCCCCACACACTTTCCAATTCTCCTGGGAGGTCTTTCTTAATAAACCCTTTGTATAAATTTCTCTTTTCCGGGTCAGCTTGTGCAGAATTGATGAAAAGCCCAAAGGCTAGATGGGATTGAAGTGCCTGTAGACCAGGGATGTTAAGGGCCTTCAATTCAAAGAACATCCAACACAAGAATTACCTTGCTCCAAATGGCCACAGCACCCTGACCAAGAAAGGGAGTGGTAGG
Source organism: Prionailurus bengalensis (assembly GCF_016509475.1). Taxonomy (NCBI): domain Eukaryota; kingdom Metazoa; phylum Chordata; class Mammalia; order Carnivora; family Felidae; genus Prionailurus; species Prionailurus bengalensis. The sequence continues at coordinate 140,500,514 of NC_057350.1, forward strand.
GGAGGGAGAGGGAGAGTGAGATGGGGGGGGGGGGGGGTGGATAGAGAACTCAGTTCAGATCAAATACAGAAAAAGTACAAGGTTTAGAATTGGTTCAGGAGGAGGAGTTAATTGATGACATTGCAAAGGAGTAGCCAGAGAGAGGTAGGGAGAAAACCAGGGGAATGGGAAAACAAGAAAGCTAAGGGTTCCAAAAAGGAAGGAGTGTCAGCAGAGTTGGGTGCCGCCAAAGTCACACAAGGCAAAAATGGGGTACTGGCCATTCAGTTTTCTCCGTGGAAGTCACAGGTGCCCCTGACAAGTGCAATGTCTAAGGGGAGCTGTGAGGGTAGGGACTGAATAAGGAATGAGTGATGTAAAGGAAGAGGAGAAAGCTGGCATGCTGGGCCATGAATAAGTGCGGACTGATGGGAGAGTGGTTTGAAAGGAATTTGGGGCAAGGGAAAGTTTTGTAAGAACATGTTTATATGGTGATAGGAAAGATTCAGTAAAGAAGGCACAATAGTTGGTGCGTGAGAGAAAGGAGAAAACAAAGAACAGAACATGAACGGCAAGGGATGGGATAGAGATCTCCCAAATGTGTTTACCCTTCCCCAAGGGCCCCAGTTCTTAAAATCCTAATGCTTGTTTTCCTGCCCAGCAGCCCACCCCTGACCCCTTCCCAGGAGAAAGGAAATGCATTAATTTTTCACAATGACTCACCCTCCTCAAACAACAGATTGAAAGACTTCCTGCTAAAGCTCACATAAAAACCATAATAAACCTCTTCTCGTTTATTCGGTTCTCACACTGTAGGCTGTCTTAAATAATGGTCAGGGCAGGTGAGGGAGGTTGACTTCGATTCTTGAAAGACAAAACTCCTCCTCCAGTGTCTCCTCTGGACTTCCGTGACCTCTGTGGAAGTACACTGCTCAAATCTTTCAAGACAGAGCTTGCTGCAAGGAATGTAGTTAGTTGACCACCTTCAGGTGCTACACCTTCAAGAGCTGTCCCAGCATTCACGCTGAGACCATGCTCTTCCCAGGGTGTGCCCAGCCAACGACAGAGCACCACAGGGCAGCTAGAACCACGGTTTCCTGGCCAACAGAGACTCCTTTAACTGGCACTCTTGGCTCTGAAGCTCCTCACCAGCCTGATCGAGATTTTCTCAGAGTTTGCATTTTAATTTCAGGTTCTTCCTCCAGATCCCGCTTCCTCCACTCTCTCCTTCCACAGATGTCACACCTGCCACATGGTCTGAAGATTCTAACCATTCCTGTGACCTCTGCCCTTTATCTTTCATGGGTATTTCCTACAGCAAACCTCTTGCATTTCTAATTGTGTGTTGGTGTCCGTGTCCTGCAGGACCCAGAGTGACACAAATTCCTCTTCCGTTGGGTATCCAACACATGCCTCAAGATGAGAACTGTGTCAGGCACCTGGGTGTCTCAGTGGGTTGAGCTTCCAACTTCAGCCCAGGTTATGATCGCATGGTTTGTGAATTCTAGCCCCACATGGGGCTTGCTGCTGTCAGCACATAGACATCCTTTCAATCCTCTGCACCCCTCTCTCTCTGACTCTCTCCTGCTTACGCTTTCTCTTTCAAAAATAAATAAAACATTCAAAAAAATTTTTTAATTTTTTTAGTGTTTTATTCATTTTTGAGAGACAGAGAGGGACAGAGTACAAGCAAGGGAGGGGCAGAGAGAGAGGGAGACACAGAATCCAAAGCAGGCTCCAGGCTTTGAGTGGTCAGCACAGAGCCGGATGCGGGGCTCGAACCCACGAACTGTGATCATGCATGACCTGAGTCAAAGTCAGATGCTCAACCAAGTGAGCCACCCAGGTGCACTTATTCAAAAAAAATTTTTTTTGAAGATTAGGATTGTGTTAGCTCACCATTTTGATGATTTTACATATATACACTTCAACCCAAGACTTGGCATCTGTAGAAATATTAAGTCGAATTTTTGTACTTTCAAGACATGGATGATTAATAAATTGTTGTTATTATTGATAGCTATACTAGTTTTATAAATGATTATTATAACCTCCAAAGGATCTGGCACCAACTCATATTTGTCTGTTCCCCATTGAGTAAGCATAGTTCAATAGATTGTTATTCTTGTTTGCTCTTTTCCAACAAAGAAATCACAGTGTACAGTTGCCAAATGAATAGACTGGAATAATGTCATGATACAAATAGAGCAAAGAATGCCACCCAGGCCTTCTGTGCCCATAGGGTTCTTGGATGCAAGCAAAAACTAACTTAAGCAATAGGCAATTTACCAACATGATATAGGGTAGTGGAAAGGAGACTGACAGGGTACCAGAGGCCAAGGCACCAGGTTTGGGAATGGATTGGAAGAACCAAGGGAGCTCTGAGGGCCAAGATGCTGGGAACAATACTCAGCAATCATTTCATGGTAGAAAATCCCAGAGAGCATTTCGGCCATTGCTGCAATGAGTCATCTGCAACCATCTCTGATACCTGTGTGTCCCACTGCTTGAGCTCAAGTCAGACAGCTGCCATGTGGCTGTACCAGGGAAAGGGAGAGAAGAGATCCAGAAAATTCACTTTGATGGTGGAGGGTAGGGGGTTGATGGGGGACAGTCACCATTTCTACCAGGGCTATGAACAAAGGGAGAAGAAACACCTTCCCAGCAATTTAAGATGGTATCATGAAGGTACTAACTGCTGGGAAGATGAAAATTAAAAAGACCAAGTTCCACCACACACATCTAGATCCCAAACCAGTCCTTTTCCATCATCTGAAGGGATGGGAAGTTTATTCAAAGAAAATATTAGAGCAGTGGTTCTCAACTTTGGCTTATGGAAGAATCATCTGGGGAGCTTTTATGAATCCTAATGCTCGGGTCGAAACCCAAATCAATTAAATGAGAATTTTAGGGGTGGGACCCAGGCATCAGTACCTTGTAAAGCTCCCCAGAGTTCACATGCAGCCAAGGTTGAGAACAGTGTATTACTAGACAGCCCAATACACAAAACAGACAAAGCAGCCCTGCTCCAGTTGGGCGGGGAGATTGGCAATGCTCCCCTCCTGCTGGTCCCTGAGGCACCTCTGAGGAAACCTTTTATACCAGCACTTAAGATGGGTTGTAATTGTACACTGTTGACTCCCTTATTTTCCCACACCCAGATCCACTCTGTCAGTTTGGCTCAAGCTTCAAAAGATAATCAGAATCCGACCACATCCCCCGCTGCCACTCTGGCCCGAGCCAGCATCCTCTCTGGCTTGGATGCCATGATAGCTTCCTAATGGGTCTCCCTGCTTCTAACCTGGCACCCTTGCCCCCCAGAGTCTGCTCTCAACACAGCAGTATGGGTGATTCATGTATAAGATAAACTAGAGTGTGGCCCTCCTCTGCCCAAAACCTGAGATGGCTTGCATTTTGTTCATAGTAAAGGCAAAACACTCCGAGCCTCTATACCAGGGGTCAACAAATTTTTTTAGTAAATACTTCAGACTGTGTAGGCCATATGGTCTCTGTCACAACTACTCAACTCTGGCCATGTTAGCCAGAAAGCACCCATAGACGATGTGTACATGAACAAGCGTGGCTGTGTGCCAATAAGACTTGTATAAAAACAAGCAGAGAGGCTAGGTTTGTCCATAGGCCGGTATTTGCCAACCCCTGCTGTATAAGTCACACCCCTTGATGCAGTTTCGGCCTGATATCTTCCTGTCCACCTCTTGGCTCTCTCCTTTCCAGTCACATTGGCTCCTTGAAGCCACTGGAATGTTTTAGGCACTCCCCTGTCTTAGGGAGAGGATTCTATGTTCTTCTGCCCTCAAAGATTTTCCTTTGGCTACCCCTCCCCTCGTTCAAGGCTTCGTTCAGATCTTACCTTCTCAATTAGGCCCATCGGGACACCTTATTTAATAGGGCACCTGCCTCCCCACCTCCAGCCCCATGGCACCCTAGATTACCCTTACTCTTTCCCTCTCTCTTTCCCTTCTCTGATTTTCTTTCTTTCCATAGCACCTTTCACTCTTACGCATACTTTAGAATTTACTTGTTAAGCCGTTTACTGTCTATCCAGAATGTAAACCGCACAAGCACAGAGTATGTGCTTCATACTGTCAGGGTTCAGTCAGAGCAGCAGAACCACTGTGAGAAACAGAGAATGGGAATTATTGTCGGGATTAGCTGGTAGGCAGTTGTGGGAGCAGGTGGGGCAGCTGTGCAGGCTTCTACATCTGGTTGGAGCCCGAAGACACCACGAGTCAATGATTCAGGAAGGAAACCTGGATGGGAATGAGAACAGGGACAACATGGAATTCACAAAGACAAATACAGACAAAGTGGAACATACACCTGTCACTCACTGACTCCAAACTCAGTGCTGTGGGCATCTGCAGAAGTGGGCCCTTTGCCATTGAGCAACACCACTCTGGACTTCAGGCCACAAAGAAACAGGAAGAGGAGACCCAGCAGGATCCTAAGGTCACCCAATACTGCACAAGGAAGGTGACGCAGCACGTCATCTCCAAAGTACGGGAGCTACAGCAGTGCCTGGCCCCGCACTGACCGTCGGGGTCTAATGGCTACAGCTTTCCTCGTGGTGTTCAGACCTTTTGCAGATTTCTCTTATGGTCATCCCTAACCCAGACAGAACCTTATAGACAGAAAATTCTGGGGAAGGTGCTTCCAGCTTAGATACGTTGGCACATTATAAAGCCACCACAAGCAGGAATAATATTGTCTGTTTGCTTTACTGATGAATCAGAATTCCTAGAACCCCAAACAGTGCCTGGCACATCGTAGGTGCTTTAAAAAATAGTTGGTGAATGAATGACAGATATGTTGATGGATATTTGATTCATGCCAGCTCCTGTACTAACACGTAAGTTCATGAGAGCAGAGGGCATGTGTTTTATGTCCGTCATTGTATCATCAGCACCCAACACACATTCAGTCTCTATGCAGGCTCTCATTTCAGGAAACACTTCCCAGTAGCCAAAAATAAAGACACCTGATGGTATCTCCGCAAGAATGCCAAAAGGTATCCAGCACAGACCCAAGGCAACGTTTCCTAAAATCCTTTCTCCAAACCCCAAAGCCACTCCGAGGCTTTTGATTCCCTCCCTCAGCTCCCAACCCCCAACAAAAATCGCTCCCTCGCCCACTCTTCACCACGCCCACTTCACCTTACTACGTTGATTCTTCTCTCCCTTACCTTTCTATGTAAATATCCTTATCCTACACCTCACCCACCACCAAGCACCCTAACACACATCAGAAGACCACAATAATCTGGCAGATTCAATCTCCCTTAGATTACATGTGTGTGAGTGTACATGTAGGTCTGTATACATCTTCTATTATGTAATTTCAATACATTTATTATATACTATTTATATATTGAATTTCTCTTCTCCCTCCTACTAAATGAATAAACAAACTCTTTATGGACAATAGGACTGGGAATACATGACAAATTAAGTCCTTTGGATACTAATGTGATAGAATAAAACCAGGTGATATTTCAAAGGTAGATGATGATAGATAGATAAAGTGACACATAAATGGATGAAAATAGTCTGTGAACTCAAGTCATAATAATGTTAAAAATAGAAGAAATCAGGATTATTGAGAAAATTACACAGATGGTAACAGATATGAATTTGTCATTTAAAATATTTTTAAAAGATGATTTCATTTGATGTCTTTGTGCTTATGTTATCTATTAAACAATAGTAATAGAGTCAAAATTATGGACTTCATAAAGGCACTGACAGTAAAGAAATAGATAATATAAAATACTTTTTGGCTTTGAAATGCCATATATATATGTGTATGTATATATATATATATATATATATATATATATATATATGTTTATATTCAGGAAGAGTCTAAAATTTACCCTGATAATTCACAAAGTGGAAAATTCACAGGCGAAAATAATCCAGCCTTAGCCTTATTCAAACAGAGAATTAAATGTTCTCTGGATATAATAGACAATAGAGGACAAAGAACAGGGCTGTACATCTCTGGCACATTTTGAGCAGGGCACAGAAATTCCCAGGAAATCCCCAACCCACTGCCACGGTTATTCTGAGGCAAGGTCAAATTCAGGAGGGAGGTAAATCATTCACTCTTAATACCTCCTGAAGCTTCTTGCCTAGAACAAAGATAAAGACTCTCCCTAGACTTCACCCCCAAATCAGGGAACAGCCTCATATTATCTAAAAGATGATCCAATGTGGGACGCCTGGGTGGCTCAGTTGGTTAAGTGTCCAACTTCAACTGAGGTCATGATCTTGCGGTTCACAAGCGACGGCTTGGAGCCTGGAGCCTGCTTCGGATTCTGTGTCTCCCTCTCTCCCTGCCCCTCCCATTCTCACTCACTTTCTCCCTCTCTCAAAAATAAATAGACATTAAAAACATTTTTTTTAATTTTTTTTAACATTTATTTATTTTTGAGACAGAGAGAGACAGAGCATGAATGGGGGGAGGGCCAGAGAGAGAGGGAGACACAGAATCTGAAGCAGGCTCCAGGCTCTGAGCTGTCGGCACAGAGCCTGATGCGGGGCTCGAACTCACGGACCGTGAGATCGTGACCTGAGCGAAGTCGGACGCTCAACCGACTGAGCCACCCAGGCGCCCCAAAAACATTTTTAAATAAAAAAATAAAAGATGATCCAATATGTGTGAATAATAATAAAGCCAAGGGTAAAAATCCTTCAGCCTCTGAAGTTTGAGATCAATTGATTCTGGAATCAGTCATCTCCAGAATAAACTTCCCTGTCTTCCCTGGGACAGACTATGCAAATGGTCCTCACTAGTTTTCCCTCACTCTAGAGTGGCTAGAATCAGACAACTTTGGGGTTGTTTATAACACAAGTCACTACCAACTGTTTCACAAAGTCCCCACAGTCTCAAAGCGGACAGTTTCTACCTGAGAAAACAGCACTGTTCAGCAATGAGTGAGCTTCAGTTACAGACACCTGTAAAAGCCAACTTTGTGACTCATTGTTAAGTAGTCATCTTAAAAGAATCATCGTTATGAATTGATTTGCAATCAATTCTCTATAAATGAAAGCCCTGAGTAACTCAATTCACTGAATCATGTGAATCCAGAGAACAATGTGAAAAATTAAGAGTGAATCACACTAATACAGACAGAGGTGAGGGGACAATGTGGTATGATTGAGTCAGATTTCATGGCTAAAATCTGAGAGATTTCAGATCTCTCAGATCTCTCTTCCTAAACAGTGAGAAACCAGGGAAGACCCATTATGCTCCCATTATTGACATGGGAAGACAGCTTTTATTTTTCATTTATTTTTTTTAAAAAAATTTAGTGTTTATTTATGTTTGAGAGAGAGAGAGAGAGAGAGAGAGAGAGAGAGAGAGAGTGCAAGCAGGAGCGGGGCAGAGAAAGAGGGAGACGCAGAACCAGAAGCAGGATCCAGACTCTGAGCTATCAGCCCAGAGCCCCACACGGGACTGGAACCCATGATGATCCAAACTGAAGCTGGCCGTTTAACCACCTGAGCCACCCAGGCGCCCCTGGAGGGCAGCTTTTAAATGGCAAGAGGTATCTGTCTGCTCTCAGAGTGCTTAACACTTCCTAAATGCATGACCTAAGTTATTCACTCAGAAAATCTGATGAAGCCCCTTCATGCTTATCATCATCATCATCATCATCATCATCATCATCATCACTTGACAGTAATGAACTGGACTTCCACTTTGAAATAACAAAAAAAATTTTTTTCTTAGGCATAAAAGGAACAGAAAGTTCCATTATATACCCTCCTGAATTTTCTGCTTTCCCCAGGGGAGGGAGGAAATGACTCAGCTTCCTCTAAGTACTGGCCATCTCCATTTCTCCAACTCATTTTTACATACATGGTAAAAATCCTATACTCATTCAGCAAATATTCACAGAGCACGTACTATGTGTCAAGTACTTTGGACAAACATACATAACCTATCCCGCCAAATTTATTATTAAGTGCATTTTTTTCAAATTGTGTTACTGACATTTTTCTTTGGTTTAGAACCACATATGCAACAATTCTTCAAATGTAATTTAGGGATATCTGTGCTCAGAGCAAACTGTTTTATACAATAATTTTCCCACCACTGAATTTTGTATCTTTTTAGGTCAGCTAGAGTTCACCTTTGAGTCATTTTTTTAGGGAACTTCCTTTGGCAGCTACTTAGCTTACCTTTTCAGAAATGGAATAATATATATGCAAGAATAAAATTCTTGTACCATTCCTGTACCAAATCTTTGCCCATATATCCCTGTAATCTATGCTCTTCTAAGTTTTAATACTATAGAGAGTGTATCAGAGGGAAACAGGAGTTTACCCCTTTGCAGGCCACCTGAGTTTCTCCCCAGATGCATTGGAAGTATTTAAAATTTTTTAAAATTACCAGGATGTGTTAAGGAACAGACTGATGCTGCCTTAGGGCTCACGATATACATACACAGGTCTCACACAGAGCAGGCAAATTTTCCTCCATTATATATCTGAATGTCACTCTCATCCTTTTGCTCTGATCTCCTTTTTAGAAACCTCAATTCTCTGCTTAATCACTGTGTTCTGATCCCCAGCTACCCATTTGTCATTATTTTAAACTCTTTTTCCTTTTTCTCTCCCTCTTGAAGAGTGGGTTCTCCATTTTTCTTTCCGTCATTGGCTCTTCTGGTTACTCCCTACTTGTTCAGCCCAGAGGAAGGGACAGCTTACTCTGGCCTAGCGTTTCCCCCACAAACTGAAACGATGGGTTTACTTATTTCTCCTGACGGCCCTTGCGATTCTTCTGTCAGATTATGATGCAGAGGGCTGGTTGATGTCAATGTCTATTTCCTATTCAGCCTCAAGTGAATGGTATGCAGTGGGAGCCAAAGGCATTCCCAGCAGAGAAATGTCTCTGCACAGCTTCTTCCCAGCACTGGTGAAGTTGGAAAGCCTCCAGCATTCTGCTTCTGGCTTGCTGTTTGCCAGGCCTCCGTGCCAGGTAACAGCTGTGCCACTGCCCACTCCCTCCTTGGTCCTTCTGCCAGCCAAATCGGGCACAAGCCACCCTGCTGGATGCATTTCCTGTGGCTGCTGTGTGAAACCAGCTGCCTCCCACTGCTGTTAATTCTAGTTTTCTGCGCTGCCAGAGTGGAATAGAAACCCAAAAGTGTGTTCTAAGTGACCCCAGGACCAGCCCTGCACATTTCCAGCCTGTACTCAATAGAATGAGAATGTTCAGTTCAACCAAGTTCTCCTCCCTGACTGCATCTGAGGGTAACTCCCCCTGTCACACTGTCCTGCTCAGAATAATTATGGCACCCATAAACGCTAGAGATCGTCTCTGCCACTAACGGATGCTGAACTGAGCCACAGAACAAAAGCCACCAAGTGCATTTTAAATCCTGTATCCGGTCCGTCAATACACCACATATGATCACCTAGAAACCATAACTCGGAGCATTACTTTGCAATAGTTTTGGTTCTCCTCTTGATACATTCGAGAACGCATGACAAAGCTGGATAGTTCTTTCCTCTCTTTCCTTACCAAAACTATCTTTTTACTCTTCGCCTAATCCTAAACCTAACTGAGGGCTCCTAGGGCAGTAATCCACAGCCCCCAGGCTGCTGTGAGAGAAACACAGATGCACAGACTATTTTGCCTTGTGCGCGCGCGCACACACACACACACACACACACATACACACACAATCCTTGGTAATAACATTCTCACTTCAGAGTTTACAAAGTGCTTGCACATAGTCTACTTCCTTGCTCTTCGTAAGATCTATGTAAGAGAGAAAACATGAATACCTCTGTCTCAGGGATCACAGGACTGTGCCCAGCAGCCTTTACAGCTCTACCCCACCAACACCACTGCCCTGAGCATCCTCTTGTAAGTTCCCATTACTCAAGTCTCCCCAGACTCTGGCAATCTCTCCAGTCTACCTCCCAAACTTGCTTGCTCAGTCTTACGGGGTCTCTGCTGCTGATCCTTCCCTTTGGGTCCATGAAATAGGGGTGGGCATTTCAGACATCCCCTTGCTCCCTGCCCTGCCCTCCCATAGCCTGGAGCCCTGGTTCCACTCACACTTTGTTCCGTGTGCTATGGAACTCCCTCAGCTATGAGCAAGCCCCGTTCATTCCCACACCGAGGCTGGAAACTCAGTCTGGGCTGAGCCCTGATCTCCTCAGTTACCTAGAGAAAGACAAATAGACATGTGTAAATTAGGCCCCAGAGGAGGCAGAATATACAGTGAATACGTGATCTGCCAGGCCAGGCAGCCCAAGCTAGAAATGCAATCAAATCATCCACTAGGAGTATGACCCTGGACAAGTGTCTTAACCTTTTAAAGTCTCTATTTCCAAACGATTAAAAAGATATGATGATAATACATCTTCCTACCAAAGACTTTTTGCAAATATCAAATGAGATGGGTATGAGTTAAGTGCCCAGCATAATGCTTGGGCCCTGGTAAGCTGTCATAAATATTAACTGTCATTATTACTATTATTATTAATGAGGTTAAAAATGAGTAATGGCAGACCTAGAAATTGAATCCTTCTCTATCTCTTCATTTCATTTTTAATAGCACATAATTATAGAAAATTAGTACATGATGGTAGCCAGAAATGGTCACTTAATTGCTTTTGACTAAATGTGGAGAGGCTTGATTACTTTAAGAGCTTACTAGAGGTCAGAAAAATATTACTTGCCCTAGATAAATATTACTTAGCAGTTTCTATTATTTTATTAGACTTCTCTGACAGAGAGCTCTAAAGAAAATATCACTACTGGCAGGTGAGTTGAAACACATTTTCTTGGTCCTTGTTGTAAGCAAATGTATGTTATTAAATCCAATGGCTTTCCCCGGGGACTCTTGATAACCCCCTGCTAAAGGATTCTGGGCGGAATTACTCTCTCTTAAAGGTAAGCTCTGGAATTAATGCACAGAGTCATCTGTGCAATTAACACATGTAATCTTGCAGTAACTTTCCTGGAAGCTAAACATGACCTAAGGAGGCAGTAATATTTTTGATGGCCCTTGACATAAGGGCTGCTTCAGAATCTTTCCTAAAGTAATAATATCCATTAGAGTGCATGGTCCAGAGATAGGCTTTCCAAGCAACCACAATACATGTGTCAAGGTCCGTCAGGTAATAAATTATGTGTGTTCCAGTGGAACCATATTAGCACTCCCAGTTTTTCTCAAAAGCGGTACTATAGTAGGTTTTTAATTTTATTTGATGGACAAATTGGCCAAAGTGTTTAACGTGAGCCACAATCTTTATGGATTTTGACAGATTATCTTTTGATGGTTTGTAGCAAATCCTGCTGCAAGAGAGGCGATGTGTTCTTGTTCAGATGGTACACTGATCTCACATTTTGCAAGCTTTTAAGGCATGCTTCCAGATTTCCTGGCAAGGAGAAAAACTCTGGGACAGCTAGAGGTCTAAATAGATCCAGATAATCTCTCTATAAAATGCTTAGTTATGGTTCCTCAGGGTTTACCAGCACAGTGGCTTGCGCTCCGTTGTCCCAAGGCTCAGCTGGGTGTGATTTTACTCTGACAATGACCCCGAAAAGATGTAAGACCCATGGCAAATTAAACCTCAGGCAAGCAAACCTAATCTAGATGAGAGAATAACTACTCTGGGCCAGGGATGGTGATAGACATTTCACATTCATAAGCTCATTTGATGCTCATTTCAATGCTGTCATGTAGGTGCTATTATTAAGCCCATTTAAAGATGAGGAAACTGGGGCATCTGGGTGGCTCAGTTGGTTGGGAGTCCGACTTTGGCTGAGGTCATGATCTCCTGGTCCATGGGTTCCAGTCCCGTGTCGGGCTCTGAGCTGTCAGCATGGATTCTGTGTCTCCCTCTTTCTCTGCCTCTCTCTCTCTCTCTCAAAAATAAATAAAAAATTAAAAAATTCAAAGATGAGGAAACTAAAACTCAAAAGGATTAAGTCACTTGCTCAAGACCAAACTGCTGGGTGGCTCATACAGTTAAGCATTTGACTTTGACTCAGGTCATGACCTTATGGTTCATGAGTTTGACCCTGCATCTGGCTCTATCTGGCTTTCTAAGGACAGCTCAGAGCCTGGACCCTGCCTCAGATTCTGTATCTCCCTCTCTCTCTCTGCCCCTCCTCTGCTCACACTTTGTCTCTCTCTCTCTCAAAAGTAAATAAACATTAAAAAAAATTTTTTAAAGACCAAACTGAAAACAAGATGAGAAGAACTGAGCCAGATGGCCTGATTCTAGAACCCCAGCTGTTTGTTAACCAGGGTCCAGTCAGACTTGCCCTTTTTTTCTGATTCTAGAATATTCCAAAAAAAAAAAATCCCACACTAGAATCTTTGCCAACTTAGTGCCTCAGCTGTGAGCACTCTTCTCACTGATGACTTCTTGCTGTGTCATTCACAGCTCAGCGTAAATGTTCCGTACTTGGAGAGGGCTTCTCAGTCACATAACATGCTCCATCGTCTCAAGCAAGGGACAGCAAAGTGGCAGTAGTTATCCATCATTTCCCGTCCATCACTGGCTGAGGGCTGCCCCTAGGGGCTCTTCTGGCCTGCTCTGTCCATAGACAGAAGCTGTGACCTGCACACAGAAATGATGAGCACTGAAGAGCCGGCTTTCAAGACGGGATGGCTTAGAGGTTCACTAATATCTTCAAGAACCAGATAATTTCCTTCTCTACATTCAGCTACCCTGAATGTCAGGTTTCCTCTCGGGAGTATTTCTTTCATGGCCATAGGCCACCTGCCAAGAACAACTGTATGCTTACTTCCTCATTCATATCTACTAAGACAGACAGACCATCTTTTCCCATTAAGAGTAGAAAACTTCCCAGACATTTCCAGAAAACTCCCCTGCACATCTCACTGCCTTAAACTCAACTGTGTGCCCATTCCTGAACAGATCTCTAGTGACATGAAAATATTATGCGCTGATGGACTTAGGCCCACATTCTTACACCAATCACTGGTAATGGGATGACGTTACTATGACTGGGTGGTATTAATCCTGGCCAACCACTGAAGCTGGTCTATTCAGCCTTCCCTGAGATACATGGACACTTGGGAAATGGTTTGTTTAGGAAGGAACAAGGAGAAAATGGATGCGAATAGGCTATCAAGTATCGATTGCAGTTAATAACCTTGTGGCTATTTTAAGACTTTCCTAAGTCTTTGGCACTCTTATTTGTGTAGGCAAACAACTACAACTTCTAAGTACCCCCAACCCACCCCAGTCAATATCACATGTCCTGGTCTTATTTATGTCATAGCACTTATCACCATCTAATATGTACTTGCTTGGTTGTTTATTCACTTAGTCTGTTTTCTCCACCAGGAAACAAGCTCCAGGAGAATAAGCATCATGTCTATCTCATATACTGCTATAGCCCTCACCCATAAAAAAGTACAGGAGATGCCAAATAATAAATAATAAATGCTAGCTAAATGAATGCCTGAACTAATAAATAAGTGAATCAATAAATAATGGCTCTTACTGCACAAAGCAGGATAGTGGGAGAGAAGTACTTTGAGGGCCCTGATGGGGAGTCCCTTAATCCATGGCAGTGCTAGGAGGAAGCGAGAGACTGCAAAAGGGCCAAGGGAATAGAACTCCTGCTTTCCAGGTCTGCTGGGTCCCACACTGAACTTTGGGCAAGGTACAACCAGTCTGTCTCAGCTCTGTAGATTTCCCTGGTGGAGAGCAGCTAGAACTAGGAGGAGGCAAGGTAGGGGTGATGTCCCCTTGTTTAGAAGAAGAGGTGGCTATTTTGAGAGACAGAACAGCCAAGGCAGAGGAACAATCCTGGGCCAGTAGAAAGCCATGTCCTAAAGTGGCACAGAGAAGCCCTACGCACATACCCAAAGCCCAGCGGTGTGTGTTCTCAGACCACTTTGCCTCCTAAACGTACTAGAGTTCATCTAGACCTAGAAGATATGCCACAGAAATGCAAACAAACAAGACATACCTCACTGGCCTGGAAAAATTGACCATTGTGGGGATAGTGAAGATCTAACATATTGACTACATCCAGCATACTAATGGTTTTGGACATACCAGCCACTCTGGACAGAACAATCATGCCCAAAATATGGATCCGCTGAGGTTTGTGAGCTGGCGGATGCCCTGACCACTCTGTACTTACCAATGCCTTGGACAACAGCAGCAGCCTCCAAATCTCTATCAGAGGTGGAACCCGGGTTACAAGCAAGGGCTGGAGGAACTGTCATGAAATGGAGGAGACGCACCATTGTTACACAGATGATACGTGATTTGACCAGTCTAGAATTATAATGACCAGTCTAGAATTCTGACTCCTCTACACTCACGTCAAGCTTTAGTAAATGCATACGTCCTGCTCACTGTTATTGCTCTGGATACAATGCTTTACTTGTGGAAACTCTTGGTTTGCCAAAACCAAGAGCCATTGCTGGTCCCTTGCACTCAACTCTAGCCCCAGCATTTTCTGGGACTTTGCTTTCTAGATTTAGATGTAAAAGCATTGGTGTCACAGGGAGAGGGGGAACAGAGAACTCTCTGCCTCAGAAAACAGTACCTGTGCAACAGAAGACCTGCACAGAATACTGGTTAGTACAATGCTTGCACTCAAGGAGACAGATGAGTGGCTGATATGGAGCTTCTGTTCTCAGCTTTCTGGGCATGTGCAGTCCATTTCTGTTGGCACAGCTCGGATGGACCATCTATTGCATTTTTTAAACTAATCCATTATCTTTGCAGTTTGCTGAAATTTCTCCAAGATTATGCTAACAGGTTGAATTATGGCCCCAGCTTTTAATTCTAATTTTCCCTTTGCTTCAGAGGGATGATAGAGGACCACGAGCCCGGGCTATGTGGAAATCTATTAGCCTTCCCAAATGGAACTCTTTGATGTAAGCACATGATGTCACGTCCTTCTGTGTCTCCCTCTCTCTCTGCCCCTTCCCTCACTCACACTCTGTCTCTCTCTCTCTCTCAAAAATAAATAAACATTAAAAAAATCTTTTTAAATAAAATATTCATGTCTTTTCATTTTCAGAGGTACACTCTCAATATCAATCTTCAAAGAAATGGCCCTTGTCCTTTTCTTTTTAATATGTCCTATAGTAGGGTGTCTTTCCCCTGATCCTAAGTTTTGTTTTGTTTTGCTTTGCTTGTTTTGTTTTGAGAGAGAGAAATGTGGGAGGAGAAGCGGAGAGAGAGGAAGAGAGAGAATCCCAAGCAGGCTACACACTCAACACGGAGCCTGGCGAGGGGCTCAATTTCATAACCTTAACATTATGACCCGAACCAAAATCAAGAGTCAACGCTCAACCAGCTGAGCCACCCAGGTGCCCCCTGAGCCTCATTTTTTATTGTTAATTGAGGTATAACTTAAATACCATAATTATACTCAGCTTAACAGTTGGGCTCACTAAGTTTTACCCAGATGTATAACCACCACCTAGATCAAGATATGGAACACTTTCATCACTGGAAAAGACTTTTACATCCCCCTGATACCATCCACGCCTTCAGAGGTAACCATTAATTCAACTTCTAGCACCAAAGATGAATTTTGATCCAAATGCATTTCCTAAACTTTTTTTAGGGGCAAGTTGCCTCAGACTTCAGGGCACTACACTTTGTCCCCACCTTGATTTCTTGTCATAAAAAATGGAAAGAGAAGGATCAATGGTGACAGAAGGAAGGTGAGACAGAGAAACTTGAGATTCTCGCTATGGTAGTCATCCAGGTCATGGTTCCGAACGTGAACCGTTTTGACCTTCAAGGAATTTGGCAACGTCTGCAGACATTTTTGGTTATCACAGTCAGGGGTGATGAAGTGCTATTAGCATCTTATGGGTGGAGACCAGAATGCTGCTAAACAACCCACGTTACGCAGAACAGCCCCCCACAGCAAAGAATTACCTGGTTCCAAGTGTAAACAGGGCAAGGTTGGGAAATCCTTATTGAGAAGATGGCTGCCTTTACATGGGGGTTGACTTAATAGCTCTTCCTATCACCCTTGAGGCTCTTTATTTTGTTCTGATGTAAAAACTTGGGTGTAGTCCAAAAATAATAATCTCAAGCCATCTCCATCAATGATAGCAGAGATTTCATGCAAAGTTTGACTCTGTCTTTCCTTTAGTCTCCTCCTCTGCTGCCCATTTCAGTCTTCTCTGTGCATCTTTTCAGGGCACTGTACTAGAAACTGGCAGAAAAGGTGTCAGACATAGCTAGCCTGCTGCCATAATTACCAGAAGTCTCTATTTATAACTTGTATATTAAAAATGCAATCAACATCAACATTATTACTTTAAGTGAAATGCTTTTGTGACTATGAAATAGGGAGCAATTTTACCTGCCGGGAATTCCAGGAGAGTAGATGAAATGGAACAAATTGTTTCCTGGACTGTCAACCTTAGCTTTTTCTAAGGAAAGGCTGTTAGCAAGGTCCTCTTTTAACAGTGTGTTATTGATCAGTTTCCCAGGGAAATTTGCTAGCTCTGCAATGTAGGTCAGAATCACAATTTATAAGTGACCACTGATGCTTTTTGCCTCTAAAATAGCAAAAGCTGCAATCAAGGGCAATGCATTCTAATTTCCCCTCCCGGATTTTAAAAGCATCTCTTGAGCCTCATTTTCATTAAGATATAAATTGTGCAAGTGTGTGAGAAACACAATTAGAAAGAAAAGGCCAATGACAGTTTTATTTTCATTGCATTTCATCAGACAGTAAGAATTTTACAGGAAAATACCCACATTCTCTCCCCACTCCTACCCTCAATAGCAAATTCTTGATAAAATACATTTTATGTATGTCAGGCATTGTTGAGGAATTAGGTATTTAATGTAAGCAAACTTTTCAGTTAAGTGAAACTTAACCTTTTAAGCAGGAAAACTAGCATTTATTTTTAAACAGAGGAATCTTCTATCTTTGTCCATAAAAATTCTACTCATGCTTTAAAGCCCCTTCTCCTCCTTCATGAGAAGTTTCCCTTATTGACCGAATCAAAATGAATCACTTCTACTTAGAATTCCAGATGTATTTTAATCGTGTTTCCCTATGCTGTGCTTATATTGAGGGCCATTCGAAGAACATGTAACCAAAATAAATGTTTGCTCCCTCAGATAGATGAGCTGTCAACCCAAAAGGTGATGGGCAGAGATGAAGATAGACAAAGACACTTTAAAGAGGATTAAATGAGTCAGGGTATCTAAAGCACTTGGAACTGTGCCTAGCACATCATAAGCCCTGAATAAACACTACTACTGTAATTATTGATTTTATTATTAGGATTAAATAACATGAATTGCTCCTCGAGAATAATGCTTGATTGTAATGGAAAAATGTACCTATCAGATACAGAGCTGTGCATCCTTGCGAGCCCAGAGAAGAGAGAGTGCCAGAGGCAAATATCACTGGACCCATCCCAATAGTGTCCAAGGGAGAGGATGTCTTTACCTTGTGGAGGCAGTGATTCCTGTAACTGACTACACTCTCTCTCCTCTTTCTCATTCCATGCACAATGATCAGGATGATAAACTGGTGTTCCAGGTTGATAGGCTTCACAGAGAATACATGCCAAATGGACTGCCATATTGCACATATTTTCTAAAAAAAAACTGGGTGAGCTTACGTTCATATGGAAATTTGGCTCTCTGTATGGAGTAACCATGGACATAAGGTGACCATTGGAGGACATGTCTGAACTCTTTGGCACTTATCTTCCTGTGCATAAATAAATTGGTGGGGGGTTTTTTGTTTTGTTTTGTTTTGTTTTACTTCAGGCTCTGTGAGTTTGGTTATTGTGAATCTATTCCCAAAAAATCAGTCCCCCAGTGGGCCAACAAATTGGGTTTCTGAGTCTGACCTTTTGGCTGGGAAAAATTCACTAAGGCATCCTGAAGATAGTGAAACACTTTTTCCCATTGCCATGCATTTAAGCTATTATTTCTACAGTTATTTTTATTCTTGATCACATTGGATGTAAATTCCCCCAAGAGTAGTAATCATTCATTTTTACCATCTCCCATGGTGTTTAAAATTTGAAGTGCAGATGATGGGGTAGAAATGATTTTTTTTTCTTCTTTTTAATTTAAATTCATGTTGGTTAACATATAGTGTAGTATTGGTTTCAAGAGTAGAATTTAGTGACTCATCACTTACATGTAACACCCAGGGCTCATCCTAACAAGTGCCCTCCTTGATGCCCATCACCCATCTAGCCCATCCCCCCCACACACACACACTTCCCTCCATCAACCCTCAGTTTGTTCTCTATCATTAAGAGTCTCTCAGGGTGCCTGGGTGGCTCAGTCAGTTAAGCGTCCGACTTCGGCACAGGTTATGATCTTGCGGTCCGTGAGTTCGAGCCCCGCGTCAGGCTCTGTGCTGACTGCTCAGAGGCTGGAGCCTGTTTCCGATTCTGTGTCTCCCTCTCTCTCTGCCCCTCCCCCATTCATGCTCTGTCTCTCTCTGTCTCAAAAATAAACGTTAAAAAAATTTTTTTTAATAAAAATTTTTTAAAAAGTCTCTTATGGTTTGCTTCCATCTCTGTTTTTATTTTGTTTTATTTTTCCTTCCCCTCCTATGCTCACATGTTTTGTTTTTAAATTCCACATCTGAGTGGAATTATTGATGAATGATTGGTGAATGGATAAAGAAGATGTGATATATATATATATATATATATATATATACACACACTATATATATATACTATATATATACTATATATATACACACTGTATATATATACACACTATATATATATACACTATATATATATACACTATATATATATACACTATATATATACACACTATATATATACACACTATATATATACACTATATATATATATGCTATATATACACACTATATATATATATATACACTATATATGTATGCTATATATATGTATATATACACTGTATATATGTACGCACTATATTTATATATAGTGTATATATATATATATATATATACATACACTAAGAAATATTACTCAGTGATCAAAAAGAATGAAATCTCACCATTTGTGATGACACGGATGGAATTAGAGTGTATTATACTAAGTGAAATGAGAAACGAGTTTTTTATATATTCTTAGTGAGCATTTCAATTGGAAAAAAATATTTGTCAAGAAGAATTGGACAGGTTTAATCAAATTTTTATACGTACATACCCTTTGACCAGTTCCACCTCTCAAAATCTACTTTAGAGAAAAACTTCTAAGCGTGCACAAGAAGATATGGATAGGCTGTGGTTTAGCATTACTTACAATCATAAGCAATTGAAACAACCTACATATTCATTAAAAGAATGCATAAATAATCCATAGTATATCCATTCTATTGAATACAAATGAGCAATTTAAAAGAATGAGGGAATTCTAATGTTCTAATGCAGAAGAAGATGTAAGTAAGCTATATTGTTGGAAGAGAGAAATGAAAAGCAAACCACACACACAAATATTGGATTACATGATACAATTCATATAGACCAAGAAATACTGGGACATGATACCATACGTCTTCTCTGGGTATATTTACACAAATGTAGATGCATACAAAATTTTGGAGGGGTACACTGCAAATCAATAACTATGAATAGGGAAAGCAATATGTCTAAATTTGGGATTACAACTTATTTATAATGTTTTAATTGTGTACCAATAAGAATGTATTCATACCTTAACCATGTGATCATAACTGAGTTTTAAAAAGGAACAGTTACTGGGGTGCCTAAGTAGCACAGTCAGTTGAGTGTGTGTCTGTCTCTCTCTCTTTTTTTAATATTTATTTATCTTGACAGAGAGAGCCCGAGTAGGGGAGCGGCAGAGAGAGAGGGAGAGAGAGAATCCCAAGCAGGCTCCGCACTGTCAGTGCAGAGTCTGATGGAGGGCTCAATCTCACAAACTGCGAGACCATGACCCAAGCCAAAATCAAGAGACACTAAACTGATTGAGCCACCCAGGTGCCCCAAGCATCTGACTTTTGATGTCTGCTCAGGTCATGATCTCAGGGTTGAGGGATCGAGCCCCACATCAGGCTCCGAGCTGAGGATGAATCCTGCTTAAAATTCGTTCTCTCTCTCTCTCCCTCTGCCCCTCTCCCCTGCTCCTGCTGTTTCTCTCTCTCTCTCCCTCTCTCTCTCTCTCTCAAATAAAAAAAAAGAGAGAGAAAGGAAGGAAGAAAGAAAAAGAAAAAGTTACTAAATGGCGTAAGAGGAGACTTAAATAAATTGAGACATCATAGATACATACACCTAGATGAAAAAAATTTTGTAAAAATGTCAATTCCTCCCAAGTTCATTTATTTTTTTTATATGTAAGCATTTGTTTTAAAGTTTGTTTATTTATTTTGAGAAAGACAGTAACACTGCAAGCCAGAGAGGGGCAGAGAGAGAGAGAGAGAGAGAGAATCCCAAGCAGGCTCCGCACTGTCAGAGCAGAGCCTGAGGTGGGCTCAAACTCACAAACTGTAAAATCAGCTGAAACCAAGAGTCGGACGTTTAACCAACTGAGCTACCCAGGTGCCCCATCTTCCAAGTTCATTTATAAAGTAAAAGTAATCAAAATAAAAATCCTATTATTGGGGGGAAATTTACACAATAATTATCTGATAAAACCATTAAAATTGTTTTGAAATAAACGAATCACAAGAGTAACCTTATTGTCAGTAATTAAACTGTGCTGACCCTCTGGTTACGAGAGGGCAGGAGGGTGGGGGATGGGTAAAATAGATGACCCGGATTCAGGAGGACACATTTGTTTTTAAAAAAAATTTTTTTAATATTTACTTATTTTTGACAGAGAAAGAGAGAGACAGAGCATGAGTGGGGCAGGGCAGAGAGAGAGGGAGACACAGAATCTGAAACAGGCTCCAGGCTCTGAGCTGTCAGCACAGAGCCTGACGCGGGGTTCGAACTCACAGACCGCAAGATCATGACCCGAGCCGAAGTCGGACGTTCAGCCGACTGAGCCACCCAGGCACCCCAGGAGGACACATTTTGTGACACACACCAGGTGATGTATGGAGATGCTGAATCATTAAATTATACATCTGAAATGAATATTACACTGCACGTTAACTAACTGGAATTTGAATAAAAACTTTAAAAAATGTATTGTAAAACTGGCACAATTCTGAAGATGTTAAAAAGGAACAAAACTACAAAGACAATCTTTTAAAAATCACAAAACTAAAGGGAAAAAAATACTCTTTGGGAAAGCAAATTGATAGCATATATCATGGAATTTATTAGGGTGACAGTTTTTTAAGTGTAACTTTAATGTTTCTGTTTAAGTTCACATCGATGTTACAATTAAAATCAAAAGAACTTAAAATTAATGTTTTTTAAGTTTAATACCTACTTGTATTTTACTTTCTTTTGAAGTTTAGTATGCAAACACGAAGGTATGTAGATCATAAGGGTACGGCCCAAAGAAATATCAAAAAGTGAATAAATCCAGGCCAAGAAGCAAAATAGGACAGCACCCAGAAATTCCCCTTCTGCCCCTTTTCCATGGCTGGCCTCTTTATTCCCCAAATTAGCAACTATCCTGACATTTAACACCACAGCATGATTTTGTCTTTAACTTCATAAAAATAGAGACTGTAAAGTACGTTTCACTTTGCGTCTTGCTTTATTCATTTAATACCATGTCCGTGAGATTCAGGTGCATTGTTACCTGAACTTTATAGTCTGTTTTCCTTGCTGTATAGTATTCCACGGTGCACATATCACCATGCAGTCATTCATACCAATGTTAATGCACCTGGGTTGTCTTCAGTTCTACCTACTAAGAGCAACAGTTACTCTCAGACAGTATTAAGAGATTTAACCACTTAGGGAAATGGATTGGCCCTATCTACCAAAGTCAAACTAGCATTCCTCATTAGCCAGCAACTTTGCCCCAGATACATACCAAAAGAAATGCATGCTCTTGCTTACCAAAATAAAAGTATAAAACTATTCCTAGCAGCATTGTTCTGATTTTGTTTGTTTGTTTGTTTTTAAGAGAGAGTGAAAGTGGGGGAACGACAGAGGGTGAGGGAGAGAGAGAATCTTAAGCAGGCTACATGCCCAGAGTGGAGCCCAAGGCGGGGCTACTACTTAACACCGTGAAATCATGGCCTGAGACGAAATTAAGAATCAGACGCTTGGGAGTTGCGGCAAGATGGCGGCTTAGGAGGACTCTGGGCTCACCACACGTCCTGCTGATCACTTAGATTCCATCTACACCTGCCTAAATAACCCAGAAAACCGCCAGAGGATTAGCAGAACGGAGTCGCCGGAGCCAAACGCAGACGAGAGGCCCACGGAAGAGGGTAGGAAGGGCGGCGAGGCGGTGCACGCTCCACGGACTGGCGGGAGGGAGCCGGGGCGGAGGGGCGGCTCGCCGGCCAAGCAGAGCCCCCGAGTCTGGCTTGCAAAAGCGGAGGGGCCTGACGGACTGTGCTCCCACAACAAGCGCGACTTAGCGTCTGGGAGGTCATAAGTTAACAGCTCTGCTCGGAAAGCGGGAAGGCTGGAGGACAAAGGGAGGGACAGCTGCTGAGCCCCCTGACAACAGAGCTCAGTTTGGTGGGGAACAAAGGCGCTCACCAGCACCATCTCCCCCACCCATCCCCCAGCCAAAATCCCAAAAAGAACCGGTTCCTGCCAGGGAAATTGCTCGCTCCGCTCCGTGCAAACACCCAACTCTGCGCTTCTGCGGAGCCAAACCTCCAGCAGCGGATCGGACTCCCTCCCGCTGCGACAGGGCCCCTCCTGAAGTGGGTCACCTAAGGAGAAGCGATCTAAGCCTGCCCCTCCTGCCCCTGAGCACCTTGCCTACCCACCCCAGCTAATACGCCAGATCCCCAACATCACAAGCCTGGCAGGGTGCAAGTAGCCCAGACCAGCCACACCACCCCACAGTGAATCCCGCCCCTAGGAGAGGGGAAGAGAAGGCACACACCAGTCTGACTGTGGCCCCAGCGGTGGGCTGGGGGCAGACATCAGGTCCGAATGCGTCCCCGCCCACCAACTCCAGTTATACACCACAGCACAGGGGAAGTGCCCTGCAGGTCCTCACCACGCCAGGGACTATCCAAAATGACCAAGCGGAAGAATTCCCCTCAGAAGAATCTCCAGGAAATAACAACAGCTAATGAGCTGATCAAAAAGGATTTAAATAATATAACAGAAAGTGAATTTAGAATAATAGTCATAAAATTAATCGCTGGGCTTGAAAACAGTATACAGGACAGCAGAGAATCTCTTGCTACAGAGATCAAGGGACTAAGGAACAGTCACGAGGAGCTGAAAAACGCTTTAAACGAAATGCATAACAAAATGGAAATGACCACGGCTCTGATGGAAGAGGCAGAGGAGAGAATAGGTGAACTAGAAGATAAAGTTATGGAAAAAGAGGAAGCTGAGAAAAAGAGAGATAAAAAAATCCAGGAGTATGAGGGGAAAATTAGAGAACTAAGTGATACACTAAAAAGAAATAATATACGCATAATTGGTATCCCAGAGGAGGAAGAGAGAGGGAAAGGTGCTGAAGGGGTACTTGAAGAAATAATAGCTGAGAACTTCCCTGAACTGGGGAAGGAAAAAGGCATTGAAATCCAAGAGGCACAGAGAACTCCCTTCAGACGTAACTTGAATCGATCTTCTGCACGACATATCATAGTGAAACTGGCAAAATACAAGGATAAAGAGAAAATTCTGAAAGCAGCAAGGGGTAAACGTGCCTTCACATATAAAGGGAGAACTATAAGACTCGTGACTGATCTCTCTTTTGAAACTTGGCAGGCCAGAAAGAATTGGCACGAGATTTTCAGGGTGCTAGACAGAAAAAATATGCAGCCGAGAATCCTTTATCCAGCAAGTCTGTCATTTAGAATAGAAGGAGAGATAAAGGTCTTCCCAAACAAACAAAAACTGAAGGAATTTGTCACCACTAAACCAGCCCTACAAGAGATCCTAAGGGGGACCCTGTGAGACAAAGTCCCAGAGACATCACTATAAGCATAAAACATACAGACATCACAATGACTCTAAACCCGTATCTTTCTATAATAACACTGAATGTAAATGGATTAAATGTGCCAACCAAAAGACATAGGGTATCAGAATGGATAAAAAAACAAGACCCATCTATTTGCTGTCTACAAGAGACTCATTTTAGACCTGAGGACACCTTTAGATTGAGAGTGAGGGGATGGAGAACTATTTATCATGCGACTGGAAGCCAAAAGAAAGCTGGAGTAGCCATACTTATATCAGACAAACTAGACTTTAAATTAAAGGCTGTAACAAGAGATGAAGAAGGACATTATATAATAGTTACAGGGTCTATCCATCAGGAAGAGCTAACAATTATAAATGTCTATGCACCGAATACCGGAGCCCCCAAATATATAAAACAATTACTCATAAACATAAGCAACCTTATTGATAAGAATGTGGTAATTGCAGGGGACTTTAATACACCACTTACAGAAATGGATAGATCATCTAGACACACGGTCAATAAAGAAACAAGGGCCCTGAATGAGACATTGGATCAGATGGACTTGACAGATATATTTAGAACTCTGCATCCCAAAGCAACAGAATATACTTTCTTCTCGAGTGCACATGGAACATTCTCCAAGATAGATCATATACTGGGTCACAAAACAGCCCTTCATAAGTTTACAAGAATTGAAATTATACCATGCTTACTTTCAGACCACAATGCTATGAAGCTTGAAATCAACCACAGAAAAAAGTCTGGAAAACCTCCAAAAGCATGGAGGTTAAAGAACACCCTACTAACGAATGAGTGGGTCAACCAGGCAATTAGAGAAGAAATTAAAAAATATATGGAAACAAACGAAAATGAAAATACAACAATCCAAACGCTTTGGGACGCAGCAAAGGCAGTCCTGAGAGGAAAATACATTGCAATCCAGGCCTATCTCAAGAAACAAGAAAAATCCCAAATACAAAATCTAACAGCACACCTAAAGGAACTAGAAGCAGAACAGCAAAGGCAGCCTAAGCCCAGCAGAAGAAGAGAAATAATAAAGATCAGAGCAGAAATAAACAATATAGAAACTAAAAAAACTGTAGAGCAGATCAACGAAACCAAGAGTTGGTTTTTTGAAAAAATAAACAAAATTGACAAACCTCTAGCCAGGCTTCTCAAAAAGAAAAGGGAGATGACCCAAATAGATAAAATCATGAATGAAAATGGAATTATTACAACCAATCCCTCAGAGATACAAACAATTATCAGGGAATACTATGAAAACTTATATGCCAACAAATTGGACAACCTGGAAGAAATGGACAAATTCCTGAACACCCACACTCTTCCAAAACTCAATCAGGAGGAAATAGAAAGCTTGAACAGACCCATAACCAGCGAAAGAAATTGAATCGGTTATCAAAAATCTCCCAACAAATAAGAGTCCAGGACCAGATGGCTTCCCAGGGGAGTTCTACCAGACGTTTAAAGCAGAGATAATACCTATCCTTCTCAAGCTATTCCAAGAAATAGAAAGGGAAGGAAAACTTCCAGACTCATTCTATGAAGCCAGTATTACTTTGATTCCTAAACCAGACAGAGACCCAGTAAAAAAAGAGAACTACAGGCCAATATCCCTGATGAATATGGATGCAAAAATTCTCAATAAGATACTAGCAAATCGAATTCAACGGCATATAAAAAGAATTATTCACCATGATCAAGTGGGATTCATTCCTGGGATGCAGGGCTGGTTCAACATTCGCAAATCAATCAACGTGATACATCACATTAACAAAAAAAAGAGAAGAACCATATGATCCTGTCAATCGATGCAGAAAAGGCCTTCGACAAAATCCAGCACCCTTTCTTAATAAAAACCCTTGAGAAAGTCGGGATAGAAGGAACATACTTAAAGATCATAAAAGCCATTTATGAAAAGCCCACAGCTAACATCATCCTCAACGGGGAAAAACTGAGAGCTTTTTCCCTGAGATCAGGAACACGACAAGGATGCCCACTCTCACCGCTGCTGTTTAACATAGTGCTGGAAGTTCTAGCATCAGCAATCAGACAACAAAAGGAAATCAAAGGCATCAAAATTGGCAAAGATGAAGTCAAGCTTTCGCTTTTTGCAGATGACATGATATTATACATGGAAAATCCGATAGACTCCACCAAAAGTCTGCTAGAACTGATACAGGAATTCAGCAAAGTTGCAGGATACAAAATCAATGTACAGAAATCAGTTGCATTCTTATACACTAACAATGAAGCAACAGAAAGACAAATAAAGAAACTGATCCCATTCACAATTGCACCAAGAAGCATAAAATACCTAGGAATAAATCTAACCAAAGATGTAAAGGATCTGTATGCTGAAAACTATAGAAAGCTTCTGAAGGAAATTGAAGAAGATTTAAAGAAATGGAAAGACATTCCCTGCTCATGGATTGGAAAAATAAATATTGTCAAAATGTCAATACTACCCAAAGCTATCTACACATTCAATGCAATCCCAATCAAAATTGCACCAGCATTCTTCTCGAAACTAGAACAAGCAATCCTAAAATTCATATGGAACCACAAAAGGCCCCGAATAGCCAAAGGAATTTTGAAGAAGAAGACCAAAGCAGGAGGCATCACAATCCCAGACTTTAGCCTCTACTACAAAGCTGTCATCATCAAGACAGCATGGTATTGGCACCAAAACAGACACATAGACCAATGGAATAGAATAGAAACCCCAGAACTAGACCCACAAACGTATGGCCAACTCATCTTTGACAAAGCAGGAAAGAACATCCAATGGAAAAAAGACAGCCTCTTTAACAAATGGTGCTGGGAGAACTGGACAGCAACATGCAGAAGGTTGAAACTAGACCACTTTCTCACACCATTCACAAAAATAAACTCAAAATGGATAAAGGACCTAAATGTGAGACAGGAAACCATCAAAACCTTAGAGGAGAAAGCAGGAAAAGACCTCTCTGACCTCAGCCGTAGCAATCTCTTACTCGACACATCCCCAAAGGCAAGGGAATTAAAAGCAAAAGTGAATTACTGGGACCTTATGAAGATAAAAAGCTTCTGCACAGCAAAGGAAACAACCAACAAAACTAAAAGGCAACCAACGGAATGGGAAAAGATATTCGCAAATGACATATCGGACAAAGGGCTAGTATCCAAAATCTATAAAGAGCTCACCAAACTCCACACCCAAAAAACAAATAACCCAGTGAAGAAATGGGCAGAAAACATGAATAGACACTTCTCTAAAGAAGACATCCGGATGGCCAACAGGCACATGAAAAGATGTTCAGCGTCGCTCCTTATCAGGGAAATACAAATCAAAACCACACTCAGGTATCACCTCACGCCAGTCAGAGTGGCCAAAATGAACAAATCAGGAGACTATAGATGCTGGAGAGGATGTGGAGAAACGGGAACCCTCTTGCACTGTTGGTGGGAATGCAAATTGGTGCAGCCGCTCTGGAAAGCAGTGTGGAGGTTCCTCAGAAAATTAAAAATAGACCTACCCTATGACCCAGCAATAGCACTGCTAGGAATTTATCCAAGGGATACAGGAGCACTGATGCATAGGGCCACTTGTACCCCAATGTTCATAGCAGCACTCTCAACAATAGCCAAATTATGGAAAGAGCCTAAATGTCCATCAACTGATGAATGGATAAAGAAATTGTGGTTTATATACACAATGGAATATTACGTGGCAATGAGAAAAAATGAAATATGGCCTTTTGTAGCAACGTGGATGGAACTGGAGAGTGTGATGCTAAGTGAAATAAGCCATACAGAGAAAGACAGATACCATATGGTTTCACTCTTATGTGGATCCTGAGAAACTTAACAGGAACCCATGGGGGAGGGGAAGGAAAAAAAAAAAAGAGGTTAGAATGGGAGAGAGCCAAAGCATAAGAGACTGTTAAAAACTGAGAACAAACTGAGGGTTGATGGGGGGTGGGAAGGAGGAGAGTGTGGGTGATGGGTATTGAGGAGGGCACCTTTTGGGATGATCACTGGGTGTTGTATGGAAACCAATTTGTCAATAAATTTCAGAAAAAAAAATAAAATAAAATAAAAATTTGAAAAAAAAAAAAAAAGAATCAGACGCTTAAGGGACTAAGCCGCTCTGGTGCCCCTTTATTGTAAATAGGCGCCCCTTATTTTTATTATAATAAACATGGCAGTGACTACCCTTGTCATCTGGGTTTGAGGTAAACAGGGCAAACGTCGTGGATATATTTTTACACTACTCAAGATGCCGTGAAACGATGTTTTATACCCTATGTCACTTAGGTAAATAAAGTCATGACTAGACATGAACCTAAATACTAAACTCCAGCCTGCTGGAAATAATACCACGTGCAGGACTATCGTCTGCCAACCTTGCTACTGTGCTTTGTGAAAAGAGCTACACATCAACCAGCTGCCAGTCTTCACGGCAGTTGAATAGATTTTATTTCCTTATGAACTTGAGTATTACAGGGAGCTTTCCATTTAATAATTAGCTTCACTAATGACTTAATTGTCATATTAAATTACTATTAACCCAACCTGAAATCCACTTCATTAACTTCAAAAATATAAGGCCGCTGCTAAATTGAATTTAAAATGTCAGCAGCTAAAGTAACAAAAAAGAAAGATATGCACCCTGTGATTTTCAAACCTCTTGCTTCATAGAAGGTTATTTTAAAGACAGAAATAATTCCGTATGTTCTATGTTCTGAAATAACTGAGCATCTTCATTTTAAATACCTTTTTAATCAAATAACAAACTCAGCCACCTCCCCAAAAATCTGAGAATAGAGAAATTACTTCTCAGTATTTGAAACATTATTGACATGCAAAGCCATTCCCTATTAAATAACTGAAAATTTCAAGTATATACCAAAAGCTAATTTTACACATTTTTGTTTAATAGCAAAATAACCTAAATTATTAGGGGATGGCAATTTATTAAAATAAAACCACAATGTAGGTTATTCTGGTTTTATTTAAACACTTTGGAAAATTCATTTTTGTTTAAATTTTTTTTTTCAACGTTTAT
The DNA here is from genome assembly GCF_016509475.1 of Prionailurus bengalensis. Classification (NCBI taxonomy): domain Eukaryota; kingdom Metazoa; phylum Chordata; class Mammalia; order Carnivora; family Felidae; genus Prionailurus; species Prionailurus bengalensis. Next base: position 140,529,589 of record NC_057350.1, read on the forward strand.
TTATTTTTGGGACAGAGAGAGACAGAGCATGAACGGGGGAGGGGCAGAGAGAGAGGGAGACACAGAATCGAAAACAGGCTCCAGGCTCTGAGCCGTCAGCCCAGAGCCCGACGCGGGGCTCGAACTCACGGACCGCGAGATCGTGACCTGGCTGAAGTCGGACGCTTAACCGACTGCGCCACCCAGGCGCCCCAGGAAAATTCATTTTAAACACAGATTTCCCAAAAGGCCAGCAATTCCACTCCTTCCAAAAGAAACCCCCATCCATGAGAAACGAAAACGTGTCTACACAAAGACTTGTACAGGAAGGTCTAAAGCAGCTTTTGCTTATAGCAGTCAAAAGTGGAAATAATCCACCTATCACCTGATGAATGATAAAATGTAGTAAATCCACCTAATGGAATATTATTCAGCAACGAAAAGTAGTGAGTTACTGATACTAAGTAAAACATGGATGGACCTCAAAAACATTACACTAAGTGAAAGAAACCAGACATGAAAGATCACATACTGTATGATTCCATTTAGATGAAATGTCCAGAAAGGGAAGGTTTACAGACAGAAAGTAGATTCATCAGTGCCCAGGGCTATGACTGCTAAAGGGCACAAAGTTTCTCACTGGGGTGATGGAAATGTTGTACAATGAGAATGTGGTGAGGGACGCACAATCCTGTAACTATACTAAAGATGGCCGAGTTATTCACTTAAACTGGGTGACATCTATGGCATGTAAATAGTGCCCCCACAAAGCCGTTTAAAAAAAAAAAAAAAGATTGAATTTTAGGAAATGAGCCTGAATGTTATGAACTGATTTCAGTATGACATCATTGCATGTTATGTCTTTCTGTTCATCTGCTCAAAAGTCCTAATGTTGCATCATCTTCGTTTTCATGAATTAAAGCTCCCTGTGCAAAAAATAACAACACATCATAAAAATATAAAAATATCCCATTAGTTAAAACAAAAGGACTCAAACAGATGCAAGAAGGGAATTTATAAACTAATACAACTTTTAAAAAATGTATACCTAGGGGAAACAAAATTAGCAGAACTGTTCATAAGGATTTTGTTTTTCCCATGAACTTGCTTCTCCATTCAGGATCCAGAGCAAATTTTTTACACTGTGAAGCAGATCACATCATTGTACTGAGAAAAGTCTCCAGCAATAACAACAATCTTTGTGTCACTCTTAACCTCAGTCTGTAAGGCCTTCTGTGTACTCCCCTCACCTACTTCTCTGAACTCAGTTCATATTGTGTTCCTCACGGCTAGAAAAACACCAACCATACTGGTTTTCTTACTGTCCTTCCAAAAACCTCAGGTTTGTTTCAGCCTGAGGGACTTTGCACTGGCTATGCTTGGAAAGGCTGCAAGGCATAGTAGATAAGTGTGCAGACTGGCTCCAAATTGCCTGGCTTTCTGCCTGCGTTTAGATTGGTGTCATTGTCTCCGTTTCTCATTTACGCATCTGTATAATGGGAATAATAACTAGGCATACACCATTAGGTTGTTAGAAGATTCAACGAAATAATTTTTGAAAAGTGCTCCGAAGAGCTTTTGTAGAAAAATCTTTTTTTGAACAAATATCTGCGATGCACTGATCTTTCCCCAGATCTTTTCAGAGAAGGCCTTTTTTTTCAGAACTCAGCTCAAATGTCATGAGGTAGTTCCCAGCCCCGTTTACTCAGTACACGTTTATTAAATGCTTGCTTTATGCCAAGCACCGTTTTGGGTGCTGGGCCTGTGCCATGAAAAAAACAAAAACGCTGTCCTGGTGGACTTGACTTCTAGCAGGGGGAAACAGATGGTAAGTAATGACCACAGCACATAGGGCATGTCAGAAGCAACACGTACTGTGGAAGAGAAACAGCACAAAGGAAATGGGCAGGGCAGAAGTAGGAGGGGACAGGAGCTGTTTATCTCTTCACGTGGGGGGTCAGGGACACTGAGAGGAGACATATAAGGAAGGTGACTCATAAGCTAATGGAGTTTACCAGGGGTTGTGTGCAGGAAGCAAGAAATGACAGTACACTAGAGTGTGTACTAGTGTGAGGTCATGAGAAACACTCAAATTTTATCTTCCTCATAGAACTTCTAGCTTAAAAGATTCAATTTTTTTTTTTACTTATTTGTTATAACCTCTTCCCTTCCCAAGCCCCATCATGAAAGAAAGTCCTTTAGTGACAAGGACCCCGTCCATCATTTTAACCGCTACAACTAAAGCACACACTGGGTACTAAATGCACGTCTGCGGAGTGAGTGAATGGAAGAATGAATACGTGAGTAAATGAAATAAATTAATGTGAGTTTAAATCCACTTTCTACCCTATACAGATACTAAAGGATTTCACTTATACGTGGAATCTGAAAAACAAAATGAACAAACAACACAAGAGACAGACACAGACTCATAAATAGAACAAACTGGCGATTGCCAGACAGGGATGGGCAAAGCGAATGAAGATGAGTGGGAGGTACAGGCTTCTGGTTATGGATCGAGTAAGTCATGGGGATGAAAGGTAAGCACAGGGAGTAGAGTCAAACGTATTGCAATGGTATTGTCGTGTCGCGACAGATGGTAGGTATGCTTGTGAACACAGCATAACACGCACATGTGTTGAATCACTATGTTGTACACCTGAAACTAATATGGCATTGTGTGTCAACAATATCTTAGTTTTAGAAATCCACTTTGTATCCTTTATGAGCTATGCATATGATTTCCATGTATAAGTGAGACACTTCAGATTAATGAAAAGGACTTCAAAAGCTGTTGCTGGGATAGCTAACAATTTAGAATAAAAATCAACCAGATTCTTAGTTTATACTATACACAAAAATAGATGGCAGATGGTTTAAAGAGTTTAATATAAAAAAGAAGTCTTAAAAAAACAAAAAGAAAATGTAACTTAATTATTTCAGGTATAAAAGGACTCTCCAAAAGTAGAAACTACCAAAAAACAAAGATTGATAAGTTTGATAACATGAAAATCCTTAACTGATGCACAGCAAAATCACTATAAACAATATAAAACCCAATGACAAACTGAAATAAACATACAGAAAGTTACTACATATAAGATCATGTGATAATATCTTTCACACAGAAATGACACATATATGTACATTTATATATATATATATATATATATATATATATATATATATGAAAGAATCCCTCATGGAAAAATTTGGCTAAAGTATAGGAACAAAGAATTTATGAAAACATATAGAAATGTTTAATAAACATAAAAACATTCAACGTTACCAGAAATCACATATATGCAAACTAACGTACAATAAAATAACACTTTAACTTATCAAATAGATACTGATTTCTTTTAGTGATAATACCAATGTTGGTTAATAGACATCATCATTCATTTTGGCTCACATGAGTATGAACTGATACAATACATCCAAAGGTAATTCATTAGTATGTAGCAAATACTTTTAACATGTTCACAGCCATTGACTACACAATTCTACTTACTATAAAGGAATTATCCAAGATGCACACAAATGTGTATGTCTAGCCAATGGAAAATTAGACTGATTAAAATGTCATCATTAGAGGAGAGGTATTAATTGTATTGAAAAATAATAGGGTGCCTGGGTGATTCATTCAGTTAAGTGTCTTGACTTTGGCTCAGGTCATGATCTCACAGTTCGCGGGTTTGAGCCCTGCGTCAGGCTCTGCACTGACAGCTTAGAAACTGAAGCCTGCTTCAGATTCTGTGCCTCCCTCTCTCTCTCTCTCTCTCTGCTCCTCCCCCACTCATGCTCTGTCTCCCTCTATCTCTCAAAAATAAATCTTAAAAAAAATTTTTTTAAAGAAAAATATTCACTGTACTATATCGTTAAAAGGAGAAAAAAGTTATAAAGCAGATTATACACAATGATCTGAAATTTTTAAATGTACATATACAATTTTTACAGTGGTGGTAAATACATGAGCAATATACATATGATAAAAGTGATAGAATTCTACACACACACTTACCAATGTCAATTTCCTGGGTTTTGATATTGTACCATAATTATGTAAGATGTAACCATTGAGTGTAACTGAGTACGTGTACATAGGACAGCTCTGTATTATTTTTGTAATTTCTTGTGAATCCGTAATTATCTCAAGATAAAAGGTTTTTTCTGTGCATATGCATTTTGGAATATAGGGAAATACAACAAATTGCTAACAGTAGTTTCTACTAGTCTATAAGATTTGGGTGATTTTTATTTTCATCACACTTTTAAACTTTTCTTCAGTTAGCAAAGATTATTTTTATAATCAGAAAATGTTATTACTGTATATTGCTTTAAATAATGTAAAAATTGTAAGATATGCCAAGAATTAAAACCTTTTTTTGAATACCAACAGTATTTTTTACAAAGATAGAAGAAATGATTATAAAATTTGTATGAAACCACAAAAGACTCCAAATAGCCAAGCAACTTTGAAAAAGAAAAACAAATCTGGAAGCATTGTAATTCCAGACTTCAAGTTACATTACAAAGCTGTAGTGATCAAAACAGTATGGTACTGGCACAAAAGTAGACACATGGATCTATAGAACAGAATAGAAAAGCCAGAAATGAACCCACAACTATGTAGTCAATTAATCTTCAACAAAGCAAGAAAGAATATGCAATGAGAAAAAGTCTCTTCAACAAATGATGTTTGGAAAACTGGACAGCAAGATGTAGAAGCATGAAACTGGGCCACTTTCTTACACCACACACAAAAAGAAATTCAAAATGTATGAAAGACCTAAATGTGAGTGAGGAAACCATCAAAATCCTAGAAGAGAACAAAGGCAGTAACCTTTGACATTGGCCATAGCAACTTCTTACTACCTATGTCTCCTGAGACAAGGGAAACAAAAGCAAAAATCAATGCCTAGGACTTCATCAAAATAAAAAGCTTCTGCACAGCAATGGAAACAATCAACAAAACTAAAAAGCAACCTATGGAATTGGAGAAGATATTTGCAAGTGACATATATATGATAAATGGTTAGTATCCAAAACCTATAAAGAACTTATGAAATTCAACACCCAAAATACAAATAATATATAAAAATGGGTAGAAGGCATGGATAGACATTTTTCCAAAGAAGACATACAGATGGCCAACAGACAGATGAGAAGATGCTCAACATCATGCATCATTAGAGAAATACAAATCAAAACTATGAGATATCACCTCACACCTGTCAGAATGTCAAAAATCAACAACACAAGAAACACCAGGTGTTGGTGAGGATGTGGAGAAAGGAGAAGCCTCATGTACTGTTGCAGGGCATGCAAACTGGTGCAGCCACTCTGGAAAACAGAACAGAGTTTCCTCAAAAAGTTAAAAATAGAACTACCCTATGATTCAGCAATTGCACTACTAGGTATTTACCCAAAGAATACAAAAATACCAATTCAAAGGGATACATCCACCCAGATGTTTATAGAAGCTTTATCTACAATAGCCTAACAATGGAAACAGCCCAAATGTCCAATGACTGATGAATGGATAAAGAAGATGTGGTACATATACACAATGGAATATTATTCAGCCATAAAAAAGAATGAAATTTTGCCATTGCAATGACATGGATAGGGCTAGAGAGTATTATGCTAAGCAAAGTAAGTTAGAGAAAGACAAATACTGTATGATTTCAGTCTCGTGTGGAATTTAAACAAACGAGCAAAGGAAAAAGAGAGAGCGGCAGACCAAGAAACAGACACTTAACTACAGAGAACAAACTAATAGTCACCAGAGGGGAGGTGGGTGGGAGTTGGGTGAAATAGGTGCTGGGGATTAAGAAGTGCATTTGTGGGGTGCTTGGGTGGCTCAGTCAGTTAAGTGTCTGACTTTGGCTCAAGTCATGAACTCACTGTTTGTGAGTTCGAGCCCCGTGTTGGGCTCTGTGCTGACAGCTCAGAGCCTGGAGCCTGCTTCAGATTCTGTGTCTCCCTCTCTGTTCCTCCCCAACTCGCATTCTCTCTGTATCTCTCTCAAAAATAAAGATTAAAAAAAAGTGCATTTGCTGTGATGAACACGGGGTGATGTATGCAAGTATTGAATCACTATATTGTACCTCTGAAACTAATATTACACTGTATGTTAACTGGAATTTAAATAAAAATATAAAAAAAGAAAAAAAATTTTGACTGTGCATGTATGTAAGTATATGTATATATATACATACATATATATACGTATATATATACATATACATATTTACATATATATACGTGTGTGTGTGTATACATATATATATATATATATATATGTATTTATATGGTAGAGAAATGAGGAAAGCTGGATGAATGGCTGATAGATAGATAGATAGCTATAGATAAACAGATATGGCCATTACAAAATTATCAGATATTGGAATGAATTATCACAAAAATGCTTCTGATAAAGAGCATGGATATGTGAGTCACAGATACAGCTTTCATATTATTAGTGGTTGGTGATCATGCTATTAAATAAATTCAGTTAATAATCAGTTATTTACATTTATGTAATTTTATATTAGGTGTTATATTTGATCAAATACAAATGCAGATGTGAACATCAACAAATGTCAATTACAAATGTCATTAATAGTCTTGTTTCTTCTTCTCCCCTCTCTCCACGGATGAAATGACCTTCACCTGTTTCCTTTCCTTGCCCTCAACTGTTATGGTAAAAACAGTTGGAAGTGGAAGAAACCGCAATTTGCATCCGGTTTCTTCTACTTAGCATCTGTGATCATGAGCAAATCTCTTACCCTCTCTGAGTTTCAGTTAACTCAGTAACATGGAAATACTAATACCCACTTTCAAAGTGGTTGGGAGAATAAACTGAGAAGTTATATACAAAGCAAATGGACCTAGTAGATTCTCAGCAGGTGTGAATACCTTCCTTTTCTTTCCCTACTTACTGCCCATTTCTAAAAGCCTTGTTGCTAACTCTCTGAAGTCCTTATTTGCTGAGAAAACATGTAGATAAAAAATAGTGGAGGCTAGGGCACTAATTTTCTCAGCAAGTTCCCATTTTAAGAATCAAACATCACTAAAGGGCTCCTCGTTTTGGAGGATGAGGCAGGGAAAGGGAGTAGAGGAGGGCAGAGGCTAATACACTTGATTTTGTCACCACGAAGAGTCCAGTGTCGTATGGAGGACAGCCTCTCCCAGTTAGAACAGTTGTTGGAGATCCAGTTTTACTCAATCAACCAAGAGTGTATTTCTCTGGAAGAACTCCTCAGCTCTCCAAAGAGAGCTAAGAGAAATTCTATTCTTGAAGCACTATTTCTTCTCCATGTCATTTCTAATGCTGCCGAATGCCATTATGCAATGATTTTAGTAGAAGACAGCTTTTCAAAATGGCATATTTTCTCACCTATCCTCAAGAATTCATCTATATTTCAAATGGCCTAGTTTCAAGCTGTTATATCAGTCAGGCTAACACATGGTCTCCGACTTAGCAATTTAGGGAAGGGGAATGGGGGGATGAAAGGACTTAATTTGCTACTCTGATATAGCACAGCCTCAAATCTTAAGATTCGGATGGGCATTAAGGAAGGCCCTTGTCGTGATGAACACTGGGTGTTATCTGTAGGGATGAATCAACAAATTCTACACCTGAAACCAATTTGACCATATATGTTAATTAGAATTTAAATAAAAACTTGAAATAAAAGAAATTTTTTTTTTAAGATTCTTCACATCCTGGGTTCGCCTCCTCTGCTTTTCCACGTTGCCCCAGACTCTGGGCATTTCACATTCAGGTTGTCCAGACCTGTTTCCAGCTGACTTTCACAAGCCTCCTCAAGAGCAGCCCACTGTGGCTATTCCTCTCACTCAAATAAATAACAAGAAGGTGTGTGCTCCGTAAATAGCAGTAAGTGAGAAATGAAGACCTGCCTGTCTTACACCTGACTCACAATGCAGCAAGCTGAGGGATCTTTAGTCTCCTGGCGTCATTATATAATAACCCCTCTGGTTCAGAGCTGCGGGAGTCCTTCCCATTTATCTGTGTCTGAGTTGTTCCCCTTTTATCATTTTGGCAACTGACCCACGTCTATTCTCTCAGTTCTAATCTAAGTGAATGGAATAGATTCTACAGAGTCAAACAGGTAGGCATAATTTTTAAATGTACACATGTGTAGACAGAAATTTCTAGTGTTGCATTGTAGTGGGCATTGGTTTTCCATGTTCTGAGCCTAGATGGCCCAGCTTCCGTCTATCCTGGGTGCCAGTGCTCCCAGTAAACTCCTTTTCTGTGAAAATTTAGCCAGAATCAGTTCTGTTGTTTGCAAATAAGAACCCTGAGTGATCTAACCTTCAAGACAGCATGATGCATTCTCATAATTGTAGATAATAGCAATAAAAATATCTAGGGAACTTTAGATAATGTGAATACTAACAAAATACGTACCTGAAAGGAAAATGTTACTGAAATACTATTTGGGGGGCAAAGCTATTTATAAAACAGTATGTACAGGAATTCTGGGAAGATGGCGGCGTAGGAGGATGCTGGGCTCACTGCGCGTCCTGCTGATCACTTAGATTCCACCTATACCTGTCTAAATAACCCAGAAAACCGCCAGAGGATTAGCAGAACGGAGTCGCCAGACCCAAGCACAGACGAGAGGCCCACGGAAGAGGGTAGGAAGGGCGGCGAGGCGGTGCGTGCTCCACGGACTGGCGGGAGGGAGCCGGGGTGGAGGGGCGGCTCGCCGGCCAAGCAGAGCCCCCGAGTCTGGCTTGCAAAAGCGGAGGGGCCGGGCGGACTGTGTTCCCACAACAAGCGCGACTTAGCGTCTGGGAGGTCATAAGTTAACAGCTCTGCTCCGAAAGCGGGAAGGCTGGAGGACAAAGGGAGGGAGAGCTGCTGAGCCCCCTGACAACAGAGCTCAGTTTGGTGGGGAACAAAGGCGCTCGCCAGCGCCATTTCCCCCGCCCATCCCCCAGCCGAAATCCCAAAGGGAACCGGTTCCTGCCAGGGAACTTGCTCGCTCCGCTCCATGCAAACACCCAACTCCCTGCTTCTGCGGAGCCAAACCTCTGGCAGCGGATCTGACTCCCTCCCACTGCCACAGGGCCCCTCCTGAAGTGGATCACCTAAGGAGAAGCGATCTAAGCCTGCCCCCCCGCCGCCATGCACCTTGCCTACCCACCCCAGCTAATACACCAGATCCCCAGCATCTCAAGCCTGGCAGTGTGCAAGTAGCCCAGACGGGCCACGCCACCCCACAGTGAATCCCGCCCCTAGGAGAGGGGAAGAGAAGGCACACACCAGTCTGACTGTGGCCCCAGCGGAGGGCTGGGGGCAGACATCAGGTCGGACTGCGGCCCCACCCACCAACTCCAGTTATACACCACAGCACAGGGGAAGTGCCCTGCAGGTCCTCACCACGCCAGGGACTATCCAAAATGACCAAGCGGAAGAATTCCCCTCAGAAGAATCTCCAGGAAATAACAACAGCTAATGAGCTGATCAAAAAGGATTTAAATAATATAACAGAAAGTGAATTTAGAATAATAGTCATAAAATTAATCGCTGGGCTTGAAAACAGTATACAGGACAGCAGAGAATCTCTTGCTACAGAGATCAAGGGACTAAGGAACAGTCACGAGGAGCTGAAAAACGCTTTAAACGAAATGCATAACAAAATGGAAATGACCACGGCTCGGATGGAAGAGGCAGAGGAGAGAATAGGTGAACTAGAAGATAAAGTTATGGAAAAAGAGGAAGCTGAGAAAAAGAGAGACAAAAAAATCCAGGAGTATGAGGGGAAAATTAGAGAACTAAGTGATACACTAAAAAGAAATAATATATGCATAATTGGTATCCCAGAGGAGGAAGAGAGAGGGAAAGGGGCTGAAGGGGTACTTGAAGAAATAATAGCTGAGAACTTCCCTGAACTGGGGAAGGAAAAAAGGCATTGAAATCCAAGAGGCACAGAGAACTCCCTTCAGACGTAACTTGAATCGATCTTCTGCACGACATATCATAGTGAAACTGGCAAAATACAAGGATAAAGAGAAAATTCTGAAAGCAGCGAGGAGTAAACATGCCCTCACATATAAAGGGAGACCTATAAGACTCGTGACTGATCTCTCTTTTGAAACTTGGCAGGCCAGAAAGAATTGGCACGAGATTTTCAGGGTGCTAGACAGAAAAAATATGCAGCCGAGAATCCTTTATCCAGCAAGTCTGTCATTTAGAATAGAAGGAGAGATAAAGGTCTTCCCAAACAAACAAAAACTGAAGGAATTTGTCACCACTAAACCAGCCCTACAAGAGATCCTAAGGGGGACCCTGTGAGACAAAGTCCCAGAGGCATCACTACAAGCATAAAACATACAGACATCACAATGACTCTAAACCCGTATCTTTCTATAATAACACTGAATGTAAATGGATTAAATGCGCCAACCAAAAGACATAGGGTATCAGAATGGATAAAAAAACAAGACCCATCTATTTGCTGTCTACAAGAGACTCATTTTAGACCTGAGGACACCTTTAGATTGAGAGTGAGGGGATGGAGAACTATTTATCATGCGACTGGAAGCCAAAAGAAAGCTGGAGTAGCCATACTTATATCAGACAAACTAGACTTTATTTTATTTTATTTTTTTAATTTTTTTTTTTCGACGTTTATTTATTTTTGGGACAGAGAGAGACAGAGCATGAACGGGGGAGGGGCAGAGAGAGAGGGAGACACAGAATCGGAAACTGGCTCCAGGCTCCGAGCCATCAGCCCAGAGCCTGATGCGGGGCTCGAACTCACGGACTGCGAGATCGTGACCTGGCTGAAGTCGGACGCTTAACCGACTGCGCCACCCAGGTGCCCCAAGACAAACTAGACTTTAAATTAAAGGCTGTAACAAGAGATGAAGAAGGACATTATATAATAGTTACAGGGTCTATCCATCAGGAAGAGCTAGCAATTATAAATGTCTATGCGCCGAACACCGGAGCCCCCAAATATATAAAACAATTACTCATAAACATAAGCAACCTTATTGATAAGAATGTGGTAATTGCAGGGGACTTTAACACCCCACTTACAGAAATGGATAGATCATCTAGACACACGGTCAATAAAGAAACAAGGGCCCTGAATGAGACATTGGATCAGATGGACTTGACAGATATATTTAGAACTCTGCATCCCAAAGCAACAGAATATACTTTCTTCTCGAGTGCACATGGAACATTCTCCAAGATAGATCATATACTGGGTCACAAAACAGCCCTTCATAAGTTTACAAGAATTGAAATTATACCATGCATACTTTCAGACCACAATGCTATGAAGCTTGAAATCAACCACAGAAAAAAGTCTGGAAAACCTCCAAAAGCATGGAGGTTAAAGAACACCCTACTAACGAATGAGTGGGTCAACCAGGCAATTAGAGAAGAAATTAAAAAATATATGGAAACAAACGAAAATGAAAATACAACAATCCAAACGCTTTGGGACGCAGTGAAGGCAGTCCTGAGAGGAAAAAACATTGCAATCCAGGCCTATCTCAAGAAACAAGAAAAATCCCAAATACAAAATCTAACAGCACACCTAAAGGAACTAGAAGCAGAACAGCAAAGGCAGCCTAAACCCAGCAGAAGAAGAGAAATAATAAAGATCAGAGCAGAAATAAACAATATAGAATCCAAAAAAACTGTAGAGCAGATCAACGAAACCAAGAGTTGGTTTTTTGAAAAAATAAACAAAATTGACAAACCTCTAGCCAGGCTTCTCAAAAAGAAAAGGGAGATGACCCAAATAGATAAAATCATGAATGAAAATGGAATTATTACAACCAATCCCTCAGAGATACAAACAATTATCAGGGAATACTATGAAAAATTATATGCCAACAAACTGGACAACCTGGAAGAAATGGACAAATTCCTGAACACCCACACTCTTCCAAAACTCAATCAGGAGGAAATAGAAAGCTTGAACAGACCCATAACCAGCAAAGAAATTGAATCGGTTATCAAAAATCTCCCAACAAATAAGAGTCCAGGACCAGATGGCTTCCCAGGGGAGTTCTACCAGATGTTTAAAGCAGAGATAATACCTATCCTTCTCAAGCTATTCCAAGAAATAGAAAGGGAAGGAAAACTTCCAGACTCATTCTATGAAGCCAGTATTACTTTGATTCCTAAACCAGACAGAGACCCAGTAAAAAAAGAGAACTACAGGCCAATATCCCTGATGAATATGGATGCAAAAATTCTCAATAAGATACTAGCAAATCGAATTCAACGGCATATAAAAAGAATTATTCACCATGATCAAGTGGGATTCATTCCTGGGATGCAGGGCTGGTTCAACATTCGCAAATCAATCAACGTGATACATCACATTAACAAAAGAAAAGAGAAGAACCATATGATCCTGTCAATCGATGCAGAAAAGGCCTTCGACAAAATCCAGCACCCTTTCTTAATAAAAACCCTTGAGAAAGTCGGGATAGAAGGAACATACTTAAAGATCATAAAAGCCATTTATGAAAAGCCCACAGCTAACATCATCCTCAACTGGGAAAAACTGAGAGCTTTTTCCCTGAGATCAGGAACACGACAAGGATGCCCACTCTCACCGCTGCTGTTTAACATAGTGCTGGAAGTTCTAGCATCAGCAATCAGACAACAAAAGGAAATCAAAGGCATCAAAATTGGCAAAGATGAAGTCAAGCTTTCGCTTTTTGCAGATGACATGATATTATACATGGAAAATCCGATAGACTCCACCAAAAGTCTGCTAGAACTGATACAGGAATTCAGCAAAGTTGCAGGATACAAAATCAATGTACAGAAATCAGTTGCATTCTTATACACTAACAATGAAGCAACAGAAAGACAAATAAAGAAACTGATCCCATTCACAATTGCACCAAGAAGCATAAAATACCTAGGAATAAATCTAACCAAAGATGTAAAGGATCTGTATGCTGAAAACTATAGAAAGCTTATGAAGGTAATTGAAGAAGATTTAAAGAAATGGAAAGACATTCCCTGCTCATGGATTGGAAAAATAAATATTGTCAAAATGTCAATACTACCCAAAGCTATCTACACATTCAATGCAATCCCAATCAAAATTGCACCAGCATTCTTCTCGAAACTAGAACAAGCAATCCTAAAATTCATATGGAACCACAAAAGGCCCCGAATAGCCAAAGGAATTTTGAAGAAGAAGACCAAAGCAGGAGGCATCACAATCCCAGACTTTAGCCTCTACTACAAAGCTGTCATCATCAAGACAGCATGGTATTGGCACAAAAACAGACACACAGACCAATGGAATAGAATAGAAACCCCAGAACTAGACCCACAAACGTATGGCCAACTCATCTTTGACAAAGCAGGAAAGAACATCCAATGGAAAAAAGACAGCCTCTTTAACAAATGGTGCTGGGAGAACTGGACAGCAACATGCAGAAGGTTGAAACTAGACCACTTTCTCACACCATTCACAAAAATAAACTCAAAATGGATAAAGGACCTAAATGTGAGACAGGAAACCATCAAAACCTTAGAGGAGAAAGCAGGAAAAGACCTCTCTGACCTCAGCCATAGCAATCTCTTACTCGACACATCCCCAAAGGCAAGGGAATTAAAAGCAAAAGTGAATTACTGGGACCTTATGAAGCTAAAAAGCTTCTGCACAGCAAAGGAAACAACCAACAAAACTAAAAGGCAACCAACGGAATGGGAAAAGATATTTGCAAATGACATATCGGACAAAGGGCTAGTATCCAAAATCTATAAAGAGCTCACCAAACTCCACACCCGAAAAACAAATAACCCAGTGAAGAAATGGGCAGAAAACATGAATAGACACTTCTCTAAAGAAGACATCCGGATGGCCAACAGGCACATGAAAAGATGTTCAGCGTCGCTCCTTATCAGGGAAATACAAATCAAAACCACACTCAAGTATCACCTCACGCCAGTCAGAGTGGCCAAAATGAACAAATCAGGAGACTATAGATGCTGGCGAGGATGTGGAGAAACAGGAACCCTCTTGCACTGTTGGTGGGAATGCAAATTGGTGCAGCCGCTCTGGAAAGCAGTGTGGAGGTTCCTCAGAAAATTAAAAATAGACCTACCCTATGACCCAGCAATAGCACTGCTAGGAATTTATCCAAGGGATACAGGAGTACTGATGCATAGGGCCACTTGTACCCCAATGTTCATAGCAGCACTCTCAACAATAGCCAAATTATGGAAAGAGCCTAAATGTCCATCAACTGATGAATGGATAAAGAAATTGTGGTTTATATACACAATGGAATACTACGTGGCAATGAGAAAAAATTAAATATGGCCTTTTGTAGCAACGTGGATGGAACTGGAGAGTGTGATGCTAAGTGAAATAAGCCATACAGAGAAAGACAGATACCATATGGTTTCACTCTTATGTGAATCCTGAGAAACTTAACAGGAACCCATGGGGGAGGGGAAGGAAAAAAAAAAAAAGAGGTTAGAGTGGGAGAGAGCCAAAGCATAAGAGACTCTTAAAAACTGAGAACAAACTGAGGGTTGATGGGGGGTGGGAGGGAGGGGAGGGTGGGTGATGGGTATTGAGGAGGGCACCTTTTGGGATGAGCACTGGGTGTTGTATGGAAACCAATTTGTCAATAAATTTAATATATTAAAAAAAATAAATAAAAAATAAAAATAAATAAAACAGTATGTACAGTATGGTTTCAGTTTTGCAAAAAACCACATGTATGTATATGTCATATTTAACTAGAAGGAGATGTACCCAAATGTTATTAGCGTGATCTTCAAGAAAAGGACGTGCCTACAGCCCTTATTTGATTCTTTTAGCGTCTCCACATTTGCTCTATTTTCTACAATGAATACGTATTCCTTTTGCAATGTGAAAAAAATGATAAATTTTATTTTAAGAAAAGCATGCTCAAGGATGAACTTACGGAATAATTAGGGGTTAGTTGCTGATTGAAAACTATGTGGGCAATTAATGAAATGTTATTCCAAAGACTCGCCTTTGTAAGAGCTCTTGAATCTTAATGATACCACTGGAGTATATCACCTATTGTTACCCAATCCTCAGAAACTCAACGTGTACAAATAGGTCATGTTGTTAATCGTGACTCACAAAGATGAATCATGGCATATAACTCATGCTACTGAAAGATTGTAGTTAAACATACTATCAATCTACATATAAAATTATCCACGCTATTTTGAGAATCCAAGTATCTTTTTTAAATTATTAGACTACATTACCTTGGTATTTGAGAAGCTACTTTTTCATAGCAGTTAAAACAACGCATTATAACTGCAGACACATATAATAAAGGAAAATATTAATAAAGAAAATTAACACCGCATGAGTTAATTTAGCTAGATTGCTATTTCTAAAATAAAAACAGAAAAATTTTAGAAGCTTTTAAGTTTCCCTAGTTATATTTAAATTTTTTCCATATCTTAAAAAACTGTGCCATTACACCGGCATGAAAATGTATTCACCTCACATCAATTCCTCTCCTGCAAGAATTCTTTAGAAACATTTGTCTGGTTTTTTGTTTCCTTTTTGTTAAATATTCTGTATTATGTCTGGTTTCGTTTAAAAGGTAGGGACAAAACTTTCACGTACTCTTAGAATTTATTATTCTCCTTCAAAAGTATTTGGAATCAAGTATCCTTAATGATATGATCTGTTAAATGCTAGTTGACAATTAGAAATTCTACCTCTCTTGGCTATAACCATTTCCTAGGATTCGGTTATCTCCTTCTACATCATTGGTTCTCAAATTTTTTGGATCTCAGGACCTCTTCATACTTTAAAAATTACTGAAGAGCCCAAAAAGCTTTTGGTTCACATGGGTGACATTTTTCAATGTTTACCATATTTGACAGTAAAAGAGAAAATTTTGAAATGCTTATTTACTCATTTAGGAATAACAATAATAAATTTGTTACTATAAATAGCATATTTTATACTTTCCCAAACCCCAAAAAAATTTACTGAGAGAATAACATTATTGGAAATTTTTGCAAAATTTCAGTAATATTTGGCTTAATAGATGACAGCCAGATGATCCTACCTGCTTCTGTATTCACTCTGTTGCAGACATCACACATCATTCAGTCTTTAGAAAAACTCCACTGTATACTCATGAAAAATAAGAGTGAAAAAGACAAATAATGTCTTAATATCATTATGAAAATACTTTTCATTTCACAGACGCTCTGAAAAGATCTCAAGGAGCCCAATCCCCTGGGCTTCCCCAAGCCACCAGAGACATCAGTGAATTGATATCATCTCATAATTATGCAGAAACTAAATCAGATATCTAACACATGGCACAAAATATTTTCTGGGCCCAGGAATACTGTCCTGATGGCAGCTATTTGCCCTTTAATCCACAGCAAAAGATAAAAGTCTCCTTGGGCCTTTCACTGAGATGCAAAGAAAATTACCCCATCGCCCCAGTTTTCAGTTATAAGCATATTGCACCCTCTCTTTGGACAATTCCCAATTCTGTCCCTCTGTGTCAGAAAGAGATGCAAATAATGTTTGTACCTAAATAACTAAAGGATACTAAGGAAAAGAGCACCTTCTATCCCCATCATAGACTATCCCAAAGACAGTTCCTGAGGCTACCTTGACTTTGTCATTAGTCTTAAAAAGAGATTGTGAATTAAAATTCAACTAATAATGGTCAGGCATCTATCACGCATTATACACTATGCTGACCACTTCATTTGCATTTCCTCATTTAATGCAAGGAGGATTCCTACCTTCCTCTGTGAAACATTACTATTTGATGGAAACACTTTAGTGGCCAATGATCCATCATGGCCAAACCATCACCTAAGATGGAAGACTGAAGTTTCAAAAAGAGTATAGAAAGTTAAAGTAAAGAAAGAAACGAAACTCTTATAACTATCTTCCACTCATACACCCAATCATAGATGAACCTAGGTTTCCCCGGGCCCTCCAAAAAATGTACTGACTGATGCCAACGCTATGTTGTACCCTCACAATCAGTGCACGCACACACACACCCTACTTAATGACAGGGATGATACCAATTGAGTTCTATTTTAACAAGACTCAGTTAAGTTTGTCCCGAAATTATTAGTGCCAGTTGGACTTGTTATTGTAATTATTTAATTTAATTGAATATCTAATAAACTGATAACTATGAAAATTTAAAAAGTTGTTTATATGAAATCTCAGCTGAATGCTTTTAGAAAATTTCAGTAAAGGCAAGTCCCTTAAGAACACTAGAATTGAGGGGCACACGGGTGGCTCAGTCAGTTACGTGTCCGACTTCGGCTCAGGTCATGATCTCACAGTTTGTGAGTTCAAGCCCCACATCAGGCTCTGTGCTGGCAGCTCAGAGCCTGGAGCCCACTTTGGATCCTGTGTCTCCCTGTCTCTCTCTCTGCCCTCCCCTGCTCTCTCTCTCTCTCTCTCTCTCTCTCTCTCTCTCTCTCTCTCAAAAATAAAATAAACATTAAAAAAATATTTTAAAAAAATAACACTAGAATTGAGTCTGGGTGTAACAACTTTTAAAGGACTGAAGAAAATGGAAGAATGCTGGAAGGATTCTATTCTCAAATTTCTCTACAGAATGTCCTAGTGCTCAAAGGGCTCGTTCCTTCCTTCCTTTAAACACCAGATTAAATATCACCTCCTGAGAGAGGTTTGTGCAACCCACTAGTCTAAGTAACCCTCACCTCTACCCTATTATTCTATGCCACAGCATTCTGATATCATGGTTTTTTCCTTCTGAGCATTTATCAATAATGTCTAATTAATCTTATTCATTTATTTACTTGTTAAGTGTCTGTTTTCTCTCTGGAATTTAAATGCCATGAGAGCCAGAAACATATTTGTTTTATTCACAACTATCTATCCAGAGCTCTGCACAGTGCCTGATATATAACAGGTGTTCAATAAACATTTACTGGATGAATTAACAAATAAATGATTTTGCTGTTAAGAAATAGTCACTTGTGGGGCACCTGGGTGGCTCAGTCGGTTGAGTGTCCAACCTTGGCTCAGGTCATGATCTCATTGTTCGTGAGTTTAAGCCCCACATCGGGCTCTGTGCTGACAGCTCGGAGCCTGGGGCCTGCTTCAGATTCTGTGTGTCCCTCTCTCTGTCTCTTCCCCACTCATGCTCTGTCTCTCTCTGTCTTTCAAAGATGAATAAACGTTAAAAAAAAAATTAAAAAAAAAAAAAAGAAATAGTCACTTGTAATTCTTCAGTGAATACAATGTCAGAGTTTTTCCTCTGTGTGCACATTTATATTTTTCTTTATAGAAAAATAAGATTGTATTGAGTTTGGGTGGCTCAGTCAGTTGAGCGTCGGACTTCAGCTCAGGTCATGATCTTGCGGCCTGTGAGTTCGAGCCCCACGTCAGGCTCTGTGCTGACAGCTCAGAGCCTGGAGCCTGCTTCGGATTCTGTGTCTCCTTCTCTCTCTGCCCCTCCACCCCCCATTCTCTCTCTCTCTCTCTCTCTCTCTCTCTCTCTCTCTCTCTCTCCAAAGTAAATAAAAAAAATTTTTTAATAAAAAAAATAAGATTATACTGGGCAGACTGTTTTTTATCTATTTTGTTCACCTAAAATGTCTCGCAAACATCTTTCTTTGACAGATTCTGCTGATCTTCATCTCCATTCAAACACAGCAGAGACTTCCAAAATATGGAAGCTAACTACTTCTTTATATTTGAGCGTTTGGAATGATTTTTAACTCATTCAGATAAAATCTGAAAGAAGCATTGTCTTTCTCTTTTAAAGCTACTCATTCATTAACTGTAGTGATTTTCTTTTTTTACGTGATGTCATCTAAGTACTCTCGTTTTCTGTTCTTTTGTATTTACAAAAAAGATGTACATTCTATTTTAGCATAGCTCTTCCCCGTATTACATCATATCTCATATTGTTCCAACATGGGAGAAAACAATGGTCACTTTTCCTCTCAGACTGCAAGAGTTTTCTACTCAAACAGCAACATTTTTGTTGACATTTATTCTACATGCCGCCTCTTTGTTCTGTATTAATCATTTCATTTTCATTCTTTGCATTTCAACATTGAGATGTTTTCTTTCCATGGAATGTTCTTTCTTGCCTGGCTCCTCATAAGTATACGAAGGTAGATACCATATTTATGGTAATCGTTCTTCTCATTGTTTTAGCCATGTTACTATTTTTCCAAATGTAGTCAACTTTTCTTTGTTTTGTGTTCTATCGATTGATCAATAACCATTTAAGTCAGTATCTCCAGGTCCCGGGTAAGTATTCCACGAATTTTTTAAAATATCAGATGAAACTGTTATGCTTCTCTGCTCTCAACTCTTGTTTGTGACTCTGTTCTCTGCTTCATACACACTTTTAGTTTTTTCTTATGTTGCTTCCATAATTAGAAAGAATGCTAGGGCTACAAGAAGTGATCTTTCAATATTCAAATGGCAAAAACAGACATTCCATGAGGACCAGAGAGAAACTGAAGCACCAAAACACAAGCAATGACCTACCCACATTAAACAACCCCCTAGGAAATTACCTAAAGTACTATGAATGTATTGTACAGGAAAATAGGATATCCGTAGAAAGCAAGAAAAAATGAACAAAGGCAGATATTCTGCTGCAGTTTCTCTAGTGGTTAAGTAGATGAAGAGATATAGACAGTAGATAATATTTATCAATATCAAGAGATGTCATTATCCCCAAAAGGGTGGAGAATTCTGGCTAATACTGGAATGTAAAATGCATTTGGTACAGTAGGGTAATGTGAATACCGTCCTGTTGGAAAAGGACTTGTTTCAGCTAGAAAAGGGTGAGTGATATCACACACCCATGGTTCATAGACAAGTCACCTGCTATGGAAGCATGAGGATGGTAAATCAAGCACCACCCAAAAGGGGAAGCAAGGACACCTCACTTCACAGAAACACTCCATTCACTAAGAAATTCTTACACTGAATTACTCAAAGGAAACTCCATCCTTTCTGTAATTTCTCCATTTTGACCGAACCAAGATAGGCACCTACTTTCCTGTTCCTATTTCAGCTAATCCTCACTGATTGAGTTTCCTGCCAAATACCTAACTTATTGATTTCTAAATCTATAGTAATGATGTATGGGAGTCTTTCAGGTATTAAAAGAGCTACCAGTTTTTGAACTCCTAGTTTGTACCAGGCAATAGTAAGTGTTTTCTACATACAGTATTTCTTATCCACGAAACAAACGTATGAGGCAGGCATCGTGCTGATTTTACAGAGGAGGAGATGGACGCATAGATGAAATAACTTTGCCAAGATCTCCCAGCTAGTAGGGGAAGAGGAAGACTTGGAACTCAGTTCTAATTCCCAGTGTACCCACACTTGCCACATTCTTCCGCCTTACCTTGGAGAGTAATATTTTGACAACACACAGCGAGGCATTTATTCATTCATTGACATGGAAAAGTAGGTTTAATTCATTTTGTAATCACTGAACCGGTTCAGAACAATTGCACACACTCTAACTAAACTTGTAAGGGAAAAATGAAATGTCTTTAACAAATGCTTTCCACCTTTGAAATGCATAGGATACTGACAACAATCCGCTGTTACCTGCCTTTTAAATTGTGCCATTTTTCTGTCTGAAACATTTAAGGACAAACAGAAGTTTAAACCACATTTTGTTGGAAAAAAAAGGCAAGAACTTCATATATGTCCACTAACCCCTAAGGTAGTCAGAATTTTTCTTTCCAATTGATCTACTAGAGACTTTTTTAATCATTTTTTTCTCTTCTACCCTATGAAAATAAATTGGGCCATGTCCAGTAGTTAAGTGCTCTCCAGCACGCTTGTGCTCGTATGTGCCCACGCAGGAGTAAACGGAATTCCCATGCGTGGTACTCGCGGAGATACTCTCTCAACAGGAGCCGGTTTAACGTCAAATGCGCTAAGCCAAGTCCTACCCTGTAGAATTGCCTATTTTTCACAACAGGAAAAACCTTTATTAACTAGTCAGATTATTTTACCACCCCCTGGAAATAGTTCTGTAAAATTATCCTTCTTAGTGGTAACAAGAGCTGGAGCCATTTCCAATCCTCCAAAATGGTAGCCACAAAATTTGATTCAAAAATTACTACACAAAGTTCTCTTTTATGAAATAATGCAAACGAAAAATAATTAAAATTAAGCCATTGACAATTTCCCATCATAACCATTCACAGAAATATTCACAATGAAGATCTTCACTATATTGAAATTTGTAAGGTTCCCTTCTCTAGTTAGAATAGCTGAAGTGTTCCTAAATAAACATTAAACTTACATTAAAGGAGTAAACCATTAAAAATCAAGTAACAGCCATACTCAGACATACTAAAAAATAACATCTATAAAAAAATATCAATTACCTAGTATTTTCTATTCTATTCAAATGAAAGCCAGTATCTTTATCCTTTTATATTTTATTTTTTCAAAAAACACTTAGTATGGTCAAGTAAATGATAATGGGAAGAGGAAATACATTAGTTGTAAAAAATTCCATGTGCCCTTCTCTGACATGAAATAATGGTGGAAACCTATGCCTTTATTTGTACATATTTAATTATATAATAGTCCAACTATGGCTGATATCAACATTGCACTATGAGTCCTGGCATAAGAAACCACCCCTCAGTTTTACAAACTGCCATGTGTGAGAACTGAACTATGCTAGGGACAGTGACGCATACAAAGATAAAACATCCTACCTGCCATCAGGGTGTATGTTAAACAGAACAATTCTTGAAGCATGTGCACCAAAAAATTATTAAGCATGTGAGAGGCACAAAGAAAAATGCCTTGGAAAAAAATGTAATGTTTGTTTCAGATGAATAAAATCAACAAAATCATAATGAAAGAGTTACTGTCTGGACCTCCGCCAGGAATTTGGATAGGGCTTCAAAGGGTGGTGCGGAGGGCAACATCAGCACCATACGAAAATAGGAAAGGAAAAGACAGGTTGGCTAAAGCTTCCAGTTACAAAAGGGACAGACTTGGGGAGACTGTGTGCAAACCTAAACACGGTAAGCTTACTCGATAGGCAAGAAAAATTTTGAAGGTTCTCATTTCTCTTTGAAACGTTTGAGCAAGAGGAACACACTCTGACTTGTCCTCAAAGAGGTCACTGTACAAAGGGTCAAAGTAAATAATTTGAAGACGAGACAGATTGTCAAGGAGTCTCTCGCAATTGAAGAAAACGAAAGGCTAAGGAAATTGAGTTAAGGCAATGAGCAAACATATAATAATATAAACCACTTCATCTCATATTTTGGTTTGCCAAGGTGTTAAATACACACGAGAATATCTTCCAACCTACAGCTATAGCCTCAAATGAAACATTAGCAATAAAAAGAAAAGCCCACTAAACAGCTCATTGAAGAAGCTATACACATGGTAAATAAGCATATGAAAAGATGCTCCATATCACGTTATTAGGAAAATTCAAAATAAAGCAATGAGATACTACTACACACCTATTAAAATGGTCAGAATCTGGAACACCGACAACACCCAATGCTGGCAAGGATGTGGAGAAACAGGAACTATCATTTACTGCTGGTGAGAATGCAAAATGGTATGGCCATTTTGGAAGACAGTTTAGCAGTTCCTTACAAAACTGAATATACTCTTACCATCTGATCCACCAATCCCACTCCTTCGTATAAAAGTGAAGGACTCGAAAACATATCCACACAAAAACCTGCACACAGATATTTACAGCAGCTTCATTCATAATTGCCAAAACTTGGAAGCAACCAAGAGGTTCTTCAGTAGGTGAGTGGATAAATAAC
Organism: Prionailurus bengalensis; assembly: GCF_016509475.1. NCBI lineage: Eukaryota > Metazoa > Chordata > Mammalia > Carnivora > Felidae > Prionailurus > Prionailurus bengalensis. Next base: position 140,552,417 of record NC_057350.1, read on the forward strand.
CAAGAGAGGATAAGCAACCAAGAGGTTCTTCAGTAGGTGAGTGGATGTGCTACATCCAGACAACGTAATATTACTCAGTGCTAAAAAGTAGAAATGAGCTGTAGAGCCATAAAAAGACATGAAGGCGGGGGCACCTGGGTAGCTCAGTCGGTTTAGCATCCCACTTCGGCTCAGGTCATGATGTCACAGTTTTTGAGTTCAAGCCCGCATCAGGCTCTGTGCTGAGAGCTCAGAGCCTGGAGTCTGTTTCAGATTCTGTGTCTCCCTCTCTCTTTGCCCCTCCCCCACTTGCTCTCTCTCTCTCTCAAAAATAAACATTAAAAAAAAGAAATGAAGAAACATTAAATGTATATCCCTAACTGAAAGAAGCCAATCTGAAAAGGCTACCTATTGTATGATTCCAACTATATGACATTCTGGAAAAGGCAAAACTATGGAGACAGTAAAAAGATCAGTTGGGGAGCATCTGGGTGGCTCAGGTGGTTAGGCATCCGACTCTTGATCCCCCCTCAGGTCTTGATCTCAGGGTCATGAGTTCAAGCCCTGCACTAGACTCCACATTGGGCTCTGCATTGAGCTCCACGTTGGGTGTGAAGCGTACTTAAAAAAAAAAAAAAATCAGTTGCTGCCAGTGGTTATGTGGAAAGAGGGATAAATAGGCAAAGCACAGAAGATATCTAGGGCAATATGATATACTGTGTATGATATTGTAATGGGAAATCTGTTGTTATGAATTTTTCCAAACCCATAGAAGGTACAACACCAACAGTGAACCATATGTAAACTTTGGACTTTGGGTGATTACGACGTGGCAGTGTAGGCTCATGAATAGTAACAAATGTACCACTCTGGTGGAGGATGTTGATAATGGAAGAGGCTATGCATGTGTGGGGGTGAGGGGCATATGGGAAACATCCATACATTCTGCTCAATTTTGCTGTGAATGTAAAAGTGTTCAAAGGGTGCCTGGGTAGCTCAGTTGGTTAAGCGACCTGACTCTTGATTTCAGTTCAGGTCGTAGTCTCATGGTTTATGAAATTGAGCCCTGCATCAGGCTCTGTGCTGACAGCTCAGAGCTTGCTTGGGATTCTCTCTCTCCCTCTATCTCTCCCTCTATCTCTCCCTCCCCCACTCATGCTCACTCTCTCTCTCAAAATAAATAAACTAAAAAAAAATTTAAGTGCTCTGAAAACTCAGGTCTGGTTTTTTTTTTTAATTTTTTTTAACGTTTATTTATTTTTGAGACAGAGAGAGACAGAGCATGAACGGGGGAGGGTCAGAGAGAGGGAGACACAGAATCCGAAACAGGCTCTAGGCTCCGAGCTGTCAGCACAGAGCCTGATGCGGGGCTGGAACTCACGACCGCAAGATCATGACCTGAGCCGAAGTCCGCCGCCCAACCGACTGAGCCACCCAGGCGCCCCTCAGGTCTGTTTTTAAAAAACACATTCACTAAATTCAGAAATTCAAGATAATGCATATAAAATTTAGGTGCACTGTAGAAAACCTAACAACTGTTCATAAATTTCATTTGGGATATTTATAAAGATTTTGTAACATTAATAATGTCTACAACAATGTTATACTCATTTTGAAACTGAATTAGAGGTACCTATTTTAAGCTATATATTTAATGTACTTAAATTCTCTAAAGTTAATGTTTAGAATTCATCTTATTACAGTAAACATTGTTGACATTCAGCAAGAGCTTTAGAAAACCTAGGGCTATTCAATCTGCACACGGTTTTTATTTAGCTGTGGTGGTGTTGTGTTGAAAATGTATGTACGTTGAGTTTTTCTTTCTATAGATAATTAATTTGTATCTATGGATTTCTTTCCTCATAAGGTTGTTGTGGGATGCCACTAATGTTGGGTAAGATTTGAAGTATAAATATTAAGGTCCTGTATGGTCTCAGAGGTAGAAGCCCATTATACTTTTATGAATTAACAGTTACACTATAAAATAACTATAGATTCATGTGAAACTCCTGGTTCAGTTTCCATGAGCACAAGTATTAGGGGAAAAATTGAAATGCTTTGCAGAGTAGCTTATAATTAATCTGAGTTTAAATTTGCTAGTGTTTTCCAAAACTCGAATAGGAATAATTCTGTCTCTCCCTCCCTGTATCCTTTCATAACAAGAATAAAAATTCCATGATAGCAATGGCAATTTATTGTTAACATAAAAATTACACAATACGTGTGCAGAAACTTTACTGAGACACTAAGGGACTTAAGTAAATATATACTGACCATATATCTGGATTGGAAGACTCAGAATTGAAAAGATACCAATTCTCTACACAATAATATGTGAATATAATACAATGCCACATAAAATCCTAAGGTACTTGTGGAACAGAGGGGCCTTGAAAAAAAATTCTGTTTGTTTAGAAGAATAAACCTGAAAATTGAATACCCAGGAATTTCTTGAGGAAGAATACAAAGGTGAAACTTACTCTACAATATTTTAAGTATATTTCAAGTTACAAAAATGAAGTCTTGACAAAGAAGCCAGAATAGACATACAAATCATTGAAACAGAATTAAAAAGTGGTTAATAATGATAAAGGAAGACCTTCAAACCAGTGGGGAAATAGTAAATGTTGTCTGGTTAAAGAAGAAAATTTTATCCCTAATTCACACTTTCATTCAGATTAGAATCCAAATAAATTAAAGATATAAGTATTAAAATGTAATTACACACAAAAAAGAAGGAAATTCAGGTGGATATTTGTGCAATCAGTAGGAGAAAGAACCTTCTAACCGTGACCTAACAAGGAAAAAGTCGATAAATCTGACTGCATAAAGCTATTTAACACTGAACTGCAAAAATGCTGAAAATAAGATCAAATGACAAATTTAGAGGTAAACTATAACATATGAGGCCAAAAAATTATCATAAATATGAGATACTAGTTTTCACATCTATTAGTCAGGGTCCTGGCAGAAAGCAGGACACGCTCAGGCAGAGCAGTTAGGAAGTTTAATATAAGGGGGCTTCTTACAGAAGTATAGACAGTGCTAAGGGAAACCAATCAGGGATGGTGAAGCACCCAGGGCTAGCAATAGCCCGGAAGGGAGCCATTGCCCACCCTAGGTCAGAGAGAGCAAGAGAGGAGCAGTTCTTGGCACACAAAATGAGTAGAGACCGCCAGACAGGAGCTGTGACGTTTGGTAGAAGGATACAGCCCATCCACCATCAACCTGGCAGAGAGGGAGCAAAACAACAAATGCCTTGACCTCACCGTGCTCCCATCTGCCCATCTCCTGCCAATGGCTTTACTGGCTGACCCATGAGGGAGCCAGAGGGCAAGGAGCCCACTAATGCTCCAAAGAGCAGGATGGAAAAGGGTGGAGAGTCATTCTGGAGTTGCAAATGGAAAGCTTGCCTTTGGAAAATATTTTTAAATGATTAATCCTGGTGCTGTAGAAGGTAGGGAGAACTGGGATTCAAATACACGTTGTGGTTGTGTAAGTATTTATACCCTTCTGGAGGTCAAGTGGACAATATGAAACGTTTATATCCTATAACCCAGATATTCTACTTCAAAGGATCTATCCTTCAGAAATACTCAAAGAGCCAGCATGTGTGTGTGCGTATGTGGACACACACATATCACTAGTCATCACAGCGTTGTTTATTATAATTAAAATTTTATAGCAACCTTAAGATCTATCAAATGGCTATATATTATTAAAATATATTATTGGATTAAAAATGGAATAGTATGCATAAATTAAAATTAGTCTTGTATTTGTTTTTGAAATTTTTTATTTCAGCTTTATTGAGGTATAAAGTATATTGACAAATAACTGGCTTATATTTCTTTTTTTTAATGTGTATTTATTTATTTTGAGAGAGAGAGAGAGAGAGTACAAGCGGGGGAGGAGTAGAGAGAGCAAGAATCCCAAGCAGTCTCCACAGAGCCAGACGCAGGGCTCAGTCTCACAGCCGTGAGTTCATGACCTAGCCAAAATCAAGAGTTGGACACTTAACCGACTGAGCCACCCAGACCTGTATTTCTTAATAAGGAAATACGATCATAATAAACCATTAAGTGACAAAATTATATATGCCAAGAGGAAAATGGTGAAATTATGTGTGATTTTTACTTATTATATTTATTTCTGGTTATACGTGTTTTCTAATTTTTCAAACAATGAACATGAACTATTACATACTAGCTGGGTTTTCAAAGAAAAGGAGAAATCCAAATGTAAAATTAACTCTAACATTAGATATTTTGGATTCTTTTCAATTTGGTTTCTTACTGGTTTCAAAAGCAAAATGTGTGTAATTTATTAACCAAAGGAAAAAAAAAACCTGAGATAGAGCAGTGCATTGGGGTAAGTGAAGGGCTCTGTAATAAAAAGCCTAGGGAATGGAGGGCTATAAATATTTATGAAAGAATTGTATTTGGTGAAGGAAGGAGATGTTTTTAATGATACAAAAAGGTATATTACAGAGTTGTTTCAGCCACAAAAGTGACAGGATCACCAGTCATCAAGCTCATCTTTTTCTCTAGCTTCTAAAACACAGTGTCAAGTTCACAGCATAAAGCCCATTATAAATTGCAGTCCAAATTTTACATTAATACCAAAATAAGACTAACAAAATTTAAGTGTCAAGCAACAAACTGAACATAGTATTATTTACACCTAATAGATAAACCAAAGGTTTTCTTTTAATCCCTCAATTTCAGTTAGATTAACTAGTTGTTCTTAGGTATTAGGGAAAGGCAATTTATTCACAATCAGAAAATTCATCTATGAAATAAAATTATGTATCATTCTGAGAGGTGCATTAAAAAACATTTCTGGCTTCAAGTTAAAAATGACAGGTTGACCAAATACATTTCTCTCTGTTCCTCCTAAGAATTCACTAATGAGAGTGAAGGAATAATATATACATCTACCATTAAAAAAAGAGCAGGGGGGAATACACTGGCAGGCAGATTTCAAGAAAATGCTGAAAGATGCAAGGGAGGAGGTAGGGAAAAAGGCATAGCATAATGTGTGCATCAAGGCAGATATGGAAACAAGGACACAAAGTTACCTGACTTCTCTACAGAACCCCAGAGGGGCTTAGCATTGGAAAATAATCTACATCACAAAGAACAAGATGTTAGGCTGGAAACAGAATGATGAATTGAAAGGAAGTTTTGTAGCCTTCTCCCAAAATGACCTCCAATGACCCTTACCTCTTGATATTCATTTGTTTAGTCCCCTCTCCCATATTAAATTAAATAATGGATGGCTTTATAATGCCAATAAAATACAGCAGACGTGACAAGGAATGATTGCGGAGGGTAAATCACAAGAGGCTTCACAGCTTCCACGTTGTTCTCTTGAACAGCTCGCTCTAGAGAAGCCAGCCGCCATGCTGGGAGGGCGCTCCTTGGAGAGGCCAATGTTGAGATGCCAGCACTGGCACCAATTCTCCAGACACCTGAATAGACCCCTTGGAAGCGGATCTTCCAGTTCCAGTCAAGCCTTCAGACGACTGTAGTCCCAATTTATGAGCAAACCAATCCCAAACCACCAGTCAGAACCACTGCCAACTTTCCGACCCCCAGGAACCTCCAGAAGTGAGAAATGATTATTGGTTTTTAAAGCCACCAAGTTTGGAGGAAATTTGTTATATAGCATAATAGCTGGAACAGTCAACATAGGGATGGATCAAGTACCACAACTTCACACAGAATGTTTCGCGTGGGGATCAGCTTTCCCAGGCAGGGAGTCAGAAACTTCTCCCTTAGACAAGATAACCTCCACATTCTCATATTTGGGATACCTAAGAGTCCTAGTACTGGTCTGCTCCCTGCTTACCACTCCACAGCCAAAGGTACCCATCAACAAGCCCCAACCTTGCAATAGAACTCCCAGTCAACTTTTAGCAGCTCATTTTAAAATATGAATCATGGGGCGCCTGGGTGGCGCAGTCGGTTAAGCATCCGACTTCAGCCAGGTCATGATCTCGCGGTCTGTGAGTTCGAGCCCCACATCAGGCTCTGGGCTGATGGCTCAGAGCCTGGAGCCTGTTTCCGATTCTGTATCTCCCTCTCTCTCTGCCCCTCCCCCATTCATGCTCTGTCTCTCTCTGTCCCAAAAATAAAAACACTGAAAAAAAATTTGAAAAAAAAAAAAAAGAAAAAATAAATAAAATATGAATCAAGAATCACCAGATATTAGTAAAAAGTCTTCCACATGAAAGAGAAAGGCCAGCGTGAACAAAGAGAGGTTCACTTTTCAAAAAGCAGGGGGAGGGGGGTCATGGGTAGGTGGAGAGATAGTGCTAGAAATAAAAGAGAACTACAAAAATCTCTACTTGATAGCATTGGAGAAAATTAACAAAATATTGAAACTTTTTTTAAAACATAGGATGATTAGGGGCACCTGGGTGGCTCAGTCGGTTAAGGGTCTGCCTTCTGCTCAGGTCATGATCTCACAGTTCATGAGTTCAAGCCCTTCATTGGGCTCTGGGCTGACAGCTTTGGATTCTGTGTCTCCCTCTCTCTCTGCCCTCTCTCTGCCCCTGCTCGTCCTCTGCCTCTCTAAAAATGAATAAATGTGGGGCACCTGGGTGGCTCAGTCAGTTGAGCATCCGACATCAGCTCAGGTCATGATCTCGCAGTTGGTGAGTTCCAGCCCCATGTAGGGCTCTGTGCTGACAGCTCAGAGCCTGGAGCCTGCTTTGGATTCTGTGTCTCCCTCTCTCTGCTCCTTTCCCGCTCATGTTTTGTCTCTCTCTGTCTCTCAGAAAATGAATAAACATTAAAAAAAAGTAATAAATTTAAAAAAAAAAATTTAATGAATAGAAATGAATAAACATTAGAAGAAAAATTAACACAGGATGATATAAATAAGTAAAGTTCTTTGAAATTTAAATATGATTTCCAAAATTAAAAATTCAGTAGAAAAACTGGAAAATAGAATTGAAGAAATTCCCTGAAGAGTAGGATTCAAAGATGAAAAATATGAGAGAAAGAAATAGACCTAGAGGATCAGTCTGGGAGTCCATAAAGATCAGTCCAATATCTAGGACTTTTTTTTAATGGTTATGTATTTTTGACAGAGAGAGAGAGAGAGAGAGAGAGAGAGAGAGAGAGCGCGCTGGGGAAGGACAGAGAGAGAGGGAGGGAGACAGAGGATCCGAAGAGGGCTCTGCACTGAGAGCAGAGAGCCCAACGTGGGGCTCAAACTCATAGGCTATGAGATCATGACCTGAGCCAAAGTCAGATACTCAACCAACTGAGCCACCCAAGCACCCCTAGTATTTGGTTTTTAGTAAAGAGAATGGATAAACAGGAAAATGTGCCAAAGAAATGAATCAAGGGGTGCTTGGGTGGCTCAGTCAGTTTAGTGTCCCACTTTGGCTCAGGTCATGATCTCGTGGTTCATGAGTTCAAGCCCTGCATCAGGCTCTCTGATGTCACCTTGGAGCCTGCTTCAGATCCTCTGTCCCCCTCTCTCTCCATCCTCCTCCCCCCGCCTCTCAAAAATAAAGACATGGTGAAAGAAATTTTAAAACTCAAAAAAAAAAAAATATGAATCAAGAAATTTCTCTAGAAGTCAAACCAAAAGTGTAAAGGAAAAGAGAAAAAGACCTATAACAAGACACATTATGAATGTAGAACACTCACTATAAATTAAAGATCCAAAAGAGGAAGGAAGGAAAGGAGGGAGGGAGGGAAGGGAGAAGGGAGGGAGAACACTAGATTGCATACAAAGCAGTAGCAATGGGGACTGAAGTGAATTTTCTTAAGAGCGAGCAATGCTGGAGGGTAGAGACAGCAGTGTGGTGGTGATGAGCATGGACTCTGGAGTCAGTTTGAATTCTTTGTGTTTCCACCTACTAGCTGCCTGACCTCATGTTAACTACTTTTACCAGCCTCCAGGTCGGTGTCTGTGGCTGTAGGTAGTCAGATCCACAATCAACGAAACTGAAAAAGGATAGAGACTTCTGGGTTGGGTTAGACAATACAGTTAATAAGAGAAAGTCCCAGCTTCGTGATAGGAAGCAACACTCGTGACAGCCACCAGGATGAAGAACTAGGTTCTCAATCTGTCAGCTGAGGTAGAGGGCTGACCTCAAGGAAAAGGAACCCAAAGCCCATTCTGTGGGACAGTGACCAAGAGGGCCCAAAACACTGCAAGAGGATCTTCAGTCCCCTTCCCAAGAGAAAACTATCAGAGAAACCAGACAACACAGATGGGACAGGACCAGTTTGACAGACTGATTCCATGGGGTGAGAGTTAGATTCACACAGCTGATTCACCACCAAACCCAGACCCTGGGGCCCCGGACAAAGACTACATCTACACCTTGATTCCTGGAAAGAAAGGCAGGATCGTCACTTCCAACACAAGGTCAACTTATCCAAGAAGGGTCATAAATAAGCCTTGATATGTTCATTAAACTGTAATAAATGTCTCCACCTTCAACTATAAGAGCTCTGGGAACAGAGATTACATCTTGTTCCTCTTTCTCCCCAGTGCTGAGCTCTTGGTCAGCACTCAATAAATAAAGGAAGGAATGATGCATGATTCTATATATGAGAGGTGCTTTTTAGAGACCACTGAATCCAAAACTAAAGAATTAGGACAGATAACCAGACTCAGGACTCCTTCCTTACCCAACAGTAGCCTCTCCTTGGAAGCACTATTGCCCCTACCATTCTGGCATCTGCCCTCACATGTGTATACTCCTCCCTGCCGCTGCCCCACTCTGGTCATCTCCAGACCACACCCTCTGAAGCCAGCACTGTCCTAAAAGATGCCTGCCCCCTAGCAAGGGCATAAATGGCTAATCATCCACTCTGATCCAGTTAATCAAGAAGGCTAAGGCTGCCCAAAGTTCCCCTAGCTCTTTTCCTCAGGCATGAGGATCTGTTCTACTTGAGGAGAACCTCCCAAAATTCCAACTTTCTTGATTTTTTCCCTGGCTGTCTGTCCTCTCAGGCGTTCTTGTCTTTTCTTCCACTTTTGGGGACACGGTCCAAACTCACCGCCCAGTAACTATGGGAACTTGCTCAGTAACATACAGACAAGGAAACGTAGTCTCAGAGAATGAGTAATTTACCCCTGGTCAGGGAGTTAATAGGTGTTGAAGATAAGATTAAAATACTGCTATTTCAGACTCAACAGTTTGTGCACTCCGCCAAACCTTCGAAACTCTCTAATCTTCCACAAGTAGGCTCCCTGATCTCAGCAGCCCCACCTTCATATCCAGGACTGTACCCCTGACCTCCACTTGCCCTTTCCTTCCTGAGGGAGGAAACATTCTGTCAGAATCTTCATGCCTTGTAAATCCTAGACTATACTTTGTTGCGCAAAGGTCACATCCAAACACAAGTCTTAGCAACACTTGAGTTTTTGCATTTATCCTGAAAATATGGCCTCTAGCTTCAAAGGGAAAAAAAAAACACCGTAAATTTGGAACAAATCCAGGGGGCAAACCTGTCTGAAATGGGGAGAAGTGATGTAATGACCTACTACTCTCGAGGAAATGAGGCTTTGCCGTGGCCATGTTCATATACCAACTGAAGCCGGACATACCAAACACACCTGGAAGAAGACCCTAATTTAGGGAATACTTAAGAATTATTTGAATTGGCAAGTTAGGACATCAATCCAAGCAGCTATGAGACCCAGCTTACAGAGTCATTTCACTTTGTCTAGGTACACACAATTACTGAAGTTCTTTAAGTTGTTTCTTCTTCAAAGCGAGTAAATATCTCTTCCTATACTCTTACTTACAGTATTCTTTACTTAGCAACATACTTTTTGTCTTGATAAAGAGAAACCATAGTCAAAATACTTTCTGAATAATCACAAATTTTAAACTGGTAATGCCAGGATTAAAGAAATTTTAATGCAATACCTAAACTATCTGTGAATTTTAAAAATAAAGCTAACATAAAATAAAATAAATTTTTAAAATAATAATAGTAAAGTTAACACCTTGATTTATAAGTGGTACTTCTCACCACCATGGGGCATTAACAGCCATAAATTTGCTAAAGTTTAAAAATGCCCCAAAATATTACTGTTCATTTAATTCCATTCTTCTCAATTAGTATGTGATTTAGAATTTAAACCGATTTTGATCAGCTTTTCTTTTTTTTTTAGTATTTGTTTATTTTGGGGAGAGTGCAAGTGGGGGAGGGGCAGAGAGAGGGAGACAGAGGACCTGAAGCAGGCTCTGCGATGACAGGTTGACAGCACAGAGCCTGATGTGGGGCTCAAACTCACGAACCGCGAGATCATGACCTGAGCCAAAATCAGACGCTCAACTGACTGAGACATCTAGGCACCCTGTGATCATCTTTTCTCAAGAAGCTGGGTTTTTTCCTGTATTTTATTTTCTAAAGTGGTCATTCTTGATATTATGTGTGTTACAATATCTTATCGATCATTTGATTTTATCAACTGTCTTTTCTAAAAGTGTTCAATACCATAGCCAAGAATCGTAAAATTTATAGCCCAAGTGGGAGCACTTCTGAGATCAAAAGGGGACACTATTAATAAACTAACCAGGCATAAACTAACTCTGTCCTAGGCAAACCAAGAAGTATGGTCAGCCCAGCCCAGTGATTCCCATCCTGAGAATATATCTTGAGTAAACGTTTTCAAAGAATAAAGCTAAATACACAAAGGTAAAGCTAAATATATGAAGATGCTATAGAATATAGATGAGTGAAAAATGAGAAGCAACCTAATATGGGGAAAATTAAGCTAAGGTATGAGAACGTTAGCTTACTCATTTACAGATATGATTAATTGAATTTTATATACTCATTAAAACTAATCACCAAGAAGATGGTGAAATAGCATAAAATGGCATGAAATAAAAATACTTATGATGTAATTTTGTAAAAAAAAAAAGAACACAACTTCAAATCATCACTGGACTCAGAACTATGTAAAATTATAGGCAGATATATACATAGACAGAGACATAGCCAGCTATATAATTTGGGGGACCTTTATGAGTACAGGACTCTCCCCCACTGCAAAGGGAACACACCCATGAAGTCTGGGGACAGACTAAGCTAGAAAATAAGTAAGTGAAAACAAGTGACTTGCTTGTTAGGTTCATAGGATCATTTGTTTGTTTCACTTTCATTATTGCTGTGGTGATATCTTCTTTTTCATACATTAAATAAAAATGTTTAAAAATGGTAGCACATCTTTAGGTCAACATATAGTGAAATAAACTTTGTTTTGGCAATGTGAGCATTTTCTGACACCCTGAAAACAGACATAGTCTAGGGCTCTCGTTCCTAATTCTGCCTGAGTACCCGCATTTCCTTGTCACTTTGTATGTTCCAAATGTCCACTCTTCACTTAGAGATACTGACGCAGCAGGTCTGAAACAAAGCAATTAAAACCTAGTTATATAGCGTTCTGGGCTGGCTTTTCCAACAGAAGGATGTCAAGTGTTGGTTCTGGCCTTTGAGATCTCATTCTCTTTCAAAAATAACAAATTTTTCATAACTTAATCATGATTACAAGTCTTGTGGGGAAAGGGTTTTGTGGCTTATTGGTTTGTGGTTTTGACTTTTATGTTCTGTTTTTTGTTTCTTTTGCCCATTTTTTATTCACTAAACCTAGGTATTCTCACCTATAGATAAGCTTTCAAAATAACAAATATTCAAGCTATTTAATTCTTTGGTAAAATAATATTACATTTGCAAGAAGACCAAGAAGAAATGTCAGATACAGAGAAATCTGTTTAGAGAATTGTTGAGATTTTTCTTTATATGGGTCTTCCAGAAAAGATCTGGCATGGCTTTATATGGGGCTGATTACGGCAAACCACAAATCTTATGAATAAGAACAGTGCTCCGGACAACAGGTAATCAACCAAAGATACGACAACAGGTAATCAACCAAAGATACATGGAAGAAATCTTTATCCAGGTAAATGGTGCATGCAATTCTTAGCACAGGCATTATCTCCTGGCAACATCTGTCATGGATAGTGGCAGGGTCAGAATTGGGGCAAGGTAGGGGAGGTGCCTAGGGTACAAAATTTAAGGTGGCAATCACTCTCAAGTGCCAACCGAGCTCTTGTACAACTCTGAGAGCAGGCGCTTCCTTAAATTCTGCGCCTTAGGTACATGCTTGCAAAACTCTGGGCACAAGGGTAGAGATTTATATCACGTGTGTTGTGTGTCTGTCTTCTTGACTCTAGAACCTAATAACAATTTTTCCCTCTATAGAGTTTTAATTTTTTTTAACGTTTACTTATTCATTTATTTTTTTGAGAGATAGAGAGAGACAGAGTACGAGCAGGGGAGGGGCAGAGAGAGGGACAGTCACAGCATCCGAAGTAGGTTTCAGGCTCTGAGGTGTCAGCACAGAGCCTGACAGGGGCTAGCTAGAAAGCCACAACATGAGATCATGACCTGAGGGGAAGTCGGTGGCTTAACTGATTGAGCCTCCCAGGCGCCCCACCCTCAGTAGAGTTTTAGAGAAAATTCTCAATCATCAGTAAGTAACTATTTGAATTGGACGTTATTTTCAGAAAATCTGGCTTTCGAGTATCTATTAATGATATGTCAGTTTATGCCTAATTAAATCTTTTGAGGACATAAACAGAATCTCTGTGCCATTTACTCTGTACCATTAAGACTTAAAATGACCTGTAGACAAAACGTGACCCAGTACTTCCCCATTCTAGAGAAGGTAAGAATCAGTGACCCTCTGTAGACAAGCTAGCTTTACCTTAGCATGCTGATTTTCATCCTTCTGGGAGGTAAAACGGAATGAGGAAAACAAATAGTCCTCACAGAGAGGAAAGACAGATGGGGCAATCATTGTTCGCTCTGGCTACTCACATCTCAGCTCCAGGCACTGTTGTTTTCAACCTACAGCCCACCGAGTTAGGTATTTTGTCTCTTGCTGTTCAGCATTTGTGGAGCAAACTGTGCCACAGCACCAACCGTATCACCTGAAATCTTGTTGGAAACGCAGAATCCCAGGTCCCGCCCCAGAGTTGCTACATCACTACGTGCATTTTAACAAGATCCTCAGGTGGTTTGTAGATGCCTTAACATTGGAGAGGTATGCTCTCTTCCAGCCCATCCTGTCCCCAACAGAGTTTGCAGTATTTCTATCACACTCAAAGGGACCACACACATCAGAGTGAGCCTAGACTTCCCTCGGCTGCAAGCAGCTGCAATCTCCAACCCATGACGTGTTTGCCCAACCCCTACAATGGGTTCCTACCACAGTTACTTAATTAGCAGACTGAGGTTGGCACTCTGTGTTGATTCATATTCTGTCAGTCCTCTGTGCCCCAGAGGACTTGAGAAATTTGGGGGAGAACTGTTCGGTTGTCACAATGATTGGGTGTGCTATTGATATTTAGTGGGCAGGAGTCGGGGATGCTAACTGTCCAGCAATCCATAGATAGTTCTGTATACAAAGAGTGGTGCCACATGCCACAAACATTTCAACTAGCCCACTGGGCAATCCTGTAGGTGAAAAATGTGTCTATCACTATCTGAGCCTAGAACTGAACTCTGTTTCACACATAAATACAAAACATTTGTGCAGGAAAGCAACCACTGTGCAAATCAAGGGAAAGGTTGAATTTGTTCTGATCACAATTTTACCAAAACTTGTCCATGAATTTCCTGAAGAATCACATTAATAATGGCAACACTTCTCCTGGCAATTCAATCGTGAATTCAACACACCTCTCAGACTACATTTGTAGCTTTCCCTTGTTCAGTGAAACAGTCTGATTTCTTCATTATGTCTTCTAGGTCCAAAATGTGTTCCATGTGCCAACAGCATTTACATCACCAGGAAGCTTGTAAGAAATACAGAATCACAGGGCCCACCCAACACCTGATGAACCAGAATCTGCTCTTTAACAAGACCCCAGGAGATTTGTACGCACAGTCAAGTTTGGGAAGTGCTGTTCTAGTGGATTTGGGGAAGCACAGTTCCAATGCTTATTTATTCAAATAAATATTATTAATTATTTTTTTCTTTTCTATTTTGTAATTAAGGCATACAGATTTTTTAAAATTATGTTTATACAAAAAACTGAAACAGGCCCATAAACACAGCGAACAAACAGGTGGTTGCCAACAGGGAGCGTGGTGGGGGGATGGACAAAATGGATGAAGGGGAGTGGGAGATTCAGGCCTCCAGTCATGGAATGAATAATTCATGGGGATGAAAAGTACAGCATAGGGAATATAGTCAATGGCATTATAATAACATCATATGATGACAAATGCTACACTTGTGGTGAGCAAAGTATAATGTATAGACTTGTCCAATCACTATGTGTGCACCTGAAACTAAGGTAACATTGTGTGTCAACTCTGCTCCAAAAAAATAATGTGTGTAGTCTATTTTATGTTAAGTGAGTGGGCATAACAAAATGTTTGTTTCAGTTAGAGGAAATTGAGTGTGTCAGCATTGACAGCCACTTAGTTGGGACCTGACCATCTGCCCAGCAATTGATTATCAACTGTCTTTAACCCACAACCACTATCTGAAGACTTGAAGCCACCCATATTATGGTATCACCATTGACTGAAAAGCCACCCACTAACCAGATGGATCCCTTTGGATACCCACATCAACCCAAATCAAAGCCAAATCCCAGGGTTCTTTGGCATAGAAACTGTCTTTTCCCTAGCTGGCCATCTTCTTTCTCTTGACGGTCTGTTGACAAGTTAGCCCCACCCTGCTACAAAATTTTCCCGGACCAATTAAGTTTTTCAAATCCTAGGATGTTCTGCCCATAATCCCACCACAGTTATGTAGAAAGTACAGATATGATCTAGTGGCATTCAAACTTGAGGATTCTATATGAAACTTCCTGAGCTTCCAGAATGTTCTAATTCACATCCAACTGAATTTTCAAAATACGTTTCCAAAGCAAAAGTAGATGATTTGACAAGAGTGAGAGAGGTTAGTGCACACACTTGTATAATATGTTATCTTTCCTTGTTATGGCACAAACAGGAAATTTTTCAATTATAAAAGCTAAATGATGGGATCTTAGTTTGAATTATGCTACTGTAAAGAGAATTAGGAACTGAATCACCCAAGTTTCAGTTTCACAAATTATCTAGGAAATCTAATCATTTTCAAATATAGATTTCTCCCACTGTCCAAAAGTAGAACATTCCTGTAAAATCTTTCATAAGCCAAAATGGCATAAAGCAAAGAGTATCTTCTGCTTTGTGAAAGTTCGTGTTAGTTCACTTTGCTTTTAGGGAAGACCTACATTAGTAGCTGTTTTCTCTAACTGAAAAAAAAATCCAAAGAAGATGTTTGCTTTAGAAAAAAATAAAAGTAAAAAAAAAAAATCTGTTACCATACTAATGTAAGTCTCTTGTAAAAGTTAAGTGCAATAACACAAACTTCTGGAAAACAGGGGATACCTATTTAGTAATATTTTACACTGTCTGAATGAAACATGACTGAATTATCACTTGGGCAAAACTTGTATTTTTTATTTATATTTTTAATGTTTATGTATTTTTGAGAGAGAGACAGAAACAGAGTGCAAGAGGGTGAGGGGCAAAGAGAGGGAGACACAGAATCCAAAGCAGGCTCCAGGCTCTGAGCTGTCAGCACAGAGCTTGACATGGGGCTCAAACCCACAAACCATGAGATCATGACCTGAGCCAAAGTTGGATGCTTAACTGACTGAGCCACCCAGGCGCCCCACTTGGGCAAAACTTTTTGAGACTTATGCATCAATATATTTGTAATACAACTTTTTGATGCAGTTCCCAGCAATAAAAACAGAAGTATCCAATTTACCAGTAATATTCCTGGGTAGGGGCTCAGTATAAATCGTTTATACAGATCACATTATGCAAATTTTTCTTCATTATGTACCTGAAATAAATTTTTCCTTGGCATCCTAACCCGAATCATTATCTCTAATCTTGTAGCTTAGTTAATAGCATGATTTGTTCCATAGCATAGCCAGTAGACCCTTATTTAAGATACTTCAGATACGAAGCAAAAAAAAAGCACTTGAAAAAGTCAGAAAACCAGTGCTTAGCTATTGTTTTGCCAGTTATCAGCACTGTGATTTCAGGCAATACATCAAACTGCAAATCGCAGTCTCCACATCTACAAAAGAAGACAGTGGATCAAATGGTCTATAACTTTCTTTCCAGCTTTAACGTGTTGTGATTATACCCCAAGAACAAACGTGCATATGTATTCTTTAAAGTGTACAGCAATTTTATAACCTTTCTGAATTCGCCCTTGATATTAGGTCACTTGGTGATCTTTCAAAGGATTATAACTGCCAATTCGTGGTTATACAAGTCCATGGAAGGAAGCAATGTCATTCTTGATACAAAAATCAGGTGTAATTCACCTCCGAAAGTAGTATTTTAACTCTTTTACCCTCTTGACTACAACTAGCCAGGATTTCTAACTAAGTGGAATTCAGAAAGACAAACCAAAACGAGATGAGTCACCAACTCCCGGGCAAAGGAGGGATGCAGACATCAGGGCATCAAAAATGTTAAGAGACAAAGGGGTGGGGGATGAGGCAGCTCACACTTACACGATTAAGTTAATTCTAGTGGCTTAAATTTGATCCGTTTGAAAGGCTGATTTGTACGGGTCATAATCCAACTTTGGAATAGAAGCTTTCTCATATTTTTGCTACAATATAAAACAGATTGTAGGTGTTTACTAAACAGTCCTTGCAACTTGGCAAAATCTGCCAAAACGTAAAATGTATATGACCTTTGATTCAACAGCTCTATTTCTTCAACTCTATTCAATGGAAATATTGGCACACAGAGACAGAGAGATGTGTCCAAGGGTGTTCACTGCAGGATGGCTTGTCCTGGAGAAAAATGGGAGACAGCCTAAATAAATGACCCACAGCAAGGCAGCGGTCATGTCCACTGCACGTTCATTTTATCTTGAAGTAATTTCAGACTTCAAGGAAAGTTGCAAAAACAGCACAGTGAATTCTCCAAATGTCAACATTTTATCACAGTTCCTTAATCCTCTCTCCTTCCCTCCTCTCTCTTCCCTCTCTCTCTCCTTCCACACACACACACACACACACACGTGCACACACCTTTGTTATATACAACAAAATTTAAAAACTGTTTTTCTCTTGGGCCCAAGACTAGGCAGTCCATTTACTTGTCAAATATCTTGAGTCCCCTTTAATCTGGAATAGTCCCTTGGTCTTCCTTTGTCTTTCATGACTTTGACATTTCTAAAGAGTACAAGCCAGTTATTTTGTAGAATGCCCCGCAATTTGAGTATGGCTGATATTTCCTCATGATTAGATTATGTGGAAATTTTCATTTTCATAAATATATTTATAATGACATGGTAGACCTCAGAATATTCTGCTAATGGAAAAGGGACCATGTTGTCATGGTCACAGTAGGAAACAGATGGCCCATTCAAAGGATTTAACTAAAATTATTTTAATGAAGGGGCTCCTTTCAGAGGTGTGGACAAGGTTAAAGGAACAAGAAAGGGTAAAGGGAAGCAACATGAGATGGTAATACACCCTGGGATTAGCAGGAATGGGAGGCTTTACCAGCCTTGAGCTGAAGGAGCAAGAGAGCTAAGGAAGGACTTCAGCCACAGAGGAACATGGATCAGGAGACAGGGTCAAAGTTTTAAATATCCCAGTTTCCTTCCTTACCACTCTCCAGTCAACTACTAGTGTCTCTTTTAACCAGAACCAACCAAAAGCAAGAGGACCAGAGAGCCAAAGTAATGCAATCCAGGGGTGTCTAGGTGGCTCAGTCGGTTGAGAGTCCGACTTTGGCTCAGGTCATGATCTCGCAGCTCATGAGTTCAAGCCCTACCTCAGGCTCAGTGCTGATAGCTCATAGCCTGGAGCCTGCTTCAGATTCTGTGTCCCCCTCTATTTCTGCCCCTTCCCTGCTCATTCTCTGTCTCTCAAAAATAAATAAAATTTTAAAAAAAGTTTTAAAAAGTAATGCAATCCATAGAAGTCAGCTTTCCAGGGCAACGCAGGACAGAGAAAGGTAAAGAACAGTTCTTGGGCAGAGGGACAAATAGAGAACAACCAGAACAAGGAGCAAATTCTTAGTGTCTAAGGATATGAAACAAGATGTCAACTTGGATTTTTCTCATGGTGCAAAATTTCACCTAAGGGTCAGGGCTGAAAATAGAAGGCATTAAGCACTTCATGTTTTATGTGCACAAAGCAGTCAAAACTGGGGTCACCCTCCTTCCCACAAACCTTGCAGAAAGAAGCAAACATGTAGAACATGTCCCAGCACCACATGACCCTCCTCCAGTCTACATAAAAAGAGAAATGAGAGGGGAGGGGGTCACCAGCCTCAGAAAAGCAATTCATGGGAAGAGTCTATTCCTTCAGCTCCCCTCGGGAGCTCCTCCCCCTCTTGTCCCCTCCGCCAGGACAAGATAGACTATTTCTAGTGAGGCTCCAAGAAAATTGTTTGTAAAGATTGGGTGACTGCAAGAAGAGATTGGCATGCCATCCTTATCTGCATGCCTGGTAGGCCAGCAAATCTAATAATTTGCTCCATGCTCCCCGCATAGGAGAAGAGAATTGGAGCGAGATGGCAAGTGGCCAGCAGCAGGGGGTGCCAGGTAGAGAGAAAGTCAGAACTGCCCCCATTCCCATCAAGTACTCAATTTCTGACAGAGATAGAAGAAGGGATCCTACATGTATCTAGAAGCCTTAGAGATAGTGCTGGCAAGCAGTTGAGACTGAAAGAAGTCTTCATTGAACCGCCAGGGTTGGGTATTGCATGGGGACAGAGGTGCAGCCCATTAAAGAATGGATGCCATCCTTGGCTGGAAGAAGTGTCGAAATATGACAAAGGGCTACTGATGCCCACCACTGCTGAATGGAAGCAAGCTTCTCTTGCAAGGGCCATATTGATACTTCTACTGCCTTATTTTAGCTCATAAAGGCTAAAAGGCTACAAGCAAGCTCCCCACCCCCTCTCTCCCGTAGAGCCAGCAGCTGGAGCCACACACAGATCTGGCCGTCACTGGGGTTGGGAGGAGACTCTCTCTGAATTGCATTTAAGACTGAAGTTTTAAAAAATATATAATCACAAATATTGAAATGAAATCATTCTAATAACTGAAAGTAACAGGAAAGTTATGCAAAGGGACTGAAATTTCATTAAGGAACCTGTATACCACCCAACAAGAAAGGGAAGTTTAAAACATCACTGGTGGGGGAAGGTCATTTTTTAAAAATTCAGTCATTTCAGAAAATTTCATATGTATGTTCCAGTGAATTGTGCCCCTCTACAATTACCTTCATACTTTCAAAGCCATATACATGTGTGCAAAGAAAAAAGTTTGTTGGGGGCGCCTGGGTGACCCAGTCGGTTGAGCATCCAACTCTTGATATCAGCTCAGGTTGCAGTCTCACGGTTGTGAGATCAAGTCCCACATCAGACTCTGTGCGGAGCGTGGAGCCTGCTAGGAATTCTCTCTCTCTCTCTCTCTCTCTCTCTCTCTCTCTCTCTCTCTCTCTCTCTCCCCCCCTCAACCCCTTCCTGCCCCTCTCCCCCAGTCATGTGCACTCTTTCTCTCTAAAATTTAAAAATGAAAAGTTTATTGGGCCACATATCAAATTGTTAATAGTAACTACCTATGTGAAAGTAAGTGAGATTTTGGAAAGTGGCAGGATTGAAGATAAATCACCTGCCTTCTTTGGTGTTTGAAACCTAAACTCAGCATGTATTTGTGTATTAGGTATTATTACAAGGGGGAAATGTTTTCTTGCATATTCTCTAGGAGGCACTGTCAACTTCTCAGGTGTTAGTAATGGATCGCGAGGATCACAGAGGATGACACATGCAAAGTCTTGGTCGTAAGACCTGGCACAGGAGATGCTCACTTCATTCCCTCTCCTTCACCCTCCCACCGCACCTCTGCCATTAGGAATTTACACCAAGCATGATAGCCCAGTCATCATTTTCTGTTTAAAAAGAAAACGCTATACATAGCGTCCTCAAAAATGTGTTTCCCACTTACCATGAACACAGGAATGTTCAACTTCTGCTTAGTTCTGTAGGACCTATATCCAGATCAACCTCTCCTGCAGAGCACCTCTAATGTGCCTCTCAGAAAGGCACACATGCAATCCTGAAAGTGAGAATGAGCCAGAAAGCCTCAGCAACTTCTCCCTGTATTATTCTCTCCCATTACCTCATCGGCTTCCACCTGCTCCCGTTCCTGGCTCACATCCGGATCTCATCTCTAGTACTTGCCCTGCTGAGCTGGCGATGCCACAAATAACTCCCAGCATCCCATCGTTGGTTCAGTCTCCACACACTTACAAGGGCTTACTATGTATTAGGGCTATATTTGGGGTCGAATAAAATACAGCCCCGTTGGCCACACACCAAAGCCACGACCTTCCCTTTGTCTACCAGTCCCAGGTCAGCCAAGTCCTCTATGCCGAGCTTAGCACGAGTATCATCTCTGTGGTTCTTTATAATTTCAAAAGTGATTACCATGATGATGTGTGCTGTTTATACTTCAATGTGCTTGGCAAAAAAAAAAAAATCTAAGCTACAGTTCTGCCGGTGATAACCTACCTCTCTGGGTCATAAAATGTTAACAGAGTAACCTTAATTTTATGAGCAGTGAAAGTCGTTAACAGTCATTTTTAAAAGACATTAATTTAACATAACAAAACCAGACTGGACAAGACTATGGTATGGGCTTAAGTCCACTTTGCAGGTGAACTTCTCCAGCGTAGACAAAGATTCTCATGCGTTGTGAATGTGACACAAACTTTACCTTTCTATTACTGTACTGCCTGTAACTCTAACCTCCCTGGAAGACTGCAAAACAGGTTAGGGATGTTAGTTTGAAATTCCTGATTTACGGGGATTGTCCCGGCACTCTGCTTATTTGTGCTTAAATGAAGTTACTATTAATTTAACAATCCAGATGTGAGCACATCCTTAACTTTTCATTAATTCCTCTCTTATCAAAATAAAGCTTTTGGTAGCATTGGTTCTGCATTTAGTTTCTTGTATTTGAGAAGAAAAGAAACAAAATTTCAAAGAAAACAGAATTTAGTGGCTAGAAGATAAGGAAATTAAAAAACTCATGGCATGTGAAACTTACCTCAATCTGGCTTTTGGGATCAACTCAAATACTGTGTTTGCTAGGAGAATATCATAGGGCATCTTTAGAATCATGTTGTAATAAATTCAATAATCAAATTCAGTATTTCAAAATCTTGGATAGTATGTTTTCTGGATTTTTTTGAATAATAAATAGATCACCCAAAATAAAAGAAATATAATCTGCTATCATGGGGGTTTACAACTAGAACCAAAAAGCTTCTATTTAGATAGGGTGTTATGGCAAGTGAATCTGATTTGTTTTAAAACCACCGCTCCTTTGGAATCTTTAAAACCTGTTCCCTCCATTCCCTGCTCTGCGTGAAACTCCTTATCCCCGCTTCCTCCCTCCCTCTCAAATCACATTCCTTTTAAGTATGAACTCACTCAACTGTTATCCCTCGAGCAACTTCACACCAAACTATTCTTTAACAATATTTCAATCCAGCCAGAACCAAATTTCAAGAGAAGGAATGTGACTTCAAGCCAGAACCTTGTCTTTTTATAGAACAGAGTAGAATCCACAGCTATTTGACTTGTACTGTACATAGCGTGTAGCCAATGTCATGTGCATGAGAGCTTATTAAGACAATTTGATGATGAAATACCCTCCCTGGGCAAGAAAGCCACAAGGAAATTCCAGAGAAAGGAGGAGGGCCAAATCCTGCAACAAATTTAATTTAGCCTGCCAAATCATAACATGTAATTGATAATAGCGAGCAAAAAAAAAAAAAAAAAAAAAAAGACAGAAGTTAATCCTTAGGCACTGCACTTATGATATTCAATTACAGCATGGAAAATACATATAATAAAATAGACCAGAAGATTAATGCTTATAAATCTGTTAGCCTTTTCAACACCTATTCCACTTAACCTAATACACCTGGTAAGGTAGCAAATAGAGGCCCTTATTCATTATAGTTTAAATTACAAACATAACGTCCTGCAAAATTATGCGTTAACAAAGACAGGTGGCCATTGTAGTATTCACAGAATTAATATACAAGCTACTGCTTCTTTTGACCCTCAAGAAAAGATACCTTCGTTTGGCACAATCACTTATTGACTGCATCCCTAATTAATAACTTCTAAGAAATTACAGGAAACAAGAGAAGTCCCAAAAGAACAAAAGAAGATGGGAGCCTGCCAGATATGGTTCTAAACTTTCCAGTGCAGTAGGAGTTGGATTCCACAAACTCTAGACAAGTACTGTCCAATGGAAATAGTATAGCCACGTTTCAAAATACTAAAAGAATCAGGTGAAATTCATTTTAACAGTACATTTTATTTAACTCAGTATATCAAAACTATTATCATCTCTTCATGTAATAAACATAAAAAAATTATTAACGCATTATTTTAAGTATCTGTTGTGTGTTTTCAAAATCTAATGTGTATTTTACATTTATACTACATTGTAATTAGGACAGGCCATATTTCAAGTGCTCTATAGCCACGTGTGGCTCTCGGCTAATATCGGGCTGTGTGGCTACTGACCTATAAGCCACTGACCCCAGCACAATCTGGAACCTGATTGCACCTTGGCAAAGCCTGAGGCAAAAGCTTGTGTACTACGACTTTATTAAAGGAGCAATTCCGTGAAGTGGAAAAGAGGCCAGGGCAGAGAAGGAAGGCCACTGAGTTGGCCACTGCGTGGAAACAAGGGCAATTGTTCCACCTCCCACCATCATCTTCGGAGACGCATAAGCTAGTACGGCTCAGCAGAAGGCAGGATTTATCAACTCACTTCGACCAAAACTTGCTTCACAGGACATTAACTCCCCCACACTTTCAGGTCGCATATAACACGATCCCAGTTCAGCATCTCACACCTCCGGGGCTTCGGGGAAAGCCCAGAGCGGCAAGCAAATACCACACAGCAGGGACAGGAAGCAGGGCACTGTTCAGTTGTGCCCACGTGAAGCTAGTTGCCATAGCAGCTGGGGAAACAAGGGGCCAAGGACCCCAGGGACAGGAGTGTAGTGAGGATGTGAGGTGGTGGGTAAGAAATGTCTGACACAACTGAAAAACTAATGTAGAAATGACTAAGAGTCACCACTGGTGCACCCAGACTGAGTCACATCAAACTACATTTAGGCTATGGCTTGTTTAAGACACCAGCTGGGTAGATCATGTTTTGACTTGTCTGGATCTTTATATTGGCCATCTAATTTTCAAGTCTAGTGTGCCTTTAATTCCTTCCTACTAACCAAACTCTGCCCTGGGTACTCCCCAAAGTTAAGATCTATAACGAAGGAATTTAAAGGCCAGCAGCCTAATAACCTATGTCCTAGGAGCCTTACCCTGACTCTTCTCTGCTCCTAGGTACCAGTTCTCACGACTGGACTCCTGCACTGTTACTTAATGCCTATCCCTTTCCCCTATTTTCTTCCTCCTTCCCAAGGTGCTGGAAATCAGCGTCTGCCAGCTTCCATCTGCCTGAGGCTGGGCCTGTTCTACCTGCCTCCTTCCCTTCATTGCTTCGTATTTCTTAAATCTCTGTTTCCCAGAGCACTGATCTGCCTAGAGGCCAGATGATCTGCCTTATTGGATCTTCCTGGAAGACCCCCTGGTGTGTCCCTATCACCCTCATCTCTACAAAGGACCCTCCTTCAGCATTGCTGGACTTCCCACGGCACCTGCAGCTTGATCTATCCACCACCTCCACCCTCCCCACCCTGTACACCTCTACTATTCATTCTACCTTAAAAGGACATCTGTTCTCCAGAGTGCAAAGATCAGTCCTTTGGCCTTTCCCAGCTAGGGCTTTCTCACGGGGCTTCTGCTCACCATCCTGCAATTTGCATACCCCTTCCCCTGGACACACACAACCCTGTGCCAGGGTTCATGGCTTGGTGAGCAGAAACTCCCTTGTGCAAGTTACCACTTGCCCAACTTCACATTTGGCTTCACTTTTGCTGCCTGAAGCACATTTCCCCCAAACGCTTTCGAAAACTTTCTGCTTCTCGTCTCTTCTCAAACATTCTCCCTCAGAGAGGCTCTCTCTCTCTCTAGCCATCCATTCCAAAGTAGGCCCTTGTTTCCATCTCACGTTACCCCCAAAGCACTTGTCATAATTTATATATTATATATCCATTTGCTTACTTGTCCTCCTCTTCAGACTATAAGCTCCATTGAAGCTGAAATTACTAATGTGTATCCGGCCCCCTTCATAGAGCCAAAATAAGTATTTGTTGAATGAAAGAATAAATGAATGATCTATTTATCTAGCAAGCAAGCTCCTTGTGTTAAAAATCAAGGGAATGGCACAGATCAGGGATCGGGATCACAAAGGAGTCAGGTAACATAATACATGAACCATTGGTTAACAGCACTAAAAAGTGGCACGGTTTGGGGCACACTACAAAAAGTCCCTACCTCCCAAAGACATTCAAATTCAAATCTCAAGCACACCCTACTGGCCCAACAGAACTCACCCTGGACTAACTGTTTCGTCAGCATTGCTGGACTTCTTTCCAGCTCCCACAGCTTGACGGCCAGCTTGTAGACCAAGAATTCAGGACTTGACAGGTACAGTGCTCTCTTTAATCTCTTATAATAAATAACCTGGTTGGCGAATTAACCTGGAATTTTACTCCCAGGACTTTGCATACAGTCTGCCCCCAATTCCTTTCACATCTCTCTTCTCCACCTGCACTTTGCTGATTCCCATTCGTCCTTCCTCAAGAGGCTCGCGTGACCATGCCCGCCCCTCCCCGTCCTGTGTGATCCCATGATGCCCTGCACGCCTATTCACCTGTTTGACTTCCCCACCAGACTTCAATTAAGGGAAAGGTCTGAGACTAGTGCCCTGCTGTGTCTTTGATGCCAGGCACTGGTGCTTGGTATAAATCAGAATTGAAAACATTTACCAAATAAACGATGATTCTGCCATAGGGATTCCTAGCTGGTTGAACCACACGCCCGTAGAGAGCTAAAGAATGGATCCAGATATGGATGCAGGCTCCATCCTATTCAATATCTTTTATGAATAACTCTGCCCCAAACAAGCTCTGCTCTGACATGCGAAGCATGCAAAGCTGGGAAGGCGAGTCCGCGTATTGGGAAATGGCCAAAGGAGAGAAGACAAGAGATGGTGGTTGTAGTGAGCGTGGGTTGAAGCCTCGATTTTGTAAACCAACTTTAAATATTTTCATGAGGCCTGGTGTGCTGGATTTGTGGAAGAGCGTGGGGGAGGAGGTGTGGTTCAAGGTAGGAATGTGCATCTGTTTATTGGATTCACGTGGTGGTGGTTTTACAAGCCCGAGGCTGGAGCGGTTCCAGCTGTTTCGCTCTTGCTTTGCCAGAGAGCCTCTAAGAGCCATTTTAAAAGTAGCATTGCTGACAGGATTCTATAAATTAATCTGTGTGTACTTTTCTCACCCAAGGTCTCGATTTATAACACCCTCAGTTAGAATACAGCCTCCTCTCTTTCCTCATCATATGCATATAAATACAACTTGTTCGTGCTCCTCTTTAAACGTACTATTTACTTATTCTTGAATTTGATACCAGAATTGCTAAATGTCTGCTGAAGTTTAGGAGAGTGGAGTTGATATAAATGGGGTCAAGGAACTCACTTACTTTTGGTGTTGGCCAAACTTCTAATGCAGTTTCTAAAATCTACCCAATGGGACCCTTCAAGGCACTGTCATTCCCTAGCGTATTGTCTAATGGATGCCTCCCTCCAGGAATCAAACCTGTTAGTAACTAGCAAAATCCACCATTAATGCTTGCTCTAGGAAATTATAAAATTTGCGATGCTATATGAATATAGCCTTATTTAATTTTCACAGCAGCCTGCTGAGATATGGGTACTTGTAGCAGGCCATGTAGGCACCCCACATATCCACTACACCCCCGTCGTCAATTCTCCAGAGAAGGGAGGAGACTGGAAATGGAGTTTACAATCGATCATTCCTACATGATGAAGGGTCTGTAAAAATCCCTCAAGTACTGGGTTTAGAAAGCTTCTTGGCTGGTGAACACATCTACCTGCTGCAAAGGTTGACACATTCCAACTCCACAGAGACAAAAGCTCCCGTACTCAGAACCCTTCCGGGCCTCACCCTGTGTATCTCTTCATCTGGCTGTTCATCAGTGTCCTTTATCATATCCTTCATGTGTAAGTGTAAGTAAGTGTTTCCCTGAGTTCTGTGAGCTGTTGTGGCAAATGACCAGCTCCAGGGAAGGGGCTGTGGGAACCTCTTTTGTAACCACATCACACAGAGGTCGTGGGTAACCCGGGAACTCTTCGCTTGCTATTGGTATTTGAAGTTGTGGGCAGTCTTGTGGGAGGAGCCCTTGATCTATGGGGTCTGCACTAACTCTGGCATGTCAGAATTAAATTGAATTAAACTGTGGACATCCATCTGATGTCACACGGAATTGCTTGGTGTGTGGGGGGGGGTGGGGAAAGACCCACATATTCAGTGTCATGTGTATTTTGTGTGTGTGAATAAAGGAAGACTCACAAGAGAGTTTTTCCTATACACACCTAGTGATTTTCACCTACTAAATTCACACACTTGTTTAATCTTCTCCTTTGAGTGTGGGCTAAACTCATTGACTCACTTCTATCACATAGAACACAGCAGAAGTGATGAGATATCACCTCCAAGATAAGGTTAGAAAAGGCTATGGCTTCCATTATGGAGGCTTGTCTCACTTGCTCTCTCATTCTCTCTTGGATCTTGCCATGTGTCACAGACTGAAGTGTGTCTCTGCCGAAGTCCATATGTTAAAGACCTGCCCCCCCCAGTGTGACGGTATTTGGAGATGGGGTCTCTAGAGAAGTCATTAAGGCCAAATGATAATATAAGGGCCGGTGTCCTTATAAGAAGAGGAAGAGACATCATATATCTCTCTCTCCGCACATGCACAGAGTAAAGACCACATAAGGACACAGTGAGAAGGCAACCGTCTAAAACCCATAAAGAGAGTTTTCAGCAGAAGCTAAAACTGCCAACATCTTAACTTTGGACTTCTAGCCTCCGTAACTGTGAGAAAATAAATGTCTGGCATTTAAGCCACCCAGTGTGTGGTGTTTTGTTATGGCAGCTTGAGTGGACTAATACACCATGTCATGAGGTAGTCCTGTGGACAGTCTCATTTGGCAAGGAACCAAAGCTTTTCGAACCACCACATGAGTGAATTTGGAAGCAGATTTCGTCAAAGCTTCAAATAAGACCACAGTTCTAGCTGACAGTTTGACTGTCACCTTGAGCCAGAAGCACACAGCTAAGCTGCACCCAGATTCCTGACACACAGAGACTGTTTGTTGTCATAAGCTACTAAGATCTGGTGGTAATTTGTTATGCAACAATAGATAACTAATACATGGAAGTAACAAACAGTGTCAAGAGATTAGGTAGATAAAGTGGCTAACCAGAGAGTCAGCCCCAAGTGCATTGCCAAAAAAAGGTGTCAGAGCAGGGAATTGGGAATTCCAGCGTGCAGTCAAATCAAATAAAATAGAGATAAGGAGGCAAAAGCAAGAAACAGACAACTAGCCAGGCAAATGAGAAGCCATCTTTGTAAATTCTTACAAAATTCTTTGTAAAGAAAGAGGGGTCCCAGGCTGGGGTTGGATTTGTCCATGCTTCACACTGAAAGGTTTACTTCCAATATCCATAACAAATAGGTAAGATGGTGTCTTAGTTTGGGTCACCCCAGAAGCACACTTTGAGATGAGGATTCAATTAAAAGTAGTTGAATTGGAGGTGATCCAAGAAAAAGACCACTAGTGGAGAAGGGAAGTGTCATAGTCTGTTCAGTCAATGCCATAGTCTGTTCAGGCTGCTATAACAAATCACCATGACCTGGGTGGCTTATAAACAACAAACATATATTCTCCATAGTCCTGGAGACTAGTCCAAGATAAAGGCACAGGCAACTTTGGTCTGGTGAGGGCCTCCTTTCTGGTTCCTAGATGGTGCCTTCTAGCTATCACTCACATGGCAGAAGGGGCTAGTAAGCCCTATGTGTTGTCTTTTACAAGTGCACTAATCCCATTCACATGGACTCCAGCCTCATGACCTAAGCACCTTCCAAAGGCCCTACCTCCTAACACCATTACATTGGGCATTGGCTTTTAACATATGAATTTGGGGGTAGGAGGGAAGTTGCACACAAACATTTGGCAAATAGCATCCAATAACGAATATATTAGCATGTGAGTTGTCACTGTGGGCAAGTGAACTTTAATGCCACAGGGGAACTGTGGGAGACAGGGTGGAGCATGCATCTCAGAGTTATCCCTCCCAGGAACATACCCACCAACTTCTGTCTGATATCGGTTGAAGGAGGGGGAGGCCATGAATTCCCAGTACCTGTTGTGTATAAAGACAGACACATGCTAGTCATGAGAAGTTAGCTTGTGTTTGTGGATGTATAAGTGTCAAGAGGATAAGAATGAGACACTGAGAGCCTCTGCTGCATATAAACCCCCTGAAGGAGCCTAAAATTGCTTAGGCAGCAACTACATACAGTCTATCTAAATGAAATTGTTGAAATGTATTATCATGAAAACCTGTTGAAATGAAGATGGCCATTATGCTTTTTGAGAGATTTGAAAAATAGCATTTAAATTCGGATGAACTCAGTCTTGCTCTTGTATTAAGTCTTGATCTGAGTCAGAGACCTTTAAAACGTTACTGGCTTCTCTGAGCCTTAGCTTTCTCACCTGTAAAATAGACACAGTAATTCCTACTACAGTTGGTAGTTATGAGATAATTCACTGAGGGTTTTTTGTTTTAAGTTTAAACCTGCAATGATAATTTAGTGATGGCAACTGTGCCTCAGCAAGGATTGCTTAAACAAAATTAGTAATACCACATAAAGTCAGTATTTGCGTATGCTATAGACTGACTGTCCCCTCCCCACACCCCACCCCCCGCCTCAAGTTCATATGTTAAGTCCTAACATCCAGTGAGATGGTATTAGGAGGTGAGGCCTCTGGGAGTTGACTGGGTCATAAGGGTGGAGCCCTTCAAAAAAAAAGACCTCAGAGAGTTCTCTTGTCCCTTCCACCGTGTGAGGACACAACGAGAAAACAATTGTTTATGAACCAGGAAACAGGTCTTCAGGAGACACCAAATCTGCTGGCACCTTGACCTTGGACTTCCAAGCATCCAGAACCGTGAGAAACAAGTTCCCATTGTTTCTAAGCCATGAGGTCTATGGCAGTCTGTTGTAGTGGCCCAAATGGACTAACACGGTGTCCTTAGGATAAAAAGGTCAATAATGCCTATCAGTATTGAAATACTTAGTCTATGAGACATTGTACAGGCAAGTATTTCTTACTACTTTCTTTCACATTCCAATGTTAAAGTAACACTAAAAACCTAATGTCGTTTTCAGGCATAGCCAATAAAAATGTGTTATTTCCTCAAAACTGCTTTTTCTATAAAGCTTTCTTTATTAAAGAAATAAACAATATAGAAAAGAAATAAACAATCAAAATGGTGAGGGGTGCCTGGGTGGCTCAGTCGGTTAAGCATCTGACTTTTGATTTCGGCTCAAGTCATGATATCATGATCTCATGGTCGTGAACTTGAGGCCCATCTTTTGGCTCTGCACAGACAGTGCTGAGCCTGCTTGGGATTCTCTCTCTCTCTCTCTCTCTCTCTCTCTGTCCCTCCCCACTCTCTCTCTCTTCTTTCTCTGTCTCTCTCTCTCTCTCAAAAATAAAGAAAGAGAGAGAGAGCATGCGACAGAGACGTCTGCTTCTGGAAAAATCAGAGCTGGAGAAAAAATTTAAATGCATGAAAAATTGCCAACAAGCAAAGCAGGGCTAATTGGCCAAAAATAAATAAACTAACTCCAAATATGTGAGAAATGAACAGAAACACAGAACATTCCTGTAAGTATCCCAGGGTTCATAAAAATAGCTGAAAACCTCTAAAAGTCTCTGTTAAACAGACACAAATATTTAAGGTCACACTAAAATTGGCAACACTAGGGCGCTGGGTGGCTCAGTTGGTTAGGCATCCAACTCTTGATTTTGGCTCAGGTCGTGATCTCACACTTTGTGAGATCAAGGCTCGTGTCCAGCTCTGCACTGACAGTGTGAACCTGCTTGAGATTCTCTGTCCCCCTCTCTCCCTGCCCCTCCCTTGTGATCTCTCTCTGTCTCTCTTTAAATTTATTCATTTAAATAAAAAAGTAAATAAATAAATAAGTCAAATTGGCAATGCTATCACCATAATGCACAAAATTACCAATATGTGACAAACTTCTATGACTGGAAATGCTTATATTTGACCAATTTTTGTTTCAGTCAATTGCCTTATAACCTCTACTATAACCCAACACACGGTAGATATTTGAGAAATTTTAGCTGCCCTGTATTTATCAGTATGCCTTCGGCATTTAAAAAAAATTTTTCTTAATGTTTATTTTGCAGGGGGGAGGGGCAGAGAGAGAGGGAGACACAGAATCTGAAGCAGGATCCAGGTTTTGAGCTGTCAGCACAGAGCACGAGGGAGGGCCCAAACCCACAAACCACGAGATCATGACCTGAGTCGAAGTCAGAGGCTTAACCAACTAAGCCACCCAGGCTCCCCTGCCTTCGGCATTATTAAAGGAAGAAAATGCTAACAAAGATTTCTGAGACCCAACTTCAAGCCCAAACCATCTCCAAAAAGGCCCTAAAAAACCCAGTTATGGGAAATCGAACAGGAGGTTGTTTGTGAAGTGCTTTGGGGGTTTTTATGCAAGAAAAGAGTAAGGAAGATGCAGACATTGGAGGAAGCTGACCAATGCATCAAACTGGACAGTGGTCTAAATAGTCTAGGTTGCACCTCCCAAAATAATAAGGTGTAGGAGGCCCAGAAGCAGTGCTTGGAATAGGCTGACAACATGGAATGGCTCAGAAGCTATATCTGTGAATGCTAAGTATCTAGTGAGGCATTCTTTTTACTAAACCAGACAAAAGCCAGAGACGAATCCTTACTGTGGTCAGAAAAAGCCGTCCAAAGCCCACCAGAAGCCTCTGATCTCTAACACATGTATAACCCCGCAATGGACAAGGATGACTCAACAGTCCAAAACAACTCAGTGAAACTATGTCTTTAGGAAGATTCTTTGTACATGGACTTTGTATTCACCAGACTTTATTGATTTTTCCCAAAGATCTTATCACTAAGAACAATATACATTGACCAGGGAATGTAAACATTCTGGTTTTAATGGCATAGATACCCAAAAATATGCATTGCGACTCACATTCCAGTTTACCCACCTACTGCTGAATTGAAAGTCACTGGGAATCCACACGTAAAAGTATAAGACACAAATCACTATGCTTTGAGTGTCCTCTTCCATGGCTCCATCCCAGGCTTAGCCTGAAACAACTTGCCAGCCTCACATTCCTACAAACATACTCTATGCTTGGATGTCAATGGTTACCACCAAACTCTCTGAATCCATTCATCAAATTCTGTTCACATGGTTAAAGGCAATTCTGTTTGGGGAGTTGCTAAGCAGCTTTGTCTCTTTCCTGGAGATCCATGATTAGTTGTTAAATGTCTTAGTCTTGTCGGCTCCACCGTTGCTGGGGAGGTGAGCTGCCCGTTGTTAGGCAGTGGGGCAATCAACAGCTTTACCTCTGACAACAGCTGTACCACCTTCATCTGGGGAAGCCATTGCCACCGAGCCATTGAGAGATAGTGCCGGGGGGGGGTGGGGGGGTGGGGGGGGGACTGTTAATTTGGCTCAGTGTCTCTCTTGGCCAGAGTGATTTTATTTGGAAATCTATTTGATCTAGATTTAGAGAAGGTCTCTGCCCTCATAAAGAATGAACAATGGCCTTATATCAGGGGCTCCAGGCCAACAGGTTAGAACTTGCAGAGCACTAAGGGCTTGCCCAGTCTTCAGGCGGACAGATTCAACTCTTGGATGATTCAGACGGTGTTTACCCGATGGCATCCGCCGTCTAGCAAAGTCAGCAGGACCATGTGTGCCGAGTGGCTAGTCGTGTTTGTTTTGCTGGGCACGAGGAAAAGATTCTAGTCCAAATGTATGACCGGTGACCAAAATATTCATTCGGTCTTGGTCTGGACTGCCTCGGCGTGAACGAATAATCAAGAATATAAAAAAACATAGCCCAAGCCCTCGGGACCAGATCTTACTTTCAAACAGCATCCGCCCACCACACCAAACCTGCTAGCACACAGCACCATCCTGTATGTGTAAAGCCAAATCAACAGGGTGTCTGACTGGACACTTCTCCTCAATACACACCCCAGGGCTTGGGAACTGGACGGATGCTTTTAAGCCCAGATCCACCCCCTTACAATCCCCGAAACATCGAGCAAGCCACAAATCCCTCTGAGCTCCAGTTTTCTTGTCTATAAAATTGAGAGGATAAGATTAACTTAATAGGTTGTTAGTGAGTCCGTAATACATACCAGCCATTCTTTTAGGTACTAGCCATACAGAAGTGAAACAGAAAATAAACAAAAAGTTCAGCCGTTACGAAGCTTAGATTTTTCTACTCCTCAAAACTGTTCAGAGGAGTAGAAAAAAGAAGAAAACATTTATAATGATATCAGCACATAGTAAGTGCTTAATGATAGGTCCTCCCACTAACCCCCTCCCTCAGTTTTGTTTCACAATAAGTGCTATAGAGATGGAAGGAGAAAACATAGTGTGTCATTTCTTTTTCTTTTTTTTCCCCCAAATATGATTTTATTTTATTTTTTTTCAATATATGAAATTGATTGTCAAATTGGTTTCCATACAACACCCAGTGCTCATCCCAAAAGGTGCCCTCCTCAATACCCATCACCCACCCTCCCCTCCCTCCCACCCCCCATCAACCCTCAGTTTGTTCTCAGTTTTTAAGAGTCTCTTATGCTTTGGCTCTCTCCCACTCTAACCTCTTTTTTTTTTTCCCCTTCCCCTCCCCCATGGGTTTCTGTTAAGTTTCTCAGGATATAGTGTGTCATTTCTGAACTGTGTTTGGAAATTAAAAATACAGGGGCACCTGGATGGTTCAGTCGATTAAGCATCCGACTTGGGCTCAGGTCATGATCTCATGGTTTGTGGGTTCCAGCCCCGCTTTGGGCTCTGTGCTGACAGCTCAGAGCCTGGAGCCTGCTTTGCATTCTGAGTCTCTCTCTCTCTCTCTCTCTCTGCCCCTCCCCGCTTGTGCTCTGTCTCTCTCTCTCTCTGTTTAAATAAACATTTAAAAAAATTAAAAATACAAACCTCACCTAGGCCAATATTTTTTCAAACTTGAAATTACAAATGAGTTGTAAAATCAATTCAGTGAGTTAAGGCAAGCACTTTTTCTAAGCCAAAAAAAATGGAAAGGAATGGAATGGAAATGTAATAAGAATAAGTATTGATTGCTGAAGTTTTTGAGTGTGTGTATGTGTGTGTGTGTGTGTGTGTGTGTGCAGGTGTGTGTGTGTGTGTGTGTGTGTGCAGGTGCGTGTGTGTATACTGGCTCAGGATGTAAAATGCATTTCTGACTATAGGTCAAAGGTTTTCAAAAAATTTTTAAAAGCTACTTATCTATATATAATTTTAAAATAAAGGAAAGAAATTTTCTTTTGGCTTTTGTCACTTAACTACTTAACTCCTTACCTAGTATTTACAATGATGACTTCTATAACACTATACATCAAGACAAATTAGTTTTTTTTAGAAAATGAAAGACTATGCTCTAAAATGGAAAACATTTTGAAAGTCATTTTCTATAGTCCCATATACTTTACTTATTTCCTGGAATGTCCATCCCAGAAGTGGAACAGATGGAATGGGGACAGACAAGGGGTGTATTTGCTCCCTCTAAGCACATTTTCCAATAGTAACGCTTTCTCAATAATTTCTAAATTACTATGTTTACATGATGATGCTTAAAACTATCATGAAAAACATTAAAGGGAGATGTAAAAACAAGATTGCATGGCAGGGAAAGAAAGTAGACAAAGAACATCTTTCTCCTCTCCAATCAATGGGCCAAGTCTTGCCCAACCCCTCAGACACAGCGAAGAGTCATAACTCCTGCCTACAGAGATACTGACTCTGATTTTCAAACCTTGTCATGTTGCTACCCTAGCTTAGAATAACCCAATCTGCATAAAAGATAATGGTTCTAATTTATTACCACATTTTTCCCGTTAGTTTTATTCTTGTACCACCTTCCCACTTTATTGGGAACTAACCTAAGTTCATTCAGTCGTGAACAACTAGTAGGCTTTTTTTGTAAATATCAGTTGCCTCAAAAAAGCAGATATTGTTAATCATTTTTGTGTCTTCTCAGAGTAACATTTTAAATGTATAATATAAAAACCTTAGGGATTAAAAAGAAAGCAAAATATATTGGAAGATGGTTGTTGAAGTATTTTTAAGTACCTGTGATGTAAAGATACACAGAATTCTCTATTAATACATTAAAAATAGGCCTACTAGTGGGTGTCTTATCACTATAATTTCGGGGTAATGATGAAATGACATGTTGAGGTATCTGCAATATTTGTAATAATGTCATGAATAATGTGTCATGAAAATAAATGTGATTTCCATTAGGGCCAAAGGAAGTTAGTAACACCAGGATGTGTTGCAGACATTCTAAACGGAAGGAAATTCTAATTTCAGTTAGAGCAAGAGAGAATAAAAATGTAATACATTTTCATATCCAACACCATGAACATCTTGAGTTCTACCTATGCGAAGTGTCCATAGACTTCAGGTTCAAAGCTCCTTGTTAGGGGTGAAAGGCAGTTCCAGATCTCTCTATAACCTTGCTACAAAATAACAAAGAAGGCAAATGCCTGATGGAATCCTGCCACTTAATTAGCAGGCAATCCCAAGACGATCATGTATCCTGTTCTTTAAACTTGATGAAATCCCAGATTTCATCTTTTTAGAAAGTCTGACAGCACCTTGCAGGAAAGGCTTCCCAAGCCAAATGTGCCAAAATTCAAACACCAGGACTCAACTAACCCTCAAGTAAAGTCAGACAACGAAGAATCTTTCTAATTAGTGACTGAATATAAGACTGCCTAAACACACACACATACACACAAGACTTCCTAGGAATCATACTCAAGGCACTTTTCAGGGCTGCTGCATACAGTTGTGTTGGTTGAGCACTGTGTAATCCTGTAACCAAATGCAGTGATCATGCCATTTCTAAGGATACAGATGCTAGGCTCTCTCATTCTTATGCCTGTTCCAAGAAGCAATGCTCAAACTATTTAATATTTTAAAAAGTACTTATTACCCAATCAGAATAGATGCTGATTAAAAACAACCAGTATAGGGGCGCCTGGGTGGCTCAGTCGGTTAAGCGTCTGACTTCAGCTCAGGTCATGATCTCACAGTTTGTGAGTTCGAGCCCCGCATCGGGCTCTGTGCTGACAGCTTGGAGCCTGGAGCCTGCTTGGGATTCTGTATCTCCCTCTCTCTGTTCCTCCCCCACTCACACTCTGTCTCTCTCTGTCTCAAAAATAAATAAAGATTTAAAAAAAATTTAAAAAACCACAACCAATATAGGCATAACAATATGTCCTAGATGAATTTTAGCCTTGCCCTGTTCATGCAAGGGTAGGGAGTATCTTCTATACAACCCCTACATCTTGACCACTAAGGTCACCAAAGAAAGTCCATTTCTAACCTGTAATATACTCATTAACAAAGCCTCTTATATTGATCAGAAATCAACATAAGTAAAATACTCACTTAGTGTAGCCAACTCTGGAGCATGACTTCTTGATTAAATACTGGCTAACCACTTCTAGAGGGTGTAATCCAGGAACTTTCTCTGTGTATGGACAAAAATGAACCCAAATGTGTGTGTGTGTGTGTGTGTGTGTGTGTGTGTATCAGACTGAATTTTTTCCCAAGTCATGCTGAGTTTTCTCCCAAAGAATTATAGATCAAATACCCAATTATCACTATCTAGGTAAAAACAACTGATTAGTTTATTAACTTGCCAAATTATTTTGGAAACAAGAAAGATCTCTTACACCTACAACTGAAAGGAAATTTTTCAAACTTTATCTTTGAGCTGAGGTGCTTCAGTTATCTTCCATTAAATGATATTTTGCAAGCTTTGGGAAATCTCCAAAGTGTCATGAAGTTTTAAGGAAACTAAATCCAGTAGAGAGATTCTGTCGTCTCCATTATGAAGCATGAAGGGATATAGTTAAACAAGCCTGTCTAAAGACTAAAAAGGATCAGAGATCAGAACATGGAAAGCTCATGATGAAAACAGAGCTCTAGAAGAGGATGAAGTTGTTGCTTTTTGAAAGCAATGAGTTGGAACTGTGTGAGAGAGAAGACATTAGTACAGGACGATTAAAGAAGCATTGGGGAAGACTGAAAAGGAAGGCATTTGGGATAGAAAGAAGGGAGATTTCTACCTTCCTCCTTTAATATCGAAGCAATCTCAAGTGTTCAGACAGCAGTGCACATTCTCCTAGGCTACACCTAATGGAATATAGGCATAAAAAAAAAATCAAATCCAGGATCATGTGAAGAAAATTAGGAAGCTAAATACTTTGCTAACCCAGGAGTCAAAAAATTGCCTGAAAAAAATTCAGTCTAAAGACTATAAAGACAAAATGGCAGCTATAAAAAGGAGAGCTGTAAACTAAACCAGTTGTTATGCAAAAATAATTTTAAGAATATTTCTAACAGCAGATACACTGAATCATGACCAAAGCAAAGCTGACTAGAGTACGCAGGACTCAACAGGTCATGATTATACTAGAAATACCATTCTCTTTTCTTCTGGGACAAAGCTAGACAACATTTCCCAGCATCCTTGATAGTCTTGTAGGCCATGAGACTTAAATCCGACCAGTCAAGCGAGCGATAAACCTCACTTCAGGTCTGACCCACACAAGCCATTCATGTACACCTCCACACTTTCTCTGGGTTCCTGTAAAACTACATAGACTAAAAGCAATGTGCAAAAAATGTGGCTACCTATCAGTAGGGTGATTATAAGCAAACTTTGTTTGGCTTCTTTCCAAAATTTGTACAATAACCAAACATCTTAAAATATTTTTGTTTTATGATAGAGTACATTAATAAACAGATGTGTATGTATTAGCTTTTTTAAAGTAAACTATTTCTGGGACACCTGGGTGGTTCAGTCAGTTAAGCAACTGGCTCAGGTCATGATCTCACAGTTCGTGGGTTCAAGCCCCACATCAGGCTCTCCACTGACAGCTCAGAGCCTGGAGCCTGTTTGAGATTATGTGTTTCCCTCTTACTCTCTCTGCCTCACTCCCACTTGTGCTCTCTCTCTCTCTCTCTCTCTCAAAAATAAATAAACACTTTTAAAAATGTTTAAAAGTAAACTATCCCCACTTTCTGCGATTACTGCAGATGGTATGGATTCTCGTGTGCTTATTCACTAACATCCAGGAATAATGTCAGCATCTAACAAATGGAGTTTGAAAGAACAAACAGTTTCCGGTGTCCTTAGCATTTTGCTTATTTGTCAATGCTCCTCTTAAAATGTGACAATCTCAACTAAATAAAAAACTTGACGTAAAAACAAAATACTTCACACATCCTCCTCACGGTGCAAAGCACCCTGTGACTATTATGTTCCTTACTATACCTCCAGGCCTATGTTTTTACAAACATGGCTCAAGATTACATTTGAGAAGTTTTGGGTTTTTTACTAGAAGGAACATCACACGGTTGGCTCATATTGATCTTATAATCAACTAAAACTCTTAAGTCTTTTTCACATAATTTGCCATCCAGCTTGATTTCCCTCATCTTGCACTTGCACAACTGATTCTTTTTACCCCCAAATGCTGAACTTTAAATTGATCCTTGTTGAGTTTTATCTTATTTGTTTTGGTTCATTATTGGAGTCTACTGAGATGTCCTTAATCCCTGATTCTGCAATCTTGTGTATTATCTCTCTCTGTATATGTCCTCTAATAACATTATTAACTTCCCAGTCTCTAAAACTGGGGCTAAGACTATTTAATGCATAAGAAACAAGAGGGCGATTTTGCTGAATGCCATTAGAAATCTCATCCAGGCATCAACACTCTTAGGATGTTCAAGCATTATAGAATGTTAAATTTGAAAGGAATCCTCAAACTCATTCAGTACAACTTCTAAGACTTGTCCCATCCCCCACAGCTACTGGTTATTCAACACTTTCATGATTCCATCTTTACAGACAGATGTGCTCATCATTTCCTTCCTACCTCTATTTTACTTTCTTGGAGAAAAGTTTTTCCTTAGAGAACCTACTCTACTCCATCTCTGTAGGAAGTAATCCTAGTTACTGACCTTTGATTTTGTCCCCTTCACCTTGGCTGATTGGAATAAGAGGGGGCAACTAACAAAGCAAGAACACATCTAGAAAATAGCATTCATCTATTTATCCAACAAATACTTAATGATCACCTATTATATACCAAGAACTGTTCTAGGCCTTGCAACATATCAATGATCAAAATAGACTAAGATTTCTGCCCTTACGGAACTTGCATTATATCAGAGGAGAAAAATATAGATAATAAATAAAATATATAAATAAATGACATATTTGATAGAAGATAAATCCTATGGGAAAAAAGGTAAAGTAGAATGGGATAAAGAGTATTGGGAGTGAGAAGTGCAATTTTAAGTATATTTATTAGGTCCTTTTTGAGAAGGCGACATTTGAGCAGAGACTTGGAGCAGGTGAGCCATGCAAATTTCTACGAAAGGGGCATTTGAGCAGAGGACACAACCCATGCGAAACACTAAGACAAAGGGTAAATGGCATGTTCAAGGAACAAGAAAATCAATGTGGCTGCAGCAGAGTAAATGATTTGGGGAAAAACTAAGAAGTGAGATCAGAGATGTAAGTGAGTCATCATAAGGACTTTCACTCATATGCTGAATGAAAGGAAAAACTATGACATGGTTTTAAACGGAAGAGTGACGTGATACGATTTACACTTTAAAAGGATTACTTTGGCTGCTATATCTAGAAGGAATAAGTAAGATCCATCAGAATGTTGTTGTGGTAGTCTTAGTGAGAGATGGCAACTTGGACCAGGGTGGTAGTAGTGAGAAACGGTAGTGGGAGATCTGGTCAGATTCCACTTTTATTTTGAAGGTGAAATCCACAGTATTTCCTGATGAATTGCCTGTGATTATGAAAAGGAGGAAAGAGTCATGCCAAGGTTTTTGGCCAGAGACACAGCATACTTGGAGTTACTGCCATCAACTATGATGGGAAAGGCAGGAGATGGACAAGGTTTGGAATGGGAGAGGAAGATCAGAAAGTCTGTTTTGGACAGACTGGAAAGATGAGTTTGGAGTTTGAGTAGAGGTCCAGGCTACAGACATATTGGAAGTTGTTGGCATACAAATAGTTTTTGAAGTTATGAGACTCAATGAGCTGAAAAAGGATGACAGTTAATAAAAGGACTTAGGGGCACATGGGTGGCTCAGTTGGTTGAGCCTCTGTCTCTGGATTTTGGCCCAGGTCATGATCTCAAGGTTTATGTATTCGAGCCCCAAGTCTGGCTCTGGGCTGACAGCATGGATCCTGCTTGGGATTCTCTCTCTCTCCCTCTCTGTCTGCCCCACCTGTGCTCATGATCTCTCTCTCAAAATAAATAAATAAACTTTAAAAAAAAAATCAAAGGATTTAGCCCTGGAGCACTCTGACATTAAAAAGTTAGGGAGACAGAGAAAGACTCAGGGAAAGGTATTAAAACAGAGCTATAGCTAAGGTAGAAAAAACAAATAAGCCAAGATAATGTAGAAGCTTGGAAGCCAAATGAACAAAACACTAGAAAGAGCATTCAACTGGGTCAAATGATACTACTGGATCAAGTGAAATGAGAACTGAGGTTTGACCATTCGATGCAGCCATGTGGAAGTCATTGCTTATATTGACAAGAGTGGTTAAAATGATATCATGAGGCCAGAAAACAGACTAGAGTGGTTTGATGGAACATAAGAAGAACTTATGTTCAAAAAATATTACAGAAACTTTGCTCCAAAGGGGAACAAAGAAGTGGGGCGTAGAGTGTCGGTGGATGTGTTATCGAGAAGAGGGTTTTGGGTCACCTGAGTGGCTGAGTTGGTTAAGTGTCTCACTCTTGATTTCAGCTCAGATCATGATCTCACGGTTGGTGAGATCGAGCACCACGTCAGGCTCTGCACTGACAGTATGGAGCCTGCTTGGGATTCTCTCTCTTCTTCTCTCTCTGACCTTCCCCCACTCACTCTCCGTCTCTCAAAATAAATAAATATACATTTCAGGAGCTCCTTTTTCATCCCTGTTGACAATGGGTAAGGAGGTTTGGAAAGGCAAGGTTAGCACCAGTGAGTGAGCCTCTTCTTGATTCTGAAAGGTGGGAATGGAAGCTTTAGGGGAGGTGTGGTCTTAGTCCCACTGCACAGATTCATTCTTGACCAATAAAAATATGAGTATTCCATTTTTACCCGTCTTGTGAGTCAAATATGGGTGTTTTGTCAATGAACCATAAAACTTGTACTTCCAGAATTTGTACTAGAGACAGGTCCTTGACATGTGCGGGAATGTGGACTCAGAATCTGAGGATACCCCCACTTGGTGAGAGCTAGGATATGTCATGCAGAAAGAGCATAGAAAGCAGCAGCTGTTCTTTGGAAGAGAAAGATAAAAGAATGAATCAGAACTTAGAGAGATGCAGATAGAGGAGTAAATGGAGAGAGACTGAGAGAGAGAGGTTGAAAGCAAAATAAAGCTGCCTTGGTTTCTGATGACTTACTTGCCATTTATTGCCTTTGGATTATAGCAACACATTTCTTTTGAAGCACTAAGAACCATTGGTTAAAACTGTATTCTCAATTTTTTCTGTGAAAAGACCTTAATTTTACATGCCTTTAATTTCTGAAATCTGTATTTTCCCCTTTTGGAAATGGTATGAATGACTATCTCCTGTCTCTCTCAGATTCTTCAAACATTATCCATCAAAATTAAATAATCCTATATGAGAAGTCTGTCAGAATCATGGAGTAATTTACCTGAACCTATGAGAATTTTCATTTAAATACTTAGGTGCTCTCTTATTACTTATCACCCATCCCAGGCATCAATTCTCTCTTAACCACATTTGACAATTATTCCACTTAATAGGGAAGCCAGAAGTATTCATGGAATTGAGCAGTCCTGCTTTCTCTCTGTCGTCTGTTAATATTGCACCATATGCCCTGGCAGCTGTCCTCTTTCTCCTTTGGTAGCCACATAGTTGATCACCGTCCTTTGTGTTTTATAAGGCCCAGCTGTCATCACTGGAGTGAGCTTGGTCATGAGGTATCCTGTGAACTCAGACACAGTGGGAAAGAGAGGAAACCAGTTCTGTGACAGGAGACCTGGCCCAGCAGTAGAGCTGGCCTTTGAATGGGAGTAACCAGTAATCCAACATTGAATATCCAAAGGGTTGTGTCAAAGTCATGCTTAATTGAAGTTGCTGTCAGTATTCAAGAACTTCTAAACCTGGGGTATTTGGAGAGCAGCTTAATGCTCAAAGCCAGATGGAGCTCCCTCTTCACCCCTAATGATGGGGGTAGACAATTAAGGGGAGGCAAGGTCTTAGTCTCAGGGAATGAAGCTCCCAGATGATGGCGATATAGGTTAAACAGAGGTGTGGTCTTAGTTTTACGACACAGATTCACACTTGATCCTTGAGAGAAAGCTGCTGAGATCTAGGTTCAGGATGATGCTTTCAAGCTGATCCCCAAAATTGCATAGAACTTAGGAGACATCTGGTCCAAGCGAAGACAGTCCTGTATGGCAAGAGTGAGAATATGGTCCAAGAGAAAGTAGAAATGTTATTTAAAAAGCCAAGACAGTGGCCCTTTCATTGAGGATTGTATCTGTATGCAGGATTAATGATTCAGATGGCACCTTAGACTGAAGCACTTAGACTGAAGTTAATTAGCCATCAACTACACAGTCCACATTACATACCACCACCCACACTGGTGGGAGGGAAGTTCCAAATCCACTTCCTGCCATAAATAGGAAAGGCTCAAGAATGAGCTTCCTACGTGAAAAGCTCATGTTTGCATCAACAGGTGCTTTCCCCGTTTCCCCTCCAAAGCATTATTAAGATTTTTTTAAGCTACTCCACCCTTGATCAGGATCTCTTTTTATGTCTTCTGATTGAGGAATCATCACAATCAACTCTCTAAAAGGTTGAAATCGATATTCGTGTGGGGAGGGGAGATCATGGGCCCCTGCCATCATATTCTATCCCTCCTCCCTTCTGTCCACTCTAAGATGAAACAGTCACGTCCTCTTTATTGACACTCCATGCTCCCAACCAGCTCTTCCCTATGGACCAGGATATAGTAAATTCCTTTAATGCTTTCTCTACCGCATGGCAAAATAAAGTCAGCAAACTCAAGAATTTGTAAGAAATTCCAGGCTGCAGAAAAAAATTCCATAATCTGCCTGAGTAATTAGCATCTCATTTTGTTCCCATCTCTTATTTCTATATCATTTTTGAGATCTCTTCCAATAGGTCTCACTCAAATCCCCCATTTTGTCTGGGCATCTATATCATACTCCCACATCTCAGTAATGTAAGTCCTCACCAGTTGGGCTGATAGCAAAGTGGAAAAAGGTGTGCACAGCATGAGTACCAACAGTATAATATAAAATAATATTTACAGTATAAAAGAGAAGACGACCAACCACTCTGGTTTGCCTGGGACTTAAAGGGACTTTCAGAATGTGGGACTTCAGCGTTACAACTGGGAAAGTCCCAGGCAAACCAAGACAAATTGATCACTCTAAAATAATAAACAAGCACTTAACCTACACCAAAAATCACCAAAATTTTCCTCTAAGTTCCTCTTCACTGGGCTTCAAATGGAATTGTATTCTTCCATGGCTTTTCTTTAAAACTGCTACTACAAACAGCATGCGGGCCCCCTCTATACTGGGGAAAGGGAGCATCCCTGAAGTCTTCTTTTTATTTTTTTAATGTTTATTTTTTGAGAGAGAGAGACAGAGGTAAGTGAGGGAGGAGTAGACAGAGAGGGAGACACAGTATCAGAAGCAGGCTCCAGACACGTTGTCAGCACAGAGCCCAACACGGGGCTCGAACTCACCAACCACGAGACAGTGACCTGAGCCGAACTCTGACATTTAACCAACTGAGCCATCCAGGTGCCCTAAGGCTTCTTGTTGTTATTGTTGTCATTGTTGTTGTTGTTGTTGAGAGAGAGAGACTGCAAGCAGGGTGGGGTAGAGAGAGGGAGACAGAGGATCTGAAGTAGGCTCTGCACTGACAGCAGAGAGCCCAATGTGGGGCTTGAACTCATGAACCCCGAGATCATGACCTGAGCTGGATTTGGACGCTTAATCAACTGAGCCACCCAGGCGCCCCTGAAGGCTTCTTTTAAACTTGCCTGGTACAGTTTCTCCTCTCCCACTTAATCTCTGCCAGATGATAACAATTAGGACTGACCCACTCTTAAAATTTTTACCAAATCCATCCACTTTATATCTGCACAAGCACCACCCTCATTCAAGGCATTATCAATAAATAAACATTATCAAGGCAATATCCAATAAACCTGGATTATTGCACTAATCTACTTCGGGTTTCTCAAGCTGTCCATGAGTTGTTTCCATTCTTCTTTTTGGTCTGTGCTTCCTTTCCAATTCATTATGAATCAAGACTTTTGTAACATACGGTAAAAATGATTTTCTAGGAAAACAACCATGCACTTTGATCTTAAAACAATGTCAGGTTTGCTGTAAGAGTTTCTAAACTCTTCTTCTCAATTCCTGTGCTTACTTTGTCATGGGCCAGTAACAAAATCAGAGTAGCAGACTACAGATCACAC
Source organism: Prionailurus bengalensis (assembly GCF_016509475.1). Lineage (NCBI taxonomy): Eukaryota > Metazoa > Chordata > Mammalia > Carnivora > Felidae > Prionailurus > Prionailurus bengalensis. The sequence continues at coordinate 140,596,387 of NC_057350.1, forward strand.
TTTGAGAAATGTTCTAACAGATATCACCAGTTCCACACTTTCCCCCATTCTTTCTACCAAAAAAAAAAATCTAGATCATTGTCAAAATGTAGATTAGACCATGTCAGCGCTCAGCCCATAAAATAACTGAAGAGGGGCGGGGGGATGTTAAGAACGTGGACTCCAGAGACAGACCCCCTGGATTTCAGTAGCTGCTCACCACCTGCTAGAGTTATGACCCCACGCACACCACCTAAAGTCTATGTGCCCCAGTTTCCTCACCTAGAAACTGAGATAATAACAGTGTCTACTTTATAGGGTTGCTGTGAGGGTTAAATGCATTAATTTTTGTAAGTGCTTACAAGAATGTCTAAAGCGTAAATGGGTATGCTGCTTCTACTCTTATTATTTCTTGTTAGCCTGGCTTACAACATCCTGCCTTTATAGACGTTATGTGTTATTATTAGTAATGTTAGTATTGTTATCATTAACATGACCTACAAGTCCCTCCTTATCTCTCCAGCCCCATCTGAACAGTCAAGCAATCAAGCCAGCTTCCTACCACACAATAAAAGAGCAATACATTGAAAATTCTATGCAGACCATTTGTGGCAGACTAGATCAGTCAGCAAATATTCACTGCCTTCTCTCCACCCGTGGGAGAACTATATACGCACCCTCTTGTCTTTGCACACGGCTATGTAACTTGACTTGGCTAATGGGATGTTAGCAAACATAATGTAAGCGGAGGCTAACGCAGTTGGCCAGGCTCTGCCTTTGAGCAGCAAGGTCCTGAGCTAGTGCACTTGGCCCTAAGCAGTCCACTAACCACAGAAAACTGGCCACTACACAGGTGAGACCTGAACGGAAACTGCAGCCTGGGGCCAGGCCCCCGCCACTCCATCTGAGCTCCGCAGAGCACCCCCAGCCAATCATCGTGTCACCGGAAATTTTGTGTTTGTTACACAGCCAAAGCTAACTGCTCACACTATCCCACCTCTTCTCTTTTTCCTTTATTTTAAATTCTGCCTCTCAGGATTTTGTCCCATTTCACTGCCGGGTAGCCCCACTCTTATGTACTATGGTGCATTCTGGAGAAATAACACCTTAGAAAAGCAGCACTGCATATATGGCTCCTAGCCCATTCCATGGTCTCAGAATTTGGGGAAGTTCCTGAAGGTTACTTTCATGCTTTGGGCACTCAATATGTCCCTATGTTAGAAGTTATATATGTAAGTGTGCATATTATGTATATGTGTGTGTAATTTTAGAGGTATAGTGCTCTCTTGATGAGTGCTATGTAAAATAATCCAGAAGCACAGAATTTAGAGGTAACTTCCCATTATCCGAATATAAGCTTGGGCTTACAAACTGAGTATAAGATGAGTGACAAATAGAAGAAACAGAAGGTCCATGCCAGGACACCACTCATTTATAAGCACAAAAGGAAGAATAAAAGTGGTATTTTTGTTCCTTTCCTCCTGGACAGTATAAAACAGACTAAATAACCCTTGGAGATCTTAGATCGAATCTAAAATTCATTCTCACACATGCCATTCATATTCTTAAGATACCTACTAATTTGCAATCAAATTAATGTTTCCTGTAATTTTCAAACATTTATTTTATATTTGATGTCTAGGATATTTTTTTTTTAGTTTATTTATTTTGAGTTGTTGGGGGAGAGAATCCCAAGCAGGCTCTTCACTGTCTGTGCAGAGCCCAACATGGGGCCCAAACCCATGAACCTTGATATCATGACCTGAGCTGAAACCAAGTCAGACGTTCAACCAGCTAAGCCACCCAGGTGCCTCTAGGAATTTTTATACAAATATGTGTCCTAGACCATATCTCAGAATTGTGGTGCATCTTGGTCTCCCGTTTCCTGCAAGGATATGGGGAAATGTTTACAGTTATGGTTTCCTATGCTCCTACAGACTATGCTTCTGGATGTATGCAAACTTGGGTCTAGACTATTGCAGTGTATTGTTAACTAGCCAGTTAACATCTTGTGTGAATGTTATTTTATGTTAACTTGCTGCTGCAATAGATTTGGCTTACTCTGAAAGCTTAGGCTCTCGCTTCAAATTTTACTCCCACATGCCAAATACATAACCATTTGAGAAAACATTTTGAAGTGTGCACTGATGTAGAAGTTAATGATGGAATGGGTCAATGCGGACCGCGTTATTATTTTTTAATATAAAAATGTCCTGTTACTTCATCCCTTGCTTTTTACCTTGTGAAAATAATGGCATTTAACCAAGAACTTGCCTTTTTTGTGTGTCAGGCATTGGGGGGAGAGCTGGGCTGTTTGAAGTTAATATCCTTCACTTTTATAATTCATTGACCTATATGAAATGAATGCTGTGATGGGTTTTTAATCTAGATTTCAAAGGTTTTCTCCGTTTGGCTTTTGGCCACGACTAAGGTTCATTGGATTTATGTTTGGTTTGTAAAATATACAAAAGTTCCTACATGAAGGTCAACACCAGGCTAGTGGCATAACAACTATATTGCAACCTGTTCAACAACCCATAGCTAAAAGACAGAACTCAATTTACCTTCCCTCTGAAAGAGCATGTCAATTCTACCCCCTCCAACTCTACATAAACTAAAGAGCAGAGTAGAGGCTGCCTTCAAAAGCCCACTGGTGATAGTACATTATATCTGGAAGTTGCCAGTGACCCCACGTGAAAGGTTACCCAAAAAAAGCTCTGGGGATCAAAACATCACAGCTCTTTTAGTCTGGCAAATAATCTGATTGATTCTGCAGATCGGCCTGCACAGCAAGGGAGTTTCCTTGAGTTTTGATGCCTGTATTAGCTGAAAAAGAAGAGAGAGAAACAGTTTCCAAGAAGTCTGCATCTAACATGAAACACTGAAAAGCGTGTGTCATCCATCTTGCCTCCTCTAAGCATAATTTAGAGATGAATAAAGAAATTATGGAGGAGTTATATAGCTAGTAATGGAATTTATGTATTTTTAAGGACAAATTCTGTCAGGAAAAAAAATGTGATGGAATTCTCCTCTTCACAAATAAAACACATAAGGTCAAAATGGCTGATTTAAGACATATGTGACAACACTTTCTAGCATGTAGCATAAAATTATCAACCAAACTGAAAGCTGCATATATATATATATATATATAATATATACAAATTATATATATTAAAAATATATATTATATATACACATATATTTTATATATATTATATATACACATATATTTATATACATATATACACACATATATACACATATATTTATACACATATATACATACACATATATATACACATATATTTATACACATATATACATATATATACACACTATATATATATACACACATATGTATATATATGTGTGTGTGTGTGTATATATAAAGATATAAAGATATACATATATATATATATACACATGTATATATATGTGTGTGTGTGTGTCTATATATAAAGATTTATCCTTAGGAAAATCATCCTTTTAAAAAAATTGTTTATTTATTTGGAGAGAGAGAGAGCATGCACACACCCACATGCAAGCAGGGGAAGGGTAGAAAGAGGGAGAGAGAAAATCCCAAGCAGGCTGTGCACTGACAGTGAGGAGCCCAACGCTGGACTTGAACTCACAAACCATGAGATCAAGACCTAAGCCGAAACCAAAAGTGAGACACTTAACCAACTGAGCCACCCAGGCTCAGGAAAATCATCCTTATATCTGGCAGAGGGACTGTGTTGACTGACAATTCTACAATGGTTATTTTGTTAAGCCCTAACATGGAAAGAAAGACGTCCAGTGAATAGTTCCAGAGAAGGAAGCACTGAGCTGAGTTTTGAGCAACTGGGATTGTTGCCTCAGTCCTACCATTGGTGGCTACCATCTTTGGGCAGATCAAGAGCAACTTGTATTCAACGGTGTTCCACTGAACACTAAGTACTTTCGCCCGCATCACTGTGATGAACTGTATTCTTCTTCAAAATACTTGCTGCCTCTCTCTGTAGGCAACCCCTCCCCTCAGGAAAGATCATATTTTCTGGTCCTTGGACATCAGGCTTAACCTGTGACTTCCAAGCTGAAGCTTTAAGGGCCAGGATTTGCTTTGTCATGATCTCATTACCCCTGCATCAACCGGCAGTGTCCCAAATAGGCTGTTCTGTTACTCTGGTCCCAGAGTGAAGATCTTCATCAAGGGGAGCCATACCCCACCCAGAATGGACCTGTAGCATAAAGCAAGAAATAAACCTCAGTTGTATATCACTGAGGTTTGGGGATAATTTGTTACTAAAACCTATCAGCCTCAGCTGACTGATACAATCAGACTGACACAATTTTAAATTTCACTGGAACCAACAGATGTGTCACATGCTTAAGGTGACCCAGCTGCATAAGTAATATTCTTTCCCCTTTCCTAAACTGCCAGTGACCTCACATTTTGGGGCCTACAGTTCCTCATCTACTTATTTTTAGAGTTGGAATAAATAATCTCTAAAGTTCGTTCCAACTCTACTATTATATGTTCATCACACTCCTCTTTTCATAGACTCCTGAGCCTTGTAAGGGTTGCTTGGGTGATATTTGCTACAGTGAGTAGTTATATCTTGGATGAGATCCAAAATATTTGCATATTATAAAAATTCCACAGCTATTACTGCAAAGCAATAGGGCATGCTGACTTGTACTCCTTGATACTTTACTTTGTAAATATGTTACTCAGATTTTTATATATTTGCATACCACCGTTCTGATTAAATTGCAAGCTTCATTGTGAGAAAAGAAGTATTTTTTTCCTTACTCCTTATCATGCCTCAGCATGTTTTAATAAGTACTGAATGAACTTGCCTCTTAACAAACGAATCTTTTTTTTTTAATTCAAAAACAATGGAAACCAGGCTTGACAAAAGGGTAAAGCATTTATTGCCAAGATTTTAAAGATGGCAATAAACTCTTTGATGGTCCTCCCGTCAAGAAGCAGGGCCTAATTTCTCTCTGACTGAATGTGGACCAATCTTAGTGGCTCACTTGTCACCAAGATAACACAGCAGAAGTAACACTGCATGACTTCCGAGACTAGGTCAGAAAAGTCATACAGCTTCTGAGGACGGAGCATAAGGCAAGCTGAGGGTAAAATACAGGCTACCACCACCCCCCAACTCCAGGTGGAATATGGGTGACAATTCCTCAGGCACTCCTGGCAGCCCAAGAACAAAGGAAAGGGAAAAACAAATGGCTAACTGATAGAGATCACAATCGTACAGGATATGAGTCTCCATCAGTTTGCAAATGTCTTAGCAAATCACAAGAAAAATGCAATCTTCTCAATAGCCTAATCTCCAGAAATCTGTAGACTCAGTTTCCTGGAGCCCCAATATCACCCTCCCCTCAACAGTGATGTGGGGAACAAAGGCAAGAAGGAAATGGCAGGTAAAATTGAATTTCTTTATAACCTGCAGCCCGTTGACAAATACTTGAGGCAAATACAGAGTATAACATTTCTCTCGGAATCCCCTACTGTCCTAATGTTAATGCCTTACTAGAGAAAAAACAACCTTAGCTTGACAATAGCAAGCCCTCGGGTATCCTAGGAGTCATCTTTAGCTTATCAACAGCCCTCTGGAGGTCTCCCTTTTGCCTTTACCTCCCCAACTCCACAGCACATAAGCAGTCACTCTTCACAACCCCAGTGCAGCTCTTTCTGTCCATGGGTCCTGTTTCTGTGCTTTAATAAAATCACCTTTTTGCATCAAAGACATCTCCAAGAATTCTTTCTTGGCCATCAGCTCCGAGCCCCTGCCATTCCAAAACCTCATCAGCTTCCATCTTGTTGACTCACTCATGGAGCCCAGAATGTAAGCGCAACTACCCTAAGGCTACCATGTTGTGAGGAAACCCACGCCACATGAAAAGGCCACATGGCAAGCATTCCAGGAGGCAGACCCGGCAGAGCCCAGGTTTCAGCTCACCCCAGCCCATTAATCAGACATGTGACTGAAGAAGCATCCAGATAATTCCAGTACCTAATCATGTAACTTCCAGCTGTTTGAGTCTTTTCTTTTTTAATTTTTTTAATGTTTGTTTATTTTTGGCGTAAAGAGAGAGACAGAACGTGAGAGGGGGAGGGACAGAGAGAAGCAGAGCTGTCAGCCCAGAGCCGGACGCGGACTCGAACTCAGGAACCACGAGAGCATGACCTGAGCTGAAGTTGGAAGCTCAACCGACTGAGCCACCCAGGCACCCCTGAGTCTTTCCAGAGAGGCCCCAGACGTCACGGGGGTAGAGACAAGCAATCTTCACTTTTCCCTATTTAAATCCTTGACCCATAAAATCCACGGGCATAATGAACTGTCTGTTGTTCTAGGCAATTAAATTTGGGGGTGGTTTGTTATGCAGCAATAGATAACTGGAACATATGGTAGCTGTGAAAGGCAGCCTGAGCCACAGTGTCAGCCCAGACAAGTGTCACACAAAGAAGTATGTGCTACCACATGTTTTCCTGCCTTGTTTATTTTTATTAGGGTGTAGAAACTCACTGGGGTAAATATCTCCCCAGTAAAAGCAATCTGGAAGACAGGAGTATTAAAACATCAGGCAGAGATACAATCGAATTATTATCAAGCAATTGCAACATGAAAAGAGTAGGCACTGATAGAATCTCAGAGCCTATTACTTTACCGTGCAATTGCAACATAACAAAAACACCAGCCAGAGATGTAATCACAAAGACAAGTGGAATCAATACTGACTCTAAAATACATTACAGGCCATTTTTAAATAAATATGTAAAAATCTGCCTTAAATTGATTCTAGCTCAGCATGAAGCAAAACTGTTGTAGCAATTTTTACATAAAAAGCCCAGAGCAAAGAACAAGGGGGAACCACCTGGAGCCTTCACAGCTTGGGGCAAGGAGATGTTCTTCTACTTCAACTTGCTTTGTGACATGTTGTTGTCCTGTATACTCAACAACAGATTTCACCTTATGGATCTCAGAAGCTCTGCTCTGGGAAAGAAAAACCAACATGTTCAAACTGTAACAGCTAGAGAGTTAAAAATAAAGCCAAGTGCTCTTAGTGACAGTTCAGTTTCCAAAGGAATCCCTCAGAGGGGCAATAAAAAGCATTCGGTTTCTTTTTTGTTACATCGTTTGGGTTTGTTTGTTGTTTGAGTCAGGGACCATATTAGTGTATATGCACTTAGCATGGGTTTAATGACCTCTCTATGCGTGGCACTATTCTAGACATCATGGATATAAAATACAAGAAAGGCGTAATCCTCGCCCTCAAGGATTACTGATTAGGACTTTAAATAGTCCAAATCATACCCAGATTTTTTAATGTTTATTTATTATTTTTGAGACAGAAAGAGAGCGCAAGTGGGGAAGGGGCAGAGACAGAGGGAAACACAGAATGAGAAGCAGGTTCCAGGCTCTGAGCTGCCAGCACAGAGTCCGACGCGGGGTTTGAACCCACAAACTGCGAGATCACGACCTGAGCCAAGGTCAGATAATTAACCGACCTCGGTGCCCCAATACCCTGATATTTTAAATCCATGATTATAAATTCATCCTCAACCTTCATCCTCCCCTTCCAAGATGGCAGCCTCCTCAGCCAAAAGAAGCTTGGATTACATGCTTTTAAAACCCTTCATCATATCCGTCAGGTATTGCTACATAGCAGCATTCAATAAATATCTATGGAATTAATGAGCAAAGTGTATTTGCTGTAAGACCTACTACTACAGAATAAGTGCTCCTCCCCCCTCCAAAAATTTGGTTTTTAGTGTCCCAGGCTCCCCTTGCTTTCTTCTGCGGTGTCCATTGCTTTTACCCTCATCTTTTCACTTTTAAAAGCTGCCAATATGGTTTCAGTGAAGCTTGAAGTATTACCTCAAGGATTTTGTATTTTGAGCTTTATCATGAACCGTGCAGTAAGCGATTTGGTCCCCTGGATAAGAAAGCAGCCCTTCTCCATACACTTGAAACCAGGGATAGATGACCGTCTCTTTCAACTACAGATGACAAGATTCCTGTCTTCATTATCCTACTTCCGGTTAGAAAGTGGCCCTGCTTTCATGGGGTCCAGGGGCTACCAGCTTCGCAAGGGATATTGAAATGTTTGAGGACTGACGAAAGATTTATTGATTCCAAACATGAAAAGCAACCTGCAAAACTAAAGTGAAAAACTGGTTAACAAAATGCTTTCGAAACATGAAGTTACATTACCAACATCGTGCCACTTCGACTGTTGCACAGTTGTAGATAAATTCTATGTAATGTAGCTTTGAATCCCTTTTAATCCATTTGAAAGAGTGTGGACTGTCAGGATGCAGTGGGAACTTTTATTGGCCTCCAGTCTCGCTCCTCCCATCCTGTTTTTTCCCTAACAAGGCTCTGATTTTGTTCAGACACACCCGGCAGCCATGTGCCTCGAGGAAACTGACCCCAGTTCCAGAAATAAACCTTATTGGTCTAATGATGATATCACTCCCTTTGGCAGTGGTTGGTTCAGAAGTTGGCCTACAAGTCAACTCTGACCAGTAAGAAATGAAAAGAATGCCATGGGGGAGGGGGAGGTATTCTGGAGAAAGTCTCTTCCCTCCTAACAGAGGCAGTCCCTTATGTCTGAAGCTTTTCTGTCTGAACATGATACCTGGAACTACTCCAGGCATTTTACTGAAACCTGAGGAAAAATCAAAGCTGGGGATGGCAGAATGGAGAGAAACCAAGTGCCTGGGTCCTTCGTAACACGGTCAAGCTGTTGAGTAAACCTTTCCTGAAGCCACCCCACCTCTGAACTTCTTGCTATATGAAATTGAAACGTCTTCTCCGTTTAATCCAGTTTTAGTCGTGTCCTCACTGATTCATAGGCACCTCGTCATCCTAACCAAAGAGAAGACATCCCACTTCCTGCTTCTCGGTTATCATCTGTTTCAGTCATATTCAGAGAACAACAAAATGCCTTTTCGATCACTAGCTATAGGCTACCCAGGACAAAGATCATGGTACACTGGTCCCAAGTCAGTTAGTGGTACCATTTGAATAGGAGATATTCTTTCTCAAACCCATGCAACACATTCGTTCGTAACAATGGCTAACCTCAGCCTTGTGGCTCGGTTCGGTAAACGTTGCCCCCTGGATATAATCGGAGGACCACAGGGAAGTCCCGTGGACAAAAATATCTCTACTAGTTTCCTTCATTAAAACCAAAGCAGTGTAACCCACGAACCAAGATGTTGATGGCTCCTATCTAAGTAATCATTTGTGAGCCCACCTGCAATTTTGACCTACAGAACTGTGTGATAATAAATAAGAGGAGGTCATCGGATCCGTCATAATTTGTGCACAGTGTTAGAAAAGAATTAGAGTGAGGGGCGCCTGGGTGGCGCAGTCGGTTAAGCGTCTGACTTCAGCCAGGTCACAATCTCGCGGTCCGTGAGTTCAAGCCCCGCATCAGGCTCTGGGCTGATGGCTCAGAGCCTGGAGCCTGTTTCCGATTCTGTGTCTCCCTCTCTCTCTGCCCCTCCCCCGTTCATGCTTTGTCTCTCTCTGTCCCCAAAATAAATAAACGTTGAAAAAAAAATTTAAAAAAAAAGAAAAAAGAAAAAAGAAAAGAATTAGAGTGTAATATAAATTATGCCAAAAAATGTTCAACACATGAAGTTCTTAATTTACACTAAGTGTCAGCAAACTGCAGCCCCCAGGCTAAACCAAGCCCACGACCTGTTTTTATAAAACCCATATGCCGAGAATGGTTTTTACATTTCTAAAGGTTTGTAAAAAATTAAAAAAAAAAAAAGAAGAAGAATATATGACAGAGACTGTGTGAGGCCCACAAAATCTAAAATGTTTACTGTCTGGTTCTTCATAGAAAAAGTTTGCTGAGCCCTGCTATATACTATTTATTAGACCTTTATGTATCGGGACAAATATAAATAGCAGTTTCAGGATACATAGTGTCCTGGATGCCTTATATTTGTCCCCTCTGGATCCATATCCCAACTCTTTCCTTGCCATGAGAAGCTGATCTGCCCTGACCACATCTGGGCCTCTTGCTCCTAGCTGGGTGTGCCCAACAGGGGCACTGACTAGCAACCAGAGGGCAGGAGGAAAATGAGATTGGGGTGTTTATTTGCCCCCTCCGTCCCTGCAGGGCTGCCTCATGGAGGGAGGCGGCTATGCCTATGAGGCGCAATGCCTATCGAGACCTCCACACAATTCCCTCCAGCATCTCTTAACTGCTCCCTCCCTTCTCCCCTTTCTTCAGGCCTACAGGTTTTGGCACCCTGATATCCGTCATGATTTGCCTACACGTGTGTAGATGGTTTCTTTATCAAACACCCCACAAACTATCCACCTTGAATGCAACGTCTGTCTCTTACCAGGACCCTGACTGATGAACCCACTAACTCATAGCAGTTACCTGACAGGTGAGTGAGGGAAGAGCAACAAGGGATGGGAAATAGAATACTCCAACTTTGATCTTTAATATTATCTCTCTTTGGGGGCACCTGGGTGGCTCAGTTGGTTAAACCACTGACTCTTGGTATTGGCTCAGGTCCTGATCTCACGGTTTGTGCGTTACAGCCCCAAGTGGGGCTCTGTACTGATAGCACAGAGCCTGCTTGGGATTCTCTCTCTCTCTCTCTCTCTCTCTCCTCTCTCTCTCTCTCTCTCCCTCTCTCCCTCTATCATTTCCCCACTCTTTGTCTCTCTCCCACACAAAATAAATAAACAAAAAAAATATTATCTCTCATTTATAAAAGGACTCCGAACAAACAACCTCTTAATCATGGCTAATTCCGATGATGAAAGCGCAAATACATATGGGTTTTTTTCCTGGTCTTGGTGCCCCCTTTAATATTTTGAAATTGAAAAAACTTTACCAGCCACATGGATTGTTTATTAAAGACTATCAAAATCACCTATCTGAATTCAAACCATAGTCTTCCTGATTCGCCCCAGCCTTGCCTGATTGACAGCTATATCGTCTAACTAGTTACTTCCTCAGGACTTGCAGCACCGAAATCCCCTCTGCCCACTCTGCTCATCACCAGCCAAGGCACAAAGCCGGGAAGGCAGCACAGCCTGGGACTGACTCGGCACCGGGACAGTCAGCATTTCCAGATTCCGGCGGCCCTCCTCCCAAGACCTCCGCAGTGGCTCCCTGTGCTGTTTTGGAGATGAAGTAATAAACCTTCGCTGCCAGTACTTATAAAATGTTCTGGCTTTATGGGACAGCATCTCCTGCTGCTTTGGGCACAAGTCCAGTTTAAGCAAAGCATCTAAAAGGAGAGCAAAAAGACAATTTTATAACCATTGCACTAAGGACAGAGGAAAAGAAAAATTAGGTTCACGGTGAAAAAAAAAGCTCCTCTTCGGAACAAATACCAAAAACTGGGACTCCTAGCTTGGATCTGTCTAAATGAAGTTTGAAACACGAAATTCTTCAGCTCATCATGGAAGAAAGCTTCACACGTTTTAGAAGACCCCGCCCCAGCACAAACCCCCACAAAAGGATTTGCCATCACTCCACCCAGTCCTACGAAATACCTGATTGTCTCTGCGCAGTCATCTTACTTCATATAATCTATCCCCCTCATCTGAATTCTGACTTCTAGGGAAGTGCCTTTATGAGTTGTGGATGCTCGGCGGTTTTCCGTGCACTTCATTTTTTACCAAGTATGACAAGATTTTTAATCTTTCTACAAGAGAAACCAAACCTGTGCAAGAACAACCTGTCAGGAATACTTACGGCCTTGCAGTTAACTCTCTCTCTCTCTCTCTCTCTCTCTCTCTCTCTCTCTCTCTCTCGAGTGTGATTTAATCAGCAAGGTGCTGCTGACAATGTGTAATAGAACGTCGTAAAAGCTACAGGTTAACACCTCTGGGGGTGCCAAAGGAGACGCCATAAAGGGTATGGTGGTAAAATGAAAAATTATTATTATTTAGCATTTATTAATCCTAGGTGGTATGCTAAGTTCTAAAGAACATAGCACAGACAAAAGTAGATTTCCTCTAAATTTCCATGCTCCCCTTAACAAAAATGGACAAGCCTTTTACAGCACTATCCATATGTGAGAACATGAAGTTGAAACACCCTGACTCTGTCCGTGAACAAAGGCAGAAAAATGCCAAAATAAAAGCCAAAAGGACTTTATATACTGGCATCCTTCATCCCTCATCTGCTTTCATATATGGCACCATCCTGTGTCGCTAGATCATGGGTCAGCAAACCCCAGCCTATGGGTAGGCTGCCTGTTTTTTGCAAATGAAGTTTCACTGGAACTCAGCCACATCCGTTTCTTTACACATTGTCTACGGCCCTATTGCACTACAACAACAGATATGAGAGCTTATGACAGAGACTGTATGGCCAGAGCCAGAGAACCAGAAATGTTTACTGGCTGACCCTCTAGAAATAAGGTTTACTGACTCTTGATCTAGATTGACTTGGAGAAAATATGATCCAGATTTAGGACAGTCTTAACAGACTCACTTATTAATGTATGTTTTCATATTTATCCATGCAAGATAAAATTCAATTCAACTTACTTATTCATTAAGCATGTACAAAATGCCTGTTTTTTGGCATCAGAGAGGAAGGTACATACCATTGGGAAGGCTAACACCTCATCCCTCTAGAGAAAAGGCACTCTGCCCTAATGAAACTATTGGATTTTCCTACAGCGAAAAACTAGTTTCTCTCAATAAAGATTTTGAAAAGGCCAAAGACTCAGAGAGATAGTTGAATGGAACTGAAGTTTGAATGGATAGTTGAATATAAGTAAGATTACACAAAACTTCATCTACAGAGAATAATGTCATGGTCTGACTTCTAGAACTATTCTAAATACCATGTGAAACCTATTTGAAGAATCAAGAGATTTATTGGTTTTCTTTCAAAGCCCAAGAGCCCTTGAAAACACAAAAACAAAAACACTTGCAATCCACTTCCTGATTCTGTAGTTACAGTACGTTTGAGCCACACAGTCAAGAGTGTGCTAAAACCAAATGGCATTTGTGTATTTGGAAACCACAAATGGCTTTCTTGATAGGAAAGTAAACAGTATTTGAAAAGTTCTAGCCTAAAGGACTGCTTTTGAAATCGTCTTAGAAGAATCACTTTTACGGGACACCTGGGTGGCTCAGTCGGTTAAGCATCCGGCTTCGGCTCAGGTCATGATCTCACAGCTTGTGAGTTCAAGCCCCGCATCGGGCTCTGTGCTGACAGCTCAGAGCCTGGAGCCGGCTTCGGATTCTGTGTCTCCCTCTCTCTGCCCCTCCCCTGCTCAGGCTCTGTCTCTCTTCCTCAAAAATAAATAAACATTTAAAAAAATTAAAAAAATAGGGGCGCCTGGGTGGTGCAGTCGGTTAAGCGTCCGACTTCAGCCAGGTCACGATCTCGCGGTCCGGGAGTTCGAGCCCCGCGTCAGGCTCTGGGCTGACGGCTCGGAGCCTGGAGCCTGTTTCCGATTCTGTGTCTCCCTCTCTCTCTGCCCCTCCCCTGTTCATGCTCTGTCTCTCTCTGTCCCAAAAATAAATAAACGTTGAAAAAAATTAATAAATAAAAATAAGAAGAATCACTTTTAGGGCTCCAATAAATGTGGACACTGGAAAACTATTCTTTAATCTGAATAGACTAATAAAGGTGTTGAAATCTCCTAGCTGTGGAGAGAGAAGACAAGTAGAGGTTTCCTAGCACATAGGTGGTGCTTCAAATGGGTACTATATTTTCTTCTACAAGAACTGCAGTCTATGACTTAATCTTACCTGCTTAACATCCAAGATCTGTTTTAGGTTTTTGGTGGCTAACATATGCTTTCCCATGGCAACTGCATAATACCATCATATAGTTTACAGAGGAAAAAAAATTCAATGTTTTAGGCCTAATTACTTCATGAAACTGTTTTGCAAGCGTCTTTTTATTTTACAACAATTTTAAAGAATATATTTGAACAGTTGATATATTTCACCACCTGTAATTCTGAACAAAAACACATTTTTCACAAAGAAATACACAGAAAACATCCAGGCTTGTTCAGGGAAGTGATAATGGATATTCTTAGGCAAAGTAAAACTAGCACTAAACAGGTCAGGATTTGGGTTCTCACCTGGACTGGGTTGACTAACCAGAATGACCTTGACAAGTTACTTTCTTCTCTGGGTTTTATTTTCATCATCTGTAAAAGCAGGTGATTTAAACCAACCTCCCAGAGTACTTCCAGCCCTAAATACACGATGACTAAACCTTGGCATCTATTGTAGTTCTCAATATAATTACTTCTAACCTTCTTCTAACCTCATTCTTATGCATGACAGAATGCCAGAGGAAAAGGATCACAGTAAACCAAACGTGAATTTGATTCTCCCCTTCTATCTGGAAGGGGTCATCAAGATACTGCTAAGCCACACAGAAAGAACATTTCCCCTGCCCCTCTTCCAGCACTTTCACGCAAGATTAGAAATAAGTTCACTCTTACTTTCTCTGACTATATTCTTTAAAAGAGTTAGAAACAAGAATGATTTTTCTTAAGAATTTAGGACCACGTAGAGTCCCAGGGGTCAACACACTGGCACATTGTAGAAATAACTTTACCTAAAGCAGGATGCCCAGGCAGCTCTATAATCTGACCTTGAAAAAATGAGTGGAGTTATTACAACATTCAGGTATTGCTGATGGAAGGAATATACGGTCCTACTTTGGAGAGATGTTTGGCAGTTTCTCATAAAGTTAAATAAACACATACTCATCCTGTGATCCAGACAGAATATAGCTATCAGAATCACAATGTTTTGCAAAAATATAATAAAATAGTAAATTATGGTACAGCTCTTCAAATAAAATGCCTAGCATAAAGATACTGAAAGTTTTTTCAAAGTAGCATTAAGGATCAAATGATGATAGCAACACAAACTTAAATACAAAGATTCCTTGAAAACGAACACAGTGAGCAGACAATCTTTTGGAACAATTAGGAAGAATACGAGAAAATGGACTTATAAACTAAAATTTTTAAATGACCAGGTTGCAGGAGCAGGAGGACTTAAAACATTCAACATTTTCTCACATCAGTAAAGACTACTCAAGCAAAAAGAAAACAATTAAGCAGACCTATCTTTTCTTTTATATGATGAAAAACCCTCCAGGAGGGAAAGGGTCCCAGAGAGGAGCTGATGGTATAAGAAATAATTAAAAGCAACCAAGCACAAACTGCATACAGCTATTATCTAGGATTTTTTTTTTTTTTTACTTTACCTTAGAGCATTAAAGGAAACAAAGAAAACGGCACTATCCCCAAGCAACAATCATTCCTTACTTTTCAGTCACCTTATGCAAAATAACAAATCCAGGGAGAGGGGAGCTTCAGTAAGAGTAAAAAAGGGACATTGTTTGACAATTTCTCGGTCCCACCAACAACAGCGACGCAACGTGAAAAACCCAGGCAAGATCCAAACATTTTAAGTCCAAGATACCAATCTTATATGAAATAAATGGCATACCCTTCACCTAGCTTACAAAGACTACCACTACCTCGCTTTGGTTCACTTTCTGGCCTCTACTTTGCGCCACTCTCCTCCTCACCCACTGGGTTCCAGAGTGTTCCTACAACTTTCTCCACCAGGCCCAGCGTTGCTCTCTTCCTGCAGTGCTCTTTCCCTCATCTCAGCATGGTGCTTGGCTTTTCAGCTCCCAGCTGTACTGTCTTCTTCCTGGGGTGGCCCTCTCTGATCAAACAAATCTCCAGGCGCCTGGGTGGCTCAGTCGGTTAAGCATCCGACTTCAGCTCAGATCATGAACTCATGGTTCATGAGCTCGGGCCCAGCATCGGGATCTGCACTCTCTCTCAAAATAAATAAGCTTAAAAAAAGAAGAAGAAGAAGAAGAAGAAGAAGAAGCCCTCTCTATACCTAAGGGGAAGCCTCAAAACACTTGTTAGTTTTTCATGTTTGTTTTTGCTGTTGTGGGGTGGTTTTGGCTTATTTTCTCTCTATACCAACTAAAAGTTAAGCTCTGTGAAAGCTAGCAACTTACCTGTTTTATGCCTCATGCTGGTAAAAAAAAAACAAAAAACAAAAAACAAAAAACAAAACACTTAAATTGATATTTGTCAAAATGGTAAGGAAAAATTTTTTTTTTAATTTTTTTTTTCAACGTTTATTTATTTTTGGGACAGAGAGAGACAGAGCATGAACAGGGGAGAGGCAGAGAGAGAGAGGGAGACACAGAATCGGGAACAGGCTCCAGGCTCCGAGCCATCAGCCCAGAGCCTGACGCGGGGCTCGAACTCACGGACCACGAGATCGTGACCCGGCTGAAGTCGGACGCTTAACCGACTGCGCCACCCAGGCGCCCCGGTAAGGAAAATTTTTTATTCAAGACTACTATGGGGTGCCTGGCTGGCTCAGTCAAAAGACCATGCAACTCTAGATCTCAGGGTCATGAGTTTGAACCCCCCATGAGGTGTAGAGATGACTTAAATAAATAAAACTTTTTTTAAAAGACAATTACAATAGGGGTATTGCAATGGGGGAGATAGATGGAGCTTAACTCTGAACATAGCAAAGGCAGCTGCAGATTTACAGCCAAAGAGCAGTTAAAGGTGAAGGACATTAGATAAATTACTAAGAGGAGACATCAAGGGTGGGGGGATTCTTGCTAAACAGCCCTAACAGGACTCTTGCTGTAGCCATGCTGGGGTGATCAGATATCAAGGGAATGAGGGATGGCTTAGGACTCTTTGCCAAGATTGGACTGTGCAGACCAAAGATAGAAATAGGGACCAAGACTAAGGACTCGTCAGGGATAGAGTTTTTGTCAACTCGTAGTAGCTCTCAAAAATTATTGACCTACCAAATGAATGAATGAATGAACAAATGAATACTCACCCTCAAAATTAAAATGATAGATTTGCTATATAAATTTTTTAATTGCTTCACTTTTTCATTTCAACTTACTAGCGTAAACACTTGTAATAATAGGGGTCAACAAGGAAAGAAAGCCAAAGAATAAACTCCCTACTCCCGTGAAAAGTAAAAGGAATTAATCTTCATCATTAATGATTCCTTTTGTTCATTTATTTATAACTCAAATGTTTACTGAGAGCTGACTGTGATGTACTAGTGACTCCTCCAGGCATGGACAGACAAATCCAGAGGAAACACCCCAGCCTTCAAGTTCATTGTCACTGTCCACTGAGTGACAAATATGTGAATGGAATGAGGTATGGCAAAAGGAGTAGCTGGAATGGGTGAAGGGCAAAAAGGGACCCCTGGTGAGCAATGAGGCAGGCAGAGAAAGACTCAGGAGGAGAAAGTGTGATGAGAATTTGCCAAATGAAACGCCCTGTAATATGACTTCTGCCAGAAACCCTGCCCATCTTCCACAAGTTACAAAACCCAGGATATGCCTGGTGTGATTCAGTTTCTCAATGAAGTCAGCAAAGAAGCCAAGTTGGGTCGAAAATTGGTTCGGGACTTCGACTCAGCCAAGCAAAGGGACAGCTGCACTTCTGGGTTATGTTAATACACTGGAAATGCATGGTCACGAGTAAGAAAAATACGTTGCCATTACAGGGCTGATATCAAAGAGGAAAAATGGCATAGATGCCCATGACATTATCATTGTTATTCCTGATGAATTCAGAGGGGTGAGGAAGAAAATGTGCCCTATGTACAAAGGCTGATCCTCTGCCCTGCAATCTGGGTAGTTTTCCGCAAGAGGAGAAGCCAAAAGAGGAGAGGATAAAACTTGGAGTGCTCATGCCAGACAGTGATTTTCTGAGCATGCTCCCAGTACCACTTGTTCTCCCAGTGGTAGGGAGTGTGAACTACAAAACTGAAAATAACGTTTGAGAATACCTGTGTACTTTTTGATTTTAATATAACCAATATCTGAGGTTATCATGACATTGCCCCATAAACAGGAAAAAATAAAGATTTTCCATTTTTAAGTTTTGTCTCAGGAGCATCATAACCCAAAGATAACGAGGTGATCCAAACAGTAATAGCAGAAAGGTTGATAAAGAGAAGACTAGATCAACTTAAGAGAGGTGATATATGGTGGCAATGATTTCCAACACATGTTCATTAAAAAATTGTGCTAATTGGAAGCTTTGCTTCTTTCATCTGAAAACAACTAATAAGAAGTTGATGACAGCACACTCAGGCACCAGAACCCCACAAGGAAATTACAGATGTAATAGATACCTCTGGGTGCATACAAGACTTTAAATCTAAATTGAATCTTTATTTAGAAATCAATTTATGTGGGTAGACTCTTTGCCCAAGGGTATTTGTTTGCTCTTTTATGAATGTTTCAAGCTAGCGATTTTTTTCATAGGGTTATAAATGACTCTAAATAAAATATGAGGATAGATTTGTGTAATAAATACCTCTCTGACATTATCTATTTATTTGTCCATTGAAATGTGCAGACTCTATATAAAAGAGTTATCTATCACACTTTTTATTTTATGAAATGAAATTGTCTATAATGACCTATTTCCCCATATGCCCTCCAACATTATATTAAAGAAGTTAAAATAGTGACGCTGGAACTTATCCCAAAGATTATGAATGAGGTCAGTATGACCCCACTTCCAAATGAGTAAAGGCAACTCAGATTTATTTAACCTCTATGACACATAGCAAAATATTACATAATTTATTTTAAAGAAAAAGATAGAAAATTCTCTCTAAACTGTACCAATTTTTCCTGTTTAAACCATATTTCCATATCCTGGGGGGAAATGGGGTTATAATTCGGGTAGAATCGGCTCCAGGCATAGTTTGGTGGGGAAAGTGATGCTCCTTGAGTCAGAGAGAACCAAGGCGGAGGAATTGTCTCGGCCCAGGGTGAGCACTAAAACTGATGGCCAGCAGTCCACACTACGCTTCACAAAAAGAGAGTGAGTTTGAGGTGGTTGACATGGATTCACAAGGAGCCTGCAGGCAATTCCACTTATCAGTGACTTGGGAAGTCAGGGGTGACAATATCATGGACCTGCTGTCCGACTGGTTTGGGAAAGATTCCGGCTAATAGCAGGCAGCACGGAGTGCAGGGTCCACATCTCAACAAAAATAGATTTGTCAACGGCTGGGCGTTAGGGCAAGATTAAGTTCTAATAAGTTTCCATCAGGAATCAAGGAAGAAGCACATTCATGTTGGCTAGACAAGGTTAAAGTAGAGAGACTTGGACACACAGGGGTTTGAGCACGCACAAGCTATGCAGCCTGCCAATTGTGCATGGCCACAGCTGAAGACTAGACTCCTGCCTCGAGTCTCTGCCTAATCACACAGGAGTATTCAATCATTCCGCGTAGCTTCCCTGAGAGAGTGCAACAGGTAGACCTTGCAAAGTAAATTGAGAAAAACTCAACTATCCAAGGGCAAAATAATATGAAAATCACCAATAGCTACATCAAGTAATAAGAAAACTATCTCTTACAAGGATCACCACAGGTTTGAAGTGCCGGGATGCTTTATTCCAGCTTCTCGGGTGTCAAGGTTTACAACCAGCCTTGAATCCCCAGTTTCTCTTGATAATTGAGTTTCATATTTAAGGTTCTCTTTTCCAGCAAAATCTCCTGCTGTGCGGGAGAATTTCTTAATTACATTTTCAAGTTTTCTGCTGTCATGGCAGAATACTGCAGAAAGTAATCCTGGAGCTAATAAAAACAACGAAAACCTTTCCCTCCCCCCCCCCCCCACCAAAAGCACACAACAATGCAAAATTATAAACACAGACATAAATGATGTGTTCCACATTTGTCTCAGCAAATTAAAATGCCATCTACATCTTATGAAGAAAACATAGACAGTAAAAATAGGGCACATTGAAGTAAAGAAGTAAGACTAGAGAATGAATTTCGATCTAAAATCACCATGGGATTAATTAAAATCTATCATTTGACAAATCTAAGTAATTTCCGATATTGCTTGTTTTTTTATTATTAAAACTATAGCAAATGTTTGTGGCAGAAATGTTGGAAAACATAGAAAAGTACAAAAAAGAATAAAAAAGAAACACCCAAAAGCCTAATATTCACAATTAGACAAAATAAACATCTGAGCATATATTCATCTTTTTTCTAGGTATATATATGTATTTTTCATATTTAAGAATCGTAGTATACTTAATATTTTTATAAACTGCTTTCCCCCCCTAAACTAGGTAGTAAAAATTGCTTTATGCACTGAATATTCTTTCCCAGCATTATTTTTCTTGATCCCAGAGTATTTCATTGTAAGAATATACTGTAATTTATTTTACTAATCCCCCATTCCCAGATATACAGTTTGTTTCCATTGTTTCCTTATTGTGCAGGATGATTTAATAAATTTCCTTTTACATCTGTCAATTCCTTAATTATGTTCTTGAAAATAACAACATTGTATTAAAGGATATACAATTTTAAGCCTTTGCTACATGTTGCCAAATTGCTTCCCCAAATGGTTACACCAACTTACACTTGTCCTCCAGCTCTTTAACACAAATGAGAGTTTATTTCGTAATGTCACTGGATTTATAGATAACTCTGGCTTTATTACTTCTAATTATGGCCAAATTGATAAAGAGAAAAATGATATTGATTCTATTTTCATCTTTCCAGCTACAAGTCATGCTATTTCTTCATACTTATTGACCATTGTGAATTTCTTGTTTTGCAAATTGCCTGTCAGTTCTTCTACTGAGAAGTTCAATTTTTGTTATTATAAGCCACCCAGGCACCCCACTTTTATAATTTTTTAACTTATATACTTAGAAGCTTTTTCTACCCCAAGATTATATAAATGCTTACCTACATTCTCTTCTGTAAGTTCTTTAATGAGTTCATTTTTTTTAGATTTAGCTCCTATGCCATCTGGAATATATGAGAGCATCATAAAATTTTTAATTGTTAATTTTAACTTCATTCCTATAATTGAACATTTGATCAAATATATTCTGTTGCTGTGTTTTTTAGAACTCCAACTTAAAATAGTGGAAAGCAGGTGCCTGAGTGGCTCAGTCGGTTAAGTGTCTAACTCTTGATTTCAGCTCAGGTCATGATCTCACGGTTGGTGAGATTGAGCCCCGCAACGGGCTCCGGGCTCCGTGCTGACAATGTGAAGCCTGCTTCTTTCTCTCCCCCTCTCTCTGCCCCTCCTCCGCTTGCACTCTCTCTCTCTCTCTCTCTCTCTCTCTCAAAATCAATATTAAATAAATAAATAAATAAATAAATAAATAAAAATAAAATAAAATCGTGGAAAGCTTTCTCCAAACAAATCTTATATGAGAGACCATCGTATGTATTACAAATAAAAGTAGAGCTCTATTAGTTGAAGCAGAGACAGAGAGAAAGAGACAGAAGAATGGAGGTTTTGCATCAGTCTGAGAGACCTCACAGAGCACCATTTGCAAATCACTTTTCCATACAGATTTGAAATGCCACTTTTATGCTGTGTTGTTTTTCTGACTCGGGCCTGTTCTAACCTTTCTGTGCTATTCTGGTCATCTGGTCACCTAGGCTTCACCAGCACCCTGCTGTTGTAAGTATTAGAACTCAAAATGTACTTTCATATCTGCACTTAACTACACACACACTCACTTACACACATCCCCACTTCCTTTCTTCCTCAAAATTTTCTAGGATACTTGGACCCATTTTTCCACATGAACTTTTTAATGAATCCATTAGGCCCAGCCTCCCCTGCAGCCCAATAATATTTCAGGAGGACTACATCAAATTTGTAAATTCATTTGGGGCCCACTGACATCCTAATATGTGAGTCATTTGATCACAACCCGTGATATGTTTTCCCATATTTCAACTTAAATTTTTCCTTTAACAAAGTTTACATGCATTTTACACATTTCTTATTATGTTTTTAACTAAGTATTTTACAGGTTTTATTATTGGAATTGCAATAAATTTTCTCTCTTGTTATTATCAATTCATTGGAAAATTTGATTCTTTGTGATTCTCTTGATTTTTAAAAATGTTTTTGGTTGACTCTTTGGGGGTCAGTAATCAAATCATTACCAAAGAGTACTCTGGCCTATGCTTCTTATTTCTTTTTCAAATCTAATGGCATTGGCTAAATACTCAAGCAGAAAGTGAGACAAAAGTGGTGCTAGTGAGAATCCTTCCTGTTGATTCTGACCTTGACAGCAATGCCTCATGTGGTAGCCATGAAATGCCATATAAACTATTCATTTGAAATAAGCTTTCCAAGATGTTGTTAAGGAAATAGCTTTCTATTCCAAATTTGGTAAAAGTCTTTAAAAAAAAAAAAAGTAGATGCTGAGTTCCATCAAATCCTTTTCAGCATCTGATTGCTCTTCTCCTTTCAACTACTAATATGATTAATTCCATTGATATACTGTATTTGATTTGCTCCTATTTTATTTAAGAATTCTACATCTGTGTTTGTGGGAGAAATTAGCCCATGGTGTTTGAGTTTTAATAGTTAGTTAGGTTTTGGTATTAATGTTACATTAGCTTCATAAAATGATTTAGGAAGTTAAATCTAATTTCATGATTTTAATAAAGCCTATGCTCCCAGGGTAAATTGTGAACACAGTTCATAATCAGTAAATGAGGAAATACTCTATTTACATCAATGAAACATCCCTAAGCCATAGACAACTCAGTAGCAGCTCCCAAATTTCTCCCTGGAAGGACTTAGGGATGTGATCTGGTTATAAGTTGGGGCAAAGGATTTGTCTTAAAACTTTATTGCATAGCAAACTCGCTCTATATACTTGATTGTATGTTTAAGTGGGTGGCTTTGGGAGGCTGATGGAAATGACAAAGAGGCTAAAGCCATCCTAAGCCATCATTTGTCACCTTCACCGCTAGAGGAGCTGGACTTGTCTCCCAAAATAGATTTAGACAAAAACAGCCAGATTCTTTGCTGTCATGAAACAGAGAGAGAAAGAGAAAAGTCAGCCTCCCCCATGGGACAATTGTGACGAAAACAGGAAGATTCAAGCGAAAGCAATAGCTTGAGAGGTTCACAGGGAATCTAATTGGTTAGGATGCGAGGATTGAATGTGTGCCTAGGTAGAAGAGGGGTTGAGGGAGGCAAGTCAACAGAGCAAATGTGTGAGCTGTGATAGTGGGAGAAGGAATATGAGGTTGAGCACAGGAACCAGAAGAAGAGTGAAGGTAACCACTGTTAAGAGCAGGGGTAGGTAAGAGGGAACAAGGGAGGGAGGTTGAGATAGGAGCATGGTCAAGCTCTTCGGACTCTTCTCAGCAATGGAGGCTTTGCTCGCTCTCATCTAACCATCACCTGAGCTAATCCCAACTAAGTGTGAAGAGTATTAACAACCTTATATCCAATCAGGATGCCTAGACCCCACTCCTCTGGGTGTAGTTCTGCTCTGCAGTATGCCCCGTGTGGATACTAGATACCCAAATGACCACCAAGCTGTAACCTTCCATTAACCAGACTGACTAACCAGTCCCATGCTCATGCTGGCTACTCCAAATGAGTAAGCAGCTGTTTACATCTTGTCTGCCTCTCCTAGGAAACTATAGATCTGGCCTGGCAAGGGGCTAGAGTCACAGCTCCATCAGATCCGGGTTGGCAATTGCTCTCAGGTGCTCTGCACTTGAGGGCCGCTGAACTTGATTGGGGGGAGGGATAATCAATTCTCTCTCTCTGATATTCTCTCTCTCTCTCCGCCCCTCCCCCTTTCTCTCTAAAAGAAAAATGATAAAAACAGAAGCAGTCAGAAGAGAATTTCTAAAGGCCCCACCACTACATCTACTTGTCTTCTTTTTTTTTTTTTTTTTTTTAACATTTACTTAGTTTTGAGAGACAGATAGAGAACACAAGTGGTGGAGGGGCAGAGAGAGAGGGAAAGAGATAATCCAAAGCAGGCTCTGTGCTGTTCAATGCGGGGCTTGAACCCAAGAACTGTGAGATTATGACCTGAGCCGAAGTCAGACGCTTGACCGACTGAGCCACCCAGGCGTCCCCCCTACTTGCCTTCTCACGTCTGTGCCCAGATGTTCCACATCCTCTGTCACTGCTGTAGAGGAACGACCCGGGCTCCCGTTGAAGCTTCATCCTACCACATGCACGGTAGATTCTATCTCCTCTCGGTAATCAAGTACAGTCTCTCCTCTCTATCCACGTCATCAGCTTTTCTCTGGCTCCTGGATTTTCTCCACTAGCATTTCCGAACACTCCCATTTTTTTCAAAACTTTCTCTTAACTCCGCTCACCCTTCTAGCCAGCTCTCTATGTCTTTCCTGCCCTTTAGAGCTAAACTTCTTGAGTGAGTTACGCGTACTCAATGTGTCCAATTCTTCCATTCTCTTTTCAACCCACTCCCGCTATGCCTCTAGCCTGACTGCTCCACTAAACCTGCTCTAGTCAAGACCCACATTGATCTGCCTTCCTTTTACCCAGCTGGTCAGTCTTTTCCTCATTGAAACACTTTCTTCACCTGGCTCCAGGACATTCTCTTGGATTTCATTCGGCCTCGCTTGTACTTCTATTTGTGTGGTCCCGTTTACTAGCTCCACCCAGGATTCAGTCCATGGTCTGGTCTACAGATTCACCTCTCACCTGCCAGCAAAGGCAGATCTCAGTTTCCTACACGCACCATGCCCCTAGATTATTCAAGTGTAGGCAACCTTCCTCAGGAGATTCTGCATCCAGCTGGTTCCTACGAACTCAGTTCTGCCTGACAGGTTACCCTTTCTCTGATTGTCTGTGATCCTAAACCGCAGAGGCCCCAGAATGCCAGGAGGTTCCTTCCCCCCTGGTAATGACGACAGGAGAGAAGGAATAATGTGCAAGCATAAAGTGGGGATGTCAGCTAAATGTCCAAAGGCCAAGGAAGACGGAAAAAGCCACTTACTCGGTTATTGTAATTATCCAGACAAATTGGCACGTTTGTGGCTTCACCCGCACCTACAGATGAGCCAAAGATACCCTCAAACAGTAAGCCTACCTCTATATATCAGTTCCCCAGGGAGGAGACTCTGCCAGAACCAGCTTTCTCCCGTTCCTCGTCTCCAGACACAGACACTATGAGAGTTTTCTGCCCTGTGTTTACTCCCCGTTGGATCTGATGATTGTTCCCTCTCTCTTGATACTACCTTTATTCTAGAACTTGGGCTTGGTTTCCCTGTCCCCTACCCCATAGGAATGAGCCTGATCCTTTGTGTCTCCTAGAACTGGTCCTAAACCACACGGTCAGGATGTGTGGAGCATATATTCTTGAAGAAAAACAGACTGCAAGGGATTTTAAAGAGAGGAAATGCAGAAGAAAGTGAAACAATACAGAGGTCAGCTCAAGGTCAAGGATACTCAAGAGAATTTTTAAGTTGGACTTGGTGGAGCTTATTTAAAGACAGAAGGGAGGCACGCCTGGGTGGCTCAGTTGGTTAAGCATCCGACTTCGGCTCAGGTCACGATCTCACAGTTCGTGAGTTCGAGCCCCGCGTCGGGCTCGGTGCTGACAGCTCAGAGCCTGGAGGCTGCTTCAGATTCTGTGTCTCCCTCTCTCTCTGCCCCTCCCCTGCTCATGCTCTGTCTCTCTCTGTCTCAAAAATAAATAAACATTAAAAAAAATAAATTTAAAATAAATAAATAAATAAATAAATAAATATGACACTCAAATCCCCTAAGAGTTACAAAGTAGAAGACAGTCTTTCTCTGTGATCTTCAGAAACAATAAGGTAGCTAACATTAGTTGAGTATTTTCTTTGAGTCACACACAGTTCAAAGTGCTTCATCCATTGACTCGATTGATCCTCATTCTCTGAAGTAGTTTTTACCTTATTTATCTTATTTTACCTTATCCTCTGAAGTGGTTTCTGTTAATATCCTATTTAATAGATGGGAAAACAGGCAAAGAGAGATATAGTAACTTGCCCCAAGTCACATAGGTAGCAAGCAACAGAGTCAGGGTTTGAACCCAAAGCACTGTGATTCTAGCACTGTGCTCTTAACCAGTCCATGGTACTATCTATGAAGGGTAGAGATAAACTGATGGCACATCAATATGTGGACTAGGGTAAGCCCTCTGGGAACTTGCTTTGGGTATTTCCAATTCTTTTTTTCCTTAAAGGAAGAGGTAAGAAGGCCTAGAGAAGTACTACCCAACAGATATATAATGTGAGCCACAGATGCATGCCACACAACCTAATCTTTAATTTTCTAGTAGCCATTTTTTTTTACATAAAAAGGAACATGTGAAGTTATTTTAATTAAATTTAATTGATCCAAAATATTATAATTTAAATATTATAGTCAATATTACAATATCATTTTTAATATTATATCTATGTTTGACAATATTATATTCCATTAATTTAATATAATATATAGTAATTAAAATATTATATCAATTGCTAAGATATTTTACATTCCTTTTTTCATACTAGGTCTTTGAAATTCATTGTGTATTTTAAGTTTAAAGCATATCTTAATTTAGACTAGCCGCATTTCAAGTGCTCAAGAGCCACGTGTGGCTTGTGGCTGCCATATTGGAGAGTGAAGCCTAAAAAAAAGAAAGAAACAAAGAAAGAAACAGAACAAACGAACATAGGGTAAAGAAAGGAAAAATAAGGTAAAAACAGAGAGGGAGGCAAACCATGAGAGACTCTTAAACACAGAGAACAAACTAAGGATTGCTGGAGGGGAGGTGGTTAGGGGGATGGGTTAAATGGGTGATGGGTACTAAGGAAGGCACTTGTTGGGATGAGCACTGGGTGTTGTATGTAAGTGATGAATCACTAAGTTTTACTTCTGAAACCATTATTTCACTCTATTTAACTAACTTGGGTCTAAATAAAATTTTAAAAAATTTTAAAAAATTTTAAAAAGAGCCATCAGTAGGAGGAGTGAGAAGGAATTGAGGATATAAATGGAAATTAGGTATTTAAGGAGAGAGAAAAATCTAGAATACCTGTGGTTTGAGATCTAGCTTGAGTAACTGAGAAACAAATAACTGGACTGGTAAGCAGAAGCCAATTCTACATTGAAATAAGACAATATAACTCAATATGAGTGTATATCTTTATGTGTATGTGTATATATATATATACATATATACATATATATATATATATATATACACACACATGTTGAGTGCAAACAGATTCAGAATTTATGATTGATAGGCCAGCAACTGACATAACTTGTAAGTGAATAGACTTATAAGTCAATAAAGACTTAGCATCCCCCCCACCCCCGCAAAAATACCCAAGGCTGCCTTTATAGAATACAGTCTTTACTTGGGCAAATAATTCCATGTTGTCTCCCATCTGTCCATCCCTTGTCTAATTTGCAGTCATACTGTCCCCAGTGGTCAGTTATGGCAGCCTCCTTTCTTGTCTAGTGTTAAGAACCCCTTTCTTCTCATTCTCTTGAGCACCTCTCCTCATTTCAGACACCCATGAGTTCTGACCTTGGACTCGTAGTCAGGGTCTATGCCATTTCCATATCCACACATCTCCCTCAGCCAGTTTTATTAATAACACAAAATCTCATCCTGTGGAATTACACCAGAAACTATCCCACTAAACACCTACCATTCACCATGGTGGACTTCATTTTATCTAAGACCCTCCCTTTATTTAAAGTTTGTCTTCTCTTTAGTAGGGAATGTTCATTAAGGATTAAGGATCCAGAGAATTGTTTAAATGCTATTTAGAGTAGGAATCACAGGACCATTTGCCTGGAGGCCAGATTGAAGGACAGAAGTTGGAAAAGGAATGCAAACTGACTGCGGAAATGTGTATCTATAAATATATTTTAAAACTATGTGGCAATGTAATAGCTATGAAATTGAATCTTCTTCCTTAGGGTAAGTAGGTAACACAGTATCAGAGGCCTTGGCAGGCAGAATAACCCCCTTTTCCAAGTTGGAAGATATCGCCCTTTGATCAAAAACGTAAGATCCTTTCATTTTCCCCACTACAGTCAGTGTTTCAATTTCAAAGGCCACTCGCTGTTTCTGATCTGTTATCAGTCAGGCAGACTCAACACACAGAGAGAAAGCCACTTTAGTATAAGCTGCTGTCTCTTTTATCACAAATGCAGACTTAAGGATCCTGTTCTGCTAAGACTGTACAGCCCGAGATGAAAAGTGGAAGCGAGGGCAGAGGAAAGCCAGCTTCATGATGGGAAGTTGTAGACCTGAGTCCAATGTAGGTGAAATATGGAAAGTTACCTATGTGGCTAGATAAATCCCTTTGTTTCTGAGCTAGTTTCCTTCACTAAGATCGGAATTGCCTAAAGAAAAATACTAGGATGTTTCTGGGCAAGTATAAATACGACGGTGCAAACTAGAAACGAACATACATTAATCTGTTCAAGTATCTAACACATGCCAGGCACTGTGCTGTCTTTTTAAATCCAGCAAACCTCACAGTCACCTCTGATGAGGAAAGAGAGACTCAGAGAAGTCAGACACTTGTCCATTGGTATGCTTTTAAACGAAGAAGGCTTGACTCAAACCCCTGCCTCCCTTCTAAAGCTTGAGCTCTTTCTTTTATTTTCTTTCTTCTTTCTTTCTTTCTAAAAATTCTCTTTCTCCTACAGCACACTGCCTCCGTAGAAACAGAGGGACGCTTGGGCACGTTGGTCTGTGGGCTGGTTTAGCCAGAAGGACAAGCCTGACCACACAAACATTTGTTTTCATTTTGTCCGTTCTGTGTACATCATAATTGTGCATCCCTCAGAAAAAGCTTTGGTCAAATAAATACAAGACACATGAAAACATCTCTGCCTCATCCCCACAACATAAATCATATTTGCCAAAAGTTGTCAAATTTGCTAAATTGCTGGTTCACCAGTTCCAACCAGTCTGCTGGTTCACTCACGTGCTTAACTTCAATGGGAACACGATGTAATGCTCTCTGATTCTTTTTTTCAGGAGCTCTTTATATTACTTTCTATTATTCATTCAACAGTGCTATTCAACAAAAAACAATTGGACAAAGGACAAAAAGGCAAATGACAGCTGGAAGGGAATGACAACTGGAATTGAGCCAAGCAGTAACTATGTCTTCAGCCCCATAATGTGTTTTCCCAACTAGTTTTATTTCATATGTATTTACTTCTCTGTTTCCTTGCATGTATTTTTGTGACTGAATTCACTTTTGTGGGATTTTTTTTAATCATAAAAATACATGCAAACTGCAGAAATACATGTAGATTCTCAGTGCTGAATTGGGCATGGATTCCTTTATAACCTTTCTCCATAGGCTATATAAACATTTATAATTATATGAAAGTTTTTGCTACTTTTTATAAAAATAATATACTATATACTCTATTAAACAATTTTTATTTTGTTAAAAATATATCATGCCTATCCCTCCAGATTAGGACATTTATGTTGTACTTATTCTTTTTTAAGTAATGACATCATTTTTATTTATACCTATATCAAAATATACTTATTCCTTTAGAGATGGACGTTTAGGGTGTTTCCAAGTTTTTGGCTGTTTTTATTGTCCTACTATAATAAATACTATTATGACAAATTTCCTTGGGAATATTGTTAAAATTAACAATATAATTGAGATACAGACCTTAAGTGTATGGCCCAAGAGATTTTTACAAGTGCATATACCCATGGAACTGACACCCCTGTCAAGATACAGAACGTTTCCATCATTCTAGAAAGTTCTCATGTGTCCCTTCCTCATCAAACCTGCCCTCCCCATGCCAATAAACCATGATATGATTTTGCATGTTTCATAATTTCCTATAATTGAGTCCAAAGGTTTGCACCCTTTTGCGTTCTGCTTCTTTTGTTCAGCATGGTAGCTATGCCTTCATTCCATTTTACTATATGGATGTACCAAAATGTTCATTTCTTTTTAATTGTATGAATATTCCATAGTCAACTATTCTTCTGCCGATGAATATTTAAATTCTTTCTGGTATTTTTCTAATTATAGTAAATGATGTTACAATAAACTTCACTGCACTCATGTCTTTATGTACTATCCTTTGTTTCATCAAAGATATAGCCCCCACAACAGGATTTCTTAAATTCCTTAAATTTTAATTTTGTCAGATACTGCCAGATTACCTTCCCAGTAGGTGATAGCAATTCACACTCCTACCAACCCATGTTCCCACACTTTTATCAGTCTGAGGGCGCTCTTTAGATATCGGGGGTACTGACCTCTAAATGTTAGACACTCATTCATGGGAGCACACTTATCAAAATATTAAAAATACACATACTGAGCACAAACTTTGTGTTGAGCACTTTACTGGCCGCTGGTGATAAAAAGTTAAATAAGGCTTTATCCTCATCCTTGAGTGGCTTACAAACCAAATAAGAAAAGCAATATGATTAGTTCAAGAATGAAGCGTTTCACGTGGTGCAACAGGAGAGGAAATTTGGGAAAATCAGATTGGGAGGTCATGTAAAACATGTCTGGGCAAGTGCTTGTCAGTGCTAGTTTGATAAAGTACGAATCTGTTGGGTAACGAGGCAAAGAGTATTCCTGAAAGACAGATGAGACTGGGAGCAGCCGTGGATGCACAAAAAACTGTCCACATTAAAGAAGATTATAAGAACATGACAATTACATGCAAAGAGTGGCTGCAGAGAACAACAAAACAAAAGTTCTATAAAAATTGGTGAAATTTGGGGTGCCTGGGTGGCTCAGTAAGTTAAGCGTCCAACTTCAGCTCAGGTCATGATCTTGAGGTTCCTGGGTTAGAGACTCGCATCGGGCTCTGTGCTGATAGCTCACACCCTGGAGCCTGCTTTGGATTCTGTGTCTCCCCCCTCTCTGCCCCTCCCCCACTCATGGTCTGTCTATCTCTGTCTCTCAAAAATAAAAAATAAAAGTGTTTTAAAAAATGGTGAAATTTTGGGGCACCTGGGTGGCTCAGTTAAGAATCTGACTTCGGCTCAGGTCATGACCTTGTGGTCAGTGAGTTCGAGCCCCGCATCGGGCTCTGTGCTGACAGCTCAGAGCCTGGAGCCTGCTTTTGATTCTGTCTCCCTCTCTATCTGCCCCTTCCCGGCTCACGCTCTGTTCTCTCTATCTCTCAAAAAAAATGAATAAACATTAAAAAAAATCTTTTTATTTGGTGAAATTTTATGTTGTACACTTGAAATATGTTACTAATGCAACATTGTGTGTTAACTATACTTCAATTTTTTTTTTAATGGGTGAAATTTAAATGGGGTCTATAAATTAGGTAATGCTATTTTATTGATGTAAATTTCTTGAATTTGGTAACTGCCCCGTGTTTGAGTAAGTGAATGCTTTTGCACTTAGGAAATACATTCTTGGATAAAAGAAGTATGTCTATGATTTACTCTAAAACTGTTCAGAAAACAGAGAGATTAGAGATAGAGAGATGATAGAAAGAATGATAAAGCAAATGTGTTAAACTGTTAACAACTGGTGAATCTAGGTGAAGAATACATGAGAGGTTTCTGTTCTAGTCTTGCAATTTTTCTGTTTGAAACTACTTCAAAATAAAGGGTTTTTGTACTAATATTTAAAACACAGTAATGCCTCAGTGCCCTCCAGTTGGTTCTACATGACTAGAGTGAATGATACAAAATGGAAAGTGGTAAGCTCTGAGGGCAGAGAGGCAAGCAAAGGCAAAATGCTGAAGAGCCTTGTTCTTGGCTGAGAAATTCTAATTTTATTCTGAAAGCCATGTGGAATAAAGGAGCAATGAAATCCAATTTGCATTTTTAAAAGAGTACTTTAGCAGCTTTGGGGAGATGGGCCCAGAGTGGGACCAAATGAGGCACCAGCTGGGAGGCCATCATGATGAGTCAGATGAGTGAGGGCCTAGCTGAGACCATGGCTGAGGGAACAGATCAAAGGGCACAGAAAATATATCTATTAAGAGCCCGAATGACCTAGAAATTGAAGGAGGCAGAAGGATTCCAGCTTGTGAAACTTGTTAGATGACAGTGCTAATCACCAAAATAGAAAACAGAGGTACAGGGGAAAGCTTGGGAAGGAAGATGATGGGCTCTGGGTTGACTAAGACAAGCTTAAAGTACCCATGGAGAATTCCAGGGGAGACCTCCAGAGCTTCGAGAGAAATCTGGACCTGAGACACTGGCTTCTAAGTCAACTGCATGTAGGTAGCTTGGGCTCTTACAAAGAAAGAGTTCTTCACCACTACCAAATTAACATGTTCTTAGGGAATGATTTTTTTTTTTTTTTTTTTTTTTTAAAGAAGGTTTTCAATGTTTATTTATTTTTGGGACAGAGAGAGACAGAGCATGAACGGGGGAGGGGCAGAGAGAGAGGGAGACACAGAATCGGAAACAGGCTCCAGGCTCCGAGCCATCAGCCCAGAGCCCGACGCGGGGCTCGAACTCACGGACCGCGAGATCGTGACCTGGCTGAAGTCGGACGCCTAACCGACTGCGCCACCCAGGCGCCCCGGGAATGATATTTTTAAAAGGAGGCTAAATGTGGTAAGTTGTTACGCTACTATACCCATAATGTCTTCTTCCAAGTACCTGTGGAAACAGATCCACTCAAAAAATATATTAACAACTGCTCTAGATTGAAAGAAGATAATGTGTCACAATGTGAAGACATTTCCATTAAATGCAGGAGTGGTGAGCTCTTACGCAAAAGACAGTCATTGCTCATTGCACCATTTGAGCCAGGAGAGCATGGTAGCTCTGAAGAGAAAAGTTCTGACTCATCTCTACTCTTACCTCTCAGCCCCGTCAGGGGTTTCACAGGCATAGGATGCATCCGGCTGTGCCCCCTTCACCACCACCACCAGGCAAAAATGCTTCCTAAAGTAGCCTGTGTTATGCCATTTTCTCTGATGGCAATTAGGAGGGAAAGTGAGGACCCGGGAACTTCTTAGAAGTGCAGATTACTGGTCCCCACGTCGGCCCTACCAAATCAGAAATTGCAGGTGAGCCCAGCAAGCTGTGTTTTAACAAGCCCTCCGGGTGACTGAGATGTACCACAAAGTGGGAGTACTGTTACAAACTGCAGGGATGAAAATGAGTCCAGGGGAGCCTATGTGGCTCAGTCGGCTGAGAATCTGACTGCAGCTCAGGTCATGATCTCATGGCTCCTGCGTTGGAGCCCTGCATCAGGCTGTGTGCTGACAGCTCAGAGCCTGAAGCCTGCTTCGGATTCTGTGTCTCCCTC
The DNA here is from genome assembly GCF_016509475.1 of Prionailurus bengalensis. Lineage (NCBI taxonomy): Eukaryota > Metazoa > Chordata > Mammalia > Carnivora > Felidae > Prionailurus > Prionailurus bengalensis. The sequence goes on from NC_057350.1 coordinate 140,629,500, forward strand.
TCTCTCTGTCCCTCCCCCGCTTGCAATCAGTGTCTCTCAAAAATAAACATTAAAAAAATATTTAAAAAAAAAAAGAAAGGAAAATGAGTTCATTATAATGTCAATCCAATGAGTGAAGCCCTCCCCAAATTTGGAAATTATGAGCCTCTCAAAGATGCCAGCCTTGGCTTTTAAGTCCAAAGTCTAATATGTTAATTCAACAAGTATTTACTGAGTAGTAAGTGAGTCTGGCTCTTTATTAATGTTAGAGGAGGAAGGAAGGAAGGAAGGAAGGAAGGAAGGAGGGAGGGAGGGAGAAAGGGAGAAAAGAGGGAGGGAGGGAGGAGAGAGGAGACTTGGGTTACACAACATCTGTGATTTCAAAGCTATCCCAGGCTTTTAAAACTCCATATTTTTCTCTTTCTTCCAACAGTAGCCAAGATAAAATACGTACACAGAAGTGAATGAAAATGAGCCAAGATTTTGTGGGTGGTAAGGAAAAGGTGAAAGCAGGTGGGGGGTGGTATTTCTCTGTGTTCTCATGTACTTTTTTCTTCAGTTCCTTAATTCCTTGTTTTTCTTCCCTCTCATCATCTTCTGTGTCCTGACACATGGAGAAATTTCACTTAAACAGATTCACACATTCTTACACTCCCAGGGGCACGCACACAGCAACACCCAAAGCGAATCCTATTGGATTTTCCTTCCCCCACTTTTCCTATCGGTCTCCCAGCCCAGGGCAATGGTGGGCCTCCCTTCAGTCAGCTCTCTCTGCAGCTCCTCCCCATGGGCACTTTCTACTGCCTACCATCTATGGTTCAAGGCTCCGTTAAGACTATGCAGTCTCGGGGTGCCTGGGTGGCTCAGTCGGTTAAGTGTCCGACTTCAGCTCAGGTCACGATCTCGCGGTCCGTGAGTTCGAGCCCCGCATCAGGCTCTGGGCTGATGGCTCAGAGCCTGGAGTCTGCTTCCTATTCTGTGTCCCCCTCTCTCTCTGCCCCTCCCCTGTTCATGCTCTGTCTCTGTCTCAAAAATAAATAAATGTAAAAAAAAAAAAAAAAGACTATGCAGCCTGGTGCCAGGTATGTTACAAACCAGATAAAGTCCCATGATTTAGCGTCTAGTTTGGGATTCACTCTCCTTCCTTCAAAATCAGTATTTCAAGGAGAAACCACGAGGTTAGACAGAAAATAATAGCTAACATTTATCGAGCACTAATTATCTGCAGGTCTACATGTTAAGTGCTTTAATAATTTCATCATATATTTTCTTCACAAAAACTAGGAAATATCCATGCCCATTAACTCTGTCACATTACGGGCCACATACCTATGCCTGTTTCATAGATGAAATTAAGATTAGAGGAATCCTTAAGAAATTAAAGATTAAAGAGACTCCGTGATTACCTAAGATCCAACTGTTATAATTTCAGCTACTTTCAGAGTTTGTACTCCTCTTAACTACTACAGAGCAAGAAATCTCAAAATCATAGAATATTAACAGCGAAGGTACCTTAAAAATCATCTAGGCAAGGGGTTTTCAACCTTGGGTGCACATTAGCATCATGGGTAGTTTTCGAAGATCCCGAAGACCAGGTCATACCCTGGACCAATTAAATACTCATCTCTGGGGTGTGGGTGACCCAGATGTCTGTGTTTTTCTAAGCTTCCTGGAGATCCGCCGATTCAAATTCAGTTCTTACATTTTGCTGGTAAGACAGCAAGTGGCAATAGGAACAAAAATTATTGTAATCGGGGAAGTGCCTGCCACCCTCTGACTCACAGAGAACAAAGGAAGGCTTCCAGCCAGCATGGGGCAAGTGTGGAGTGCACTGCTATTCTACAAAAATTTCATTGTCAAATCATCCATGTCTAAGATTGATAGGAAGAGGTGTAATTGTTTTCCTTTGAATTTTTAGGCTGAGAGTGATATCCTAAAGGAGCATGGTCACATGCTCCAGAACCAACTCTGACACTAACCGCAATCTTGGGTCACATACCCTCTCTTGAGCCTCAGTTCCTTATCTGCAAAATTCGTGTCATAATAGCCCATGCCTTACTGACTTCACAGGTACCTCTAAAAATCAGGAGTGCCTGGGTGGCTCAGTCGGTTGAGCATCCGACTTCGGCTCAGGTCATGATCTCGCAGTTTGTGAGTTTGATTCCTGCGTCGGATTTGGTGCTGACAGCTCAGGGCCTGGAGCCTGCTTCACATTCTGCCTCCCTTGCTCTCTGACCCTCCCTGGCTCATGCTGTGTCTGTCTCTCTCTCTCTGTCTCTCAAAAATAAATAAACATTAAAAAAATTTTTTGGTGGGGGGGCACCTGGGTGGCTCAGTTGGTTAAGTGACCAACTTCGGCTCGGGTCATGATCTCGCAGTTTGTGAGTTCGAGCCCCGCGTCGGGCTCTGTGCTGACAGCTCAGAGCCTGGAGCCTGCTTTGGATTCTGTGTCTCCCCCTCTCTCTGCCCCTCCTCTGCTCGTGCTCTGCCTCTGTCTCTCTCTGTTTCTCAATAATGGATAAACGTTAAAAAAACTTTTTTAATACATAAACATTAAAAAAAATTAAAAACCAAAAAAGACAATGTAAACCTTTGATACAATAAGAATGATGCAATGTTTTTAACACATACTGAACTTAAAGAAAGTGTACGTTGGGGCGCCTGGGTGGCTTAGTCGGTGGAGCGTCCAACTTCAGCTCAGGTCATGATCTCATGGTTGGTGGGTTTGAGCCCCCCATCAGGCATGTGCTGAAAGCTCTGAGCTTGGAACCTGCTTCAGATTCTGTGTCTCCCTCTCTGTCTGCCCCTCCCCCGCTCATGCTCTGTCTCTCTCTCTCTCTCTCTGTCAAAAATAAACACTAAAAAAAAAAAATAGAAAAGAAAGCGTACACTTATGGCACACAGAGCGGGATCCGAGTCCTGCTCTCGCTCTTCATGGGCTATTATCAGGGAAGTAAGATAAGTTCTCTGAAAGAGTACTCCCCTCCCCAACATGTAGAAAGCAAAATCAATAACATGGTTGTTTGGAGAATTAAATAACACTTTGTAAAGTATGTGGCACCTACAAGGCACCTTCAAAGTGTTTCTTTCCCTTGCCCACAGCCACTTAAATTTCTTATTTATTTCACCATATATTTTTTTAAATTTTAACTTTAAAAAAAAATTTGTTAAGTTTATTTATTTATTTTGAGAGAGAGAATGAGAGACAGAACAGGGGAAGGGCAGAGAGAGAGGGAGAGAGAATCCCAAGCAGGCACGGCCTGTCAGTCCATCATATAGATTGAAGCACAGCAGGAAAAAAAAAAAATTAAAGAGTACCTAACATCATTACTCACTTTGATTAGGAATAGGCTGTCCAGGGGCACCCGGGTGACTCAGTCGATTGAGCATCCCCAACTTTGGCCCCCATCCTGATCTTGCGGTTCTTAAGTTCAAGCCTCGCATGGGGCTCTCTGCTGACAGCTCAGAGCCTGGAGCCTGCTTCGGATTCTGTGTCTCCCTCTTTCTCTGCCCCTCCCCTGCTCACACTCTGTCACTCTCTCTCTCTCTCTCAAAAATAAATAAACATTTAAAAAAATGAGGAATAGCCTGTCCAATTGTGGAAGTTATAATACAAACACGATGTTAGAGAAGATGTCCATAGGGGTTAGGACATGAAAAGTTAGAGATTTTAGCTGAAAAAGGCAATTAACAAGCCAACATGGACAGTATGATCTCCTAGATAAAAGATAGGAAAAAATATACACTAAGAGTTTAATCATGATAATGAATGGGCGATAGAATGGTTATCTTTTTACCATCTCACTTCCGGCTTCTCTGCATTTTCTAATATCTACAATGTACATATACTTATCTTGTTACAATAAAAGCTTATTTTGTGAAGAGGAGGGAAGAAGGATGGGCTTCCCTAAAGGAGATGAGCAAATGCAAAGACATCCCTTGTTCTTAGGACAATTCAACATCATCAAAATACCTGTTCTAAGTGAATTGATCAATTTAATGGGATTCGAATTAAAATACTAATAAGCTATTTATGGAGCTAGACAAATTGATCCTAAAGTTCACAAGGCGAGGAAACCATGAAAGAACAGCTAGAAAACACTAAAAGGGAAGAGTTCTAGGAAGGACTGCTCTCTCAGCTTTCTGCAAAGCCTTGAGAATTAAAACAGGGCAGTACTGTTGCGTAAGTAGGCAAGCATACCAGCAGAATAAAACAGAGTTCAGAAATATGCCCAACAAAATGCAGGAATCTAGTATTCGATCAAAGTGGCATCTTAAATCACTGAGGCAAAGTTGGTCTTTCTAATAAAATGTTGAGATAACTGGATGACCATTTGGATACAAAGATAAAACCAGGTTAATTCCACAAACTATACACAAGCATACACTCCAAATGTATCTAAGACCTTAATATAAGAAATAAAATTAGACAAATTTTATATAATACTAGAGCAAAGTAAGTGAATTCCTCTTTAGCCTGGATGTAGGGAGAGTCCTTCCATGACTAAAAATTTAGACACAGTAAGAGAAGCCTGATAAACATGACTATATAAAAATAAAGAATGTTTGCATGGCCAATAAAAAAATAGCCATAAATAAAGTCAAAAGACAAACAATAAATGGGGAGAAAACAATTGCTGTATATTACATCCATAAGGAGCTAACAGACCTACTATATAAAGGATGCTTTGAGCGGAAAAAGGGGTGCGTGGGTGGCTCAGTTGGTTAAGTGTCTGACTTGGGCTCAGGTCAAGATATCACAGTTCACGGCTTCAAGCTTGGAGCCTGGATCCTGCTTCTAATTCTGTGTCTCCCTCTCTCTTGGTCTCTCCCCCACTCATACTCTGTCTCAGTCTCTCTCAAAAATAAATAAACATTAAATTTAAAAAAAAAACTGAGAGGAAAAAGACCATAAATCCCAAAGAAAAAAAGATAAAGACACAGAAAAAAATTTTAGGAGATAGAAGTGGCCTTTAATGTGAGAGATGTACAATACTACTCCCAATAAGGAAAATGCACATTAAAACCATAGTGAGATACTATTTCTCACTGCGGTAGATTGGCAAATGTTGAAAAGCTTGACAACATACTCCATTGGCTGCTGAGGCTGTGGGGAAACATGTATGTTCCTACACAGCTGGTAGAAATGCAACATCAAGGAGACTTCCCATGTGGAGGGGACAGGCAATATTTCACAACACTACATATGCAACCCCCCTTCTAGAAATCTATCCTGGAGATTATACCTTCAATAATATGAAAATACACATGCACACGTTCAATCACTGCAGCATTATTTGTAATTGCAAAGTATCAGAGACTACATACAGAGGATTGATTGGTTTACGATCACATTTGAGAACCATGAAGCTGTCAAAAGGAAGAGAACGATGTCTATGAACTGATATAAACGTATTTCCAGGAATTATTGTTAAGCAAAGAAAAAAAATTCAAGTAAAATGCAAATGAAGTTGATGGATAGATAGATAGATAGATGGCAGACATATAGAGGAAAAAAAGAAGAGGAAATAACTTAACATACATTTATGTGCTATCTTTATCAAAGACACACAGGGAGAACAAGAGCCCAAAACAGGGGTGGGAAGGGTGAGGTAGAAGATGTAGGACAGAGTGATGCTTCTGACTCTATGTTTTCATATAGTTTTGAATTTTGGAAGCATGTTACCGTTCTAGACATTCAAAAAATTAAATCAAATTCAATCAACAAAGATGGGAAGGGAAAAATTTTTAAATCTAAAGCTGAAAGCAAGCCAAAATAATGAATCCAATGATTTTTCAAGTGAATACCGTATTCGTAGTAAATAGGGAAGGAAAAAATGTAACCTAAGAAACATACAAGCAGAATATGTGACTTCAAATCTGTATCTTCAGTCTTGTGTAGTTTGTGGAGCAGAGGTAAAACCGCACACACAATCTAAGCTCTATTTTTGTAGCCTTGTTTATTGCACTGGTATGAGCTAAGTACTTCTGAAACCATCTTGGATAAAGTGTAGCAATGAAGGAATAAATGTGTCAATATTGTTGGTGGCCAGGTTCTCACAATGAAAGAAGAAACATACAAACAGAAAATAGAGGAAGGTGAGACAAAACCCTTTGGTGATACACTGGACTTGCAGGACTAGGTGAACCCATGATTTTTTAAACATATGTATGTCTATGCATATATACATGCATGCTTATGCACATACATATACACATGTCTGTGCATGTGTAAGTATGTGTGTATACACGTACACACACATACAGATATTTATTAGCTTAGTCTGCTGAAAGGCCATGGAAACAAATATACCTCAGCAGCACCCAGGTATCCCATTTTAATATTTTTTAATGTTTACTTATTTTTGAGAGACAGAGACAGAGTGTGAGTGGGAAAGGTTAGAGAGAGGAGACACAGAATCCCAAGCAGGCTCCAGGCTCCAAGCTGTCAGCACAGAGCCCGACTAGGGGCTCGAACTCATGGACCACAAGATCATGACCTGAGCCTAAGTTGGACACTTAACCAACTGAGCCTCCCAGACACCAGATATTCCATTTTAAATACCATTCCCCACTACCAGGAAATAGGAAGGGTTCCTCCAGGGAGGGGGTGGGGAGAAGGCCAGTGCTGGGGCTGGGGCTGGGGAAGAATAAACAAAAGATAGCCTTGGAACTTCTGATAAGGAAGTTCTCACAAAAATAAACCAAGTCATAAAGACTGGGGAGGCAGTTTGAAGGGGTTCCACTGGCCAAATCTGGGACAATTTGAGCACAAAATGCCTAAGGGCAGTGATGAATTATAAACCACTGAGAGAAAAAAGGAATCCATAAGTCCTCACCACTAATAAATACTTAAAGAGGGAGAAAGGAGGGATCTTATTTATGGTAGCATGTCAAGTGCCAACTGGTAAATGTGGACTACAGGACTTTTGCACATTTGCGGTGCAACCACCTCAGAGAAAATTAGTTCAAGCAAAAATTGTAAAAGGATGCTAAATCTAGGAGAAAGTTTGACGAGGGAAGGGCAGAATACTTGTGTGATCGTAATGTGCTTCCCGCAGATCGCTTATTAGTTGCAAGAGGAAGAAAAATACTATGCGACAGAGATATAGAACAACACGTGACTGGGTGGCCAAAACCAACATCATTAACGTGGACGAGTCCAACAGTACTTGCATCCGGGCCACACGCTAAGAAGGTCCAGTATCGCTCATGTAATATACCAACCAGGAATGCACAGCCTGGCTGTAAGCACTACGAAAAATTAAGCAAACCAAAAATGAGAAACTTTTGTCATAAAAGACAAAGGATGGGTTTAAAAATGTTCCAGATTAAAGGAAATTAAAGAAACACAACCACAGGAGGCAATACCTTATCCCAGACAAGATTTCATACTGGGAACCAGGTTGAGGAATGAGGCAGGGCCATTACTGGGTATGTAGACAGAATGAGAATGCATATTAAATGCAAGTATATCGATGCATTTTACTCAAGTTTTAACAGTACCTGGTTAGGTAAGAGACAATCCCTATTCTTAGAAAATACACACCATGTGTTTAGGAGTGAAGGGGCACGGTATAGGACACTGACTCTCAAATGATTCAGAAAAAATATATGCACTTATGTCTATATATACATATAAACACACACACACAGAAAAAGAGAGTGTGCAGAAGTAATAATGCAAATTGGATAAAAGGTTAATAATGGATGAATGTGGGTAACGGGTATACAGATCTTCTTTATACCACTCTTATTCTTGAAACTTTTCAGTGCTCTTAGAATTATTTCCATATAAAAAATGGGTTTTTTTGGAAGTGTACTATATCAACTTGATTTAAGAACGTCAGACAAAAAAAGAATGGTTTAGGTTAGCCCCAAATCAAAATAAACTAGCAATTTATTTTAATCCAGATCTGAAAAATGTTATGAGCTAATTTTGATTAAACAACTACATTATTTAATATTGATAAGGCCATTTCCTTCAGTAGTTTTTTTTTTTAATGTTTATTTATTAGTGAGAGAGAGAGAGAGACAGAGCATGAGCACGGGAGGGGCAGAGAGAGAGGGAGACACAGAATCGGAAGCAGGATCCAGGCCCCGAGCTGTCAGCACAGAGCCCCACGCGGGGCTCGAACCCACAAACCGCGAGATCATGACCTAAGCCAAAGTCGGACGCTAAGCCATCCAGGAGCCCCTCCTACAGTAGTTTTAACGCAATAGCCCACGAAATATAGTACGACCACTAAAGAAGAATATATTTAATAAATAGCAATGATATAGCAATGTGCTATTGATTCGCTGGGTATCCTCCTGAGAGCCTTCCAAGGAAGACCTCCTCAGTGATCAGAAAAATTTGGGTGTGTTTTATCAGCAAACTTAAGAGATTTGAAAGAAATGTTTTGGTTATATTGCTATTAAAATCACATTTCTTTTTCTTATTGCAAAATTATGTCTTGCAACTCAACAGTAATATTTTTTTAATTTCACATTTTTTAGTGTTTACCTTTGCTTAGATATTAATATTGCGATTCTGAGGGGGAAAGAGTACAGAGTTAAGTATTTCATGACCTGTAAAAACTTGGTGTCCTTTAGCTCACATGGAGATACAGAGGCTGATATCAGAATATTTTTATTTTAATATTTGCTTCCTTAAGGACTAATGTAAACAGAATATAACCTATTGCTTTCTCAGTGTTCAGACAGCTTACATTTGCAGGCTAGCAATCCCTCTTCTCAATGAGCTGAGACTGTTAGATCAGATGGATCCCAGGGGCTGGTTTGTAGAGCCTGACCTCCTGCCTTGTTTTTCTGCATTTTAGTTTTTTTTTTTTTTAATTTTTTTTTTTCAACGTTTATTTATTTTGGGGACAGAGAGAGACAGAGCATGAACGGGGGAGGGGCAGAGAGAGAGGGAGACACAGCATCGGAAACAGGCTCCAGGCTCCGAGCCATCAGCCCAGAGCCCGACGCGGGGCTCGAACTCACGGACCGCGAGATCGTGACCTGGCTGAAGTCGGACGCTTAACCGACTGCGCCACCCAGGCGCCCCTCTGCATTTTAGTTTTAAAGGAAACAATTTTGTTATAGATCTGAGGTGTTACTACTTTAAAAGCTTCCTGTTAAGATACTGTAGCAAGAAAGTATAATTTAGTTATTCGTGAATTATCTGCTACTTATACTTAAATGAGTTGTTTGCTTTTTCACTCAATAGGCTAAATCTAAATAGCCAGCAGTGAACATTAGTAAATGAAATAGTATTGGTGTTAAAAAAAAAAAAGCTTTTTAATTCCACTCTGCATTTCACATGTAGTGGTTTCATATAAATAGTCCTCTGATTAAGGCATGGCTTTAAGAAGTCAACATTGGATTTCGCGTAATTGCCAGTATAAACAACAAAAGGAATCACAAATGTAAATTTTCTGTGGTACACATCGGATGGCGTCTTTGCAGTCACCATTTACTGGCTCTCCTAGACGGTGATGATTTCAACACCAGAAGGGAGACAAAGGGAGATGGAAAGCACGGAGGGAAGAAAGTAAATCCAAGCAGAAAAAGTATAAAGAGGAAAAGGGAGAAGAGGAAACAACAGAGGAAGGGGAAGTAGGGTTCAGTGGGAAAGAAAATAGAACAAAGGTTAAGAAAGAGGAGAAAGTGAAAATGGGAACGGGGCAGAGAAGGGAAAGCAGGAGATGAAAATCCTCTCTCACCTGGAGGGTCACTGAAAAGACCCTAAGCTGGAGCCATCTTACTTACATTTCGATCAAAGGGAGTGCTAAGTAAGCCTTTTCTTTTTTTTCAGTGTTTTTCTTTTTTTTAATTTTTAATGCTTGTTTATTTTTGAGAGAGACAGACACAGTGTGAGCAGGTGAGGGGCCAAGAGAGAGGGAGACACAGAATCTGAAGCAGGCTCTAGTCTCTGAGCTGTCAGCACAGAGCCTGACACGGGGCTCGAACTCACGATCTCATGACCTGAGCCGAAGTCAGAGGCTTAACTGACTGAGCCACCCAGGCACCCCCATGTTTATTTATTTTTAGAAAGAGTGGGAGGGAAAGCACGTGGGAGCAGGGGAAGGGCAGAGAGAGAGGGAGAGGGAGACAGAGGTGCTGACAAGACAGAGTTGGATGTGGGGCTGGAACTCAGGAACAGCGAGATCATAACCTGATCCAAAGTCAGAAGCTTAACCCACTGAGCCACCTAGGCACCCCAAAGGGATTGGTAAGTCTTAATCAGGGAGGTCAATGTTTTATATTTCACATTGCTTCTGTTGGCTTAATATAAATTTATTTTATGTAAAGTAAAACCCAGCTTGCACAAGAGTATTCCTTACTACCTACACAATATGTAAGCAGCTATTTTAGAGATGGATGTGAACGCCAACAGACGATGGAGCTGAGCAGAGGCTATGCAACAGGCCTGGAATTGGTAGGAATTGCCAACTATTAATAAAGCAGTTTTCTTCCAGTTGTCGCTGTGTGCCATTCTTTGAAACATTCCCTGAGGAATATTTTTAAACCAGCTTAGATAGAACTTGTCATGGGATCATATAACTGCTATTGAACTGTTCTGAGCTTTGAGTCAGCCATGTATCCTTTGTGTGAAAAAGAAAAACAATCTGTCATAAAAGTGCATGAAAGTTGACAAGACTTTCTCTAACAGCTATAGATCCCGGGAATACATATTTATGAAGGTTTTTAAACACTAGCCTGGTAAACATATAGCACAGAGTCAAATTGTTTAAAATTGAACCACTGACCTGAAACAATCACTACAACTTACTTTGCAGTAAGCCTGTGGTTTTCCTGACCACCGAGCAGCCTATGTAACGTTTTACATTAAAGAAAGAACCCGTGTTTATATTTCTTTTCAGTATTTTAATTTACAATCAAGCGTAGACATCATTCAAAATAACTGTCTCAACTTGTCTTAATGTTTATATGATTTCCTCTCAGTATTTTAATTTATGATTAGATACAGACATTAGTCAAAATAACTGTCTCAACTTGTCTTAATGTTTATAAAATTTTCTAAACTATATTAATTATTCTCTAATAGTCTATCATTATACAATGAAAACAATGGGGTTTTTTTTAAGGCAATAAAGGAGTAAAAGTCAAGTAATGAGATCATTTTCCTTCTCATCTAAAAATTATTTTTCACTTTTAAACCTTACAATTAATCTATATAATTTTTTAAGTGGAAATTTCTCCTGGTTTTAAAGACAATGAAGAGTTGAATGGCAATGCTCCCACAGAGTGACATATGAATGTTTTCCAGACACATGATATTTTAAATGAGACAAAGTGATGACTATATTTGGGTTTACAAAGGCCCCTAGAATAGATAGTATTCCTTGCTTTTAATTTACGATGGAGTTTATGTCAGGATTCCCAGTACAAGCACACACAGACTTCTAGTAAAACACCCCACTATGTTTTACCTTTAACAAGAGGCAATACAATTCCAAGAGTGGTTTTCACGCCATTGTCAATCATAAACGTTGCCCCTGTCCTTGTATTATTTATTTGTATAGCATTCATAATTACACCCCCCAGGATTCTTTCTTTGACCTCCAAACACTGTCTGCCTTTTGTACAGGAGTGATCTGAGGCAAAATGATATAAAGTTAAGATCACCACCAACTAACTCAAGGTTCATTGTAATTCATGAGCTTCTAATACCTGTACTTAAAACACTAAGATACTATTTCTTCCTATCTCTGCTTGTGACATTTATCTCAAGTGAGAGCTAAATACCAAGATAAGTTTAAAAATTAAGACCAGAGTCTAATGCATTAAAACATAGAAGCACAGATAAGAAACTATAGAATTTCTGAGCTGATGAAGATTTTAAAGATAATGTACCTATAATTTTAACAGAAAATGAAGTCCAAGGATAAGAAAAGGTGTCCCAAATCTTGCATAGCTAGTTGGGGACATGAAGCTGATGTGGGAACAAATAAAAAAACTGCTAACTACATTTGATAAGTATATAAGAAAGGGGAAAAGAGGGGCACCTGGGTGGCTCAGTTGGTTGAGCATCCGACTTTGGCTCAGGTCATGAGCTCGCAGTTCGTGGGTTCGAGCCCCACATCAGACTCGCTGCTGATAGGAAGGGCCTGTCAGCACATAGCCCACTTCAGATCCTCTGTCCCCCTCTCTCTGCCCCTTTCCCACTTGCGCTCACCCAAAAATAAATAAACATTTTTTAAAAAAGAAAGGGGAAAAGAGTAAACAAAGTCTTGGCAACGTAGGTAACAATATTCCTACCGGGCAGAAATGGTTTGTGGAACTCTGCCCACCCGGCTGTGAGCTGCGAAGGTAATCTGCTGAGGTGATTCTCCCCTACAAGCAATAGCCGAAAGACTTTTCACCATCACTTTGTATATATGGATCTGTCTCTAAATGCATCTACCCTGGACTTCTACAGTCCTGAGTATTTTTATCAACAGAAAATACCAGTCTGTAATCAAACGCATGAAGAAAATGTTTTAAAAAATGGAGTATATTCCCCGGTATTTTTTTAATGAGTCAGGAAGCAGAACAGGAAGAAGGATGTCAGGGATAGCGCCTCTATGACTAAGGATAAGAAGGGAAAACCTTCGTGCCCTCAAAGTGAAAATCCCCTTCTATTTTAAGGAACACTTTCTTACTTTAATCTCTCCAATGAGTAATTAGGATTAGATAATATTCTCTTGGGACATCTACTTTCCAGAGAGTAAGCTTTTAATGCATCAGTAAGAAAGGAAAAAATATAATCTGACAACTAAGAAGGAGAATCATCCATTTCCAAATGCCCTGGATGCTCTGTTCTCATCAGTCTATAGAACCCAAACGACGATGGCAGGCAACAAAGATCTCGACTTTGTGGAGGAAAGAAGACTCAAACGTGAGTCCTCTAGCCCCAGGGCTTTATATGGTGGTATTTCTGTAGCCATTGGCCTCACAAAGCCTCTATTTTGTTTTAACACAATGTGTCTCAGGGGCAGAAAGTGGACAATATGGTGCTTTGAAAACTTTGTCAGCTTTCTGGGTGAAATCATAATTGTGTACTTTAAAGTCAGGCTGGATAGAGACATATATAGATAGCTGCTGTTTTATTGCTCACCCATTTAAAATGCAAATGATAATACCAAAAATTACCAAAGTCTACACTCCAGCTGTTCTTATTATTCACTACAGCTTTTTTTTTTTTTTTGGCTACACTTATCCTCTCCTACATGTCTCTGAATATATTCTACCACATAACCTTCCTTACAAAAACTCCTACTTGTTTCTTAAATAATTTTGTTTTATGTATTTAAAGAGTTGGAATCAAAAATAAACCTCATTTTCCCAAGTAATGAGGAAAACAGATCTTCATTTCCATATCCCAAAAGTCAACTGTATAGAAACAAACTAACAATAACCTAAAGTGGCAGACAACCTATTTGTGAAGCTCCATTGATTGCTCTGTGGAAGCAAAAGTGACCTAGTTTCCTCAAGAGCGTGAGAAAAGAGACCTTTGGTAAGATTCTGAAGACAGGAATGAAAGTTTTTTGATTAGTACCCGATTCCCTGCGATGAGATTGCTTAATTCAGTCTTCTTAGACTGGGACACACACACACACACACACACACACACACACACACACTCAAGAAAGCCCACTCTCTTTCTGCATGAAGGGGAAGCCCTGTTGCTGCCCATAAACCATAGGAAGTAATTCTAAGCAGAGTAGGAAAGAACAAGTCCCTTCTTCAGCCTCAAAGTCCCCTTATGGTGCCCCTCATTGGCACAACCTGTGTACCCGTGAGTCAGCTATTTAATTTCCTTAATCGTCAAATTCCTTGTCTGCTAAGTGGGACCTCACATTAGTCCTACTTTATGGAGTTTTAGGGAGAACTCAATGAAACACACGCGTTATGGTACATATAGGGAGCATTCAACAAATAACTTTCTCTAGTATTAAAATAAGGAACCTAGAAGAAGAGAGGGAAGTTGGGGTTATTTGTCTTATAGCCAGTTTTTGGTTTTTAGTTGTTTTTTTGTTTGTTTGTTTGTTTGTTTTTTGTTTTTTTGTTTTTTGAGTGGCAGGTATCTTGCCCCTTGAGTTTGAGTATCTTCCAGAACAGTTTTATTTAATGTGGAGAAAATTGCAAGTATGAGTCTGGACTCAACTGAGAGGTCAGGGCTAAAGGATCAATAGAAAGAATGTGTAGTAAAGCTATTTAACTTGGTCAATATAACTTTTTCTGACAACAGCAGGACCATGAGCAGAGACAGACGGGTGTACTCGGGGGTCACATGGAAGCTTGTGAAAGGGTAGACACTAAAACTGTGGTTCTCAAATTCTAGCATTTACCAGAATTGCCTGGAGGACTTGTTCAAACACAGATTGCTAGGACCCACTCCCGAATTTTGATTCAGTAGGCTGGGATGATGGGGTTTGAGAAGCTGCATTTCTACCAAGCTTCCAGGAGATGTTGATGCTTCGATCATTGACCACACTTTGGGTAGAGCTAGTCCAGGGAAATAAGAGCAGAGCTGCAATCATTGGTAAGCATCCATACTAGATTAAAAAAAAAAAAAAAGAGTGGGGTGGGAACTTAATTCTTGAGTACATACTATGTGCCAGGAGTTTCACAGGCATTAGTTAATTTCATGAGTTTCAACTATCCTAGAAAGTGGGTTTTATCATTCAATTTTTCAGAGAAGTAAATTGCAAGTGAGAGAGATAAGGAACTTGCCCAAGGTCACATGACTAGTAAGGCAGCATCGCTAATATCCTGATCTAGATCTGTCCCACTCTAAAACCCATCTTTTTTTCCCAATGTGTCAGGCTCTCAACTCTCACTGCAAGTCAGACCAGGAAGGTAATAGGAGGATTGCTTGATAAGAAAGACCTAGAGTTCACAGTAAGGTTTTAAGTACCATCAAGATGGTAACAACTCGCAAGTTTACCTTTCTAATACCTCCTGAAACCCAGTACTCGACTCCCTATCCAACATCACTAACTTCGTCCTCAGCTGTCCTCAATCGAACTGTTGCTATCCCCTCAGAGGTGCTTCCCCTTCAGTTTTCTCCTTCCCAGGTGATGGCAACTCTATCCTCGCAAAGGCTGAAGGCAAGTATCTTCCCCTGCTGCTCTCACAAGGGCCCCATCAGATCTGTCAGCAAATCCTGATGGCTTCGTCTTTCAAATAAATCCAGCCACTTGTCTCTACCTCTCCTGCCACTGTCATCATGTCTGCGTTGATTACATACTCGCTGCTCCACCCTTGCTCCTCTGAAGCTTATTTTCAACTCTGTAGCCAGAGTAATCATTCTAAAATCTGAGTCAGATCACGTCTCTTCCTATCGAAACCTTCCAGTAAGTCCTCCTTTACTCAAAGTAAAAACCCAAGTCCCCCGTGATACAGATCTCATTACCTCCCCTCCCACTGCTCACCTTGCCTCGCCTCCTACACATGTCTCCTGTCGTGTCTCCATCCCAGGGAGACATTCTGCCATTCCATGAACACTGCTGGGCACGCTGTTGCATGGGGACTTGGAACTGGCTCTTCCCTTTCCTTGGAAGCTCCTCCCCCAAATCTAACCGCTAAGCCTTCCTTCCATGTCTTCACTCACATCCCACCTTCTCAGTGTGGCCTCTTTAACCCTGCAACCACCCTCACCCCCAGGAACCCTGATCCCCTTACTCTTTCTTCTTTTTTTTTTCATTTTTTCCTCATGACCCTTCTATGACTGTATAATTTACCTGCTTGTAATATTTATTATTTCTTATCTATCTACCTCCCCCCCCCGACCATACACACCAAAATGTGAGCTCTCTGAGAACAGGAATCTGAATTTTGTTCACTAATGTATCTGAAGTGCCAAAAACTGTGCTTGTCACTTGGTAGGAGCTCAATAAACATTTGCGGGATAAATGAGGACAGAGCCGAGTTCAATGCAAATAGGAAAGTAGGGGAAATGGAAGGCTAGAACAATGATATCGGAACACTTTCAGAATTGCAGCTGCTGGTGCTGGTGTGGCCAACTGGGTGGTGAAGCCATCTAAGGCATAGCTGTGGGGAGACCCGCAGGTGGAGTGCGGGGAAGAGGGATAGGCTGGACGGAAGGACAATAGAAAACCCAAGATTCAAAGTAGAAGAGCTTTTCTTATCACTGTCCTCAGAAAAGAAATAGAAGGTAAGGGAAAACTGGAAAATTATTTTCCTTTTTGAAAGTATTCATAGATTTTTTTAAGTTTGTTTATTTATTTTGAAAGAGAGAGAGAGAGAGAATCCCAAGCAGGCTCTGTACCTTCGACACAGAGCCCATTGTAGGGCTCGATCTCACTAACTGTGAGATCATCACCTGAGCTGAAGTTGGATGCTTAACCAACTGGGCCACCCAGGTGCCCCCCACGCCCGTAAAGGATTCAAAATGTTATAGTAGCCTTAAAAATATGTATCATGTCTCAAATCAATATTTCTTTACCTTACATATCTACCTAAAAAGAAGAGTAAATAGGGTGAGTGTCTGTCCTAAGAACTCCTGACATGGTTTGGGCATCTGTAATGCTTCTGTGTGAACCCGAGGGCATTAGTAAGAAGTATGCCCTAGACAGCAACAGAAGAGGCTCTATCCACTCTAAGCAGAATTCCAGGGTCTAGTATGTCATAAACTTGGGGGGAGACACTGATAGAAAACCCAACTAAGACTGCCTGAATTAAACAAGGAAATTCGTTGGCTTTTGGAACATAAAAGTCCAAAGCGTGTTGGTTACAGGTCTGGCTTGATCTAGGCATACACACAGTGTTATCAGGACTCTGATTTTCCCCATCACTAGGCTCTGCTTTCCTCTGACTTGGCATCATTGCCAGGCAGGCTTTCCCCAGATGTGGCTTCCAGCATTTCTAGGCTTACATTTTCTCATATTAGCCAACCTAATACAAAGATCCTCTCTGACAGTCATTCTACAATAAGACCCGAGCCTGTATCTCCTAGGTCTGACTTTTGTCCTCTCCCCGAGACACATCACTATGGCCAGGGGATGCCATCCTCTCATTGCCTAGTTGGGTCTTCAACATGTCCACTCCTGGAAACAAAAGAGGACAGATCCCACATGGATTCATTACAGAGAAGGATGATTCCCCCAAAGAAAAAGTGGGGCTCTTTGATCAGAAAAAGAGGAAATGGATGCTGAGCAGACAGCAACAGCATACTGGCGTTTGTTCAGAGTTTTATAGGAGAGAAACTTCCTGCTTAGATAACAATGATCTTAGGAATATGCAGGAACTGAAGGCCAAAACTATTTCTCTTAATTTAGAAAATCCACGGGTGTGCAAGAGTAAGTTATTTTCAGTGACTGCCATGGTTTAGGACAAGTTTTATTTGTTTTTTGAAATAATCCTAGACAGTGCGGAGTCCTGGGTCACCTCCCCCCTTAGCAGACGTCTGATATTTCCCAGATTCAGGACTAGACACTAGGTAAATACAGACAGAGGCAAAATGTGCCACCGGGGCCACCATGTTCCCACCTTTCTCTACCTC
Source organism: Prionailurus bengalensis (assembly GCF_016509475.1). NCBI lineage: Eukaryota > Metazoa > Chordata > Mammalia > Carnivora > Felidae > Prionailurus > Prionailurus bengalensis. Next base: position 140,646,997 of record NC_057350.1, read on the forward strand.
CTGTGGCCTGCTATCGAGGGGGCCCATCACATGGCACCATCTTGAATAGTCTGTTCCTAAGTCTTCCACCCATCCTGGTCCCACATTTTCACGGCTGTCTGTCATCCTGCCCATAATGATTCTACCTTCTTATTGGTAACCGCCATCATGACAATGCTTTGGAAGCATTGGGACCGTCAGACTACCTTGGAGATCTAGAAGCATCTAAGAAATGCCCTTCTATGACTTACTCACACTCTGCCCTGTGCACCACATGTCTGGAATCCAATGAGAAAACCCACAAGCACCAGTTCGGTTGTTTGTTTTGTTTTCTAAAGCCAGGCAACCCATCATGATCCCCTGAGGCAAGGGAAGCTTTGTGGTGCAAGTAAACAGGAGTGATCATCTACTCTGGCCTTGTATTTTCTTAAGTAGGAAAAAAAAGACATACAGACCGGTGGTGGGAGCACAGATGGCTTCCCTACTGCTGTTGAGAAAGCCCACTTGGTGGTGACTCAGAACTGTGGTGGAAACAATAGAGGAAAGAAGGAGAGGAATCATCTTTTCCAACCTGGTCTCCCGCTGTTATCCTAGAGCCTTGTTTTATTCTTCCATTTCTTCATTTATTCCTTCAGCAAATATTTCTGTAGTGCCTATCACGCACCAGCACGAGGCAAGCCTCAAGTCAAAATGACCTTGTTCTTCCTTCCAGGTGCTCAGTCTAATGGGGGAAACAGACATGCACATGCTGGAACATGTACAGCAAGTGTAGTAATAGAACTGACAGTGACAAGAGCCTAAAGAGGGATGAAGAGAAGCTCCTAACCCAGCTCAGCGGCAGCGGGAGTGTAGGTAGAAGTCAGGTCTCAGGGAAAATTCCCTGGTGGAGCTTCAAGTGAGCTGAGTCTTGGAGTGCTTGGGTGGTTCACTCGGTGAGACATCCGATTTCTGCTCAGGTCATGATCTCATGGTTTGTGAGACAGAGCCCGGCATCGGGCTCTGCACTGACAGCCAGGAGCTGGCTTGGGATTATCACTCTCCCTCTCTCTCTGCCCTTCCCTCACTCACTTTCTCTCGCTCTCTCTCTCTCTCTCTCTCTCAATAAACTTTAAAGCAAGCTGAGTCTTTTTTTAAATGGTTTTTATGTTTATTTATTTTTGAGAGAAAGAGGGCATGAGCAGAGGAGGGGCAGAGAGAGAGAGAGGGAAACGGAATCTGAAGCAGACTCTGAGCTGTCAGCACAGAGCCCGATGTGAGGTTCAAATCCATGAACCGTGAGATCATGACCTGAGCAGAAGTTGGACGCTTCACCAACTGAGCCACCCAGACGCCCCTAAAGTAAGCTGAGTCTTAACTAATGAGTCAGTTTTGGGGAAGACAGCATGGTGGCTAGAAAACATTTCCGACAGAAGGACAGCAAAAATCAAGGCAGCTAGGATGAAACATGTCATGTACACATGGTGACCAGAGAGCCCAACAGGAGCCAGATCATGTAGAAGTTAAACTTGGAATTGATCCTGTAGACAATGTCCAGGAAGAAATACCAACATTCATGATACGGGGTAGCAATATGATCCAATTTTCATTTTCAATAGATCATTCTGGCAGTTGTGTGGAGGGTAGGTTTTAAGAGGACAAGATATGGGGCGCCTGGGTGGCTCAGTCGGTTGAGCGTCCAACTTCAGCTCAGGTCATGATCTCATGGTCTGTTGAGTTCGAGCCCCGTGTCAGGCTCTGTGCTGACAGCTCAGATCCTGGAGCCTGTTTCGGATTCTGTGTCTCCATCTCTCTCTGCCCCTCCCCCACTCATGCTCTGTCTCTCTCTCTCTGTCAAAAATAAATAAACATTAAAAAAATTTAAGAGGACAAGATAAGTTAGAAAGAAAAATAGATAATAGATTGAACTAGAAAAATGGCAGCAAGGAAAGAGAGGGGAAAAAATCCATTCGAGAAATATTTAGGAGGTAAAATCAGAATAACTTGGGGATTGACTGGATGAAGGAAAGGGTGAACACGGAGGTTAGGATCCACTTACCAGCTAGTGATGACAGAAAGCAAGAGGCTAGATAGAGCCATCAGCCGTAGAAGGTGAGAGGACAACAGTAAGTACAGCACGTTGTACCATTTGGATCGCAAAGGTGTGGGTGCTCCCCATGGACACATGGATGCATATTCAAGCCATCGTGATGGGACCTGCCCAAGAGAGCAGCCCATGGAGAGAAGAAACCTGAGCAGTTAGGGTCTAGGGCATAGACTGCCGAAGGTAAGAGCTGAGGGCGCTGGACCAAGGAGTCAGTAGTAGAATGTATCACCCCCACCACTCCCCACAGGAGTACATTCCAAACAACACAAAAATGTCCCATGAAAGAGCCAGAGAGTGTTCATCAAGATAGAACAATAGCAGCACCAGTTTTTCTTTTTAACTGAGAGAAGTTGAGAAAGAGGGAGGGACTCTTCTGACACCATTGGTCCCCTGGATGTGAGAGTGTTGTTTTGGTATTAGCCTGAGCTGAGTCTTCTAACACCTGAAAATGAGTTATAATTACCTACATGAGACTTTTTGCATAGCTGGAAAGTAACTAGAATGGAATTAACCCAATATCTTGTTCAACAGTGAGAGAGGAGGGATATGCCATTGCTATGTTCCCCCCCCCCCCAAATTCATATGTTGAAATCCTGATGTCCAATGTGAAGTATTACGAAATGGGGCCTATGGGAGGTGAGTAGGTCATGAGGGTGGAGTGCTCTCATAAAAGAGACCCCACAGAGCTCCCTAGCCCCTTCCACCTGTGAAGACACACTGAGAAGGCGCCAGCTATGAACCAGGAAGAGGGCCCTTATCAGAGAAGGCAACCATACAGGCCCCATGATCTCAGACTTCCCGGGCTCCAGAACTGTGAGAAATAAATTCCTGATTTTTTCCATAAGCCCCCTGGTGTGGTATTTTGTTATAGCAGCCTGAATGGACTAAGACAGTCATGGTTAAGAACGATGTTCACAGAAAAATAAAGCCAACTCCTTATTGTCCTGTTCCTCCTGACTGTTCCACCAAGGGCAGCCCATTCTTAAAAACATATATCTTCATGCTCCATATTCACAAAAGGTAAGGACATTGTTCATGAAGATAGATGTATATCTATGTCATAAAGTCATCTTGCGAATGACAACTTATTTTGGCTAACTTGGTCATATCTAGTTAGATCAACATCATTTTTACCTCTTTGGTGACTGATGAAGCATAAAAGTGACATCAGATCTGGTCTCTTGCTGTTTGCTTATGTTTGCGTTTACTTTAGCCTTCAGTCTCTTTGTAGGAATCTACCTAATCCCCTTGTTCATCTTGCAAGGGTTAGTTCAAGTAGGGATAATAATTCATCCGTGCAATTAATATGGCACTAGCAACCTACAACACATCAATTACAGTGCTCTGAAACACTTAAATAAGTGCAAGTGTCAAGGTCAACACCCACCTCCCCCCTTATGCACACACACATAGTGGAGCTCCTACCTTTGCCTGAAGATGCCTCAAAGACTGTATGTAACACACACCATCTCATATACACCAAAGGCACCAGTGTCCATATGCATATTCATTATTACTAAAGTTTAATGTTAGATAAAAAAAACCCCAGGAGCTCTGACATTTTCTGCACATCTCCTAGGAGATCATGTCTCATGCTGCCCTGGCAGTGCACCTGTGCCTGGAGACCACCACTGTGGCCCACTGTCTGCTGTGCAGACCCACCCCATCATTGGTCAGGCCAGGCTCAGGAGGCCCAGCTGTGCTGTGGCTGCCTTCTCTTCACTCTGCCCCTTCAAGGTCCTGCCACCTGTTTTTAGGTCTTCAGAAGCCCCTGGAGTACTCAGGAAGCCCAGGCTGCATGACAGTTTTCCTCCTTTTTAACCTCAGAACACAAAATTCCGATTACTTTTCCTCGGGAGTAACAGTGAGGAGCTGGAGAGGGATAGACTGTGACTCAACGTGAGTCAATCTTTCAAAGGGTCTCTCCATGCAGTAGAGACCAGAGAGCAAAGATTACCTCTGAGATGGCATTTGTGACCTGCAGAAGCAGCCGTCTTGAAGGACTGCTCTTGGTGAGGGCCCAGGGCACGAGCTGAGTCAAGGCTCCCATTTTGGGAAAGGGTTGTTATTTTTCAAGCAAGCAATGAGGATTCTGGTTAGGTTGTAAATTACAGGCCATTGTGCAGTGTCTGCATGGGCTTTCTCCCAAACGTGGCTTAAATTCCATTCCCTTCAAGGTTTCTCAACACTTTCTTACCTCTGGAGTCTCCCTGAGGCTCTTGGCTTCCAGCTTTCTTGACTCTCCCATTTGATCCTGGCACTTTGCTAATTCCCTGAGGTTCTCTCTCATCATTCTGCTTACTATTAATAAAATCTGCCATCTTTCTGACATTTTCTAAGCTACCTTTACGCTGGGACACTTGGAAACATTTTATACACCCCAGCTTGCCTTCTGGAGTCTCCCAACTCCGTTCCTCCCCATCCTTCAGGTTTTTTTTATAGTTCTCATATGGAAACATATCAGGGTCCAGGTATATGCCTGTATTTTCCCATATGCCTGTTTTTCCCATGGATATATAGTATTTTGGATTGTAGTATACATATTTAATGATCTTTGCTTGTTTCATATAGCTTTCTCGTAGCTTCCTGTGCACATATGTCAAAAAAAAGAATTGTAGGGGGAGCGCCTGGGTGGCTCAGTCGGTTAAGCGTCCAACTTTGGCTCTTGTCAAATAAAAAATTGTCAGATAAAAAATAATCAGTGAAAGAATAAAACGTTTTAAAAAAAATAAACACTTTTAGAGACAGCATAAATTATTGACTTATTTTTACAAATTAGAAAAAAGGTAAGAAGGAAAGAGATAATGAGTAATTTTGACAAATTTCATCACATTACAATTGTAAGATGTTGTATGAATTTAGTCTACTTCTCCCATTACCCAATTTAGGTAACAAATGCTATTTCCATTTTAGTGCTAGCAGTGAAATGGGTATGAAATGACACTCTATGGGAAATATATATCCCCATAGAATATATACATTCTCTATTTAGCTATACATTTACTATCTGTGTGCATATATATATATATACACACACATATATAAAATATATGTTTTCTATGTATAGCTATATATAAATTTAGCTATATATGTATATATTATATTATATTATATTATATTATATTATATTATACATATTCTCTATTTAGCCATAGAAAAATCTACCAAATCTATCTCATTATGCTTACAATCCTATCCCGTTCTCTCCAACATCCCTCCACACACACATGTACTGAAATAATTGTTACCAACTATATTCAAGCAAGAAATTCCATGCAGCATAGGGGCGCCTGGTTGGCTCAGTCGGTTGAGCATCCAACTTCGGCTCAGGTCATGATCTTGCAGTCCGTGGGTTGGGGCCCTGCGTCGGGCTCTGTGCTGACAGCTCGGAGCCTGGAGCCTGCTTCGGATTCTGTGTCTCCCTCTCTCTCTGCCCCTCCCCTGCTCATGCTCTGTCTCTCTCTGTCTCAAAAATAAATAAAAACTTTAAAAAAATAAAAATAAAAGGAGCCATGTAGTGCGTGGTGTCAGGGCCCCACAGGGATTAGGCTGAAGCCAGTCTCCAGCTAAGACCACATCATTGCTTTAGCTCCTTTCCTTACTCTCTCCTGCTTCTGCACTGCTGTTCTGGGAACGCTTCCCCAGTAAATCATTCAAACAAGAATCCCCATCCCAGGCACCGATTCTAACCAACCTGACTTAAGGCAAGACCTAAGCAATAAATTTCTCAAAAAGAGCCATTACTGTCTGGGTCACCTGCGTTAAACTTCAGAAACTAATACTATCCTGCTCAGTATTTTTTTTTTTGCATATTCAATTTACAACCCTGTCAAATCATTTTTTATGGAAGTATAACTGGCATATAACATTATGATAGTTTCAGGTATACAAAATAATGATTCAATATTCATGTTTATGGGAAATGATCACCACAATAAGTCTAGTTAACATCCATCACCATAGTTATAAGATTTTTTTTCTTGTGATGAGAAATTTTAAGGTCTACTTTCTTAGCAACTTTCAAATACAGTATTATTAACTATGGTCACCATGTTGTACATTATATCCTTATGACTTGGTCAGTCTATTGTATAAAAATATACACATTTATTCAATAGCTATAGTATTATTTAATATCTATAGTATTATTCAATGTCTAAGGCATCAGAGACTCTGAGTGCAACATCACCTTCTGGAGGAATCTCTTACTCTGTTTTAAGCAGCAAACACTTTTACTCATGTATTTAGAAGTGGGCAAGGTAGAAAGGATGCACCAGTTAAAAATATTCTGCTTTGAGTAGCAATTAGACTGAATACAAGAGCAAGAATTCAGCTAACAGAGGATCAAAAATACATCTCCACAAAATGTTTAGACAATAGTAGTTTCCTAGACTGTCAGTGGCTTCTAGCTGTATGCTAGCTGTACAGAACATTTCAAAGTAGTTATGGTATCTAGCCAAGCCAGAGAAAACAGGGTGATAATTAATCACCTCAAACCTGGACTAAATTCTCAATGTTCTTTTAATGGCTCAGCCCTCCTCTGAGCAATCAAAGTCCTTTTACAGAAAGAAAGAAATATGTGTAGCCAACTCTCAATTTTCAGCCTTAATGGAAGGACTATTCATTCCACAAATATTTATTGAGTTCTTGCTATGTGCATAGCACTTTGTCAGGTACTGTTTAGAACCAAGAGGAGTAAATAGGCTGGGAGGACGCCAGAGCTATGCACAAGACCAAGAAACCGTGTTTGGCTTTGGAATGTCATGCTATGGGTGACCCCAAACTAAGTGTATCTGAAAGCATGTCTACCTTCTCTGCATTCCTCACTCCTCCCTTCTCAGTTCTATTTTCTATTACACATTACTTTGTATTTCTTTTACCTTCTCTCTGCCAAATTAGAGAGGAATGTTGCTTGCTTTAAAAAGTATATGGCAGCCTGAATTCCTGCTTCTCCTTTCATTCTGTGTTTCTTCTCCATGACACATCTGGCTCCCCTCCTAGGGATGAGACAATAAAGGGAAAATAAGCTATTTGGTCTAAAAAGACAATATGGATTGTCTAGCTACGGATGAAGAAAGTGCAACAGCTTAGATTCAGCGTTAATCATCCATCTGCAAGAAAGCCAAGTGCTTCTTTTAACATTGCTGAACTTGGCAACTATCAAAGATGGCTCTAGTTCATTGACGGAATGAATGAGCCTAAGTAATGACCCTTTATATTTACCTAGCGTCATAGAGTTTGCAAAATTCTTTCAGATACATTACTCCACTCAATCTTCACAACGACCTTGTGAAGTTTAGCCTGCTACATCAGAGGCAACTGAAATTCACAAAGGTTAGGTGGCTTTTCCCAAGTCACCTTGTCATAAGGGAAAAGCCAGGGCTCAAACTACGTCTTTCAGCCTCAAGCCTTTCTGCTCCTCCAGCCTTACCTCCCTTAGGCTTGTGAGAACCCTAGATTTTTGAAGTGTTTTTTCCAACCATTCCCCTCCCACTTCTCAATTTCAAACCACTACCTAAGTCAGCAACGTAATTGTCCTTCAGAAAAGCTAGTGTTTGGAATATTACAAAACTCCACCCTCTGCACCACCCAATTCTTTAGAAGATTAGACAGATAATTTATGGACCATTACTGTAAGGACAGTGATTACATTAACTACCTTTCTTTCTCTCTCCACTTGGCAGCTAATGATGCTGCAGGACACAATATTGTACTGACCAATATGGTCTGTAGGAACTACTAGAACTGAGATAGAAAAAAAACTGATGCAAAGCACATCTTGCTAGTATTCATACACTGTTTTGATTTGTTTTGTTTTGTTTTAAAACACTCTAATACACTGTGAGAGGACAGAAAGAACCTACATGATGAAACAGGTCTGGGTCTCTGAGGGGGTGCCTTCTTTTGGTATCTGTTCCATGACCTAACTGTTTTCTCACATAAATAATGAAGAGGAAGGAGGTTAATGTTCTCAACTTGGTCTAGTTATGGGAATCACCTATGATATATTTTTTTAGGACAGTAGCTTAAACCATTTATCATTCACAGTCTTTCACATTACATCGATACTCTTATGCATTATTCATTGATGACCAAGTTCTATTGCTATTGATAGCATTGCCTACAAACATTGACTCCTTAGGAGTTACAAAATGATGCTGTTGTTTAACATTATTCAAAAAGCTGAAAAAAATTAGCAAAACGCACATAAAAAATAGTATGTACAATAATAACCAAACAAAAAATTAGTACTTAATTCTTGTTACAGTTTACAACTTCTAAGTTAGGAGTTGGCAAACATTTTCTGTAAAGGGACAGATGGCAAATATTTTAGGCTTTATGGGCCACACAGTTTCTGCAACAACTACTCAGCTCTGCCATTGTAACGTGAAAGCAGCTGTAGACAAGATGCAAATAAATAGGTGTGGTTTGTTGTGTTCTAATAAAATTTTATTAACAAAAAACAGACAGCAGACTGAATTTAACCTGAAAGCTGTAGTTTGCTGATCCTTGAGATACGCCACAGCCTTTGCATTTTTGGACACAATTGTTATTTTCAACTTCTTTGGCAATTTCAATCATATACAACTTGCAGGAAGAGTAGAGTGACTTCTCAGTGTTCATCATCTAGCTTCAACAGTTGTCAGCTTAGGACTAATCTTGTTTCATATAACTCTTTACCTACCTCCCGTCTCTGAAATATTTTAAAGTAAATCTTTTTTAAAATTTTATTCATAAATATTCACATTCATTTCATCCATAAATATTACAGTAATTCTAAAAACATATCTGTAATATAATTATCACACCTAACTAAATTAACAATATGTACTTTTAAATATCAAAAAATTTTGAAATAATTAAGAGCCTAACAAGATCCAGTTTCAGTTGATTGATTTGTCTCTTCAGTCTCCTTGGGTTTCCCCTCTATCTTTTTTCCCCTTTTAATATATTTGACGAAGAAACTGGATTATTTGACCAGCTGCATTTTGATTATTGAATCCTAGTGGTGTCACTTAGCACGTTCCTTTGTCCCCTATATTTCCTATAAATTGAAAGTGAGATATGGAAACTTGATTAGATTCCAACTTAAGTTGTTGGTGAGAACACTTTACATGTGATGTTGTGTGCCCTCATCTGCAGGCCCTTTTTCTGTTATTTACAGCTACTGATGATCATTGCCTAGATCCATTGATTCATTAGGAGTTACAGAATGATGATATTTAAAATTTTTTTTAACATTTTTTTTTTTGAGAGAGAGACAGAGGGAGACACAGCATGAGCCGGGGAGGGGGAGAAAGAGAGGGAGACACAGAATCTGAAGCAGGCTCCAGGCCCCTGAGCTGTCAGCACAGAGCCTGATGAAGGGCTCGAACCCATGAACCATGAGATCATGACCTGAGCCAAAGTCAGACCCTTAATGAACTGACCCACCCAGGCACTCCAAATGATGTTATTTTAACATCCTTTCTTTACTTACTAGCTGCAGTCTTCTGTAAAGGGAAAATTTCCCTAAATCGCTATTAATTTTCTGTTAGCATTGGCAAATGAAAAGCAGGAGGAGTGCGTGATTTTCCCCTTTTATTTGGCAGATTTTAAAATAATGAATTGTTTCTCTAACATTCTCCAAATGTGACCAATGAATTTCTTCTTCATGGGCATCTCCTTAAAGTACAGATGTCCAGATCCTACCACTGATCTATGGAACCAGATTCTCCAGGGGTAGGACCTGGCTTCTGCATACTTAAAAGTCTTTTGGAATGATTCTGAATGTCTACAGCCCAGCCATTGACAATGTCTGGACCAGATGACCCCTAAAGTCCATCCTAGCACTACCATTGTACGGGGCTATAAAATGTCATTAATTATAGATTGCTTATGTCCTCACTCCTTGTCCTCCTCTAACTGGCTAGTGAAATGATGCCAACCAGGTGTTCAGTGAACATTCAGACAGCTGCACAGTTGGTCAGGGACACTTTTATTTTCCACCCAAAGGGTAGAGATTGGCACCTTCAGAGCTCCAAAGTGTTCAGGATTCCCTGGTGTTCCTCAGCTCTCTAATTCCACCCTCCCAGAGATGACAGGCACATAAATTAATGTCTTAAATTCACCCGCAGCGCTGACTCTTCTTGCAATGAAGTCTCCATGAAGGTAACACACAAGGTGGAGTTCAGGAGCCAAGCCAATAAACCCTAAGACACTCGATTACCTGCCTGTTGAAACGTAAGAAGCATTTACTGGCGTCTGGAGAAAAATTCATTCAAAGCCTGCCTCTCTCACTGTGGGACCCATGGCAAGTTACCTAATCTCTTGTGCTTTGGATTCATTGCCTCTACAATGGGGAGAACAGCAACTCTCTCACTCAGTTTCTCTGAGGATGAAATGAGTTTGATACAGGGACACCTGGGTGGCTCAGTCAGTTAAGCATCTGACTCTTGATTTCAGCTCAGGTCAGGATCTCACGGTTCGAGCCCTGCATCAGGCTCTGTGCTGACAGTGTGGAGCCTGAATGGGATTATCTCTCTCTCTCTCCCTCTCTCTCTCTACCCCTCCCCCACTCACCCTCTCTGTCTCTCTCAAAATAAGTAAATAAACTTAAAAAGTTTTTAAATAAAAACAAATGAGTTTAATACATGTAAAATGCTTAAAACACTGTTTTGCACTTAGACTGCTAACCACTATTAATTAAAGCCGGGAATGCCACTTGTGTGGTGGCTTAAAATCAGTAACAGGATGGATAAATACAAACTTACCACAAATTGTGGCTTTCAAGAAAACTTGACAAGTATTTTAAAGACTATGAGATCAAGAACAGAGTAGAATGCAATGCCCTTTTTCTCACTGTAAGAATGGTCCTAGGAATATTGTGAGCTAGAGGGACGAGAGTCACAGAATCCACAAATCTTAGTGAAAATTAGTTCAAACCACCATGTCACTCCCCTAATTCCGTAGTTTATGGCAGTTCAAGACCCCGTTCCTGCCCCCAAGAATACTTTTTACAACTTTATGTGACCACCTTGGACTCCAGCCTCTTGCTTTTGAAACATATCCCATACATCACGTCCTACTGCCCTAAGCAAGAAATGCAGCCTTTTCTCCAATTTACATTTACTTCTGCAGAGCATTTATGAGACTCGTGAGCTTTGCTGTTTGTTTGGGGGAAAGATGAAAGACACACCTTGTATCAGTGAAAACCACCTTGCTGGTCAATAGATACAGCCATCCTGAACTATGTGACTCAGCCCTGTCCAATAGAACTTTCTATGATGATGGAAATGCCCTGCTTCTGCACCATTTATACAGTCATTATTAGCCACGTGTGGCTTTGGAGCACTTGCAATGTGGCCAGTATGGCTGAGAAATTGAATTTGGGGTTTATTTAATTTTAATATATTTGTATTTAAATAGCCATATGTGGCTAGTGGCTACTGTATTTATAACACAGTTCCAGCTTGTTCCCTGCGGCCTCGTGAGCTTTTTCATCCCGTAGAGTCTCAGAATCTCTCCATCTTTCTCACTCTTCTCACCCTCTTTTCAGACCTTCCCTTAATTCATGCCAAGCAGCTCATCCTTCTCCCGTGAGACTGCAGCCTCTGCCCACCTGCTGACAGCCATGTCTTTGGATCTCTACTTATTATGTGACTACTTATTATTATTATCTACTTATTATGTGACTCTTGGCAGGTTACTTAATCTCTCTGAACCTCAGACTCCTTGCCTCTGCAATGGCGATAATACTAGTTACTGTCTTTGCTGGGAATTAAATAAGCTAATACATATAAAGTGGAATACATATCCCAAACGGGCTTAGCACAGGTCATTGCAAAGAAAACCATTTTTATCCCTAAAAGGAATCCTGATGATAAATGTTAATAAATAAAATTTTCACTGCATTATATAATTGTAGGCTGCACTGTCCAATGCAGTAGCCACTGCCACACGTAGCTACTTATATTTAAATTTTAATTAACTACAATTAACACTCAGGGGGCCATCTAGGTGGCTCAGTTGGTTAAGTGTCCAAGTCTAGATTTCGGCTCAGGTCATGATCTCGTGGTTCCTGAGATCAAAGCCCCATGAAGGGCTCTGTGCTGACAGCATGGATCCTGCTTGGGATTTTCTCTCTCCCTCTATATCTGCCCCTCCCTTGCCTGCTTGCAAGCTCTCTCTCTCTCTCTCAAGATAAATCAATAAATAAACCTTAAAAATACAATTAACATTCATTCTACTGTTGCATTAGTACACATTTCTTTTTATTTATTATTTTGTTTTACAGAAAGACAGAGAAAGAGTGCAAGTGGGGGAGAGGGGCAGAGGGAGAGAGAAAGAGAATCTTAAGCAGGCTCCACCCTCAATCTGGAGCCTCACATGGGACTCTATCTCACGACCCTGGGACCATGACCTGAGCCCAAAGCAAGAGTCAAATGCTCAGCCAACTGAGCCACCCAAGCACCCGTGCACTAATACACATTCCAAGTACCTGATAAGCCCCATGTGGCTAGCGACTATCATATTGGACATGGAAGGTACAGAAAAGTTCTACTGGATAGCTGTGGAACACTATTATTACCTCTTTGTACATAAACTCAAGAGAGAAGAATATCCACAGTAGGTCAGAAAACCAGTTAAATTGGGGATACCAATCAATAACAGACATGTCCCATTTATCAGTCTCACTCTCTCACTCTTGCCAGTCAATCTATATTCCCACATTTCATTTTTCCCTTTTACTCCTTACTTTCCCATCTTGACAATACTAATGAAATGCATTGAATAAATTCAATAAAATGTTGCCGGCTTAATTTTCAATGTTATCAAGAATATTTTCTTCAGAATTTATTTTCTTTTAAAGCTTCACAGCAGATGAGATTATGTCTTTCTTTTCATTAATACTAGGTCATATCTGGCAAAACACCAGGCATAATCCTATTCATTTTCTGCAGCCACAGCACAGCTAGGCACAGTAGATAATTTAATGAACATTTTTATGTAGTCCTGTTTGCTCACAGGTTGACAGAGCCCAATGTAAGACGGTCCAGTATGTGTGCGTATATGTGTGCGTGTGTGCACAGTGTTCAGATCCATATACATGTTTTGTTATTCATTGTAGTTGACAGAAACTTGTCTGGGCAGTTAATGAAAGTTCTCCCATTAAGCTGCTATTCTCTTGGGCATCTGCTCCAAAGGAAAATGCTATCATTAGTACAGGATGGAAACTTTCTTCCAACATATAGAAACTTATCCTAAGAGCACACAGTCTTGCTCTTGCTTAATGTTTTTCTGAGAATTGGCTGCCAGAAAACTCTTATTTTAATCTTGGTGAGAGTACAAAGAAAGGGTACTTGGTAAAGAAAAGGTTAATGTGGGCCATCATCCTGAAGACTAGGTACTTAGTATTTGTTTTCATGAGAAGAAAATAAAAACAAGTAAATAAAGTATTTTCATATCCTATTAAAATAAATAATGAAAATAAAAACAAGTAACTGTTGACCTTCAACAATAAAATATAGCCCTACACTTTGGGTGTTTTAGTGCAAATGGAAAGGTATCCAAATTCTTACCTGGGTGGTTTGAGTCAGATATTCTGTCAATCCTTAGAAACTATGTGGACTTGGGCAGCCACTTCCCTGGGTCTTTGTTTTCAGATATCTCTAAATGTCAGAGTTCAGGTCATCCACCCTTCCCTCTCTAGGTTAAAGAATATCTTGGGTCAGTTTCCCCAGGAGATAGATTCTGAGATAGAGATTTACTAGCAAGAGTTTTATGGAAGAATGCCCTTCAGAATACCTATGGGGACTGAAACAATCAGGGCTAGGTGGAAGAAGAAATTGGGTTACAACAAAGAGCAACAGTTTTTGCCTGATGCCCTGGAAGCTCTGGAATTGGGACAGCACTTGGAAGTTGTCCCAAATGGACACAAGGGGGCCTGGCCTTGAACTCCCATAGTGAACAGCCATGCCATGAGGGCCATCCTTTGCCTAATGGCAATTCACAGAGAAGGATGTGAACTGCCAGTGTTCCCAGCAGCTGGGAAAATGAGTGTCTGTGTCCTGAAAGATAGATCTGGATAGCATCCACTATAAAGAAGGAAGCCCACCTCATTTCCTGCTGCAGGGGTGGTATCCGTTCAATTCAGGTGTTCAGGCTGATGGATTTCCCTAGAAACAGACCCTGAGATGAGGATTTGCGTTAAAGTGATTTATTAGGAAATGTGTAAAGAGAGGAGGCCAGCAAGGTTATCAAGCAAAATTCTACTCCTGGTCACTGGCTCCATTCTACAGGGGAGCTTTGGCAACAGTATAGCTATTTCCTCAGAGTTATCCCCATCATGGGGTAAGGTAGCTAGCTTATTATATCCCTGCGTCCATTAACCATTGATTAAGGTCTGTTTCTAGGAGAACTTAAATAAATAGATACGCCCAAGTGTAGGCAAATTGGATTCCAGACGCTTGGACCAATCCTTCAACGTCACAAGTGCTGGCTTTGCTGGGAATGAAAGCATACAGGTAGCCCGTGTGCATTAACATGGCAGAGATTGGAGAGGCTACGGATGGAGAACTCTCAGCCCAAAGTCTGGGCTCATTGGTCCTTTTTACCCCACATGTGGTATTACTCAGGCAGCAGCTGAGCCCAAGTGTTCTACTTCTTTGTCACTGCCTATGCTCCAAAGTAGAAGAGGCTATAATCAAATTTGCTAATCACTTCTTTTTTAGCATAACACATTCTCCTATAAACAAATGTTTACAAAAGAACACACATTTACATTTCTCCCAAGAACAAGCAATAATTTTTTAGATCAGGGCAATCCTAATAGAAATTAACAAAATATAGCATCATTGTCATGACTAGAACTAATCTTGGAACCATCCAACTGTTTCTCACAATACATCATCTTTACATGCAAGTAGGTTTTTTGAAATAGAGCACTTTAAAATCCACGTGTGATGCTATTAAAGAACTTACCCTAAATCACATATACTTATTTGGGTAATATCACAAAAGTTTCTTTCTAGTGAAGCCTGTAAGCTAAATGCAATAACTTTCTGAATTGCTTTAAAAGCTTTTTAAAGAGCTTTCTGCATTGATATCCAATACAAGTATTTATAAGATCATATTCCCTGTAATAATAACTATGGCCGTGTTAAATTTCTTTGCCTCCTTTTAAAATTTGTAACCTAGGGGTGCCTGGGTGGCTCAGGTGGTTGACCCTCCAACTTCTGCTCAGGTCATGATCTCACAGCTTGTGGGTTTCAGCCCAGGGTCTGGCTCTGTGCTGACAGCTCAGAGCCTGGAGTCTGCTTTGGATTCAGTCTCCCTCCCTCACTGCCCCTCCCCTACTCACACTCTCTCACTGTCTCTCAAAACAAAGAAATATTAAAAAAATTTTTTTTAATTTTTCATCACATGACTTCTATCAACATTTAAAACTCATGTCAAGGAGGGTCATTTCAGGCTAATACTTCATTCCCAAATAGCACTTGTTCAAAATTTAAAAATCAAGAGAGCCCCACAATAGAAGAAACATTGTAAGGGCTTGGATATTAGGCAACTCCCTCTTTTATGGGGGACAATCTGAGGGCACAACCCTTGCTTTATAATGATAAACAAAATGAAAGGAAGCCCACATTAACCACACTTAAGTGTTAGTGTCCACGTGCAGGTGGGAAAAAGGGGGTATTAGTTAAGCACACAAGCTTTATCAGACCTGCTGTAAATAGGCTTTCCCCCCCCCCCACCTTTTTCTTAAAGTCTCCTATAACTTTATTGATTCTGTCTAAAAGTATAATAGTAAACACATTTCTATGCCAAGACTAAGGAAAAAGGTTTATTCTCTTCCACTACATGACCATTTTGAAGAAATGCCTTAGGTATGATACCAAGCAGCAACAGATATCATATTGAAAATGAAATACTCTGCTGATTATCTTACTTAATCCTTATTGTAATTGGAAAACAATGTAATATGTATGTCATAAGCACGTAATTTTCTAAGTGTCTAAGTGAGAGATCTATATATATTTGTTAAACACATAACTTACAAAAAAATTAAAGGCAATTTATAAAAAATTTGCAAAGACTGTCCTATGGGGCCACCAAGCTAGAAATCACTACTGAACTAGCTTTTTCCTTACACTGCTCAATAGATGAAGTGTGGAAAGAATAACTATATTTATATTTGGTCCAGTACATACAATTTAATAGTGTTCAGAGATTTTAAAAGAAAGATTATAATCTAAATTATGGAATTACTTGCAATTTGTGGAGAATTAAATTTTTCATTCAATTTGCTCAACATTCTAGGTTGGAATATTTGCCTTATTTCTAAATACTTTATGGTTAAGTGCATAAATTGCTATGAGACACAAAAAAAAATTCTAATCGCTAAAAAACCGCAGTGGGCTTAGACAATTCAGCTCTGTTATAACTCAAATTTCTTATCTGCAGAAAAGAGAGACACAATGTCTTATCGCCTGCATTTTATCTGATTTTGATTGGGAATCAGAGCTATGTTTCTTATTCTGTTGAAGACATACTGAAACCAGACAAAGGATCTCAAGGTAAGGAACAGGAAACGGGTATTGATTTCCTTTATCCACCTCAGTCTCTTCACATCTTTTTGTATTGTACTATGATGGATTAGGTGGACAGGCCAGCAAATGTTTCACATTTGCTACCGATTTGATGGGCTTTGGGAAAAAAGGATTTGAGGTATAGGCTAGTAAAGAGTAGAGTCCTTAAAACCAGGTCTGGGTCAGGGTGATAAGTAGCAAGGCATATGTTCCCTACATCAGAAGGCTCTAAACCTCCTACCTAATATCTTACTTGGCTCTCTCTTAGCGTGCATGTGTGTGCACGCACACACACACACACACACCTCTCACTGAAATAAATACTGATACTTTTCTTAACATAAGATTTCTTTTGATCGCTTCTGTCTTTCCTTTCTCTGGAGTAAATATGATCATCAAATTATACTTTCTCATTCTCACCTATAATCTTCCAGGTCAGTATTTCTCAAAGTGCAGTCCATGAAGACAGTGTACCCAAACCATATAGGATACAATGCAGATCCCAAAGGAGCTGAAGCAGAGTCTCAGTTCTGCATTTCCCCACAAACGCCTTGTGCACATTTAAGTTTGAAAGTCACTGCTACAGCTTGTTATACGGGATTTAAATGCTAAATTAAATAAACTAACATACAGCCCTTCCAAGAGCTATTTGACACCGTAAAAAAGAAAAACGCAAGATTGAATCAAGGTAGTACACCCACTTTCCTGGCCTCTGGAACACCCCAGGCTCCTCCTTCTTACTTCTTTAAGGGCTTTGTCATTCTTCATTCTCAGTAGTAAATTATTTACAACATAATTAAGCAGTCATTGTCTGAAAGATTCCAGTCCCTCATCTTATCCCACTCCACCTTTCTATTTTCTCCTGATATTCTTTGTCACTTCTTTTAAGAGAGTGAAGTTCAACAAATTGAAAAACTAAAGACAAAATAATTATGGTAGAAATGTAACAATAGAGTGAATAGCTTTGTACCAGATAGCATCAGCAATAGTACAGCGGGCAGTCGTTCTAGTCTCCCTCCATTCTCACCATCCCCACCCCCCCCCCCCCGCCCTCAGGTCCCCCTCCCTTCAGCCATCCAGTCACCTGAAGGATGTCACCAAATTAGCAGGTCACCCAAAATTCCTTCTGGAACAGTGCATCTCAGGAACCATATCTTTTGTTTTTCCCTTCTTCCCATAAAAACTGTTCTGCCCTCTAGGTGAATAAAATAAACAACAAATTAATCACCAAGAAAATTTTCTATTGTGGTATTTTTCATCATGCATATCGTTTTTCTTTTTAAATCAACTTTTTTTCAAGTATAATTACATAGGATAAAATTCAGCTATCTTAAGTATACAGTGCAAAGGGTTTTAACAGATATACACCTGTGCAGACATCTCCACACTCAAACTATCTAACGTTAGTCATCACCCCAAAAGGCTTCCTCCTGCCCCTTTGCAGTTAATCTCACCCCACACCTGACCTCCCAGCCCTAGGCAACCACTGATCTGCTTTCCATCACTACAAATGAATTTTGTCTGCTCTAGAATTCATATAGATGAAATCATACTATGGGTACTTTTTGTGTCTGGCTTTTTTTTTTTTTATCTCAGCGTAATGCTTTTGAGGTTCATTTGTGTTGTTGCATGTAAGGATATACGAGGTCTTAAAATTTTTTTTAAGTTTATTTATTTATTGGGGGTGGGGCACACACAGGCAGGGGATGGGCAAGAGGAGAGACAGACTCCCAAGCAGACTCTGCGCCATCAGCACAGAGCCCAACTCGGGGCTCAAACTCATGAACAGCGAGGTGATGACCTGAGCTGAAATCCAGAGTCGGACATTTAACCAACTATGCCACCCAGGTGCTCCTGGGTTTATCAGTTTATTCATTTTCCCCTGGATGGTCATTTGGACTATTTCCACTTTGGAACTACCATGAGCAAAGTTATCACCATTCTGTGCAATTCTTTCTTGGACATATATTGTCATTTCTACTGAGTAAATACTTGGAGCAGAATAACTATGAGATATGGTAAGTTCATATTTGGCTTTATAAAAAACTGCCGTCTAAAGTGGTCAAATAAATGATTGAATCACTATATTGCACACCTGAAACTAATATAATACTGTAGGTTAACTGCACTGGAAATAACATAAAATAAAATGAAATAAAATAAAATAAAATAAAATAAAATAAAATAAAATAAAAATGAAGTGGATATATTGTTCTATATGGCCACCAGCAATACATGAAGGTTCCAGTTTTTGCACATCCTCGTGAACATTTAGTCATGTCAGCCTTTTCCCTTTTCCCCTTTGGAAAGTTGTGCAGTGTAGCTCATTGTGATTTTAGTTTGCATTTCTCTGATGACTAATGATGCTGAGCATCTTTTCATACGCTTTTTATTCCCATTCATATAGTTTTTCTCTGAAGTATCTGTTCAAATCTTTTCCCCATGTAAAATAGGTTATTTGTCTTACTACACACACGCAATACTTTTGATACTGAACTCGAAGGACCAATTCTGATGGTAGGCATCAGACATAGTGGTAAAGGTTAGACTCTTTTTTCGTTTCTGAGACATTGGATTTTACGCCATATGAACTGTAAATCACTAGAACCCAGTCCTAATATTGCCCTTGCTTTCTTTTGGTATAACACAGTGATTAGGCACACAGACTGGAGTTATGCAGCCTGGACTCACATTCTGGCTCCACCACTGACTAAAGGCGTGACATCGGGTAAGATGCCCAATCAGTCTGTGCCTCAGTTTCCTCTGCTGGAAAATGAAACAATGCTTAGCTCATGGATTTGCTGTGATATCTAAATGAGGTCATTTAAAGCACTTTGGACAGTCCAAATACAGAGTAGCACTCAGTAAATGTTTGCTGTTATCAGGATGAAGGGTCTGGGGTTTGTTAATTATAGTGCTCGCACAAAAGATTCTTTCCAGAATCCTTATCTATACGTCATCTCTCTCCTCCAGTCCTCAATTCTATTTCTATAACTGTTTTCTGGATAAGCAGTATCTGGAGATTTATTTTGCTCTGGCTTTCAGGTGAGATGCAAAAACTGGGTAGAGAGGGTAGGTTTTATCTGAATGGGTTTAAATTTCATATCAATTTAGCCCCATTTGCTCCTTAGAAGTCTAATTCTTTTTAGAATATTTCAACATAGTCTTGAGACGACTTAAAACTCAAGAGAGGGAAGAGAAATTAGACTCATCCCGGCAGGAGGCTGGGAGTAACACTTGACAATCAGATTGTTTTATTTCAGGGAAGAAAATCAGTTGCCTCCAAGACAAATGGAGGAAGTGAAAGTTAACAACTTTTGGCTGTGAACTTCAGGAAGCCCTAAAAATTCCTGAAAGTGCATATTCAATGAAAAAGAAAAAAAGAAGATGTAGTCGATTAACAGAATAAAAGACAAAAACCACACAATCATCTCAAAAGACACAAAAACCACATGATCATTTCAATAGATACAGAAAAAAGCATTTGAAAAAAATCCAACATTCATTCATAATAAAAACTCTCAAACTAAGGATAGAATAGAACTTCCTCAACCTGATAAAGGGCATCTACAAAAAACCCACAGCTAATATCATACTGAATGCTTGAAATATTGAATGCTTTCCTTCTAAGATCAGGAACAAGGCAAAGATGTCTGCTTTCACCAATTTTCTTCAACTTTGCACTGGAGTTTCTATAGCTAGTACAATAAAAAAAAAACACCTCTTTTTAAATGAAGGGCATCCAGATTGGAAAAGGAGAAGTAAAACTGTCTTTAATCACAGATGACATGATCCAAAGGAATCCACAAAAAATTCACCAGAACTGATAAAGGGCTTTAGCAGTATTACAAAATCAATATATCCAATTCATTGTATCTTTCTATACATTAGCAATGGAAACACCAGAAATTTTTGGAAATTAAGAAAATGATTCCTTCACAGTAACAACAAAGAGAATGAACTACTTAGGAATAAGTTTAAAGGAAGAAATGCAAGACTTGTACACTGAAAACTATGAAACGTTATCGAAAGAAATTAAAGAAGACCTAAATAAATGTAAAGACATTTCATGTTGCTGGACTGGAAGACTAAATATTGTTGAGGTGGCTCTTCTCATATTGATCTATAAATGCAGTGTAATCCCTAGCAAAATCCCATCAGACAGGCTGTAAAAATGAGTATCCCTGTTAGCTTGCTCTGAACTATTGTTGGGACCCACGGCAAAGGGTAAGAATGGAAGTCCCAGCCACAGACTGCCCTCTTCTCTTCTCACTCCCTGGCACCATGAGGGGCTTCATGGGCAGGTGGTGTGTGTGTGTGTGTGTGTGTGTGGTCACCCCTTCAACCCAGGGTTGTGCACAATAGAAACATAGTCCCTTTTCAGGACAGACCCAAAGCAGAGATCCAAGTAGTTGCTAGGAAAGAGCTCTCTCAGAGCCATTTGGGCAGGTACTTCCAGTTCTGTTTACCAAAGATATGGTCTAGAAGCAGAGGCATGGGCTCCAGATGGACAGGCACATTCCCTTGGCCCCACTGACTTATTTAGAAGGAGACCAGACGTGTTCTCTAAAGCCATGTTTCTCAGAACTTTCATATGCAAACAAATCACTGGGATCTTGTTAAAGTGTAGATTTGGTGTGTCTGAGGTAAGGTGTGATGATCTGCATTTCTAAGTTTCCAGGCGATGCTCTGCTGCTGGTCTGTGGACCACACTTTGAGTAGCGAAGCTGTAAATCAGTGGCCCAGATCAGGAGCCTTACTAAGCTGGCTCTAAGAGCAGAACTCAGCTGTGGAATGGGAGGGACATCTATAGGGGTGAAGGGTTGCTTCAGCACCATCAACTCTTTATCACCTGGGAGATGGCTTGACTGGTGAGCCAAGAGTGTTTGCGGTACTGGCTCTTGAGGAACTCAAATCTAACGACGCGTTCGATATCAACAAGTGCAAGTCATTGTATTAAGAGGGATACTAGACAAATACCTGAGGCACACAGGTGACACAGCAGAAGTGAGTAATGTCTGAACAGAGCATTGAAGGATGCACTGGGATTCTTAGAGAACAATGAGGGAAAGGGGATTCAAGACAAAGGGATACAGATATATTTGTAGCAGATTATATTTTCCAAAAATGGCTGCAGCAATATCTCTAGTTCCATAAAACCTTCTAGAAACTTGTCACTCCCCTATCAAGAGATAAAGTTTAATTCCCTTCTCCTTGAATCTGGGTGGAATTATGATGGCTTCCATGAATCCAATATGGAGAGATGACACCAGGTGATTTATGAGGCTATATTAGGAAAGAGTATGGAGTTTTTGTCTGGTTTTCTTGGGATGCTCACTTTTGGAACCCGACCACCAGACTGTGAGGGAGCCAAGAAATCCATGGAATGTCCTTATGGGGATCCTGAGTTCCCCACCCAGGACTCCTGTTGAGCTCCTAGCCAACAACCAATACCAACTTGCCTGCCGTGTGAATGAGCCATCTTTAAAGCAGGTCTTCCATTCTTCAGTGAAACTGCTCCAAGTGACATTGTGTTGCAGGGAGATAAATCATTCCCACCAAGCCCGGACAAAATTTCTGACTCATGAGCAAAATAAATGATTGCTGTTATTGAAACTACAAACTTTTGGTTTGTTACACAGCAATAGATTCCAGGAATAGTATCCAAAGGTAAAGAGGCTTAGAACAGCTTAGTATTTTAAAACATGGCCTCAATAATAGCATGTTTATGTATAACTCAGCTATTAGAAATAAAAGCATAGAAACATGGGAAATGTTGGGAATGTTGAATTTATGGTGTGGAAGGAAAAAAGTTTAGTAAACAAACCATTAATACTGTAAATGTAATGAGGTTGTACTGTGTAGTCAACCATACTTGGATTAATTATTATTCATGGCTCTTTCAGAAAATATAGGGATGCCTGGTTGGCTCAGTGGGTTAAGTATCCGACTCTTAATTCAGGTTACAATTTCACAGTTCATGACATCGAACCCTGCATGTGGCTCTGCACTGACAGCATGGAGCCTGCTTGGGATTCTCTCTCTTCCTCTCTCTCTGCCCTTCTCCATCTCATGTGCATATTCTCTCTCTGTCTCAAAATAAATAAATAAACATTAAAAAAAGAAATAAATCAATTTATAGATTTTACTACCACAATGAAAGCATAATATAATTTCAAAAGCAAATTAAGAGCCTACCTGACTTCTTCTGTGGGAGATAAGTCCCCCTATTCTTGGGATAAGAGTATGTAATTCTGACTTGCCATTAATATCTTTGTTCCCCCACTGCCCCCCAAAAACCCCACATTTCTAAAAAAAAACTAAGAGTTTCTGGAAGAGGTCAAATTTGTGACTGTTCTTTAATGCTAACAACCTTATTTTCTAGAGGCCTGAGGCGTGGTGGGTGTATGCTAATTTGAGGGATAAAGATTTAGAATGTACTGAATAGATATGCCTGGATTATTTCCTAAACTGTGAGTCTCCTGAAAAAAAATTTTTTTATTCTTTTGACCTTAATCTAATATTTAGTTGAAACGCAATATCCCCATATAGTATGGGAATTTAAATTACATTTGAGTTCATAATCAGAGATTCCTGGGATGGAGACAGCAGGTGACAAACAGTTTCCTTCTGCTTTCAGCTAAGCTGACTCCTCCTACAATATTGTGTTCAGTTCCTGGCACTACATTTTAACAGAAACATGGACAAATTCAAGTGCATTGGGAAGAGAGTGATTTAAATGGTGAGGGACCAAAAAGCTGTGCCAGATGAGAGACAAATGAAGAAAAAAGGGATGCTTACTTTAGGGGAGGAGACAACTCACAGGGCATGGTAGACATTTTTAAATAATGAAAAAATTTTCTTGCAGAAGAGCTGTGAGCATTATTGTGTTGCCCAAAGCGTAATAAGCAAAGGATCAAGAGGCAACTTAGTGGTGAAGAAGGTCAAAACTGTCCAAAGATGGAATCATCTGTTGGGGGAGCTAAGAGGTCCAATCACTGGAGATCTTCACGAACATTATTTTGAAAGAATTCTAAATCAGATCGTGGTTGGATTCAACATCCTGCAAAATCCTTTACACAATTGCTAAGAGCTTTGAACTGCTTCAGAGCCCCCTGTGCTGTCATCTCTGGGAGTCATCGGATGTGCTCCCACATGTGCTTATAACACAGGCCCTTCTTTCCTGCCAGTGCCTCCCAGGGCCAGAGTTGTGCCTCTGTGCCAAAGCCACTGTGCTGCTGACTCCCACCCCCTTCCACTGCCACTGAACTGTCAACTCCCTCCGCATGGCAATGGCTGACTTCTTCCCCCTTTTGTGATACACTGTACAATTGCTGTCAATCCAGAACCCTATAATGTCAAATATATTTTATGGGCAAATAGCTGTTAGTTCTAAGTCATGGACGTTTCCCCCCTTGGACTTAGCAGCCTACAGGGGCTTGAGTTGGAATAATCAGGGAGCAACAGATTTTATGTCTTGCTTACAACCACCTTTATCCAGAGTGATGTGCTCATTGTCCTTAAGTACATATTCTTCTAGGTCTCCATTCTTCTTTTTTCTTTAAGGTCCATTCTTCACAGGACACTCCTTGGCCCCTCACTGAAATATCCCTGCTCCTCCCTAAGGGCATACCTGACATTCTGAATCCCAGATTAGACAAAGCTGTGGCCTTGTCTTCTTCCCTTTCTGTATGTGCCCCCATCCTACCTGATTCCATGAGTGAGGGGTGAGAGCAAAAAATTAGGAAAGTAAAGATAACAAATGAAAAAATACTTCAGAGGAGGGAAGGGTAAAGAACAACGCGGTGTGGATGGCTTAATTATAATTTTTACGTGAATTTAAAAAAATTTCAAAATGTTGTTTATACTACTAAGTAGCGTGACTGAAAGAAGTACTCATGTAATTTAGCGCTAACAATGTAATTGGTCATCCTCCACAAGATTTCACTGATGAAAACCTAGCCTGTATATCAGGAACAAATATCCAGCAGCTTTCTGGTAGTATTTGCAGAACAATTTTTATTACTCATTCAATGCTAATTATGCGTTTTGAGAGTCAAATTCAGAATAAATTATGTATACACTATGTAAAGATATTTACACACATACCATGTGTATCAGTCGATATTCTCCAACTCACGAGTTAAGAAGCAACTTGCTGTGCATGTTCTTGGCAAAGTTAGGCTGAGGGTAAATGGGGGGGAAAGCATATGTTTGCCCCTTCTTCTGAACGAGTAGAGAGATAACTGTATTTAGCTCTTCCATCTGAACCTTCCTCAGAGGTGCATAAGTCCCTAGGGATGCAGTTTTGGAAGAAGTTGGGGGGTGGCCAGAGACAGCCAACTCTTTGAATTCTTATGTATTCTTCAGAACATCCTTCAGTGGGGCTCTTTCTCTTACCTTTCAAAGAGAGAGGGAGGAATGATGGGCATCAGTAAGAAAGTTAATACTCAGTTCACTCTATCCGTAAATCTCCAAAGGACTCGGGCATTTGTTTTGATTCCTGAGGCCAATCTAGTATAAGTTGAGCATAGCATGAGATTGCATATATAAACTATTAAGCAAATGCAAATGGAACAACCAGGGGCAGCGTGTCAGCTATGATCCAAAGCCCAAAGCTTATAACCTGGGTCAAAGTGGAGACGGTGAGCAACAGCATGAGTAAAGGAAGTCAATTGAGTTAGCGAGTCCAAGGCAGGTGGACAAACAGAAATCTAGTGTCAAACTATCTTCGTGAATGTGGAGTTCGGCTGACCAAGAGGCCAGGCGAGTGCGCAGCTATGGAGGTGAATAACTTGCATCACTCTTCAGGAAAGAACTCGCCTATCAGATGCAAGGGGATTAGTTAGCTGACAGCTTCCAGCTATAAGTGCCTTCAGGACCCATCTTACATTTTGAGTCAGGGACACGCTCTTCCCGGGCAGTCTTAGCAAATGAGTACGCATGATGGAAGCATTAGCATCTGGCCATTTCTGCCCAATGTGGAAGTGCTTTGCGGGCAATGTCTGTTCTGGGGCTTTGGTTCGGCTGGACAGGCCTTCCTCAGAGCCGCACTGGAGCCTGAGACTCTTCCCACCCAACCCTTCCTCCTTCCTCCCTCCTTTCACCGGTGTCAAACCTGCATAGTAGCCTGAAGGATGTCACTGTCTACTCCTGCTACTTTCCTCTATTTTTTTTTTCATAGATAAATAGTTAAATCTCTTCCACTCGTAACTACATCTTGGTGTCTGCTTTCTGGAAGACTCAGCTGATTACAGGAAGGATGCCAGTGTTCCAAGACACTGCACGCAAACCATCTCTACCAGTAAGATAAATCACTGACTGGGGGCCCTGACACTTGGCTTCTCTCATGATACTGCCTTTTCATTTGCCCTTGGTTTGAATGGGAATCCCAGAGAACCCAAGGAAATTGTTCATCGATAGGGTACTTATAGTAAGTCCTGGTCAACAGAAAAAATATAACAGAATAGACACAAGTGAAAGGAGCACAAGAATCTTTATTCTTCTCCGTTCACAAAAATTGTGCCCTCCCATGAATATGTGAATGTACTAAAAACCATCGTTATGCATTTTAAGTTGGTGAATTGTATGGCCTGTGAACTACATCTTGATAAAAGTGTCCTTAAAAAACTGTACATTTCCAAGTAGACAAGGAAATACCAAGATGACTGTAGAGGAAGATAAAGGCAATAAGATAGAGAGTAAATACTTTCTTTTTTTCACTTTGGCCATATATAAAGAGATTTCATAGTGTTTCTTCATGCAGAGAGGGCCAGAGGGTTCATAAAGCTCTAGGAAATATTCATTAATATACTTTCTGAATTTAAATTGAACAGAAATAGTGAAGAGCTTATGCATTCTTTGAAATGGCTGTTAAAATGAATGACATGGAACAATTACATCTACTTCCCCAAGTTATGGGATTTGAGGAAATGGCAGTTGAACAAGTTGGTGTATTCATTCATTTGACCAACATGAAGGGGGTGCCTACTCTTCATCCTAAGTATGGTCTCTTGAGCCCTCGAGTAGCTCACAGCAAACTAGGGGACGTAGACTTTTAAACAGTCTAGGATGCTGGGACACACACTGCGAGACTGCGAGACTGTTTGCAAGAAAAAGTGGCAAAGTCCAGAGAGATAATAGCATCAGACTTGAGGGTGATGTGACCTGCTACTTAGCAAAGCACTAGGAAGACTCGTAGCTCATACCTGCATGACAGTTGTTTTGTTTCAAGCTCTATTTAAGTTGCTTATATGTATTAACTCATTTAATCTTCCCTCTTACCCTATGTAAGTATCAGCTGTTAAAATAAGCCCCACTAGTAGACAAGGAATCTGAGCTAGTGAGACGATAAGTACCTTGTCCATCATCACAGCGTGGGAGAAGTAGAGCCAGGATCGTAAATCCGGACAGCCCACTTCCAGAGGATCCCTGTACTGCATTAAGATGGGCAAAATCAGAGCAAGGCTTTCCTTCTGTCTTTGTCTGCTTCAGAGGTTTTGCTAAGTTGAAATGTTTTTTACTTATTGTACTAATAACAGTATAATAACTTTAACAAAGAAAACCTTATCTATAATCTCATTGCTCAACGAATCTCTGACTCTTACATATCATCATTCTTTCCTTTGTTCTGATGATAGTCTTTTCCAGAGCAGATTCTCCCTATCTTATGGTATCTAAAGATGGCTCCTCTGAACCACCTTTCCTTTTTTCCATTCCTGGCCTATGCTCACTCGAGACCCTTTAGCCAGATAATATCTCAGCACCTACTCAAGCTCCTCTGTATTTCTGGGGAAGTTGGAGGCAACAGCCCATTTCCGCAGCGAGTGGGACTCCTGGCCCCAGAGAAACCACCGCAGCAGTAGCATCTTTGATATGTAGGGGACTTGAGGGAACATCATCATCAGAGAGCAGAGAGCATGTGTGTTAGTTACGTATTGCTGCCTGAGAAGTTACCCTCAAAAGTTAGTGGCTGAAAACAACAAACATTATTGTCTCAAGGTTCAAGAGTGGCTTAGCTGGATGTTTCTGTCTCAGGGTCTTTTATGAGGTTGCACTGCAACTTTGTTGAGCAAGTTTGCAGCATCTGAAGGCTTGACTAAGGTGGATCTCCTTCAGAGTTCGCTCACGTGGGTGTCAGTGGGAGATGGCAACTTCTAGTCCATCGGCCTCTCTGTAGGGTTGCTTCCAATACGTCAGCTAGCTTCCCTCAGTGTGAATGATGAGAGTGAGAGAACCAGCAAGCCACCAAGATGGAAGTCCTGCTATCTTTTATATACTAATCTCGGAAGTGAGGTACTATCACTTCTTATCATTTATTAGCCAGCCCTAACATGATGGGGGAGGGGACTACCCTAGGATGTGAATACCTGAGGCAAGGGTCATTAGGGCCATCTTAGAGACTGACTCCCATACTTAGGCAGGGGCCAGGGGTGGGAGGAAAAGCCAGACTTCTGTGTCTGCATCTTAACTTATGGGAATGGTGTCCACTGATGTTTTGCAGTGTGCAGCATATGTAACCACACATAGCAGCCCAGGTGGCAGTCCCTCACCAGGTGGCAAAATCAGGGGTATTTGTCTTCAGCACTCTTCCATTACCTGTTAGGAATTCACTTATTTATTCATTCAACAAACATTTTTTTATTAAGTTTAAAATTTTAATTCCAGTATAGTTAACATACAATACTATATCAGTTTCAGGGGTACAATATAGTGATTCAACAATTCTATACATTACTCAGTGCTCATCATGGTGAGTGTGTTCTTAATACCCATCATCTTTTTTACCTACCCCCTCACCTACCTCCCCTCTGGTAACCCTCTGTTGCATCAAACATTTTTAAAACACCTGTAACATGCGTCTGTATTGATAATGTACTGAGTAATGGGGTCCTAGGGTCTCAGCCTA
This sequence comes from Prionailurus bengalensis, assembly GCF_016509475.1. NCBI lineage: Eukaryota > Metazoa > Chordata > Mammalia > Carnivora > Felidae > Prionailurus > Prionailurus bengalensis. The sequence continues at coordinate 140,675,537 of NC_057350.1, forward strand.
ACAGGGCTTTGCTTTTCCCACATCTGTGTTTTTCTTCTGGATTTCCAAGACATTCAGAGTGACCACAGAGTGCCCTACAGCCCCTTTCAAGCAAAAGATTATTGTCTTTCATCCCATTTTCACAGGGTCCTAATCTTTGGTAAACTTAAGCTAATAATGATATTTCCTTCAGGGAGCACAATCCAAATATTTCACAGTCCTTGACCACTGGGTGCCTAATAAGAGTGGAAACAGCCTAAACAAGGGCTGGCTCTACCAGTATGACACATTTTTTGCTGAAATCCAGTCCAGTTACCCTCAGAGAGGTCTTTTCTAGCACACCCCAGTCATGCTAGAAAACTAATTGTGACTCTACCTACTCATGAAGTTGGCAGTAACAAAAGTTATAAGATGAGCCCTACAAAAAATATTCCTGTTTGCCAATGCTCGGGGTAAAATGGAGGCAATATATTGAAGTCCAGAAATAAGAAGTGTAGGGAAGGAGTGAGTTTATGATGATGGATTGATGGACCAGAGCAGGAAATACAAGGCAGGTAAGCTATTTGTTTTGGAGACGGAATTTGAGTCTTAGGGGAGAGGACTTGAGAAAAATCAAGTGAAATCTGTTAGTAACACGGGACTCATGTTAATGTGTTCTGAATTTCACAGACTCCAGAGCCAAACTGCTGATTTCAAATCCCAGCTCTGCTACTCACTACCTATGTGACAGTGGGCAAGTGACTTAATCTCTCTGAGCTTCAATGTTCTCATCTGTACATCGGAGTTGACTGAATGAAACCAACCTTCTGGGGTGTTTGTGAGCTAGTATATATGAAGTACTTGAACTTTGCCTGGTATAAATTAAGAACACACTAAGCGCTAATTATTATTATTGGAGAAATTAAAACAATGTCTATTGTGTAATCAACAGAGGTCAAGTTCATTCACTGCACCAATATTTATTGAATATATATATAGCAATGAACCTCAGACAACAAAATCCTTGTTCCCAAGGTACTTATATGTGGAGGAGGGAGGGAGGGAGGAGCAGGGGAGAAATAGAAGACTAAAATAAATAAGTAAAAATATACTATTTTAGAATTTATTATGATGATCATGCAAAAAAGAAAGCATAGTAGGGGTTATAGGAAATGCTGGAGGTGGGGAGAGGTGAAGGGAAAAAGGTTCTAGAGACAGGAGATTTTTAAGTCAGAAGCGTTGAGGCTGAGTAATGTTTGGTGTGTCCCATTCTGGCTGGAGGGAGATGAGGATAGGGTGAAGTTGTACAATGTGAGGTCAGAGGGGTCCTAGTTCAGGGTAGTGGGCAGATCATGTAGGGCCGTGCAGTCATTGTAAGAAATTTGTCTGTTGCTCTAGGATGGAAAGCCATTGGAAGTTTTGAGAAGATGAGAGACCTAGATTTTAAAGGACAACTTAGACTATTGTACGTTGGGATGGAGGGTGGGGGGAATGGAGGGATAGTAGGTAGTCAGGTAGGAGTCTCTTGTTGAGAGATGATGGTAGCTTGGGTTAGGGTATTAGCTGTGGGGAGGGAGGTGGGAAGAAGTGGATACTTTTCAGGGTGTATTCAAAAATTTAAGGCAGAGTCAACAGAATTTGCAGATGAATTGGATGTAGCTCTTAAGACAAAGAGAAAGGTCAAAAATAGGGAAGTTTTGTGAGGACAGGGATTTTTCTCTTTTATTCAATGTCATATCCCAACCAACTATACAGTGCCTATTACTCAACAGGCATTCCCTGACTTAATGAAAAGGACAATTCTGATTTGTATTATATCCTTAACTTCCTAAGTTCAGTAAATACGATACAACAGTGAAAACAACTGCAGATAAATGCAGTATTGTTATTTGCTGTAACAGAAGAGTGCTTTGTTATAAAATATTCATTAGAAACAAACAAAACCCAACAGGATATCCACCTGAGTACATTTAAGAGTTCTCTGTTTGGAGAAAAGCATAGAGACCTAGAAAACAGGGATTCCATCATCTATCTTCACCAAACCATTACAAAATGCACTAATACACAATGAGTCAAATGAAAATATTAAAATACACATATTTAACGATGTAAAATAAATTTTTCACACATTCAAGACAATCTATCAAATGTTCTATTTTGGTCATATTCTAATATTAAAAAGCAAATTTTGTGCATTATGTCATCTCTTTCTGCTAATATATTGCACCATGTGAGAGGTATATATGGCTATATAATTGATAAGAATCTCAGAATATGCTAATTGGTAGTCTTTCAATACATATTTTAGAGTCTAAGGGCAACAGGGCCTGTTGATACCCTTGAGTGATGCATAGAAGAAATACACAAGAGCACACCCACTTTTTACTCAGTAGTGATTTATGGAGGTTGGAAGCCAATACCTGCTTTTGCCAGTTTTCAGGGATGCAATGAAGTAATAGTTTTTGAAGAAAGCATTTGATGAAAGGATTTTCAGTTCGAGACACATGTATGGATCTTGACTTGCTCCTGTCCTCAGGGGTCTTATTGCACTGATTTCTTTAGGCTGTTTGAGTTGAGCTGGACTCTATGGAGGCTATCTGCAGCCACTTTCCCCACATACGGTGCCAGCTCCAGAGTATGTCACATATATAGCGACAGGTCCTATATAGGAGAGGTCTAGGAGCAGCAATAGCAAACATTTGACAAAAGGAGCTAGGGTTGGAGGTGGGGGAAATTTTGTGGAAGCTGAGTTTGCATGACAGGCGTGGGTTCTTTTTTTTTTTTTATGGTTATTTGGGGTGAAGATTATAGGGGAACATGACGTTCCCTCAGGTCACCCACAGCACTGCTACTGTTCCCATTGCCTTTAACTGGGCATTAAGGCAGCTCCCACTCGCTCTTTCACCTCTCTCCCAAATATCCTCCTCCTTTCTCCTCTCTCCCGAATATCCCAGGGTTAAAATGGCTTGGAGCTCTTAGTACATTCTAGGCCAGGACAACCCAAAAGGCAGAAGGATTTTACTGTTGCAGTGTAGGGTAGAGAGTCTGGGTTAGCCTTCGCGAACTTTCCAGGCTAGTGCGAAGTTTTCTCATCTTGGGTGCATGTGGGAACCAAGCGTCTGAGTTTTGGTTAATATGTCAACAGGGTCAGTCCCTGTAGTTACTTTGCGAACACTGTGAGGCAAGTGTGAAGCCCACGGCTGCAGTGGCTGGGGGTAAAACGCCGCACCCAGCTTGGTCTTAGGGCAATTCCCCTTCCCCACCCCCCCAGCCAGCATTGCCCTTTAATGCGCGTGCCCGTCAAGGTCCCCGCGTCCCTTCCCCTCAAGTCGCCTCGTTAGCCTCTGTTTCCCTGTCCTCTCCTGGTCCCTGCCTTTCCTTTTCCGTGGGACAGCCCTCGCCCACCCCCGCCACGGCTCACTCGCGGGACTCGGCTGTCACTTTACTTTTCCGTGCCGCCTCCCCGCCCCCTCGCCAGGCCGGCCGGGCAGTTAGCCCGTGCGCGCGCCCGCCACCGCCCCCTCGCGGCCACGCGCCGGGAGGAGGCGGGGCGGAGCGGGCTTGGGGTGCCGGGAGGCGCGCGGCGCGGCACGGCCGACGTGGGGCTCGCGCTCTCGCGGTCTCTCCCGGGCGGGCACGCGGGCACGCGCACTCGCGGGCGCGCGCGCGGACGGCCGGGCGGAGGCAGCGTCTCGCGGAGGCGGTGGCTTCACTTTCCAGGAGTCAGGGGCGGCCGCAGCAGCAGCCGCGGGCAGCAGCCTCGGGAGCCGGAGCTGGAACGGCCGCGGGCAGCGGCGGCGGCGCTGAGGGTGAGTCCGGGCGGGCGCGAGCGCGGCGGGGACAGGCGTGGCCGGGCGGCCGGGTGCGTGGTGCGCGGGTCCGGCTTTCGGTGACAAGACCGTCTGCGGGGACACCCCGTCCTCGGCCCTCCCAGCGCCCCCCCTCCGCCCCCCGCCTCCGCAGCCCTCTTTCGCAGCGCTTGGGCTCTAGCCCGTGACCTGCGCAGACGCCCCTCCCTCAGGTATTCGCCCGGGCCTCGCCGGTGCTCCCCCACTCCAGTCCCCGGCGTCCTCCCTCTAGCTGGCGTCCCCCCTCTAGTGGGCGTCCCCCCCCACCTCCTCTCCACGTCGCAGGTCTCTCCTTACACCAATTGCGCCCTAGTTCTCTCCTTCTCTGCTCCCCAGCGTGCCCCATTCCCGGCGCCCCCTCCCGCGAGCCTCCTGCCCCTGTTTCTCGCCCTTTCCACCCCTCCCCCTCCTTCCTATCTCCCCCCCCCCCCACCCCCGCCCGCCTCGTCCCTGCCTGTCCATCTTCTACCCCCTTCCGTTCTCAGTTCCCCATCCTTCGCCACCCTTCCAGCCCCTTTGCTTTCCCAGCCGCATCCTGGAACTAAGTCTTTGCAAAAGTACTGGATAAATGTCACGGTGGAAAGTGCCCGGCTTGATCTTTTGCTATTTTCCCTAATTGCATAATTGCTGCACATGGTGTCTCTCTGGCGAGTGCCGGGTCTGGCGCCGCCACCGAACCCCGTGGCCCTCCTGGAGAAGACCTTGTGGGGTGTGTTTGTGTATGCCCGGGTGTTGTATTGGTCTTTTGTGAAGCCTAGCGCTTGTCACAGTTTGGAGCCGAAGCCCATTTTTCTCTGGTCTCTTCTCTGCAGCCCCCACTGGCCTGGTTTGAAACTGGATTCCCTCTGCCCTCCTTCCCCCACTTCTCCCCCTCTCTTCTCTCATAATGTTTTGATCCTTTTGCCCTTTACCATTTCTAATGAAGATAAAGCGTAGCTTCTTGTGGGTTTTTTTTTTTTTTCCCACGACCAACCAGAAATGTCCAATCCATCTTCCCTTAAGGAAATTAAGGCCGCTTTAGAAAGACATCATCCTGTGCTCGGTGGCTGTTAGACCTATTTGCATGTTTTCAAGATTCATCGTTTTGTATTGTGTATTCTTGAGAGTTTACTGAAATATTTTTATTTAAAAGTACAAAAGAAAGTGCTAGGGTTTACCTTCAGATTATCTAGCGCTTTGGAAAGATTTTAAGGTCTTCTTAGTTTTGTTTTGTTTTGTTTTTATTCCTGATTCTTTAAAAAGTATGTTTCTGTATATGTGATAATTCAGTCTGGACCTTGCAATTTAAATGATTGTCTCACCGGTTTGGACGCTCTGGCTCTTTAGTGTTTTTGCATATGGGCTGATGCTGACGATAGTGTTTAATGTCATAGCCCATTATATCTCCCCCAGAACACAGCGCCTTTTCTTCAAAAATTGTATTTTATTTTACATTTTAGGTAAGTTCAGAAATCTGAGTAGGAAGACAAATAAGATATCAAAAGACAGGATTAAGCGTTTTCCTGTTGTAAAAGCTCAAATGAACATTTGCTTTTGCAGTTTTATACCATGAGATACAGTTATAAGGCTTATCTGGACAGTAGTTGGATTTATGAAGTGACTATAGTTGCTTTTACGTTATCAGTTATATTTATAACCGAATCATTTCATTTTTATGGAACATGTGACTTTCATTTATTATATTGCTGATTTCCAGGACTGCATGTAATTACGACATAGAGTACACAGCTATAATACAAGATTATTTTGTGTGTTGAAGAAGAAACAACATCCAAACTTTTAATATAACATGTTTGAGGAAAAGTCCACCTTTCTATTTTATGTTTAGAAACCAAGATTTACTTTGAGTCCATAATAAAAATAGAAATTGGGAAATCTTAATTAGCTTTGAAACTATCATTGAAGAAGAGTACTATGTTTATAACTCTGGAATTTAAGTTTATCTTCCTTCTATGATTCGATCAAATTAGCTAAGTAGGAATTAATCTTAAAGATAATTTAAAAATGCTGATTTAGAAGATAACTTTAAAGACTTTTAATTCACGACTTTTTATTCATTTGTATTTTGGAAAGACAAAACAATTTCATACTTATACCTAATTAAAATGCTTGTAGACTGCTTTTTCTTTGTAAAAATTAGTTGTCACCTGTGTGGTACAGTAATTTTTTTCCAATACTTTTTTCTGTACTTAGGCATTTAAAAACCAAAATCAGTGGAAATTTGCCTTACTCTTGATATTTGAAAAAGAAACGAAAACTTTGTTTCTAAGAGTTTCTGTAGTGGTTATTAGTGGTCTCAGATGAATTTCTTATCCGTAGGTTAAGATTCAGATGAAATAAAGTTGTCTTAGGTCAAAAATGGAAATGAACTATTTTTCTTTATTGTGAAACTATAGAAATTATACCTTTATTTATTTGGGTTTCTTTTTTTATAGAAAGGAGCCAAACTTGAGTATATCATCATATGATTTCTATGTATAAAATTAAAATTTGGGCAAGACATGGTATTAGAAGTTAGGGTAGTGACAGGAGGTGATGAATATGCTGTATTTCTTGGTCTGGATACTGGTAACACAAGCGTGTTCAGTTCATGACAGTTCATTGGCCAACACTCACGATTTTTGTACTTTTTTGTCTATATGGTACACTTCAAGAATTTTTCTTCAGCCAAGGATTTCCTCTAATACTTATCCTCTGTTGGCCTTCTTTTAGTATCCACATATTCAAATACTTCTCCATTCAATTCTTGATCTGTCAGTTCTCTAGACTCCCAGTGGCCAAACACACTGAGACTCAAATCCATTTTATTAATAACCACTTTATGGAGATGTATTCCACATACTGCAAAACTCACTGTTTCAAAGTATACAGTGTACTAAGTGGTCTTAGTATATATTTACAAGGATGTGCAACCGTCACAACTCTCTGATTTTAGAACATTTTCAGCACCTCAAAAAAGAAACTCCATACCTATTAGCACTCACTCCCTACTTGGATATTTTTAATAGTTTTTTTTTTTCTTAATTTTATTTAGTTAGTTAGTAATCTCTACACCCAGTGTGGGGCTTGAACTCACAACCCTGAGATGAAGAGTTGCATGTTCTACCAACTGAGCCAGCCAGGGAGCTCCATAATAGTATTTTTTCATAATTCTCTGGAGAGATTAGTCTTCTGATATTCTGGAGTGGTGTTTGAAAGTTGAGTTTGGCTCAGATTGAGTCATTGAGTAATCTTTCGAGTAATTATATACTCATAGCATTATTATTGTGCAAACGTACATAAATAAGAACGTTGAGAAGAATGTGTAGCTTTATAACTAATGTAAGATAGAACTGAAACTCTAGGCATAGATTATTAAACTGAAGGACCACGTTCAGTAAAAAAGAATTTTATTTCATTTAGGCTTCTGTATATTTTTCATACAATGGGTTGCTTCTGGTTTAAGATGTATAAAATCATTTCTCACTCATTTCACATTTCTTAAAATATTGCCAACAGCATTTTGCTATATCCAAGGACCTTTCCCTGAGAATTGTTCTCTTTCTCACTTCCGTGCGCATCTGCTCTAACACGCTTTTATGTACATACTTATAAGATTTTGAACTTCTGATATATTTTAACTGAAAGAAGCTGGAAAAAAAATCAATGTTAAATCCAAGGATAAGAATTAAAGTGAAATAAAAATGAAGAAAAAAAGCGAGAAATATATGTTAGGACTGTTACAGCTAGACTTGAAACATACTGGTATAAAATTTCAGTATTCTATTAAGTGACTTTAGTGCTCATAAAAGATGTCACAGCTGTGGAGACTGATGATCTCCATTTACAGAACAGGTAGAAGAGCAGTCACATTTCTCCGTCAGTGTGTTTTCAGAGCTGCTTGTACAGACGTATTTTTGTTTGGCCTGGGGGAAGGGAGCTGTTGGAGTTGAGCGGGGTGGTGTTGTGTTTGTGTGATGTGTCTTTGAAGGCATTCAGTATCTTCTGTTGACTCTTCACCTCTCTGCATCCGGATCATTCTCTTGCAGTGCTTTTTGGTTTGTCTTACCATAGAAATTTCAATCCATTAAAGACTTGTATTATGAAATCACTTTCATTTAGAGGAAGCTGTAAGTTAAATCTTCAGTGGTGGTGAATTTTCATCACCGTCAACTAGCTATACATTTAGACTAATTACAGTAATAAAAAACAGTGCTTTATTTGAGGTATCTTTCTTTTACAAAGTACTTCTTAGGTGTTGGTAACATGGTGAGCACAAGGCCCTTTTGAGTCTGGACATTGATTTGTCAGTTTGGTTAGAGTTGTCAGTACACTTTAAGCTAGTTTGGTTGTAAGGAATGTCTTCATAGAAACCAAACTCAGGAATTGATTATTATGGAATGACAGTTCAGAGGGGATATCCCTTTTCACTTACTAGAATTTTTTTGTATCTGCTAGCCAGGTTATAGCAGTTATATACCTATGTATCAAGGTAGGTATTAAGGAAATTGAGTTGAGAATTAGAGCTGCTTGGGGAACATGAACTAAGAGCAAAGGGAATTTGAAAGTCTTTAGGGATATTTTATCCAAGGCTGGAAAAAAAAGAATCCTTCACCATCTCAATACAGTCTCCATTTCTTGTGAAACACAGTTGCTTGGTATATTGCTCGATCAGTGCTGACACCATCATATGGTTCAGGTTTTATTTAGAATCATGCAGGCCTCTGTGTTCTTTTGTGTTCTTCTGTTATCAGAAAGGTTACTTAAAATAATTGACTAGCTTGGAGAATTTTAACTTAGTAGTTTTTCAGAATATTTAGAGTTGTACAACATCACTATTATCTTTAAAACATTTTTTTTAATGTTTATTTATTTTTGAGAGAGCGAGAGAGAGACAGAATGTGAGCAGGGGAGGTGCAGAGAGAGAGGGAGACAAGGAATCCAAAGCAGGCTTCAGGTTCTGAGTTGTCAGCACAGAACCTGATGAGGCGCTTGAACTCATGAACTGTGAACAGCATGAACCTGATGAGGCGCTTGAACTCATGACCTGAGCCGAAGTCGACTGAGCCACCAAGGCGCCCCACAGCATCACCATTATCTAATTTAAGAACATTTTCATCAACCCAAAAGCATACTTTATACCTATTAGCAGTCCTTCTGCATTCTTCCCTCACTCCTACTCCCTGACAACCATTTACCAACTTCTCTGTCTGTGAATTTGCCTATTCTGGACATTTTGTGTAAATGGAATCATACAGTTTATTGTCCTTTGTGACTGACTTCTTTCAATGAGCATGATGTTTTCAAAGTTCGTCCATGTTGTGGTGTGTACATATTGTACTTCATTTCTTTGTATGGATGAATAATACACTGTTGTGTGGCTATGTCACATTCGGTTTATCCATTTATCAGTTAGTGGACATTTGAGTTGTTTCCTCTTTTTGGCTCTATGAATAATGTTGCTAAGAATGTTTTGTGTATACATTTTGTATGTTTTCTTTTTTCTTCTCAGTACGTTTTGAAAGAAAAGTTTTGGCAGCTCCCAAAGTTGTTTTGTAAATGACCACCCTGTTCATTTTATATTAGTTTTACTTATTCTACTTGCAGGCTCTCTTCCTCTGTTCTAGAGGTAACTTACTGTCGTCCTCCCACAACTAAATAAATGATCTTTGATTTTTAATCCAGGATCTAAAATGTCCACTGAGGCACAAAGAGTTGATGACAGTCCAAGCACTAGTGGAGGAAGTTCTGATGGAGACCAGCGTGAAAGTGTTCAGCAAGAACCAGAAAGAGAGCAAGTTCAGCCCAAGAAAAAGGAGGGAAAAATATCCAGCAAAACAGCTGCTAAATTGTCAACTAGTGCTAAAAGGTACCTTAATAATTTTAACCTTTTTGGTTTTAGTATCTAGTTATCATCTTAAGTTCTCTCTTTTGTATTTAATCATTTATTTGGGATACAGATTCATAAATCTGTATATTGAATACATCTGTAATGTAATAAGTGTAATGTAATAAATCTGTATATGAATAGACAAATTCATAAAAATACATATTCATTGTGTGTGTTTGTATTATTTAGTAAGTGAGCATATATAGGAAAACGTTTGTAAAAGTGTGGTAGTTTGGTTTACTTGACCATAAATATTTTATTCTGTTCAGCAACATGGAAGAGTGAGTAGGAATCTGTTAAAATAGTTTTTGAATGATGTATATTTTCTACTACTTGTTAGTAAAGTTAGAAATGCTGAAGTTAGCAACAAACATATCTTGGTTTCATTATATAAGGCAGTGGCTCTGTCTTGATACAGGTTTTTTTTTCTCTAGACAATAGATACATCTGGAAGGTAGATATTTGAATGAGTCTCTATTACCACATCAATTGCTTATGAGGACTGGACTCACCAGAGAATCTGCTTTAATATTGTTTAATTATAGAATGTGTCTTGGAAAAGAATTTAGAAGTAAACTAAATTTAATACAGTTTTTCCTGATTTTGTGGTTTAATGGTCTTATTTTCTAATACCTTTTAAAAAATATCTAATAGGAAGCATAATGAAAGCATTCTGTAATTTTTAGACATAGTAGAATGTGAATGTTGAATGATAGCTTTATATTTATTGGATAGTATGAATTAGGAGGATCTGTTTCCTGATGATCCAAAACCATTATGGTGTAGTAGACCTTGTTTCCCTCTGGTGCGGTCAATCCACAGGATTGGGAAGAACCTTCTCAGGCCTCCTGGTGGGACATGAGCTTCTAGGGAGAGATGTTGGGGTGATAGTGAGTGGTCAGCAACTTATTCCAAGGGACTAGGGTAGTCAACTCCTTCCCAGAAGTGTGTTGCTGGTCTCTGATCTCTCTTGAAGGAGTGGTGTGAAAGTCAGGTAGCCTCAAGCTTTAACCCTCTATACTAGAACATGCCAGTGTGGGAGAACAGGGTTCCGTTTAGTTTTGCTGTCTCCCCACAAGTCCAGAGGGCTTTAGTCGGCTGACCCGACGACCCCTCTGCTGGCTGGCCACAGCACAAAATGACCTGCTGCTGGGAAATGTGGGGTGGAGTTAGTATGGATAAGAAAGGTAGGAATGGAGAAAATATGACATTAAGATGAAAGAAAGGAGGTTGGGGTGAGTGAGTGGATACGAGATACTCAGTTATAGAATATACCTGCATGTAAATGAGGAAACTGTAATTCAGTCATCAGCTTCTGATAATAAGGATTTTCACAGGGCATCTTCAGCTTGTCAGAAAAGGGAGAGAATGGGCTGTCCAGGTCTGTGGGAAGTAGAGTTGGGATAGTGCTTTGCCTGGGTTTGTGCTCAGTTGTCCCATGATGCTAGTTAGCAAAGACTCCTGTCTGTTTCATGAGGCCCTGCCTTTCCCCCTCATTAGGAGGATCTCCATAATCCCTCAAAATCATAATTGAGTGATGTATCAAAAGACCAAATTCTGTGTGTGAGAGATCATTAAGTGTACAATGTGTGAAAGTGAGGATTGCATGATTTTTTCAAGTACATGGGTAATATTTTACTTTATTTTACTACAGTGTGTACAAAGTATAGATTACAGGGGCACCTGGTGGCTCAGTCGGTTAAGTGTCTGACTTCAGCTCAGGTTATGAGTTCAAGCTCCACATCAGGCTCCATGCTAACAGTTCAGAGCCTGGAGCCTGCTTCGGACTCTGTGTCTCCCTCTCTCTCTGCCCCTCCCCCACTCGTGCTCTATCTCTGTCTCTCTCTCAAAAATAAATACACATTAAAAAAAATAAAAAGAAAACCCCCGAAGTATACATTATATAGTCAAACCTAGTCCTTCCCCCTCCCCTTTAAAAAGAGGGTAAGACCTGGTTTTGAGATAGTACGTGTGTGTAAAGAATCCAAGACAGTGCCTGATCGGCGCATAATAGTAATTGGTATTATTGCAGTGGTTAGAGTAGGAAGTGTTGTCTGAGTTAAAAGAGAAAGCTTAATTTTTCACTCATCTTTTCCTCCAACTTAGTTGATAGTGAAGCTATTTTATTTTTTTTTCTATCTTTGCTTAAGTTCTAAGAACTCAGGAAAAAATTGAGAGTCAGGAAGGCAGACCCACATCTTTTAAATTCATCATTATATCTATAGTGCCTACCATAGTAGAGTCACAGTATTTACTTACAGGTGTCTTAGAACCTTAATTTGATTGTAGGGATTGGCTCTTCCATGGGTAATTAAGATCCCAGTACTAATGTGTGCAGAAGATTCAAAGTTAGAGATCATTTCAAAATAAAATTCTAATTTATTATTGTTAATTTTTATTCAGATGAGAAGTCTTTTCCATATAGTGTCATTTTATAAGAGATAATTTATCAGAAGAAGTACACAGCTTGGACTCTAGAGCTGGGATCTGGGTTTGATTGTAGGTTCTGGCATTTAGCAGCTCTGTGATCTGAGATACATAATTTAACGTTTCCAACCTCAGTTTCCTTTTCTGTAAAATGGGGATAATAATGGTACTTCTTCACAAGGCCGTCATGGGGACTAAATATGATAAAGCATTTATTTGCCATCTAGTAAGGTCTCATACAGTGGTGCTGTCATTTATAGACCTTGTGCCACTTAAAGTCTTGTAGCTGTTTTTTAAGTTCATTTGATAAACTTTAGGAAAATGAGATCTATGTTAACCTTTGAGGACATAATACTATTGTTGAACTAGAAATACTCACATGCTGTGATTATGTGTATTTTATGTAACTCAAGAAAAGTACTTTGTACATAAGTGCTCAATTGCATGAAATGTGCTGTAACTGAAGAACTAATACTTTTGTGTAGAAACGTGTTTTAAAAAAAAATCTCAGTTTTTAAGGTATTATGGAAGAGTGACGTAGAGTATAGGAATCATTTAAGTGGACACTTTATTTAAACAATGGTATAAGTTAATTTCATCTATTTTGAGGTAAGAGAAAGATTATAGTTACATATTTGATCAGTTTTTGCTCCTTGGCAAGAATTTGTTTCTTAAAAAATTGACGTGCTTTTATCTTGATAATGTCTATATCACTTGTTATATTTGCAAGTATGTAGTTGGACTATGTCTAGCAGTGACACATTTTGATGATTTTATTTGATTGACTAGTCAGTTCAATAAAACAGTTATTTTGAGCTCGTCATTGAATTGACTGTACTGCTTTCAAGTGTTGACACATCTGTAGCTGTGAATTTTAAATCACATTTATTCCAAATTAACTTTGTTTGGAGTAGACATTGTGATTTTACTGGACATACTGCTATTTGGTTTTAGACTCTAAATTTTTGTCAGGTTGAAGGGTGGATTCCAGTGTGTTCCAGCGTAAACGTTTATTATAGTTTTCTACATTAGAATGAATTAGTACTCTTTATAGATAATCTTTTATAATTACTTCACCTTCTTGATTCTAAATCTACACATAAAAACTTTTTAATGTTTCTGAAATCAGGATGCATGGTCCAAAAGTATTTATTGAGGATATCTTAAAAATCACGGATATATAGTTTATATCACCATTCAGAATTAAACTTTAGGCTTATTATGTGCATTGACTCTGTCTTTTCTAGGTTAATTCAGAGACTACTTTGAAATTTAAAAAAATTTAGTGATTAATTGAGTGGTGTTTTTCTTGATAATAATTTCATTTTCAAAGGTTTTGACCAGTTGATTCAGTTGGTTAGGGAGTTCTCAGGTGGCCAAGGAATACAGTCCATTTAAGAATATAGAAAGGCATTTTGGTGGCACACTTTTTTCTTTTTAAATAACTGTTAAGAAAATACCTTTGTGAATTCCCATGTCCAAATATTCATGCTCTACTTGGACCTGAGTGAGTTCCTGAATTGTCTTTGTCTTAATGTTTTTAAAAAAATTTCTTAATGTTTATTTTATTTTTGAGACACACACACACAGACACACACGCACACACACACACACACACACACACACACCATGAGCGGGGGAGGGGCAGAGAGAGAGAGAGAGAGGAAGACACAGAATCCAGAACAGGTTCCAGACTCTGAGCTGTGAGCACACAGCCCTATGCCGGGCTCCAGCTGGCAAACTGCGAGATCATGACCTGAGCCAAAGTAGGCGCTTAACCAACTGAGCCGCCCAGGTGCCCCCTTTTTAATGTTTGTTTATTTGTTTTTGAGAGAGAGAGCACAAGCTGGGGAGGGGCAGAGAGAGAGGGAGACACAGAATCCAAAGCAGGCTCTAGGCTCTGAGCTGTCAGCACGGAGCTCAGTGAGGGGCTCAAACCCATGTGAGATCATGACTTGAGCTGAAGTTGGATGCTTAACTAACTGACTGAACCACCCAGGTGCCCCCCCTGAATTTTCTTTAACCTGAAATATGTGTGTTTGAAATATGTCAATACACATGTACTGCTTCATTTTTTCTGAGCCATTAAACCAATATGTTGATGTTAAAATGCATGCTTCATACCTTCTTTTAAATCAAAAGGGACAGTGTAAGCATAAGCATATCTGTGATTTTGGTACCATATTCTTCAATTAAGTCTAAATGAATCCTGATTGTTGTTTCTTTTCCCCTCCCCTCACTCCTTTCTTTTTAGCGAATGACAGTCATATGCAGTAACTCTTACCATTCTTGGAACAGTTAAGGTATTAGGTGAAGTCTTTCAGACTGAAATTTAGTTTGTATTTTGCTTCTGACTTGTCTCCATAACTATGTGCATTTGCTGACTTAAGTATCTTAATAGCCAAAGAAGTGTCACTGCTAGATGGAAATTGGGAATTTAGGCAGTTGTCTAGTTGATTTATATATAAAGAAATAATTTTGTCTTCAACGTTTTGATAAGAGAGAGGTCATTTATTTGTTTGACTTAGCAAGATAATTGCCTCTCACCTTACCAGTGTACAATAACTAGCCTTAGTTTCCTTATCTTTTAAATGGGAAATGATAAAACAGTAATGCTTAGAGAATTTTGTGAGATTTATTTAATTCACTTTTAATAGACTAAGATCATCATGTGAAAGGTACACTGTAAGTGTGAATTATTGATACTTTTTCATTTTTCCTCACCCTAAGGGACAGTGCCTGAAATAGCTACCTTTCTTACCCCACATGTCAAGACTGCGAAACTTAATACATACCATGATCACAGCTTTTGAGATAGAATTGAATTGCTGTCATTGAAAGCAGCAGGACATCTTGCAACTGTTTAAATAGCAATTCTTAGTATAATCTTTTCTGTCAAGAAAAGCAATGAATATATTGTCAAGAGAAATATATCCATTCTTAGGTGTGGCACAAAATATATTTTAATATATTGACTCACTGCTTAGAGTTGTCAAGTTTATCAATAAATTGCTTTTTGTATTGAATAATTAGATCTGGAATTATAGACATCCAGAGGTGTTCAAGTTCCATTATTTGACAGAAAATTATGATTTATCAGCTTTTTAAAAATTTACTTAGAAAGAGAACACACACAAGTGTTGGGGGCGGCAGGGGAGGACAGAGAGAGAGCAGAGAATCTCAAGCAGGTTCCGCATTATCAGTGTAGAGCCGAACACAGGGCTCAGTCTCACAAACCGTGAGATCATGACCTGAACGGAAATCAAGAGTTGGGTGCTTAACCTACGGAGCCATCCAGGTGCCCCTGATTTATCAATTTTTTAAATCAAAAGGGACAGTGTAAGCATAAAGTAAGATGAGTTATTTGAAAATCCCAAAGAAATTCTTTTATGTCAAAAAGTTTACATTGACAGTTTAAGCTCACTCTTGAATGCCTATTCTTTTGGTCCTCTTGGTTTAAAAACAATTTGTGTAGGGGCACCTGGGTGGCGCAGTCGGTTAAGCGTCCGACTTCAGCCAGGTCACGATCTTGCGGTCCGTGAGTTCGAGCCCCGCGTCAGGCTCTGGGCTGATGGCTCAGAGCCTGGAGCCTGTTTCCGATTCTGTGTCTCCCTCTCTCTCTGCCCCTCCCCCATTCATGCTCTGTCTCTCTCTGTCCCAAAAATAAATAAACGTTGAAAAAAAAAAATTAAAAAAAAAAAAAACAATTTGTGTAAGTTATTCATGTTTCTGCTAACTAAGTAGTACAGAGACCTATTTAATGGAAAGCAACAATTTTCTGTCCAAATACTTTCCTATCCCAGTTGTCTTGAAGCAGACTCTCTCTCTCTTAGCCATCTCTGGTTTTAGTCCTTCTACTGGTTTTTCTGCATAAATCTAAATTATATACAGTATTTTCACCTATTTGTTGAATAATTTTTTTGAAGTTTATGTATTTTGAGAGAGAGCTTGGGAGGGGCAGAGAGAGGGAGGGAGAGAGAGAATCCCAAGTGGGCCCCACACTCTCAGCACAGAGCCTGATGCAGGGCTTGAACTCACAAACTGTGAGATCATGACCTGAGCTGAAATCAAGAGTCTATTGCTTAACTGACTGAGCCACCCAGGGCCCTGATCTATGCTTTTCTTACCTAGGTGTTTTTCTTCTGGAATTTCTGGTTGTCTCCCCTCCTCTTAATAATGTGTCTTTATTATATTCTTTTTTAAAAAGGCTTATTTATTTTGAGAGAGAGGGCGAGAGAGGGCATGCATGCAGGAGCAAGGGAGAGGCAGAATGAGAGAGAGGGAGAAAGAGAGAATCCCAGGCAGGCTACTCATTGGCAGTGCAGAGCCCCAAACAGGGCCCAATCTCATGACCATAAGATCATGATTTGAGCTGAAATCAAGGATGCTTAACTGACTGAGCCACCCAGGCGCCCCAGTCTTTATTATATTTTTACACACTCTGCAGCCCCTTCTTGGCCATCTCCACCTGTTTAATTTACACCTGTCTGCTTTGTCTTCCAAAAATATACTGAAACTTCTCATCTCCTTTTCTTTGCTGTTTATTCCTTTTGCACTTTCTGTATTTTGCCTCCCTGCCCTTTCCTGCCTGACCCGAGTGGAGTCCTGAAGGGATAGGAGGTGGATGTGTGTGTGCTTAGTTTAGTGTCCTTAACCTGGACTTATTAGTTGTCAAGTGCCTGTTGTATACATTTGTGTGAGATCCATAAAGAGTGTTCCTCTATATCAGATCTTTGAGATTTCTCATTTAATTATAGATTGTATATACTTTATATGTATGTGAACACATCATAGAAACCGTATCAGAAGGAATCATATGTTTTAAAGATAAAACTGATCATGAAGTTAACCTCTTCATTTTTTAGGATGGAAAATAAACCTCTTCATTTTATAGGATAGAAAGCTGAGGCTCAGAGAGAGAGAAAGAAAGAGAATGCAGGTGTGAACAGTCTTTTTACTGAATAACTCTCAATGGCAGAGCAGAATTAAAATGAAAGTGTTTTTGGCTTTGAACTTATATGTCTTTCTCAACTTCATAATGCCTCCCCAACCTTGAATCACATGGCTTAGAAAAGTGAAAATTATGTTAGTAACATGCAATTCCTTTAGGAAATTGATGCCAGTCCTCTCAGAGGAGTCACGTCTATTTCTGTATTTTCATTTGTTGCCTTGAAAAAGACATGAAATGAAATTGAGAGTAAATGTTTTCAGATTCTTTTTTTTTAGGGTACTTTAGTAACTATCATCCATTTACTATCACAATAATTACCAGATAACAGGCATCCAGTTAGCAAATCTCATGTTTAAAAACCAAAGCTAAGGACAAGAAATGGTTTTGAGAATTTTTTTTGTATCTTGGTTTAACGAAGCCTCTCTTTAATAATGGTATTTAAGAGAAGAATTCTAGTTAAGAGATTGCTAAGTATAGTCTTCTAAAACGTTGTAGCACTGTTAGCCTTTGTATATGTATATGAGGAATTAGATGCAGTTAAAAGTCAAAGTTGAAAAATTTTAAGTATAGTCTTCTAAAACGTTGTAGCACTGTTAGCCTTTGTATATGTATATAAGGAATTAGATGCAGTTAAAAGTCAAAGTTGAAAAGTAACACATGGGAAAAGCAGGTTTTAAAAAAAGTTCTTTTTGCATGAATCTCGTGCAATGACATTAAGACGGTTATCTGCATATTATTAGGATAGTCCATGCAGAAGGAATAATGTCCAACTGGAAAGTCTCTACCTTCTCCAACCTAGAGGCTTTAGGGAGGAATACCATTTATATTAAAAAAATTTTTTGTAACATTTATTCATTTTTGAGAGAGAAAAAGCATGAGTGGGGGAGGGGCAAAGGAAGAGAGAGACAGAATCTGAAGCGGGCTCCAGGCTCTGAGCTGTCAGCACAGAGCCCTACGTGGAGCCCGAACTCACGGACTGCAAGATCATGACCTGAGCCGAAGTTGGACGCTTAACCAACTGAGCCACCCACGTGCCCCCATTTGTATTTTGATAGCAGTTTCACATGTTGAAATGAGATCCTGATAATTCTTTATCAGTGGTTTGGATCATTCAGAAGCCTTAATTAATAATCATCTTTCCATCTTATTTGGGGAGGTTCTTGTACAGATCAGAAGTTGGAATGATCCATAAATAATGTGACAAAGGTTTCCAATTTAAACTAGAAATTTTGGTTAGTGGTTAGTGTTATCGGTGGTTCAGTGACATTTTAATTTAAGTCAGTGTTGTTTCTGTAGGCTACATGTACTGATCACGGCCAGTCTTTTTACCTTTTGTAGGTGCATTGCCAAAATCATGGTAGAAGTTACTACTTGAATGTTACTGTATATGATGATTTATACAGTATTAGTGTTTCAAAATAAAAACACACAAATGGGAAGTGTTAGTGTAAAAGTATAACACTTTAATGAACTGTTAAGAGTGTGAAGACATTTTAACATAACTTTGTCTCTTTTTAAAGAATTCAGAAGGAACTCGCAGAGATTACGTTGGACCCTCCTCCCAACTGTAGGTAAGTACTTATGGATTTTTATTTGTGTCTTTTGCACAAGGTATAATTGAATTGTTTGATGTGCACCTGTTGTTATAGTCTGATTAATTAGTAAAATATCATTGTGGTTTGGACTTAAATGACTGTGGAAGATGGTTGTTGTTTCTGTGCTGAAATGGCATACTTATCAAGTCTATTGTAGAGGAGTGGTGGAGTTGCCAAACATACAGCAATGCAGTGACAATAAGATAATGAAATTATAGAGTAACAAATACAGTTATCTTTTAGTTGGTGAGGTGATGGGGCCTTAAATGATTTCTTTAATGATAGAATAATAGTGTGGCTAAAGTATTTGCTATTTGATAATTCACTTGTTATCTTGTTGGAAATTGATTTTTAAAAGTGCTGGAACATTAAACAGTGTTTCTTCATGGTTTACATTATTTCTTAAATCATTGGCCGTGGAATGGGTGTAGAAGTAAGAATGGGTGATTTGAGGCAGTGATATTAAATTGAAAATGTTCTCTCCTTTATGACTACATTTTTCAATTTTCTGGTCAGAGTTTACTTATAAGAAGTAAAAGTGCTTGCCTGGAAATGATTAGTGTTATACAGGTACATAGAGGAAGAGGAGAAAAACAAACTCTTAACGTTGTACTGTATTTTGGATCTGGTGGAATAGTTAGAAGACGGCTGTTTGACTATTTTAAACATTTCTTTCTGTTTTGATGTGAGGTTGGTGTTGGAACTAGGCCGACATGGAGTTTTCGTAGTTTAAATTGGTAGTCTTGTGGATTGAAGGTGAGACAGCAGGTCACAGGAAAGTGTTGCCAATACTGAATGCAGGTAGAATTTATTGTTTGGTGCGATTTCTGATTTCACTGATCTTATTTTTTGTGGAAGCAAAGATAGCAACTCTGTGTATTAATGAAAGTGAAAACTTTGCAGATGGCTATTTGATAGTTGGCTAGTTGACAACTGTTTTGTGTAGAAACATTTCTAATAAGGCCTTTTATGTTTGTGGTGAATCTAATGTGGTTCTTTACATGAGAGTCATATACCGTGTATGTACTCACAATAATATTCAAAGACTGTTTTATTCAAATAGACCAAATATTTCTGTTAGGTAAAAACCGTTTAACACTAAGACTTTTTGTTTCACTTAACGACTGTGTTACATCAGAGATTTTTTCAGATGGCAGATCATTGTTTAGGCTTTGCTGGCCAATTCATGGAAATGGAATGATTTGTGGAAAATTCCGGTTTGAATGAAATCTAAAATCTCTTGTTTCTTATGACAGTATTCATTTTAATGGTTTGAATCTTTAAAAAAATTTTTTTAATGTTTATTTATTTTTGAGAGAGAAAGAACACAAGCGGGGGGGAGGGGCAGAGAGAGAGGGAGACATAGAATCCCAGCTATCAACACAGAGCATGACATGGGGCTCAAACCCATGAACCAGGAGATCATGACCTGAGCCGAAGTTGGGCGCTTAACTAACTGAGCCACCCAGGTGCTCCAGTTTGAATGTTTTTAAAAAACTAAATTATTTTGCCACATGTATGACTTTTGTAACCTTCTTACAACTAAATTGGTAAAAATATGAACTTAATTTATATACTTATTTGCTTAACTTTTGAAAACAGTTGGCAAAATAAACTACTTTGTTTTAATGAGCTTGTTTTTTTTTTATTTTTATTTAAAAAAAATTTTTTTTAACGTTTATTTATTTTTGAGACAGAGAGAGACACAGCATGAACAGGGGAGGGGCAGAGAGAGAGGGAGACACAGAATCTGAAACAGGCTCCAGGCTCTGAGCTCTCAGCACAGAGCCCGACGTGGGGCTCGAACTCATGGACCGTGAGATCGTGACCTGAGCCGAAGTTGGACGCTTAACCGACTGAGCCACCCGGGAGCCCCTTAATGAGCTTAAGGCTCATTTTTAATAAATGAAATCTACATAAAATATCACGTGATGGCTAGACTGTTACTTTAAGATATATTATTTTCCAGTGCATTTGCCTAATTTAGTTTTGATTTATTACAGATGATAATTTAGATTTGATTAAACCAATGTTGTAAACATGCAGGAAAACATGCATCAAGTGTGAGAAAAGGAATTACATATTGATGATTATTTAAATAAACTAAAATAAATCACAATTCTATTTAAAAAAGAAAAGTTTATAGTGTCATCTGAAATTTGGAGATTAACTTTTTCACTGAGCCATAGTTAATGATATCATTACTAGTTATGTAAACTCTTTATAAAATCATTTTAAAATGTGGATGTCACACACAATAAGCCCTTCAGACAGTTTTAGCAAAGATACCTACTTTGTTGTGTTTTTTTCCAGTTTTATTGAGATATAATTGACATGGAACGTTGTAGAAAGATATAATTGACATAGAACATTGTAGAAAGATGCCTACTTTGGTTAAACTGCTTGCTTATGGGAATTTGCAAGGAAATTGATTTAATGGTATGAAGATTGGATAGCTAGCAAGTTTGCTTTAGAAGCCAGGTCTGTGATTCTGTAGCTTTGGCTCCTTTTCTTGATCCCTGAATGGCTGATTGGACTGGATCAGGCAGAGATGAAGATCATAGTTACCTTCACATATGTTGTGCTCCCTTTGCAGGCAAAGATCTCCATGCTGTGGCTGATTGGGAAGTGGTGATTAGTTCTACGTGCCCTGTGTACTTGTGCTACTTAATATAGATGTCATTGTGATCGTTAAGTGGATTACTGTGGCCTTTGGATTGTTTGGTGTCAAATATTTGATTGTGGTTTATAGTAAATCTCTCCATCTATATTTCAGTGAGAATGTGGTTACTATCTTAAGAAAGTGAAGTTAGACCATAATTTTAGTTTGGCTTATTTTTGGCACAAAGTTAAGAGTGCTTTTGTGGTTGATTTTTAAAAGTTCTGTGCTGCCTGTATTTGTGCCCTAATGACTAAATAATTAATTTACAGAGATATTCTAAATTAAAGCTATATGCCTACTAGAAGGAGTCAAAATCATATTCCTCTAGTACTCTCTTTGTGTATTATCTTTACTAGCACGCAGGCCTCTTAAAATCCTGCCTTTTGTTTGGTTGCCTTTTGGGTAATTGTTAGCTCACTATCACAGGTAAAGATTATGTATGAGGGAACATCTGTGAGTGTGCCTGTTTAGGCAGTCAGAACGGAGAAAGTATTTTATCTGTTATTAGTGGTCTCAGTCAGGGTGGCTGACTGTGTGTTACATTTCACTTCGAGTGTGGTTTACCCTTATTTTCTGGAGCCTTATTAAACTAGTACAGCCCAGTTATATCTATTTGTCAAGTTAGAGATGGCACCTCTGAATTTTGGTGCATCTCTTATGTGATGTCCATTTTAGCATTTCTTGGAATTATTTTGCAGGAACTAGCATGTGTTAAAGTACTCTGAGTCTGTCATGTAGACATGTTGGGAATATAAAGTCTCTCTGAATTCTATCATTCAGTGTAGATAGATATGTTTGTGTAAGGCATTTTTAGAGGAACTACTGTGGTATTGTTTAATTTTTCTTTTCAGGTTTTGAATGAGTCTAAATATTTTAAAAGTATCCACAAAATACTTTGATAATAAGTTGAATTATTTCTTTTTATAAGAAACACATACCTGTACATCTTTCAATTTTCTATTCACTTCTGTTGTCTTTAAGGTAAAAATGCAGTAATACAGTTTTTCTTAAAGCTTGATTCAATTAAGTACCTTTGGGTATTTTTTCTATTATAGCATAAGAGTTAATGTTTAAAAACAAAACCTTATGATACAACTAAGAAAAAAGTTTCTGTTTATAAAATCGTGGGGTCTGTAGGGCCATAGGCATAGAAAATTGCACCTAGTTTGGGTGAAGTTTGGTTATATATTTAGAATATTTCCCATAAGTAGTACAATATATTTTGTTTGGCTTCAGTTCTTATGATGGATAACATAATTGACCCATGACATTTGCAAGGGTTCTATTCTAGTGCCTCTGCAGATCCACAAGTGTTTTCATATTGCCAGCTGAATTGGAGGTATTGGACTAGAATTGCTCACTACCTCAGTGCCTTGTTCAATAGCTTAGCTGGATGGAGCCACTAAAATTCATGCAGTATCCTTACGGAGCTCTGATAGGTAGAATTGCTGCCCTTTGTAAATGACTATATGTTGTGACTATCCTGATTCTTCACAAATTGTCAAAAGCACAGCTCTTGAATCTGTAAATGTGCTAATACATTTCATTTCTATTACTTGATGCTAGTGGGAAACTGGGAGCTAACTAGAAAAGTCTCCAAGTTAAAACTTTTTCACTCAAAGGGTAACTTGTTCTTCTGTATTGTAGAGAAACTAAATTCAAATTCTGTCATTATTTGATACTGCCCAAGTTTGTATTTGCTTTATGAGAATGGAAATGATAGAGATCCTTAACTACTTTTTGAAAGTAGAGACTGTGGTAAAAGGATTCATTTGGATTTTGATTTTTGATTTAGTAATTGAACAAGTAAAAGGAGGAAATACTAAAAAAAAGTGGATGTAGTTCAGTTATACTACGAGTTTTCACTTTTTATTGCTATATTTCAATGATCTACTCATTGGACACAGCCTCTGCTTTACTTAAAAAAAAAACAAACAAACAACTAATGGCTTCATTGAGATGTCATTTAAAGTGTAAAATTCAGTGGCTTTTACTATATTCACACAGTTGTGTAACCATCACAATCAATTTTACAACATTTTGATCACCCCCAGAGGATACACCAAACCTTTTAGCAGTCACTCCTTCCCCATTTCCTCCCAACTCTCCAACCTCAAGCCCTAGGTTATCAGTCTGTCCTGTTTCTTATAGATTTGCCTGTTCTGGACATTTTGTATTAATGGAATCAGACAGAATGATCTTTTATGACTGGCTTCTTTCATGAAGCATAGTGTTTTCAGGGTTCATCCTTGTAGTGTGCATCAGTGCTTCATCTTTTTGTCTCTGAATAATATTCCATTGTGTGAATATACTACATTTTAGTTTACTTTTTATTTTTGTTTTCATTAAAAAAAATTTTTTTAATGTTTGTTTTTGAGAGAGAGAGAGAGAGCGAGTGAGCGATTGGGGTAAGGGCAGAGAGAGAGGGAGACACAGAACACGAAGCGGACTCCAGGCTCTGAGCTGTCAGCACAGAGCCCAATGCGGGGCTAGAACCCATGAACCGTGAGATCATGACCTGAGCTGAAGTTGGACGCTTAATGGACTGAGCCACCCAGGTGCCCCTATACTGCATTTTATTTATCCATTCATCAGTTGATATGCGTTGGGGTTGTTTCCACTTTTTGACTTTTAGGAATACTGCTGTAAATATTCGTGTACAGGATTTTGTGTAGACATTTGTTTTGATATTTTTGGGTTTATACCTTCCTAGGTAGAATTGTTGAGTCATAGAGTAACTATATTTAACCTTTTGGGGAATTGGTAGACTGTATTACAAATGCTGCACCATTTTACTTCCTACCAGCAGTGTTTGAGAGTTGTAGTTTCTGTACAACCTTGGCAGTTGTTCTTGTCTATCTTTTTGATAATAACCATCTTAGGTATAAGTGGTATATCATTGTGGTTTTGATTTGCATTATCTTGATGGGTATAGTGACGATGATGCTGATGATCCTCTTTTCATATGCTTATTGGCTATTTTTATATCTTTGGAGAAGTGTCTATTCAAATCTTTTGCCCATTTTAAAATTCAGTTGCATGTCTTATTGTTAAGTTGTAAGTGTTCTTTTATTTATTTTGGGTTCAAGGGCCATTTAAGATATATGATGTGCAAATATTTTTTCCTGTGGATAGTTTTTTTACTTCCTTGATGGTGATCTTTGAGGCACAAAAGTTTTAAATTTTGATGTAGTCTAATTTACCTACTTTTTCTTTTCATTGTTTGTATGTTTGGTGTCACTTCTGCCATTGCCTAATCCAGTACTACAGAAGTGTACACTTTTATTTTTCTTCTCAGGGTTTTTTAGTTTTAGCTTTAATATTTTGATTCTGATCCATTTTGTATCTGGTGTGAGGTAAAGGTCCACATTTATTTTGTGTGTGTGTGCATCCCCAATTGTGTCAGCACCATTTGCTGAAAAGACTGTTGAATTGTTTTCACATCTTTGTTGAAAAATCAATGAATCATACATGTGAAGGCTTATTTCTGAACTCTAATTTTTTTTCCATTGATCTATGTGTCTCTCCTTATGCCGATGCCACATAGTCTTTCTTTCCTATTTATTGACAGAGTCTTGATTACTGTAGTTTTGTAGTAAGTTTTGGGTCAGAAACTGTAGGTTTTCTAATTGATTTACTTTTCATTGTCTTCACTCATTAGTTTAAGGCGTTCCCACTATAGGAGAGGCCATGACTGGACATAAATCCAACCACTGTGTCATGAGAGCCATTTAATAGAGGAAAATGTATTTTCCAGATCATAGTAAGTGAGGCAATATGTAGAGAAAAATGTGTACATCTGGATTAATATTTTTCAAAACTATATCACAGAATAGGAAGGCATTGAAATAGAAATTGGGAATAGTTTTTATATAGGAGTGAACTCTGGAAAGAGCTACCAGTGCAAAAGCTAATTATTGTCACTAATTGTTTCCCTTTTCTGGTTATTGTGGTAATATTTATGAGGCATTTTTAGCTTTTCAAGGATTTTCATATATGGTTTTCATTTAATCTTTTCAATTACTCTGTGAGACTCCTGGGATTGAGTAACTTGCTCAGAGTTACTTGTTGATTTGGATTTAAACCCAAGTTTTCTACTCTTTCATCTTTTATTATTTTACATGTGTGACTAGATAGAAAAATACATTTAAAATTACATTTATGGCTAGCCGTTTGTGGTTCAGTAAAGAAAAATAAATCAACATGTAGGGCATTCCAGAATATCATTTGTACTATGTTTGATTTATATTTCTGAATTCCACAAGACATTTTTTTGCTAGAACATTTTGAAAAGTAATTTTTTTGAGTATAGTCATTTTCTACTACACTCCCTTGTGTGTGTGTTTGTGGGTATGTTGTTAGTGTTAGTGTTATTATTACTGGCACTTGTTGAAGTAAAGAATTGCTTTACATTTGACAGTTCTTGCCTCAGTGTTTGCATATGTCTACACTTTTAATGCCAAATGGGTTTTTCTTGGTTACTCAGCCTAATACTAGGTCACTTGCTGCTACCATTCATTTTAGTATTTATTGAGGGCTTAATGTTAGATCTGTGTTAGGGCAAGTGTAGGCTACAATACCGTACACTATCCAGGCTTAGTTCCTAATCCTAAAATCTGGTTGTAACTAATTGAGAGATGAGACATACAGATGCTTGGAGAACCAAGACTAGAAGAATGATGATACTGTTGGAAGAAACTGCCAATATTTGTGGCTTCTGTAAATCTTAAAATTGATAATGCTTTCCTCTTTACTTTGGTTGCCCAGAAACTAATACCTTATTTACTCTTTGACATGAGTAGTTAACTGTTTTTTGTGTAGAAACCTCAACTCAGATTATATTTTATTTTCTTACTCTTTCCCTCTAACTATTTTTGAAGCTCCATATCTTCATTTTGTACTTTTATACTACATAAAATTTTTAAGCCACATCACAGTCTTTTTGGAGTGAGGCTGATTATTAATAAATAAACACTACGAATAACGAAAAGTGATGTAAATGTGTATTGGTTAGCAGAAGGCTGAAATGCCTTTTTGAGGAGTCATTAACATGACAAAATTTAAATATACATTGAGGGCCTGTGTTATATAGGATACTGAATTATTCATATCTCTCTCTCCTTTCTTTGGTACAGATAATTGAGGAATATTTTTTATTCACTCACTGTGAGTTCTTGACTCCATTGCTGCAGTGTTCAGTGGCTTTGCATAGACTTTACAAAGACAAAAGTCTTTAATATTTGAGATGCATTAAATGGTTAGAACAGCTAAAGAATTGTTTGGAATAGCACCTATGGTTGGATAGCTGTCGAGTTGGAGTACGTGTACAACATGACAGAAGGATAAAGCATGGTCTTCTGTTCCATTGGCATTGAGAGTTTCAACCTTGTTTATGTTTTCATTTCTGTGCCGCCTTTTATAATTTTGAAGGTGTACTCCTTCCTTACTGCTAAAAGTATATATATGGTTTCTTTTTTGTCTTTCTGTCTTAAGGCTGACTTTTTACCTGGGGCACAGCCAACATAGAGCCTTAAGGGGCTGTTACTTCAGTTAGGAAACTTCAGGTGTAATTGTTTGCTATCATGTACCTTTACTTCAGAACTGTGCTTGGGGAAGACATAGACATTTCCATAAAATCACCAAAAATTTTTTTACTTTCTTATTTCAAAATGTTAATTTTTAAAATATCTGCCTTTAAAAATTTTTTAATGTTTATTTCATAATAAAGAAAAATATTGAATGAGTAAGTGAACTTAGTGCCCAATACTTGGAGTCTTTGATATTTTTTTTTAATTCTTTGCAGTTCTTTTTTTTTTTTTTTTTTTTTTTTTTCCAACTTTTTTTTAAATTTATTTTTGGGACAGAGAGGGACAGAGCATGAACGGGGGAGGGGCAGAGAGAGAGGGAGACACAGAATCGGAAACAGGCTCCAGGCTCTGAGCCATCAGCCCAGAGCCCGACGCGGGGCTCGAACTCACGGACCGCGAGATCGTGACCTGGCTGAAGTCGGACGCTTAACCAACTGTGCCACCCAGGCGCCCCTCTTTGCAGTTCTAAGAGCAGTACAAGAATGTGTCTGAAAAAATGTGTTAAATAATCACACTGGGATTGTATTTTGTAATAGTAACAGAACATTTTATCACTTATTTTGCCCAGTTTTAAGCTGGTTATTATTTCAGATTTATTACCTAAGCACTTTAGATAGAAAGTGTCATATTACTTTCTAACATGTGATTATTTTAATTTGCATTGCTGTTTTATCTTTTTTAAATATGAAATTTATTGTCAAATTGGTTTCCATACAACACCCAACAGGTGCCCTCCTCAATGCCCATCACCCACTTTCCCCTCCCTCCCACCCCCCCATCAACCCTCAGTTTATTCTGTTTTTAAGAGTCTCATGGTTTGCCTCCTTCCCTCTCTGTAACTTTTTTTTTTGCCCCTTCCCCTCCCCCATGGTCTTCTGTTAAGTTTCTCAGCATCCACATAAGAGTGAAAACATATGGTGTCTGTCTTTCTCTGTATGGCTTATTTCACTTAGCATCACACTCTCCAGTTCCATCCACATTGCTACAAAAGGCCATAGTTCATTCTTTCTCATTGCCAAGTAGTATTTCATTGTATATATAAACCACAACTTCTTTATCCATTCATCAGTTATGGACATTTAGGCTCTTTCCATAATGTTTTATCTTTTAAGATGTCTTGAAAACTGTATTCTTTCTTTTTAAATGTTTATTTATTTATTTTGAGAGCAAGAAAGAGAGAGCACACACAAGCAGGGGAGGGGCAGAGAGAGAGACAGAGGCAGAGAATCCCAAGCTGGCTCTGTGTGGGGCTTGAACTCACGACCTGTGAGATCATGACCTGAGCCAAAATCAAGAGTTGGACGATTAACCAACCACCCAGGCGCCCCTGAAAACTGTATTTTTTAGCATATCCAAAGCATTTCTTTACAGTGATTATTACATTCATTGACTTAAATATCTTTTATCAATTAAGTGTTATTACAAATAGTAAGTAAAACAGTTTTGTTGGTATATATTGAGAGCAATGGAAATTTTCATTTGTAAATTTATGTTGTCCAAGCGTGATTTTTTTCACTGTTTTTTGTAAATGTTTATTTAAAATTTTTTATTAGAATGTCTGCATACTTTAGAGACTTACCTGGGATGCCTTTAAAAGTGTATCTAAATCCGCATTTGTGTAGAAGCAGCACCTTGTGCCAAAATGTATAATAGAATTAGGCAAAGCTGTAAGCTCAAGTTCATTTTCTATTCCAGTACATGGAGTGTAGAGACTCATTCTCCTCTGACCTATGTGGAAGATAAAGCCTAGTAATAATGTGAAATGACCAAAAGGAGAGGCATAGTCCTCATACCAGGGCTAAGGTTTCTACCTTGCCACCTCTTGTTCCTTCCACCTAGAATCTAGCACGCGCCCCTTCTACACCCACTGTTGTTAGTTCTCCTGATGCTTCATGTTACAACCAAAGAGAATGCTCTCTTTAATCTCTGTGTTTCAAACCCTAGCATTTAGTTGATGTTCAGTGTGCCTATGTATGAATAAATACAATTAATCTTACTAGGGAGCTGACAACTCTTGAATGCTTCCTAGTGTTTGAGGCCATGTGGGGAGTGTTTACCAGCATTATCTCTTTTCATCTTCATGACTAACCTTGAAGTAGATGCTAGTTTTAGACAGTGTTTTATAGATGGGAAGGTAAGCTTAGAGAGATTAAGTAACTTGCTCAAGGTCACATAACAAGTAAGTCACAGAACTAGGATTTCATCTTTGGTGTTTCTGACTTTAGAGGCCAAGTGTTTTGAGACTTTCCTATGCAGAGCTTCCATTTGCAAAATAGATACAAATGAATCTGTCCAGAACAGCACTGCCCCAGTAGAACTTTTTGCTATGATTTAAACTGTTCTGTAGCCATATATGGCTATTTAGTACTTGAAAGGTGGCTAATCTCAGTAAATGAACTCCTGATTTTACTTAATTTAAATTTAGATAGCCATATGTGATTAGTACCTACTGTATTACGCAGTGCAGATCTAGAAAAACAAGAACTGTTTGGGGCACCTGGGTAGCTCAATTGGTTAAGCGTCTGACTCTTGATTTTTGGCTCAGGTGGTGATCTCATGGTTTGTGAGGTGGAGCCCCACGTCTGCCTCTGTGCTGACAGCGTGGAGCCTGCTTGGGATTCCCTGTCTCCCTCTCTCTCTGCCCCTCCCCTGTCACGTGTGCTCTGTCTTGCTCTCTCTCAAAATAAATAAGTAGACATTTTAAAAAATGAAAAAAGCAAGGCACCCAAGAACTGCGCAAGCTTAAATTTATGCTTAATTTCAGTTTTAGGTAAATTTAGACATTTTTAAAAATTATGCTTGTAGTTATGTTATCATACCACCCAAGTATTTGTCTCCCTTCTCTCTTCCCACCAGCCACCATTATATTCTAAATGTCAGGGACTTTTAAATACTGTTTTGTTTTGTTTTGTTTTGTTTAGATCATCACACATAGTGCTCTCAAGTAAAGGACCCTTATGAATATTATGAAGTGCTGGGTAAATATTTATTTTTAACTTTTTAACAAAATGAAAGCAGTATTACAAATCCTTGTTTTTAGATAGACTCATAGCATATTGAAATTGGGAAGTATATGGTCTGGCACTCTCAAGCCTGTTTGTAGACTAGGGCAAAATTCTGTGGCCTCACGCATTAGAGTAGAATGATTTGAAACCTGAATACAAAAATGGTGAACTGAAGGAAGGTGACAGATTCCACCGCACATGCTGGGGGAAAATCCTTGTCTGAAGCTAGGGCAAAGTTTCTGCAGAGTACAAAAACATATGGTTTCCAGCAATTGACATTTTGGTGTTAGGCCCAAGGTAGCAGGCAAATGAAGCCCCGCGTGTGCCGTCTTTGGATTTCAGGTGGCCAGGTAGTGAGTAAGGGGTTCTGCAGGAGGGGGGGTGGTACTAACCTGAGCCTGCCAGGCCAGGATAAAGATGGTCTAGAATCTGGAAAAGTAGAACTATAGGGACTTGCGCCTTGAGTAGGGTAGGACAAGATGGAATAGGAGTAGTCTCCGTTCTTTCAAAGTTAACATCTTCTCCACTGAGATAGAAAATTTACCTTCTTAACCAAGCACTTGTGCATCACTTCAGTAAATATCTAGCAACAGCGTGGTTTATAAATGATATGAAACAGTGTTATGATTCTACTTGGTCAGTAATTAGGATTTGAGGTGAAGGAAAGGGACAGACAGGTTTTAAAGGAGACAAAGTAATTATCTTTACTGTCCTGTTACATTGTTGTTAGACCCTTTAGCAATTAGAAAAAAAGTTGTTTTTTTTTTAATTTTTTTTTCAACGTTTATTTATTTTTGAGACAGAGAGAGACAGAGCATGAACAGGGGAGGGGCAGAGACAGAGGGAGACACTGAATCTGAAACAGGCTGCAGGCTCTGAGCGGTCAGCACAGAGCCCGACACGGGGCTCGAACTCACGGGCCGTGAGATCATGACCTGAGCCAAAGTCGGACGCTTAACCGACCAAGCCACCCAGGCGCCCCAAAAAAGTTTTTCTTAAAGTTTAGTTATTTATTTTGAGAGAGAATGTGAAAGAGGGAGAGATAGAGAACCAAGTAGGCTCCACACTGTCAGCACAGAGCCCAATGGGGGCTCAAACTCAGGAACTGTGAGACCATGATCTGAGCCAAAATCAAGAGTCTGCCACTTAACTGACTGAGCTACCCAGGCACCCCTTCTTTAGAAATTTTTAGAGTTCATGTAGTAGATATTTTGCCTTGGATGATTTCTTTCTTTCTTTTTTCTTTTTGAGACAATGCAAGGGAGAGAGGGGGAGGGAGAGAGGATCTAATCAGGTTCCATGCCCCTAGCGTGGAGTCTGATGCAGGGCTCAGTTCCATGACCCTGCGATCATGACCTGAGCTGAAATCTAGCATTGGACCCTCAACATACTGAGCCACCTACGTGCCCCGGGATGATTTTTTAATACGCTGAAAATGAATGCTTGTGCACTTTGTTCTGAATTTGACTGGGCCTAAGGCACTTTTGGCACTATCCAAATGGCTTGAACTATGTCTCCAGGTGGCTTTAGTTATTGCAGTAGCAAAAGAACCTCATTGTAAGGTAGCTTTCCCTAAATGGTAAAGTGGACCCCAAAGACAGCATTAGAAATAGCCTCTAATATTTCTGTAGCAGACTTATTCTGTTCTTAATCTGCATTAATGGGAAATCAGTAAGTCACTATTGTGATGTGGAAATACGTAGTATTTAAAAACCATGGAATATGAATCACATAGTTTTCTGAATATATAATCCAATGGACAAAATGTTTTAAGTACTAAATTCAGGGTAACCTCCTCAGATATGTAAATATAGGTGTTATAAAGCACATAATAAGTATTTATCAAAATTATCATATGTAGTTAGCTATAATTGGTTTATTCTCCTTCTTTGAATTATGTTCAGGCCAGATTGTCGATCTTGTAAGCAGGGAAAAGCTGTTATACAGTTCTTCCAGTTTTTGAGCTCACCAGAGGTGTGGGTTAATGGGTTGGTTGGTGACAGAATCTTTTTACAGAGAAATGGAGTTGTACGTGGTTTCTGATGTCATCATTCTCTGTCTGCACTTGAAATAATCTTTCATTCCCCTGGTGCCATCGTTTTAAGAAGTTAGAAGTTTGAGTGTCTAAGTAAGTGCTACACCCATCATGGGGCTTGAACTCATGACCCCGAGATCAAGAGTTGCATGCTCTACTGACTGAGCCAGCCAGGCACCCTCTTTTTATGTGATTTAACCAGGGGATTCTTCTTGTGTGTATTTGAAGACAATGTGTATTCTGTTTTTCTTGGATGGAATGTTTTTTGGATATCTTTTAGAGCCATGTATTCTGAAGTATGCTTCAAGTAAAAAATACTCTTGTTGAAAAAAATAGTAACTTTAACTGAAGGTACCCCTTTAAAATAAAGCATATCAGAGGAGAAATGGGTGGGAGGAATTAAGATTACACTTATGATGAGCACTGAGTAATAATGTATGGAATTGTTGAATCAATATATTGTATACCTGAAACTAATATAACACTGTATGTTAACTATACTGGAATTAAAATTAAAAAATTGAAAAAAAATGTTTTCAGAATTTTCATGGTGTACATTTTGGTGAACATTCATTCTCATATGAATTCATAATGATATTAGTATATAAAAGAAACTTATTATTTAGTTTCAGGAAAATAATATTGTCCAAAATATTAAACTGGTATTATTAATTTAAATATTTTTAGATACGTTACTGTGTTTGTATTTACTTTCATGTTTTTATCTATGAGCTATAAACACCAGAAATGTATTGTTGGTTTTGTGTTTATATTCATTTGGGAAATATTATAATAAAAATAACAAGTTAATACTGGCAACTTAAAAAAAAAAAAAGTTAGGGGTTTGAGTGGGGCATGACCAAATTGAGTGTAGCTTTGTAATCACCAGTTGGGAACTCCTGACTGTAGATTTCAGAGATGGCAAATTTTGGTGGAGCAGTCTTCTATGTAGGAGGTAGTCAGACATGGATGTTCAGTTGGACACACGTACATTCAACTGGACACATACATGTAAAAGTACCCTGTGGCCTTTAGCTCCATCCATGATCAGGCCCATCAGCTGGAGATCCACCTGGGAGTTTTGACTGATCTGCAAAATACAGACTATAATTGGGTGAGCACACTTTCTAGGTAAGAGATTAGTCAGGCTTAAGTTGTTTATTTGTGTGTTTACAACATGGACCTTATAAGTTAGACATAGTCAAGGACTATTGGGATTGACACCCCATAGTCTTCTGGAGGCTTGAGAAGGAAGGGGTCTGTTGACAATACTGATCCCTATGGGTTTAGGATAAACATCTCTAAGTGCTTTTTAGAATTTGGGTAGAATAGAGCAGAAATGTATTTTTGCCACATTGTTAAGAGGTAAGAATTTGTCACAGGGATAGGAATAACCTTCATGTTTGACAAAGCACCTGGTCAGAGGTTAATAGGAAAGCCTGTGAACAGGCTCAAGATGGTACTGGGGCCTGGGAAACAGCAAAATAAAAGTACATTCTTGAATAAGAATGTGTAAGGTGCTGTTGTGTTTAGAAAATAACTATTACTAGGTTAAATGAATAATAAGCTGAGTGGAGTGTATTTTGAAGTTAATAGTCATTTAACATTAAACAATGTTTTCTAAGGGTCTTTTATGTGATCAGCATTGTGCTGGATACTGGGGTTGCGGTTATAAACAAACAAGGGATCTCCATTCTTTGTGGAGTTTACACCTCAATTGTGAAGACAGACTGGGACTTGTATTTAAAAAAACCCCAAACTGCAGAAAGGGGTTAACAAATGGACACACAGACATAGTAATTGCTCTGAAGAAAACAAACAAGGGATGAGTTTTAGAGTGGGGTTCTACTTTTATCTCAGGTTTGGAAGCCTCTTCTAAGGAGATGACATCTAAACTGAGAACTAAATGAAGAAAAGGTGCTAGCTGCATAAGGTGTGCAGGACCCATGGTGTGTGTACCAAGCTGCATGTGTGGATACGTGCTCTGGTGTTCAGGGAGCTGGAAGAGGTATGGTGTGGCTGGATTGAAGGGGAGTGGGGAGTGGGCAGGGGAATGCTGTGGCACAAGATAAGAAAAGTGAGACTGGGGCCAAATCCAGTAGAGTTTGGCTTTTATGAAGATTGTTCTGGCTGCTGGACTAGAAATCATCTAGGTAAGAGAGGATGATATTCTGGTTTAGGGTAGTAACAGTAAGGATGGAAAGAGGGAAATTTGAGGTATATTTTTTGAAGGAAAATCTACAGGACTTGCTGATAGATGGCAGAATTGGGTGGAATGTTAGAGGAAAGGGAGAAATCATTGGGTTTGAGTCTTTGGGAAATGGTGGTGCCTCTTCTGAGATGTGGAAGATTCATGGTTGGAAGTGGTTCACGAGTCTGAAGTAGGAACAGCATGATCTGTATGCTGTGTCACCAGGGCAATGTGACTGTGAAGGCAGTGCCCAGGGCTGGCTTTTCTTAAGGACTGTGGACAGCACTGTGAAGATTTGGATTTGCTCACAGGGAATCCAGGCTAAGTGTCGGCTTCTTCTAGGGCAGGGTGGCCACATAAGTAGTTCTCAGGGTCTCTGCCTGCTTTGTAGGGGCAGGTGCACAGAGTTAGCCTGCCAGGCAGTGCCCTCTGCCCTGTACTTAGCAAGCCTCCTTCTTCTTGGTTCTGCTCTCAGTGCTGCCAAGACAATGCCCAGCCCCACTCTCCAGGTGCCATGTTGGATTCTCCCCTTGCTCCACCTCTATCCCCACTCTAGATGGCCTTAGGGCCTTAGCTTTGATTACTTCCTGATTGAAATAAAAAAAAAGCTTCACAGAATATGAGAAAAAGAGGAAAAAAAGAAGTAATCTGAACAAAAGATGTAGAGTTGGTTTTAGCCAAGTGTC
Organism: Prionailurus bengalensis; assembly: GCF_016509475.1. Classification (NCBI taxonomy): domain Eukaryota; kingdom Metazoa; phylum Chordata; class Mammalia; order Carnivora; family Felidae; genus Prionailurus; species Prionailurus bengalensis. The sequence goes on from NC_057350.1 coordinate 140,710,352, forward strand.
AGTCAAGATTGATCAAACCATAAATTAATATTTATAATATTCTCCTGAGCTGTTTGCCTGGGCATGGAGAAAAAATAAAGTGAAATAGCTGAGTTGCTGATTTATGGAAGAGAGAATTTTAGTCTGGAAATTTAAAGTAATTTTTTAATCTTCAATGTAACAAAGATAATATATGTGTACAAACTAGAGAGTTACAAATATACCATGGTCATTTTTACCAAAAAAAAAAAGTTGTGTTTTGGATATGTTAATTGTAAAAATGTGAGACATCCAAATGAAGGTGCCAGACAGGCAGTTGAACATGAATTCGTTGGAAAACTGGACCTATCAATTCAGAGTTGTCATTATAAAGACAAGTCCACAGGAATTGATGAATTTATGTGAAGAAAGGGTAAAAAAAAAGAAGAGGACCCAAGACTGAGCATTCTGAAACCATAGTATTTAGAGACGAGTGAAGAAGAAGGAACCAGTAAAGGAGAACAAAAGTCCGTCATCCAGGGAGTAGGAGGAAAACTGGGAGAGAAGGAGAGTACTTCGTTCTTAGCGAGTAGGTCTGAACTTGATCATGAGTGAAGTTTTCAAGTGAGTAAAAAAGTTAAATAAGGTTGTAATTACTTACTGTCCTCAACAGGACAGTAATAAGTGAATAAATATTACCAAGTTGCATTGAAATTTCTAGAGTACAGTTGACCCTTGAACATTGGAGGGGTTAGGGTCACCAACTCCTCCTTACCCCCCAGTTGAAAATCTGCATGTAACTTTGGACTCTCCCAAAACTTAACTACTAATAGCCTACTGTTGACTGGAAGTCTTCTTGGTAATATAAACAGTTGATTAACACATGTTTTGTGTGTTACATGTATTACACTGTGCATTCTTACAGTAAAGTAGGCTAGAGAAAAGAAAATGTCTTTTAAGATAATAAACTGTATTTATATTTTAAAAAATAATGATATAAGAGGAACTGTGCAGTTCAAATCTGTTTTGTTCAAGGGTAAACTGTAATTCTTTTGTAATTTTCTAAGATTATTCATATTACCTATTTAGCCATACTCCATAATTGGGCTCAAGAGGGATGGTTTTCTCCCTTGGGAAGCAGGGTTCTGTCCATCTGAATGTTGTCCATTCAGGATCAGGGGCTAACTTAATTAGGAACGCTTTTGAGAACTCACAGCTGGACTAGGATTATGGACTGAACACAGCCAGTTGGGCATGTCATTATTTATTGTCTTTCTCTTCATGTAGTGTATTTCTCATTAGAGAATTCATTGCTGACAGCATGTCAGTTTATGTGTGTCTAGCTCCTATCTCATGGAACACAAAATTAAGTGTGATCAGCATATACTCTTCTTCATTTTTGCCTCTGAGAAAGAACTGTCAGGAGTATTATACCTGGAGAACAGCAAAGGCTGCTGTTAGAGCCAGGGGTGACTTACGTGTGCTCTCAGACATTTCCTGTGGATATATGGACTGCTTGTCACCAGTCCTGCCTGTGTTCTGTGTGTGCAGAGGCCAAACAGAAGTGGCAAACTTAGAAAACCTTTCCTTACCCATGTGCTTGAGCATAGCCTTTTCTCTATTTCTTTCATTTGGACTTCAAGGTCTACCTCAAATATTACCTCTGTTCTATAATTTTGTCTGCTCTCAGTGTACCCACAGTAGCTGTTACTTTGACTTAGAGAATCAGTATTGCACAGTGGTTTCTTCTGGAGAGACTGCCTAGGGGCGTGTGTGTGTGTGTGTATGATTTTTATCTCTCATTCTGTTAAGGTATAGTGTATCACATTTATTGATTTGAGTATTTTGAACAGTCGTTGCATCTCAGGGTTAAATTCCACTTGGTCATGGTGTATAAACTTTTTAATGTGTTGTTGTATTCAGGATACACACCCACACACCCATACCCACACACCTTTTAGTCTAGTTAAATATAACTTCTCTGTGCCTTGCTTTCTTCATCTGTAAAATCACGTAGGTTTATGTGAAGATTGTGAGTTAGCATATGTAAAACACTAAAAGTAGCACCCCCAATAATTGTTAGTTGTTGATGCAGTTACTCTTATTTATAAGGGTTGCATGCATTTACCTTCTTCATATGTTTTGAGGATGGTGAAGGTATATGGCATACTGAATTCATTATCTTCGCAATATGGTATATTGCATATAATAGACATTCAAATGTTTTTATGCAGTTACTAAGGCAGAGAACTTGTGAATGTTTTTATTTTTCTTTAAACAGCTAAGCATACATGTAAATATCTTGTGTGTGACCCTAGATTGCCTGGTTATCAGTATCTTTTTTAAAAAATATTTATTTTTGAGAGAGAGAGAGAGACTGAGACCGAGACCGAGGGAGGGGCAGAGAGAGAAACAGAATCTCCAGCAGACTGCACTGTCAGAGCAGAGCCTGGTGCTGGGCTCAAACTCACAAACTGTGACCACAGCCGAAATTAAGAGTCAGATGTTTAACACACTGAGTCAGCCAGGTGCCCCAGTTGTCAATATCTCTTTATAAAGGTTTTCCATTTTCACGAGTATGTAGAAGTCTTATCACCCAGTGGGCTAATGTCAATAAAAGGAAGGCTAGTGTCAATAAAAGGAAATGTAGAAAATTCATTATGAGGTTGCATTGACTATTTTATCTCTAAATTAACCCAGTGTTTCATGTTTGGAAAACTCATTAATTGAGATTGCACTTATTGTCCGTTAAAAGATCTTTTTTTTTCTTAAAATGTAATCTCTAGTGTTTTTTTTTTTTTATATCAAATGCACATAGTATGGGTACTTTGCTTCGTTCTCACAGGTATGTAAATTGTCTTAGGTCTTCTGTCTTCCACAGAGCATGCTACTACCATCAGTAGTTTGGAAGAGTAATTGGTTTTGAAAGGTATGAGCTCTTGCTTAAGCTAAAAAATTTCCTGTACGGTGCATTTATTATTTCCTCATAACATGAGCTTAAGTTTGGTTGTAAGCTCTCATACAAGTTCCTGGTGGGGGGATTATTTTTTAAGATTAAAATTTTGGTGGGGTTGTTTTCTAGTTTAGTTTGTCTTTTCTGATGGTACAGATCAACAGCCATGAATATATTTAGTGTTCATGGATAATTTGGTATTTTAATCAATTCATCTACGGGTGCTTCATGCTGTGGAGACATAGACTAAGTGTAAGGTATGGCTTCTTGACTAGGAGCTTAAAAATCTTAATTGTTGGAATAAGGCTGACTCACTGGAAATAGAGAAAAATAGCAGATGGTATACAAAAGAAGTATATTGTAAGTAGTAGATAATTCACCCAGCAGTCTTCCTTATTCACCAAAACCTGCTGTGCACCTTTTCGTTGGAGCAGAACCTCTGAATCTTAAGCCAAGATCTGCCGCTGAGTAATTGAACAAGTCCCTTATCTTTACTGAGTTTACTCCACCTACCTCATAGAATGATAAAAGGATCAAATATGATAATGTATATGAAAGCTCCTAGAATACTAAAGCATAGTGCAAATATAAAGAGTTACATAATGTTAAATTGTTAGGGGCAGACCATATCAGGGGGAAAGACTTTTTAAAAAGTAATACACAAGATTAATGAAGTACTTGGAGAAAGTAGACATTTTTCAGTAAGATGGAGAAATTATGCAATTGTGTGGTTTTGGAAGATGAAGTGTTCTGTGTGAGTGAATTCATTGAACACCAGAAATGTATCCCTTCAAGTTCACAAATTTTCTATTTTATTAAGATAAAACGTATTTCTAAAATGAGTTTTGCCTGTTTCTCCCCTCTAAAACAGAGTGTATTGAATTTAACATATTCTTCTTAGTTTAGGACCTCATCCTGAACTTCATTTATGTTACTGTGGTATAGTGATTAATACACAACTGCTGAGTTATTGAAGGGTGGTATAGGAAGTGCTTTTACTTCATGCACTGTAAAGGACTTTAGGCTGCAGTCTTCTTTTTAATTAAGGTATAATTAAAATATATACAATTTACCCTTTTAAAGTATGTAAGTGGTTTTAGCGTATTTACAGAGGTGTGCAACAAGCATCATTACTGTTATTTCCAGAACATTTTCATCACTCCAAACAAGAAACCCTATACCTAGTAGCAGTCATTTCCCAATCTCCTTTACTGCCAGCTCGTGGCGAGTACTGTGTGTCTTAGTGTGTCTCTAGTGATTTGCCTATTCTGGACGTTTCATGTAAATGGAATCATACAAGTTGTAGCCTTTTTACCTGGCTCCTTTCACTTAGCAAAATGAAAATAGTTTTATAATAAAAAATGCTAGTCAAATAAATTGAGTGGGGGTGGGGAGGTTTAAGAGATCCCGTGAAAGAAGGAAGGTGAAATAAGAGAGGGAGGAGATCAGAAGAGATTGAAGTGTAGCAAACATTGAATATCTATAAGACTGGCACCGTGCGAAGTTATCGGGTGTTCAAGCAGAACACGTTCTAAACCGTAAGCTGGTGTTTTGTTCTTTGGCTGATGATAATGGGATTTTGAATAGTAAGAAAAGTTATATTCTTTTAATTGTATAGAACTGCAGAATAAGCTCTTTGAAAAAGAGTTGGAAAGCAGAGTATTACTTACGCTTAACTTTTGGACGAGTACAATTTTGACTTTTATTTTTCTTGTAAAGTATAATTCCCCTTTCTTCCCAATTTACATTTCTTAACGTATATAGGGCTCTTGCTGTATAATGCCAGCCTTGTCCTTTGTTGTGGTTTTTTATTTATCCTAGAGCAGCCAGTTGAATTTTGGAAATATTATTGGCTGGGAAAGGAGACATCTCAGTAATTTCCCTGCATACCTTATTGGTTGGTATTTAAGGTTAGGATACTTGTCTAAACATTCACATTTCACTAACTGGCAATTCACATTTTTCATTTATTCCATTGACAGTCTTGCCTCCCCCATCTCGTTTATCTTTTATTTTTTTAGCTTAGCAGTTCTTTGGGGCTTAATTAATTTTTGTTTTGTTTTAAAGCTGTGCTCATACAGTAGCCAATTAAATTTTTTTTTATGTCTTATTAGGTAAACAACTGAGTTGGGTAATACTTGGTATATGGCAATGTATAGCTGCATAGCAGTGTGCTAACATTAACTATAAATACTCTGTTCCAGTTTTACCATGTTATCTGTAATAAATGGTAATGATCCTGTTATTTTGTTTAGAGAGAAAACCTGTCATTAAATAGTTTTGTTTTTGTGGTACACAACAGCACTATTTACAATGCCATTATGAATCTACAGGGCTTACTATGTCTGCAGTGAAAGCTACAGATGAAATCTGACAGGATCTATTGGCAGTTTCACCTCTAAGCATTATACGTCTGGTATAGGGGTGAGTTAATGAGCCCTGTGTGTTATTGAGCTGTGATTATTTAAGGTTACTGGGTAGTGTAAGTATTTTCTCTGTTTGCCCATACTCACTTTTAACTGACTATTGGATGAAATTATAATTCTATTGGAGTAGCTTAGTATTTGGTGAGTTTTTTTGTAGTTTTGTGATCTTTAAATGATGGAGCTTTTTTATATGGACGTATTTAAGTGAAGATGAATAATAGAGAAAATTTTATTGATTGGCTAGTCAAATAGATATTAACAATTAAGATTTAATTTTATTGTTTAAATTTTATTTTTGATTAGCTGTCTGTAAAATAAACCCTCTTATTGAAATATGTCCACCTCGGGGCGCCTGGGTGGCGTAGTCGGTTAAGCGTCCGACTTCAGCCAGGTCACGATCTCGCGGTCCGTGAGTTCGAGCCCCGCGTCAGGCTCTGGGCTGATGGCTCAGAGCCTGGAGCCTGTTTCCGTTTCTGTGTCTCCCTCTCTCTCTGCCCCTCGCCCGTTCATGCTCTGTCTCTCTCTGTCCCAAAAATAAATAAACGTTGAAAAAAAAATTAAAAAAAAAAAATAAAAAGAAGAAATATGTCCACCTGCTTACTGAACATTCTGTTTGAGTGTAAAATTGATGCCTCACAAGTAACAAGTCCAAAACTGAACTCCTGTTCTCTCTACAAAGCTGCTTCACCCACAGTCTTTGTTGTTCAGTGAATAGCAAATCCATCTCCCCAGTTGGGCTCAAAAACTTGGGGTCATCCTTGATTCCTTTATTTCTCTCTCACTTATATCCATTATGTCAGTAAAGCCTTTTAGCCCTACCTTCAGAATACACATAGAGGCCAACCACTTCTCATTTCCTCCGCGGTTACTCTTCTGGTCCAAGTCCTCTTCGTTTCTTGCTTGAATGAATTGCCACAGCTTCCCAGTGGGTCTTTCTGCTTCTGTCCTTCCTTCTCTGGTCTTTTCTTAATGTGACAGAATGATCCTTCTAAAATGAAAGTCTGTTCATATTACTCCTTGGATTCCCATTACAGTGACCTATGAAATAGTAAGTGATCAGGTCCCTCATCTCCCTGACCTCCCCTCATATTCTCTTGATTACTCTGCTCCTGCCACATCGGCCTATTTCCTTTTCTTCTAACAGACCAGATGTGCTTCTACCTCAGGGTCTCTAGAGTGGGTTTCCTCTGATTGGATTACTCTTCCTTTGAATAGCTGCGTTACCCAGTCCCTGACCCTCAGTTTTTCTTCAAATGTCACTTCAGTGAGCCTACTTTAACCGTCCTACCTCAGTATGCCAATCATTTTTATTCTGTTTCTGTGGGACTAAACACCTAACATTTACTTACAATTATGTGTATTGTCTGTTCTCTCCCATTAGATTGTTGGTATCGTAAAGGCACTGATAATTTAAGTGTTTAATGCATTGTACTTTATTGACAACAGGACATGACTAGTGCTCTTGAAGCCTCCCTCATTTTCCCTTCCATTCATGGCTGTCCCCAAGTCTGATGGTTTTTAAAGTTGTTATTTAAGTATGATTGGATATTATTCTCATACAGATAAAAGTCTGTTGCAGGGTCATAGTCTGTACATCAGGCTTCATTCTTCAGATGAGGTTAGAGTAACAACATCCTTGTACCTTGTATTTTCCAGTACAGTCAAGAGCAGCCCACAAAGCCAGATGTACATTGGAACAGAAAGGCTATTTGTTGAGTGTATGAAAATGTGTTTTAAATTGTTTCTGCAGTCTTTGCTTGTGAATACAAATGTCATGGGATGACAGCCTTCACGAACGTTTTACTAGAATCTTTATGATTTAGATGGTGATCATTTTATTCTATTGACAGTATTGAGCACTTTGCAGGTGGATAGCAAGGTTAATTATCATATTGAGGAGGGAGGCAGTACATTCTAATAACTTTCAAGTCTTTCTGAGAAAAATTGAATTATTGCCATTAAAGTGTTATTAAGTTAATAAATTGGTTAATAAAAGCAATTAAAACTTTCGTTTCTTACAACTTGCCATAACTCCTTTGCTTGAAAATAGTTATCACTGAATAGAAATATGAAGAAGATCAAATGACTCTTGAAGTTTAAACAAAGGGAACTGCAAAGAAAACCTTCAAAGGACACTATCTCAGTTGTCAGCATTTTGGTGAACAAAATTCGTTGTGTGTTGTTCTAGAGCTAGTAATATGGACACTTTTAATAATACCATCATTTATCAAGCACTTATTTTGTATCACATCCCATGCTTCATCTTTTCAGGCTCCTAGCAGTTCTGTGATGGCAGATATTACAGTTTCAAGTTTCTAAATATGTTTGTTCAGCTTCCGAGCCTCAGATTTCCTATCAGACTCCAAATATTGGGCCCTTTATTCCACATGTTGGCCCCCCCCATCCATAGCTTTTCTCTGACTTATTATTTCATATTTGATATTCTGAATTTTCTCCGAAAAACACCATATACTCATTTTGAGATTCTGGCTTTAAGAAAATAATTTATTTAATATTAAAAATAATACCTTTTGTGGCTCAGCAAAAAATTATTCTGTCAGTTTAGGCATAATCATTTTGGCAAGTTCACAGACTATTTTCAAGCATTGGTTGGGCCAGTTGAACTTGTAAATACATCTGCGAGATTTAAAAAATTCAAATCAGTTGTCTACAACTAGTATTTCTTTTTCTTGGCCATAGGGCTTTAATACCGATTTTTTTTAACCAAATAGTTCTCTCTAAAATACCTATATAGGATGCAGCAGATTTTGCCAATTTGGAGAATATTTTACTTTATATATGAAAACTATGATGCTTCAGGGTTTTTTTTATCCTGCATATTCATTTATTTTCACTTGGTATTTTAGCTGCACTGCGTAAAGTGACATATCCCTGATGATTTTTTTCCTTCTCCAACCAAGGAGAGTTTTTTTCTTTTTTTTAAAGCAGTACATCATTTAATCTCTCATATCTATTAAGGGAAATTTTATAGGTAGAAAAAAGATAGACCCTGAGTGTTATATGGGGAAAAAAAGTGCATTGTTAAGTGGGAGAGATTATAAACAGGCTTAGTTTTTTTTTTTTTTTTTTTTTTTTTTTTTAATTTTTTTTTTCAACGTTTATTTATTTTTGGGACAGAGAGAGACAGAGCATGAACGGGGGAGGGGCAGAGAGAGAGGGAGACACAGAATCGGAAACAGGCTCCAGGCTCTGAGCCATCAGCCCAGAGCCCGACGCGGGGCTCGAACTCACGGACCGCGAGATCGTGACCTGGTTGAAGTCGGACGCTTAACCGACTGCGCCACCCAGGCGCCCCAAGGCTTAGTTTTTTTTAACATAGAAGCTTTGAAGATAAATATGCCTTGTTCAGAAATTTTAACCAAGAATCAGTGATCCTTAATAATTCTCATCATATGTTGACAAATTCACATTCGCATACATTACTCGTGTATAAAGATTGATTAGCGTCTAGCTTTCTTGTATTTTCTAGTATACTTTACTTTTAACAAGTTGCATATCCTGTGCAGTGGACTTTTCAGAATTAGTGTTCATTAGTCTCTTTAATGAAGGTTTTTTTAAATATGTATGTTTGAGAGAGCAAGCACAAGCAGGGGAGGGGCAGAAAGAGAGGGAGACAGAGAATCCCAAGCAGGCTCTGCACTGTCAGTGTGGAGCCCACAGTAGGGCTCAAACTCAGGAACCGTGAGATCATGACCTGAGCTGAAACCAAGAGTTGGAGGCTTAACCTACTGAGCCACCCAGATGCTGCCGCCCCTGCAACCCCTTAATGAAGGTTTTTATAGTCAGAGTAGAAGAGGGCCAACTTTTTATTGTTTATGCAGCAGCATAATTAACTTTATGAGGTTTGTTTATTTTAGCTATGCACTAGAACAATGCTTTGAAGAGGAAAACATACAGAGAGGATTAGTAAATAATAATGTGTGAGGATGGTCAGTGGTAATAATGTCTTCTTTGGGTGGTTCTTGAATTTGTAAGCACATGCTTACATTTTTCAGGTGATAGGAATTAAAATGCCTAAATTCTCTTAAAAGATTTTTTTTAAATAGTTTATTGGGGCGCCTGGGTGGCTCAGTCAGTTAAGCGGCCGACTTCGGCTCAGGTCATGATCTCGCGGTCCGTGGGTTCGAGCCCCGCGTCGGGCTCTGTGCTGACAGCTCAGAGCCTGGGGCCTGTTTCAGATTCTGTGTCTCCCCTCTCTCACCCTCCCCCGTTCATGCTCTGTCTCTCTCTCTGTCTCAAAAATAAATAAATGTTAAAAAAATTAAAAAAAATAGTTTATTGTTTTACATAAGCTTATACCCAATGTGGGGCTCAAACTCAGAATCCCAAGATCAAGAATTGCATGTTCTAGTGACTGTGAGCCAGCCAAGTACACCCCACATTCCTAAGTTTAATTGTCTTTTCTATTGCGCTATTATAAGAAAATAGTGGAATAGTGGAAATTTCACTTGGAGAAATAATTGTATGGGAGAAGTGTTATGTATATATACTTTGGTTCTGAAAGACTTTTAGCTCTTTTGTACAAGTGAATAATGTTAGAAAGGGAATGAAAATTTAAGGTACATTTTTTGTTTCAGATTTTGCCAAATTAGGCATAAAGAAAAATGATACATTTGAATAATTATTCTTTAATAATAGAATAAAATAGAGTAAAAATTTGCAGTAGGGTCAATACTGTGCAGGCTTTGTCCCTCCCACATTTTTTGGGAAAGTCCTATTTCAGGTACTACTTCTTATGTTCCTTTTATATAAATAGATTTGTACATGAAATAGTCTTTGGACTTACTTATTATGGTCTAGTAAAAGTGTTTACCTAGTGTTTCAGGCACTTTGGTATACACAAAAGGGAGAAGATGGTGAAGATAATGGAGATTACAGTTAATTTAGCTGAAAGTGGAAGGTCATCAATGAAAAAAAAAAAAAAAAAAAAAAACCACAGAGGATTTATTGCCTGGTAAAAGAGGGTATGTACCTGATAAATAGGTTATGTATTGTTTGAAAGAAGGTAAAAAGGACATACTGAGTTCTCATTTATGGTAGACATTTTGCTGGATATTGTCATATTCTTATTTATTGAATCTTCACATCTGTTCCAGGTAGGTATCGTCCTCATTGTGCACCTGGGGAGACTGAATCTCAGAGAGTTTACATTGTTTAAGGTCACATAAAGCCAAAACTCAAACTCTAATGTTAAATCCCATTTTCTTTCTGCTAAATCATAATAAATGACTAGAAAGCCTCAAAGGATATAATTTTTTCAAACTTGAATGAATTGGCACAGAGTATTGAATATCTTTAACTAAATGTTACAACTAAACTAATCAAAAAAAGTTATTACGGGCCTTAGTTGGTTCTTAAACGTACCAATTCAGGTTAGCAGAGGACACTGATATTCATAATAATAACGTGAGTTATTGAAGTCATCAGAGTAATCAAGCAATTTTGTTTAGTAATAATGTATTACATTAGAATAGCATTTTACTGTTTTAAAGGGCACTTTCATATCTGTTGTTACCTAAGCACCTTACACCTTTCGTTAGATCTACCATATAATTGTTTTTGCTCCTTCTTGACCTTTCTAACATGAGGGGAAAACTTGCCTCTTTAAGTTTAGGAACTGTCTTTACAGATTTTCATATGTACATCTTTCATTCTCCCCCCCTAAATGTTAAATGGATGGTTGGGCAGTTATAGTTAAGTGAATGGATGAGTGGATAAATAAACCGCAGATTTCAAAAGGAGGAGCAAGAATCTTCAGGTGAATGTTTACCCACAAGTTGTTGAAAATAGGCAATAAACTGAATTAAGATTTTTTTAAAATGTTTATTTTTGAGAGAGAACGCGAGCAAGAGGGGGGCAGAGAGTGAGGGAGACAGAATCTGAAGATGAGAGGGCAAAGCCTGCTTGTGATGCTCTTCCTTTCTCTCTGCCCCTAGTGTGCGCGGGCTCTCTCTCTCAAAATAAATAAATAAAAATTTTAAAAAATATATAATTTGGTTACATATTACTTATATCAATGAATGTATCATTTTAAAGCAGAGGTATTGGGGCCTAAAGAAGAATTCTTTCACAGAGTATTAGAAAGGCATTTCATTGAAGGTGGGCTGAATTTAGAGTCTCATTGGCAAAGGCTCTTCTCACCACACCTGTCTCCCAGAAATTATAAAATAATTCTGTTGACATTTACTCCTTCCTTTTCTCCCCTTTTACTAAGGAGAAACTATAACTTGTAAAAAAATCACTTGTAAATTCATTTCGGTTTTCATTCTTTTACCCAAATGGCATCTCTAAGTTGTAAAAGTCTTAGTGTTACGTTTTAAAAGGATAGTATTGACGTGTAAAAATTTTGGTTAACATAAAGCTTTAGAAGAGTCCATCGCATGTGCCAGACAAGTGTATTTTTGTCTCCAGTTCCCAATTCTAATAATTTTTATCCTCATTTCTCCCTATTGCAGACGTCTAGATCATGTTGCCTTTTTTTTTGTAATTGAATACGTTTTTTTCTCAAAAAAGCAGTTATTGATTGACTTGATGCACCCCAGTTCACACATTTCTGTAGATGATTTGATCAGCTGATTGCCTTAATGACAGATATCTGAATCTTTAATGTGGGAATACTCATTAGGCAGTGTGGTCTGAATTACACCATATCCTCTCTGGTGTTTGTCTCTTATAGATGGGAAAGGAATTTCTCTGGAATTTCTCTAAGACTACAACTTAATTCCCCGCTGTAATCCCTGACAGAAAGAGTTAAGGGAAACAGTTGAACTTTGTTCAGATTGTTCCACAGAATATGAGTTCTACCAGTTAAGTGGAATATTAAAAATTTAGAATATTCAGCCCAAAAACATCTTCTGATCAGCTTGCATATGGAAACCTGGAAAAAGAATGTGCCACATTATACAATTAACATAAAAGATGCAAACATTGAAGTTGCATGGCATCAGAACCACTTCTCGAATTTTTAGTGCAAACATCTCACATGCGTTGCATCTTGTTTTAACTTCTCTAGTTCACTATGTATACATAATCTCTCTCACAGAAGGGAGGGAGCATGCTTGGGAGAAACAGTTTAAAGAGTACAAGAGAGTCATTCAGCCATGCCTGTCTTTCTGATCAGTGAATGTGCGTTTCTCAGTGAGAGATGGAAGATGTTCTTTGTGTTCTTGATTGTGTTTCATAGTGTGAACAGCTCCCTCTCCTGAGTGTGATACCAGTTTTCCTGAACAGATCAGCTACTTCATCTAATATTCGGCTGAATGGACGGCTATCTGAACAGTGATAGAGGAAAACTGGCTGTTTGGGCCTTACTGAGGGATAATAATAGTTTATATCCTATCTTAAGAGGTATTCAGAGGTAATTTTAATTTTGTGCAGTTTTTGCCTTTTTACAGTGACTGTAGAACCTTATTCTGGAGTAAGATATGACATTGCCATACTTTCACATGAATTAAAGATTAACTAGATCAACAGAGATAAAGCAAATGGAAACATTTGAGAACAAATGGCTTTGAAAAATACTGAACATTGAGTAAGATAGGTATAGAGAAATAATTCTTTAATCAGTCACTTTTCTTTTAAGTCTGCTTAATATATTTTCCAATTTCTTAAAATTTTGGCTACAGAGAACACAGTGGGATGCAAAGGATTGATTCAGCAGAGTTGTAGTTAAATTAGCCAAGATGAGGGACTCTAGTGATCTTGATATTAAGTGTCTACATTAAGTAAATCATCTGGTCACTTTAATTAAATCTGTTAGTTAAAATAAAAATGCCTTAATATTAAGCTAAAGTTTTAAAATAGACATTTTTGAGGGATTGCCTACTAGCTGGTAAGTTACATATGTCAGACCCTGTCTAACCCTGCTTAATCATCACAGTTGTAGGTGGGTCAATAGACACTGTTCTAGGTGTTTTATATAAACTCATTTGATTCTCAACAACTGTGTTGAGAATAAGGACTGTTGTTATGACAACTGTGCAGATGAGAACTTGCAGTATAGTCACAGTTAGAAAGGCACACAGCTATTAAAGTAGATGAACCAGTATTCAAATTCAGATTGGGTCCATTTCCTATACTCTTAACCTGTCTTCTATTCGGATTCCTTTTTTTTCTTTTGAAGTTTATTTATTTATTTATTTTTGAGAAAGAGACAGACAGACAGACAGAGACAGAGCATGAGTGGAGGAGGGGCAGAGAGAGAGAGAGAGAGGGAGAGGGGGAATCCCAAGCAGGCTCCATGCCACAAGTGGAGCATGGAGCCTGATGGCGGGGCTCAATCTCACGAACCATGAGCCAGAATCAGGAGTTAGAGGCTTAACCGACTGAGCCACCCAGGCACCCCTTCTATTCTGATTCCTGATTCTCTCTTGACATTCTTAACATTCTCTCTTAACATAGAAAGATTTCAAATGCCTACTCCAGTTTATGGAAAGTTGCTGCTTTGAGGATTCCTAGACTAGGTCAGCAAGAACTTTTTCATTTTTATCAGAGGCTGTCATAAGCGTGAAATTGGGGAGTGGTGGTATATTCTCATTTCTAACCTTAGATCATCAGAAAGCCAGTTAGTCCTATGTTTTAGTACGGGTATCCTCCCCTTCCCTATTTGAAAGTTTGCGTTATGCCACTTAACTTTGATGAAAGACCTACATAAGTACCTGTTTTCACTAACAGAAATCTGAAGAGGTTTTTTGCTTTTATGAAGAAAGGTGAAAAGCAAAAATAGTGTTCAGTGTTTATTTTATATTGAGCCCTTGGAGAGGCAGCATGCACCCCAAGCAGTGATTGAGGACTGCCAAACTCCTTCCCAGGGAACTACACTTAGCATCTCAGTATCAGGTTGTCCTAGCTTTGAACTGTGTCTGTGAGTATCTGTGCTTTATTTCAGTTTATTTTGTGCATCTGTTAGCAAGACATGTCTTAAGGTATCAGAGAGGCCTAAGAGAGTTTTTTTGGAGGGGGTGGTCTAGGAACACTCAGCGATTTTCTGTATAAATTAATGGTAATTGTTCTTTGTTTTATACCATTTCAGCTTGCAAAAGTTTTCATAGGAATGCTCTACTTTTATTATTTTTTTTCAATGTTTATTTATTTTTGGGACAGAGAGAGACAGAGCATGAACGGGGGAGGGGCAGAGAGAGAGGGAGACACAGAATCGGAAACAGGCTCCAGGCTCTGAGCCATCAGCCCAGAGCCTGACGCGGGGCTCGAACTCAAGGACTGCGAGATTGTGACCTGGCTGAAGTCGGACGCTTAACCGACTACGCCACCCAGGCGCCCCTGGAATGCTCTACTTTTAGATAATGGGGTAAACTTGTATCATTCCCTCATATTTTATGAATCTTTATAAGGTGCATTATATGAAAAATATTTCTTTATCTCCTATACAGTTTTTGAACACATTGTCTCATATAATGTACAGTGTTTGCTTTATAAGAATGACCAATTCTTTAAGGATTTGGTTTCAGACAAAAGTTTCCTTTTGATCTGGCACACTTCCTTCTATTAGCCGTTGAGAATTATTTAGCCCATTGTGCTTTTTATTTGCTTTGGCTGCAAGGAAGTTTGGAGTTAAATTTCATTTTAATCATAGTAACTTTATTAGCTTAGGCTTTTGAATGGATAATTTCTTCTCATTCTCTGTGGCAGGAGTTTTTTTTTTTTTTTAAGTTATTTATTTTGAGAGAGAAGGAGAGAGAAAGGGGCAGAGAGAGAAAGGGAGAGAGAATCCCAAGCACACTCCGTGCTGTCAGCGCAGAGCACAGTGCAGGGCTAGATCCCACAAACCGTGGGATCATGACCTGAGACAAAATCAAGAGTCGGATGCTTAACTGACTGAGCCACCCAGACACCCCAAAGGACTTATTATGGACTCTTTTTTCTTTTTTCTTTGTTCATGTGGGCTTTATTCCCAGCTTGGAGTGCTATGTGGGGCTTGAACTCACAACCCTGAGATCAAGACCTGAGAGGAAATCAGGAGCTGAGATCTGACACTTGACTGACATAGCCACCCCGGCGCTCCCTGCTAGTACCCTTTTAGCAGTAGTTGGGCTATAAATCCTACCTTTACATTGAAATCACTATCCTATTTCTTAATTTTTTCAGAAATTAAAAAGCATTCTCTCTAATTTTAAAAGCACTCAGTGTTGGAAATTTAAAGAATGGTTGATAATCTTTATCAACAGATAAAGCAGAAGGTAGAGAGCAGCAGAGTAGGAGGATCCTGAGCTCACACCTCTTCTCTCAGACCCACCGTGAGGCAACAGTTACGTGTAATGCAGCTCTACCTGCAAAAGATCTAAAGATGAGCAGAACAGATCTTCCATGGCTAAAGATGTAAAGAGGAAGCCACATTGAGAAGGGTGGAAAGAACAGAAATGTGGTCGAGAACAAAACCTCCAGTGTGGTGATGCACACATGGGAGGGATATCGCAGGGACTCTTTGAGGTCCTCCCTGAGGAGGTAGGGGATCAGGTCCCTTTGGGCACTACAGGCCCTAGGAATCTACATTGGCAAGATGAGCCCCCATAATGTCTGGCTTTGAAAATCAGCAGCTTACCCCGGATAGTTGGAGGTCTGTAGGAAACCAAGACTCTGCTCTTAAAGGGCCAGTGCGCCATATCACTCAGTGGAGACCCAGCTCAGAAGCAATAGTTTGAATAGTGCCTGGGTTATATGTGAAGGAAATTTACTGATTAATTTTAGGGTGTCTGCCTGAGGGGCAAGGCTCTTTAGGATCTTTCTCCAGGAACAGAAGTGTTGGTAGGTGCTATTTTTCTTGCCTTCCTTCAGCCTCACTGGCCCAACACTGGTGGGGGTCAGTTCTGACACCCTCCATCTACCTTGCTGACACTGCTTGCCCCACCCTGGTGTTCCCCTGCAGACCTATCACCCAGCCCTTCTGTCACAGCAGACACACCACCCAAAGCAGCTCTTGCCTTGCCACAGCTGGTGGGTGGCCTCCATGGGGACTGGTATCCTCTCAAAGCAAATACCACACTGCCACACCTGGTAGGCAGCCCCAACTGGGATTGGCCCCCCTCCAGATCGACTCCTGCCTAGGGAAGTGGGGGAGCCAGGACCACCTTCCAACATGTTTCTCAGCCCCTGTACTAGGGACTGGCCATCATGTGTGTAGCAGCTGCAGCCGGGCCTCTTAGCCACCTGTGCCTGCTCACCAGTGCACCCATAACAGTTGTGGCCAGTCATTGCAGATAGGCAGGCTGGAGGCCAGCCCCGCCCATCAAGGTACCAGTGACAGTTACAGCACAATACGAACAGGAGGATGCAGTGCAGTCCACTTAGGGGACACCCTGGAGTGCCTGGTTCTGGTGACAAGGGGGAGATTGCACTACAGGACACCTGCATAAGGCCATTGCTTTTAAGACCAGGAGATGTAGCTGACCTCCCTAATATGTAGAAACAAATACAGAGTGAGACAAAGTAAGGAGACACAGGAATATGTTCCAAATGAAAAAAACTAGACAAAAACCTCAGAAAAAGAACCAAATGAAAGAGAGATAAGCAATCTACCTGATAGTTCAAAGTAATGGTCAGAAAGATGCTCACTGGACTTGAGAGAAAAGGAGACAAACTCATTGAGAACTTCAGCAAAGAGAGAGAAAACATAAAAACGAACCAGAGTTGAAGAATACAGTAAAATGAAAAATACAGTAGAGGGAATCAGTAGCTGATTAGAGGATGCAGAAGAACAGATCAGTAGTCTGGAAGACAGGGTAGTGGGAAGCACCCAAGCTGAAGAGCAAAAAGGAAGAAATAATAAAAAATTTGAGCATAGGTTAAGGGGCTTCTGGGATAATATCAGCATATCAGCATTTGCATTAGAAGGTCCTCAGAAGGAGAAGAGACAGAGAAAGAGGTAGAAAACTTATTTGAAGAAATGATAGCGGAAAACACTCCTAACTGGGGGAGAGAAGCAGATATTCAGGTCCAGTAAGCTCCAACAAGATGAGCTCCAAACAAGATGAACCCAAGGAGGTCCACACCAAGACATGTTAAAACTAAAATGTCAAAAATTAAAGATAAGGAGATCTTAAAAGCAGTAAGAGAAGAATAAACAGCTATAAAGGAAACCCAATAAGTCTATCAGCTTATTTTTTTAGCAGAAACTACAGGCCAGAAAGGAGTGGCATGGTATATTTGAAAGTGAAAGGAAAAAACCTACCACCAGAATACTCTACCCAGAAGGGATATCATTCAGAATTGAGAGAGAGAGAGAGAGAATTTCCAGACAAAACGAGGAGTTGAGCACCACTAATCCTACACTTACAAAAACAACAATAGCAACAAAACAACCTAAACTTACAGGAAATTAAAAAAAAAGTTACAGAGAGGGAAGGAGGCAAACCATAAGAGACTATTAAATACTGAGAACAAACTGAGGGTTGATGGGGGGTGGGGGAGAGGGGAAAGTGGGTGTTGGGCATTGAGGAGGGCACTGGTTGGGATGAGCACTGGGTGTTGTATGGAAACCAATTTGACAATAAATTATATATATAAAAAAGGAAAAAAATGCAAACTAAAAATAAATAAATAAATAAACATAAAAAATATTTACAAATTAGATCTTTAACCAAAAAAAAAAAAAAAAAAAAAAAAAAGTTCTTTAAACAGAAAAGAAAAAGCCGTAACTAGAAACAGGGAAATTATGAAAGGACGAGTTTCACTGTTAATTATAGTAAGCATATAGTAAAGCTATCTCCTTTTTTTAAACATATTTTTTTAAATGTTTATTCATTTTTTTGAGAGAGAGAGCATGAGCAGGGAGGGGCAGAAAGAGAGAGAGAGACAGAATCTGGAGTAGGCTCCGCGCCCTGAGCTGTTAGCTCAGAGCCCAGTGTGGGACTTGAAACTACAGACCTCGAGATCATGACCTGAGCTGAAGTTGGTCGCCCAACTAACTGAGCCACCCAGGCGCCCCAAAGCTATTGCTTTTATAATCACTTATAAAGCTACTATGTAGGTTAAAGGACGAGAGTAAAATTAATTATATATTCAAAAATTAGTTAAGGGATACACAAAAGACATGAAATATGACAACGTATACAAAAGATGTGGAGGGAGTAGTAAAAGTCTAGTGCTTTTAGAATGTCTTTGAGCTTAAGCGACCACCAACTTAATACAGACTGCTTAATACAAAGGATGTTATGTATGAACCTCATGGTAACCACAAACCAAAAACTGATAGTAGGTGCACACAAAGAGAAAGGGATCCAAGCATAACATTAAGGAAAGTCATCAAATCACAAGGGAAGAGAACAAGAGAAGAAGAAAGAAACAGAAGATCTTATGTAAACAACCATAATTAACAAAAGGGCAAAAAAGACATACCTATCAGTATTAACTTTAAATGTAGATGGAGTATGTGCTCCATTCAAAGGACATAGGGGTCACTGAATGGATTAAAAAGAAAACCTTGGTATGGGGTGCCTGGGTGGCTCAGTCTGTTAAGTGTTTGGCTCTTTTTTTTTTTTAATTTTTTTTTTTTTTTAATTTTTGAGAGAGAGAGAGAGACAGAGAGAGAGTGGGAGACACAAAATCTGAAGCAGGCTCCAGGCTCTGAGCTGTCAGCACAGAGCCCGACGTGGGGCTCAAACTCAGGATCTTCGAGATCATGACCTGATCTGAAGTCACATGCTTAACCGACTGAGCCACCCAGGCACCTCTAAGTGTCCAGCTGTTGACTTACTCCGGTTCAGGTCATGAAATCATGGTTCACGGGGTCAAGCCCCATATTGGACTCTGTGCTGACTGTGTGGAACCTGCTTGAGATTCTGTCTCCCTCTGTCTCTGCCCCTCTCCCACTTGCTCTCTCTCTAATAAATAAATAAAAATAAAAACTTAAAAAAATCCTTGGTCTATATGCAGTCTGCAAGAGACTCCTTTCAAACCTAGAGACACATACGGACTTAAGTTGAAGATCTAGAAAAAGATATTTCTTGTAAATGAAAGTGGGGAAAAAAAAGCTAGGGTAGCAATACTTGTATGATGCAAAATAGACTTTAAAACAAATACTATCAAAAGAGACAAAGAAGGGTGTTACATAATAATAAAGGGATTCATCCAATAAGAGCACATAATGTAAATATTTATGCACCCAACTTAGAAACACCTAAGTATATAAAGCAAATTAGTAACAGACGTAAAGGGAGAAATTGACAGTAATACAATAACAGTAGGGGGCTTTAACACCCAACTTACGTGAATGAATAGATCATTCAGACAGAACATCAATAAGGAAACAGTGGCTTTGAATGACACATTAGACCAGATGGATTTAATAGATATGTACAGAACCATACATACAAATACAGTGGAATACACATTCTTTTCATGTGCACATGGAACATTCTCTAGGATAGATCATATGTTAGGCTACAAAAAAGTCTCAATAAATTTAGGAAGATTGAAATCATATCAAACAATTTTTCTAACCACAACAGTATGAAACTAGAAATCATTTACATGAAAAAAAATTGGAAAAAACACAAACACATGGAGGCTAAACAACATGCTGCTAAGCAGCCAATGGGCCAAGAAAGAAATCAAAAAGGAAATAAAAAAATACCTGCAGACAAATAAAAATGGAAACAGAATGGTTCAAAACCTTTGGGATGCAGCAAAAACTGTTATATGGGAAGTTTATAGTGATACAGGCTTCAAGATATATGAACTCTTATGTTGATTGCAGCATTATTTCAATAGCCGAGATACGGAAACAACCCACGTGTTTACTGATAGATGAGTGGAAAATGAAGAAGTGGTATATATTCAATAGAATATTATTCAGCCTTAAAAAAGGATGAAATCCTGCCATTGGTGACAACATGGATGGACCTAGAGTGTATTATACTAAATGAAAAAAGTCAGAGTAAGACAAATACTAACTGATTTCACATTTATGTGTGGAACCAAAAAAAAGAACAGACAAAAACAGAAACAGACTCCTGAACACAAAACACATTGCTAGTTGCCAGAGGGGAGAGCCATGGGGGCATGGGTGAAATAGGTGATTGGGAATAGGAGATAAAAACTTGGGAGTTATAGTCAAGTCATTGGGATGAAAAGTACAGCATAGAGAATATAGTCAGTAATATTGTAATAACTTTGTAGGGTGACAGATGGTAACTATACTTGTTGTGGTAGGTGTTTTGTAAGAATGTAAGTATTGAATCAATGTGTGGTATGCCTGAAACTAATATAATAATGTGTGTTAACTTCATTAAAAGAAAAAGTTGATGTTTTCCTACAAATCATGTACCAACTACATTTGTTTTCTTCTAAAGGAACTTATCTCTCTTAAATTCATTTTCTTAAATAGGTAACAGTAAATTATTTGTAAAGTGATTATTAACTTAATTTAGAATTAACATAGTCAAACCATAAAATCTATGTAGTGGAACCTTCCAACATGGGAGTTTAGGGCCACCATCCACCCCTCCTTCCACCCCTGGGCAGTTGAAAATCTGTGTGTAATTTTTGAGTCTCCAAAAACTGTTAATAGCCTGCTTTTATGTGGAAGCCTTACTGATAATATACATAGTCAATGAACACATGTTTTGTGTGATATATATATCATATGTTGTATTCTTGCAATAAAGGAAGGTAGAGGAAAAAAAATTTTATTAAGTAAATCATAAGGAAGAGAAAATACATTTACAGTACTGCACTGTCTTTACTGAAAAAAGAAATCCATGTTAAAAGTGGATCCGCACAATTCAAATCTGAGTTTTTCAAAGGTCAATTATATATGAAAACAGTATTCCTACATGTTTTCCCTTTGTTTTGAAGGTAGAAAAGATTTTAAAATCCTAATGATCTCTGGACTCTATGTATTAAGAGGTACACCTTTTCCAAAATACATAGGATATGGTTGCCAGTAATTATTTGCCATACCTATATGTTTATAGGTAAAAGCTATAACCATTCGAGTGAAATAAAGCCTGTGCTGCCAACCTCACTACTCAGATTAATTTCCATAGCTGTCATTTTAACAATATTTTTTATAGGTTTTCAAATGCAGATTATATTGACAGGTACTCTGCATAAATGTGCTATAATCCAAGGGGGCACATGTATTATGTTTTTGATTGTAGTAGGCTTTTTGGACTGATTGACTGTTTCTCTGCAACAAAATAAAATTATGATTGCTGGAAAAGAGGAATAAAGCTTCTCTGGTTTTCACTAGGCAATGTCTTGGTTTAAATCTATAAATTGTATAGACATATATATTTTTCCGTTGAAGAGTTGAGGATTGGCAAAAGAAAAACAATCTACCAAGGTATCATTATAATAAAAGTGGCTGTGTCTTTGAATTATTATATAGCAGTATTATGGTGTGAATTATAATAAATTATTCAGTAGTACTTCACTCCACAGTATAGGACTCTGAGTAACAGATCTGAGGACTGTGACTTAGGAAAATGAATAACACGGTATTATCCAGTTTGCTACTCTGCAGGCTATGTGTGTGAAAAAAGAATTTGTATGACTTAACCATGGACATTAAAATTGGGCTTGCCAACAAAAAAATTGTCTTAAACATTATGATTTATATTCTCATAAGAGAAAGAAACTAATTCTGCATTGTCTTATCCTTCATTATAAGTATTTTTTATAGCTTACTCACTTATTTTGAGAGGGAGAGAGAGCAAGAGTGAGCATGAGTGTGGGAGGGGCAGACAAAGAGGGAGAGAGAATCCTAAACAGGCTCTGCACTGTGTGATGGAGCCTGACACTGGACTTGATCTCATGAACCATGAGATCATGACCAGAGTTGGACGCTCAACCAGCTGAACCACCCAGGTGCCTCTGTCCTTCATTAGAGAGTAGTATTTTACTTTTGTATCCATATTGGCTGAATAGCCTGCAAAGAGACTAGTAAAATTACAATAGTGGGAAGTATTTTTTGCAGTTTATCTCTCAATAAGGAATATTTCAGAAACATCTATTGAATGCTTAAAGAGAAAGGTACTGAAATAAGTTCTGTGAGGGCATGCAGAGATGACATATTCCTTACCCATGAGTTCAAGGGTTAATATAAAAGAGAAATAAAACTAGGAGTAAAGAGATTTTGAGGATGCCTTATAGAAGTGACAGAAGAAATTGCAAGGAAAAAAGTAATTTGACTAGATAAAATTGCAAAGTACAGTGCTTAAAAATGTATGCATTGGTGGAGAGAGAAGAGAGGATACTCCCAAAGGGGCAAATATCAACTGGAAATGTATTCACAGTAAATGAGACAGGCAGAGGATGACAAAGCAGTAAGAAAACCATGATGACTGTGATAGGTAAATGAGCATAGTACACAAACAGGGTTCACAAAGGAAATAGGGTTAGTAAACAGGGATATGGAAAATGTTTAAACTTGCTAGGAATTGAGGAAATGTGATTTTTAAATAAGAAGGAATCCTACACAGTGCTGATGAAACTACTGTTGCTGGAGGACCGTAAAAGATACAGCTCTGATAGAAGCATGTCATCAGCGCTGTACTTCAGTAGCAGTAAGAAACGTTGTTCATTCAGTAATTTAACATGAGTGGCTCTAGCTTATGGAAAATAATTAAAAGTAAAGACTAATAAGTGTAACAGTGAATATGTGAATGTAAACAATGTTATGTGAAGAGAAATACCTAAGTTACGGTAAATTATTTTATCAGATGGTTATGTATCCCATCAGAATAAGGGGAGAAAGTATATAGTAGTATGAAGAGATGCATATAAAAAGAGTAGACTGTTATATGTAATATTTGATTATAAGGTTATAAAATGTAAGTATTAAAATTTGAAAGTGAAAGAAAATTTATAATTCTTGCATTAGAGTAATGAAGTTATAGATAATTTCCTTTCTTCTTTTCTGATCTCTCTGAAATAGTGATAGTGATACTAATAGTGATACTAATTTTAAAATTTAAACATAAGATCTTCCCAAGAAACTGCCAGTTGAAGGGATAGACCTAAATAAATAGTAATATTTAATTGTCATGAGAAGAGAGACATAAACAAATATTCTTGAAATTCATTTTACTACATAGTGTGATTTTATAAAGTCAGGTGAATTTTAAAAGTTAGTGTTTTTTTAATGTTTATTTTTGAGAGAGAAAGAGAGTGTGGAGGGGCAGAGAGAGAGGGGAGGGGACAGAGGATCTGAAGTGGGCTCCAGGCTGACAGCAAAGAGCCCAACACGGGGTTCGAACCTACAAACCATGAGATCATGACCTGAGCCTAAGTTGGATGCTCAACTGACTGAACCACCCAGCTGCCCTTAAAAGTTAATGCTTCTTCATGAAATAAGCTGAACAGGGGTTATGAACTGAAAAACATTTATGAACTTAAAAATGTCAGTGAGATGCTGTTCCTTTTATTCACATTTTGATTGTAGAACTATTAGTTTACATTTTATGCTATTCTACAGAATAGTTAGCTAGGTATTTATTTAAATACATTTATGGAGTGCTTATAAAGTTTTCTAGGCCTGTATTTTCGGGACTGGTAATGAATGAAGATGAATAACTTGGTCTTTGCTCCAAGGGAGCTGTGCTTTAGTTGAGGACACTCATCTTGGTAGTGATTAGACCCTGATACAAGTCACATTTTGTTAAGCACTTCAACTGATGTTTACGTCAAGAATGACTTGAAATTGTGGGGAAGATAGGTAACTTTGATGGAGGGAACTGGGAAGACGTTACAGAGGTTGTGACAGGTTGCTGAACCTTGAAGGAGGGTAAAAGGTTGTGAAATAAACAGTGGTTTTTCGGTGGGGGGGGGGGGGGGGCTTTGAAGGCAGCTGAAGATCCATGAAAGCTGAGGAAGATGAAAGAAGATTCCAGATCATAGGGACTAGCATGAACAAAGTCATAGAGATGCCAATCCTGGATTTATGGAGTAGCTGGTTGCCCTGTGTTTCTAGAGGTATAAGTAAGTACATGTTTGAGGGTTACTCATGTAGGAGTCCTGGTAGCCAGTGTTTGAGATGCTGGTCTGTGCTGGTTAGTGCAAGTGACTAGGGATACATAAGTCAAAGAGCTTCTATTCTCAACAAACATGTGGTCTAGTGTGGGGAGCAATAATTAGTTAAAATCTAGTGTGTTGGCTTACATTGGTATGTTAAGGTTTATTTGACCTTATTATAAAATTCCTGTCCACAAATTTATGATTCGAGACATTATGATGTTCTAAAGGAAACTGTAGACTGGTACAGGATTATATAAGGGTGAGCGGGGAGTGTTTGATCCTGGCCAGAAGGAGTGACCCAGAAGTTGCTATAGGAGGCCATTATGTGCCCTGGGTTTTTAAGGGTAAGTGGAAATTAGAAGAGAGAATGGGAGTGAGGAAAAGAACAGTCTGGAAAGGCAGGATATAGCCAGATTTTTCTCAGAGTAGTTATACATATAGTCTTACAGGGAATTAGGGACTCTTAGTTTAGACATTTTTTCTTAGGCCTCTTGATATGGTAGTAAATAAATGACTATGTTTAAAAGAAATTTGTTAGTGAAAAGGATAAGCCAGAATGCCTAAATGGATTATGATTTCATGTAACTTGGCCGTTGTCAACACATCTTATTTCAGAACAATTTGTGAGATAGCAAAGGGCAAATTAAGGGGTGGGTTTTATTTAACTTTAAAATACTGCAATTAAAAAGAGGTGAAAGCTAGAGGTCTATTTATTAATGATACACTAAATAAACAGAAGGCAGAAATTCAGGGATTTAGTGAGGCAGCTAAAGGGTATTGAGGACAGATACAGAAAGAGTTAAAATAGGGAGAAGTAGCATTTCCAGATAACTGACACTGGTCCAGTGGGTTATAGGTTTGTTTGTTTGTTTGTTTTGATTTTTAAAAATGTTTTATTCTTGAGAGAGATAGAGAGAGAGACACAGAGTGTGAGTGGGGGAGGGGCAGAGAGAAAGAGGAGACACAGGATCCAGAGCAGACTCCAGGCTCTGAGCTTTCAGCACAGAACCCGACGGGGGACTCACACCCACGAACCTCGAGATTATAATCTGAGCTGAAGTCAGATGCGTAACTGACTGAGCCGCCACCCATTTGCCCCTCGAAGTGGTTATAGGTTTAAGCGCTCTTTTTTTTTTCTGTTTTACAAAAGTTATGAACTACTGAACATGTTACTTTTGATCACACTTAGTATCTTCATCTTGACTTTTAGCAGAGTTAGCTTCTTTTAATTTGAACTATTTTATTGTTGGCTAAATTTCCCAGTAGCTGGGAATGAAACCTAGTACTCAGCTTCTGAGAGAATTTATTAGTAAACTTGCTTCCCCACACAAGCCTTTGAAGTTAATTCAGGAAACAGCACTGTTGGAAAAGCCAACGATGCAGCCCGTCCTAAGCCTCTGCGGCAGCTGTGGAGATCATTCTGTTTGCCTGCTCTTCACAAATAAAGCTGGCATGTGAGCCTGGGCCCCATAATTTTTCCTTTACTCTTACAAAGTTCTGATTACAAAGTTCTTTTTAGTATACGCATGTTTTTATGTGTATCAGAAAGACTTCACTCAAATTAGTATTGTATTTATAGTCTCATCATGATGTTTCTGATGAAAATAATCGTTTATTTTAGCTCTTTGTACATCTAGGTGAAATATCGATACTGCCTTGTTATATTGAATGCTTCAGGATTTAGATTATGGTTTTATTTTTTTTAGAGTTTATTTATTTTTGAGAAAGAGAGAAAGTACGAGTGGGGAGGGGCAGAGAGAAAGTAGAGAGAATCACAAGCAGGCTTCATACTGTCAGCGCAGAACCTGATACGGGGCTCAAACCCCATGAACTGTGAGATCATGAGGCGAGCTGAAGTTGGACACTTAACCGACTGAGCCACCCAGGCACCCCATGTTTTTATTGTTTTTATATTAAAGTATAGTCCATAACAAGATACGCCTGTGTGTCCGTGCGTGCACCTGCATGTGCATGTAATTATTAGTAATGTAGACTAAAGAAATTTTTGTGTTTTAATCTCTGATAAAAAAGGTTAGTTCGAACTATATTCCTGAGGGGTATGTTACTTCATCAGGAGCATTTTAATTCTTAGTTTTAAATTTTAAAAAATGAGGAAAGTGTGATTTGTTGAGATTATGTTAGTTTCTTTGAAAGCAATTAATAAAGTCCCTTTCAAATTATTAGGTTATATAAATTCTTCATAATAATACTAAATTAGGTCAGTAGCATTGTTGCATTTTTTGCTTTGGAGTTTTTTCTGTATTTTAATGCAGTGCATTAGTTATTGCTTTGATATTTAGTTGCTTACCTGGAAGCTTTATTTATGTTCTGAGACACACATGCACTCACACACATAAAATCACTTTCTTTTTATTACTGTCCATTTCTATTTTGTTCTCCCAGAGGTTGATAGAGCAGCATCTGGTCTAGCTTGAGTAATGTGCAGTCTTATTTCAGTTCCTCCTGTCTACCTGTATTGTTTGATAGAACATCAGACATTTAAAAAAGAATAGAAATCTGTTTGGGTGCTGTGAATCAAGAAGGAAGTGGTTTACCAACTTAGTCATTTCCCTATTTTTCCACCTCACGTCTTGGAAAAGGGTGTGTTTATGGGACATATATTCCTTTCCTCTAGTTGGATGTGCCTTATGAGAGAAATTCTTTTAATAACTTCTGAACCTTGGCTCCTCTGTGTGTGTCTCCATCTTTTGGGAATAGCTAAGTCAGAACTGTAGTGGGCTCAGGTTGTCATCCAAATGGGATAGATATGTAATGACAATGACAGCATATGGCTCAGGCTAAGATCTTTCTTAGTGGTCTCCTACCCAGTTCTTCTCCATCAGAGCTGGGCTAGCCCTTCACTGGTCCCATGTCTCCAAGCCTGTTCAATCAAACCATGAGATGAGCTTTCATTCTTACATTTCTGTCTAAGGGTCAAGCTCATGAGTGACGATCTGCAACAGAATAACTCTCCTGTGTTTGCTTTACTGCTTTATCTTGCTTAAGGGAAGACAAATTTAATATATTAGGACTTTCTTCTGGATTTTTTCCTTTTTTTTTTTTGATTCATGGTACATTTGAAGCTCCAAAATATCCAGTGTCTAGTCCTGTACATGTCAGCATCACTTTCATCTCTTTTTAAGTTTGAACAAAAACAGAAATATTTCGTGGAAAAATTTGTAGTATATAGACTGACGTTTGCTTTACCTTTCTTCATCTTCCAGGATTATAAAATTAATAATTAGAAAGAAATCTCCAAACTTGGTACAATTTTCTATGTTACGTGTTTCTGCTTTTCTTCATTTAGTTCTGACTCTTTCATCTGTTCAGCTATTGCCATTAAACAGAATTCTCTTCTACGAGAAATGAGTATTAGAAATGGATTTAAAAAGAAAAGGTTAATGAGAAAAGATGACAGTACATATATAACCATGTGATTGCTCTGTAAAGTATGAATTAATTATACTGATAATGGAGGCTAAGCCTAGCAGAGGGATGGGATTGGAATGCTGGCAGGATGGAATGGCCACTGCATGTGCAAGATTACAGCATGTAATTGAGCATACTGAAGAGAAGACTTAGAACTTAGATTTTATTAGAAGGGCGAGAGGCAAAACAGATCCCTCACAAGGAGAGTAAAGATGGTGACTAGTGCATGTTTTTGATTGGACAGAAGAAAGAGATGTCACCAGCAGTTTAGGATATGAGAGGGTGAGTCATGGAAATGATTTTAAGTGGGTTTTGATAGTGATAGTAAAATGTAGAAAAACAACTTAAACCTGTTTCTAGCAGTTGACTCATGGCCTACTGAAAAGAGTCACCTTAAGGTACTGCTTTTGAATGCTCTCCTTTTAAGTAGTTTGCTTTTCTGTATCAGTTTTTTTTAATAACAACAGTAAAAAGAGCTACCAAAAATCAGATCAGTAATCATTGATATTAACATGTTAACATGTTAATTATAATAAACATGTTTCTCTTGGTAGTGATCTTCTAAAAATGAGTCTAACTTCAGGAAAGGAAAAGGTGTTTGTCATAATGTTTTGACTTGTGTGTAATAAAAGACTTTATAAAACACAGAAAATCCTTTTCAGTTTTTTTAAGGTGATGCTTTAAAAAAACTTTTTTAAGTTTTTTATGAGAGAGAGAGAGAGAGAGAGACTGTGACCAGGGGAGGGTGAGAGAGAGAGGGAGGGAGACACAGAATCCAAAGCAGGCCAGGCTTCAGGCTCTGAGCTGTCAACACAGAGCCT
The DNA here is from genome assembly GCF_016509475.1 of Prionailurus bengalensis. Taxonomy (NCBI): domain Eukaryota; kingdom Metazoa; phylum Chordata; class Mammalia; order Carnivora; family Felidae; genus Prionailurus; species Prionailurus bengalensis. Next base: position 140,738,932 of record NC_057350.1, read on the forward strand.
GACATGGGACTCAAACTCAAAAATTGCAAGATCATGACCTGAGCTGAAGTCAGACGCTTGACCCATTGAGCCACCGTGGTGCCCCTTAAGGTGACTATTTTTTTTAAAATGTTTATTTATTTTGAGAGAGAATGAGAATACCCCAAGCAGGCTTCACACTGTCAGTGCAGAGCCTGATGCAGGGCTCAGTCTCATGACCTTGAGATCATGACCTAAGCCAAAATCAGTTGGATGCTCAATCGACTGAGCCACCCAGGTGCCCTACCCCTAAGGTGACCATTTTTGTATAAGTAAAACCTATTTTTAAATTTTTTTGTGCATATCACATTTTTTAAAAAATGCACCTTATTTTTTATTTTTTAAAAGTTTGTTTTTATTTATTTTGAGAGAGATATAGAGAGCAAGCAGGGGAGGACAAGAGAGAGAGGGAGACAGAATACCAGGTAGGTTCCATGCACTATCAGCACAGAGCCCAAAGTGGGGCTTGAACCCAAGAACCATGAGATCATGATCTGAGCTGAAATCAAGAGTCGGATGCTTAACCGACTGAGCCACCAGGTGCCCTTGCACCTTATTTTTTAAAGCAGAGTTAGGTTCCCAGAAAAACTGGGCAGAAGGTATGGATTTCCCATATACCTCCTACTCCCACATATGCATAGGCTCCCCCATTATCAACATCCCCCACCAGAGTGGTACATTTGTTACAGTTGATGAACTTAACATTGACATGTTATTATCACTCAGAGTCGACATGAGAGTTCACTCTTAGTGATGTACCTTCTATGTGTTTGGAAAAATTTCTAATGACATGTATCCACCATTATAATATCATATGGAGTAGTTTCACTGCCCTAAAAAATCTTCTGTGTTCTGCCTGTTCAGTTCTCCCTTCCTCCAACACCTTATCTTTTTACTGTCTCCATAGTTTTGCCTTTTCCAGAATGTCATATAGTTGGAATCAAACAGTACACAGGTTTTCAGGCTGGCTTCTTTCACTCGATAATATGCGCTTAAAGTTCCTCCATGTCTTTTCATGGCTTGATTGCTGTTTCTCTTTAGCACTGAGTAATATTTCATTGGGTATGCCACAATTTATTTATCCATTCACCTACCAAAGGACATCCTGGTTACTTCCTTTTTTTTAATTTTTAAAGTTTATTTTTTTTGAGAGAGTGAATGTGGAGGCAGGGCAGGCGGGGCAGCAGGAGGGAGGGAGGGAGAGAGAGAGAGGGAGAGAGAGAGAGAGATTGCCAAGCACTTCATGCTCAGTGTAGAACCCAACACAGGGCTCAATATCATGAACCATGAGATCATGAACTGAGCCGAAGTTGGATGCTTAACTGACTGAGCCACCCAGGCACTGTCTATAGTAAGTCTTGAAGTTGGATAGTCTTGCAGCTTTTTTCTTATCCTTCAATATCATGTTGGCTCTTAAGTGTTTTTTGCTTCTCTTTATATAAGAATTGACATCTTGGCAATATTGAGGGTTCCTATCTATGGCTATGGGATAGATCTTAAATTCTTTGATTCCTTTCATCAGAGTTTTTTGTTTGTTTTCTTCATATAGAGCTTGTACATATTTTTTTTAGATTTATAACTTTTTTGGGAGGTCCTAATGTAAATGATATTGTGTTTTTCATTTCACATTTCACTTGTTGGTTACTAGTATCTAGGAAGGCAGTTAACTTTTGTGTGTCAACCTTGTATGACACAGTCTTGCTGTAATTGCTTATTAGTTTCAGGAATGTTCTTGTGGATTCTTTCAGATTTTTCACAAGATGATCGTGTCATCTGAAATGGTTTGTTTTGTTTGTTTTGTGGACGGCATAGGATAGGTGGAGGAAAGCCTTCGTCACACATTCCATGAATCAGTGCAGCGTCATCTCTTCCCAGTGAGGGTGTCACCCCTGTCCCCTGTCTTCTCTGCAAAGTGTCTTGGGCTCCACAGATGACCTGAGGCTGCCGGTGTCACTGCTGCCCCCATGCAGGGCTCAGGCTCCAGGCTCCTCTTATCCCTCATTTGCTTTAAAACTCTCCTCTCTTTTTAAAATTAATAAATTAAGTTCTGTTGCAGTGTTTTAGTAGTTTTACATGTACAACATAATGATTTGATACTCAGATCTGTTTTTTTTTAAATCTGCTTAAAAAATTTTTTTTGAATGTTTATTTATTTTGAGGGAAAGAGAGATAAGACAGAGTGTGAGCAGGGGAGGAGCAGAGAGAAAGGGAGACACAGAATCCAAAACGGGCTCCAGGCTCTGAGCTGTCAGCACAGAGCCTGACACAGGGCTCAAGTTCACAAACTGGGAAATCATGGTCTGAGCCAAAATCAGATGCTTAACTGACTGAGCCACCCAGGCACCCCTAAATTTGTTTTTTTTTTTAATTGCAGTGGAAAAGAAGTCACAAAAAGTGGCTTTAGGTCATGGAAAATGTATGGAACAGGGACAGGAATTTACCAACCAGTACTTCTGTGAGATACCTTTTTTCTTTTTTTAAGTTTTATTTTATTTATTTGAGAGAGAGACAGTGCAAGTGGGGGAGGGGCAGACAGAGGGAAGGTGAGAATCCCAAGCAGGTTTTGCACCACCAGCACAGAGCCTGACACGTGGCACAAACTCCCCAAATTATGTAATCATGACCTGAGCCTAAACCAAGATCAGGCGCTTAACTGACTGAGCGAGCCAGGAGCCCCATCTCTGTGACATATCTTGAGTAACTACATAAGACCTGCTGAAGAGCCATCCTCTCTCTCCTAAAATAGACAAGGCAGCCTCTCCATATCTAGGGCATCCCTATATCACTGACTACTTCCTGGTGACCCTTGGGTGTGTGTGTGTGTGTGTGTGTGTGTGTGTGTGTGTGTGTGTGTGTGTGTGTGTATAAAGTTATATTTAAATTATTTTTGAGAGCATTGTTCTATAAGATACTAGGTTTTTTTTCTTTAAATATTTGCTGAAAATGTTGCATCTTATTATTTCTTCTTATGAAAAAACAGTATTTTTTTAAAAATCACTCAAATATAACAGTTTTTCTTAGAATTAAAGTTAGTGCCCAGAGCCTATATTGCATGTATAAATGTTAACATGTAGAAAAATTACTTTACATCATATCTGCCCCGTGGAAATTGTTTGTATGATTTAATGTATTTGAAGAGATTTATGTTGCTCTGTTTCCTTAAATAAAAGATTTCTGTGGAATATTTCAGGGTGAAAGGGGTCTAGAGAACTTCCCATTTTAGAAACAAAAGAAACTCACTGATTTTCCTTACCAAGAGTTATGGACAGAAAATACATGAAATTAGATCAGTAGGCTGCAAAATTCACCTTAAGTTCGTTAAATATAATGCTTGCCTGGAATTCTCTTTTCTCACAGAAGTACTCTGTGTGTAGACTTCTCTTTGTAGAAACAAGTTGTAAAAAGGACACGAGAGCCAGAACCTAAGAGGACCTGAGGTTGAAGGAGGATTTTGTTTAATTTCTTTATCAAAAACAATTTACTCTCTCATAAAAATAAATATCTTTTTCAAAAAATTAAAATTTTATTATTTTGTGTCATTTAAAATTGTATCTCAGTGTTAAATTTCCCTTTTTAACTTGTCACGGTGGAGTCCTAGATGTGCATTGCAAGGTTAAACATTATTATTACTGATCTATGTGTCTTTGAAAGCATCTGACTTAGAAAGGAGATTTCTAATATATTAGTTTTTTTTTTTTTTGGAGTCATTGTACATATGTTAAGCATGATAGATCTATTATACAATTTAAAAATGCCATTATGGGGCATCTGGGTGGCTCAGTTGGTTGAGTGTCCAACTCTTGATTTCAGCTCAGGTCATGATCTCAAGGTCATGAGTTTGAGCCCTGTGCCAAGCTTTGTGCTGACAATATGGAGACTGCTTGGGACGCTCTCTCTTGTTCTCTCGCTGTCTCACCCTCTTCTCCTCCCCTGTTTGCATGTGCTCTTGTGCATGCTTGCTCTTTCTCTCTCAGAATAAATAAACATTAACAAAAATAAAAACACCCTTCATTATATATGTTTACAATATTCTGTAGTTTTTTTTTTTAGAATTGGAAGAAAGTTGTAAATTATAAGCCCATACCAAATTGTACCTGAATTATTTTCAGTGCCAAGAATATTTCAGTATAGTTTTAGTTTAAAAAAAAAATCAGAAAACTTAAAATTTAGGATGTGAAAATGGTAGTTCTTTAATCCAATTATGTATAAAAACATTTTTTAAAAAGTAAGAAGATAATCTTCTATATAAAAAATCCCTTTAATTCAATAGAATAGTTGGTATTATAGTAAGCAATGTAAGGGTATGGTAGAATCCTTTAAAACCTTAGAAATATGTTTGAAAGTCCTTTTTAAAGTACGATATTCTGTGTTACAGAGGCAAGACTGGAATGCATTGGTATTATGAAAGCCTTTTACCTGTGGAGAAGTTAAGGCAAACCACCAAGATAACATAATGTTTAAATCTTACTGCAGTTTTAAATTTTGGTATACAAAGTCATTAGCTTCAGAAAGCATAGAACTCTTTTGGAATTGTGCTAGCTTGCTTTCTAAATATACAAAGGAAAATAATTTTCTGATGAGGAAAAGCTAGTGTGACATGGTGTTACAAAATTGAGATGTACCTCCTAGACTTGTCATGTCCAGGTTGAGAGAAGGAACATTTTTAACTTGTAGGTGAGAGGTAGGTGGAGAGATGTTCTTACTTGAGGAAAAACATGAGATTGGGATACAGAAGTCTGTTAACTCTATAATTAATAAACTACTTGAGCCATTGGGACAGCTGGGGGATTTTGACATCTAATTGAGTTAGGAGAGCAAACAACCATGGATTTCTGTCTTTTATTTATATCTTTTTGTCAGGTATTAGTTTTAAAGTCTGATATTTATATATGAGAGCCAAATAGAAAGATACTATGTTGAACCACTTGCATACAGATCTTTTGGGCGGTTGGGTTGAACTTCTTAAGTAATTAATTGCATTAACTTGTTGAATAGAATTTCTTTTTATTTAAAAATTTTTAATGTCTATTTTTGAGAGAGAGAGACAGAGAGAGAGTATGAGCAGGGGAGAGAGGAGGACAGAGAGAGAGGAGACACAGAATCTGAAGCAGGCTCCACGCTCTGAGCTGTCAGCAGGTAGGCCGATGTAGGGCTCCAAGTCATGAACAGTGAGGTCATGACCTTAGCCGAAGTTGGATGTTTAACCTACTCAGCCACCCAGGTGCCCCATACTTGCTTTATTAAAAGAATATTTCAGTCATTTTGATTTTTATAGTAATTTTGGTAGAGACTTAAAAGAAACATTAAAAGATTTGACTTTATATTACTATTATAGAGCTTGGTTCGTAGATAGTTTATTTCTTGGATTCGGCGTAAGATTTTATGTAAATAAATACAAAAGTCATAGTGTTCTTAACCCTTTTTTATTTAGTGTAAAATTTTGGTGAAGTAGCATAGGTCATTGCTGCCTTAGAATAGGTATATCGCCCTAAGCCTCCCTATGTTTTGTTTAAACAATTTTTTTTTAATTTTTATTTATTTTTGAGAGAGGGAGAATGCGAGCAGGGGAGGGGCAGAGAGAGAGAAAAAGAGGATTCAAAGTGGGCTCTGTGCTAAGAGCAGAGAGCCCAATGCTGGGCTTGATCTCACAAACTGCGAGATCATGACCTGAGCCAAAGGTGGACACTTAACCGAGCCACCCAAAGCACCCTTTCCATTTTTAAGATTCTAGATTGGACTGCCCAGACAACAGTTTATTTGTACTGTATCTCATTTCACAGAGGATTTTTGGTGACTACTACTACTGTTGCTATACTAATAAGCATTTATTAAGTGCATGCTTACTTTGAGCTAGGCATATGATCTTGTCTAATTCCTACACAAATCCTATGAGGTGAGTATTATCTGTGTTTTGCAGTTGAGAAAATGATGCTTAGAGGAGTTAAGTAACTTGCCAAAATTTAACCTTCTAAGAGATGAAGCTAGAATGCAGATTTAGGAAATCTAATTTTTGCTCCTAATTTCTATGGGGGTGGGGAGGGGATTGCAAACCAGAATTAAATGTCCAAACTGGGAAGAAAAAAGAAAGACAGTGGAATTTCATGTCTTTAGGTCCCATGGCTTTTATGACTGGATCATGAATTTGACTCTGAATTCACTGTAGGAAAAAAAAAATGGAAGAGAGCAAAATGGGTATGTGAGAATACCACATAAAATCCTTTTCTTAGGACTTAATTCTCAAATAGAGTCCCTCTGTGGGAACCTCAAAAAAGAGTCTCTTTGGAAAATGTTGGGAATAATTTCTTCAGTAATATTTCTTATAATATATCTGGTTACAGGTTCAATAGGACTGCTTCTTTCTGATCTCACAATGAAACTTGAGGCAATAATGTCAAAGCATGATTTGGTCAGAGTTCTGTGAGATACTATGATAGTATGGATCAAGCATGCGTGGTTTGGTATGATCCATGTATGAAATCCAGAATACTGAGAAGGATGGAATGATGGTTTGTATGTTTGCCAGTCAATCCTGAGTTTTGTATATACTTCAGAAATCAAATGAACACAGAGTAGAGTTAACATCTTTGTTCTGAAAATTGAGAAGCATAGACAAAGAACATAGTGACGATTCATGTTATTGAGTTCACAATTGAATGAGTATCCCAGGCTACAGGACTGTTCTAGAAGCCAAGAAGGTAAACTTTAGTAAGAAGATATTTTTCAGTCCTGTGAAATGCAGCAGAGATGCCTGATTAGATGAGGACTGAAAAATTAAATTTCAGAAACAGGTCTTATGTATCTTAGCAAGTGCAGTGTCAGTGCTGAGTGTTGCGGAATAGAAATCCCATTGTCTTGGATTCAGGATTGAGTACAAGATGAGGAAGTGGCAACTTTGTGTGTTGACTTCTCTTGTAGTTGAATGTTGTAATGGGAAGGAGAGAACCTGAAGCTCAGGACCCCAGCATTGAAGGAGAAGTTTTGTTGAAGGACTTAAAGAGACTTGAGACTGTAGGCTAAGGACAAGGAACCAATTTAGAGGGAAATATTTAAGATAAAAAACAGTGATGATTGATGTTGCAAGGTACACATGTTTGGGCCTGGAAGGGATGGAATTCAGACCATTGAGGGTGGCAAATAAATCAGCTCTACTGAAAAATAGAGTACCTACTCGCTACCTTCCCCAAGTCATTCAGAGAAGTATAGACATGGGGATAATGGGGTTTAGTCTAGAAAAGGTGGATGAAATCAGAATATGAATCAAAAGTGCATGACCCAACTGAAGAGGTGACTGAGACCAGCAGCAGTTCTCTGCTAAACCCTGAAAATGAGAGCTGTCTTGGGAGCTGTAAATAAGGGGAACTGGGGGTGGAAGATGGGTTAAACTAGACAGTGACAGAGAAGCCAAGAATCCCAGCAAAAATAAAAATGTAATTCATTTTGACACTTCTTCCAGTGTATGATTTTGCTTTTGTACCTAGTGACTCCTTCTGCCTCAGGAGCTTGCTTACCCAGGAATACGTGTGGTGGAAGCAACAGGGAACTGGGTAGTAAGGAAGCTGGATTTGCACCTCTCATATAGGAAGTTTGTTGTAGGCAGATATTTGAAGCCCATTTAGAGTTGGCATGTGGAGTTAAAAGCTAAAGACTAAAGGCCTTAGGGACTGTGTTTGTTGTTGGAGACACATTGAAATAAAGAAAAGTAGAGGACACTCAGTGACTGAACTGTATTTACTGGCTGGAAAGGCACACAGCCTGACCAGATCAGTTCTCAGCATCCAAGGGGAGTGGATTTCAGGGCTGAGTGAAGGGAAGAAGAGAAAAAGGAAAATGCTTTTCTATCATGTAAAGGGCTGGTTAAGAAAATGTCATCTACTCGGGGCATCAAAGAACAGCTTTTAGTTGATAATGCACCAGGAGCAGCAACAACTGAATAGTTTGTGCAAAGTGCTGGAGCTCTTTGTGGGCAGAGAGCAGAAAGCCCATGGCAACAAAAGTAGTAGAGAAAAATCATAGAGGAAGGAAAATGCTCTGCCACTTACTTAATGTGGTAAAGGCCTGGTAGAAAAGGGGAGAAATTGTTTCATTCTATTTGTAAGTAATCAACATGTTTTCCCAGCCCTCACAGCCCAAAATCAAGAAATAGGAGCCACAATAACACCAGAAACTAGGGATTTCTTGAAAGTCTTGGTTTGGAGCTCCTCTGTTTGACCTAGGACTCCAGAAATGCCTTGTCCAAGTGCAGGCTCTGAGTGGCTAATGGATTTACTGTCTGGCTACTATGCCAGCAGCCATGGGCTAGAAAGGCCCCTACTTTTGAGGCTGTTAACTCTTTTGTGGTCAAGATTCCTTTCCTTTTTGCCACTTTTCCTTCAATGGACAATTTTGTTTCTTGTGTCTAGTGGGCTCCCCCTACCACCAAGTCATCCACAGTGTGAGGGTCAGGAATCTTCTTCTGCTGATGGCCCATCAGTCTACCATGGTAAGATTGCCTTTGGGTTCAGGGCATGTGCCATGCCAGAATGGCAGATTTGTATACATAGTACTTGGCAGAAGTTGTCTCTTGCTCTCTCAGCACTCCTTTCAACAAGAGCCCCATGGGCTTGTGTTACTCTGCACCTATGGGATGAGCCTGAAACCAAGGCGTGGGAGTCATGGGAACCACTCAGTCTGGTTTGCAAACACACTAGGGGCTTAGCCCGCTTCTCTGCAGGGGTTGCTTCTGTTTTCCTCCTGGACAAGATTTTGTGTGATTAGGTAAGCTGGTCTTCAGGAACTGTGGAGTACATATAGATAGAGAGATTAGGTCCTGATACAAGGGTCAACCCTTGTATTTTTGTCTTTTGAGCTTTCTCTCTCTATGTCTTGGGAAAAGAAATAAGGAAGAAATGGTTTGAGTGAACCCATCATTACTGGCTTCTGATTTTTCTAGCTCTGTCAGAAAGGTCATTTGTGTGGATACTTGTTACTAGTTATAATACTTAATAAGAGTTTCAGGAATGCATTTAATAGTTTCTCGTAGGTATACAATCGTTTTTCTCAAGCAGATTTGGTTTTTTAATCACAAATCCTGCATTAAGAATGGAAATAGTCTAACATTTTTGAGATCATCCTGACAACTGAATTTATACCCCATTTGTAAAGAGGCTGTCACTAATTGTATCTACTTGCATCTTGTGTAACCTGTGAGCAATTTGGAGGGAACAGATTCATTTTATTCATTCCTCTGTTCGTTATGCTTACTGTGTAGTAGACATGCAGAAGTGGAGATAGTAACAATAATGAATAGAAACATGGAGTTTCTGGAACTTGTATTATGATGGATCTTCAAAAGATTCTTGAGGGGTGTGTGTGAGGGAGGAGAGTTTTGAAATGGGCATATGGGATGGTCTGTTAGGGTTCCCCAGGGAAGCAGAGCCAACAGGATGTATATAGAGAGAAAGAGATTTATTATTTTTTTCAACGTTTTTTTTTAATTTTTTTTTTTTTTATTTTTGGGACAGAGAGAGACAGAGCATGAACGGGGGAGGGGCAGAGAGAGAGGGAGACACAGAATCGGAAACAGGCTCCAGGCTCTGAGCCATCAGCTCAGAGCCTGACGCGGGGCTCGAACTCACGGACCGCGAGATCGTGACCTGGCTGAAGTCGGACGCTTAACCGACTGCGCCACCCAGGCGCCCCGAGAAAGAGATTTATTATAAGGAAGTCCTAAGATGTGCACTGCACAAGCTGGAGATCTAGGAGAACTGATGGTGTAGTTCCAGTCAGAGTCCAGAGGCCTAAGAATTGTGAGTGCTGATGGCATATGATTCAGTCCAAAAGCTCGCAAGCTTAAGACTCAAGAAGAGCTGATGTTTTCAGTTTGAGTTGACTGGAACTCAAAGTTGGCAGGAAAAGACGGATGTCCTGGCTCAAGCAGTCAGACTGGAGGGCTTCCCTCTTATTTCAGGGAAGGTTAGACTTCTTGTTCTAGTCAGACCTTGAACTGATTGGTTGAGGGCCATCCACATTAGGGAGGGCAGTGTGCCTTACTCAGCCTTTGATGCAAATGTTAATTTCAAAAACACCCTGAGACACACCCAGAATACTGTTTGACCAAATGTCAGTTAACACCCACCCCCAGCCTAGTCAAGCTGGCACACAAAATTAACTGTCATAGGCAGTTTATACTTCTACAAGAAGTTTATAGTATAAACAGCAGTATAATCATTTTAAAGCATCATGAAATAGGCCCTGAACTTCTAAAATTGTTGAACTAGAAATTACTCTCCCACTTTCCAGGATTATTTTCATTTGAAGTTGACCTAGTGTATGTTATTAAAAAACTATTCAGGTGTTAACAAACTTGACTCTTCTCAGTGATTGAATCACTCTTGTGCAGAAACCCTTTGGTGCAATGGAAAAAAAGTGCTGTTGGTAAAAGAAGGGATGTCAAATGTAGTACAGGACTGTTGAGTTAAATTTTTTTTAAAAAGTACAGTAGCAATGAACTGCCATGCTGCTTTATTATCTCTCCCTATATGTAGTGCTGATTTCTGATCTTTCTGGATTGTGTTCAAAACAAATGACGGTCTGTGAATGCAAAAATATTAGTATTTTGTGATAGCCTTTTAAGTTATAAAAACTCATATCGTTGAAAAAATTCCTAGATTCATAAAATGATTTTTACTGTCCACATATTCCTTTACTTATGTGTCCCATCATTTATCCTTTATCACTAAAATTGTTTACTGTTTAATGATGCAGTGAATATTCTTGTTTATAAGTTTTCTACATAGCTCTCTCTCACTTTTTTTTTTACAGTAAATGTTGTGCAGTTAATAAATAAATGGAGTGGAGCTGTGTCAGTGTCTAGTTTTGAATAAGTTTAATAAATATTGCCTAATTGCTTTTATTTATACACTCTTATATAAAATATTAATAATAACAGCTAACTTGTATTGAGTGCTAGGTAGAACCTGGGCTTTATATGGATTTTTTCATTCAATCCTCAAAGTAACCTTGTGAGGGAGGTGCTAATATCACCCTTCAGGAAACAGCTGAGTACCTACTATGTGCAAAGCACTGTGATAGGCAAGGGGACTATAGGAATGAACAAAGCAACCATTGTTGATGCCCACATTCTAAAGGAAAAGGACAGCGACTATTCTCAGTTTATTTGTAATTGTGAGAAAGACTGAAAGAGGAATTTAGGCTACTTTGAAAGTGTATCACACAGGGTATGGGGCGCGGTGTGTGACAAGAAAGCAATTATCATTGAAAAAACACCTTTACAGCCTAAGTTGAGTAGGACATATGGGGGAAGGAAGTGTTTTAGGTTGAGGAGGCAGCATGTGTGAAGGCCTTGAGGTGGTAAAATGGGGGCCTGTTCAAGGAACTGCAATTAGATGAAATGTGACTGGAACTATGAGGTGTCTAGAATAGCTCAGGGTGAGACTGGGGCTAGATCACGCAGGGTCTTTTTTGGTCATATTAAGGATTCTGTACTCTGTCCTCAAAATATTGGGAAACGTTTGAAGTATTCCAGGTAGAGGCCCTAGTGGATTTACTTTTTAAAAAGAACACTTTGGCTGCCATATGGACAATGAACCGGTTTGTAAGGTATACAGTTTTCTATTTGCTCTGTAATTTTCATCAGCCCTTTTAATGTCAGTTTGATAGGTAGAGGTGCTTACATTTCTTAAAAAGAAGCCAACTTAAATCTGTAATCATGGGGGTTGATGCAGGGGTTGGAGCTGTGGCTTGGGGGAGAAGGAAGGGATGATTCAAGGTTTAGAAGAAACTCTCGATCTCTTCCGTCACGGTGTCCAGAAGACTAAGTTTGTATTTGAGAAGAATATGTTGCCCAGCAGTTCTGATTTGTGAACAGTCTGAATTTGGGGAGCTGCTTTCTGTCATGATGCTTGCTGCCATCCCATCTGGTGTTCAATGATCACATCAGAAAGGATGTCATTTAAGGGTCTTACTAAAAGATTCTGAGGACTCTGTAGATTGACAAGACACGGTATGGGGGAGAAATGTAGATATAAGGTTATTTTTATTTTATTGTATGATTTCTGTCTCTTTTTATCTGCCTCGTGATGCCAGTGAAACTAAGACGGCTGTCTGGCATGTGCATAGGTTGGTTGTTAGAGAGCCTCTTATGGTTTCACTTAACTTCTCTAGACAGCTCTTCCAGTAGGTTACCAACCTCCTATTTTTTCTAAGATTTAGACAGTAAATTACAACCCATTTCTTACAATTGTAGTTCCATAAAAGGTACACTTCTGTTTGTTCTAATTTTTCCTCTTAAATTTTAGTTTCAAGAAACAGAGCTTTTAAAAAAAATTTTCCTGCTTTTGATCAAGTTAAAAATTTTTAACTGAAAAATTTTAATATATAAACTAAGGAAAGGTTAATAGCCCTTACCATAGAACTCCTTTCCGTTTACCCTCTTTGAATCTTTTCATGATCTCAGAAGGGAAAAAAAGATGGAAAGTTTGTAAAAATATTAATATATTTTGTAATGCTTTCTGTATTCTAAAATGTACTGTGTGAATCTTGTCTTGTAGTGGAATCATGACACAGACGTATGTGTTCAAATGATCATGCTGCTTTTTACTTCGGTTACTCAGAAGTAAGCTTGAGTGCAGCAAAGCTCTAAAAATTACAAGTAGAGTGGGTTGTGTTTTGAGGTCTTTAATCATTATAAACTAAAGTGAAATAGAAAAGTTCCCTCAAGATACTGTTTTGGGATGTGATTTTACATTGTAGGTATTTATACTTTGGTTTTCTTTCTTTTTTTTTTTTAACGTTTATTTATTTTGAAGGGAGGAGGGGCAGAGAAAGAGGAGAGAGAGAATCCCAAGCAGGCTCTGCCCTGTCAGTACCAATGTGGAGCTTGATCCCACGAACTGTGAGATCATGACCTGAGCCAAAATCAAGAGTTGGCCACTTAACTGACTGAGCCATCCAGGTGCCCGTTTGTTTTTATTTCTAATCATGTATGTGATTTTGGAATTATTTCATTAACGTGAGGAAGATTTATAAAAGTGAAAGAAATAGTTCATCATAGTATTAATATTTTAACAATAATCTTCTGTACCTGCCTTAGGAAGAGATAAAAAATTTTTTTTCCTTTTATTCTTTAAAACAAAACAAAATAAAACTGAGCTAATTTAAGCAGGCAGTTTCTGGGAAAACAAAGGCTTTGGTTTACATGCTTTTGATAGTAGACGTTGTGACCATATCATGTATGCTTTCTTAATAATGTCTGACATTATCAGATTGATTAACTCAGCATGGGGCCTAATCAGATTTAACTGCGGTTGGCAGCTGTACACTAGAAGAATAGTTAATACAGAGGAGGAATAAAATTAGTTTTTTAATAAGCTGCGTTAAATAAAAAACTAAAAAAAGTATCAGGAGTGTTCATTATTTCCCATTGACATGTAAAACTGTTGTGTTCACACAGTATCCTTCTCAAATCCATGCTGACGTATATTTTCAAAGATTGGCTACTGCCAGAATATACACATGCTGATAATAAGATTTGCATTTGATAATTGATGGTGTAGGTTTCAGGGAGTTATGATTTCCTGCAGGCTTCAGAGGTCAACATTTTTATCTATGTAGTGTGTTCATTGTGTAAACGTCATAGATTATCCAACCCATCTAAGAACTAGAACCAAAACCTCTGCTTACTTTTCCTAGAATCAACATATTTCTTTAAAAACTTAGTCTTTGCTGGTGCCTGGGTAGCTCGGTCGGTTGAGCATCCATTTTTGGCTCAGGTCATGATCTCGTGGTTTGTGAGTTTGAACTCGCATTGGGCTCTGTGCTGACAGCTCGGAGCTTGGAGCCTACTTCAGATTCTGTGTCTACCTCTCTCTCTGCCCCTCCCTTGCTTGCACTCTGTCTCTCTAAAATAAACAAACATTTTTAAAAAATGCAGAAGTAATCCTTTTCCTCATTGCTTTTAAAAAATATAATCATGAGGGGCGCCTGGGTGGCGCAGTCGGTTAAGCGTCTGACTTCAGCCAGGTCACGATCTCGCGGTCCGGGAGTTCAAGCCCCGCGTCAGGCTCTGGGCTGATGGCTCAGAGCCTGGAGCCTGTTTCCGATTCTGTGTCTCCCTCTCTCTCTCTGCCCCTCCCCTGTTCATGCTCTGTCTCTCTCTGTCCCAAAAATAAATAAACATTGAAAAAAAAATTTTAAAAATAAAAATATAATCATGAAAAGTTAATAAATGATACATAAGAAAGAGTCCTAAAGTAAGGAGTTGTAATTCTGATTCTGCTATTAACTTTAACCAGGGCCATAGAGTTTAATTAGATACATTCACCAAATGTTAAGTGAATGCCTACCATGTGTGGGTCACTCAGGGCTCTGTGGTTAGGACCAAAACAGCAAAGATTTTGACCTCATTCAAAGTGCTATTTTGATGTGCTGGAGATTCTCTATTAAGGATAACAGCCATTAATTATACATTGAGGACTGATTTTCAAAATATTATGAGAAGTGGGCATAACAAAAACAGTCCATTTCTAAATTGTGTTGCATAAAGTATTTGCACCGAATTTTCTGCTTCACGTGGTGTGACACCCAGCTTTTTAGTATGTTTTCTAAAGCTGTTGAGCTAATAAAACTTGCAGTGAATATTCAAATTTTAGTCAGATGTTATTCAGAATTAAAGTAACAAAATAACTGAGTGGAAAAGTTTGCAAATTGTATGGAACAGTTTCTCCTGGGAAAGACTAACTGTATTTCAGAGAGCAGTTTTCCAAAAAAAACATGCATTAAAGTGTACTTAGATGCCTTGTATGTTAACACATAATCATTTATATACATGTATGAGAAATAATATGTATTCAATTTCTCATGTTGCTTAAGATTTCTAAGCAATTAGAAACTTAATTAGTACAGCGTCATGACTAGTTTGAATCTCCAAAATTAAATATATTTTTAGTTTAGGGAAAAAAGCAATTTCTTTCATTTTTAAGGTACAGTGGCCCCTAACAGGTCCTTATTGTAAGATCATACAACTTTTAAACATTTGGTAAGTCCCTGAATATGTGATACTAGAGAACTTACTCAACCTTAACTGTAATCTTACGGATGAGAATGAGAGTAAAAATATTCCAGATCAAAGAGAAGTTATTTTGAGGAGTTTTAAGTGCAAGTAAATGGAAGCTTATAATAAACATGGCTATTTAGCTGTCATTGTAGCTTTATTTTAATGTAAAATATGTCTAAGGCATGTTGTAAGTACACAGAAACATTTGTTGAATTGAATTAAATGTATGTTTCCTAGATGTAGCTTCCAAAAGATATTGAGCAATTGTTGAACTACAATAAATAGTAATCACATGATCAGTATTAATTTATGAAATTGGAAGCTAATTTAGAATAAAAAGAATTGACTTGTGGCAGAATTCAGCAGTGAATTTTGTTTAAATGTACTCTTAAAACCTAAATTGCCAAGACTCTGGCTGTATAGAACCAAGTACAGCAGTATTAGATATGATCTACGACTTGCTGATAGTTTATTTAAAAACCTATTCATACACTCATTTTGTGTTTTTTTTTGATCATAAATCATTCACATACTAAATTGTCAATTTTTAGTATTATTGGACTTTACATATACTTTGAGTCATTGTGTAAGTTTTTTTAAAGGGTAGGAGCACACTGTTTAACTTGTTTTCTGTTATAAACATGGTTTTAAAACGACTATCATTTAAAAAAATTATACTGTCTTTAATTTTCAGGTAATAAAGTGACAGATTCCGTTCAGTAGTTGAGGGGTAATTTAAGGAAACACTTACCCTTCTCTCTTGGATACCTCTGTTAACACTCATTCGCTGATGCTTAAAATCAGTTATAGTCAGCAGTGCCTTTCACTCACCTATTAGAAGGCCATAAATGCAAATAAGTGTGGGAAAGATACATGTTTGACTTATTGCCACATTAGGATTCAAATCACTGATACCAATCTCTTTTCTTAGGAGGCTTTGATAGAGAAGAGAACACAGTGGGATAGGATGGAGCTTGTAGCAAAGGTGGGCTATGGGTACCAAAGATAAATAACCTGTCATAACCTATTTTAAAATTTTGCCAATGCAGTCCCCGTGTTTAAGTCCCTTAACAGTTGTGGGATGTGTTTTGATTACCCCTGTCATTTGCAGCTCTTTCTGGTATTCAGAACTGCACCCTGAAGGTATTTTGTTATGGGGAGATTTTTGATAGTGCTAATATTCTTTGAGAAGTATACATGTTGTACATATACCACAGCCCCCCTTACCCTTACAGTGAAGACCTGATATGGGTCAGAATCACATTGGTCTCAGTTTTAAGTGGGAAGTTTTGAGGGATTTTGAACGGGACTAGGCATGAACGTGCAATCTCTTTGATCCTTAAAAAAAATTTTTTTTTCTAAATGTTTGTGAGAGAAAGCGTGAGCTGGGGAGGGGCAGAGAGAGAGGGAGACACAGAATCTGAAGCAGGCTCCAGGCCCTGAGCTGTCAGCACAGAGCCCAACATGGGGCTCGAATCCACGAACCAAGAGATCATAACCTGAGCTGAAGTTGGATGCTTAACCAACTGAGCTACCCATGTGTGCCCCTCTTTGATCTTAATTCACATTTTGAACTTTTTTTTTTCCTTTCTGTATTTGGAAGTTGAAAGTGTTCAGGTTGTTTACTTAGAAAGCCTCTTATAGACCCAAGAGCAGCCCTGGTTACCCATTTCATTTGTCTTATTCACTCAGAAATGGTGCCTTCTTTTAGTGGCACTTGCCATAAGTGTCCTAACACATGTTTGACATGTAACCCACTGCTTGGGCTCAGTGAATATTTGCTGAATACAGTAGGGAATATTGGAGACTCCACTTTTATATGTTTGCTTCCTGCTGTCCTTTTCTGTGTTTACTGAATCTGCTTTTTTTTTAATTCATGTTACCTTCTCTCTTACTTCACATTCAGAATTCCCATAGTGGGTCAAGTTGGTCAGTGACCATTCAGTCTGGGGTGACCAGAAAGCAGAGTTCTTACGCCAGTTATCACTGAGACCCCCAGTTTCTCTTCCCTTCAACCTTTAGAGGGTTGCCTTTCCTTGGGGTGTGGAGTTCTATTCTAATTGGCTGTGGCTTGGGTAAATGGCTTGCCAGACCCAGAGCTTGAGGAATCAGTCACTCATGGGTAGGCAGAGATTATAATGATGACTGTTGGTAGAGCTGTTGGTAGAGCCTAAATGGAGAAATATATTTTATCTTCTACACGTGCTATTTATACATTAACTCAGAAACAGTTTTTATGGGGGGGTATATAAAATGCAGAAAGTATATATATTTGTATTGTGAAAGTTAAAATTAAAACTTTAATGAAAAGTTTATATTTGTGTTTAGAAGAATGATTTTTAAGTTTTCATAGTTACATACTTATATCTACTTATGTTTAAGTATACCTATATATCCATATTTAGGTACATCTACTTATAGGAATATTTTTTCTTGATATACTAATAACTATATCTTCCTGTGTCCATCTTGTCTTTACAATTATTACAACTGTGATCTAACACTGATAAAAATAAACATGTACAAGGAAATAACATCTATTTTCTTAAATTGTCTATATTTTTAATGATAAGAATAACCAGAAAATCTTGTGAATAGAAAACTCTGTTTCTGAAAATTCCATTAGGGGTAACATTAGATATCTGCTAAATCCCTTAGAAATCTTTGAAGTACAGATAGTTTGAATTATTTTTATTGAAGAAATATAGGCCAAATTTTCAAAAGTAGCTTCATTGTTTTTTCATGAAGTAAATATTAGCTGCTATTTACTGAGTAATTTCTTTGTACCACGGATAACTTTGGATGTAATTTTAATTCATTCTCCAGATGATTCACAAGATTGGGGGAATTATTTAAATTTTGCAAATGAATCTCAGGTTCCGGATTTGGCCACTTGTTCTCCAAGTTGTATGACTGGCAAGGAAGAAGAGCTGAGGCTTGAACCCGTCTCCATCTTATTCCAAAGCTCAGCCCTTTCCCTTAAGCTGTTTTTAATTTCTGTTGTCCTATATAAATGACTACATTGCAGTGAATGAAAAAAAAAATAGTATCATTTTTGGTCCTTCTGAGAAATTTTTTTATTACATTGCATTTTGTGAGCTTTCATCTAGGTCCTTCTGTCATCCGTGTGTAGATGTTAGAAGATGAATGTTCAATGTAACGAATTAATAAGTATGTAAAACCATTAGTCTAATGACACAATGACACAGGCTTACCTTCTAATGTTATTACGTATCAGCTTCTGTACTGTTGTGAGCAATTTTCTTTGACTCCCACCATATATTTAATATAAACAAAGCAAACACATATAAATATAATTCTCATGTTGGAGGCCCTTGGGTGGCTCAGTTGGTTGAGCATCTGATACTTGATTTGGGCTCAGGTCATGATCTCAAGAGTTGTGAGATTGACCGCTGCATCAGGCTGCACGCATGGAGACTGCTCAAGATTCATTCTCTGTCCCTCTGCCTTCCTCCCTCCCTCTCTGTCTCTCTCTGTCTCTTCTCCCCTCTCTAAAATATAAATAAATAAATAAATAAATAAATAAATAAATAAATAAATCTCATGTTGATAGCTGATAAATTTATAGGCTCTTTTGGGAGATAATACTCTAGCAATTTGGGTTCAATTTATCTAAATTGTAAATAAAATTCGCTTTGAATGTTCGACAGTAACACTGTATTTGATTAACCCAAGACTAGTATTCTACGGTGTGAAATCTAGAGTTTTATCTTCTTTCAGGATAAAAATTATATCTTTATATGTGAACAAAATTGATTTAAAGTGAAGTTAAAAAGTACAGTCAGTATACTTTCACAAGTAAGGAATGTGAAATTAACTGGGTTCAACTTATTATACTAAACACATATTACATTATCATTTGTAGGAACCATGATAAAAAAAATTGCAGCAGTGAATTAACTTGGTAATGGGCTAGGTTAATTTGTAGAGAAAAGATTCAGGCCAAGATAAGTAAGAATGTGGAGGAGCTGTAAAATAGTGATATAAGTATATCAGAAAAGGCAGAACTTGGAGAGGGCTAAAGTTCATGTTTCATCAGATTGAATATTAGAAGGCAAGGGAGTCCGGAGATAGCTTCATACTTTTTGGGACAGCTAGGACAGGCTGATTTTTCTCGTTAAAACTGTTATGCAAAGAGAAGTTAATAAATGTCACCCTTCGACACTCACCCCTCAGTGCAGATAGATAGGTGATGTTCCAAATTACCCCTAGGGCAACCAATAAAAAGTTTTTTTCTTACTGGAAAAATTGGAACTTAGGAAACTCAGGCTTTGAAAATGGTCACTTACTCCCAAAATTTGTAACTAGGAAGGGGGAAGAGCTGAGACTCGAATCCACCTCCATCTTATTCCAAAACCCATGTTCTTTCCTGTTATGTGAGGATTAAAAGCATATGCCAAATCATGCAGATTTGCAGGCTTTCAAAAATTTAGGTCTGTGAGTGTCAAAGTGTGGTCTCCAGACCAGCAGCATTGTCACTTGGTAACTTGTTACAAATGTAACTAAAACAGAAACTTTGGAAGTGGAGTCAGCAGTCTTTTAACAGGCCCTCCTGGTAATTCTCATGCAAACTGAGTTTGAGAATCACTGCCTTAGGATCTTTGCAATTTGGAACCTTAACACAGATAAGAAGGGTTCTGTATAATGTAGGGCTTTCCCTACTTAGACTGGTGTTAGGGATAAACTCATTTTGTGACTAGTTGATTGTAATTCAGGTACAACCTGAATTAACAACAGTTTCCTCCTTTTCAGTCCCATGTAGGAAAAAATTTTTAAAAACAATCCAAACAATACATGTGGTCAAATTTGATCTATCTGATTTACCTATTTAAAAAAAAGATAGTCATTGGGGTGCCTGTCTGGCTCAGCCAGTAGACCGCTCACTTGACTCTTGATCTTGGGATCATGAATTCAAGCCCCACATTGGGTGTGGAGCCTACTCAAAAAATAAGCTAAAATAGCTATCAGCCTTAATGTTTCTACTCTAGACTTAATTAACTATGTTCAGGGAGTTATAATTTGGGTAAGAACTACATAAAATTTATATTACTCAAAGAAAGAGACCATTTTTTTTAATAAAAGAGAAGTAACTAATTTTAATGAACTATATGTAACTTTAACAATGTAACTAATCTGTTATTGGCCTTATTTGTGCTTATAAAATTTTGGATCGTTTAATCAAGAAATTTTGCTAAAATAGTATAAAGTAATTTCATTCTCTCCCAGCGCTTCAGTAAAGAATCTTTGTACTGACTGGATATTTGATTGTATTAAGAGATTATTAGTCATTTGTGTATGTGTAAAAGAGAGTGGATGATACTTTGGGTATGTTTAATAGGGGACTATTTGTCTTTTGAAGATACATAATTTCATCTGTAAATATTTCAGTATGTATCTCACATTTGCTCTAAAATAATTGGAATGGGGATAATGAGAGTTAATACATGGGGGTAGAAGGGTAACATGGTCAATCATGGGTCTGAATGTTTGTTTCTTTACCCTCCCCATTTATATGTTGAAATCCTAATGCCTGATATAAGGTATTAGGCGATAAGGCTTTTAGGAGGTACTTAGGTAATGAGGATGGAGCCCTCATGAATGGGATTAATATTTTTATAAAAGAGACCTCACAGATCTTCCTAACCCCTTTCACCTGGGGAGAACACCATGGTGGCTCTGTGAGGTTCTAGTAATGACCTAGGAAGAGAGCATTCACCAGAACACCACCATCCTGGTGCCTACATCTTGAACTTCTTGGTCTCCAGGACTGTGAAAGTTAAATTTCTGTTGTTAATAAACTATCCAGTTTGTGGTATTTGTTAGAGCAGCCTGAAGACCAAGATAAGGAGTATATAAGGATATATTTTTTTCTCTAAAAGCATGCTTGTAATGTTTTTTTCCCCTAAATTTCTTAATGTTTACTTATTTTTGAGAGAGAGGGAGAATGAGTAGGCAAGGGGCAGAGAAAGAGGGAGACACAGAATCTGAAGCAGGCGCCAGGCTCTGAGCTGTCAGCACAGAGCCCAGTGTGGGGCTTGAACCCACGAACTGTGAGATCATGACCTGACCTTAAGTCAGATGCTTAACTACCTGTGCCACCCAGGTGCCTCTGCTTGTTAATATTTTAAAGTGTAAGGTTGGAAAGAAGAAAAACTAACAATGATGTTAACTCAGCACCTTCCTCACACAAGGAGGGCTTGGTTCTTTGGCTAACATTCCTGGCACACATACCTTATAGTGTCAAAAGAAAACTTCCCTGAGCAAAAAGCCGTTTGATACACTCCCATTGGTAGATATAAATTTCCAGTTGTATAATTAAGAAATAACAAAAGCAAATCAGGAAGAAAAACTATGAAAAATGTCACTTTAAAATACCATACTATGGATACAAAATTCATATATAAAAATTTGTCACATTTCTATGCACTGATAATGAAGTAGCAGAAATAAACATGAAGAAAACAATTCCATTGAACAAAACAAATGAATAAATAAAAAGCAGAAATAGACCCACAAATACAGAGACCAATCTGATGGTTGCCAGAGGGGAAAGGGTAGGAGAATGGGCAGAACGGGTGAAGGAGAGTGGGAGATAAAGGCTTCCACTTAATGACTAAGTCATGGGCATAAAAGGTACAGCTTAGGAAATATAGTCAATGGTATAGTAGTGTTGCATGGTGACTGATGGTAGCTGTTCTTGTGAACGTAGCATAGTGTATAGACTTGTTGAATCACTGTGTTAACACACCTGAAACTATGTAATGTGTGTCAACTATACTTCAATTAAAAAATGTATTAAAAAAATATCATTTACAGTTGCACCAAAAAGAATGAAGTACCTAGGAATAAACTCAATCACGGAGGTGAAAGACCTTTACTCTGGAAACTATGAGACATTGATAAAAGAAGTTGAAGGTGACACAAATGGAAAGATATACCATGCTCATGGATTAGAAGAATTAAGACATAAAAGGCATCTAGATTGGTGAGGAAGAAGTAAAACTGTCACTCTTTGCAGATGACATGATACTGTACATATATAGAATATCCTAAAGACTCCATCAAGAAACTGTCAGAACTGATAAGTTCAGCAAAGTTGCAGTATACAAAATTAATACAGTAAAAAACAGTAACTTGTTCTTTGAGTGTTCTGCAAGACGAGCACACATTTCTAATAAATTGATAAATGAGTCATGTCTTACAGTGTAAGTAGTATGTGACACCAAATGTCACAAGATCACAGCTGAGCCAGTGGTGGTTGAAATTTGTTTTGTTATATACGAGTACTTTGGGTTACAAGCATGTTTCCAGAATGAATTATGCTTACAAACCAAGCTTTTACATATATAGAAATCATTTGCATTTCTATACACTAATAATGAAATAGTAGAAAGAGAAATTAAGAAAAGAGTCCCATTTACAGTTGCACTGAAAAGAATAAAATACCTAGGAATAAATTCATCCAAGGCGGTGAAAGACCTATATTCTGAAAACAAGACGTTGGTGAAAGAAATTGAAGATGACACAGACGAATGGGAAGGTAGACCATGTTTATGGATTGGAAGAATTAATACAAAATGTCCATACTACCAAAAGGGATCTACAGATTCAACAGTCTCTATCAAAATGCCACTAGCATTTCACAGAACTAGAACAAATAGTCCTAAAATTTGTATGGAATCACAGAAGACCTTGAATACCCAAAACAATCTTAAGAAAGAAGCTGGAGGTATCACAATCCCAGATGTCAAGACATATATACTAAAAAGCTATAGTAATCAAAACAGTATGGTACTTAGATAAAAATAGACACACAGATCAATGAAAGAGGGTAGAGGGCCAGAAGTAAAGCCATCTTTATATTGTCAGTCTCCAAAAAGGAGGCAAGAATAGACAATGGGAAAAGAAAGTCTTGTCAATAAATGGTGTTGGGAAAACTGGACAGCTACGTGCAAAAGAATGAAACTGGATCACTTTCTTACACCATACACCAAAATAAACCCAAAGCAGATTAAAGACCTGAATGTGAGAACTGAAACCATAGAACTCCTAGAAGAAAACAGGTAGTAATCTCTAGGACATCAGCCTTAGCAACATATTTATGGATATGTATCCTCAGACAAGGGAAACAAAAGCAAAAATAAACTGTTGAAAAAAAGTTTTATACATCAACATAAAAAAAGCAACCTAGGGAATGGGAGAAGGTATTTGCAAAAGGTATGTCCAATAAGGGATTAATATCCAAAATATATGAAGAATTTCTGCAACTGAATATCAGACAAAACAAATAATCTGATTTAAAAATTGGCAGAAGACTTGAATAGATATTTCCCAAAGAAGATGTACAGACAGCCAACAGACACATGAAAAGATGCTCAACATCACTCATCATCAGGGAAATGCAAGTCAAAGCCACAGAGATCTCACCTTACACATGTTAGAATGGCTAGTATCCAAAAGACAAGTAAAAGTGTTGGCGAGGATGTGGAGAAAAGGGAACCTTGTACACTGTTGGTGGGAAGGTAAATTAGTACAACCATTGTGGAGTTTGTTCAGAAAGTAAAAATATGAATACCATATGATCCAGTAATTCCAGTAATGGAATTTACGCAAAGAAATGAAAACACTATTTCAAGGAAAATGAAAACCCAAAGAAAATGAGAACACTATTTCAAAAAGAAGAATGTACCCCTCTCTTTACTGTAGCTTTGTTTACAATAGCCAAGATATGGAAGCACCCAAGTGTTCATTGGTAGGTGAATGGATAAAGAAGTTGTAGTGTGTATGTATATGAATGCATGCATGTAGACACAAACTAAGCTATGAAAATGAATGAAATTTTGTCAGTTGCAACAACATGGTTGGACCTAGAGGTATTCATTATGCTTAGTGAAATGAGTCAGACAGAGAAAGACAAATACTATATAATTTTACTTATATGTGGAATCTAAAAATAACAACCACAACAAATGAACAACAACAACAAAAGAAAGCAAACAGAGTTATAAATACAGAAAACAAACTGGTGGTTGCCTGTGGGGAGGTGGGTGAGGACGATCAGTGATATAGATAAAGAAGATTAAGGGGTACAGACTTTCAGTTACAAAATAAATCATAGAGATGAAAAGAACAGCATAGGGAGTGTAGTCAATAAAATTGTATTAACATTATATGACAGATAGTAACTACACTTATTGTGGTAAACTTTGAGTCATGTAAAGCATTGTTGAATCACTAGGTTGTACACCTGAAACTAATCTAGCATTGCATGTATATTATTCTATAATAATAAAGAGGTATCATAGTGTGTTACCATAAATGATAAGAGGGTGCATTTTTAGACCCCATACTTAAAAGATCTTCTTGATTATTTTTTAAATAGACACATTAGCTGAATACTGTGGTATTTTATTTTATTTTATTTTATTTTTTATGGTTTACTTATTTATTTTTGAGAGAGAGTGCAAGTGGGGCAGGGGCAGAGAGAGAGAGAGGGAGAGAGAGAATCCCAGGCAGGCTCCATGCTGTCAGCCCAGAGCCCAGTGCGGGGCTCAAACCCACAGACCGTGAGATCATTACCCGAGGCACAATCAAGAGTTGGAAGCTTAATCAGTTGAGCCACCCAGGCACCCCTGTGGTATTTCAAATGATTGCTATTTAGTTTTAAAATGTCCAAGTATTTCTTAATATTTAGTTAAACTCAGGAGACTAAAAGAAACGACACCTGCCAATAACATTACAATTACAGCCTTTCATTATCAAATTGTAATAAGTTGTTTTATATTTCCATTTTAGGAATATAAACCTTGTGTAAAAGTGGTTTTCCTTTATGTAATAAAATTTTTCCTTAAAATGCTGTTACACTTTTGGGTAAAGTTGATTGATAGACTGTTAATTTCTCTTGTGATGTGTGTGTGTGTATGAGCGTATTCAGAACAAACTAAAGAGGACTCATTTGAAACATTTCTAAAGGAAAACTTGAGTTCAGTAACAAGTGAATATAAAAAACATTCTTTAAACTTTTTAAAAAATGTTTATTCATTTTTGAGAGATCACGGGTGGGGGAGGCGCAGAGTGGGGCAGGG
This sequence comes from Prionailurus bengalensis, assembly GCF_016509475.1. NCBI lineage: Eukaryota > Metazoa > Chordata > Mammalia > Carnivora > Felidae > Prionailurus > Prionailurus bengalensis. The sequence goes on from NC_057350.1 coordinate 140,764,108, forward strand.
GACAGAGCATTCAAAGCAGGCTCTGCACTGACGGCAACAAGCCCGATGTGGGGCTTGATCTCACGAATCATGAGATCGTGACCTGAGCTGAAGTTGGACACTCAAAACTAGCTGAGCCATCCAGTCGCCCCAAGTATGAAAGACTGGTTGGTTTTAGAATATATGCATAGGAAGTATTTGTCACCACAAAACCCAAATATGTATTTACTATCTCGTAGAGTTAAGATTGGTGACTACAAAGTAGCAGCCACTTGTATCTAATAGGTCAGTACAGTAAATGTGGGAGCACTTAAATTAGATTATGCGTTATTTCCTGAAGCTTTCCAGGCCACGTGGAGCCCAAGGCTTGCTGTCTCTGCTAGTCTAGGTCACTGTTTCTCAGACTGGAATGCATGTAAGAATCACCTGGAGATCTTGTTGAAAAGGCAGACTTTCTTTTTAGTAGGTGTAATGTGGGGCCTAAGAAAATGCATTTCTCACAGGTTCCCAGATGATTCCAGTGTCTATTTGAACAGCAAAGCAAAGGATTGTCGTAGTTGGGAGTTAGAATTTAAAATCTCGGATAAAATGTGATTAGGGATAACATATTTCCACTGAGTTTTAAATATTTCAAAGTTTAGTCTTTTCTTGTGTTTAAAAAATGTTATTTGCTTCAAGGGCTGCTGCTAGCCTCTCTAATACTTTTTACTGACTAGATACAAATGGTCCTTGAAAGAGGTGCCAGTTGGGAGGCCTTTGTGGGTTAGGAAAAGATGTCTTTCCTAAGTGATGCAGTCCTGCATACAGGGCTTGAACTTGAGCCCTCACTTACTCTCTAGGCTGGAAGCCTTTGTGCAGTATACATAGACTTACAAATTACTGGTTGATTCTGCCTTTTTAAACCTCTTAGTATAAAGTTACAGAACAATGTGAAAAGACATTTAAAATGCTTATTATAGTGTTAAAATCAACTGCTCAAAAAGTATATAAACAAAACAAGAAATCCCTCTTTTTATAATAGGATTTTTCTCTACGATTTTAATATTCATGCTTTAAAAAAATCTTGCTGTATACTCAGGCTAACTAAAATGCAGAGAATATATACAAGAATCATACTATTAATGATGTTAACTTGAAAAATAGCCATATCCACAGATTACCACTTCTAGGGAAATGGTTCCCCAATATTTGTTATCAGGCAAATAAAAAGAAATTGGCAGTGTTAGTAAGGTTTTCATATTTATAAATTTATATTATTTAAGGGACTTTTATTATTTTTGGGGGTGTTATAGTGTCCTCTTTGTGAAACAACGTGGGTAATATATAGAGGTATATTTTTGTGTGTGTGGTTGTGTGCAGGCATGCATACCCATGCTACTTTTTGTTTCTGACCTTATTTTCTTCAAAGTGGAAAACAGCTCCCTTGGTCTTTAAGAAAGAAGAGAAATACCAACAAGGACCCTGGTAAAATTTGGAGGGAGATAAAATGGTAACAGTCTTTTTACTTCCTTTACCTGGGAGACCCTCTCACCTGGCTACTGGCTGCCTCATAGTTACCCAAACTCTTGCATCACTTCATGAAAATTCACCTCCTCCTGGGAGAAATCCAGGCCTTCACAATGATCTTTTGTTAGCTAGAGTAGCATGGCAGGTAAGAACTTGAATTAGACAGTCTGTGCACTATCACTTAATGGCAGCATAGCCATTATGTAACCCTTGACAAAGCTATGTAACCTATTTGTGCCTTTTTTATTCATATTTTAAAATCAGGATAAAAGTACATCCTTTGTATGGATGTGGCACAGTCAACATAATAAGCACTCAGCTGCTTTATTGTCCTCATCCTAATTTCAGTTATTGGATGGAAAACAACAGATTAAAGTAAATAAAAATTAACACCCCCACCCCAAGTTTGTTTCAGTCCTGGTATGCTTGGAGGTTTTTTTTCCATGTTTATTTATTTTTTAGAGAGAGAGACAGGGACAGAGACAGAGTGCTAGCAGGGGAGGGGCAGGGAGAGAGGGAGACACAGAATCCAAAACAGGCTCCAGGCTCCGAGCTGTCAGCACAGAGCTAGGCATGCACTCAGATTCACAAACTGTGAGATCATGACCTGAACTGAAGTCAGATGCTTGACCAACTGAGCCACCAGGCACCTGAAGTCCTGCTACGTTTGATGAGCTTTCTAGGTGATTCTTACGTTTAAGAGATTACCCTGTGTTATATTTAATACAGTACCATAAAGATCTTCTCACAGTGAACTTCATCTTGGATCTGTTATAGCCGTTAAGGAGTGATTATATGTATTCATACATATGAAAGGGTAGAGATCCCATTTATTTTGTCTAAAGCTTTAACATAGTGCCTTGAATATGTGGTCAGACCTTATAGTTTTATGAGATAACATAGACTTACAGAAAATAAGAGCAAACATTTGTACTAGATAAGTTTCAGAGACCTTAATGGCAAATTCACTGAAGTATAAGAAGTCAATCATCTGTGAATATTTTTCCTCTGGTTTATTAGAAAAAGTTTGAATGAACTACATTAAAATCATAATAAAGGGGCAGCTGGGTGGCTCAGTTGGTTAAGCTTCTGACTCTTGATTTCGGCTCACAATTCTTTAGTTCAAGACCTGCGTTGGGCTCTTTCTTACAGCACGGAGCCTACTTGGACTTCTCTCTCTGTCCCTCCCCTGCTTGTGCACGCTCTTTCTCTCTCAAAATAAATAAATAAACATATAAAAATCATAATACTTACCTTATTTCTGGAGTAAGACTAACAACTGTCATGGCATCTTCTTTCCCTTTATTTTGGCTTTACAGTAGTCTTCCCTTTTATTAAGTAGGAAATGTACTTTTATTTTTCTTACTTTCTGGTGTAAATTTTCTTTTTTTGTTCAACTTGAGAAGCCATGCAGTAGTAATACTGCTTTTGGATTAAGAAATAGTTCTTAGGCAGTGAGGATGATCATAAGCATAATTTGTAAAGTAGAAACATGTCTTGTTTACCTTGAATAATTAGGGCACTGAATAAAAAATGCTAAGAAACTAACAGTTCCACAAGAATAAATGTGCAGTGGTCTGATTTCTGAGCAAAGCATTTTCAACTAGATGTTTTTAAAAGAAAAAATTTAAATGTCCTTCATAGTACTTAAATTATCCATGGCGTATAGATAGGTAGAAAGCAGTACTTACAGAGCTATAATGATAAATCATTGCCTGGTTAAACTAGGACGAGAAGCACTAATATTTAGTGTAGACTTTTTCCTGATGTAATTTGTATATGTGGTCAACTAGTTTTGTAAGAATTATGTAGGTTTATTGAAGAGAAATCTTGATTTCCAATTGTTGTGATGTTATCTCCTACCTTCCTTGATTACTGTCTTAGATTACTCAACCAGAAATGAAAATTGAGAAATGACTTACCTGATTTCTTTGCCTCTTATCATCTTTGTATCAAGTTCAGAATATAGGCAATTTGTTGTATCTTTTTATTTCATCATTATTTTCTCTAAAGATAATCTATTCAAATTTGTAATAACCAAGAATATAATAAGGCAGGCAATTAATTTCTTGATTCTAAAAAATTACTTTCTAAATCCATTCACTCTGCTGAAACTTCATTGTTCCTATCTTCTTGAGACTTTTCCCAATTTCCTCCTCGTATTACTGTTTTCCATTCAAGTATATGTGGATATTTTCAATTAAAAAATAACTATCTTATAAACTTTTTTTACCTGGAATATCCATTTCTTTTTTGTTGTTATTGCCATTTTCCCTTTCTCTAGTCCTTCTTGAATTCATCCATTATGGAATGGATTCTACACATTACTGAATCTTCTCTCAGAGGCTGTCATTAATGTCCTTGCTAAATTCTGGTGTCTGCTTTTGCTCACTGAAATTGTCTTCCTTGATTTCTGCAGTAGTACTGTACTTTTCTGTGATTCTTCTTTCTTGGTCCCTTTGCTGGTTTCTTTCTTTTCATGGCTTTAAGTATTTTCTAAACGTGAGGCCTTAGACTTCTCCTATCTGTTTTAGGGTTGCAGGTTCCCCTCAAGAGGCTTGTAAGTGATGTGAAAGAATGAATGGGCCAAGTAGGGACACAAGTAATAACTAATCAGATCCCTGTCCAAAGGAAACACTTACTTTCATGTGGGGGGAAAAAAGTTACTGTAATCAGATCTTCTAATTAAGAGATGTATGGGAAGTCTAGGTTTTTCTGTGAGGTATTCCAGACTATGAGTATTAGCAGTCATTGGAAGTTGGGAATGCCCAAATGAGAGGGGGTTGCTGATTGGATGGGGGTCTATGTAGTTTATCCACTGCACAGCCTTTGGGTGTACAGTCTACATTATAATGTGTCCTGCTTGTACTGCCATAAGGAGTGGTCCTAGGGATTGCTTTAAAGTTGCATTTTCACAGCAAGTGCACATTTTGTAATTTGAGTATATATTGGTTGGGGTGCTATGGAGGAAAGGTTGATGGAAATGATGGGAGTAAATGTCCCACAAACTACTCTTCCTGCCACAACTGTTGGAAGCTAATCCATTTCTCCTTCTTTTCTTTAAAAACATTACAGTTCAAACAGACATGACTGTGGACTTTTTATTTGTGGGTTCTTCTCTGAATCTTGGAGAGTTCATACAGTCTTATAACTTCAAACATTTCTAAATAGAAAGTGGAGAACTAAATTCTGGTTCCTTTTCAAAAAAAGTTTTAGCTAGCGACTTGGGAGTCACAGTTCTTTGGCTGTCAGCTGATCTTTGAACTGAAAGCAAGTACTTACCTACCTCAAAATGATAGGGTCAGTGAAGCTCAAGGGCCTTCAATTTCTAAAATTTATGATTCAGATTATTCTACATCTATGTTTCTTGTGTGACTTCTCACACTAGTTCTCATATTTTCAACCACTTCTGGAACACCTTGCTACTACTTCTGTGTTCTTTTCTTCACCAGCTTAAAATTAGCATATGTCACATTGAAATCATGTTTATTCTCAGTCTAGTTCCTTTCTTAGTCTTTAATCATGGTCATGATAATTCTGACTTGTAAAAAGTTGCTGACTCTTGTCCATCTGTCCTCATGGCCTCTGGGGCAGCACTTCCTGAGGCCTGGCAGCCACGTTTATTCTCTAGCATATCTCCAGGACTCTAGTGTCTCTGTGTCCCTTTCAACCATTTCCAGTCTGCTGTAAATACTGACCACTCTACTCTTCTCAAACAACTCAGTGGTTTTGATTACTATGAGCTAGAGTCACCAGAGAAGGTTCCCGAAAGGTGTGAAATTGAGCTCTTAACGTTGTGTGCAGTCCTTGCTAGAAGAGTAAAAGAGAGATTTTAGTGGTGGAGAAACAGCAAGAAACAAAAAATAGGAGATGTAAATGGTAATAAAGCATCTTCCTAATTTGGAAAAATAACTGTTGGATAGTGGGGAATAGATTCAGGGCAAGATTAAGGGATCTTTGAAAATTGGAAAGAGAAACATTGAGCATATGTTTCTAAATCACTTAAATCTTAGATACTTTTAGAGATAGAAAGGATTTTAGAAATCAGCGAATGCATCTGTGCATTTTATAAATGATAGTGAATTTATGATTTGCCCTTGATCATATTAGTTAATAGCAGTACCCAAGCTAGACTTCTTGTTTAGTTTGGCAAGGTAGTATGAAAGCAGCCACATAATACTTAAACTAATGAATGTGGCTGCATTCCAATAAAACTTTACCAAAAACGAAGTGCAGGTCTGATTTGGCTTGTGGGCAGTCATTTGCCAACCCATTCTAGAGTATTACTAGTAAGTGTCCTAGTATATTTTTCTCCTTTTGTGTTGGTTTTAGAATTAAGGCATCTAAAAGAGCAAAAACATTAAAAAAAACCAACACCCTAACTTTAATTTAGAAGCATCATCATATCAAGAAGGAAAGTGTAATTTATTTTTTATTATCAGGTATAAATTTTCATATTTAATTCAACTGTAGAAGTCATACAATAATGTGTCTTTTCAGTTGAGGTATAAATAACTACTTTTTAGGTATTAAGGAAACTTTAAAGTATAATCTATAAAAGACACAAGTCCTTCTTGAAAATTGTTAGATTATATCTATCAATATTTTCTATGTTAGCAATTAAAATTTGAAATACATTTACAAATTAACTTGTTTAAAATAATAGCAGTAGGGGCACTTGGGCATGCCACTCTTGGTCTCATTGTTATGAGTCTGAGCCCCTTGTTGGGTGGAGAGATTACCTAATTAAAACAGCAGTAGTACAACCCATTTTATATTAACATAAATGTGTTATGAAAAATACGCATTAGTTTGTATTCTGAAAAATTCTTGGAGGAACGTTGTTTTACATTTTTGCAAACCTCTTTAATGTCTGACTTTATTAAACCACAGCTGAATTCTCTTTCTGTTGGTCTCTTATGATATGTTTTTGGAAGTGATACACATATATAATTGGAAAAAGGGAGGTTTGTTTTAATAGCTTTTTCAGATGATTGTGGGTATTTTTGATAATATACTAAAAGTTGACAACTAGTAATTGTATCAGTGAAGTAAGTTAATTAGTGAACTTTTCATACTGTGTTGCATTTAAAAAATACATTGGTCTGTATTACACTTTGCATGCATGCATTCATTCACTTACTGTCTGGATGTGTGTGTGTGTGTGTGTGCGCACGCATGTTTGACTTTTTGGTTTTTTCCCTTGTTCTTTGAATGAATCTTTTACCTGTGCATGATGTTATAACATCAGGCATTGGTCATTTGGAAATTATGTAAACCTTCCAAATGTTTATGTATTTCCTTATGTACTATCCAAACAATATCCCATTTTTCACCCCTGATCTCATGAGAAAAAACATATTGAGATCAAATCGGTATATAATATTATATGTTTCAAGTGTACATTATAATTTAATATTTGTATACATTACAAAGTGATCATCACCACGAGTCTAGTTTCATCCATCACTATACATTTGAGCCCCTTCACCTATTTTACCCACCACCCAACCCTCTTCCTCTCTGGTAACTGCCAGTTTGTTCTTTGTATCTATGAGTTTTTGTTTTGTTTTGTTTTGTTTTGTTTTGTTTTGTTTTGTTTTGTTTTGTTTTTACATTTCACATGTAAGTAAAATCATATAGTATTATCTTTCCCCACCTGACTTATTTCACTTAGATAATACCCTCAGGGTCCATACATGTTGCAAATGGCAAAATTTTTCTTCTCTTTTATACCTGAGTAGTAATCCTGTGTGTGTGTGTGTGTGTGTGTGTGTATACACATACATACCACTTTTTTTTTAAATGAAGTATAGTTGACATACAGTGTTATTAGTTTCAGATGTACAACATAATGATTCAACAGTTCTATACATTATTCAGTGCTCACCATGTTAAGTATAGTTACCATGTGTCACATAAATCATTACAATCTTAATGACTGTATTCTGTATGTGGTACTTTTCATTTGTGACTTATTTATTTTATAACTGGAAGTTTTAAATACCTTTTCACCTATTTTCAGTCATTCTTTCCCCCACCAACCTGGCAACCACCAGTTCTCTGTATTTGAGTCTGCTTCTGTTTTGTTGGTTTGTTTTATTTTTTCGATTCCACATGTGCAATCATATGGTATTTGTCTTCTCTGTCTGGCTTATTTCACTTAGCATATTACCCTCTATGTCCTTTCTTGTTGTCATAAATGGCAAGATCTCATTGTTTTTAATGGCTGAGTAATACTCCATTGTATATATATACACCATATCTTCTTTATCCATTTATCCATCAGTGGACATTTAGGTTGTTTCCACATCTGGGCTATTGTAAATAAGGCTGCAATGAGCATAATTCTTTTCGGATTAGCGTTTTCCTGTTCTTCACATAAATACTCAGAAATAGAATTGATGGATCATATGGTACTTCTACTTTTAATTTTTTGTGGAATCTCTGTACTGTTTTCCACAGTGTTGCACCAATTGACATTTTCACCGACAGTATACAGGGGTTCCCCTTTTTCTATATGCTTGCCAACACTTGTTATTTTTTGTCTTTTGGACACTAGCCATTCTAACAGATGTGAGGTGATATTTCATTGTGGTTTCAGTTTGCATTTCCCTTACGGTTAGTGAAGTTGATCAACTTTTTATGTGTCTGTTAGCCATCTATATGTCTTTTGCAAAAATATTTATTCATATCCTCTGCTCATTTTTTAATTGGGTTGTTTGCTTTTTTGGTGTTGAATGGTATGTATTCTTTATACATTTTGAATATTAATCAGATACATCATTTGCAAATATCTCATTCGCAAGTTGTGTTTTCATTTTATTGATGGCTTCCTCCACTGTGCAGAAACTTTTTAGTTGGAGGTAATCTTATTTAATTTTGCTTTTGTTTCCTTTGCCTTTGGAAACAGATCCACAAATACATTGCTAAGACTGATGTCATGGAACTTACCACCTGTGTTTTCTTCTAGAAATTTTAAGGTTTCAGGTCTTACATTCGGGTCTTTAATCCATTTTGAGTTGCTTTTTTGTGTATGGTGTGAGATAGTACTAGTTATGCATTCTTATGCATTCTTATGCATGTGGCTGTTCAGTTTTCCCAGCGTCATTAATTGAAGAAACTGTCCTTTCCCCATTGTATATTTTTGGCTCATTTGTTGTAAATTAATTTATATTCTGGACAAATATCTTTTAAGTATTGGTGGCAGATTCAGGTTTTCCAAAATTTTGATCTTTGCTTGGGAGGTCAACTTTTATCGTTGGCAACAAATACTTTCAGTTTATATGCATATATATGTATATACACATGTATACATATATATATACACACACACAATAGGTTCATTCAGTTATTATTTTCAGAAAATACCTGCTGTATGCCCAAGTCTGAATAAGAATAGTTTATCTGTCATTCTTTCTTTTTTTAAAAAAATTTTAGGGGCGCCTGGGTGGCACAGTCGGTTAAGCGTCCGACTTCAGCCAGGTCACTATCTCGCGGTCCGTGAGTTCGAGCCCCGCGTCAGGCTCTGGGCTGATGGCTCAGAGCCTGGAGCCTGTTTCTGATTCTGTGTCTCCCTCTCTCTCTGCCCCTCCCCCGTTCATGCTCTGTCTCTCTCTGTCCCAAAAATAAATAAATGTTGAAAAAAATAAATAAATAAATAAAAATAAAAATAATTTTAACGTTCATTTTTGAGAGACAGCAAGAGACAGAGCATGAATGGGGGAGGAGCAGAGAGAGAGGGACACACAGAGTCTGAAGCAGGCTCCAGGCTCTGAACTGTCAGCACAGAGCCCAACACGGGGCTCGAATCCACAAACCAAGAGATCATGACCAGGGCTGAAGTTGGTGCTCAACCAACTGAGCCACCCAGGTGCCCATCAGTTATTCTTTAAGAAAAAGCACATGAAAAAAGCAGCAAACTTAGCTTGCACCTCTAACACATATACAAGTGCTTTACTTCAACGTAGCCACCATATTTTGGTATGCAGTGAAAATGCTTTACGCATGTTTAAGGGTCAGTATTTAATACTACTAGTAACTTTTACTGAATTATCAAGACCAAGTGAAGCTGCCTCTTTTTTTAACTGCAGGGAGTGTGGTTTGGTCCAATTTCATTAATTTGACATAAGGCACCAAGTCTTACCAACTGTTGCATTTGCACAGTTAGTACAAATGTCAACACAGTGGAAAAGGCAAATGAAGTAGTGTTGTTATGAAAATAATTTTGACTTCATGAATTCTGAAAGATTCTGGGATTCTCAGAAGTTTTTGTGCCACACTTTGAAAAGTACATTTGTAACCCTTTAGAAGACAATATTTAATGTTCCCTTTTCTTTTGACAATATAAAATTATAAACATTCCTTTATCACCTATTTTATTTACTTTGGTATCCTCCAGGAACATTACTATGAAACCATTCTTCATTTTTCTAACACCAGGTTTTTGTTATAGGGTTTTTAAGTGATAACATGACCTTATTAACAATTACTCTTGGATGAACCCTCTTCAGAAATTAATGGTAGTTAAAAAAGCAAGAGCCTGAAAATAAAATGTTTAGAAAAACATGTACTAGAAACCTACTACCCAATGAAGTAGTTACAGTAAACTAAGTTTTGATGTGTCTTTTCATTTTGTAATAGTGATTGAGAGTTAGCCACATATGTGCCCAAATCTAATTAAAAATGTAATTATTCTGTTACCCTGAGCAAGTCATTTGACCTATCTATGCCTGAATTCACTTAACAGCTGACATTGCTATAATTCTGGGAAGTATGTCTAAGAACTGAAGCAGACTTCTGTTGAAAGAAACAGAATCCTTTAACTTAAAGTCCACTAACAGAACAGTATTTTATTTGTGGATTGGATCTAAAGTGCCATGTTAGTTCAGTATCCACTCCCCCTGCCCTCTGAGGACATGTAATCATTGTATTTTCAGAAACGAGTGGTATATGAATGCTAAACAACTGTATCTATTAAAAAATATTAAAATGTTCCAGTTCAGATTATAGATGTCGGTAAGATTTCAGTCAAAATAAAGAGTTGAGTGAATTGTCATTTCGTATACGTCGCAATTGTAGCTGTTGCTTAGTAGCACCAATTTATGATTTATGGCCAGACACATTCACATTTTTTTCACTTTGCTACTCCCAGTTGGCTTTCTTATAGTGCCATCATTCCATCTGGAATGACAAGCAAATGAACCATTGGATACCTACAGAGCAAGAACCACCATTGAACCATGGACATTGAGTCTAGAACCTGGCTCAACTGCTTAGTGTATAACATGGAAGAGTTTTAAGTATTTTTCTACCAATCCAGAAAGATGTGTGTGATCATTTTTAGATATTTTAAAAACTAAATTCTGTTATCAAATGTGAATTCTGCAAGTAAATCAAGCAAATCTTAACCAATTGACTAAACTGAGTAAGGAAGATTGACACATTTCCTCAGTATGTTAAGAATCCTTCTATTTATAATAAAGACATTATAGGCTTTATAATGCAAGAAAAGCAGCAGAGAAACTGACATCTAGAATAGTACAATCTTTGTAATTCAAAGAAATTTAAACGCAGGACACCAATTTGGAGATATTTTGAGTAGAAGTGGTATCCATATTTGATTAAAATTTGCTGTCTAAATAAGATAGAACTTCCTGTGCCCTCTTTTCATTTTGTGAATTTTTAAAAAAAGTAGTATAATTACAGTTTTATGGTTGTGAATATCTCTTTGAGTATATTAATAATAGTTAATTTTTTCCTCTGTATAGTATTTCATTAATTTACTCTTTTTTGACTCTTTCATGTCCAGTAATTCTTGGACACTCTTACATATTTATTATGGGTTAGTTTCTCGAGTCTCCTAAATCATTATTACTTGGTTATGTGCTTTCCAGCTCTCAGAATTTATCACTTCTTTTCCATTTACCTTCACACTGATATATTTATTCTTTTTTTTTTTTTTACAAGTTTTATACTGTCATTTTAGTATGGCTTTGAAAAGGAACAGGTGTCATTGTGTTTGTTCTATTTCCATTTTTTAATATTTGCTTATTTAAATGAAAACATTTATACTGTTGTTATTTTAAACTAGAAGTTGAGTTCAGCAAGTAAGCGCTAAAGCCAACACAATAGTTTAAAAAATTGTTTTAGCAGTTATGTTCATATTGTACAGATACCATAAAATAATCATGTTTTCAGTAATGTTGCTTATGAATTATCACGTGTTATTTTTGTTAAAAGTTTATAGGATTTTAAATTTATGAATTATTAAAAAAACACATCTATTTAATGAATTAAGTAGTTCTCATTACATAAGTTAAAAGGAAGTAGACTTAATGCTCTACAACTTAAGCAGTAATTCACAAATGGGGAAGATTTAGAGGAGCACAGAATTAGTTTGGTTTTGAATAGTCTTAGTTTTGCATATGTGTACTTTTCTTCAGACATACTAATCAAGAGGCACCTTCTAGAGAAATGAGTTTCAAGAATGTGAGCCTTGAGATTTTACACACTCCCCAAAATACTTTAACAAGTGGCCTTGAGGTGAATAATGGAATGTTTGCAGATTTTGAAATCAGATATTCCTCGCATTAGATACTAGCTCCATTACTTGTTAACTGTGTCTACTTAAGAAGGACAAAATGGAAATAATGCCCTTTGTTTTAGAATTGTTGTAAGGGTTAAATGAGATGAAATATGCACAGTACCTAGAGCAATGCCAAGAATTTAGATATTACTTTCTTTCACTTGTAAGACTGCTTTCTAGTTTTTCTTTCTTTAGGATGACAGATGTTAATTTTCCCATCATTTTCCTGTGATTTATTCATGTTACTATAATCAACCTTCAGTGTGAAGATTCCATTGTGGTGCTATATTTTGTTCAACTGAATTAACAATAAAATTAGAAGATGACGTTTTACAAAGATGATATTGTTTTTATACTAATGTTAATGTAATGAAAATGGTTTTGCATCATTTAATCATAAAAATTTTAACTATGCCTTGAACTTTTAAAAAAGAGTTTTTAATCATTTTAAGACAGTTAATCCTGTTAGACACAAATGGATTAGTGTTAGTTTCTCAAAATTTTTTATAATTTGGATAGATCACGAGAATAGTTTGGGAAAATGAACACAGTTATAATAGCTTAGGTGCTAGGTGTTATTTCAAATGCCTCATTCATTCATTCATTCATTGGTAACTGTAATAAGTACTGTGCTAGGTGCTAGAGCTGTAATGGTGAAGAAATGTATCAGTTATTTATTGCTGCATAATGAACTTCCCCAGGATGTAGTGACAGAAACACTGTATCATCTCTGTGAGTCAGGAATTTGAGTGCAGCATTGCCAGGCTGTCTGGTTAGGGGTCTCTCTGAGGTTGCTTGCCAAAACTGTAAACCGAATTTATATTGTAGTTAGTTTACATTGACCGTGTTAACCAAAATTGATCAAAGCCTGGGTTTATAAACTTTGTAATCTTCAAAGTAAAGAGGAAGGAGCTGGGTGTATTGTTTTGTTGCTCTTTTCTTGCTTAAGTCCTGATGATGTCTTTGGTCTAAATGAACCTGGCTGTTCTGCCCAAACCTGCATTCTCGGTGAGAATGGTTATAGGTCAAATGTTGTAATCTTTATCTTACTAGATAGAAGCGTTTGTATGTTGACCTTGGTAATGCACTGTAATTCTCTTCATTGTATAGCTAACACTTACCTGATGCTGACCAATGCCAGACACTATTCTGAACTCTTTTATGTATATTAGCACATTTAATTCTCAAAACAAGCCTGTGGCAAAAAAAAACACTACCCTTCCCCTTTTTACAGATTGTCCTTCTCTTTTGGTATCAAGTGTGATAGCTGGTTGTAGAACTTAGCTAAAATCTCCAAGGGCTGGCCAGCACGAGTGGTTTGTACCCAGTGGGGGCTCAGAGAGCAGTCCTCTTTCAAGAAGCAAATATGTCAGTCACACAGCCTTAGCAGCAGCCCCCTCCTGGGGGAAAACCAAGTTTTGCCTGGGTTGTCACAGTGCCTAATACAAAGGTGCCTAAAAAAGCTACCTGGAAGTTGTCCTAGACATCTTTCTCCCCCTTTTTTTATTTTTTATTTTTTATTTATTTTTTTAATCTTTATTTATTTTTGAGAGACAGCATGTGAGCAGCTGAGGAGCAGAGAGAGAGGGAGACACAGAATCTGAAGCAGGCTCCAGGCTCTGAGCTGTCAGCACAGAGCCCGACACAGGGCTTGAACTCACAGACCGCGAGATCGTGACCTGAGCCAAAGTTGGACACTCAACTGACTGAGCCACCCAGGCACGCACACGTCTTTCTACCCTTAATTCCTCACGTCCGGTCTTAAGTACTGTTGTTATACCAACACATTGTTTCCCTTCATTAGTCCCCTCTTCTCTGTGCCCATTGGCTAGGTTCAAGGTGTTAATCTCCAGTCTGACCTGTTTTCGTTCATAGCCCTGCATTGTTCTTCATATCTCTTCATTATTTTGTCGTAGTTCTTTGCAAGTTGTAGGCTTTACTAGTTTTTTTTTTTAAATAACAGATTTATTGAGATATAATCCACATTACTATGCAGTTCACTCATTTTTAAAGTATACAATTCAGTTAGAATATTTAGAATTGTACAACTATTGGGGCCCCTGGGTGGCTCAGTCGGTTAAGCATCCGACTTCGGCTCAGGTCATGATCTCACGGTTTGTGAGTTCGAGCCCCGTGTCAGGCTCTGTGCCGACAGCTCGGAGCCTGGAGCCTGTTCACAATTCTGTGTCTTCTCTCTCTGCCCCTCCCCAACTTGTGCTCTGTCTATGTCTCTCAAAAAATAAATGTAAAAAAATTAAAAAATTAAAAAAAAAAGAATTGTACAGCTAACATCCCCAAGAGAAGTTCTGTACTCAGGAGCAGTCACTCATTTCCCCATACCTCCAGACCTAGGCAGCTGCTAATCTACTTTTCAACTCAAGAGTCTTGTCTGTTCTGGACATTTCATATAAATGGAATCCTAAAACGTGTTTTTTATGACTGAAGTCTTTTGCTTGACATAAAGTTCCCAGTGTTCATAGAGGTTACATGTTAGCCCTGTGTTCAGCCCAGGGACTTTTACCACAAAATGTCCTTCTTGACTTGTTCCTCATAAAGCACAGCCTTGCATATGTGTATGGTGTTCAGAACCACCAGGGATTATTGTGGTGTTAGTTGTATTCTCTTTGCCCCTCCACCCTCCATATCCTGCTAAGATTCTGACTATCCTCTGTCAGTGTCAGCCCAGCGGTTGGCCTTCACCAATTCCTGGCTGTGATTAGTTTCCTAGGGCTACCATAACAAATTACCACAAACTGGATGGCTTAAGACAATCAAAGTATATTGTCTCACAGTTCTTAAGTCCACAAGTCCAAACTCAGGGTATCAGCCAGGCCATGCTCCCTCTGAAACCTGCAGGAAAAATCCTCCTTGCCTTTGCTAGCTTCTTGTGTTTGCCAGTAAACGTTGGTATTCCATGGGTTATAAACGCATCACTCCGAGCTCTGTCTGTGTCTTCACATGGCCATCTTCTCTCATGTGTCTGTGTCTTGACCTGCTCTTCTCCTCTGTGTGTGTGTCCAAATTCTCTCTTATAAGGACACCAGTCATATTGGATTGGGTTCCACTCTGATGACCTTATCATCAACTTGATTACCTCTGCAAAGGCCCTGTTTCCAAATGGGGTGACATTCACAGATGGGAGTTGGTTAGGACAAAAGCTTAACACAAGGTGAGCGCTCTTTCGTTTTCAGTAATGTTCTGGGACATAAATTTCTCCACATTCTGATCCAAAGGAAGTCAGGCTCCTTGGGCCAGGTAGGGTGCTGCCAGTCTTTGAGGCTTGTTAGATCTTCTTCTAGGCTTAACTTTTGTACTGTGGATCAGGAGTTGGAGGGTGATGAGGAGTTTACTCTTTATCAGCTGTCCACCTGTATCTTCCCTGTGGAGCAGAAGGTGTGTGTGTGTGTGTGTGTGTGTGTGTGTGTGTGTGTGTGTGTGTGTGTAAGAGGCTGGAAAGTGATCCTGCCATTTAACATCAATTATCCATGGTCCAGATCTAGTAATAGGAGTTGGTAGTAACAAACAGGTGCTGCCTTGTAGCTCCCACCTTCTTGTTGTAGATCTTCTGCAGCCTAGTGCTGTGGGAGATGATACTTGCTCATGTCTACCAGCTGCCACATCCTCTAGGGATAGCTCTTCTACTCCAGGTATCTGTGGGAGATGTGAACTGCTACTCTGTTGATGAACCTACTAGAACAGCTCTTCTATAACACAGAGTTGCTGGGGGCACATGCAAGTTCTAGATGGAATGCTGTGGCATTCCACTATTATTACCAAGTGTCTGTAGATTTTATTTAGTAATACTTTGCAGTTTGTTGCAAGCTGTTTGATCAATCTCCAGAGACTGTGAATGTCTCTGCTGATTTTTGCAAGTTCAATAAATGTTGGGGTGGGCTGGGGGAGTTCTCTGAGCTCCTCATATGGCCATTCTAGAAAGTCTAACCCCTTGAATAATTTTTAAAGCACTGTCTTTGAGGTAGGGTAGTGAGACAGACAGAAGATTGGAACAGCATATAGCTCTTCAGGGAATACAGGCCATAGAAAAATGATTTCCATTAGTGCTGATGTTATTTTTCAGCATATTCAAGCATTGAAAAGTTTTAAAACTCTTTGTTAAAATGATTAAAATCATTCCTCATTTGATTTAATAGCCCTTTTTTTGCACCTACACACAAAACACTGAAGAAAACATTTAAAGATAAATGATTAGAGAAGAATGTTAATAAAATTTCATTTCAATAACTAAAATTATTCCTGGAATATTTAATGAGCTAATTATGTAAGCTAAGTCTTCATTTTGTTGGAAGCTGAAATTTTTCATAATGAACTTATTATAGCACATCTCTTTCATGGGTATTTATTTGATGTAAATGTCACCATCTGGGCTGTAATTTTTTTTTTAAATTTTACTCAGTTAGTTGAAAGGGCCAGCAAGATATCTTGAAAGCTTTTTAAAACTCTAAATGTATTTATGTGGGGTTAGCATTCTTACAGTGATTAGTTTTAACTTAAGCTGAGTTCTCCAGTTAGAGATTGGTAAAACTTGAAGCTGGTATAGCTTGTGTTATTTCTCCTGGACCAAAGTGCTGCTTTTTAGACTGGGAAATCACTTAGAAACTAATCACAAGGTATTCTTTTTAGTGTTTTCTGTGAAGCTTTGTAGGCTTTGTATCTTATTTTGTAGGACTGTAACTACGTCTCTGTATACATTCTCTAATGCTTTTTTATTAGAATTTTAAGGGATGTTTCGAACCTTAGATTTTAGTTAGTCCTACCCTACCAATTTTAGTGAAGTAACTGAAGTCCTCAGAGATTATGTAACTTTCTAAGCATCAGAATTTGATATTACACAAATATAACTGTAAAGGCAAGAACAAAATTGTAACACTTCCTGGACGCCTGGGTGGCTCAGTTGGTTAAGCATCCAACATTGGCTCAGGTCATGATCTTGCGGTTTGTGAGTATAAGCCCCTCGTCAGCCTCTGTACTGACAGCTCAGAGCCTGGAGCCTGCTTCGGATTCTGTGTCTCCCTCTCTCTCTGCCCCTCCCTGTTTGTACTCTGTCTCTCTCTGTCTCAAAAAGAAATAAACATTAAAAAAAATTATAACACTTCAAAAAATCTATGAAGCAATGTATAGTCATCTTCTTCCAGAAAGCTTTAGAAATAGCATATATTTCCCCCTGTAATCTAATATAATAATTATTTTGTTTAGCATTAATTTGGCATTTATATCAAATAACTTGATTTTAGGCTTAACTAAGCCACAGACCCCTAAATTTTTTTAGCAGAAAGCATTTTTTTCTCCTTTCTCAGTATTTATGTTTTAATAAAGCTAAAATATAGTCAGTATTAATGTAAATATATAAAATCTATATACCTCACTTTAGAAATTTTTTGAAACCATGAATCAGAAATTAATGAACATCAATATTAATTAGGTCTTAAGAAATTATGATATACGGCTTTATTGCTATATAGTAAAAGAAGCTTTCTATATATTATATTTGATTCTCATAGCCCCCTTATGAAGGTAGGTTAGACAACTTTTATTATTTCTGTTTTATAGGTGGAGAAACTGAGGTTTGGAGTTTAACTGGCCTAAATTTTATGACCTTAATAATTTACCTCTATAGTTACCTTTTTTTTTTTTTGCATGTCACTGGTCAGTCATGGTAGTATTTATTATCTTGTTTCTTCCAGGGAATGCAGAACTCTTGATGATCTTTATTCTTGAAAATTTAAGAGGAATAATCTGTCATTTGGCATGATCCCAAAGGTAGCACAAATGGAAGGAATGTAAGTTAAACTCTGAATGCCAGCATTCCTTTCTTCCCACTTTTAGCAGACTCCTATCTTTCTCTCAGTTTTAGTTCAAATGACACCTCTGTGAAGGCTGCCTTTTTTTAAAGGAGACAAAAATCCTTTATTCCATATACTTTATAGCACTGTCGTACTGCCTCATTTGGTACAAGTAGTATTTGTTGATACCATGATTGAGGTTTTTTTTAAATGTTTGTTTACTTTTGAGAGAGAGAGAGAGAGAGAGAGAGACCATGCTCGTGCATGTGCCAGCAGGGTAGGCAGAGAGAGGGAGAGAGCGGATCCCAAGCATTCTCAAACTCACAAGGCTCGAACTCATGAACTGTAAGATCATGACCCGAGCCCAAATCAAGAGTTGGATGCTTAACTGACTGAGCCACCCAGGCTCAGGTGCTCCTGAGCTTCTTGAAGGCAAAAATTGTGATGTGCCTTTTCACTTCTCCAGGGCCTTGAATGAACCATAGTGGAGCTTAGTAAATATTTAAAAAAATAAATGGATGAATGAATACTGCAGGCTTGATATGTGTCTGTAAGCTGTATAAACCAAGCATTGTGTGCCCTCTGATCCTGGAGAACTGTGAGTGTTGAATGCTTAACTACTTACTACATGATGTTTTGTTGGTTTTTGCTGCATAAATATTCTGGAGTCTTCAGTTGGTGCCTGGGCCATCTCATTTCTGCTCCACTTCACCACTTATGTTATTTGGGATCTGGATAGAATAGTTTTGTTGTTATGTTGCATTAGTTGAATCAGTGATTTTATTAAATCAAAAAGTATGGTTCAGTACATTTGATATTTTACAAAAATGAAATTTTGTTGATTGAGGTCTGTCATAATTTGTCTCTGTTTAAAAATAAAAATCTTTGGGGCACTTGCCTGGCTCATTTGGTAGAGCATGCGACTCTTGATCTCAGGGTTGTGAGTTCAGACCTCATGTTGGGCATGGAGCCTACTTAAATAATAATAAATAAAAATAAAAATAAAAATCTTAGCTTAACTCTTGACTATCCTATAAGTGAATTTTAAAAAGACGAAACTTCCTTCTAAATTAGGAAGTGAGTTTAAAGGTGGATATATCTAGAAGATCTGGCGAGGGTCTGATTAACAAGTTCCTCTGTTTTCAGGGTTTTTCTCCTTTCCTTCTAGTAACCACCTTCTGACAGTTTGGCGCTTTATTAGCTGTAATACCTGAGAGTGGAATAGGAAATGAAGTTCACATGCTTCACTTTTGTTACTTGTTATGAGATCCCTTAAAGTTTAGGTGTGAAGAAGAATGAAAATAGTTATCCCTATTATTTCTGCCTCCCAATTATCACGGATAATGATGACTTACCTACGGTTGACTAAAATTGCATGAAAGAAAAGTAGTTAAGAAATGTTTCTTAAGATTTTTTCACACCTTTCTTTCGGGAAAAGTATTAAAAATAAAAAAAAGACCTAAATGGATTCAAATTATTTTTTTTATCTATGGTATTTTGTTTTGTTACATTTCACGTTCTATAATGAATAGTGGAATTGGGCTCAGTTGTGAATTACAGGAAATGGCACATATGATAAAGATTGTGGTTTTATGTCTATTCAACAAACCAAGGTGGAATTGAAATGAAACTGTAAATATTTTAGCAATACCAATTGCTTCTGTCATCAACCAGTACTAGTCCTAATGAAAACTAGATCTGCTGATGCAAAGTTAATGGGAAACAGGACAGAATAGGTCCTTATTTACTATTAGGCAAGCTTTAGTTTTTAGTCAGCTAGGCACATAATCGTTTTGTTCATGGAGAATACAAATAGTAGAATACTTTTACTCTTTAAGAGTAGAATCAGCCACACAGTAGTGCTATCCTTTTTTTTGTTTGTTTTCTTTGGGACAAGGATTTAGATTTAATAATAAAATGTGTATTGTATATAGCAAATATGCATGGAATAATAGTATATTGAAAAGCAAATGAAAATAGTCAGTGTATATGCTCTTTCCACAATTTACATACCAATCTGGGCTGGAGGTAGAAGATAAATCCTCTAGATTATTCAGCGACTAGGAGTATACCATATTTTCAGAAGGTTTTTCTTGAATAATGGTACTTATTAAGATTTTACTGTTAGAATTTGAGCATATTTAGGTCCTTTCAGATTATATAGAGAACATTAAATTATGTTTAACAAGATAGCCCAGGTAGTTTCCATTCTTTTCCTTTTCTTGCATGTTTAAGTCCAGAACAATAGACTTACAAATTTAGCCATTATCCGAAGGAGTTTGAATGTTAGTTACTTGTACCTCCCAAAGCAGCTGTGAAAGACCTCTTGAGTTTGTTTGTTCATTTTTCAGCATGTAAGACTTGAATGCTTAGTTTGTGCAAGGTAATGTGCTGCTGTGATAAATATGATAATGAATTTCCAACTCCCCCTGTATCATTGAGCTTCCAGTCCAGTAGAGGAGAGAGAATGGTGAGAATAACTAGGGAGCCTGTATGTTTTGTTTTATGCCTCTCAACATGGCATAATTACTAATAGTATCCCCTTTCACATTCACATGTCCTGGTTTGGGTGACAAGTTACGTGGTCATGCTGTGAACAACTATATAAATATCAGCATTTAATTTAAGCATTTAGCCGAATTTAAGCATTAGGCTACTTCATATAAAGCATTATGGAAATTTAGAAGAGCGAAATATTGATTTAAGGCAGGGTGGGAAAAGAAGAAATGCCTTAAATTTGACACTTTTTCTTAATTCACAGTTAGGTGGCAAGGGACTGCCAGTTGGTTCTTGGAAATTCCCTAATGTAAAAGTAAGAATTTCCTCTTTCATTTTTACTTTTTATAGCTATGTGTTTGTAAATTGCAATCTAAAAAAAGAGAAAAGCACCAATTTCAGTGCTTTTTCTGTTTTTGTTTTCTTTTTTGAGAGTATCCCTTTGAGCAGCTGCTGAGATTTTTATATTTTTAAGTTGTTTTAGGTTAAAAGAGGAACATTGAAGAAGTGTTTTTCCCTTGATGTTTCTAAATGACTTAATCTTACTAAGAATATTGATTATTAAGTGAGAAAAAGGTTATAATTAATGTCAGGTATCTTCTAAAAAACAGTTGGAGGCTGTATATAGTTTTGGGCATCAGAAATTTTCCAGAATCCTCAAAATGACAGATAAAGTTTAATCTGCAATACAAAATCTAATCTACTGTTACTGCTTTTCTCCCACTATTGTCCACTCCATTTCACTAATGAGAAACTCTTTAAGCAGCCTTATAACTGAGGGAAATGCTTGTAAAAGCCAGTACAGATAAGATTGCTTATTGTACTTATAGCCAGGTTTATTTGTGGTTGTGATTAATATTGGAGACTGTCAGGAAGTTATTTTGGAATTGCTTTTTCTGTTCTTTTAGACAGTGATGGTATATGACTTCATTCTCCTTTTTTCCTCTTGTCAGGACCAGTATGAGTGCCTGGTGAAACACTTATTATCTCTTCTTGGCCACGCATACCAGAAAAACAATCACTAGAGAATACTTGAGCAAGCAACATTTTATAGAATTGTTTGGTGGGCATCAGGAAGATGGTAGGTCAAGGGACTATGCTGCTGGTTGGAGTCTGTCTCGCTGAAGTCTTGAAAAACCAGTGAAGACCTAAAATAATAGGATGTATTCTGATTAAATAAGCCAAAAACTCTAACTTTGTTTCATCAACTCGGGGAAGACTGTACAAAATCTTATAGACCAGTGACACCTCATACAGTTCTGAAAAAAAGCATTGTAAGGTTCAGATAAAACTTTTGTGTGCAAATTTTAGGAGTTGATGTGGTCTAGGAGCTTGTGAAGATGAAGTGTTTCACGTTCTGATTTCATGAAATGTTCCATATTTCTTTTAATCTTAGTGTAGGATGATGGGATATGCACACTTCTTATTTAACAGTGATTACTGTATGTAATAACTAACTCATCTCCTTACCATAAACATGGGACAGTGGTTACAATAAAGATATTGAGTAGATCAGTTGTAGTTTTTTTTTTTTAAGGAAAAGATCTAATGTGAAAAGGAATGCAGCATTTCAGAATAATTTGGTTCAATAAAAAAGAGAAGAAAGGGGCGCCTGGGTGGCGCAGTCGGTTAAGCGTCCGACTTCAGCCAGGTCACGATCTCGCGGTCCGTGAGTTTGAGCCCCGCGTCAGGCTCTGGGCTGATGGCTCAGAGCCTGGAGCCTGTTTCCGATTCTGTGTCTCCCTCTCTCTCTGCCCCTCCCCCGTTCATGCTCTGTCTCTCTCTGTCCCAAAAATAAATAAACGTTGAAAAAAAAAATTAAAAAAAAAAAAAAAGAGAAGAAAAATAAAGCATTTCAGTAATCTTGACAGGGAAATTTACTAATTGGTGAAACAAAAGATAAGATTCATTGATTTCTAAAAGTATCTTTTACTTCTGTGTCTTTGAGTCTGTGACATAGACTCCACTGTCATTTAGCTAACATGTCTCGGTCTCAGTAGTCTTTTACACATGTGCTCTCTAAATTGAACAAAACATCCCTACTTAAGCTGTTGTCCTTTTATCCCAGCATCTTATTTGCTGTAGCAGATGTTGGTTTCTCTTGAGAAATGACAAAATAATTATCAAAATAATGTTTTGTGAACATTTTATTGTTTAATCATATGAAAATTAAGGTAGGAATTCATAGATAATAGGTATTTTATATTTTATAATAGGAAATTCTACTTAAGCTTAAAAGTCGAAATTTCAATAATATATTGAAACATCAGACCAACTAGACAAGTATTTATGGAAACGTATTTATGGAAAAGTGAGTATGGTCCTCAGAATGGGCATCAAGAGATGTCCCTTGAATGAATCGTGGATCCATTTTACCTGTTGCCTTGGGGGATGAAATTGCACATTTTCTTCCTGTAGTTTGTCTTGCGTTTGTTGAAAACAGTCAAAAAGCAAATGCAGAGTTTGTATTTTGCCAAAGTGCGAGGCAGAATAGTAGGCAGAAAATTGGTATGTAGGCGGGCAAAAGGGTAGATTCTCTGCCAAATGGCTTTAGATGAGTTGATGCAAGGAATTTAAATATTAGGCTTTGATGAGAGATTGTTGAATTTCCTCAGTGTTGTTTCCTTTGGTGTGCAAGCTAATTAGACAACAACTAATTGGAGCCAGTGGCTCAGACAGCTTGTATCTATTGGCACGAATGCTGGAGGGTGTGGCACAGTTGACTTTATTGCTGACTACGAAGACTTCCATCAAGGCTCAGCTGTGATCATGTCTGCAGATCTCTCCATCCCTCTTATAGAGACCTTTGCCTTAAATGGGCCATTAGTAACAAGGGGTGTTCCAGGAGATGTTCATAACTTTGTATGTGGTGTTGATGCAATTTATACTTATCCCTCCTAAGGTGATTTGGCAGTCTCAAAGCTCTACCACTCTAGAAAAATGGAGAGATTCCCTTATTTGGCAAGAATAAAAATTATTACAAAGCATCTTGCTTCTGCATTAAGTGGCAGCTTACAAGAGAGTAGCTGATCTTAATCTTAATCATGCATAAAAATACCCAGGTATCTTGTTAAAAATTTACATTCTGGTGGCACCCCTCCATAAATTCTAATGTAGTAGGTGTGTAATGAAACACTGTAGATATGGCCCTTTCCCCAGCTTACCTAGAATGGAGACTGTCTCCTAAAATATTCAGAAGCCAGAAATGATTTTAATACCCAAAGCGTTTATAAACAAATTTGGTCTGTAAACATGTCATTCAGAGCTGAACTTAGTATCCACCTTTCACAGCTCTAAATACCATACTTTCAATTATATGAGCTCATTAGTTTCTGTTAGTACACTTCTAGGCTTTTAGCAGCGGGACTTTGAAGGAGCTTTTTCTTTATTGTATAGAATTAAACACTGAAAAGGAATCCTCAAATATACATTTCTTCTGTGTTGCTGGTGAGGATACATTTATCCTGCAGGAGTAGATGATAACTGTCTTTATTTAAAACTTTGACACATAATAAGTGCATAAAAGATTATGTTGATAACAGCCCTGTAGTCCTTATTATATATTGAATAGTGCACACATTATAAGGCATTGGGATTTGGGTGTCTCTTCATTGAGCCTTTTGGATTTGGATAAGGCAGAGTACCTTCCCTATAGATAACAGGGAGAAAATCCAGATGACCCCGTCATTGTCCAGGAGCTTTATGCATCATGATTGGACTAGATAAATGATTTAGGATTCTAAAATGCTGTATTCAGCTGTAGTATTCAGATACTATTCAACTGTATCTGTTTATTAGTTCCTTCTAAGATCAAACCAAATTAGCATCCTAACCTCAGAAAACATATTCAAGGTTATATAGTTTTGCCCAAAGAACTAATTTATTCTTCCTCAGTAAGAAAACATAAGATAAGCAAGGACTTACTGTGATTGAAAAATGTTAGAATAGCATTGTTACACAACTTATTTCTAGTTATCTTTTTATGATTCTGTAACACCTAGGCAGTTTATTCATGTAATTGATAGGTTGGTTGGCCACCGTGTAATCCAGTTAGTATTTACTTGTGATTTTCAAAGTGGAACATATTAACTTGAGGAGATTTTTGGCAAATATGTTTAGACAGTAATTTCTTTGAAGATTTTTCATATCCACTTTATCCTTCGATACTTGGGTATCATATACAAGAATTAAACATCTTAATGATTTTGTTTTGTTAGAATTAAAAAAGAAGGGGCGCCTGGGTGGCTCAGTTAGTTAAGCATCTGACTTTGGCTTAGGTCATGATCTCACAGTTGGTGAGTTTGAGCCCCACGTCGGGCTCTGTGCTGACAGCTCAGAGCCTGGGGCTTGCTTCAGATTCTGTGTCTCCCTCTCCCTTTGCCCCTCTCCCACTCACGCTCTTTCTTTCTCTCAAAAATAAACATTAAAAAAAAAGAAAAGAATTAAAAAATAAAGAGAAAATCAGCACAATTAAAAAGTCCTTTTAAAACTTGTTTAGATGACACCTGTTTAAAGGAAAAGTTGTTGTCTCTTTAGTTTTTTCAAATAGTGATAGAACTTGGTAACATTTATTGATTAGCTTTGTGTGAGTCACTGTGCTAAGCTCTCATTCTGTCCTTAACACTGATTATGAAAGAAGTTAATCCCTTAAGTATGTACCTATTTGATTATATTGGCTTTTTAAACTAAACTTTCTAGTTTCAGATAATTACAGATTTAGATATAGCCATAAGAAAAAAACACAGAGATTCCTTGAACCCTTCACTCAATTTTTCACCTGTGTAACATTTTGTAGAAGTATAGAGCAGTTAACACAACTATGATGTTGATGATGCCACCAACTGTATTTAGACTTCCTTAACGTGCACTTATTTGTGTATTTCGTTCTGTAACATTTTAGCACATGTGTAAATTCATGTAAATATTGTCACAGTAAAGATCTGTAGAACTGTTCCATCATTGCCAAAAATCTCTCATAATACCCTCTTATAAGCTGCAGCCATTAACCGTTCTGTTATTTGAAGGATGTTCTATAAGATGAAATTATACACTAAGTTACCTTTGAGATTGGCTTTTCTTATTCAGCATAATAACTCCCTTGAGATATATTTAAATAATTGTGTGTATTAATAGTCTTTTTTTTATTACCTAGTGCTAGTTCATGTTGTGGCTGTAGCACAGTCTGTTTAACTCTTCACCTCTTGAAGGACATTTGAGTTATTTTCTCTTTGGGGCTTTTACAAATAAAGCTGCTGTGAACATTCATGTATATATTTTGTTTGTTTGTTTTTATTTTTTTTAACGTTTATTTATTTTTGAGACAGAGAGAGACAGAGCATGAACGGGGGAGGGTCAGAGAGAGAGGGAGACACAGAATCTGAAACAGGCTCCAGGCTCTGAGCAGTCGGCACAGAGCCTGACGAGGGGCTCGAACTCACGGACTGCGAGATCGTGACCTGAGCCGAAGTCGGCCGCTCAACCGACTGAGCCACCCAGGCGCCCCTTTGTATATATTTTGTGTAAACGTAGTTTTCATTTATCTGGGTTGTATGGTCAAAAGATAGGTATTATGGTAAGTACATGTTTAGTTTTATAAGAAACTGCCAAACTATTTTCTAGAGTGGCTATACCATTTTACATTTCTGCCAGCTATGTATCCAGTTGCTCTGCATCCTTACCAGCATTTGATCTCGTCAGTATTTTTTCATTTAGCCATTCTGATAGGTATGTAGTGATATTGCATTATGGGCATAATTTGCATTTCATTTGGCTAATGAATTTGACATCTTTTAATGTATTTATTTGTCATCTGTGTGTACATCCTCTTGAAGCGTTTCATTATGATTTTGCCCATTTTTTAAATGTTTTTTTTAAAAAGTTTATTTTTGAGAGTGAGAACACTAGTGAACAGCGAGTGCACAAGTGGGGGAGGGTTAGACAAAGAGGGTGAGAGATAATCCCAAGCAGGACGCGAGGCTCAGTCTCACCAGTGTGTGAGATCATGGCCTGAGCCGAAGCTTAGAGTTGAAAACTTAACCAATTGAGCCAACCAGGCACCCTGATTTTGCCCACTTTCTTTTCTTTTTTTTTTTTAAGTTTATTTTTTGAGAGAGAGAGAGAGAGAGCGAGAGCGTGCGTGCACAAGTGGGGGAGGGGCAGAGAGAGAGAGGGAGAGAGAGAATCCCAGGCAGGCTCTGTACTGTCATCGCAGAGTCCGATGTGTGAGGCTCGATCTCACCAATCTGTGAGATCATGGCCTGAGCCGAAACCTGGAGTTGAACGCTTAACCAGCTGAGCCATCCAGGCGCCCCTTGCCCATTTTCTAATGGGTTGGGTTGTTTGCTTTTCTCCTGTTCAGTTGTGAGAGTTATTTATATGCCCTAGATACAAGGCCTTTTGTAGGATAATTTTCAAATACTTTTCCCAGTCTTTATCATCCACTGAATAGAGTCGTTCATAGAGGAGAAGTTATAAATTTTGATGAGAATCAGCTTACCAATTTTGCTTTTGATAGGTGATGCTTTTGGTGTGAAGTCTAAGAAATCTTTGCCTAGGTTTAGGTCCCCAATATTTAGCAAGGATGAGTGGTGTTAAACTTCAAATTAAAATTTTTATTTTAGTATAATACGTTTGTAACTACCAATAAACCAATATTGATACATTGTTATTAGTCCACATTTTATTTCTTTTCCCTTACTTTTTATCTAACATTCTTTTTTTCTGTTCCAGAATCTTATCTTGGATATAATACTACATTCATTCATCATGTCTCCTTAGGCTCTTCTACACTGGGACAGTTTCTCAGACTTTCTTTGTTTTCAAGACCTTGACAGTTTTGAGGAGTGCTGGTCAAATATTTTGTAGAGTGTGCCTCAGTTGGGATTTATCTGATATGTTTTTCATTTTCATGATCACGCTGGGGTTTATGGGTTCTTGGCAGGAAGACCACAGAGGTAAAGTGCCATTTCATCATACCACATCAAGGGTACATGTGATCAGCATGACTTACCACCGATGTTTAGTTTGATCGTATGACATAGGTGGTGTTTGCCAGGTTTCTCCACCGTGAAGTTGCCCTCTCCCTCTGTCTATGCTGTAATCTTTGGAAGGAATTCACTATGTGCTGTTCACATGTAAAGGATGGGGAGTTATACCCCACTACCTACATTTTAGTTCTATGTATTTCTCTTTATTTCCTTGGAGACTTGGCGTATGGATTATTTATAAGTATGCTACTTAATTTCTAAATGTTTGGAGAGTTTCCTGTTGTCTCTTGTTCATTTTTCATTTCATTATATTATGGTGGAAAATATACTTTGTATGATTTAAAATTTTTTTTTTTTTTAAATTTTTTTTTTTTCAACGTTTATTTATTTTTGGGACAGAGAGAGACAGAGCATGAACGGGGGAGGGGCAGAGAGAGAGGGAGACACAGAATCGGAAACAGGCTCCAGGCTCCGAGCCATCAGCCCAGAGCCTGATGCGGGGCTCGAACTCACGGACCGCGAGATCGTGACCTGGCTGAAGTCGGACGCTTAACCGACTGCGCCACCCAGGCGCCCCTAAAATTTTTTAAATGTTTTAAAGTTTGTTTTAAGGCCCAGCATATGGTCTACATTGGTGACCGTTCCATGGGCCCCGTCACTTATTTCATCCATCCTCCTACCCACCTCCCCTCTGGTAGCCATCAGTTTGTTCTTTATAGTTAAGAGTCTGTTTCTTGGCCTGTTTCTCTCTCTTTTATTTTTCTTTTTGTTTCTTAAGTTCCACATATGAGTGAGATCCTGTGGCATTTGTCTTTATCTGACTAACTTATTTTGCTTAGCACTATACTCTCTAGCTCTGTCTATGTTGTTGCAAATAGCAAGATTTCATTCCTTTTTATGGCTCATTAATATTCTAGGGTATGTATATACCACATCTTCTTTATCCATTCATCTGCCGATGGACACTTGGACTGTTTTCCATAATTTAGCTATTGTACATAATGCTACTATAAACATTAGGGTACATGTGTCCCTTTGAATTAGTGTTTTTGTATTTTGGGGGTAAATACCCAGTAATGTGATTACTGGATCGTAGGCAAGTTCTAGTTTTAATTTTTTGAGGAACCTCCATACTGTTTTCCACAGTGGCTGCACCATTTGCATTCCCACCGACAGTGCAAGAGGGTTTCTTTTTTTCCACATCTTACCAACACATACTGTATTTGTGTTTTCATTTTAGCCATTCTGACAGGTGTGAGGTGATATCTCATTGTACTTTTGATTTGCATTTCCCTGATGTTGAATATCTTTTCATATGTCTGTTGGCCATCTGAATGTCTTCTTTGGAAAAGTGTTTGTTTATGCCTTCTGCCCATTTTTTAATTAGACTGTGTATGGATTTTGTTGTGTGTGTTGAGTTCTATAAGTTCTTTTTTAAAGTTTTTATTTATTTTGAGAAAGAGGGAGAGTGTGTGCATGTGTGCATGCACAAGTGGAAGAGGTTCGGGGGAGGGGGGAGAGCATGAGAGAGAATCCCAACCAGGCTCTGCACTGTGAGTGCAGAGCCCGATGCGGGGCACGGACTCACAAACTGTGAGATGATGACGTGAGCCAAAGCTTAACTGACTGAGCCACTCAGGCACCCTGCAAGTTCTTTATATATTTTAGATACTAACCGTTTATCAGATATGTCATTTGCAAATATCTTCTTACATTCAGTAGGTTGCCTTTTAGTTTTGTTGATTGTTTACTTTGCTGTGCAGAAATTTTATTTTTAAGTAGTCCCAGTAGTTGATTTTTGGCTTTATTTCCCTTGCTTCCAGAGACACATCTAGAAAAATGTTGCTGTGGCTTATGTCAGAGAAATTACTGCCTTGCTCTCTTTAAGGGTTTTTATGGTTTCAGATCTTTAATCCAGTAAGTTACTTTTTGTATATAATGAAAGAAATCGGTCCAGTTTGATTCTTTTGCATGTAGCTGTCCAGTTTTCCCAACACTATTTGTTGAAGAGACTGTATTTTTCCCATTGAATATTCGTTCCTGCTTTGTCAAAGGTTGATTGCATAATTGTGGGTTTATTTCTGGATTATCTATTCTGCTCCTCGGATCTGTGTGTCTGCTTTTATGCCAGTACCATACTATTTTAATTATTACTGCTTTGTAATATAACTTGAAGTCTTTAATTGTAATACCTGCAGCTTTTTCTTTTTCAAGATTGCTTTGGCTCTTCTGGGACTTCTGTGGGTCCGTACACATTTTAGGATTGTTTGTTCTAGTTCTGTGAAAAACGCTGTATTTTTACAGGGGTTGCATTAAATCTGTAGTTTGTTTTGGGTAGTGTAGACATTTTAACAATGTTTGTTCTTCCAGCCCATGAGCATGGAATATCTTTTCATTTCTTTGACTTGTGTTGAATTTCTTTCATTAGTGTTTCATTGTTTTCAGAGTACAAGTCTTTCACCTCTTTGGTTAAGTTTATTCCTAGATATTGTATTATTTTTGGTGCACTTGTAAATGGGACTGTTTTCTTAATTTCACTTTCTGCTGCTTCATTGTTAGTGTATAAGAATGCAACAGACTTCTGTACATTGATTTTATATCCTGCAACTTTACTGAATTCATTTATCAGCTCTAGTACTTTTTTGGTGGAATCTTTAGGGTTTTCTGTATAAAGAAATTTTGTTTTATAGTCCAGCATATGGTCTACATTGGTGGACCCCATCACTTATTTCATCCAAGTCATGGATATCATTTGCAAATACTCATAGTTTTACTTCTTCCTTACCAGTTTGGATGCCCAAGATATGGTCCATCTTGGTGACCATTCCACGAGCTCTTGAAAAGAATGTGTAATCTACTGTTGTTGGATGGAGTTATCTATGTATGTCAGTTATATCCTGATAGCTGATTATTTGTCCATTTCTTCTCTGCCTTCCTGATTTTCTACCTCATAGTTTTCTCAGTTGCTGATAGTTGGGTATTGAAGTTCCCAACTGTAATTGTGAATTTATTTGGTTCTTCTTCCAGTTCTATTAGTGTTTGCTTGATGTGTATTTTAAGATTTTCTTATTTGATGCATACACATTTAGGATTTTATCTTCCTGATGGAGTGCTCTTTTCATCGTTATGTAGTGTCCTTGTTTGTCTGTAGCAACTTTCTTGCTTTGAAGTCTCCTTTATCGGATACTAATATAGCTATCACTGCTTTTTAAAAAAAATAGTGTTTGCATGATATGCCTTTTCCATCCTTTTACTTTCAACCTCCTCATGTATTACACTGGTTTTTAAAAGTAAATCAAAGCCAAGTTCAGGTTTTAAATGTTGTCATGAAGTTATTTTGAATTCTTTCAATTAAGGCCAGATTCCATATGTGGGTAAATGGTATAAATCTTTTAAAAACTAGAAAATGGAATATTGGTATGAAGCAGAGGAGAGAGAGAGAGAGAGAGAGAGAACTTTATTTATTTATTTTAATTAAAAAAATTTTTTTTCTTTAATGTTTATTTTTTTAGAGACAGAGCATGAATGGGGGAGGGGCAGAGAGAGAGGGAGACACAGAATCCGAAGCAGGCTTCTGGCTCTGAGCTGTCAGCACAGAGCCTGACGCAAGGCTCGAACTCATGAGCTGTGAGATCATGGCCTGAGCCGAAGCCAGATGCTTAACTGACTGAGCCACCCAGGCACCTTGAGAGAACCTTATTTATTAAGTCAGTTTTGGGTCATTAAACAAATATGTGTTGAATATGTCATGTGTACCAGGAATTGTCTTAGGTGCTGGAGACATAATAATAGAACAAAACAAGAAAAACAAAAACTCTCAGCCTGAAGTTCACATTCTTGTGGAGGAAGAAGAAAGTGAACAGATAAACTATACTGTATATCGGAAGGTAACAAATACTTTGGAACAGGGGCGCCTGGGTGGCTCAGTCAGTTGAGCGGCCGACTTCGGCTCAGGTCATGATCTTGCGGTCCATGAGTTCAAGCCCCGCGTCGGGCTCTGTGCTGACAGCTCAGAGCCTGGAGCCTGTTTCAGATTCTGTGTCTCCCTCTCTCTGACCCTCCCCTGTTCATGCTCTGTCTCTCCCTGTCTCAAAAATAAATAAAACGTTAAAAAAATTAAAAAAAAATACTTTGGAACAAAGTAAAGCTGGGAAGGGGGCAGAGATGGGTAGGACTTGTAGATAGTGGTGATGGGGGTGGTGATGGTGAGGTTTTGATTTCAGACAGGTGGATCAGGAAAGCTCTCTCTGATAAGTTGATGTTTGTTCAAAGACCTGAAAATAATGAGGGAGCAAGCTGTGCTAATTTAATTTCTCTGGTGGAAATTCTCTGGTATCTCAGGCAGAAAAGGGCATTCTTGGCATGTTAAAGGAACCAGTGGGAGACCAATGTGACCAGAGCAGAGCGAGTCATGGGGAGAGTGCATGGAGATGAGGTCAGAGAGGAAGCAGGGGGCTAGGCCACGTTGCATCCTGAAGGCCACTGTAAGGACTTTAGCTTATGTGAGATGACAAGTTACTAGAGAGGTTTGGATAGTAGTGATAAGATTTAGCTTTCATTCCAAAAGGAGCATTTGATAACTTGTGTGTACTTGCTGGTCTGTTGAACAAAAGAAAGGAGGTGGGAATTAAATGTATTGATTTTTAGAAGGAGACGGAAGAGTAGATAACTTCACAGCATTTTTTCCACTTCTAAAATCTTTCACTTCTTTAGCTTTTATGGGTCTAAAGTAATTGATTTTTTGATTTTAAAAAATATGAGGGATACTTCTCTCTGTGACCCTACTAGAGCATTAGGGAAAAAAAAAAGTCTAATTTCCATTGAACAGTTTGACAGGCTATTTTAAAGGTCTAAAGGAATTCACCAGAGGCGCAGATGGTATCATATCAAGAATAACAAAGACTGGAACCTCTGCCATAACTATAATTTATCTTGGTTTATTTTCGGTAAACTATCAGGCACTTCATACCCACTATAACAACCACGTGTTTAAAACAGTATGCCTAACAGCAAGAGCAAACACAAATAATTAGGGATGGTAAAGAAAGAAGAAACATAAGCCATTGATAACAAAGCCATTGATAACTGAGACTAGCTTTACACAATTTTCAAATTGCCAAGGACTTGTCATAATTTTTTCTGATAGTTCATTCCACTTAAAAAATTTCAGTGAGATGAGGACAAGAAAAAAAGATGAGAAAATTGTGTCTAATGGATGAAGAAGGAAATCACAATTACAGTACCTAATGGATACAGAAAGTGCACAAAGATTGTTTTTTATAGATATCATAAAAAAGTAGTTTTTGCAGAGGTTGAAAGTGGAGGATTTACCTGAAATGTGATCAAAATCTAATCCAGTTCACTTTTTGGAAAGAACTAAAGTATAAATACAAAGAATGAAATAATACCTTGAACCTTACGTGAAGAGAATCTCACAGCCTGTTAGAATTTCTCACCTGCTCCCACAGTAATCTGTAACCACATCTAATTAAACCATCACGAACACTGTTTAAATCCCCCCACAATTAAAAGTCCTTCTGGAGGTATCTGTATATACATATCTTAAACTTTGCTTCTTTAGAAAAATTTTTTTTAATTTTTATTTTTTAAGTTAATTTATTTATTTAGAGAGAGAGAGTGTGTAAGTGAGCAGGGGAAGGACAGAGTGAGAGGGAGAGAGAGAATCCCAAGCAGGTTCCATGCTGTCAGCAGAGAGCCTGATGTGGGGCTGAAACTCATAAACCATGAGATCATGACCTGAGTCGAAGCCAAGAGTTGGACGCTTAACCAGCTGAGCTACTACCCGGGTGCCCCCACTTTACTTCATTTTAAGCCTTCCCTCTACCCCTAAACCCAAAAGTCTGTGTAGGTACTAACCTCAAATAGATTACTTTTTCACAATCTTCATAGATATTTTTCAAATAGCAAGCACTCTTCAAAGCTTTTTGATTTAACAATTTGGGTAAATTATAACTTAGCGGAAGGTCAGTCAGTAGGACCATTCCTAATAATGATTATAATTTCTGATTCAAATATCAAAATAACAAGATCTGACAATAGTTCAGAGTCTATGAAAATTAACCAGAAAATCCAAGATCTAAATTCTTTGTATCTTCATAGGAAAATACTTCAATATATTTCAAAATATTTCAGATTAGAAATCCTACTTTTTGTAATCTGAGTGTGTTAAATACTTGACTAAAATGCGCTGATTGGCCTCTTCTTCCAGAAGTACTGTCTATGTCAAAACTAAATTAGACACTGCTTCTTAGTATGTGAAAACTCACTTAAATATGCCTCATATTAAAAAATCATGATACATTTAAATAAGTCTATGAAAATAAGTGTAGTAGTTGAATAGTTCTGGTCTTATAATACCAGTTAGACAAATATTTTTATTTATCTTTTGTATAAACTCTTACTTTTAAAGAATCAACCCTGGGGGCACCTGGGTGGCTCAGCTGTTTAAGCATCCAACTCTTGATTTCACCTCAGGTTATGATCTCATGATTCATGAGATTGAGCCCCTCGTCGGGCTCTGTGCTGGATAGACCTCTCTTGCTACCCACGGTCCTCCGCTTTTGTTCTCTCTCTCTCTCTCTCTCTCTCTCTCTCTCTCTCTCTCTCTCTCTCAAAATAAACTGAAAAAGAAAAGTTTAAAAAAAAACACAGAGAATCAAACCATGTCCTCTTTTTTGTTCCTTTATGGACACTACAGTTATTAAAACCTACTTCTTTCAAATAATGTCAAAGAAATAAGTAACCTGAGCATTCAGCCCTGACCCAGAGAAATAAATATGTTTGTACTTCTTTGATTATAGCGCACTAACTCTGCACTAAATAAGTTGAGAAAATTCAGTTTATTTTAAAAAGTCATATCCTAACAGACAAACCAGTGTCCTTCACAATTTTTCCAATTCTGACAATAATAATAAAATAATGATGATGGTAGTGTTAGAGTTGCCACTTCTTTGTGCCAGGTTAAGCTGTTGCTTGGAATGTCCTTCTCCTTTGCTGAAAAAATTCCTAATAATGTAGCATACGGAGTTATGGTATGCTCAACTTCCAAAATCTTCAGGAAGCTCCTTTGACAATGATAAGTCCATGTTGATTGTTTCTCTGAATTGCTGTGATCAGTTTTGTCTCTTCTACATGATTGAGCATTTCATGATGTAGGACTTACGAAGTTCTCTGGCTGTTTTCCAAATATAAATATATTCACCCCTAAAAAGAAGCTCCACTAAGGGGTCATTACCATGTTCTCCTTTCAAAACCTTTATTCATATAGCACTTCTGTGGAAAACATATACATATAAAAAACACTACTGACTTCCCCATTTTGCTTTTAATATTAAGATTCTGTTTAATTTTCAAAACTTTCCCCAAATGATCATTCTCTTCCTTCTTGATCTGAACATATTATCAGTAAGTTCCCCAAAAAGGCCTAGGTCACCAGATACAAAGTTGAGGCTGACCTTGAAGAATGAACAGAGTATCTGTAAATGCTAGTGGATGTACAGTAATAAAATTCCTGGTACGGCTCAACCAGCTTTTCAGTATAATTGTCACAAATTTTATGTGACTTTCTAACTAGCGTGTTGTTCTCCAGTTAGCCCCAGTAGCTCCACTATTTTGAAGATCATGCTGACCGGAATAACACTTCTCTGAATTCAACTATAGCTCCCAGGATACTTTCAGAAATCTTCATTTTAGAGCCAGGAAAGGGCTGCGGGAGCCTTGTAATCCATTTTACACATGTGGTATCTAAAGTCCAGAAAAGTTAAATGGCCCATATTGGGCTTACAATACTTACTTGATTTTGTGGTTCACCAAAGTGAAAGAGCTAGGTAGATTGATCAAGAGTCCAGATTAAAGGTGGGTCATCATGACACCCTAGTTTAAACCTTTTATTTAAGGAAGACTGATACCATACTACCTGATGAACACCTATGCAGCAAACCAAGGAAGGATGTGCTCTCTCGTAAATTTTGGCACAACTGACAACAGTCTGTCTTCTCTTTTTAAAACTGTTTTGGATCCCCAGTCAGCCCATCTCTTCCACCATGAAATTTAACTTTTTTACCTTCAGTAATCATCATGAAAAATACATACCAAACCTCAATAATATAAAACCTAAATGATTTGGGAAATTTGGTTCGGATTACCTGCTATGTATGAAAGAATAGAACATTTAATCTTTGGAAAGACAGAAGTTTGTTTTGTTTTCCCAAAGTAACCAGTTGAATAATAATTTTGGATTGTGATTTTTAAGCCAGAGTACTGACTGTGGCGGCATCCTTTAATGGACTGTTATCATCTATTAGAAACTTACTAATGAAAAACACTTAGAAAATGAATGGATTAATTTGGCAACAGTATTGATGTTGACCTGGGATGGGAATCATTTAAGGATAGAGTCACTTCAAATATTCCAGGCAAGCATCTACAATTTGTTGATTATCCATCCTCTTGGTTTTCTTTTTTATCCTCTTTGCTGACAGCTTGTGCTTTATAATCATCCATTCATTCTACTTCAACAGAGCACAGATAAAATATAATAAAATTCAAATTGGATAATTTTGCTTTGGGTTAGAAGCTCCTTCAGAAAGTGTTTGAGATTTCACTAAAAAATGTTTTGGGGGGCGCCTGGGTGGCGCAGTCGGTTAAGCGTCCGACTTCAGCCAGGTCACGATCTCGCGGCCCATGAGTTCGAGCCCCACGTCAGGCTCTGGGCTGATGGCTCAGAGCCTGGAGCCTGTTTCTGATTCTCTGTCTCCCTCTCTCTCTGACCCTCCCCCGTTCATGCTCTGTCTCTCTCTGTCCCAAAAATAAATAAACGTTGAAAAAAAAATTTAAAAAAACAAAAACAAAAAAAAAATGTTTTGGGAATTTTACAAGACTTTTTTGTTATTTATAATGCTACTTCTAATATAACGGGTATGTATTGTTTAAATAGTTCTACAGTCATTAAAATTATTATCGTGGGGTCGCCTGGATGGCTCATTCGGTTAAGTGTCCGACTCTTGATTTTGTCACAGGTCATGACCTCGTCATCATGGGATCGAGCTCCGCATTAGGCTCCATGCTGATGTGGAGACTGCTTATGAGTCTCTCTCTCTCTTCCTCTGCCCCTTTCCCCAGTTCGTGTACTCTCTTTCTCTCTCTCTCTCAAAAAAAAAAAATTATTGTGGCATCTTAGCTGTGTTGCAGTTTATAAATTGAAGTAACATCCATAGACCTAATTCCTTTCTTTTTAGCATTTTGAGATATTTTTACTAGTTTCTTGTAAGGTCTTAATTAGCAAA
The DNA here is from genome assembly GCF_016509475.1 of Prionailurus bengalensis. Classification (NCBI taxonomy): domain Eukaryota; kingdom Metazoa; phylum Chordata; class Mammalia; order Carnivora; family Felidae; genus Prionailurus; species Prionailurus bengalensis. Next base: position 140,800,769 of record NC_057350.1, read on the forward strand.
AATTTTCAAGTCCCTGTTCCTATCAAGACTAGTTAGGATGCCAGGCAGAAATCAGTGTGACTGGCAAATAAACTGACTATGATATTAGGAACATTAAAAAAAAAATGTTAAAAGGTCAGATCTATACTTTTACTCCCAAGATCTATAAATTTTGATGTATAATAACAATGTGTGTGGTTAGAGCAGAGTTTGTGAGTTAAATTATATAACACTTAAATTCTGTTTGTTTTGACAGTACAGATACCACTCAAATACAGATCAGTAAATGTATCTCTGGAATCAAAAATAGGAGAGAATGGATTGATGAATGGAAAAGATATGTTAGGCATTGAAGAATGATGCAGTTTTTTGAAATAGTTAGTATTTGCCCTGGAGTTGATCAAAATAGAACCTAACCCTGAATGTGAAAATGAGATGTGGCTCTGCTAAAGATCATATCTGATTTCTTAAGCAGTTTCATCAGTGTCAGCTGTGAGATACACTTAACATTAAATGACAAGGCAGGATTACAGTGCAAGCCCTGGAGTCCAGCCAATTTATCATCCTTGAAGCTATGTGGGATGCTGTGTAACACTATTGAAAATAGATGACAGAAGGCTGTCCAAGCAGCTGCTGTGCAGTTGATCTAAAACAGGGAGACCACAAACCAAGCCAACAGAAGAAATACTTTAAGGGCACAGTGTATCACAGCGTCAAATGATAAAACACAACTCAGGGCAGCCAGGAAACAGTTGTTTCTGTGAATGTAATAATCAGAAATAAAGTGATTCCTTCATAGCACATCTACTGAAAATAACATGATTTTGAAACAATGGTTTGCAAACAGGGATGGAATAAATAAATGATAGTTGCTACTCAAATCAGAGGACAATTTAATGCAAACATCATGAGAAGGATTAATTAGATCCTTTTTCTAAAGCAGTTCACAAACCATTAGAGATATCTTTGATTATCAAGATGTCAAGAACCTAATCACTTATCTAAGACAGAATTTTAAGCTATGTTAGTTTGGTTTAAAAAATATTATCAGGGCTGCCTGTGTGGCTCAGACTCAGGTCTCATGATCTCATTGTTCATGGGTTCAAGCCCTGCGTCGGGATCTGTGCTGACAGCTCAGAGCCTGGAGCCTGCTTCAGATTCTGTGTCTCCCTCTCTCTCTGCCCGCCCCCCTCACACTGTATCTATCTCTCAAAAAAAAAAATGTTAAAAATAATATCATCAAATATCCAAAAGGCTAATTTTCTGAGGTAGAAATGCTCCTCCCTCCTCTAATATAAGACATCATTTTGAGCATGTTAAGTGCTTTTAAATTGTGGAGCTAATTAATTAGTAGTTTTTTATGGCACACTGAAATCTTTTTATTAGAAATAATTCATTTTATTAATGGGAATGTATAGACTATTTGCCTGTGAGTTCATTTGCCTATGAATAAATCATATTGGTACAATAATATAGAATAATTTAGTTTAAAAGTCCTGTAACATAAGAGTATATGATCAAATTTTAGGAAATTAGAAAAAAAACGGACCAAATAAGGATCCAAAGGAAAAGATATTTTCTCATATAGCCAAACTCCTAACTTAAGGCAAGTTGTACCCCCAAGTTTCTTTAAAATATGCAACAGAGGGGTGCCTGGGTGGCGCAGTCGGTTAAGCGTCCGACTTCAGCCAGGTCACGATCTTGCGGTCCGTGAGTTCGAGCCCCGCGTCGGGCTCTGGGCTGATGGCTCAGAGCCTGGAGCCTGTTTCTGATTCTGTGTCTCCCTCTCTCTCTGCCCCTCCCCCGTTCATGCTCTGTCTCTCTCTGTCCCAAAAATAAATAAAAACGTTGAAAAAAAAATATGCAACAGAAACTCAGAATGCACATTCCCAAAGAAATAATAAAGAATACGTTCATAGACTGCCTACAAATTCCAACTTAACACATAATGTACCTAAAATATTATACATTTGTACTAAAAAAGGATGATAACCACTGCTGATACATACCAGTAATTAAACAAAGTGGAAAAAAATGGAAGAAATAAGAGGATAAAATAATCAGAAATTAAGTGATCTCTTTGCAGAAAAGCCATTGAAAAGAACATGATCCTAAAACAATAGCTTGTAAACCAGAGACCACACAAATAAAGCCTGCAGCTAAAGTCAAAGAATAGTTTGATAAGAACAGTAAGAAAAGGATTAACAGAGCTAATTAGAGCCAATGAGCAGTTGGTTAAAAACTTTTAGCTCTGTTTTGAGATCTGTACTGGAACAGGAGGGGTATTTTAGAATTTATGATTAATGTCCTTTTAAAATGGTTTTCTTTTCACTGATAAGGGAAAATTAGAAGCCCTCACTTTTTTTCTGCTCATCTCTTAAAAGCCAGTTGACTTCTTTCTCATTCAGTATACTTCCTAGTGATTTCATCTGCTTCCCTATATTTCATTATCCTCTTCTATTTGCTGGACTTCCAAATCTGTGCTCCCAATCTAGAGCTTTTCTCTTAAATTTGCTGTGTTCTACTGTTTACTAAACATTTTCACTTGGATATCCTGAAGATACTTTAAATTCAGTATGCCCCACACTGATTTTATCACACTATTCCTTTCAAAAAAAACCCCAAAATGTATGCATATCCACTCATGACTCAGGTCAGAACTGTTTGAGTTCCTAACCCCTCACCTTTGTATCCATAATCGGGTCCATTCTCTCCCATATTAATGCAGTGATATCCTAACTGTTCTTCCTACTTTGAGCTTTCTTTCTTCAAGTCTTTTCTTCAAATTCTGCTTGTACTTCCTAAAACTCCAGCCTGAAAATGTTAAAATAGAGATTTAAATTAAAATGCTTCAACTGCTCTGGGCGCCTGGGTGGCTCAGTCGGTTAAGCTTCCGACTTCGGCTCAGGTCATGATCTCACAGTTCGTGGGTTTGAGCCCCACATTGGGCTCTATGCTGACAGCTCAGAGCCTGGAGCCTGTTTCAGATTCTGTGTCTCCCTCTCTCTCTCTGCCCCTCCCCTGTTCATGCTCTGTCTCTGTCTCAAGAATCAATAAACATTAAAAAAAAATTTTTTTTTAAATTTACAAACTCTTCAACTGCTCTCTTTGCCTTTAAGTGGAGTATAAACTCTTTAACTTGAATTACAATGCCCTTTGTGATTTACAAGTGTTTATTCCAATTGCCTCTTACCTTCTAGGCTGACCTTCTAACAATTCAGTGAAAAACTTGTGCCATTTCTTTTCTTGTCTGGTCCTTTGTGCAGACTTTTAAATGTATAAAGAAATTAATTGTAGAACACTTGGCTAGTAGTAAATGTAGAATAATGAATTATGTGTAACATATATCTCTCAAAATAAAAATTTGGAGTCATTTTAAAATGAATATCAACTTCTTTCCCAAATATGCCATTCATATGCTCACAGTAAAATCAGTGGTTGAGATTTTAGAGTGTTACTACTTATCAATAATAGCATAACTTAAACTATCTTGTTTTGTTGACATTTCATAAACTGTAGACAATAGAATTGTTAATCCTGGTGAGTTACCAACAATAAATAAAATTAATAATCTCTCAGTTACAATAGCTGTTGTAACTTTTTCAAAAAATGAGTTGGTAGGGTAAGTTATCCCCAAGATGGGAAAGGAGTGGGGAGAGTGAGAATTATCCTTAGACCATAGAGACCATAGAGAACATAGAGAACACCAGCATATCTTTGATCCTGTGGTCGGCAGCTGCCCTGCCCTCACCTTTTTAGTCTGTATCTTCCTTCACCTCCAGGTCACAATGGCCTAAAACACTGGGAATGTGGCATCTAAAAAAGTCAACATAACCAATACACCAAAGGAAGTCTTTATTTTCATGTAAAAGTATATCACATAGATGAAACAGGACTTTGAAATCATGGTCCTAAAGGGGATAAATTGTGAACTGTATTTTCACTGGTAGAAAAAAGTATCTGCAGGTACTTTTAAGTGATACTTTTAAGGTATTGGGGTTTTTTTGTTTGTTTTGTTTTGTTTTGTTTTGTTTTGTTTTTTTAGTAAGTAATTTGTCCCTTCCTGACTGACATACTTTTGTCAGGGCAAGAGGGCAAGAGATGCTCTATAAACCAGATTTTGGCCTGGCAGGAAGGCCCTGTGTAGCCCTGCAGGAGTAAAAGAATGACTAACATACACTCATCACCTTAGAGATTCTTTTCAAAACAAATCTGATCCTATACTAGAAAAACCTAGCCTATGTTTCTCTGAGACATTTGCATAAACTAGTGGCTAATGATCATTTGACATTTTCTGTTCACAGACATTGAATGTTATGGATTTATTAGGATATTGGATAGCTTTCCTCATTTTGCTAACAGGATATATTTCTACGCATTTCTTTCCACATTTACCTGGAAAGAAGTCATACTGACCATCTGATTTGAATCCAGTGCTAATGTATACCATAACCTTATCCTGAACCTGTAAACTTATGCTGAAAGTACAGTCTTTGGATTGGATTGTTTTGTTTTGTTTTGTTTTGTTTTGTTTTGTTTTGTTTTGAGAGAGAGAGAGAGACAGAGTGCCAGGGCAAGGGAGGAGAGAGAATATTAAGCAAGCTCCACACCCAGTGGGGAGCCCTATACAACTCTCTCTCGGGATTGTGAGGTCATGACCTGAGCTGAAATCAAGAGACCAGTGCTTAACCAGCTGAGCCACCCAGGCACCCCTGGATTGTTTTTAATGTGGGAAATAGAAACAAAAGAGAACAAGCAGGGTTATAGAGAGATTTTATAAAAGTTTTCATTAGAGAACAAGAATTAAATAAAGATTTAAAATAATAATTATTAATTAAATAATTAAAGAACTAAATAAAGTGCCTTTCCAGTTAGGACAGCAGAAAGCATCAAGGTTTTATTCACTAATACCACTAAAATATCAGTGACAACACTGTGGACTCTCTCAGCGAGTCACAGAACAAAATTATTGAAAATGAAAATATAGTTCAGTTCAAGTAGTTCACAACTTCAGAACCAGTTATATTTCAAAACTTGGTCTGTCCACCTCAGTGCTTAGTGTGTGGAATTCACTTACTCAAATTATTTTGTATACTGGTATTAAAATCCCATGATTGTTCATTTTTTGAAAAGTTACAGTATACCTGAAATCAAGAATATCTTTAGCAAATTCAGTTCTGAATCAAGGGAAACCATACTCAAAGGTGTAATAAAAGAACCAATATCTACACCATTTAAAGAATCTCTGAAGGGTGCCTGGGTGGCTCAGTCAGTTAAATATCCAATTCTTGATTTTGGCTTAGGTCATGATCTCACAGTTTGTGGGATCAAGCCCCACATCAGGCTCCTCAGGGACAGAAGGGGCCTGCTTGGGATTCTCTCTCACTCCCTCTTCACTGCTCCTCTTCAGCTCCCATGCGCGCGCGCGCGCGCGCACACACACACACACACACTCACTCACTCTCTCTCTCTCTCAAAATAAATAATACACTTTAAAAATATGGATATAAAGGGCACCTGGGTAGCTCAGTTGATTAAGCATCCAACTTCGGCTCAGATCATGATCTCACGGTTCGGGTGTTCAAGTCCCGCATCAGGCTCTTTGCTCGGAGCCTGGAGCCTGCTTCAGATTCTTTGTCTCCCTTTGTGTCTGCCCCTCCCCCACTTACACTCTGTCTTTCTCTCTCTTTCTCAAAAATGAATAAACATTATTTTTTCACCTGTAATTATTAGAGGCTGATTATGATATTTATTATACATTAATAAAGAAAAATCGAGAACTTACCCACAAAAGTTTTGCCACCAACAGCTTACATACCAAGCCTGAGAAGCATGAGTTTGACTTGCTGGTCCCTGCAAAGGATGGGGTTTGCTTAGGTAGCATACATGTTTTAGGGTTTGGAAGGACAGAGCAACACTCACACTCAGCTTTAGCATCACGTGTGTGTTTTAGAGGGATAATCAGTACCACAGTAGGATTATCAGGTGGGGCACACATAGCTTTGAAATTGTTTAAAAAAACATCTTACAATGAAATTTCTGTACATACTAATGAAAGTAAAATACGTGTGATTTTAAAATAAACTATGGTATTTTTTAACTCATTCGTGGTTAGCGTTCAGTATATTCTGCTTACTGACTGTATTTCCTTGTTATGTATATAAACATCATTTGTGTGAGACTTTATATCGTTATTTTTAAGAAACTTGTGTGGTTTTCTGTTCTGCTTTTAATATCTCTCAGCTGTAGTCATAGATCTCACATTATGGCAGATTAAAAAAATATTATGAGAGGAATAATTAAATTTAAGACACCAAAAATAGGTGTTGGGAGTAGTCTTCATTAACAATAACTTCATTGTTGTTTCTAGGGAGAAAAATTAAGTACAGGCTGTCACCTCATATAGATGCACATACAAGAGGTGTATAAAAGTTGTTGACAACTTGAAATTCCAAATATTGTAATCAAAATTGAAAATTATATAATGTTTATTAAGCTCTATTCATACACCAGGGACTGTGCCAAGCACGTATTGCATTTAATTGTCTAAAAAGCCCTAAGGAAAGGTCATCTGAGTGGCTCAATCAGTAGAGCATACGTCTGTCGATCTTGGGGTGGTGAGTTCAAACTCCACATTGGGCATTGAGCCTAGTTAAAAAAAAACCCTAAGGGAGGTAAGGAACTGAGCCTTGAAAAGTTTAAAATAACTTGCTTAGTTAGAGGTCACCCAGCAAGTAAGCAGAACAGGTGAAATTCACGCACTATTGGATTCCAGAACCTCAGCTCTCCACACTTTCAATGCCAGATTCTAAAAATTCATCTTTCACCACACCCTCCCAATATTCTGCATAATGGCTATGATCTAATAAATGGACCACTGACTGATCTAGTAGGTGAGGGAAACCATTGAGCTGGGTCTTACCCTTGCTTTCATATCAGAGCTTTTGTATATCATAGAAAGAGTATTGATCTTATTATGAAAATGATCCCATAATGATTTTCATAATGAAAATTATGAAATGGTACCATCAACAGTACCATTACTGATTGCCTAAAATTAGTATTATAGTGAGCAGAGTCCCATCATAATACACTGAAGGTGCAGGCTGAAACATGTATACACAGCTATTCCTGCTTCAGTGTGCTTGCTACATTAGACTTTTATATATATATAAAAGTATGTATATATATATGTATGTATATATATATGTATGTGTATACATATATATATATACATACATATATATACATATACATATACATATATATATATATATATATATATATATATAACTCATTTCAGTTATACGGGTACTGAGGCTCAGCTGATTGAGTGCAGTGCAGATAATGCATGTCAGAGGTTTAATTTCCTTTCTTTTACTTCCTTGTAGATAGTTAGCTATCTGTTGTCAGAGTGGAAATATGGGCTCAGTGTCAGCCAGGTGCATGGTATGTGTGGGTGAGTATAGTAATTAGAGAAAAGCAGACTAACATCCAAATCTAGGAGAGATGCCTGAGACTGGAGTTGATAAGAATCCACATAAAATATCTAAAAAGCTCCTCAGAAGCAACACAGTCTGTCTTGTGATTTAAAGACAAGTTTTTCAATATATATTGTTAGGTAGTGGCCTACTTAAAATCCATTCAGTAGAGGAAATCTACAAATAGGGGTTTTATGACAAAGGATATGCACGATACGTACATTTAATTTATATATATTCCTTTACATAAATGTTCATTTAAATAAAAATACTGTAATTAAAATACTTTAAAATTTTATTTGGATTATGTATTTTATGTCACATTTTACTAAACATTGTACATTTATGTTAATATTGTTTTGCAGAATTTATACTCTAATTTATAGGCTATTTATGGAATTTTTATGGGCACTTTGACTATAGATAATTTTTGCCTTATGTACTAACTTTAGAATCAACTTACAAACCAGCTGTGACTCTAGAGTACAGAAAAGGTGGATATAATAGTAACTGCAGTAAGAAGAATCGTCATGGATCTGAACATGTTATAGTTTAAAATTTTTTGTAGAGTGTCTAGAATGTATCCAAGAGCAAAGATGTCCTAATTACAGATAGCTGGTTCTGTATACAGAAATAGGCAGAGAAAAGGGAAAGATAATTTATTTTTTAAAGTTTTTTTACTTATTTTGAGAGAGGGAGCGTGCAGGTCAGGGAGGGGCAGAGAGAGACGGATAGAGAAATCCCACGCATGTTCCTTGCTGACAACGAAGAGCTCGATGTGGGGCTCAAACTCAAGAACCATGAGATCATGACCTGAGCCAAAACCAAGAGCCAGCCGCTTAACCAACTGAGCCACCCAGGTGCTCCAGGAAAGATAATTTATTAACCAGGAATGACTTGAGAGAAACCTACCTTAAAATGTATCTACAAAAAACCCACCTGAAGTATAATTTGGTTTCCTAGCTATAGGATTCTACCTAGTGGAAAGAATTGGACCTCATCTATACATTTAACCACTACATAGCATTCACACATTAATTGTAGCCTGGCTTGTATTTGTATATTGTCCAAGCCCCCTCACCAAATTATGAACTCATGGAGGACGGGGATGGTTTTTCGCCTTTATATTCATTGTAGTGCTAGCAACTAAGAAACATCAGGTGAATATTTCTGGTTCTTGGATCAGGTAGCATTCCCATGGCAAATTAAAATGTGATTCACTAGTTATAAATCAATCTCTTGTGAATTTGGTTAACACAAATGAATTTCCTGGAGTTTCATTCCCATGGGTGAACTGATAAAATTAGATTTCAGTAGAATAGTACATATATCAGGAGGGCACAGGGGACAAAGTTTCTAATAAATTCCTGTAAATGCACTGCGCATTTCTCCAGTGCATATCAGTGGGATTTTATAAAAAGCTAACCCTCTTATTGTACCACATTCTCTGATGTTTTGTTACTCTTATGATGTCCAAATAGGAATGAGTATGTATTTCTTTTAATGTTTGCCTTTTATTTTTCTGGAATAACCTAACTCTCCACTTCTTGAATGGTTTTTAAAGTGTATATATATAGAAGAAAGGTATAATCTTTATATAATCTAGAGAGTTAAAAAATTTTTTTTACATTTATTTATTTTTGAGAGTGAGAGAGAGCGAGCACAAGTAGAGTAGGGGCAGAGAGAGAAGGAGACACAGAATCCGAAGCAGGCTCCAGGCTCTGAGCTTTCAGCATAGAGCCGGACACAGGGCTCGAACTCACAAACCGTGGGATCATGATCTGAGCTGAAGTCGGACACTTAACCGACTGAGCCACCCAGGCACCCCAATGTAATCTAGAGACTTTAAAAATTAGAATCAAAAATGGACAGAAATAATAATTTAATTTAGCAATCCCTAAAGGCAAGAGGCAGCAGGTTCCATCTTGAGAATCCCAGCAGATCTGTGATCTGTATACTGTGGATATACTTAGCAGGCTGGTGTTTTGAGTAGGAAGATAATAGTTTTTAATTGGCTCATCACTGAAGTTTCATCCTGAAAGGAGAGAAATGAACTTAGAGCCAATATTAACAGGTGATAATTAAATTATGGGTTCTGCATGCTTAATATCCTACACTAAAGGCAAGATGAGGCAACTGGAGGCCATTAACTTTAATAATTAGAGTCAGTATCTCTCTTAAGTAGGATTTTATAGTACATTAGCAATGGATGATTAGTATTAAATCAGAAAATAAACTGTTTTCTTACCAGAGCATGTTTTACTAATTCCAACTTCATACCTATGCATTTAAATGCATAGAATAATTTATATGAACTAATAGGTCTTCAAAGGTAAATAAAAAGATAAATGTAAAACATCTGTCGAAACCTAAAATTGATATCTCTGTTTTTAAACACTGTTTGTTTTCTACATTTATTATGGGTTAAAAACAATATCCAGAATGAAGGCTTATGGTTGGTTAACTTTAATCATGAAGAACTGGAAATAAAATGAAAACATTTAATTTTATTATTAAAGCTGAAGAATCCCTGATTGAAATGTTCAGGTATTCCTTTGTAAAGATTTTATGCCATTATCTTTGACCTTAATGTTTTAAAATATTAGGTGGTTATTCCACATTAATTGTATGGGCATTGCTATAGATATCATGTAGGAATTATATCTCAGTAATGATAGTACTATTTTCAAAGAGTGTTTTATTTTGAAGAACACATAATGAGTGTCTATATTTATTATATGTGTGTATGTGTGTGTGTGTATATATATGTTTGTATGTATGTATGTATTTATTTTTTTTTTTTTAAGTCTTAGCCCTTTTTTTTTTTTAATTTTTTTTTCCCAACGTTTATTGATTTTTGGGACAGAGAGAGACAGAGCATGAACGGGGGAGGGGCAGAGAGAGAGGGAGACACAGAATCAGAAACAGGCTCCAGGCTCTGAGCCATCAGCCCAGAGCCTGACACGGGGCTCGAACTCCCGGACTGCGAGATCGTGACCTGGCTGAAGTCGGACGCTTAACTGACTGCGCCACCCAGGCGCCCCTGTTTATATGTATTTATATTTAAGTTTCTTTATTTTGAGAGAGAGAGTGAGCATGTATGAGCTTGATCAGGGGAGGAGTAGAGAGAGGGGGAGAGAGAATCTCAAGCAGGCTCCCTGCTGTCAGTGCAGAGCCTGACCTAGGGTTCAAATACAAACCATGAGATCATGACCTGAGCTGAAATCAAGAGTTGGATGCTTAACTGACTGAGCCACCCAGGTGCCCCTATAATATGTATTTTTAAATGTTTGTTTGTTTTGAGAGAGTGTGTGTGTGTGAGAAGGGGAGAGGCAGAAAGAGAAAGGGAGAGAGAATCCCAAGCAGGCTCCACACTGTCAGCATAGAGCCCGATGCACACAACCTGAGCTGACATCAAGAGTTAGATGCTCAACTGACTGAGCCATCCAGACACCTCTGTCTTTATAATATTTTTAACCATCACTGCTACTGCATTAACTTTGAAATACTTAATGTCGTGGGATGCCTGGGTGTCTCAGTCAGTTGAGCCTCTAACTCTTGATGTCAGCTCAGGTCATGATTGCAGGATCTTGAGATCAAGCCCTGAGATCAAGCCCTGCAATGGACTCTGTGCTAGGCATGGAGTCTGCTTGAGATTCTCTTTTTCTCTCTTCCTCTGTTCCTCTCTCCCACTTATTCTCATTCTCTCTCTCTCTCTCTCTCTCTCAAAAAAAGTGTCATATGTTTATATTTGGGGCTTTTGTTAAACAATCCCTGCCTCTCTTGAGAAGTCCATTTTTATTATGACTTAGAGTGACCACATAAGTTACCGTGGAGACTTTTGGGGAGTTAAAGAGGATGCTTTTATAAAAAATGAATATGTCAGGACAGTAGGTGGAAACCAGGAAGTATATCACCCCATTATAATATTAGACCATTATTATAGCACAGTACCTGAGTTATTATACTTCCTAATCACTCAAGCACAGCATTTCTGGAGAAATGCTTGCAGAATCCGTGCTTGGGAGAACAGAAGTGCATGTTTCCTCCTTGCTACATACAGTGTTAGATTTGGGTTCCCTCAACTCCAAGCCACCAGAGGTACTTTTGTTGTTGTTTTCACTTTGGTGTCTCCAGCACCCAGGAGGGTGCCCTGCACATGAAGATGAAACTAGCAGAATCCTGGGATTCAGACCAAGAGAAGAGTGTGCTAGAGCTGTGCAAAGTGGTGGTTGGAAATGAAAGGAATTGGAAGCAGAGGAAAAGGGAAACCGAGCTGTCCTTGTTTCAACTCCACAGAAGGAGATTCCATTATTACTGTTCTTACAGAGTAGCCAGAATTTGAGCTGGCTTTCCTTCTTTTCCATTTTCATTAATCTAGTCTTACACTCAGTATCTACTCAGAGCAAGAAAAGACCACTCGTAAGAGTAATTGGTTCACCAGGGTTCAGTGAGCAGTGGATTGCATCTGATGTGATGTCCATGGCTAGTTACAAGTAGAACGGTCACTGAGATACTCCTTTATCTGGACATATAACCTATAATTAATCCATACCTATACAATTCTTACTTATTTCAAACAGGTCTATAATCTCAGAAAAATAATAGTATGAGTAGGTTCACTCAGTTTTTCTCTTGTTCCAGTGATTTTCGCAGCAATGCCTCTGTGCTCCTAGAAAAAAAGAAATGTCTTGTAGCTTCACATTATCTTTAAATGTGCTTTTATTGTGTGCTTATCTGCACTTACAGTCTTTCAATGTATAGACCCCATGGTGCATGCACGATTTGTAAAATGGAGAATCCATGTAAGGAAGTTAAATGTGGAAAAAAGAAAAAAAATCAAAACAGAGTACAAATAGCAAGGTTAAATTGAATGCTGTTAACCCCCTGCTGACACCAACTAACAGTGCAGAAGCAACAGCAGGAATCTGAAACGGAGGTTAGCGTTGGGAAATTTCCATTCATGACAGTTATAAATGAAATACACTGCCTAGTTTTTCTTCCTAGGGTATCACCTTAAAGAGCATTTTAAAAGTAGCATCAAAGACAATACCAAGTGTATATCCAGTAGAAATAACAAAAGAAAAATTTAAACAATATCTTAGTCTGAAACCCCCCATTAGAATTCAGGTGAATTTATTTCCTGCCTTTAAAAAATTGATATACTTTACATACAGCAGAATGTGTAAATATTAAGATTTCTTCCTACATTATACAGCTCAGTGACTTTTAAGATAGGAAGAAACCCATGTAATCAGCAATTAGATCAAAGTACTGAACATTATTACCACCTTAGAAACTTTCCTCATGCCTTTCAAAACCACATCTGTTATTATTTAGAAGTTTCGTTTCTCTAGTTATTCTCAGTTTACCTCCAGCTCTATATAAACTACCATGTCTGTTTCAAAATTACAGGCTTGTGAGTACTTCCTGCTGCCATCTTCTCTCCCCGATATATTTCCAGAACATTTCTCTTCTGCTTTTGACCTTATTCCTTCATATCCTGTTCAATGAAAAGCAGCTCTTATTTTGTGGATAAATAAATAATTAGATAACAAGGACAGTCACCTGGGTATAAAATTTGCTGTTGTGAGAATATACTTAGTTAAGAAAATACAAAGAACCAATTAATGATATTGAGTGAAAAATATAAAATATCCCTAATGCTGTATGTGGGGTATTGATATTTTAACAAATCAAAAAACATCCATTAAAAATATGTTCACAACTGGTTGTAGATTTAGTTAAGTGTATAAAATGCTAGTCACTCACACTAATTTTATCCTTACTCCATCTTTTAAAAAGCTTAAAATTCTGTAAGCAATAGCCTCATTTATTTTTCTTTTCTGTTTTCACTTCTCCCTTTTTTACAAGAATACTATTCTTGAGTATAGTTTTCATTTGCCTATTCATCTTCCTCCTGCTATTTTCCACTGGTATTCTGCGATTGTCTTTCTTCATCTCCTTTCCCTCCTGTTTCTAGAACTCGGCACATTCATTCTCTTTATAGTCAAATGAATCTGGTAGTTCTCCCTCCACCACTGGTGAAGCTAATGATTTCCTCCATCTCCAACGCAAGTCCTTAAATATTAAAATGCCATTCTCAGCAGTTCCCTATTTTCTTATCATTTCAAAGAACACCTCTCTCCATCCTTCCTTTCACATCACTCCTATGAAAATACAGTAAAATTCATTTAAAAAGTTTTGAACTATCATGAATTTGTTTCTGTTCTATTTCCTAGAAACTTCATATACAGAGTCTATATATATAATACCAGGGTATTCACTTTCTAGATTCCCTTTGTTTTAAATTTACTCATTGTTTCTTGAATTATCTAAATTACCATTACATTATCTTGTTAATCCATTTCAGTGTTTTACGTTTTGACTTTAAGCTGCTAAGTAGCAGGGATATGTGCCTACTGAATTCATGTTGAACAGTGCATCACTAGAGCAGCCCAGGAAACATTTAGATAGTGATTCAAAACAGGGACAAACTTAAGACAAAGACAAAAAAAAAGGAAATCTGATAGAAAAATAATACAGAACTGAGATGAGAAAGACAGAGTTGTACAAAGAGTGTAGATAGGTTCATAGAAAAAAATTAAAGAAGCAGGGTCATTAGGGCTACTAAAACAAAATAAAACAACCCCCCCCCCCATCCCCTGCTATTAGTAAAAAGTTAGGGAAACAAAACATGGAACAGATCAGAAAAGTGTTCCTGAACTAATAATAGCTTGTGAGGAATTTTCAAGCTCTAAAGCAGTGATTAACAATGGAAAGAGCTTACGTTTTCCATTTCCACATCAGGCTATTTGTATCTAAAGAGGCAACAGATATAAATTATGGGAGATTTGAGAGGACTAAACTTTGTTTTAAGGAGTCTCAAGTGTGTGACAGATTTTCAGTCAAGTTGTTTCCCTTAAGTACTGATTTTTAAAAACCTAATAACTTAAAACTGACCTCCCCCCACAAATGGTCCACAAAACATTCTTCTTTACTTCTGAAGGTTTTATGATGCATTATTATCATTAACCGGTCTTCTGCTATTAAACTGAAATGACCAAATGAGACAAACAGTTCTGAGAACATTCTTGTACCACTGATCAAGACTGGGTTGCCAGATATTAGAAATAAGTCATTTAGTTTTCTGAGCTTTCTGAGCAGACTTGGCGACCTGGCTAGCTCCACCAGCCTTCGTATCCACTGCTTTGATAGACAAGCACAGCAAGTACCTGTCACGTGCCATTAATAGCAAAACAACCCAGAGGAAGATACTTAGAGAAGCTCGCAACTATGGGCTTGCCAGGAATGATATCAATGATGGCAGCATCCCCAGATTTCAAGAATTTGAGGCCATCTTCCAGCCTCTGCCCAGAATGGTGATCTATCTTCTTCAGCTGAGCAAACTTGTGAGCGTTGTGAGCTGTGTGACAATCCCGCACAGTGCATAGCCAGCACTGATTAGGACTGGATGGCTCAGGATGATCACCTGAGCTGTGAAGCCAGCTGCTTCCATCTGTGGTTATCTTTGCTGTCACCAGCCACATTGCCACGACGAACGTTTTGGGACACACGCTTCACACTGAAGCCCACATTGTCTGCAGAAGAGCTTCACTTAAAACTTCATGGCGCATTTCAACAGACTTTGTTTCAGTTGTAACATTGACTGGAGCAAAGGTGACTACCAAGTCAGGTGTGAGAAATCAGTCTCCACAAGGACAGTGCCAGTACCACCAATATTGTAGATGTTCTGGAGGGGCATTAGATGCGTTAGTGGCAGGATGCCATCCAGAGCTTCAAGTGGCATGGTTCCACTGGCATTGCCATCTTTACACGTGACCTTCCATCTCATGAACCAAGGCATATTAGTACTCGGCTCTGACATGTTATCACCATTCCAACCAGGAATTGGCACAAATGGCGGGGTTGTAGCCAATTTTCTTAGTGTAGGTGTTGACTTCCTTAATGATTTCCTTGTGTCTCTTCTGGCTGTGGGGTGGCTCAGTGGAATCCATTTTGTTAACACTAACAATTAGTTGTTTCATACCTAGTATGTAAACCAGAAAGGCCTGTTCCTGGGTCTGCCCATTCTTAGAGATACCTGCTTCAAATTCACCAGTACCAGCAGTAACAGGACAGAAGGTTCAGCCTCAGTTATGCCTATAATCGTGCGTGTGTGTGTGTTAAATATTTTATTTGAAGTAATCTCTGCACCCAACGTGGGGCTTGAACTTAACACTTCCAGGATCAAGAGTTGCATGCTCTACTGACTGAGCCCATCAGGTGCCCCTATAATCATGTTTTTGATGAAGTCCCTGTGTCCTGAGGCATCAGTGATGGAAAAATAGTGCTTACTGTTCTCAAATTTCCACATGGATATATCAGTGGTTATACCATGTACACATTCACCTTTCAGTTTATCCAAGACCCAGGCATACTTGATGGGGCCCTTTCCCATCTCAACAGTCACCTTTAAAAATCTTTTGATGGTTCTTTTGTCAATCCTACCACATTTTTAGATCAGAGAGCCAGTAG
This sequence comes from Prionailurus bengalensis, assembly GCF_016509475.1. Taxonomy (NCBI): domain Eukaryota; kingdom Metazoa; phylum Chordata; class Mammalia; order Carnivora; family Felidae; genus Prionailurus; species Prionailurus bengalensis. The sequence continues at coordinate 140,816,767 of NC_057350.1, forward strand.
TGGTTGTAAACTTGCACTCATCTGTGTGTCCAGTGATGATGTGTTGAATCTTTTCCTTTCTCATTTTGGCTTAGATTTAGTGGTGGTTTTTGTGACACCTGTGTTCTGACAGGAGGTTTGTTGCAAAAAAGCAAGAGGATTTTTAAAAAACATTATATAAAATTAACTTAGAATTCCCAGCGTAGAAGCTTGGTTTAGGGATTAGGGACCTATATAAATATGAAATAGCTGCAATTACACTTACTAGGCTAGAATTACAAAAGATCAGTTTCCATGCTTCAGGGCATAAAAAGATCACTGAATGTGATCAAAATGAAATGTCTCATTTCTGTATGTTTCTGCCCAAGTATGCAACTCATGGGACCTTAATGCCTGCCTCTAATGCAAGACAGAAATATATTCAAAGCAGAAAACCAGACATGATGGCTGGATGGCTAGCTTCAATATGGCAATTCTCATATTCCCAAGAGCATATCCAAAAGTATGCTTAGTGCCTGAGCAGGTTTGGTGGTTTGGAGATGTGCTGAGAAATAATAATAGAGCAAGTCCCAGGGACATGATGTACCAAACATATGATAATACGTATGTGAAATAATAACTTGCAAGAAAATGGCAGCTTTAAAGAGCGTAATCCCATTATTTTTCTTAGAGAATATAAGAAGCCAAAAAATCTAAGCCTAAAAGACAGTTCATTGAAAACCTTATACATAAGAAATGTTACATTATTTAATTATACATGCTAGAGAGCAACAAAGAAAAAAAAACCCCAAAAACCCAAGGCAATAAAAGCATTAACTTCTGAAGTTTTACCTCATCTTAAGAGGCATTTTTCCAGAAAGGCCATTATTTCTGGGACCACAAAGTTGTGTGTGCCTAATGGGCTAATTTTAGACTCCTTCCTCATATACTCTTTGGTGTTAAAGAGATTTTTAATTTTTTTTTTTTTAATTTACATCCAAATTAGTTAGCATGTAGTGCAGCAATGATTTCAGGAGTTGATTCCTTAGTGCCCCTTACCCATTTAGCCCATCTCCCCTCCCACAACCCCTCCAGTAACCCTCTGTTTGTTCTCCATATTTAAGAGTCTCTTATATTTGGTCCCCTCCCTGTTTTTTTCATTATTTTTGCTTCCCTTCCCTTATGTTCATCTATTTTGTCTCTGACAGTCCTCATATGAGTGAAGTCCTATGACTTTTGTCTTTCTCTTGACTAATTTCATTTAGTATATATAATACCCTCCAGTTCCATCCACGTAGTTGCAAATGGCAAGATTTCATTCTTTGTGATTACCGAGCAATACTCCATTGTATATATACCACATCTTCTTTATCCGTTCATCCGTCGATGGACATTTGGGCTCTTTCCATACTTTGGCTATTGTTGATAGTGCTGCTATAAACATTGGGGTGCATGTGTCCCTTTGAAACAGCACCCCTGTATCCCTTGGATAAATGCCTAGTAGTGAAATTGCTGGGTCGTAGGGTAGTTCTATTTTTAGTTCTTTGAGGAACCTCCATACTGTTTTCCAGAGTGGCTGCACCAGCTTGATTCTGGTGAAGAGATTTTTTACACAATACAGTTTCTGTGACCAAAGGCCATGATCAGAGCTGCTCTTTGAATAAGAAATAATACTTTCAAATAACTAAAAATTTGCTAAAGGCTGAATTGAGACTAGATTCTGAAATTCCTGATTCCAAAGTTATGAAAGACTGTAAAATATCTGGATTTCCTCCATTCAGCGCATGTGTATATCAAAGCTGAATGAATCCTGGTACTTTAAAGTAATGGGTTGTAGAGAAGTAGACTTTGTTAAATAAATGCAATTCCAATGGCAATCACAGGTTTCCATTAGATAGACATTGGGAAATAGTGTACCATCCTCTTTGAAAATAATAAGTTGTTAGAATTGGATGTACTTTATGAGGTTAAAGCATTTTTTTAAAACATTACAATGTTTTGTGATGTTTTTGAAATTCCAGTTTCATTAATTCCACATGTTCCATTCCAGATTTGGTTCTTGAATCTCCACTACAGCAAGAGTATATATTTGTGGAATATTTTTCAGTAACAAACAAGAGGAAGAAACATAGTTTTTATAAGATTCCTAATAGCCAGTGTATATAAACCTAGCAACCTATTTCTACAAGTGTCAGCTAATCAAATTTTTATGTATTTTATATGTACCACAAAACATAATTTTTAAGAGGAAACTCTGAAGTGAGTGCTTCTTTATAGCAGAGAAAGACACAGTGTAGTGCAAAGACCACAACTTGAGGAATAGAATGGTTTGCCTTTAGCTTCTAAGACACTCATCACCTATCTGAATTTCCTCAGTTTCCTTATCAATGAAATCAGGGTGATTAACACTGACCTTGCTAGGTTGTGGGAAGATTACTATGGAAACTGCTGAGTAGAGCAACTGGCAGAGTAGGAGCTTCACAAATGGCAGATACCGTCATCTTTTTTGTCATTTCGTAGCTGGCTTCTACATTAATTCTAATGTCTATAAGGTGAACTCCACACATAATGATATATGTAACTAAAGGAGATTAAATGAAATGTTCTATTAAATGTTAAGAAACAGTAACCCATACAAGTTCCTACAGGAACAATCCATAGGAAAACTAAAGCCATTACAAAATGAAAATAGTGCAGAAACAACTACTTACAAAATTAGTCCTAATGCAGATGTTATTTCTCCATTTAATACCAGTGTCTGTGTGTGTCTGTGTGTGTCTGTCTGTGTGTGTGTGTGTGTGTGTGTACACACACACACACACACACACACTCATCGTATCAAAGACTTTGGTTTCTCAATAAACACAAGGCAAATTCAATTCAGTTATAAAGTGAAATGGAAGTCATTCAAAAAATTTCCTGTAATGAGTTAAAGCAGTGATGAAATACTGCTGGGATCACAATCCAGGCCACCAATGAATGACAAAATCAACAAGGATGATGACAGAGTAACTTCTTCAGAAGGACTTGATTATCGAAGAAGGCCTTAAAAAAATCTGATGAAGCGGGTGCCTGGGTGGCTTAGTCAGTTGAGCGTCCGACTTCAGCTCAGGTCATGATCTCGTGGTTTGTGAGTTCGAGCCCCTCGTCGGGCTCTGTGCTGACAGCTCAGAGCCTGGAGCCTGCTTTGGATTCTGGGTTCTCTCTCTCTCTCTCTCTCTCTCTCTCTCTCTGCTCCTCCTCTGCTCATGCTCTGTCTTTCAATAATAAATAAATGTTAAAAAATTTTTTAAAAAACCTGATGAAGCCTTTATCTTTTTGTAAAAAAATGATGTGTTACTGTAATGTAAAAGTCAAATATGCAGTTTAAAAGTCTAGTAATTTACTATCGTGCATACAAACAATTATGCCAATAAAATAAACATTCAATTTTTACTATTCTGTTAACTAGAAAAGATTTTCTAATGTTACAGATTTTCTCAGAGTAAAAATCAACGTTTTGAAAAATTTTTAGTTTTAATTTCTCACAATTTACTCTGAACATTTGGTCCCAATTTAAAGTGATTTCACTTTAAGGAGGCTTTTCATAAAATTATCCTATTATAAGTACCTCCAAATATGAAAAAAAATTTGTATAAAAATTATTAAAAATTTTAAGTTACATCAAGTTATATAGAAGGCACTTTGTGTTATCCTCAGTACTCAAATACGTGATTTTATATTAAAGTGGCTCTATGGTTACATAAGGAGTGTCCAACAATATCTTAAACTTATAGAAAATAATTTCTTCTGAGGAGTTCAAATTGCTTCATACAAAATTTATAAATTGGTTCATCTTTGGCCTGAAATAACTTCTAATTTTTTCCCTGCAGCGAAGACCACTTTTCATTTAAAATAGGCTAAAATCCTAAAGGAATAACCATGACCAACCCCAAACTAGTAATCTTGTCAAATATAGTTGCACCTCATTTATCTGACACCACTGGACAATGAAGTATTAACTGGAAAACTTACTGTGAATCTGAAGCTGGTCCTGATAGGTCTTCCCCATACCTCCTCAGGAATATTTCATTATTTTATCTTCTGTGCTACCCAATAGTGCTTAGAACATAACCGATAAAATAGTACATTGTATTTGAATTATTTGCTTATATGTCTGTGTGAACCATTACATAGCAAACTCTTTGCGGACAAAGGACATGTTTTATTCATCCTCGTATCCACAGCATTCAGTGCAAGTCTAGCACAAGTAGAAATGCAATCAATCTTTGTCACATAGAGGAAAGAAGGAGATGGGGAGGAAGGGCTCGACCTTATTTTTAACAGTGAATAGTTTTTTTAACAATAATCTCTCTGAATGATAGCACTTTTCTTTTTCTTAATGTATAGAGTGAACTCAGCATGCTTATTTAACTTTTTTTGGATGACTAAGGGTCATAGTTTGTAACATTAATTATCGCTCTGTGCCTTCTTAATGATGCCTTCTAGTACTGTTCAAATACTGAGGTTGATCTTCCCAAGAACTCATTACTGTGGGGCTTTCCAATTGGGGATACCTCTTATCATCTACAGGAAGAACTGAAAGTTGACCAGGAAAACCAGTGAAAGAAGCACTTTACATCAGTAGCCTTTACACTGAGGACAGTCATGGGTACACCTGGGGCAGCTGGCTCTGTGGCAGCTTGAGGTCTTCTCCACATTCCTGAGGATTCAGGTTTACTTCTACATTCAGAGTTTAGAAAACTAGCTCATATTTAATTCCACTATCTATGTTTCATAAAATTTTCCCTCCAAAGTACACTGGAATTCCAAATTTTCAAAATGTCCTCCAGTTGCACCTATAATTTTTTAAGTAATTAGTGTTTGATTACACAAAAAACAAAAACACCTTAGTGCTCAATTAAGAATTACACAAAGATGAAAATGTATCATTTTGCAATGACCACAGGAAGGCAAAAAAGGAAACATTCTGTATCTTAAGTATTGGTTTTTGACATGCTCCAAGTGTGTATTTTGTAGATCAAGTCCATTTCAAATGTGCTAACCATCAAAGCAGTTTCCAAAGTGCACAGATACCAGTTATAAAGGTCATGAGAAGTTATTCAGAAATTATTTTTCATTGAATTCTAACAGGAGGAACAAGTAGATAGACCTGTGTTTAGAAAAGAACTTTGCACGATGAACTAACACAGGCCCGTTCATATCTGACTCGTGCCTGAGGAACTGAGGTGGTCTCTCCAGGACCCACTGCCTGGTACTATATTGACCTATCTGTATCAGTCGACACACTGAAAACCTGCCACAACTTTTCCCAAAGCAGAGGCTACCCTAGAGCTGACCCCCAGCACTCTGTCACTACCTCAGCAGCACCACAATCCTGGAAGAGTGCAAAGAAACATGAGTGCAAATACACATAAGTAGTTATCTTTGCAGAGGTATGAAAAGCCACAAAGAAAGAACCCTGAAAGAAACGTAAGGCTTGTGCTGGTTGAAAACAGGGCTGACTGTAGAATGGGGCCTGATCATGGCTCCTTCATGACCACCTCCCTTGTTCCTGCACTCCCACTCCAACTCTTACCAGAGACAGCAGAGTATAGTGAAAAGAATATACATGAGGGTTTGAGTTTTGCTTCTGTCTTGGGCAATTTATTCAAAGTACCTGAACTTCATTTCTCATAGGATTACAGCCAGATTAAATGAGACACCCTGCTAAGAAATAGGTTACCATGCCTTGACATAGGCAAGCACTCAAGCCATGTTCATTTGTGGCACATTAGTTTAAAGCGTATGATGTGTGTTTTTTTTTTATGTTTTGTTTTGTTTTGCTTTCCTTACAAAACATTGGGGTAGTTGAAAACCTATTTTCAATTATCTTGTGATATTCTTACAGTTACCTTTTTTTTTTTAATTTTTTTTTTCAATGTTTATTTATTTTTGGGACAGAGAGAGAGCACGAACGGGGGAGGGGCAGAGAGAGAGGGAGACACAGAATCAGAAACAGGCTCCAGGCTCTGAGCCATCAGCCCAGAGCCTGACGCGGGGCTCGAACCCACGGACCGTGAGATCGTGACCTGGCTGAAGTTGGACGCTTAACCGACTGCGCCACCCAGGCGCCCCATACAGTTACCTTTTAAAGAGGTAGATATAAGCAAAATAGAAAGCATGGTTATCTTTAACTGTATAATTTATAAATTACTTTGTAATTTATACTTGTACAACACTTGTATCAATTTGATTCTGACAATCCGCTTCTTAAAAAAATAAGTTATTGATGTCTTTGATGGAGCTATTTTGAAACTCACTTTCTCCACCTCTTTTAAAGAGGTTTATTATATATTGTGACAAATATATTAGATGTTTCTACACTAATTTTATCAGCAGGGCTTAATCAGTTTTATGAACCATCCTATGCAAAACTATTTTTTAAAACTTGTTCACTATATTTATTTTGCTCTGAGCCATTCAACAAGGCAGAGTAGCTACACTATTTTATACCAGATGGACATTTTAACCGAACCTTTGTATAAAAGAAAAAAATTAGCTGATTCAAAACCCTGACAGAACAAGAAAAGGAGTATATGAATATTTTTTTAAGTGGTCTTGCCACCAGTTTTCTTCCCCTTTGAAAAATAGATTTTCTTTGGCTTTAAAGATACTGTAATTTTAGATGAAGAATTTCTACCTAAATGTAGATGATACATGTTTAAGAATCATTAAGAGTCAGACAGTGTTGCTAGAGTCAAATTACTACCCCCCACCAAAGATATACCTGTGGTTTCTCTAGTTCCTTTTAGTTATCTCTCTTATTCAGTACATTTATTTTCTTAAAATAGTACTCTGATTTGAGAGCTCTAATGTTGAATTAATGGCTTTAATGGAAAGGCTATGCTCCCAGACTCCTGAAATCCTCTTTGGAATATAATTCCATGTGTACAATTACGACAGAGTTTTTTTTTTTAATTTTTTTTTTCAACGTTTATTTATTTTTGGGACAGAGAGAAACAGAGCATGAACGGGGGAGGGGCAGAGAGAGAGGGAGACACAGAATCGGAAACAGGCTCCAGGCTCTGAGCCATCAGCCCAGAGCCCGACGCGGGGCTCAAACTCACGGACCGTGAGATCGTGACCTGGCTGAAGTCGGACGCTTAACCGACTGCGCCACCCAGGCGCCCCATGACAGAGTTTTAAAAAACCCTAAATCGACCTGTTACACTGAGTACTATTTGGAATTGAAAAGGAATAAAATACTTAAATATTTTCAGTGGATATGCTTGCAGTCTCATTTTTGTGTATATGTATATACATATAACTGAAAATTTGATGTTGTTTTTTGTGTAGTATAACTTAGTCTTTCCTGACTGATAATAGAGATTTAATGTTTGTTCTTTTACCAAAAGCTGGTTCCCAAAGCTACTTGGAATTTATATGAGGTTTGTTCAAAGAGGAGAATCGTCTAAGGCAAAAATTGTACAGAGTGAAGGATAACTGATGGGGAGTAGAGGAACACTTTTGGAGGATATTTAAACCAAGGGTGAGCAGGTAAAGTCAAATACACTTGGATATAGGAAGAGATGAAAGCATCAATAAAAGTAAATTCTGGAATCGAGTTTTCAGGGAACATGTGAAAGTGAAGAGTTTACCTGTAGTTAGTATCAGATTGTACCACCCTAAGTCTGACATCAGGATGAAGCCCTAACCCTAATCTCACAGCCCTCTTTGACTTCCCTTCAAGTGCATAACTGCAAGTTTAGTCTGTACAATTCTGGGATTTGTTTTCCAACCGGCGCGAAATACTTGTCTACTCCGCAGTCGAGTTCTTTGTTACCAGTTGGTTCTTTGTTACAACAATGCCTCTTTCTTGCTCTGTCAGTGACTGTCTCACTCAAACTCTTGACCATCTAAATGCACTGGATATGTAGCCATCCTGTTTCCTGACCTTAGTTTCTGACTCATTGCTTTGCCTTGGTCCTGAAGACAGTTCAGAGACTACCTTTGCTTCTCAAAACTGGTAGCTTCATCTGCAAAATAAAAACTTTAAGAGATGGTAGAGTATCTAATTGTATAATTCAGAAAATCTTAGCTCATTTTGATGGGAGTTAAAATTTTCTTAATGTAGTTATAGAGGGTGTGTACATATTTTAAATACTGCTTTACAGGGTCAGTGAACAGAGAGACACAATTGATAGCATAGTATCATATTATAATTAGACATTTTTTAGCATAAGAGGTATACAGTGGCCAATCCCAATCTGGGGTGTGCAACAAAAGTAACTTTACTTTCTAAACTGGTCTCTTTTTGGTTACAGGCAGTCTTTCTAAATTATGCTGTAAAATACACAACTCATCATGGTGTAAAATACTCAACCTTGCCTTTTCAGAAGGCATCTCAGTTTCTTTTTTCTTTTTTCTTTTCTCTTTCCTTTCCTTTTCCTTTCCCTTTCCTTTTTCCTTTCCTTTCCTTTTTCCTTTCCTTTCTCCTTTCCTTTCTCCTTTCCTTTTTCCTCCCCTCCCCTCCCCTCCCCTCCCCTCCCCTCCCCTCCCCTCCCCTCCCCTCCCCTCCCCTCCCTCTCGTCTCCCAAAATAAATAAATAAACTTAAAAAAAATAGTCATGATGGCAGGAGGGAGATGTAGGGGTGTGGGTAGGGTTGGAGGAGAAGTAAAGAGAAGGGAATAGCATGATTTTTAAAAAGGGTACATTGGGTAACATTGAAAAAAGCTATTATATTACCCTAAGTTTTAATTGGCCATCAGAGAATGGTATCGCTTCAAGAGAAAGGAGTCTCTGATTATGATCTTTCAGTAACCGTAGTACCTAACTGTTGATATGTAACTTAATTTCCCTCATCAAAAATTAAGTTAAATCAGAAGTTTTCAGGAATGAACAAAGTTTTCCAGGGTATGTTAAGGAAATAATAGTGTTTTCTTAGGAATTGTTCATGACTCTTATGATGAGTAAAAAAGAAAAATAAAAAGCTACTGAAAACATGGAACTATTCCATATTTTTTAGTGTTGTGAATGAAATTTTATTGATGCTAAAGAAAACACCACTGAATATAGTTTGGGAGAATATTTATACTAGAGAACTTTTTAAAAGTTATTTATTTATTTATTATTTACTTACTTATTTATTTATTTATTTGTTTATTTATTTATGAGAGCGAAAGCGAGCAGGGGAGGGGCAGAGAGAGGGAGAGAGAGAATCCCAAGCAGGCTCCGCACTGTCAGCACGGTGTCAGTGTGGGGCTTGAACTCATGAACCATGACATCATGACCTGAGCTGAAATCAAGAGTCTGACACTTAACCGACTGAGCCACCCAAGCACCCTTATACAAGAGAACTTCGTATTAACTAATACACAATGCCTCACAGTCTTTGAAATAGTGAATGCCTTTATAATTGTGTACACTTGTATAGCTAAGATTTCACTAGTGATCAGTCAGAATAACTTCATGTCTCAACTAGTGGACTGTTTGCAGGTCTTTGAAAGCCAAATACCTTTCACTGAAAGTTACGCCTTGACAGTTGAAAAATGTCATTTTAAACCTGTGTGATAATGTGATGGTAGTATCTGAAAGCAAAATCTGGACCCATTAGGTTAATTATAAATGAAAGATACTCATCTTACTGCTCTAGGATATTAACAACTCAGCTGAAGGCATTTATAAATGTAGGACACATTTTCAAATAGCTGAGTATTATATTTCAGTCAAATAATACTGTTTTTCTATGTCTGAAGACTTCTGTTGAAACTCAACAAGCTGCCAGGTTTTTTTTCTCTGTTAATTATTAGCATTAAAAGAAATACACTGTTAGAAATGACCTTTTAAGGAAAGGGAAACCCAGAGTTAGGCTTAACATAACAAAGGAGTAGAATGTGTTCTAGTAGAACAACATATGAATCCCGCAAAACGGCTTTCAGTCACAGCACCATGATCAATTAGATCAGCAACAGCTGAAATCGTTAGTTGTTGTGGCTGCTGTTGGTGAGCTGTTTTTCTTCCTCCTAGGTGTTCTAACATCAGTTCATCACTTTGCTACACAGTGTCTGAGGCTCTGCTAACCTTAACTACAGAACTGAAAAGAATGAAAGAAAATAAGAAAGTAATCAAAATGAGAGTATCAGTGTTTTGCCTACATATTAATCAAATATACAGCAGCATCTGCTCAAAAAAGGATTGTGAAGAATATTTCATGAAGGTAATTTAAATGCTTAACATGACAGGGGCACCTGGGTGGCTCAGTTGCTTAAGTGTCCGACTTCAGCTCAGGTCATGATCTCACGGTTCGTGGGTTCGAGCCTCATGTCGGGCGCTGTGCTGGCAGCTCAGAGCCTGGAGCCTGTTTCAGATTCTGTGTCTCCCTCGGCCCCTCCCCTACCTGTGCATGCTTGCACACGCTCTCTCTGTCTGTCTCTCAAAAATAATATAAACATTAAAAAAATAAAATATAAATGCTTAACATGACAGTAAACATAACAAATTATCAGTTTAGTGGTTTCTAATTTTTGATGTCTGGAACTTAATTTTTTTTGTTTTAATTTCTGGAACTTACTTTTCCTCCACGCATTTTCTCCCATGGCTATTTATCTTGAGTAGTCAGTGTGTTAAGATGGAACTCAAGTTCATTTTTAGTTACATAATAACAAAAATGTGTTGGTATTGTGATTATTATTGTGATTGAAATTCCGAAGAATGTTTTGCTGTGTTATTTTTTAAACTACATAAAGTACATGATATGTAACAAAATGATAAAGTAAAAAAAAAATGTTGTATTGGCTCTACTGTACAGAGAGCTACTGAGCCTTGTAAAATGTTGCCTTCATTCATCTGTTCTAAATTTTAATAGTCAATAAGAGTTTAATACAGGGTGTCCACAGGACAGATAACTCACAGTCATCAAGAGTGTGGTGATGGAACCCTTGCCAGCGTCAGCTGTATCATTCAGTTTTCTGTTTACTACAACCACGGTTATACTCAAGCCTACAAGGATTGCTGTTTAAGTACACTTTCAGGCAGGTGGTCTGCAAATTCAAATGAATCGCAGTTGTTTAATCTCTGTCAGAGGCAGAAATGACCTGTGCGCATGAGTGCAGCTGTACTGACAAACACCTGTTACAGGACAAAATTTCTCTTCCAGTCTTCTGAGGATGTTTTCACCACTCAAGATTGCAGACGTGGGTGCACAGTTGAATTCAGAACAGTAACACCTTACGTACACAATGTTTTTTTTCTTTCCCCACAAACTTTTTTTTCCAAAAAATTACTTCCTCATTTAATTAATTCATTCTCTCATTCATCAAACATTTATTAAGTGATCTAAAATTTAATATCACAATACCCATCCTGAAAGGAGCTCAGTCTAGAAGAAGAGACACATTAACAAACGTAGAACAATGTGGTAAGTGTATAAGACTGAAAAAGAGAATTAGGTTTTTTTCTTTAAAGAAGTATCTTTGAGAAGTATTTTCTTTATTTTTTTTAATGTTTATTTGTTTTGAGAGAGAGAGAGACAGAGAGAGAGCACAAGTCGGAGAGGGGCAGAGAGAGAGGGAGACACAGAATCCAAAGCAGGCTCCAAGCTCTGAGCTGTCAGCACAGAGCCCCATGCAGGACTTGAATTTATAAGCTGTGAGACTGTGACCTGAGCCGAAGTCAGATGCTTAATCAACTGAGCCACCCAGACACCCCTGAGAAGCATTTTTAAAATATGCTTAAGTCACATTTTAATAATTTGCTTAGGATCCCTACTATGGAGACTGTCTCCAGTAAAGGATGTATATATAGGTAGTCCCTTTGTGTTTTTTTTTTACATGTTATCACTTAACTCACCCCATGCTATTTCATTAGCATCCATACTTAATCTCAATTCTTAATCCATTTACTCGTTTCTTGCAGCAGGATCCTGCAAGAAAGCAACTCAGAGAGACACTGGGAAATGAAGACAGGAATGGAGGTGATTATACTCACGTTAAACAAAAAAAGTTCTAAGACATTATCTTGCTTTGTAAAATCTGCCCCAGACTACATTAATGACTAAGGTATGGGGTTTTGTGGCTCTGAAGCTTTTTTAAAATGAGCTCTTGGTTTCTTTATTATAGACTGCAGGAGTTGCCCAATATATGACCTGTGGGAAAGCTTTTTGGAATATTTTTGGACAGGTTTTTGAAAAGGGAGTTTGAGCTAGCTACCTCTACTGTGAAATGATGACCACCATTAAGAGGGAGTGAAAATCTTTGAACCAGATGAATCAAAGTACATATGTTTGAAGAAGAATAAGTCAGGCGTAATCAATAACATGGTTAGGCATTCCACGTCTGCAGATTCTTGATAAATCAGAACTGGGAAATATTTATTGTATATATATGCATTCACACACACACACTAATATGTAAAGTTGTAACGTAAAAACTGGGGTTAAAAACCCAGTATAGAATAATTTTGTAATATTTTTTTCATATTAGACCTCTAGGATTATGCTACCAAAAGCAAACACATCTTTCCTCCAGCACAGTAACAGTAATAATGGGAGAAAAGTCTCCCAAAGGAAATGCTTCCCTTTATAATTTGTCATGAAATACTAGTTTTTTTAACTGTAAGACCTGTGTTGCTATAGTTTCTCACGTTTGTAAAGTAGGGAAAATAATAAAAAAAATATTCTTGGCTTTAAGACTATTAAAGGAAATTTCCCGTTTTTGTAGCACATTCACCTCTTCAATCAGATTGATGCTAATTATTAATTTACATTCCATAATATTCCCAGTGAAGAATATAAATATGTATTTCTGGTGTCAGGAACAAGTCAGAACTTTTAAAATATACACCTATGAATAAATAATACAGTTGACTATAAATAAATACACCAGTGCTCCACAGAATGCACTGCCTTCTGTTACCAGGGGCATGGTTTGTGTAATGTTAGAATTTAGTCTATGACCATAGAATCATTCACAAAATCTCACAGAGTGGTAAAGTAAATGTTTATAAAGCAGTAAAAAACATTATACCTCCTGTGCTAAATAAACTAAATAATCAAATTAACTAAGACAAGTACTCGGTAATGCCTAAATTTTCCTTTCAACCTGGAGAGAATAGTGTCTCCATCAACACCTTTTCACCCTACTAATCTAACCAAATTTTGGTATTTCAAATTCAGAGTCTCTATTGTAAACAGTATGTTTTATAAAACACCTAATTCTTAGGACGTCAACAAATGTTTATTTTCTTTCATTTCCCTTACTGTTAATTATTAGGTGGGTTTTATGGAACTATAAACACATAGTTAGTCTTTATAGTCTTTTGGTTTCTTCATAATTTTTTTACATCATCTCATTGATTCCTTTTGAGAATTAAAGTAAAATGATATACAGCTGAGTGTTGTTTGCTTCTCATAAAGAGGAAAAATTGGCCAGATGCTTCTGCAAATAAACAGTTTGATCAGTGGCTACACTATTAACATTATTAGGGCATTGTTAGAAAAGAGAAAAGGGGGAAGGGAAGGAGAAAGTGAAAGGGAAAACGATGATTTAGAATATACCTCATGCAGATAAGAGTAGCTGTGGGAGACAGGCTTTAAAATACTATCTTTAATTCCTCTTCACAGCTTTCAGCTTAAGGTTTAGCTGACAAACTGAATCATTACCTATGCTTAAACGTTGAGCTTGTGGTCTTCTAGATTTAAGCTGAAGGACACAATTAGAAAATTATGTATATTATAAATAAACTACCAGGGTTCATAAGTCCAAAATGAGACCTACAATACCCTACAAGTAGAATCTCAACAGTGTGGCTTTGAGTGAATTATACCTCAGTTTCCTCATCCGTAAAATGAAGATAAGGTTATCACTACATAAGATTATAAATGTTCAATGAGGTCATGCATGCCAGTCACTTAAACTAGTATCTGGCACACAGGAAGGAAGTGCTCTATAAAAGTTTACCATTATTATTGCAACTAACATTACCACCGATAAGGTAATTGTGGCTTCCCAGTCTGGTGTCTTATGTCTACCCTACCACCAATATTTAATGCTGCAGTAGGATGGAAAATGGAATTCTAGGCTATTAGCAAGACTCCTGTCCCTTTCTACAATGCAGGGCCTTTGGCTCTGTGATCATGCTCTTTGGAACTATGGTCTGCATTTCGAAAGTCATTTTTATGGACAAAGATACTGACCTACTCACTTCTATAGTCAGAAGGCTTTCCAAAGAAGCTAAATAAAACTCTTCCTCTGGTGTTGATGTCTTCCTCCTGGTTGGGAACAGGGGGCAGGGACTGGTGAAAGAAAGGAGCATACAGGAAGAAGTGGAGAAAATGGTAAAATAGGATGGAAAAGTGCATTGCCTGGGTAGAAGAGAAACACATGATTTAGGGATCTGCCCTAAAGATCCCATTAACCTAATCATTATTTTTCTGAAGTTTCTTTCAGTTATTAACAGAGTCAACAAGGACATACCTTGTTTCTAGCTTTCAGTTTTTCCTATTTTGACTTATTTACACTGTACATGGGGAAATTTATGTCCAATACAGACCAAGAAAGGTTTCCAGGACTAGGGATCTCATTATGTTTTTTTTTTTTTTAAATTCCTACTATGCACCCATCTTGTATCTGTCCTTCAAAATACAGTACTGTTCATGTTTTTTTCTCTGTTTAACATTTTAACACATGTATTTTAGTGTAGAGTATATTTATTTTAAGGAGGATTAGGTGTGATTGTGTTCTTCCTAATGGTAACCTGTAATTATTTTTATAATCATCACTTATTTAGATTTTATATTTTTCAGGAGCATAACTTGCATATGCATTTGCTTCACAAGAAAAAAAGAACGTGGTACATGGTAGATTGAAATTATTTTTCCTCACTAGTCCAAAGATAGTTGACAAATATTTTATATTTTAGCTAAAAACTTAATGTAAATGAATGTTCACAGTTTTGAACTCTGAAAACCTGATTACCAAATAGATAAAAATAATTTTTTAAAAAAGAGTAATGAATCTTCAGAAATACAGAACATTGTGTGTATCTTTTATTCATTACAGTATTGTGGGAAAATTTAGAGCCTAACAGACCTAGGTTGAAATGTCGTCCAATACGTTAACTATATGACCCTGGAAAGACCATTAAGCTTGTAGGTTTCAGCTTATCCACATGTTAAATGGAGGTTAACAGAAAACTCATAATATTATCCAAATATTTGAAGATTTTAAATGATTTCCTTCTTTTAATCCTAATGCCTTTTCTCCCAATATTTCCAGTTGTTCCCAATAATAAACACAAACTAAAGCAAACATGAAATTAATCACTTTGCCTTCTTTGATTATTGTAACTCAGGTTAAAGTGAAATAATTTCAGGAAGTACAATTATTATATTTTAAGGATATATTTTAAACATACATGCTGCTAACATAATAAAAATATACTGTTCCCCAGATAATGTGTAAGAAGAAGGTGGAAAGACTGAAATAATCTTCAAGTGAGGTAAATATTCAGAGACAGAGCCGAGAAAAATAGCGTGTGTCAAAATCGTAAAGAGGTTGACACTAGCATAGAGAATTTTTGCAATAAATACTTGCAGAATTACCTTTTTTATGAATATAATTTATTGTCAAATTGACTTACATACAACACCCAGTGCTCATCCCAACAAGTGCCCTCCTCAATGCCCATCACCCATTTTCCCCTCTCCCCCAGACCCCCATTCACACTCAGTTTGTTCTCTGTATTTAAGAATCTCTTATGGTTTGCCTCTCTCCCTCTCTGTTTGTAACTATTTTTTCCCCTTCCCTTCCCCCATGGTCTTCTGTTAAGTTTCTCAGGATCCACATATGAGTGAAAACATATGGTATCTGTCTTTCTCTGACTTATTTCACTTAGCATAATACCCTCCAGGTTCATCCACGTTATTGCAAATGGCCCGATTTCATTCTTTCTCATTGCCAAGTAGTAGCCCATTGTATATATAAACCACAACTTCTTTATCCATTCATCAGTTGATGGACACTTAGGCTCTTTCCATAATTAGGCTGTTGTTGAAAGTGCTGCTATAAACATTGGGGTATAAGTGCCCCTATGCATCAGCATTCCTGTATCCCTTGGGTAAATTCCTAGCAGTCTATTGCTGGGTCATAGGGTAGTTCTATTTTTAATTTTTTGAAGAACCTCCACACTGTCAAGTGTCTGCACCAGTTAGCATTCCCACCAACAGTGCAAGAGGGTTCCCATTTCTCCACATCCTCGCCAGCATCTGTAGTTTCCTGATTTAATTTTAGTCACTCTGACCAGTGTGAGGTGGTATCTTAGTGTGGCTTTGATTTGTATTTCCCAGTACTTGCAGAATTATCTAGTGTTTTGGTCAGTGTTTATAATCATGATAACTGAAATACAGGACATTATTATAAAATTAAATTTAAGAAAACCATCCCCAATGTATCTTCTTCTCTACCCCCCATTAAGTTGAAGAAAAATTCAAATTGGGAGCTTTTGTGTCTTTTGGTTTGTCAGTTTTTTAATTGTGAAGTAATTTCAGACTTTTAAGAAGTTACAAAAATAGTACAAAGTATTCCCACAGACAACTCCCATATACCCTTCTTTCAGTTTCCCTGATGGTTATCATGTATCAAAATCAGAAAATTAACGTGAATATTATTCCATTAACCAGTCTACAGACCTTTATTAAAATTTTGTGTATTGCTCTACTAATGCCCTTCTGGTCTAAGGTCCAATCCAGTGTTCCCAGTTGTATTTAGTTGTCAGTTTTCTTTAGTTTCCTTTAATCCGGCATAAGTCCTCTGTCTTCCATAGTCTTGACACTTGTGAATTTGTACCATGGCTCTCAATTTGGGTTTGTCTAATGTTTTCTATGATTAAATTCAGATCATGCATTTTTTGTCAAGAAATGTGATACTATGTCCTCAGTGTATCATATGAAGAAGTACAAAATATCCATATGTCTCATTGATTAGGTCTACTTTGATCACTTGGATAAGGAGATGTCTTCTTTCTCTTACTATGAAGTTACTATGTTTCCCCTTATAATTAGTATCTTGTAGTGTGATGCTGTGTAAATATCTTGTTTATAATCATGCTATACCCACTAACTGGTGATTCTTCCCTGAAACAGTTAATTACCATACTGGTGATTTTCTATTTCCATCATTCCTTCTGTGTGTATAATTGAAGTTCTGTGGCAAAGAAAAGCTTTCCCTTCTCATTTATATTTACTTATTTCTATCTGTATATTTTTATTCTATGGATTATTATTATCCATTATTATCATTGTTCTACTTGTCCCCAGTTTGGCCACAGAGAGCTCCTTAAAGTTGTTTCCTCTGTTCTTTGATATTCTTCCATCATGTTTTTTAAAAATGTTTGTATATATATTTTGTGTGTGTGAGAGAGAGAGAGAGTATGTACACACATGCGCAAGGGAAGGGAATTGAGAGAGAGACTCTTAAGCAGTCTCCGTGCTCAGTGTGGAGCCTTATGCGGGACTTGACCTCACAGCCCTGAGACCAAGAGCTGAAATAGAGAGTCAGGCACTCAGCTGACTGAGCCATCCACCCAAGGGCCATGCTTCCATCACTCTTTGAACATTTCCTTACTTTCTAGCATGCAAGATATTCCAGGCTTATTCTGTACTTCCCCTGTTCCAGTCCTGAATTCTGCTCTTTATCTTTTTTAATGTTAACTTACTTATTTTGAAAGAGAGAGTACCTGCACATGCACAGAAGGGGCAGAGAGAGGGAGAGAGAGAATCCCAGTCACAGTGCAGAGCTTGACACAGGGCTGTCTCACAACCATGAGCTCATGGCTGCAACCAAAATCAAGAGTTGGACACTGAACCACTCAGGTGCATTGTGAAGTCTGCTCTTTATCCAAGAAGTCCTGGTTTGTGTTTTTGTTTTTTGTTTTGTTTTGTTTTGTTTGTTTGTTTGTTTTGTTTTTGATGTTGATTACTTAGAAACCAAAATCTGGGCACTGGGAGAACTCATTTGTGCTAAGTGGTTCTTTCATGTACTGAACTAGGAAATATGTAACATATACATAGTACACAGTCTTTTATTTTTATATCTACGTAAAACCATTAGTTGATAATGATACCTCCAATTACAACCCAACACTACAAGATTCACCATAGCTTTCCCCTACAAGTAAGAAGTTATTTGTAGCTCCTTTCTTTGGCATAAAAACTTGATTCTTGATAACCACAATATATTTATTTGCTCGATCTTAGATACACATCAAGTAGTTTCAGAATTGCTAACTCACACTTTGAGTTTGCTGACTTTTTGCTTAGTCTAGTTAGATTGCACATTTTGATTCTTTTTTTTAAATTTTTTTTAACATTTATTTATTTTTGAGACAGAGAGAGACAGAGCATGAATGGGGGAGGGGCAGAGAGAGAGGGAGACACAGAATCCGAAGCAGGCTCCAGGCTCCGAGCCATCAGCCCAGAGCCTGACGCGGGGCTCGAACTCACGGACCGCGAGATCGTGACCTGAGCTGAAGTCGGATGCTTAACCGACTGAGCCACCCAGGCGCCCCTTTCTTTCTTTTTTTTTTTTTTAATTTTGCACATTTTGATTCTAAAATGCACAAACAATATGCTCACCCACACATTCACCTATTGGAAGTGTACCAATAAACATCTCTAGTCTTCTCCATCTTGGTAATATATGGTACCATCCCAAAGAAATAGGAGGTCATCTTTTGTCACAGTTAACAAGTTTTATTCATTGTATCTCCTAGTAGCTCTCAAGCTGCTTTGCTTCTCTTCTCCCCAACCTACTGAATCTCTTAGCTAAACCACTGCCATAGCTTTCTGGTAGATTTCCCCACATCTGGTTTTGTTCCCCTCCGATCCAGAGACTCAGTTAGTGATCCTTTAAATATACAAATGTGATCATTTAACTGTTCCTCCCTTTGATGGTTTTCTCTGTTTATTTCAAATAAAGTTTAAAACCTTCATCATAGCCTAAAGCACCCTGCATGCCCTAAAACTTCTGCCAGTCTTCGTAGCTTCAAAGCATACAGTGTTCACTCCCCTTATTCTCATTGCTGCATCTATATTAACCTTCTTTGAACACCCCAGGTTTTGCACATGCTGTTCCCCCACCCCAAGGGTGCCTCTTCCCTGCATCCCCCTTAGTCCTAACTTCTAAATGTCATTCTAACTGTCTAACTTAAATATCATTTTCTCAGTAAAGTAGTTCCTGAACTGCCATTCTGAGTTAGACTCCCATGTCATATCATCCCAAAGCATTTGGCATTTCTCAGTGTCAGTTTATACTAAACATATTTGTAATTGCTTCTTCAAAGTCAGCTTTTCCAGCTACGTTACAGACTTCTTAAAGGAAGGGATTTTTCTCTGTTGCACACTGTTACATTTATTGTGTCTGAAACAGTGTAAGCACAAAAACAGGGCTCAATTGATACTGAATGAGTGCCTAAATAAATGAATAAAGGAACCAAAAAATATTGTCAAAACATGTTAGGTAGATGCTGGAGTGATATCATGATTGATAGCTACCAGCAACACACAGAAACTAATCTTTGTCCGATTTTTATGGATACAGAGACTTCTGGATCCTTTCTGGTGCATTTATTACCTTACAATATTGGAAATACCACTAGAAGTAGTATATAGCCCTTTTCTCATCCAGTAAATGGAGAAAGGTTAAAGTTGATTTGAACGAGTCAAGAGACATGAAAAATAATTTTCTAAAAAGCCTAAAATTTAACATGTAAAAAAAATCTTCCATCAACTGTTCCTTTCAGAAGTTAATTAGATTTTGCTAATCATCACTTATTTTAAATGCAGCTGCTTTGAGCTATGCGGTATCTGGATTAGCTTGCTTGATGTGCTGGCTGCAGTTCTGCATTCAAGATAATTTACATGGAGGTGAACACTGATACAAAGACCAGTCTGTTTCAGTGAGAGCAGATTTTGAGATGTTTTGTCATTGCCATTGTATTCCCAGTTCAGTAGACTTTCTGACAGAAGTTTTACCCTCGTGGGACTGGAGAAAACTGTAACCGAGCGTAAATGAGCCTTTAAATGTGTTTGCCCATCAAAGTAATTTGTCTGTAGGAATTTTGGGAGGATTTTGGCTTTCATTCTTCTAGATACTTGTAAAATCAGAATCTTACTTTATTTCTCAAGAAGTGACATGACAAGGGCTATAGTTCATTGCAGATTTTTTTTCCCTTTCTTCTCCTTTCTTTTTTTATTTTTCCTTTCTGGTACAATTATTTCCCTGCACCTTGGAACATCAGACATCTAATAAGTCAACATATTAGCAAACTGGTGATTTCAAAACCATACTATAAAAGCTAAACAGTATTAGTTCTTACAGAAATAAAACACTGTTTCTCACTCACTTGTACTAGAGAGTGAAAATAAGACAGTCTTGCTCAAAAGCACCATACATATCATAAGAGGATGAGCCAATCTTGCTCTAAAACTGATGGCTGAAAATGAAGAAGACAGTATTTGATATTTTGAGGCATTTAGGAGGCTTATGCTACTTACTATACCCCCAGTTTTTGAGCAAAGAAAAGCTGAGTCAAACTGTTTACTCTCTTCATAATAATTATTGTGGCTTTTGAATGAAACATTCATTTATTAAATTTCGTTTCACTAAATGGTAACTACATTGCATAAAGTTAAAAATACATTAGAAATAAGCAAACTACATGTTAGCTGTTATTTCACTCAAATGTAAAACAAGTGAAAGTAATGAGCTTCAAGTGATAAAGTTTTACTGTAACTGCTATTATTACTATAGATATTTACTGTGGATTAAAGCTAACATGAAATATAAATTGAAAGCAAGCCTAGTGAACTCTAAATATTTGTTAAAACCCTGAAAGATTATTTTAAACCTGTAAGATAGATGCATGATCATTAAGACAAAATTAAAACTGAAAGTCTAGATTACATCAGATTCAGAGTGGTTATCTTCCTTGAGATTTTACTATGTTCTAAATCTTCTCTAACACAAATTTACTTTTAATATCAGATACTTTTATTTTTTTATTTAAAGCAAGTATTTTATTTTATTTTATTTTATTTTATTTTATTTTATTTTATTTATGGTTATTTTTTGAGAGAGAGAGAGAACGAACCAGGAGGGGCAGAGGGACAGAGAGAACCAGGGGGGCAGGAGGAGAAAGAGAAAGAGAGAATCCCAAGTTGGCCCCATGCCCAGCGTGGAGCCTGACAAGGGGCTCTTTTCTACCACCATGAGATCGTGACCTGAACCGAAACCCAGAGTCAGACCCTCAACCAACTGAGTCACCCAGATGCCCCTATAATCAGATACTTTTAAATTTATTCTTTAAATTGTAATAAAATATGCATAACATTTACCATTTTAATAACTTTTTAATGTACAGTTGGCATTAAGTACATCCAGTTGTTGTGCAGCCATCACCACTATCCATCTCTAGAATCAGATCATTGTTTTTAATGAACATTATTTCTTTCTAAAGGGTCTAAAATAGTTGTATTCGAAGCTAGTCATGTTTCTTAGATAGCCACAGAAGTCTTAGGGCAAAACTGACTTGGCTTCTATTAAATGAAATAAAATATCAAATTACAACAGTCTAAAGAAGATAATTAAAAGGGTTTATAAACAAAATCTATCTTTGGTGTTTTGTGATGAAGCTGTATTTCAAATATACATGACTGCTATGTGTGGACATTTAAGTAAAAAAGAAGAAAATTAAATCTTTACTTCATTGAAAATAATTTTCCTGCCAAGGCAATGTTTTGAATAAAATTATCAGCAGACCCACCTGGTTTAAAATAAAAATACTTCCTATACATTCAGAATTAAAATGATTTGTTAGATCTATAAAGTTTTGTGTTTTTTTTTACTTCCCCCCCCCCCCATGGTTTTTTATTCATTTGTGGCATGCACGTGCACACACACACGCATAAATACTATAAACTGTGGGAATGTTTTTACTTTTGTTCTTTTGGTTAAAATTATGGATTATAGGTCTGGACAAATGGATTCATGATTTTTAATACACACACTGCTTTTCACAGAGCATTATGTGAAATAACGTATATAGTTGACCCTTGAACAGCATGCATTTGAACTGTGCAGATTCACTTATATGCAGATTTATTTTGATATGCCCATTTACGGTGGTATGAGTCTATTTTCTCTTCCTTGTGATTTTCTTAACATTTCTCTAGCTTACTTTATTGTGAGAATACAAGATATAGTACATAGAACATACAAAATATATGTTAATTGTTTGTGTTATCAGTAAGGCTTCTAGTTAACAGTAGATAGTCATTTGGGGGGAGTCACATGTTATGCATAGATTTTCTTTTTTTGAAGTTGATTTATTCTGAAAGCGAGAGAATGAGAGAGCATGCGTGTTTGAGTGGAGGAGGGTCAGAGAGAGAGGGAAAGAGAGAATCCCAAGCAAGCTCTGTGCTGTCATCACAGAGCCTGATGAGGGCTTGATCTCATGAACTGGGAGATCATGACCTGACCCTAAATCAAGAGTCAGAGGCTTAACTAACTGAGCCCCCAGGTGCCCCTGGTTTTTCAATTATATAGGTGGTTAGCTCTCCTAACCCCCAGATTGTTAAAAAGTCAACTGTATACACACAGTGTTTGCTTTTGTATTTTAGGCCTCATTTGTGAACTTTATGTCAAACCTTTTCTTAATGTGTAGGTACATTTGCCAGTTTACCAATGATCTGACCTATAGCTTGGTGTGTATAAGTTTATATTTAGGTTGTTCTTCAATATAATCCTCAAATATGAAGTTTGTAAATTTGAGATTGATCAGTGGTGATTTGTGTAATAGTTGGGATTTTATAATATTATTGATTTTTAAAATTGGTTTAAAAGTCCTTTTCTTAGTCGTGAGTTGTTAATTGGTACTCCATAAAAAGGGGTTCCGTGATGGAGTGAATTTTTAAAAAATGCTTTATACCATATTCCCTTCAGTGAATGTTAGCATATATCTTTTTTTCAAAGTCTAGTAGTAAAGACATCAGTGTCAATTTAAATCCCTATATCTCAACTTTTTAAAGATGAAACCATATGAATGTTAGCATATATCTTTTTTTCAAAGTCCAGTAGTAAAGACATCAGTGTCAATTTAAATCCCTATATCTCAACTTTTTAAAGACGAAACCATATTTGTGTATGACATCTGCTAACACTCTACAAAGTGATGGCCTATATTAGTGTTGATCCAAGAAATAATTATTATAGTTACTTCAGAAATCCCCCCCAAGAGATATATGAGTACTGATGCATAGGGGCACTTGTACCCCAATGTTTATAGCAGCACTCTCAACAATAGCCATATTATGGAAAGAGCCTGAATGTCCACCAACTGATGAATGGATAAAGAAGTTGTGGTTTATATAAACAATGGAGTACTATGTGGCAATGAGAAAGAATGAAATATGGCCCTTTGTAGCAACGTGGATGGAACTGGAAAGTGTTATGCTAAGTGAAATAAGCCATGCAGAGAAAGACAGATACCGTATGTTTTCACTGGATCCTGAGAAACTTAACAGAAACCCATGGGGGAGGGGAAGGAAAAAAAAAAAAGAGGTTAAAGTGGGAGAGAGCCAAAGCATAAGAGACTCTTAAAAACTGAGAACAAACTGAGGGTTGATGGGGGGTGGGGGGGGGGGGGAGGGGGGTGATGGGTATTGAGGAGGGCACCTTTTGGGATGAGCACTGGGTGTTGTATGGAAACCAATTTGACAATAAATTTCATATATTGAAAAAAAAAAAGAAAGCCTAACATTTCTGTGATTTGTTTGAAATAAATCTGTCTTTATTTCAATCTGTAAATCAGTAGAAAGGAAGGGCACAAATAAACTAGACCCCTGAAAGCCTGACTCATTCTCTTTTTTTTTTCCTTCTTAATTGATAATAAAATTCTTCTGAAACTAAGGATTCATGAAGCCCTTAAGGAAGTATATTTGAGAACCACAAAATGACTCCTTGATTTGAAAGCACTGTAAAAGAGGAAGATGCCTGGATAATCCATACAACTGGAAAAGAGATCATTGTATTTAGGAATGGTACTCGTTTGTGTGCATATGTAATGTGATGTTTACTAGAGCTCTTAATGCCCCAAATCCTTACTTTCCTCAAATTTGCACACAGTAGAAACCCTGATTGCATCATAATTGTTAAAATCTCTATAGAAAGTCAAAGAAAAATCTCACAAATTAGCTGAATTTTAAGAAGAGACAGCTAATCTGGATAATTCATTTCTCAATAGCAGATCTCTTGGCTTAATCATACAGTTAATTGTCTCATTCCAGAGCCTGGGGCTGTATGTACTGTCTCCCAGACAAAATATATTAAGAAGGCTGTTCTTGGAGATTTTGAAAATATCACCTGAGGGGGAAAAACATGACATTCTTGATTTTTAATGAGTACAAAAATATGCTAATACAGTTTATTGAATGTTTACCATTTATTTTCTTGTTTTCGTTTTTACTGAAAATGTTTCCTTGTTCAAAAATCATTCTAAATACTTCCAAGATACTCAGGAGTTATAATTTCTTCAGTTACCATGTTTTGTTTTGTTTTGTTTTATTTTGTTTTGTTTTGAGATTTCAGTCATTGAAAAGGGATGAGATAAACACTGTGGTCTGTTTTTGTACACTGAAATCTTCCTATAATTAGTTACCACTCATACTCATGTGTAGGATATTTACATACTAGTGGCTGTGCTCCGGTCATTAAGTGATAGAGAAAGAGGTCTTGAGGGCCCAGCAGACATATTAGAATAAAGATATTTCCCTCCTCCATAGCCATAATAAAAATAATCATTACAAAAATGCTAGTAAAGGGGCGCCTGGGTGGCTCAGTCGGTTAAGCGGCCGACTTCGGCTCAGGTCATGATCTCACGGTCCGTGAGTTCGAGCCCCGCGTCGGGCTCTGTGCTGACAGCTTGGAGCCTGGAGCCTGCTTCGGATTCTGTGTCTCCCTCTCTCTCTGACCCTCCCCCGTTCATGCTCTGTCTCTCTCTGTCTCAAAAATAAATAAACATTAAAAAAAAATTTAAAACAAAACAAAAATGCTAGTAAATTTTACTGGAATAAAGAAGATGGAGAAACATTGTGGACGTATCCTTACAATATAAATCACATACTGCTTTATTACTAAAATAGTTGTTACTAAAGATCGTGTACATTTTAATTTAACTTAAGCCTTTTCTAAATAATGAGAATGGATTTCATGTTGATCTTTCTGAGTGGACAAAGTACACTAGCGTCTGAATCTTAAAATTTAATATTTGTTATAGTTGAAAGAACATGAGATTTGGTATCTTATGAGTTTAACTTGGGTCTCAGGTTCTAACGTGTATATCTCAGGCTAGTTGCTTAACCTCTGTAAGTCTTGATTCATTCATCTGTTAAACAGGGTGATGACACAGGTACCTATATCTCTCAGAGTAATTACATATATTAAATGACATTATACATATACATATATACACACAGAATAAACTGTAAACGCTTTGTAAATTGCAAACTGTCTTCCACCAGATGCTACTGCTTCTACCATTACTCACTCCTCTTACTGACAATGACAATATATAGGATTATAAACAGTTCTAAATTATTTAAAACTGTCATTGACCTCTCTGACTGCTCTAATCAAAACAGATGAATGCTAGGGAAGCTTTATAGAGTTCTTTTAATTTTTTCTTTTGAAGGTGAAAACAATTTAGTCATATAGGTAGGTGCTGTGTTTTTGTACCAGAAAACATGTCCTAAAGGTTCCCCTACCCCATCACTGATTGGGAACATCAAAATCTCTTTTTAGCCCTAATAAATCTCACAGTTCCTGAGAGAAGAAAATATGCAGCACTGGTTACTTAAATGTTTAATAACTTATTCCCTGAGGGTTTTAGCCTTCCAAGGGGACAGAAATAAATATCATATTTGATGCATTACTAAGACTGGTGTTAGGTATGGAAGTTTAAAAATATTTAAAACTGAGAAAGAACTTTAAAAATTTTTTTTAATGTTTACTTTTGAGAGAGAGAGAGAGAGCGCGTGAGCACGAATGGGAGAGGGGCAGAGAGAGAGAGGGAGATTACAGAATCCAAAGCAGGCTCCTGACTCTGAGCCATCAGCACAGAGCTCAATGTGGTGCTTGAACTGGTGAACCCTACGATCATGACCTGAGCCGAAGTTGGATGCTTAACCAACTGAGCCACCCAGGCACCCTGAGAAATAACTTTTTCTTCAGAGTTCTAGAAACCCAGGAATCTGGGCTCGAATTTGGTATCCCTCCAAACCCCCTTGACCAGTTTGAAAACCACTAGTCTCAAAAAGCCTTCCAAGAGCTTTCACTTACTTCATATTAATCTATAATCTTAAAATAATCTTAAGATATGCAAGAACAGCACGCACACAGAGTTAACATTGGGACTTGCTGATAGGGGTGAGGAAGAAACAGGAATAAATCATCAGCATCACACTTTTCCTGATCTTTTTCACATCTCTCTGCTTCAGAATAAATGCTTTTATCACCTGTATAACAAAATGCATAGCTGTGTTTTCCAGAGCTAACAGCATGTATACCTGTCATCACTTTTAAAAAGTGCCAAAGGAATCTTTATAGAGTGTTGGTTTTCTCTAAAATTATCAAAGTGATTTCAGGCTTTAGTGAAATACTTTTGGTTGACACCTAAAAGTATCCTGTGGGTACCTAAGAACTACTCCTTCCTACAGATGAACACATCACTTGACACAGTTTCTGAATAGAGAACCCATACCCGCAAAACTCATTGGCTGACAGGAAGCTCAAAACTAAGTTTTGTGTCTAAATGTAACTATTTTCTGTAGCCCAATTTTCTGTAACAACTGTTGTTCTTCTTCCATTACATAGTCCTGCATTCTTTCTTTAAATTGTTTAATTACAGGGGAGCCTGGGTGGCTCAGTCCGTTAAGCTTCCAACTTCCGTTCAGGTTATGATCTCGCAGCCAGTGAGTTCGAGCCCCACATCAGACTCTGTGCTGACAGCTTGGAGCCTGGAGACTGCTTCAGGTTCTATGCCTCCCTCTCTGTCTGCCCCTTCCCTGCTTGCACTCTCTCACTCTCTCAAAAATAAATATTAAATTTTTTAAAAATAAATTGTTTTATTACTTATAATATTTAAATTGTAATGGTTGCATGACTTTAACAGTTTTTCAGTATTTATTTTTGCCATGTATGCATTTCCTTTTCAGAAGTAACAAGATATAAATAATAAATTACACAACAGACATTTGAACAAAAAACCATTATTATTATTTCCTTCCGAATGGTGCTCGAATGTTTAACAAAGAGGACAAAGAATAGTTAAATTCCTGAAAAATTGAAACTGAGCTTCAAATGAGTGAAATGTGACCTTATACATACCTGTTCCAAACCACTAGGTAATCCTTAGCTACTTGGGAAAATTTTTTTCAAAGAAATTGAAGATATACAAGTCTGTGTTTCATTACCATTCTTTGTAATCTTGATTCACAATAATTTATGGAGTAAATACTATATTGGTAAATAAGGACTGCTTACCCTGTTTAAACAATATTTCCCGATACTTGCTGGTTCTGTAATTATATTGTAATTTTTTTTATTGTTGGCAGTAAAATATGTAGCATGTTTCATCGGTGGAATTCTCACTGCTGGTCTATTTTAAAATATTAGTGTTTGGGGGATATTCTGTATGCTAACAAATAGTTTCTTCTCATACATTTCTAGTCATAGAGAGCCCTGTTAATTTTAGGACATTAGAGGGGAAAAGATATCTTACATAAAAACCTTATGACAGTATGATGGTATCTATTTACAGATGCATTTTTACTGAAATGTAAGCTAATCTTAAAGAAAGATATCTGAGGAATTATAAAGCTTATACTAATACCTTTAAAATACTTGAATTCATTTTATTGAAAGGTTGTATAGTAATACTCTGATATTAATGAAATATTTCATACTATTTTATGTATTAGAAAATACAATACTCTGACACTATCAGCTCCCTTTCTGTTTATTGAAATACTGAGCTAGTGTTTTTGAAAGAAAATGGGCATACACTAAAGGCAAAGATCAAAGGTGGTAGATTATTCTCATCATTGGTTTTGGTGTCTTATTTTGTTGCCAGCATTAACTTGACTCCTAAAACTTACCAAACTTTTTAAAGAATGTGTGACATTCCCTTGTGTGGTCATTTTGTTCCTTTATGCCATTGAGTAACACTGAACAATGCTGTCTTTATCAACCCAGAAAACTACTTCTTTCAGGAAAAATTTTCAAGAGATACCAGTCGAGTTTATCTCAGATGTTTGTGTATTCAAGTATTCCTTACTTCCAGAGCTGACTTTGGAAACTATGAATTTTAAACTGTGCTCCAGGGCAAAAGTAAAAGCTAAATTTCCTCCTTTGGGACACTTAAATATTTCTTTTTTACTTTTTTTTAAATCTTTATTTATTTTTGAGAGAGAGACAGACAGACAGAATGTGAGTTGGGGAGGAAAAGAAAGAGAGAGGGAGACAGAGAATCCTAAGCAAGCTGCAGGCTCCAAGCCGTCAGCACAGAGCCTGGGGTGGGGCTCAAACCTGGGAGCTATGAGATCATGACCTGTGCCAAAGTCCAGCGCTTAACTGATTGAGTCATCCAGGTGCTCCCACTTAAATATTTTTTATCTTATCTTTGATTTTTTTTTGCATGTTTTTTAATTGAATGTACAAATTTTTACTTTACAGAACTGAGTTTTGGGTATAAAATCCCCAAAAATACTACTTTAAGTTGGGTGCCTAATTTATGCTTTTCATTTTGAAGTCCTCTCAAAATATTAAGATTTTTTTTCCTTTGCAACTTTTATGCCAAAACTCAAAGTTCTAGACATGTTCCTTTGCCAGAATATGAATGGGGAAATGATTGAAAGAACAAATGAAAGAAGAAAAAAATACAAACCCTTACAGGCTTTTCTGTCTATAAATATGTCACTGTTCTCCACATTCAACTAATTAGAGATTCATTTAACTTTTCACACATCCATTAAAATTCAGTTACTCCTAGGCAGTTAGAAGAACGGATCAGAATAGAACAGAATATAAAAGCTTTAGAATACCCACAAGAACATATGGAAATTTGATGCGATGAAAAAGGTGGGAAATCCTTAGTGAGTTATATTTTAGGGACATAAAACTGCAAGAAAATCTTGAATTTTTATCAGTAATTTTATATTAGTAATAATGCTAGTATTGTTTCTTTAAACTTTTTAACTGTGTATAAAAGGAGATAAGCATGTCATTAGAATCCAGGATACTCAGTGTCAGAGACCGTTGTAAATATAAAATTAAAGACATTAAGAGGAAAAAAACCTCTAGTGTAAAATTTGAATTGGCACTATCACTATGTATTCATATTTTAAAAATACACTTCCTGTTCTGTCCACAGAAATGGGCCAGAAGCAGGTCCATCCCAGTAGCAGACTGTACCTACCACCCAAATCTTACCTTCTAATTACCATTCACCACCAAAAAACCCCCACCAAACAAAGAAAACAACGACAGTAAACAACCCCCCACTCCTCAAGATTCTTTGGAGAAACCAGATGTGGGGAAGGAAGGTATAAGATGAGCCTAGGATAATCTTGTACCAAAAAGCAAGGAAGCCCTCTAAGAGACCAACCTAATAGTGTGCGGAAAAAAGCCCAGGAGCCCCACTGTCTAAATATGGGGTAATTTGAAATTAAAAGGTACAGTGACAATAGAATTAAAAGAGATAGTTAAATGTAATTGATTTAACATTGGGCCAACAAAAAAATCCAGGAGTCCTTTGTAATACTGAGATAGAACTGACCCAAAATTTATTTGCCAGCATTGGAGGTTACAACTACACCAATTCCTTATTTGAAAGTTGGTATAAAAAGGGGAGAAAAAATTTTAACCCTGTCTTTTCAAGTTGGTGAGGGAAAACTACGTAAGAATGTCAGCCAATAAATGTGAATAGTATGATGGAGTAGAAAAAACACTGTTTTCCAAGTACCATACCCTATGTGCGGTCCAGATTAGGTATTTTTATATCTCAGAGGTGATTTCTTTTCCTTTAGATCCTATTCCTGTGGGTGTTTTCTAGTGTTCTGCTAAGGGAAAGAATAGCTTTTGGAAGTTGTCAACATTAAGCAGAGATCTCAATTTCAGCCTCTCCACCTTCTGTCATCTCAAGGCGTACACAACTCACAGATGAGTACCAAGACCTCTGTCAAACATCAGGGCCCCATAGGTTTGTCGTACCCCGGGGATTTCTCTTGAGATCCTTTTATGCCTTTTACGAAGCATTTCTGTTTTTCAGTTTATTCTGTTAGGTTGACAGAAGTCCTTCTGGCAAGATGGTACTTAGTCACACTTTACACCATGGTACCTGTGGGGGCCAGTGAACTGAAGTAAGTAGGTGTGAACAGTAAGGAGTCTGGGTTTGGGATAGATGAAAGTACGTACCCCGTCAGAGTGCCACGGTGAACTCCATCAAGTGCTGCGAAGTAGGAACCCTAGTGTCGTTTTTCCAGTTATTTTTGTTTTTTTAAAAGAAGTTAGATATGTACATCTTTGTGAGAAGTCTTCTGATTTTTCACTTTTGGCAACTCATACAATTAAAAAACCCCAAAACAACCTTAACACTCTGTGGGCCCAATCTGCCAAATGTTTACAGTTTTTATAAACCAGTGCTTGTATTCATATTTCCAGTTCCTGGCACAGGATCTGAAATCTGGTAAGGTTTGATAAAATTTAAAAGAACCCATGTGTTTTGTACCTTTTACTTCTTTACAAACTTAAAAAATATCAATTATTATATTAGCCGACTTCCTAGATTTGTAACAGGCAAATTTATCATTTTTGTTCTTTCATGAAGATTATTTGATAACTGTTAAAGGAACAAGTTTCACGGTGTGCCGTACCTTAGAAGTTGCAAGTTCATCTCATATCATTGATCAGCACTGTTTGGATTTGATCCTTCAGTTAACTAAGAATCCACAAATTTCTCTGTCTTGAATATTTCATGACAGCTTAGTGAATGTCTTGCAAATCTTGGTATACTGTGTCTTTAAAATCCTTCAGCTGTCAGTCTGGTAACCCTGTTAAAAGAAGAAAATTAGAATCTTTTAGTATGACTTCTTTAAAAATATAGCTAAGTTCTGGAAATCATTGTGCCTTTTTTGTAAGCGTAGGCAAAACCCATTCTTTTGAAAACTGAAGCTTTTTTGCCTAATTGGCTATCCGATGGCACCCCGGTTTTCTTCACGTTTCTTTAAATAATACATTGGTCTTCATATAAATTTTTCAGTCTTGTGTGGATCCTTTTCATCAGAATACTTCTTCAGCTACCGTGCCAAAGTCTACTAGCTGAGAACTAAAAATCTGATAGCATGAAGAAGTAGTTCTCAGACCAAAGGTAGTTCAGTGGGATCTTGAAGGCAAAGAAGGCAAAGATGAGAAACTTATCAAAAGCGTTGTGGGATATGTGTCAGGCACCAGAAATCATCCTATCTTGAATCATACGAAGTTCTAGACCTGCCATAACAGTTTGCTGAAGCCTATGTTTTTGGCTGTAGGTAAATGAGTGTTATGGTTGGAACAATATAATAATCTAGTCATCTGTTTGTACCAGATGGTGTATCAGGTAAGATCAGTATGCATTGTCACTGTTCACTTAAGAGTAAGTAGAACTGGGATGCCTGGCTGGTTCGGTTGGTAGAGCGTGTGACTCTTGATCTTGGGGTTGTTAATTCAAGCCCCATGTTGGGGTAGAGATGGCTTAAAAATCTTAAAAAAAAAAAAAAAAGAAAGAACTGAAAACAGTCTTAAGAGTAAATAAAAAGGACAAATATTGTATGATTCCACTTACATGAGGTTCCTAGAAGAGGCAAATTCATAGAAACTGAAGGTATAATGGAGGTTCCCAGGGACAGGGAGAGAGACAGATGGGAAATTACTGTTTAGTTGATGCAGAGTTTCTTTTGGGGGTGATGAAAAAGTTTTAGAAATAGATAGTGGTTATACATGTACAACATCGTGAATATACTTAATGACCCTGAATTGTATAGTTAAACATGGTTAAAATGGTAAATTTTGTGATGTGTGTGTTTTACCACAATAAAAAGTGCCATCAGTTACTCAAACTGGAAAAATCAAGCCAGGCAAAAAAAGTAAATAGGATGCTGAGGAGACCATGGCTAGATGCCAGAACCTAGTCCACCAAATGAGAGCAAAGCCACTGTGGACCAGAGCCATATGGCAGGGCTGTGCAGTTTTAAAGCAGTAAATGCCCACCTTGGATAGGACGAGAGCTGAGCAAGCAGAACTCACAAAAATCTAGTCCCGGGCACACCTGCCCTGGCAGGCTGAGGTCTCCACACGTGCTATTCCGGAGTGGCAGCTTTGTGAAGCTAGGCCATAGAACCCTGAAGTCCCTAATTAATGAAATGTTTGCACTGTTACACATTTGAGTGTTTAGTTGACCCATCAAAATACATTTTTCTAAAAAAATTATAATCACTTAATCACAATTCTAATGCTAGAATTTTTCTTTTGTGAAATTTTTGAAAACATTTAAATGATTTTCTCTAACTTTTCAGTTTTTGTTTTAGTATTATCAGCTCCTAGCGGTTCATGATACTCTCCGTCTAGAGGTTCCATAAGATAGCTGTTGTGGGAATAATCTCTGATGTTCCTTGTATTCATTTTTGGAGAAATTGTTCTTATGAAAATGATTCAGTATTATTTATTTTGTACAGAATAATATTTCCTAAGAATGTGGAGACTTTGTTCACACGAATACATTTTTCTTTAGCTGATATACTAGTTTTTGTTTTTGGAGTGTGTGATTTAACAGACTCCCAACAACAGTGTTTGTTTTAAAACATGTCTCTTAAAAAACACTTTCTGGGTTATCTTTGTAGATATTTTTCTACTTTGAACAGCCTACCTAATGAAAGGGTGTATGAAACTCAGATTTACTATTACTGTGGTTTTGCAATAGTTATGTGTTGGCAAATAACATCATTATATTTTTGCTTTTGGCATTCACACTTACCTATATCTAAATCACAATAGTCATCCCATTTTAATAAATTGATAAGTAATAATGTAATATACAAGTTTATATTTGAACGTTATAGCAGTAGTGATACAGTAACTAATACTTATTGGATGCTTATTTTTTGTTTGTTTATTTATTTATGGAATGCTCTTTGTTTTACATACATTGGAAGCATTTAGTCCTCACAAGAAGCCTATGTAGTAGATACGTTATCCTCATTTTGCAGATAAGAAATCTAAAGTGTTGGCATGGCTAGCTACTCACCCGAAGTCCTACAGCTAGCTAGTAGCTAGCTTTATCACATTCCATTGGCAGGGTTCTTAACTTCTTCACTGTAATTTAACTAGTAGGTGATTCTAGAAATCAACCTGAGTTGCTAGTTATATTAACTATTAGTTAAGCTGTTATTTTAAAATCGTAGTCTGTAATAATACTAAGTTTGAAATTTATAATGTATGTGTGTGTAAACCATGTTTCAGGAATGCGGATGCTCGGTTGCCGGTATATTAACACGTTAAGCACTCATCAGCAACAGGGATGATTAAAAAAAAAAAAAATGTGATCACTGTCCCCAGGAAGCTTAAAATCTAATTAGATGTTTCTCAATCTTTTTTCTTTTTTTAACCTATGTCTCTCTTGGACAATCAACCAAACTGCCATGACTTTATTAATTTAAAATCTCAAAATAAATTTGGATATTCCTTAACCATCTGATTCTCCTTGGTTCCTGAGTTTTTAATAGTGAGGGATATGTCATTATCCAAATATTTTTGGTCCATAAGTTTTGGGTAGTGAGTAGTAATGAAAGTTTGAATAGCAAAGGAAAATAATTCTATCTCAAAAAGTTTCTCTCTTCATTTTCTGAGTTTGCATAGTGTGAGTTCAGTAAGGAACAGTTTGGATTGTGAGGAATATGTGTATCACATCTTAAAATAATAAAATAGTAATAAATAGAATGAAGTTGTGATTTAAGACATTTACCCCTCCATCATTGTTCCTTTTGAATGTAAAGGTATTCAACAAGAATACCTATTTCTCGCTAAAGATAATTTAAATTTAGTGGCTAGATAATGGTACTGTCTTAATGTTTTGTTTGTGCTGGCTTACATTTATATATAAGTAGGTGAAATGGTTTAGCACAAATGTTGGGTATGGAAGCATTTAAAGGATTTGATGCACATGGCAACAGTACAGTTGTTTAAAGATAACGTATGTTATGGTTTGTACTAGAGTTTGCTGGTAATACTGAGGAAATTCTAGAACAGTGATTCCCCCGGTTTAGTCCCTGGACC
This sequence comes from Prionailurus bengalensis, assembly GCF_016509475.1. Classification (NCBI taxonomy): domain Eukaryota; kingdom Metazoa; phylum Chordata; class Mammalia; order Carnivora; family Felidae; genus Prionailurus; species Prionailurus bengalensis. The sequence continues at coordinate 140,851,121 of NC_057350.1, forward strand.
TGGACACTTATTAGAGATGTAAATTATAAAGTACAACTCTAGACCTACCCATTCAGGAACCTTGGGTGTGAGACCCTCTAATCTGTGTTTTAACAGGCCCTCGGTTGATGTTAATGCCTGCTAAAGTTGGAGAACCAGTCCTTAGAGGCACAGTGGAAAAGTTTAGGAGGAAGGACAAATGAATGGTATAGTCAGAGCTGAGAACCTAATTAGTTTATGAGTTTTTATTAGTTTTGAGCAGGGTCAGCAGACTATAGCCAGTATGCCAAGGCTGGTCCACTTCTTGTTTTTATATAGCCCACAAAGTAAAAATGACTTAAAAAATTTTAGGGGCACCTGGATGGCTCAGTTGGTTAAGTGTCCTACTTCGGTTTACATTATGATGTCATGGCTCATGGGTTCGAGCCCCACGTCAGACTCTGTGCTGACAGCTCAAGCCTGGAGTCTGCTTCAGATCCTCTGTCTCTCTGTGTCCCTCCTCTCCTCATGCTCTCTGTCTCTGTCTCTCAAAATAATAAGTAAACACTAAAAAAAAATAAATAAAAAATGTTTTTAATGGCTGAAAAAAATAAAAACAAGGATAATGCTGACAGATGAAAATATTAAAAACAAATTTCAGTGTCCATAAATAAAATTTTATTGGAACACACAATCATTTATCTATTGCCTATGGCTACTTTTGCATAATGAGAGTTGAGTATTTGTGACAGAAAGCCAGACAAAGCCAGAAATTCTTACTATCTGGCCTTTTACAGAAAAAGTTGCCAACCCTTGCGTTAACACATTAAAGTGCACTGTATTTGGTAACTGGTGAAAACATAGAAGAGCAGCATGGGGAGTTTAATACTCTGGGTAGAAGATGGACTCTGAGTCTAATGGGCAGAAATCTCAGCTTGCTTGATTTGGAAAGAGGAGTGCAAACAACATGGTCTTTGTTTTGTGCTGTATAGGAGCCTGTAATCCTAGAACCCATGGTTTTACTTGAGGTAGTAACTTTCCTGGTGTTCTTTGTAATCACTTGTGAAGACATAGTTTTATCAAAATGATCCTATACTGTTTATTTCATACAGTGATGTTATCTTGGTATTGAATTTACTGTATATAAAAATACTCTATATTTTCACTTAAATGTGTAAATGATCTTCTGAAAGTCCTCAAGCGTGTTCACCATGAGTATGCCTTCATGGCTTGTTTAGGTAAGAATCAGTTTTATCATGGGCAGAAATTAAACTTTGGAAAATTTTGCTTTCCCTAATGGTGATAAGCTCATTGTAAACCAGCCTTTTTGCTAAGAACAACTAGAAAAACTGGGCAAAACAAAATCTATTTGTAGGCATTGGAGAGCTAGTAAGTCAGTGAGCATTTGAGGGGCCAGGGATCCAGGAAATGGAAGTACAGAGAGAGGAACTCAACATTTGGTACTATTCCTTACCCTTAGTCATTTGCCTAATTCTCAGCAGTAGCTAAGAATCTGACCAGAGCTTCTGGTATTGCTGTACTTCTGGTACAGAGGTTAAAAATTGGAATCCAGAGACTTGCAAGAAGGAATGATCCAGACAAACACCCCAGGCTTTCATTTGAGACCACAGGGTAGAGCAGCACTTGGAAGGTCTATAGTTCAGTCTCCAGTCAACCCAGTGCTTTAGTGGATTAAGGTGATCTGCCATAGAATTGCTTTGATTTTACTATTATTACACTGGGCTCTTAATCAGATAAAGCAGTTGAGCCCAACAGTTAGGCTTTTGATTATCTGGGAATAATCAGCCTGTGGAAGGAAAGCCCTTCACTTCTGAAATGAGAGGAGAGAAGGACCATTTATGTGAGTAAACCTGCTGCTTCTGGTGACGTGAGGTTAAGGGTGGAAAATCTCTTAAGAAACCTGACGGGTCAGGAGAAGGGACTGCTGGTTTTTTAGATGATGCTTGTGAGCACTGCCTTGATCCCTCACAACTTCCCCTTTAGGAACAAACCAAACAGCAGAAAATGGGGAGCCATGCAGCATCCAGATTCTAGCACTGTCATTTCATGAAAGCAACTGTGTCCCTTTGAGGCTGGGTCCCAGCACCTAAAAATCCTCTGCCTTGGGGTGAAGGGTAAGAAGAGAGACAGGCAGTAGATGTCTGTTTTTCGCTGTCAGTTCTAGGATGGCAAAAGTGCTTGAATTGTTTGAAACATGCAGATGGGTTATGGAACATTAAAATAAGCTGTTTATAAATTATCCAGGCTCTCCAAAAAGCATTTTTCCTTCAGTACCCACTATGTGCTGGGTGAATGAGAGTAAAATTAATTTCTCTGACTAGTAGCCTTCTGAGTTTAGTTATTCTTGTCACCCTGATTCTGCATAATCCACATTTAGAGAGTGATATCTCTTTTGTTTGTTTATTTTTAAGAGTGGATCCAAAAATCTTTTTTAACTTCTAATGCCTAGAAAGAGATAGTCTAAGTTTTCTCTCCGTTGACTGTGTTCTGTGATAAAAAACTAGAAAGGAGAATCTGGGCATTAGTGCTCTCTTCTGTCAGTCCACATGACTAGTAACACAGGCAGATGAGTAGGAATTATTTCAGAGCAAAGAGGGAAAACTTTTAAAGTAAAATTTGAGTGGATATTCGATTTGATTATAGCTTCACTAAGTGCAAAAGTGAATGTATTGAAATGGAATATTACGTAATGCAGTTAAATTACCTTATTTACTACCATGTTCATTATCCAAATTGTATTGGTAAATTTGGAAGATTTTCTTACATTGTTACTTTATATATAATTTGTGTTTAAATTGTTCATCACTTATGTTTTGAGAAATAGTTCTCTTTTTTTGATTACTGTGCTTTTTAAATCTGTTCAATATATTTCCTGTATTTAGTCTTTTTACAAATTAGTATAATGGCTATAGTTATAGTAATTTCTTCTGGTATATGGCAGAACTTAATCTTTTCCTATGAATTTATAGACAAACATTTCCAGAAGGTAGAATATCTTAAGAGATTTGGTTTAAAACTTGGAATTTGAGCGAAAATCAAGTTTCTTGCCTTCACATTTTCAGGCATTTATAAAACAAAATCTCAGACTTTATTTATCCTGAGATCTCACAGCATAGTAGAATAGCAGGATTTGATGCAAAGAATATGGTTTTAGGAATCCAGGAGATCAGTATACCTAAGTTAGGGTCCTAGATCTGCCCTTTTCTATCTGTATGACCTCAGGCAAGTTACTTAACCTTTCTGCTCCTCAGTTTCTATATGAAAGTAAGATAATAGTAACTTCTTCTATATGTAGTAAATAATACTACATATAAAGTACTTTGAACAATGCTTGGCACATGGTAAGCACTCAATAAATGATACTTATCACTATTCCTAATAATAATAAAAAATGCCATTTTTGTTACTTCATCCCCGTTACAAGCAGGCATTTTGCTGGAGATGTGGTCACAGACCAGTTTGAGTAGATGAGTGGGAGGAAGAGCAGGAGGAAGAATGGTAAGAAACACACTGTGATATATGCTATAAGTATGATTATTTCCACCTATAGGCCCAGAGAAGGTAATAATTGGAACCCGGGTCCATACACAAACAACTTGCCATATATGTTTATGTAGTTCAAGGATGAATGAATGCCAGGTAAAATAAATAGTTTTTGCATAGTTCCAGAGCATATAAAGGATTTTGTTACTCTTCGTGGGAGAATACATAGGAAGTGGAAGACCTTGTTGTCATCAGGGAATTTACACATGTGGAATGGCTAAATAATAAAAGGCAGCGCAGACTCTATAGCAAGGTGGTGACTACAAGTAACTATTAATAAATTATTAGCAGTAAGCATTTCTTTTTAACTTTGAAAAAATATATAAACAACATATTTACAAAAGCGAGAACAAAGTAAATGTGTAGCATAATGAGTTATTATAAAGTGAACACCCATTAACTACCACCAGAGTGGAGAAATAGAACACTGCCAGCCACCCCTGAAAGTCTCCACTTTCCCTTTCCCAGTCCTAATGGCTTCTGTCTCCCCAAAGGCAACCACTGTCCTGACTCTTACCATAGCCACTTTCTAGAATGATAAATACTCTACATTTTTCTCCTAAGTCTTCATTTCTTTTTAGCGTGAGTATTTGAAGTATCATACAGCCACTTTATTAGATTATGTTATTTAAATGAGCTCTGAAGAAACTTGGGAGGTAAGGTTCCTCATTGTCGTCTGGTTGTCCAAAATAGTCATCATGTTTTGGAATTCTCATTTCATTGTCTTGATCTTTCTGCTCTGCCTAGCTTTGGGAATGGTTGGCGTATAACCAAGAACCAGAGAATTCAGGTCTTACAGTTTCATGGGTCTTATGTGACAACATAACAAATTGTATACTTTAAATACATGTGCATTTTGTTGTATGCTAGTTATACCTTAATAAAGCTTTAAGAAATAAAAAAGAATTCAAGTCTTAGGGGAGACATGATAATGACAATTTGGCATTAGAAAAAGTAGAAGACAAATTTTACTTTTTCCATTCATACTAGTGGAAAACTTTGCATAGGGATGTATATTAAAGAGGTGTGTGCTGAAATGAGCACTTTTGGCTCACTTCTATATTCATGTCAAAATTCTACTTCAGTAGTTCTATTTGTTGTTTGTTTACCATTAGGATAAATCTCCTGGAAACTATTAGAAATGCTGTCTTTCTGCCAGGAGGTTTCAAGAAATTCTGAAGGCAGAGTGTTTTATAGCAGTGCCTTAACCTTGGTGATGTATCTTCTTTCTTTAAAATAGTCTGAATTTGAACCTTGAAATCAAGCCCTAGAATCATATCACTTTATTAAATATTAGCATAATTATGAGAAAACTAGTAGATTACAAATCTTTTTAGATGTAAACTAAAACTCCATATGATGAAAGTGAAAATTAAAAATTTAGCCCGTAAAGACCAATTCAGATGTTTACAAAACTATGTGTACAGCTATATTTTCTTTTGCCAGGGAGTACTTTTATATTATAATCCACTCTTCACTATTTACATTATGAAATATATTTATTTACATTAGCATATTGATAGTGTGAAAGTGGAAGAAGAAGACATTATAAAGATGATTTCTGGACTCTTCCCCACTTTGCTGAAGTAATTGCATCCTTATTTGTCACTTGAGAATTACACTCCTTACTCTGCTACACAGCAGGCCGCTTTTAATTACTTTCTTTTCTTGAACATTACATAAGTACTTCGGAGCATGAAAAAAGCAACACATCTCTGTCTGAACTATTACCGTTCCATTGATAAAACACTGAAAGAAACATTACTGTCGTATATAAGTTCAATAAAAGTTCTGCTGATAAAGACTTATGAAGCCCCCTAATGTAGTTTTGCATATTCTGAGCTTATATTTTACAAAATGAAAAGATTTGCCAGAATATCCAAATCAGGAAACAAAGTTCTTGTTACAAAAAGAAAAAAAAACCCATAAACATCCCTACAGATCAGTACTCCTGACTAATCTCTTTGTTTAATAAGCCACGTTTAGTCAGCAGAAAACAGAAAAAAGGAATGAAATGATCCATTTAACTTACCGATGAAAAATAGTAGTGGATGAATCATGTATCCTGTGGATAGAAGCATATGACTGGCTCGCAGTTAACTCTCAAAATTTATCCTAAGATCTGTAATTAGAGAGAGAAGGGAATAAATGAACCTGCATAGATAGATAGATAGATAGATAGATAGATAGATAGATAGATAGATTTATATACAGAGAGAGATATAGGTATAGATGTATGTATATGTATTTTTATGTGTATATGTAACCCTGTTTACATGATTTCATGCCTTTCAGTAATGCAATTTAGCTGCAGGAATTCATTTACTGTCCACTTAAATGGAAAACCAGATCCTCTATCAAATTGTAGCAACCTTTTAAAGCCTCAAAATCATCTTTTCACAGCCTCAAACCTCTATCCTTTCTTCCTTTCATCCACTCCATTTCTTTCTCCTTCCTTCTACTAGTACTTACAACTAGTTCTGGGTGGTAGAGATACAGCTGTGAACAAGCCTCTGTTCTTATTCAATTTATATTCTAGTGTGGTGAGACAGGCAGTAATCAAACAAATGAGTAAGATATCAGATGTGAGTATGTGCTTTGCAGATAATTAATAGAGGGGGTTCTGCTGAAAAATAACTCATGTGTTCCCTTAGAATGGATGGTTAGGGAGGACCTCTCTCAGGAGGTGATAATAAGCTGTGGCTTGGTTGTCTTTAGGAGTCATCATGTTAATATCTCTGGGAAAAACATTCTAGATAGAGGAACCAGTGCAGAGAATCTAAGGCAGGAATCAGCTTTGCTTACCAGGTAACAGGAGACCAGATGGCTGGAGTATGGAGAAAAGAATGGTATAAGATGAGGCCAGAGAGGTAAGCCAGTATTATTGGATCATTAAATGCTTTTTAGGGTAGGTAAGAAGTAGAGATGGAAATAATCAAAAGAAGAATGATAATGGTAGCGTTGTTTATGGACTCACAATATGCCAAGTGCTGTCCTGAGCATATTACCGTAAATTATCCAATTTAATTCTCACAATTGTATGAGGTAAGTATTGCCATCCTCATTTTTCAGATGAGAAAAGTGAGGCTCAGAGAGAATTCATTTGCTTAAGATCACATTCCTATGAAGTAGAGGAGTAATGGAATTTTATTTGAGCTGTGGTCTAATAGACTCCAAAACCTGTGTTCTTAGCTACCATATTATAAAGGATCTATGTTGTTCCTAAGTTTCCTCTTTTGTCCCCTGCATCCCTCAAAATAATTTCTTCTTCACTTAACGCCAGTACTGGGACATAGAGAAACCCAATATATTGGAACTGGCTTCCAATCTTATTTTCATTTTTATTTTATTTTTCTTATTTGTCATCCTGGGTCCCTTAATTGCTGACTTAATTACACTATCTTAAGTTGCAAAGAATACAAACTGCAGATAAGACTAGGATATTATGAAATAACTTCCAGTACTGTCAGCAGTGATTCTACTTGACAATTACTGGTACTTCAATTTGCCAAAAGAAGTACACTACAAAACCATTTTGACTAGAATGGTTTTAAAATATTCTACTTTCACTAAAAATTGTGATCACTCCATTAAAAAAATGAGTGTGAGATAAGTGTCAGGATTGATAATGCTTAGAAATTGTTTAAAAACTTTAATCCAGGAGCTGATATTTTGTATTTCAGAAATACGGTAGTATTTTAGTCACAATACCTTCGAGATTTTCGCCTATCTTTAGTTTCACTATTCTTTTTTTTTTTTTATGTTTATTTATTTTTGAGAGGGAGAGGGAGTACAAGTAAGGGAGGGGCAGAGAGAGAGAGAGGGACAGAGGATCCAAAGCAAGCTCTGCACCGACGCAGAGAGCCTGATGTGGAGCTCGAACTCACAAACCACAAGATTGTGACCTGAGCCAAAGTCAGAGCTTAACCAACTGAGCCATCCACGTACCTCTAGGTGTTCTTCACAAGCAATATATGTGATCTCCTTTAATTAATAGAATTAATAGAATAGAAAAAAATAATTTTATGTGACATTTGTCTCTAGATCTATAGCTGTGAGGTCATTAGGATTATAGTATGTGAAATAAAGGGAATATTCCAGATACGTGCTTTTAAGTAGGCGTATTTTAACAGTAGCACAGAGAGTCATTTTGGTTTCAGTAACTTCCCAAGATGTCTACCATCTTATCCACCAAAAATCCTTAGTGGTTGTGACACTCACTTGAAGGCTCAAGATGAGCCTATGACCTTAGTCTGTTGCCTGTTTAGACTCGAGACCATAGACGTGATTGAGCCCCAGCCGAATACAAACACACCCCAACCACCCTTGACACACCTCAAGCCTGATGGGTAAAGAAAGTAGCCTGAGGTGTGGTTGGATGTTTCTTTTACAAGGTGAGTGGCAGTGGGGTACTGGACCTTGGTATGTAAATAGTTTATACTTATTCGGAATCAAATTAACAAAATACTGTTTCATAAAAATTGGGCAAAGGAAAAAGCTTAATGAAACTAAAATGAATTTAACTTTTGAACAGATGTAATTATTTTTACATAGTTATCACTTAACTTGCACTTTGCAGTACTTGATCTAACCATTCAGAGAAATACCCTTAGGCAAGATTTCACAGATACTGCAGTGACTGTAAAAGCAGTTGAAAATTGCACGTCTTTCAAACATCTTCAGTTTTACTTTTCTGGGGTCTAGTAAAATTTGTCTTGTGCCGTTAATTGCCAAGCCTTTCTTATTAAATCTAACCTTGCATTTTGTTCGGTTTTTTATAAATCGCCGATGTCAAATGATACAACACTGTGTTGAAAAGTTCTTTGTTAGTTCTGAATACACAAATTTAACTTTCCATGGAAAAGCACCACAGCCACGATAGAACTCTGTCGTCAGCATATTAAATACTCAGAGTGATTATATGTGATGAATGCCATAGTGGGATAGATAGTAGTGACTTTAAAAATAAACAAGGAGAACAAACAAAAGGCACTTTGTGCTTCCAGCCCAGAGGAGGAATCACTTCTGTCAGTTACCAAAAAGTGGACCATAGCTGCATCTATCATCATTGCTTCTCTTTGTATTTCTTTCTTCCTGCCTTTTCTCACTGCTATCCCGTTTTCTCTCAAGTCATGAGCAAGAACTGGATGCAAAGTACTAATGACTGTGTTCCAGAAACAGAACTCCCTACCCCTAATCTCTTGATTCCATTCCTTTAACATCATTTACTGAGAATGGATTACACACACACAATAATTAGTTTATTTATAAACTCAGTAGTAATGAAATTCTGCATGTTGGTATAACTATATATAACGAGGAATATCTATTGGTATTTATCAAACATTGGGTTTATATTACTGGAGTAGGATTTGATGCCAGTATTCTGAACTATTCTTCTGCCCCTCAGGGGCCTCCCCACTTAACTCTGCAACATGACATCCATTCATCAAAAATAAATGCCCAAATCAATGGAGTGTTTCTGTAACAGGTAGTAATTACCTTAGACTTATTACTCATAGCCCACAGACTCTTATCATCATTCTTTATCAGATAACCCAATTGTTCCTACATTAGTAGAAATTGAGCTGTGAGTCCATTTTTCTTGTTATTTGATGAATAGATCGTTTGAGTGACTATTAGAAATATAGCATTTGGAATTGAACTAGTAATGGATTAAGACTTTCTACTGGTTTTCTTTTTTAATTCTTTTTTATGAGTTTATTTATAGCAGCCCCAATTATCTTCTTTTGCATAGATTTGTGTTGAAATCGGCATTCTTTTACGATTTAAAAAGCATGATTTTTACGCTTCATGTTTAAGATAATTGCCAACTCGAGCATTCAAATATTTGCCAAGCCTAATATGTCTGTTTGTGCTCAATACTCCTATGGCAACAGGCAGAGATAATTTGCCTATAAATTTCCATCAGTTCCTGCACTGTCAAATTATATTATACAGTTGTGGATAGATTGAATACAAGAGAATCCGAGATACGAGTAGTTTACCACAGCCTGTTTCCCCCTACTCTATTTATTTCAGCCACTTTGTTAATATTACAAAATTTGGCTTGTGTATTTTGACTCAAGAGTTAAGGTGTTTTTCTGATGCCGAGATAAAGTGGACAAAAAGGTGGCACTTAATTGACAGTTGTTGCTGCCAAAATCCGTGCACTTTTGAGAAATATATTACAGCAACAGTTTCCTATACAATATTTTTCGGTTTGATTTCATTTAAAAAATTTATAGATGGGAAATCACATGTGATACTATAATGTGGTAGACAGATTTAGGTTTGAATTCCAAATCTGTCTTTGTGCTTTGTAAATTTGGGTAACACATCTAACTCACTGGGCTTTTGTACTCTTACTTAAAAATGTGAATGATATATCTGCCTTGTTGAGTTCTAGGAAAGAAATGAGGTTATGTAAAACATCTAACACAGTGTCCAGAGCCTTTCTTTAGTCCTGAAATCCCAGAGCTTGTTAGAGGCAGAGTATCAATCAAAAAAGTCAGGTCTTCTGACACACAAAAATGATTCCTAGCCTCTGTATATTGTCTCTTTTTAGTAGTTAGTAGGAAGTCTGGCTACTGGCAAGTAGTTATATAGGGTTATGATTTTTTCAGATAATTTTTTCCTATAAATTCTGTTAAGGATTTTCTCTCAAGAATTCCAAAACATCAGTAAGATTTGAAAAAGAACAAGTGAAGTTGATAGATGTCCATGCTTTTGACTGGGTGAGTGATGTTAATGGGATTATCCCCTGAAATGGGGAGTAAAGAAGGAAGGAAAGCAGGTCAGAGTGACTTATGTGAGTTCATTCATCAGATATTTACCATTTTATTTAGTTTTAATCTTAGGGACTTTTATAGTCCTTAATATTACTCATTTTAGGGCACTCATAAATTTGCATAATTTGCTGTTTGGAGATACCTCTTTTTTTTTTTTTAACTTTTTATGTTTATTTTTGAGAGAGATAGAGCATGAGGAGGGGAGGGGCAGAGAGAGAAGGAGACACAGAATCCGCAGACTCTAGGCTCCACACTGTCAGCACCAAGCCCGACTCAGGGCTTAAACTCACGAACCGCAAGATCGTGACCTGAGCCGAAGTTGGACACTTAACTAACTGAGCCACCCAGGTGCCCCTGGAGATATGTCTTTTACCCCATGCAGGTCTGGATGAAAATAACAGAAATTCTATGGCAGTGCTGTCTCTGATGTCAGTCACTCGGAAGAATTGACATGTCTATCATTTTCCATAACTAGTGCCAACTTAATATCTCAGCCTCTTTTAATGACACTTTTCTCCATAAAGATCGTCTTAGTAAGGATCTAAACGTGTTTGTTTAAATTATGAATGAAGACAATAACTTGGGTATAAAACTGGACCACTTAGAAGTACTGATTTTATATTGACTGCCTGGAAGGTGGAACCAAAAAGTAGAAGTCAGCGTGACAGTCTTTCCAAGGTCATACAATTCACACTGATTTGGTAGTACACTTTCTATTTCCCTTCTTTCTTTCCTTTGCTGCCTGCCTTTTTTGATTCCCTTTTTTGTTTTTTCTCCTTTGTAGAAATGATGCAGCATACTGGAAGAGGTAGGTTATGCTGACGTAGGCTCAGATCCTGGCTCTGTCACTTGCTCCTTCTGTGACCTCTGACTGATATATTTAACTCTCTGAGCATACCTCCATTTCCCTATCTGTAAAATGGTGAGAATAATGCTTAATTTATGAGGTTATTGGGGAAAATGAAAAAAACAGATTTAAAGCACTCATTTAGTAAACAGGAGTTTTAATATTGTTATGCATCCTGTTGAAACTACAGAGTAACGAAGCATAATAAAACTCAGGTAAATCTGATGATTTATGAGTTGCTTGATAAGTTTTAGTTAAAGGGGAGATTGAAACTACCATTGAAATGAGTTTTCTAAAAATTATCCGTGGGGTTATTCCTGCTAACCCTGTCTTCTGTGACCATGATAATTGAATTGACTGTAAGAAAGATGGAATGAGGAAACAATTCTCCTGCCAACTTAAAGAAAATTTGTATGCCCAGAGGCATGCATGTCCAGCCTTATTGGAGAAAGTGCTTTAAAATTCAGCCAGCAGTACTTGAGACTTCCCTGATGATGAATTGCCTGCTAAACTGTGCCACAGAGTATTCAATTTAATTCACTTATCTCTCTTGGCATAGCTTCTTTATAAAGTCAGTGCCCTCACAAGGGGGATAAAGGTCATCAGGAGAAGCCCATTCCAAATCTTAAAGCATATTTTGAATTCATGGGCTGGTTTTCACCCCCAAATTCCCCAAATATTTTGGAGACATTTTTTTCTTCAGGTTCACATGCTATAAAGATATTTTCCAAAGGATGTCATCAAGATGGCATATTCTGGGGTGCCTGGGTGGCTCAGTCTTTTGAGCGTCCAATTCTTGGTTTCAGCTCAGGTCATGATCTCACAGTTCATGAGTTTGAGCCCCACGTCGGGCTCTGTGCTGACAGCGTGGGGCATGCTTGGGATCTGGTCACACTCTCTTGTCTCTCAAAATAAGTACATAAAATAAAAAATTTTTAAGATGGTAAATTCTTTCTTTTTCTCTGGGGAATCCTGGCTTTCAGAATGGCCTGAAAAAGAGGACCAAAAGATGTCAGTAGGCATCAGATTTCATACCCTTCTCCTCTGCCCCCTCTTTTTATTTCCCCAAGAGCCCTTATCCAAAACTGACCTGTCATAACCTTTTCCTGGTTTTCTTTTGGAAAAAAGTTATAGACTCATGTAAGATCTGGGACATCCTGGCACAATGGAAACAGCTCCAGTTATGGCAACTGCATGTCTGTTCCCTGGTTCTGTGACCTAGCTAGGATCTCAGGGATCACAGATGTAAAATACTATTTTGACATCTTGATGTCTTGATTAGCTGGAGAGTTCTTTTTGAAAAATTTTAAACTTTCAGTTGTGAAAATGCCCAAACATATACAAAAGTGAAGAGTTACAACCCCCATGTGCCTGATGGCTTCCACTACCGCCACAATTTGCCATATTATTTCATCCTCTGTCTTGCACTCCTTTCCACCTTTGTGGGTTTTTTGTTTGTGTTTTAAGTAGAGTATTTTGAAGAAAAGCCTAGTCTTCATGCTTTTTCACTTCTAAACTGCTCACATCTCAATAAAACCTAAAACTTTCAAGTCTTTGACCTCTTCTGCCCCCTCACTCCTCTTAAAAATAATTACCAATATTAGAGAAACAAAAAATTCTGTGTTCCAGAGATTTCTGATTCTATAATAATCATACCCCAGCAATTCTTAATTTGAGGTTATTGAACACCTGGTGGGTATGGGAACATTTTGATATTAATGCAGATATTTGCATGTGCATGTATTTGTGCTTTTTTTGATGAGGGAATTGAGCAATATCATTTTTTTTTTAATTTATTTATTTTGAGAGAAAATGGAGGCAGGGAAGGGGCAGAGAGAGAGCGACAGAGAATCCCAAGTAAGCTCCACGCTGTCAGCACAGAGCCCAATGTGGGGCTCAAACCCACGAGCTGTGAGGTCATGACATGATCAATAGTCAGATGCTTAACGGACTGAGCCACACAGGTGTCCCTCAAGTGGTATCATTTTTTAAAGTTTCAAAGGAGTCCCTGGCTCAGAGAATCTGGGCCTGGGTAAAGACTGTGTATATAGAGTCTTCACCAGATTCTGGGGTCCTGCATAAATTGAAGTACTATATGCAGAAGATCCTATAATCTTGATAAAGAATCTGTAAAAATACATTAGCACATCATAATAATGTCTTTGTAGTGTAACAGCTAAATTCTAGTTATAATTCTGTATTTAGTAAGGCAAGGCCCTTTAAACTATAAATGCTTGACACACAATTTTGGAAAAAGATTATTTAAAGCTAGATATAATATATATTTGTGGCTTCAAGATCAAGTTAGGAGTCTCTTACCATGTTTGTAAAGAAATAAAGCTTTCTCTTTTTTGTGCTAATAAAATGTTTTCAAAGGAAGGCCATTTAGTGTCAACTTTGGTTAGATTCTTTATTTGTCAAAAAATGGATATAATTTATCTGGAAAATCATTACGTGTGGGTCACACTGGACATCTAAATCTTTCATTAAAGCCCATGCTGCTCCTTCGCTCCTGCAGCAGTTTCCCCCCGCCGAGTTAGATGTAGGTTTAAAGCTGGTAAGTGTGCCAACCCTGGGTAAGGCTTTAGATCTGTTGAAGTGTAGGACTCTGTTGGCTGGCTCTTCTAGGTCATAAATCTTTATAGTAAGTTGTACAGGACCTGAATTAGAAATGAACTTTTTCCAATTTAATACCGGAGTTGGAAATCGGGAGCACAGTTTTGAGAATAACGAAAGCTGCTCACTGGAGCAGCACCCAGCTGGGCCTCCTGGCCTATATCTAAGAGTCACAGTTCACAAAAACTGCCAGGGTTTTGCCAGTACTGTAGTTTCATTTTCTTTTCCTTTAGGAGTACACTTCTTACTTGGAGTATGCTGGTCGGTTTTTGTTCTTTGGCTTTACCTGAAGGTAATATCAAACATGAGCAAATGCATAGGGTCGTATTAGCCCTTAGTGGATTTCCCTCGGGGATTGTAAAGAATGCCTCCAGAAATCAGCAGTGATTTTTGTGTGACTCTGAGAACAGGCCCTTATATTTAAGAGTAACGCTTCATTTTGACTTTTGTAGGAAGTTATTAGATCTGAATAGCCACAATACCCAAAGTAGATTAATGATTATTACATAGTAATGAGTGTGGTTCTCACCATATCTCGTAATTAAAGAGGATGATTCCGATGGTGTTATTCGTTGGACTGCACTTCCCACCATTGACTTTATTTTCTCAGGAGTAAAGGAAAGTGGATGGTGCTGTATTCTTGCTTCTCTTCCAGTCATGTAGAATTAGTGTTAGGTAGATGACTATGAAAGGATCAGATGACTATGAAAGGTAGTTTGTATACCATCTTTAAACATCCAACACAACATCACTAAACCAGAAAAAGCAGCACAGAAAAGAGAGTTCCATAGGAGGCTGTTTAGAAAATAGGTATAGGATTGCAGAATGAGAGATGTCTATGGCTGTGATAGAATGCCAAGCCAAAATCGGTGTGGTTTACAAAACAATCAAGTGTTAATAGAAAATAGATAGAACATAAGAACCCTTGGGTAGAATTTTCCAAAAGCAGTCTTAGGCTACTCCCTGATTAACATGTTATGTGGGTAGAAGATGAAAAAACAATGTGTGCTTACTCCTTCTAGTGAAATCTGTCCCTCAGATACCTTCCCACTAACTCTATAAGGCAACTGAGAAAATGGATGCTGTAAAACTATTTGTTTTTCAATCTTTCTACTACAGCTAATGTGTGTTCCTCTTTAAAAGTCTGTATTAATTTAGTAAATTACCACAACTATGGTGGCTTGAAACCAAAGAAATTTATTCTCTCACAGTTCCAGAGGCTAGTCTGAAATGAAGGTGTCAGCAGGGTCATGCTTCTTCTGAAGGCTCTTAGTGAAGGATAATTTTTTGCCTCTTCCTGGCTTCTGGAGGCTCCCAGCAATCCTAGGAATTCTTGGTTTGTAGCCGCGTCACTCCAGTCTCTGCTTCCTTTGTCACATAGCCTTCTTTCCTGTGTGTGTCTCTGTATCCCAGTCTTCTCTTTCTTTTCTAGAGACACCAGTCATTAGATGTAGGACCCACTCTAATATGACATCAACTTAATTACATCTGCAAAGACCCTATTTTAAAACAAGATCACATTCACAAATTTGGGGGTTAGTCACTCTCAACAATAGCCAAATTATGGAAAGAGCCTGAATGTCCATCAACTGATGAATGGATAAAGAAGTTGTGGTTTATACACACAATGGAGTACTATGTGACAATGAGAAAGAATGAAATTTGGCCCTTTGTAGCAACGTGGATGGAACTGGAGAGTGTGATGCTAAGTGAAATAAGCCATACAGAGAAAGACAGATACCATATGGTTTCACTCTTATGTGGATCCTGAGAAACTTAACAGGATCTCATGGGGAAGGGGAAGGAAGAAAAAAAAAAGTTAAAGTAGGAGAGAACCAAAGCATAAGAGACTCTTAAAAACTGAGAACAAACTGAGGGCTGATGGGGGGTAGGAGGGAGGGGAGGGTGGGTGATGGGTATTGAGGAGGGCACCTTTTGGGATGAGCACTGGGTGTTGTATGGAAACCAATTTGACAATAAATTTCATATATTAAAAAAATATATAAATTTGGGGGTTAGAACTTCAACATATCTTTTTGAGGGAGACACTTTAACCCAGGACACAGAGGCCATGGTCAGGATTGGTTTTCAGTATAGATTGAGAGTTATGGTTTTATTTCTTCTTGGTTTTATTATAAAATTATTAACTGCATAATTTAAAAGTGGGTATCATTCTCTAACACATACTGGAAACTTGTATAAAGTGAGAGATTAATTCCACTTTATTTAGAATGTTTGGTTAAAATACTTTTGGTGAACCAATCTATGCAGGGTTTTATTTTATTTATTTATTTATTTATTTATTTAATTTTGTTTTGTTTTGTTTTATTTATTCTTGGCAGTGAGAGAGAGAGAGACAGAGTATGAGCAGGGGAGGGGCAGAGAGTGAGGGAGACCCAGAATCTGAAGCAGGCTCCAGGCTCTGAGATGTCAGAACAGAGCCTGACGAGGGGCTCAAACTCAGCAACTACGAGATCATGACCTGAGCCGAAGTCAGACTCTTAACTGACTGAGCCACCCAAGTGCCCCCAAGTAGATAAATTTCTAACATGTTTGCTAAGCCAAAGACTAGAAGGTATATATAGTTGTGTGTAAAATAATCATTGCCATAATCGGTAGGTTCTGGTGTCCTTATTAATGATGCAAGTATATATGTGGGTGTGCACACATATGTATGCTATAAACGTTTCATTGTAGTATGACCTAATTGTGCCTCATAGTGATACTGCCAGTGGATGCTTAATCTGTATTAGGAACCAAGTCATCAGCTAAAGATCCAATTTGAAAGTGACTGTTCTCAACCAAGCAAAGGGAATATACACTTAACCAACTGAGTCACTCAGGTGTCCCACAACAGGTTTTTCTTTTTTAAGTTATTTATTTTGAGGTGGGGAGGGTGAGAGAGAGAATCCCAACCAGGCTCTGCGCTGCACCATCAGCGCAGAGCCTGATGCAGGGCTCAAACCTATGAACCATGGGATCATGACCTGAGCCGAAGTCAGACACTTAATGAACTGAGCTACCCAGGTGCCCCTGAACAACAGTTTTAACCTTTAGCATATGGTTTCTTTTTCTTACTTTTTAAAAATTGAATAATAATTGGCATGCAACATTATATTAGTTTCAAATATACAGCTTATTGATTTGACAGTTCTATACATTACTTATTGCTTGCCGTGTGTTGTCACCATCTGTCACCATAAGTTATTGCAGTATTCTTGACTGTATTCTCTGTGATGTACTTTTCATCTCCATGACTTATTTAATTTATAACTGAAAGTTTTTATCTTTTAACCCCCTTTATCTATTTGCTGTCCCCCACACACACATACACACATACCTTCTCCTTGGCAACCACCAATTTATATTTATGAGTCTATTTTGGTTTTTCATTTTGTTCTGTTTTTAGAGACCACATATAAATGAAATCATATGATAACTTGTCTTTTGGTGCCTAACTTCTTCCACTTAGCATAATACTCTCTAGGTCTATCCATATTGTTACAGATGGCAGGATCTCATTCTTTTTTATGGCTGAATAATATCCCATATTGTGTGTGTGTGTGTGTGTGTGTGTGTGTGTGTGTATGTATCACATCTTTATTCATCTATCGATGGACAGTTGGGTTGCTTCTGTATTTTGGCTATTGTAAATAGTGTGCAATAAACATAGGGGTGCATATACCTTTTCGAAATAGTGTTTTCATTTTCTTTGGGTAAATACCCAGCAGTGGAATTACTGGATCGTATGTTTGTTCTTTTTTTTTTTTTTTAGGCATCTGCATACTGCTTTCCACAATGGTTGCACAAATTTACATTCCCATCAGCAGGGCACAAGTGTTTCCTTTTTTCTACATAAGATATTATTTCTTGATTTTTCCTTTTCTTTATTTTTCATTGCTTACATACTTGATACATATATCTCAAGATACATGGCAAGAGTAAAAAAAGGGTGGGAGGTAACTAGGTGTCAACCCTATTGTTCAGCACACTCGTAAAATTAATGAGGCATGTATTATTATGAATGTTCTAATAAACTTTATTGTGAGGACTAGGGTTGAAAACTACTATTACTTATGAAGTGTGTAGTACTTCAGTTTTTATTTTCTACTAATTTTACTCTGTGAAGTAAGTTAGAATATGTATTATCTGCACTTAAAAGTGCAGTATAAAAGCTGAAGTATTACAGAAATAATGTGAATCCTGTTCACTGTACCAAGTGGAAATATGTGTAGATAACATAAGAGCAGAAAATATCAAATGCCCCCTGCTTTCAAGACATTCATATCTAGTGTGGGGTACACACAAGTAACAAGCAGTTAAGTCTAATGTAATGTTAGTGATAGATGTATATATATCTAGCAAATGGAAGGGTTTTGACCAAAAAAGGAATGAAACTTTTTGAGGAAAAACCAAGAATGAACAAAAACCATTCCTTTTTTTATCCTTTCCCTCTTTTTCCCCTTCTTCGCCCTTTTTGTCCCCTGGAACTAGTATACGTTTCTAAATTTAAAAAATATATAAATAAACAAATTACAGAGAGGTGATTACTGTAGAATAATGTGCACCAAATGATCAAGTGCAAATACTTCAGATCATAGAGCAAAACATAGGAAAGGGCAAATAAGTCTGTTTTCAGTCTAGGGAAATCCAAGATTCAGGTAGCAAACTGTTCCTCTCAGCTGAGGCCTTGGGAAGAGCTTTCTCTGCTTCTGAACTACATACAGGAGTCAACAAAGTCCAGAAGCAGTTTGGCTCATGAGGGAGGGCAAATTGCCTGGGGTTGGGAGGAGTGGATCCTGTGGGTGTCCAGAAGCCTCTATTCTAGCTACCCCTCCAATCTGCTAGTCTTTTTTCCAGGTTTCTAGACCTCGGAGAGAGAGGCAAGGCTTTCCTTACTGTTGGCCATTTGGCTCTTGCCTAATGATGAGGAAAGTGAAGTTCCACATGGAGACTTCAGGATAATTCTGGGCCTCACCAATGTGCCTGCTGGTTGTTGAAGATGTTCGGAAGAGTCGGAAGGAAAAGGAGATTGAGGTCAAATTTATACTTGCTCAGTTAAACTTGAAAAGTTTTCAGTATTAGAGGTCAGAAGTACTTCAATAGTTTCTTCTGTAATACTGTCTCAAAAGTATGATGTAAATGTCCTAGCTGTCTACATAATAGCTGTATCACATTAGGCAAGTTACTTGAGTTTTTGGTGGCTCCTCTCCCTCAACCAGAAGACCGAGATGGAGAGTGTGAAGATGAAGTACTTAGTACAGTGCATGCTACCTTCTAAGGAAACAGTGAATGTTTTATCTGTTGATGAAAACAGTACCTCTTTGTTAATGATGCATTATTAAAATTAATAATACTAATTGGAATAAAAGTGAAGTCACACTTACCTTCCTGCAGTGTGTCTACATATGCATAGAGAGGAGTAAAGGTAATTATCTAACTGATCATAAATTAGCTGCTGTGATAGTTAAAATTGTTGTACAAACAACACATGTAGATGACAGTATGGATCCCATATGTAGCCATCTTGTGTTCAAAGAAGTGGCAAGCCTCCTAGAGATAATGCAGAATTAATTAGTAATTATTATAGTCACATATTTAATTAAATAGAATAAATGTATGTAAATGTTGGTCTTAGTTGATAAAATGCATTATAGTTTAAAATTTTCATTTTCGCTTTTTTAAAATGTATTTGCTGTTTGTATTTGTTTTTATTTTTTTTTTAATGTTTATTTAGTTTTGAGAGAGGCACAGACAGAGCATAAGCGGGAGCGCGGCAGAGAGAGAGGGAGACACACAAACTGAAGCAGGCTCCATGCGCTGAGCTGTCAGCATAGAGCCTGTCTCAGGGCTCAAACCCACGGACTGCGAAATCATGACCTGGGCCAAAGTTGGATGCTCAACTGACTGAGCCATTCAGGCGCCCTTATTTGCTTGTGTTTTTAAAGAAATTGTTGTTCGTGTTAAAAATCCTATTGGCTTGTGAGGAAACTTATTTTTACTGTAGATCATTTTGGAAGCATGTGGGTTACATTTAGTAGTAGTGGCAGCAGCAAGAGCAGGTGGGTTTCAAAGAGTTTTCAAAGGTGCAGTGCTCTTGGCTAATGTTTCTTAGTAGACATTTTTGAAAAGCTTAAACTCTTTAACCAGTCTTTACGAAGTTAGAGGTAGGGTGTTAGCAGCATTCCTACTGGTTCTTAGAATAGTAAATTCAAACAAAAAGATAGAAAGTCAATTTCTCAAGATATTTGGAAACGGTAACTCAGTAAGTTAAATTTGGACACCTGACTTTTGCTACCGTAGGTAAAAGAGTTCAGAGACAACTCTTCTTTCCTCCTACTTTTATTTGAGTACGCTTACAACACGATAATGTAATGCACTGGTTCTCAAGATGTGGTCTCAGGACCCCAACATCACATCATCTAGGAACATGTTAGAAATACAGATCCTCTGATCCCACCCTATTCTTAAAGAATCAGAAACTCTGGGCTGGGATCTCAGAAACCTGTGTTTTAGCAAGCCTTCCAGGTAATTCTGAGGCAGCTAAAGCTTGAATATGATTACTTTTTATCAGGTTGACTCTTAGCCAGTGTGATGGAAATTTTAAGGAAAAACTGACAAACTAGAGAAACTGTTGCATTATAGAAAGGGAACCAAGATGCTTTTTGAAAAGTTAATTTAAACGTCAACAAATCGTGTGGTTAACATTAATTAGGTAAACGTTTTCTTCAGCTCTCTAACAGAAACAAATGGTAAATGTTTCAGGCCATTAATATGAAATTTATATCATATTGATTTCTATAACAGTATAGCTAATATTCCTTTGACCTTTTCATAATATTTTAACTATAAACTTTCAAGGAAGAAATTGAAAGTATCAAATTTCAAATGACAATTCTAGTCATTAAGATCAATCCAGTATTAATCATTTGGTACTTCCCTCTGTCTTGCTCTGCCAAAGACTCAGTCAGTCTAAACTACTTGATTTCCCTCGACTTCTAATGCTCCTTCCTCACCTTTTGGTGCAAAAGATTCCCGTTACCTCTGCCTGGAAGCACCTTTCCCCCAACTCTTCCCTTTGGCCTATTCAGTCTTTAGGTGTTAGCCTGGATACTTCTTGAAGTAAACTTCCCTTACCTTCTGTTCCCACAGATTCTGTGCATACCACTGGAGAGTAATCGTGTATTTCTCTGTATCCTTTGATACACTGTATGCTCTCTAAGGTCTGATTTTCCCCAGCTGGTATCGCATAGTGCCTGGTACACGTCAGCATTCGGTACATACCTGGCAACTTGGATGAGTAGTCCTTCCATTAGGTAACTAGCAGCGAAGCATTCAGGAAAGCGGTATGGGTGCATGCATGTACGTGTATGTAACCTGTTATTACCATATATTTTGTAACTTGGTTTTTCCCTTTTTTCCTTTTTTATGTTCGAGGGTATAATCCTTTGTAACCCACTGCCTCCCTTTCTTAGGAACTCTTCTAACATGTGCCTCATCCCATTTATCTGTGTTTTGAAAGAGAATAAACAGGACCCAAATGGTGCTTTATCCCAGTGTACAGCTCAGCATGTGAAATTCCATTTTAGTGAAATTGTTACAGTATGAAAGAAGCTTTTAAATCTGAGACCTGCTTTTTTGAATTTTGTAATGAACCTTGGAGAAAACCATACTGGTCTGTTGCTTTTGGTTTTCAGGGGAGATCCCACTGGCTGGAGACATTCATTTTACCTGACCCTATTTCCAGTGAGTGAAAATATCTTTAATCTGTCTATATGAACCAGTCAATATACACTCGTAAAGCACCTCACACAGAGTGGTAAAAAATGTGAATTCCTTCCCTCCCCTCTTTTGAGCTTTCAGAAACAGATAGTATACCATTTCTCTGAAGTGGAGACCATGGGAACGTTGGAAAATGTGAGGAAGGGAGGGAATGAGCATATTAACTCTCAATGAAGGTGCTCGAGTATAACCTCATCCTCAATTTCTAAATTATTAGTTAGATGTTGTTATGTATTTTCCAAGTTAAATTTCATAACGTATATTTCTTTTTATCATGTTTAGCAAAAGAAAGTTATGGGTTCAATGAACCAATATTAATAGCTCAAGAAATTTGTATTAGCCACTAAAAAATACCTACATCTAAGTATACTTTAGATCACTAAAGGTATTTGTTTTTACAAATTATGATTAGTGTGTGTGGGGGGGGGGGTATGCGCATTTTAAATAGGCCTGTGGGAATTTGGCATTCAGTCCTGAAAGGAAAACAATTAGTCTCTGCTACTGTTATACTGAAAATTTTGTTTCATTTGTATTCAAACCTGAAATAGGTTTATTTTACCAAAGCAAACAGTAGAACAGGAGAACCCAAATACTTGCAAGTCAGGTTGGCAAGGATTAAAAAGATAAAACCCAGCTTGTCAAGGATGTGGGTATATAGGCAGCACGGAACACTGATGGTGAAACTGTGGGTTGGTACAGGCATTCTCGCTGGCAGTTAAGCAGTATGTATCCTGTATCTCTGAAATTACAAAGGAAGTAATGGGACAGGTACTCAAAGATGTTTGTCCATGGCTAGTCATGTAGCATTTTGTGTAATAGTAGCTGAAATTTCCAGCTGTGAGAGCTTAGTGAGGTAAGTTACCTATGTCTATTCAACAGAATGAATAGGTTATCATTAAAATGTTGGTGTATATATATATATATATGAACATGGAAATATTTGCCTAATATGTTAAGTGCAGAGAAAGAGTCAGTTACATATCTGTATTTGATTAAAACAAAGAAATAATTTCATAAGGTAATACAATGAAGTAACAATAGTAGTTACTTCTAAGAGGGGCAGCTTTCCTCCCCTCCTCTTACTTGTATTTTCTGAAGTTTCCTTTATGGGGGTGCCTGGGTGGCTCAATCGGTTAAGCGTCCAACTTTGGCTCGGGTCATGATCTCACAGTTTGTGAGTTCGAGCCCCACATCGGGCTCTGTGCTGATGGCTCAGAGCCTGGAGCCTGCTTTGGATTCTGGCTCTCCCTCTCTCTCCCTGCCTCTCCCCTGCTCACACTGTCTCTCTTTCTCCCAAAAATAAATAAAACATTAGAAAAAGAATTTTTTTAAATAAAGTTTCATGTATGGACATTTATTATTGTTGTTGTTATTATTGTGATTAGACTTCTGTCTCAAGAAAAGGAAGCCATGTTAAAACAGCACCAGGTTCTGTCTACTCTAGTAGGTAAGAATTGAATTTAAGAAAGGTTTTCCATTTCCATGGAAATTTATTTTAGTCATATTTAAAGAAGAATATTTTAGGTGTGGGATACCTGGTCAGCCATCCTGCTAACTTAAAATTTCTAGTTTTGCTGTATAATCCTGAATTTTCCAGAGGGTAAAAATTTGTTTCAAGTCAAGGTTGCCCTTATGAATTCGTGAAATAAGAAGCTGCTCACCAAGTCTGATTTCAGGGATCCTGGGAGTTTCACTGCCCTCCAAACTCTTCTCACTCCCTTGCTGTCCATCCTATCGGACTTGAGATGGAAGCTTTACAAGTATATTCTTTAGGTCAAGCATTTTCTTCCTATGGTCTTTTATGAAAGGTTAATGAGGGGTGATAGATCAAATCACTGACTTTGGGGGTTTGAGAGGGTTTTTTTGTTTGTTATTGTTTTGTTTTGGTGGATTAGTCTCTCGGCTAAATCCACTCCAAGAGATGAGGGTTTTGAAGCAGCACACATGCAGCACCTGAGGAAAAAGAAGTGTGACATCTGGTGCCAGTACACACATAGGAAGAGATGGGGGAGAGGATGGGGGGTATACTGAATATGTGCACTTTCTCGCCACTTTAATTTGCCCTGTGTTAGGGGAAAACCATTTACCAAGTAATTAGATAAGAGAAACACATCATTGTGATAGCAGATTTCCAAGTGGTTAATAGAGGGGGGGAGCCAGGTATAGTTTCCTGTGAGTTCTATTGCCAACTGATTTAAATAGGCTTAAGCAAATTTGAAAACCTGAGATGGCATCAGTCACCTGCTTCAGCATCTCAAACCCTTTTCCTCCTTCTGGCTTTTAATATGTTTTGACAAAAAAACGTTGTGTAATTCTGCTGACTTCTGGTCACCTGCAGGCTTAGAGTAACACTTTCAAATCTCTTACTCTTCCTTGATCTTTCTGGACATTTGCACAATGGAAGACTCATTCTTTTTAAGAACTTTCTTTCCTTGGCTTCCATGATGCATTTCTTTCTTTGTTCTTCCTGTCCAGCCACTTCCTTTTTGACTCTTGGTCTGGTTACTTTTCAGTTCCCTAATTGGGTATTACCAAAGCTCAGCCCTTGGCCTTTTGCTCTTCTTGCATGTGTTCTCTGTGGTGATGGATGGGCTTTTTTACAACTTACGCAATGTCCTTTTTTACTCAGGTCTTAATCTTTGGGTATGTCCACTCCAAGTCTCTCATCAGAATTTACCTCTTGGGAATATCTCATATCTTCATTAAGTCAGACAGACACAAAGTCCTATGAATTCTTTTTTCACAGTTTATATCCAGTCACCTCCTTTTTCCCATCCTCATTGCCACCAGCCTCCTTTAGGCACCTTGTACTTCACATTCAGATGATTGCTAATAGCTTTTAATTGATCTTGTCAGCTAATCTTAAAATGTTGCCACTAACTCAGCCTTTCTGAAACACCTAATTTCCTCTAATCATGTCCAGTTTTACCTTCTTTACAAAACCAAACTTTTTACCAGCTTCTCCTCACTGGTTATCTCCTTCTTAACTACTTCTTTAGAAATGATGGTATATTTCATAGTTTTTAGTACTTAATCATACCATACCTTGTACTTAACTATTTTATTAGGGATTTGCTTGTACCTACTTAAATTTCCAACACCTGTTCTTTTTTAATGTTTGTTTGTGTGTGTGTGTGTGTGTGTGTGTGTGTGTGAGAGAGAGAGAGAGAGAGAGAGACAGAGAGCGGGGCGGGGGGGGGGGAGGGAGAGAATGAGCAGGGGAGGGGCAAACAGAGAGGGAGACATAGAATCCGAATCAGGCTCCAGTCTCTGAGGGCTTGAAGTCACAGGGCTTGAAGTCACGAACCATGTGATCATGACCTGAGCTGAAGTCATGACCCTTAACGAACTGAGCCACCCAGTCACCCCTTCAAGTACCTGTTGAATTGAATTGAACAACACATTGCATTTTTTCCTTGCAAGTAGTTTTGTGAAGTAGTGTAAAATTCAGGTTTTGAATGGGTGGGTTTTCCACAGACTTCTAACTTAGTGTTTCTCAAACTTGACTAACTCATTAACTTCTTAGATTTCTTGTTCAGTGTGTTAATTTCCAGTTCCAAACTTAGAGAATCTAATTTAGTATTGAGTCTGAAAACCACACTTTGAGTAATACTGCTGAATTATTCTTTTCATAGTATCCATTACTTCCCTTTAACATCTGTGCGTGGTACAACTAGAAAGTGTATTTTAATAGCACTGTTATTACATATGGCTGTGTGCATATTACTGTTTTTTAAATTTTACACACATATAAGTAATGGCAACAGTATTCAAACCTAGCCTAGAGTGCTAGGAATCACTAGATGCTTTAAGAGTGCCACAGTGAATGAACTGTTTGCAGCCAAACGGATTTAAACTTTAGGAACTCAATCCTGGCGTTTAGTCCTTTATGTAAGAACTTCTGGTATCCCCTCCAAAAAAGTTTGAAAACAACAAGAGTAATAAACAAAAAGTAATGAGAAGTGTACATTCTGTTTAATTACTGAGGTGAAACAGATTTTTTAAAGTAATACCTCATTTTAATAATCTGCATTTTAATGTTATAAAAGATGCATCTGCTTCATGTTATAAAAACAAGTATCAAACTCTGACTTGACAAATTGGGAGCTGTTTAGGTCTCAAACTTATTACATTCCCATTGAAATTAGTTTGGGGTTTTTTTCCCCTTGATAGAATTAAGCTTTCCTTAACACTTTAAATATAGGCTATTTTTCCATCCTCTGTTTTCCATTTCTCTGTGCTGTATTTTAGTTTGCTACAGCATCTGACCTCTGTAGTTTGAAAAAACAAAATTTGTATACAGTTGGATTAGAATATAGTAAGATCGTTCATTGAAGAGAAACCGAGATAGTAGTTATTTCAAGATCTAAAAAAATTATTTGCTAAATATTTCTTTCTATAATTTAAAACATGTTTAAAAGAAATTAGGTGTTTGGTAAAATAATACTGATTTTTTTATTACATGAGAATCATATTGGCAACAAATAAAGTAGAACAGACCTGTCTGTTGCAAATTTATCCAAGTTACTTTGGTTATTCATATTTTTTCAGGTTCTTTTGGTCATAGCCTTGCTTCAGGTGAACTGAAATCTCAAACCAAATTTTGCCCCACCTACACATCTTTATTAGCAAGCAGACACAAAAATAATCATAGAACCCTATTTAATAGGCAAGTGAATTTCCCATTTTGTTCTTTGAAACATATTCAAGCAAGCGCTAAAGCAAGAAAATAATACTTTAATAGTGGAATCAGCTCACTTTTCAGTCTGATTAGGCATCAGAATCTTTTTTTAATGTTTACTTATTTTTGAGAGAGAGAAAGACAGAGACAGAAAAGAGCATGAGTTGGGGAGGGGCAAAGAGAGGGAGACCCAGAATCCAAAGCAGGCTCCAGGCTCCGAGCTGTCAGCACAGAGCCCTGTGCAGGGCTTGAACTCACCAACCACAAGTTGATGGCCTGAGATAAAGTTGGACACTTAACCAACTGAGCCCCCAGGCGCCCCTAGGCATCAGAATCTTCTAATTGGGGGAGGGTGTTTGGTGCAGAAACAAGAGCTGAACACTTTCCTGACCTTGGATACAACTCAAAAGGTGTTAGGCCGCTGGACTTGTTAGAGAATCCTACTCCATTCATGCAAGGATGGAGGAGCTTGTATGTTATTTCTGACTAGTCCCATATTTTGAATCCTGTTTCCCCAATAAAATTTATTACTAACATCTTTTATGCTTAAGGATGAATCCACCATTGGAGATGCAGGTAAAGATAATGGATGCAAGAAAAGACATTGGATCCAGCTCCCTTTGGAATTAAAATCCCAAATAAGGTCTTTAATAAGCTAACCAAGCACTCTCTGAAACACAATTCCCGATTAGGTTCTTCAAACGCTAACTTGCAGACAGAGATACATCATGTGGTCTATATTGACATTTTTTTCAAGTTTCAAATCAGTGCTTTGTGAAAAATCAGTGGGGCCAACATCTTTAGTTTATTATGGTTTAGGATGAGATGAGATAGGAATACATTGCATGTAATAAGTATTGTTTTGTGAACCTTTACTTTCAGTTATATACAGATACACATATGTGTGTGTGTGTGTGTGTGTGTGTGTGTGTGTGTGTGTGTGTGTGTGTGTGTCCATTCCTGGGTAATGATGTGAAATACATATCTTCCTGTGAGTCAATGACAAAAAAAAAAAAAAATCTGAAATCAGCAGTTAGTATTTTAAAGTAAATAACAGATGAGGTACAATTATATATTTGGCCAATTCTAGATTTATAATGGAATAGAGTTTACTGATTTCTTGAGGATAATTTTAGTAAATAAAAATCTAAACCTTTCTCATGTTTCTGAAATTACATTACTCTTATACAGAATTGTTAGCTAAGATAGTAACTGATAAAGAAAAAGTAACTGAAATACAGTAACTGAATAATACTGTTTTTTGAAAAGCATATCCAGATAGGCATTCTATCAATAACAGACTATTTTCTGAAGGTCTTTAAAAAATCACTGTTATGATAGATCTTTCATGTTAGCATATAGATAGACTCCTTGAATCGTCAGAACAGTAGAAGGAGAAGATGTGATGTGTTGATTACAGCAGGAATGCACTCTCAGTGCCAGACTTAACAGTATTTAAGTCATGCTGTTACTTCGCAAATGATACTTTAATATGGTTAAAATTCCCTTGGCAGTAGGGATGCTAGATTAAAGACCTTAGCACCTGTTCTGGACTTCCTGACTTTCTTTCCCAAATGTTTCTTTTCAAATGCACTAGTCATAACCCTTGAGTTTTACTGTCTCTGGCTATGCAGATGCTTCAAATGTAGAAAAGAGTTAACACTCCTTCACCCTCTGAATGTGCTCTTTTTGTTGTTCTGTCTCTCAAGTGATGGGTTGTTAATATGTAACACACTTTCTCTTACCAGATCTCCCTTAGGTCCACCATGGCGATGCCTAGTGTGGAATCCACTCAGGACTTGAAATAACAGAGGGAAGTATGTCATCAGAATCACCTGGGAAGTTGTGGGTGTTGTTTGGGAATTTGTATTTTGTTTTGTGGTGAGTGGCTTTGCAGGGATTATTCCCACTTGCTCGCTGTGCAGTCTTGAGAGAGAAACACAGACTGGACTCTGAGCTCTGTGGTAGCAGAGACATGTCCTGTTTCGTTAACATTGCGACCTTTGTGCCTGGTATGGCATCTGACACATATTAGACACTGAATAAATATTTGTTAAATGAATGAATGAATCATTGGTCTCACTGATACTTTCTTCTCTCAAGGCACCTGCTCAGCTGGTTTGAATTGCATGGTACCCACATGCAGTGGGGAAACCCTCCCTCTACCTCCATCCACCTGCCTCTTGCTCAGGGCTGCGGAATCCTGAGGTCTTCTGACTCATTCCTCAAATACGAAGTTTCAAAACCAGCAGTCAGATTTGCATGGATGCTGACAAAATGCCTTCCTACTGGTAGACTGCTAGGTCTTGGTGTGCAAACAGAAGAACAAGTGAACAAAGTACATTTTAGGCATTTAGAAGGAGGCAGATGCTTAAAAGAGGGAGTACTTGATGAGGCATTAGAACAAGTGGCCCTCATTTACTATAGAACTTATGAATGATTTTCTAACCTGAATTGTCATTATTTATGTTAGTTTCAATTTTGGGCTAAATAGAAGCTCATTGAGCCTACAATCTATGTCTATTTATTTTTTTTACCATCTATGAATTTGATATTTACTTATTAATGAAGTTCAACTCCATAACCGGAATGCTAGTGACCTTCTAAATAAAAATAGTTTTTTTAACTGTGAAAGAAAATCAGTCTTATGGAGAATTTGGACATAAAAAAGTGCAAAAAGATGATGAAAACCATCTGTGATCTTGTCATCCGGGGATGATTGATATCAGCATGTTGATATCTTTAAGGGTTCCTTTTTTTTTTTAATTTATTTTGAGAGAGAGAGCGTACACGTGCCCAGAAGGGGCAGAGAGAGTTCCACGTAGCCTCCATGATGTCAGCACAGAGCCTGACATAGGGCTCAATCTCATGACTCTGAGATCATGACCTGAGCCAAAATCAAGAGTCAGACGCTAAACTAGACTGAGCCACCCAGGCACCCCTCTTTTCAGGTTTCTATTCTGTGTGTGTGTGTGTGTGTATGTAATTTTTATAGAAATTGGATGAAATCAATTTTGTATTTTACTTTTTTCACTGAGCACTTCCCTCTACCATTAAAGAATCTTCGAATATATCATTTTTAATGACTTCATACTATTTTACTGTATGACTGTATTGTAATTTATTTAGCCATTTTTCTATTTTTAGATATTTAAATTCTAAATTTAATTTCTGTGATTTTGTGATTTGGAAAAATAATTTTAATTGACAATCCTCTAGTCAGTCACATTGTATTCTTAAGGTGTATATGCAATTTAAAGTCTAAATGAGGCTCTTTACTGTTGGATATGAAACCTAAAGTAATTGGGTTACTAGAGAATAATGCAGAAGATAGGCACTTCTAATTAACAATGCCGCATAATCTGTCAGTGACTATTCCTTTTATCTGTATTATAGGGACAAATGATGTTCATAGTTGTAACTTCTAAGACATGCATTCACAGTATTTTCATCATCTGTACCAGAGGCAAGAATTTTCACTAAGTATTGAATCATGATAGATCTGTTGATATGCATACTTAAAGTTTAGTGTAAATCCATTTCTTCTATGAAATCTTCTCCGTAAGAGTCTTCCTTTTCTCTGCGGGAAAAGAGTAGTCTTTACATTTACATTACACTTTTCTGTCTTTGTGATTAGGCACACAAAATCCCACACTAGATGTTGCCTAGTCAGGAACTCAGTAAACTTGAGGAAAATAACTGTTTTTTGACATATAAAAAGGAGGGTGTGTGGATTATGTAGAAGAGGTAGCATGGTGATTCTTTTTGCTTTCAAATGAGTAAGAGCAAAAGTTACAGGAAGCAAGATTTGAGTTTTAGTATTAAGGATAACTTTTGTGAAAGTGAAAACTCTTCCAAAGGGGCATGACTTACCTTACATTGTGTGAACTAGTAGTGTTTAAGCACCTCATGAGGATTGTTAATGTGTTTCTCTGTTACCTTGAAAGTCAGCTAAATGATCTGAGAATCTGTACTTACACATTCTCAGATCATTTAAACAAATTCAACAGAAAATACTTTGTGTGTTTGTGGTAGATACAGATACTTACATAGTTAGATATCTCTTAGAGTCTAGCATTACCTGGCTTAGGAGATGCTCTTATGCTGATCCAGAGGATGATCTTAACAGGAACAAATGGAAGATACCAAGTTTGGCTTTTCCAAATAGTGGCACAGTTACTGAATGAGAGACAAGTGGTATCATGATAGCAGGAGATTTGTTGGTCAGTGAGTCAAAAGTTTAATGGTGGTGTCCAAAATAACCAACTAGATGTTATGTGATGCTGAATGAGTAAATGAATAATTTTAAGAATTATATATACATGTATACATACCTGTATATACATGTATGTATACATGTATATATTCCAAATCAAGGGAGTTAAGAAGTTGGTAATTGATGTTGATCAGATCACACTAGAATATTACGTTCTTTAAGAGATTACTTTTTAAAGAGAATTTTCTTAGGTACTTAAGAGCACATTGACAAAAGACACAGTGAAAAAGAAGGGACAGTGGATAACCTGGCCATTTGATTTTATTTTTTAATATTTATTTATTTTTGAGAGATAGAGATACAGAGTGTGAGTCGGGGTGTGAGGGAACAGAGAGAGAGGGAGACACAGAATCTGAAGCAGACTCCAGGCTCTGAGGTATCAGCCCAGAGCCCGACGCAAGGCTTGAACCCACAAACTGTTAGATCATGACCTGAGCCAAAGTCAGATGCTTAACCAACTGAGCCACCCAGATGCCCCAGCCTGGCCATTTTAGATAGAAACGTAGGTTCTTTTTGAGAGATGACCCTTGAATGATGGGGAAATAGTGGTTTACTGGAGTCAAGTGCATCATCTACCTTGCCACTACTCAGCTGCAGTTCAGTGCCACCAGTTGAGTGTTGCCACATCTACCATTTTTCAAGAGAAGCCAAAAATCCATGCATCTTTATAAAAATTTTAAAATATTGACCAGGTAAACAAATATGTCTGAAGACAAGATGTTCTTCAGTTATTAGCTTGTGACACCTGTAAGAGTGTCTGCCAGGACCTCAGCCCTATGTAGGAATAAAAAAACAAAAGAAAGTCTTTGAGGCAACCACGATTGTTTTGCCTAGAGAAGGAACAGAGAGTTACTCCATATACCTGCGGGTTGTCAGATACAAGAGAGATTTGGCTTATTCTGTTTCCAGAAGCAGAACAGGTAATAGTGCGTAAAGCTTCAAAAAGGCAAATTTTTACTCAACTTAAAGAAGCAGTAACAGAGCAAGCTAGAAATAGTATAGGTTGTATGAATGGGAGATCTGAAGGTGGCATTCAAGCTAATGGTAGACAATGAGTAGTGAGGAAGGTACAATGAAGGTTTTAGACAAGATGACATTTAAAGTTCTTTCCTGTCCTCAGATTCTTTTTTTTAAATATTTATTTATTTTTGAGAGACAGAGCATGAGTGGAAGAGGAGCAGAGAGGGAGACACAGAATCTGAAGCAGGCTCCAGGCTCTGAGCTGTCAGCACAGAACCCGACATGGGGCTCGAACTCACTCACAGTGAGATTGTGACCTGAGCCGAAGTTGGACAGTTAACTGACTGAGCCACCCAGATGCCCCATTTTTTTTAATGTTCATTTATTTTTGAGAGTGAGAAAGAGAGTATGAGGGGAAAGGGCAGCCAGGGGGGAACAGAAGATCCAAAGTGGGCTCCACGTTGACAGCACAGAGCCCAGTGCAGTGCCCAAACTTAAGAACTGCAAGATCATGACCTGAGCAGAAGTCAGATCCTCAACCTACTGAGCCACCCAGGTGCCCCTCCTATCCTGAGACTTGAATCACCAAGTTCTAGATCCTATTTAGCTTTTCTGCAAATGTTGGCCCTTAGGTTCAGAAGTGAGTGAACACCCTCCCATACTGGTCAAGTCAGTACATTGTTAAAGACTGTTTTTTTTTCTTTGTTGTCTACTTAGAATATACATTGAAGATTCTTCAGTTTACAGTTCTTGTTTAAAAGGTCCCTACTGTGTTAAAGAATCACAACATTCAAAGTCAAAGCTTTAGAGTCTCTGAAGTGGTTACTGTTTTTTTTCTCTTGCATATAGAACATTTTTATAGCTACTGGTATTTTGGAGGTGTAGTATGTTAGCAATGCATTATGAAGTAAACTAAAGATAATTGTTTAAATCCTTCACTGCAATTGTCTCACATTTTCATTATTATTTATCTTATAGTAAGGATATGAAAATAGAGCTCTGTTATTTCATTTTTCTGTACTCAATATGCATAACATTTTCTCAAGATTTAATATGGGAGTGTATCTCTATTTTTGTCATAACTCATTTTAATGGTTAACAATTGTTTCTTTCTTATCAGGATGACATTTAATATATTGCCAGCCTAGATAAGAGTTCTTGGTTTTCTTTTACTTCTAACTGCTTTTAATTACTCTGTAACAGACTGAAGCTATAATCTGTATGGTGCTTGTTGCATGGCCAGTATACTTATTCATTTCTAAACCAGTTATCGTAATAGGTACTAGGTGCTTAACACACATACCTTAAACTGCAATATGGACAACTATGGTTTTGCAACATGTATGAAGTTTTTATTAGGATACTCATGAAATGTTATCAATGAGAGTACGGTCATAAATCCCACATTCCTTCTTGAATCTTAAGATCAGTAGTACGTAGGACTTATGCTACCTGTTTGTGCCTTAGCAGTGGAATGCGTGCCTTAGCAGTGGAATACTGAAGACAGAATCCCTACACTGTCCTTCAATCTGTGATGCTTGGGAAGGCTCATTTTGCTGGACTTAGTTACTGAGTCTACTGGTTGACCTCTTGAATAGTGACGTGATACTGAGAATTTTGAGAGTGCAGAGAGTGAACGAATATTTTAAGAATTTTCCTTCAAACTTTTCTTCCCTAATGTGGAAATACAAATACCATTCGATAATTTTATTTAATTCACTAGTAACTTCCTGTGCCAAGATCTGTAGAAAAT
Source organism: Prionailurus bengalensis (assembly GCF_016509475.1). Lineage (NCBI taxonomy): Eukaryota > Metazoa > Chordata > Mammalia > Carnivora > Felidae > Prionailurus > Prionailurus bengalensis. The sequence goes on from NC_057350.1 coordinate 140,884,349, forward strand.
ACCAAATTAAATAAGACATAACTCTTTAAGAGCTTCTTTTCTATATTCAACCAGGTATGTCTAAGAAATAAAGCACAGACTACATGGTTTGTTGTACAATATTAATGAAAGATAGCAAAGGCTTCCAGTTATCACACTGAGGTACAAATGATTTCCTAACTGAATTCATTTATCCACAATCAGTCACTAAAGAAGTAGCCAACTGAGATATCTCCTCTAATAGGGGATTAGGTAGCCTTCCTTATTGGAGAACAAATATTAATGGACTTGAATACCTTAGATTTTCCTCTGTTTGCCTTAATTGATAACTGAATTTGATGACCTTTTTTTCTGGTTTATAAGAGTAAAATAGAAACTTCAATCCTATTGCTTGGATTTATGAGCATTTCTTTTAATGTCTTGTACAAATGGTACCATTAATGAAGATTCCTCTGCAGCAGGCAAAATACTTCATTTGAGAATGAAAAAGCAAATTGAGTTAATGTATTGTGTAAAAGATTCGTAGCTACGTATTGTGTCAGTTTGATCTCAGCTGGGGCTAAAGTACTCTGATAGCTATAAGATAACAAAAATAATGGAGAAGTTTAGAGAAGTATGACTGTGAATTTTATATAAATAAAGCAATTTGATTTATAAATGGTACAGTTTATTTTACCTTCATGATTTGGCAGGTGTACTAAACCAAGTAATTTTTGAGTTGGTATCAACTTTCAATGCATGCTTACTTACAAGCCTTCTAATAATAACACCAATTCTTTTAGAGATAAGAATGGATAATTAGAGTCAAAATAAACATTTGTTTTATTCTTTTCTACTTTTAACTGTGTTTACCATTTGACTATAGAAATTTTCAGTCATATACAAAGTAGATTATTACAATGAACCTATTTTCCCATCACATTTGTCAACACATGGCCATTCATGTTTTAACTATACTCCTAACAACCATCATCTCACTTCAGATTTCAAAGCAAATCCAAGGCATCACATCATTTCCTTATAAATATTTCAGTACATGTCTCTATGAATAAGGATTCTTTTTTTTCCCCTTTAAATGTAACTGCAATGCTCTTAAAACAGAACTGCTTTTTAATTGCAGCCAGGAAGTAGGGAACACTGGGGTCTAACCAGGTTCTGATGACTTTAAATAGCTCTAGGTACTCAGCCTTAGGTACTTGAACAAGTCATTCACCTTTACTCTCCATGATTTTTTGTCTTTATAAAGAGGTGATTCAACAAGATAATATCTAAAATCCCATCTGTCTCTAAAATTTATAATTTAAAAAATGAAGAGACCTCCAGCTTCTGGTTCAGCATGTAAGGAGCTTATAAGTTGTCACTTTGTCCTAACTGAAAAAGCTGAAGAAACTGAAAGAACAACAGCTCTCCTTAGCTCTGTCAGAAGAGTGAGGTCACAGGGCAAACCACTCTCCCCAAAATTGGAATTGCAGGTGAATGCAGGGAATCACAGCTTACGAAAGCAGAAATCTCTGTGGGAACCAGTATTGGGGTGGGAAAACCTAAACTACAGCCCATGAATTTCTTGAGGTTCAGAGTGGATACATCTGAGAGTTAAAAAGTCCAGGGGTGGGGGCAGTCATAGGGGGTCTCTATACTTTCCTGGTTTTACCTCCAATAGTTTGACTAGGTTCTCACAGTGAATCCCTTCTACTTCTGGGAGGGGTAGGTGAAAAGAACCATTCTGAAATGCTCCAGAGCATCCTGTCCTTTATAACAAAGGCTGCCCTCCAGAGAAAATGTTTCACCAGAACCTAAACTACTGGGGACTAATCAGGGCCTAACTGACCTAGAGAATGGAAATATCCATATATCCACCTCTAGCCCACTCTATCCTGTCCCACCGAAGTTGGAGGGAAAACTGAGAAGCCCTCACAAAGTTTTCAGTTCAGAGGCAAAGGCTCACTAAAAGATTGAGATCTAATCTTAGAACTAATGAATGCTTTCCCTATCTCTGTGCCTTGCCACCACATTATTAAAAGGTCATTTATTGAAAAAACAGTTCCCTTTACCCAGTACATCACACACAGCTAAAATCATAGGGCATACTACAAGGCAAAAAACACAGGTTGAAGGGACAGAACAAGCAACAGAACCAGACTCCAATATGACAGGAATGTTGGAATTATCAGACTGGGAATTTAAAACAAACTATGATTAGAATGCTGAGGGTTCTAATGGTTAAAATAGGATGCATAAACATGGGCATGGTAAGCAGAGAGATAGAAATTCTAGGAAAGAATCAAAAAAAAAATTAACTAGAGATCAAAAACATTGTAACAGAAATACAGAATGCTTTCAGTGGGCTCATTAGTAGACTGGACATAGCTGAGTAGAGAATCTCTGAGCTTGATGATATATCAATAAAAACTTCCAAAAAGGAAAAGCAAAGAGACTGAAAAAAACAAACAGAATATCCATAAACTGTGGGGCAGGTACAAATAGTGTAACATTTATGTAATGGAAATAATGTAGGAGAAAAGCAAGCAAGAAAGAAAAGAACAGAAGTATTTGAAGCAACAATGACTGAGAATTTCCCCAAATTCTTGTCAGATACCAAACTGTAGATCCAGGAAACTCAGAGAATGCCAGACAGGCTAAACGCCAAAAAAGCTACATTTAAGCATATCCTCTTCAAATTGTATAATATGATTGTCATAGTATAATAACTTCTTTATGCTAATGACTTGTGTGTGTGTGTGTGTGTGTGTGCGTGCGCATTATGTGTGTATCTCCAACTCTGTTCTCTCCCCAGAACTCCACACTCACCTGTTCAACTACCTATTTGACACTTCATGTAGATGTCTCACAAACATCTCAAATTTTACATGTTCAATGGGAGCAGTTGATTTTACTCTCCAAACTTATTTGCAACCTTCTCACCCCTCTCCCCAGTCTCTTTTCAACTCATAACACTAGCATGTCACTCACCTAGTAGCTCAGCCAGAACTCGGAATCAATTTTTACCTCTCCTTCATCCTTCTGAGCTGTTTACCCCTGAGATCTGTCCATTGTGCCTACAAAATGAAATCATCAGCTTCTCCTCTTTATAATATTCTGTTCTGCTTGCTTATATTCTTGCCACCCCAACCCATGCTCAGTCCAGCATCTATACAGTAGCCTAACTGTTCTTAATAAAATATAAATGATATTATGTCTCTGTTGACTTTGCATAATGCTTGAAATAAAATTGAACTGTGAGCTTCCTACTGTGCCTTTGAAGACCCTGTATGACTCAGCCTCTGAGCCCTCATCCTCCCACACTTCTTACTCAATTTGAGGCCCTCTTTCAGGTTCTCAAAGCTGCTTCTTTCCCATCATGGGGACTTTGCCATTCCGATTCCCTCCCATTTCTTTTCTTTTTTTTATTTTTTGTTAACATGTATTCATTTTTCAGGGGGGAAGGGCTGAGAAAGAGAGAGACACAGAATCAGAAGCAGGCTCCAGGCTCTGAGCTGTCAGCACAGAGCCCGATGTGGGGCTCGAACTCATGAACCGTGAGATTGTGACCTGAGCAGAAGCCAGACACTCAACTGACTGAGCCACCCAGGTATCCCTGATTCTCTCCCATTTCTTACATGGCTCCTTCTTATTCTATAGTTCTTAGCTTAAATATCACTATAGAGTGAAGCTTTTCTTTACAACCACATAGCTAAAATAGCTCCCTCTCCCGCTGTTGGTTGCCTTTGTAATTTACAACTCTTACTATAGCCTGCAAGTACTACTCTTACTTGGTCTGCTTTTGCGACATTAGTCTGGTATCATGCCAGAACATAAGCTCTATGAGGACAGAGACTGTGTCTGTCTACCTTGCCATTGTAGATTCAGGTCTTTAGTAGTGTTTGGCTCATTCTTTTTTAATTTATTTTTTGTTTATTTATTTATTTTAAAAGAGAGAGAAAGAGAGCTTGAGTGGGGAGAGGGGCAGAGAGAGGGAGAGAGAGAATCCCAATCAGGCTCTACGTTGAGTGCATGCAGCACTCGAACCCATGAACTGTGAGATCATGACCTGAGCCAAAATTAAGAGTCAGCCACTTAACTGACTTAGCCACCCAGGCGCCTTTGGCTCATCATTTTTGACATTTCAAACATATTGGATGGATGGAAGGAGGGAGGGAGGGAGGGGTGGAAGATGGGTGAGCAATGAGGTTGGAAAAAAACTAAGTTTTCCGTGAAAGAAAGAAATAGAGAAGGGAAAATACCCTAGACAGGAATGTAGTATGAACCAACATAGAAAAATGAGTATAGTGGTCCTGACAGTGAACCCTAATATCCATTCCACCTCAGTAATTAGTCCGAGCCACTAATAATAATCGTATTTCCCTTGTGTAGATTGTCCTGAGCAATGAGACATGAGGGACAGTCTGCTGTGTGGGGTCTAGAGATGTTTTCCTCACTTCTGTGGAAGAGAACATGGGAAGTGGTGCTCTCTCTTCCTCCTCTGGAAGTGGTCCTATCTAGATACAAGGATTGGGAGATCCTAGAACTGTCTTGCTACCAGCTGGACCATGAAGCCACCACAAAGAAAGAAGGAAGCCAGAGACCTGGAGCCAGAGCCCTTGTATTCGCACTCAGGAGTTTGCTCTGTTGGATTTATTATAACATAATGACCTCTTTACTTACCTCAGTTTCAGTTCAAGGGTCTAATGACCTCAGTGAAACAATGAGAATCTACAGAGATGACATACTCACATTCAATAGCAGGAAAGATTAGGTTTTGAGACTCGGGGTCCTTGAATGATGGCCTGAAGTGGTCTATATAGTGCTTTAAAAACATAGAACCTGGGTGCAGACTGACTGAACTCTAATCTTATTTCCACCACTTTCAAGCTGTTGACCCAGGGCAAGTTACTTAACCTTTCTCTTCCTCGTTCTTCCTGTGTCAAGTGCTTGATAGTGATAGTATCTACTTCACAGGGTTGTTATGAAGATTAAATGAGTTTATCCATATGAAGCTCTTAGAACACTGCTTGGGCCACGTTAAGCATTTAGTTTGTTGGCTGTTATTCTTAGTGGTGGTGATACTTATTTTATAGTTAGCTGTTCACAAGCTTCTGTGTATGTAAAAACACGTGAGAAGTTTGTGAAATGCTGCATCCCATTGCTGAGCATTTTATTGAGTGGATATGGATTTGGCCAGTGCATCTGCACAACTGTATGGGTGATTCTGCTGCAGGTAGCCCAAAGGCCTCACGTTGAGAAGCTGCAAAAGATAGTAAAGAGTCATTGGGGGCTTTGCAGCAGTGGAGTGGGACGGGACAAATGGTCTGTTACGAGAATGAATCCATTTTACAGGATTAATCTATCTTTACAGGAAACTGGAGCTTGGAGAATAGAAATGAAAAGGTTTTGAGATGTTTGCTTGAGATATGACAAAGGAAATCTTGACAGGCTTTGGTATAAAAAAAACACTTGGAGATTTTGAGCCTTTGTGGCTCAGAGATTGTTGATACAACTGAAAGGATGAGAAAATCTCAGAAAGGTGCGTCTGCTTCCTTTGTTTTGTTTCATATCATGGAGGTCCACGTGGGGCCATGCCAATTGGGCAGTTAAAAGATGCTGGCCTGGGGTGCCTGACTGACTTAGTAGAGCATGTGACTCTTGATCTCAGGGTTGTGAGTTCAAACCCTCCGCTGGACAAGAGATTACTTAAAATAAAAATAAATGAAAAAAATGAAAAAAGATGCTGGCCTGAAAGTTTCTCTGAAGGGAGAGTTGGAGAAGCAGCAGTCTGACTAAGAGAATGGTTGCCACCAGCTAGCCTGAAAGTTTCTCAGCCAAACTCACACATCAAGCATTCTACATTTACAATTTCTCCTATCCTGACATTGGGATTGCTGTTGCTTGAAATTCTGTGTCGTGGTGTAATTATTTTTTTTAATGTTTACGGAGGTTGTGGTAACTTTTCCATAGTTTGTGGTTCTCGTATTTTTCCTCTTATTATTTATAGAAGAACCAGTTAACTGAAGACTTAATTTCGTTACCTTTACTGAGACCTACTACGTGCACTCTGCTGGATACTTCACGCACATTATTCATGATCCTCACAATGGTCTTGCAGGACAAGCACACCTGTTTTGTATGTGAGAAAAATAAGGCTCAAAGAGGTTAAATGACTTACCTAAAATCATAGTTAAGCTAGAATTAAAACTGAGGTCTGTCCTAGAAATCCATGCTCTTACTAGGTTTCCACTAATGTGTCCTGTCATGTAACTAACAGAAACTGCTTAACCATGCTTAACATTTCTTTGAAGTCTCTGAAGGAACTTTTCATTAAGATGCTATCATTCCACTATATTCCTGTTACACATAACGTAGTATTGATGAGTAGCAGAAAACAGGTAGATCCTGAGGTGCCTATTTTATCTTTGAATGAAAACAACTTACCATTATTTGAAAATTTTAACTTTCACATCCATATATTATATTCTCACATGAGACATTAAATCCACTTATCCCACTTTAGTAAATTACGTACCTTTTTCTCCAGATTATTGCTGCTATTTCTCCTTCCTCTATCTCTGCCCTCAGAAATAAATTACTTTAAGAATAAACCTTTTCTTTATGTAAGGATATAAAAGCAAAATCTGGTATTAAAACTAAAAAAAAAAAAAGTCTTCATGTCTGAAAAAGAATAATTTTGGGCAGTGGGGGATGGTAAGAAAAATCCCTGAATGTACAGTTTATGAATCATGTAGAAAATTCCTAGCTAATTTACAAGTATTCAAAAGATGTTTTAATGTATTGGCCAATACATTCTTTGAACCACTGTTAAGAATTAAATGTATTGTCTAAACAGTGTGGAAAGGATGTTTAATAGAGCCTTGTGAATTCGTCCGAGAGTTTTACCTGGTAATAGAGTATTAAAAGATTTCCAGGAACTTTTGAGGCATTTGAAAAAGCAATTTGAGAACACTGCCCATTCTTTTCTTTTATTGCATTAATGGAATTGGGTTTTCTTTAAAGGTTTTTGAAAGAAAATAATCTATACAGATTTCTTTTTTGTTACTCCCATCAGCAACATTGGATATATGAACAGAGATAATGACAGTGCTCTGCCTGGCTTTCTAGAAACTCTCTAGTGTCCTTACTGTCACTGGTAACACTCTTATTGATAAGCAGAGACAAAGAGTACATGTGTTAGTGGAGCCCCTCAAGTATTGAAGTGACACTGATATTTACACAGGGCTGTCGAAAACAAATTTTGTTAATAGAGAGTCATACCTCTTAATCTGTTCAAACACATAAGGGTCCATGCATATTCAACTTCGGTAGGATGATAACATCTAACATTAGTTTCACGACTATGGTATCTCTTCCTTTGCTTTTCTCCACTCTTACCTCCCATCCCTAATCTTTGACTCTGGTGCTGTTAAGTGTCTGAAATGTAGGGAATGTGTGTATGTAAGGGGCAGTGGGTCAGGGGAAAATAGAAGGAGAAGGTCATCTGTTTGTAAATTGGTTTACAGTATTTTGGGCTTGGGATTTTTTTGTGCAAACTGTGGACCCTTTGCTTAAACAAAATTTGATCCCAAACTATAGAGCACGTAAAAGCTGGGCTCTTCTGTTTGGGGTAGAAACACAAAGCTAAAACTCACTAATACATCCCCCCACTTCTCTAAATAAGGTTGGGGACAAGGGAGAGGTCTTTTAAATAACTTACAGGAACACCACTTGAAAATCATTGTTCTCCACTGAAGAGTCAGGCTTTATTGCATACTGAGTTCACTATGCAAGAAGATGGATTTTTATTGTTTGGAAATCAGCGAATTTTGTTTGTGAGTTCAATATGTGCAATGTATTAGATAGCATCACTTAATGGATTAAAAAATTTGGATGTCTAGATCAGTATTAGTTTACTTTTTCATGTTATTTTCCTGTTAAGATTGTCTCTTTTCTTAAAATTTTTTAAACGTTTATTTATTTTTGAGACAGAGAGAGAGATAGAGCATGAAAGGGGTGGGTCAGAGAGAGAGGGAGACAAAGAATCTGAAACAGGCTCCAGGCTCTGAGCTGTAAGCACAGAGCCCAATGCGGGGCTCGAACCCACAAACTCGAGATCGTGACCTGAGCTGAAGTCTGACGCTTAGCCAACTGAGCCACTCAGGCACCCCAGATTGTCTCTTAATAGGAGATGTAGTCTCCAATTTTTGTTACTCTCGGGAAATGGCATGAGTACAGTATAGTATATTTACTATGGGTAGATTCTAATCATTAAAAATTCTGATTTCTCTTGAGCTCTAGTATATATCAGCTATTAATTTTCTTATCCTTTCCTTAGATAACATACTTAATAGAGCTATGTTATGAGTTGCATAATGGAATTTGCAGATTTATCATCACTTTTGATATATCTTTGGATCTCCTTTTAAAAACAAAACAGAGCTTTACAATTAAAATAAGTATAAGCAGATATTTAGTCCTTGAAAATAACTTCATTTTCATTAACCACTATGTATAGAATAATCTTCCTTTTCTCAGGCAGTATCCATTTAAAATATATAAGGCCTGCAAGCTGGAGTTAAGAGCCTGTGTTTGGTTGTTTTGTATCATAAATTATGACATTATGGAAATGCAGTTAGTAGTGAAAATAAAACCTTAGTATTTAGAGATTAATTCAAAATATTTTCAATAAGAATGTAGCCAAGTTAGCTCACATACTGCAGTTCAGGCTGATAGTCATCAGATTATAATGTACATTACTAATTAAGTTCTAGCAAACAGTACATGTAAAACCATCTTCAAATCTAGTAACTAAAAGCATGTAGGTAAACCCTACTAATCATAATCATATGGTAATGTATAACTTTTGGTCCAGAAGATTCGGATAAATGTCCTACGGTGATGTCCAGAGATCAGCTTTGCAGTGATTTATGTAAAGTATTCCCTGTTTTATCAAATATGGTAGTTAAATCACAAGCAGTTTCAAATTTAAGTCTCTGTGTAGAGGAAAAAAAGCAACAGAGTCTTTGCCTTTCTTAATTCTGATTGCCCTGATTTTGGAGAAATAGCTCCTTCTTAATTAATTAATGCTGTAAGATTGTGGGCTGAAGAGTGCCATAAAGTGCAAATTACTGTTTATTTGAATGAACACTCTTCATGCTTAATAGTTAAAAAGTGGAATGAAAGGAAAAGCCAAAAACTAACAAATGATGCCAGCATTTAAACGCATTTCTAAAAATGATTACATTAGACTTGAAACCGATTTTTTAATATCTGATGAGATTATTTATAATTTTTAGAAGACTTTTATTCTACAACTGCACACAGCAGTATACCAGTTATAACTTTTTGTTGACAAATTGCCACTGTAAACCTCCACATGTCTGACATGCTCTATTTTTCTCTTTACTTTCTTTTTCCAACAAGTTTAATACTTAAGTATAATGCTTCCTGTTATTATGTCCCATTGCAATAGGAGCTTTCTCAATTTTGAATATCTCATATTCCACTAAAGTTGACTTAAATACTTTAAAAAGCTTTCCTCCCCATCCCAGCCTTATAGAGATGTATTTACATATGTTCATTAGGATTCATCTGGATTCATTCCAAGATAGCAATAACATAGATTTCTGCTTTTTTCTTGAAGTTCATAATGAAAATAATAAATATGTGGTCCTATAAAAGTAGACATTATTTGCTATCATGATAAAAAGGTTCTTAAATACACTGCAACTGAAAATACTAAACATGACATTTTCAGCTTTTGATGTCTTTATATATACTCCTATATATTCATTTATGTGATGGTAATGGAAGCAAAAAAATAAATATGACTTTTTGGTAGAAGACTTGTACCTACATGTCATTCATTCAACAAATAATTATTGCATGTAATTTCCTATATGCCAGGCACTATTGCAGGCACCTGGGATAGTGCAGTGCAACAAACAAAATCAATGTTCTCACAAGTATACCCACAACTAAGTTGCTATATTATTGATGTACTCCTCTATAAAGAACTAGTCTACCCTTGTGACAGTAAACGAAATCATCATGCGTTTATACCTTACAAAAAGAAAAACTGTGAAAGTCAGCTGATTGAATCCTATCCTATGTGAAGCTGGAATCCTGTTTGATGTGTGATTTAATGCAGACAATTAATTAGATGTTTCAATTCTGGACTAATGTCAACAGTAAATGAATATGACTTTATAGCATTGTTTGGCACTATAAATCCTCTGAGAAAAATTTAAAAACACATTGATCAGACCTATGTATTATATAGGCTGATGACATCTTATTGGCTGTAATTAACCACAATATGTAATCTCTGAATATTAAAAATACCTTGTAATATTAAGGAGTCAAGAAAATGGCTTGTCTTCATGGCTTAAAAAAATTTTTTTCAACACTGAGCGAAGTTATGTGTTTGGTTAATATTCCCAAACTATTTGGCTCAAGGGAAAGATAGACTTTAACAGAATGAGAAATCTGGCCAATTGGTGTTCTCCTTTTTAAAATTTATATTCCTTAAGAAAAGTTAATTATAACAAATCATGTCTTTCCTTTTTTTTCAAGATTGAAAATGTGTGGATACATATATACAAATGGTAAATTTTTTTAAGCTTCCTTGTTTATCAGAATAAAAGAAATTTTTCTCTTTTTTCCCCATTTGTGTTTAAGATAAATCCTCAGTGTTGTATTTAACTACAATATAGTGAAAACCATTTTCTTTGAGCATACAAACATAAAGATTTCCAATAGCCTGCAGCTAGTATGCACTGTCTGAAGCTAATAGATTGGACAGAATACTGCTGCTGTTTGAGTAAAAGTTAATGCTTTTGAGACCAGCTAATACACTTAACTATAGTGTATGAACAGTGGGTGTCCTGCTTATTTTTATTACAAGCTTTATCACTGTGCAATTTTCTTACAACATGCTAACAGTAATCCACTTTAAGCTCATACTTAAATATTTATTGAATGTGGTAGCCAAGGAGCCATGTTTAAAAGGCACATTAAAAAATACCTCAATATGGCATTCAGTTGCTTACTAAGCAACATAATCTGAATTATGGTTTATCTCAGATTTTATAATAATAAGTAATATTTCAATATCAACTTAGAATTCTGAAGAGAAGAAAGTTTGCATCCCCCAAATGAGATAATTATGCATCAGCTCTATTAAATTAGAAAAAATCTAAAGTCAAAAAATTCTCGGTACAAAACACATACTCCAAAATGATAACCCCATGCGTGTCCAAAAGGATTTCCCATATCCTGTTTAAGTTTCTTTCCCCACTCTTTTTTTATAATTCTAAAATTTCATTTTAGTATGAATATATATAAGGTATATTTTATAATCTTCTTCCTCTCCAAATACATAAATATGCAAACTTGTATAAATTATGTACTTACATAAAAATCAAAAGGCATAAGGATATACTACTGAATTCAGGAAACATGGGTACACTAGGGTATGTGTTTACACAAGTTGAGATGTGATAAAGAAGAAAAATCAGAAGAAGAAATTCTGCCAGAGTAAAGCTTTATTAGCTCTGTTTTTCCTCTTGTCTCTTATCTGAAGCACCCAGGTTTTTTTTTTTCATTTGTTTAAAAATAAAACATTTGCACACACAATGTTAGCTTATTAGAAGGTCTTTTATCACTGTAAATTACTACATTATTTGCATATCAAGATTCACACAAAACACAGTTTAACCTACTATTTGGTATCTTGAAAGCAGTCTTAGTTTCATGTCTACTTTTCATTATTTGCCAAAAACTTGATAAATTCGCTTTGTAGTTCTTTTTTGTGATAGCTGGAGTTGAAATGTTATTTCTTATAAATAAGTCAGATTGCTTTTGAACCAAATCTGGCCAATTTGTCATTTATATCCCCATCTATAGTTTCAAACTCAATTGTTATTAACTTTAAATTAAAAGTTTTAAATCAGTAGTAAAAGTCATGGGGGTACCGAGGAAGCGATGGGGTGCGGATGGCGTTAGAATCAACCATGGGTCTAGCACTGCACTGCTAGGCACAGTGTTCACAATAATAGCTGTTGGACATAGTGCTCACAAGTTTCAAAGTAAATATCATTAATCCTATTCTACAAAATAAAAGGCTCTGAGATAAACGTTAAGTGACTTGGCCTGAGGCCTAAGTCACACACCCAGTTAAGTGGCTGTTTTGATCACCCCTTCACCCCTTTGATGAGGAAAGGATTCCTGCCATAGGGTTGTGGGGATGGCTGAACACACAACACCCGATAGTTGTCAGATGAGATTGGCGGCTGTTTATTAGTCACATATACTCACAGCTTCAGGGAGGAAGACCCTGCATGCCATGCAGGTCACGTGGGAATTGCACTTATGAATAGAGTGAACAGCCAGAGGCTGTGGGAGGCAGGCTTTGTAGTATTAAGAGAGTGGTGTATCCCCTGGTTCCCACAGAATGATGTGATTGGCTTGTCCGAATATATCTGCAAGCTCGCAGGAAACTGAAACCTGCTACTCAGGGAAAAGCAGGAACTACACGTGAGCCCTTTGATAAGGTCTGTTATGAGCTCTTGTAGGTAGAACCAGAGTAGCGAGAGCAACTTACGGGTAGGCTATTCAAGGCCTTCCTGATGTTACCAGATTTCAGGGCATCACATAATTTTGAACCTTAATGTTAGGTCTTAACAAAACAGTGGCTAAAGTGGGATTCTAATCGTGGACTTTCTGATTTCAGCGACCATGTGCATTCTGCTATTCGACGATATTTCTTCCCCTTGCTAGGATCACATGTTAACATTTTATAGGGGACTAAGTACTTTGCTTTCTCTGGGCATTTCTTAATCTTTTTTTTTTTTTTTTTAATGAATTCACATGCTGTAGTAACTTTATTCCCATAAAAAACTGGAACACTCTTACTTGGGAAAGGATTGGAGAACTTGTTTTCCTTTTATAGGAAATCTAGTCCTAATTGTATCCGGATTTAGAGTGTTCTTCCTCACACAGAGAAGTTTTTCTTTCAAGAACTCTACCTCCCCTTTTCAAAACAAAATCATTTCTCCATATTCCATGTAGCTGTTACAAGAACTTTTTTGCTCTCCCGCCACAGCCATGCAGCTGTAGACCACAAGTCTGGGATACCGCCTTTCTCCAGTTGTTTCTCTTAAATTAGATCTTTTCGACCACTCCTGCACACAGTGATACACTCCCCAGTCTTTAAGCCAGTTGGGAGATTCTTCACAGGGTACTTTGCAGAATACTTTGGGCTGGTTGCTGCAAGAGACGTTAAATCAGAGATGGTGTCTGCCATTGAGGCTCTTGCTATGGAGAATAAAAATAAGGATTGTACGATGTAAAGGAAAATCGGTACGTGTGGAGCTTCTTGCTTGGCCCACAAGGCTGCCCATGAGCTAGCCGCTGCCTCCCTATGCAGCCTCATCTTCTGCTGTTTTTCCTCTCTTCACTTGGCTCTGGCCACATCGGCCTTACTTCTGCTTCTCAACTATACCAGGTTTTTCCCATCTTGAGACCTTTCTCCTTGCTGTTCCTTGCCCTGAAACACTCTTCCTTCACGGCTGTCTCTTTCTCTTTAAGCTCTCTTCCCAAGTGTTATTTATAAGGAGAGGACTTCTTTGACCATGCTACCAAAAACTACCCTTATGACTCTTCATGCCTAGCACCTCCCAGGCCATCCTCTTAGCACTTACGTGATTTTTCCGAGATACTTAATTTCTCTGCCATAGTTTGGTAATCTGTAAAATGGGAATGTTTTGATAGATTGAGAACTAAATGCAATAGCACATGTAAAGTGCTAATTATAATTTTAAGAGTCCCTGGCATGTAGTGAGCACTCAGTAAACATGGTCCATTTCTAATCATCATTGTTACCATGAAGGGTAAAAGAAGTAGTATAATCCATAAATGTTGTAATTGATCAATGTAAGAGAAACTCAAGAGACATGCCATGAAAGCAACAAGCGTAACTGTATGTCACTATGGGCAGTGGATGCAGTATGAGCACAGTGATTCTAAAGATCAGTTACTGAAATGGCCCAGTTGGAGCAATGAGGGGCAGACTGTGAATAGAGTCCTAAGTTAATTATAGAGTCTGTTTAATTCAACAGAAATTTGAAGAACTTCATTTCATGCCAGTCCCTGAGCTACGACTGTGGGAGCACAAACCCGAACCATACAGGTTCCTTTAAAGCATCTAAGATTGATTCCAATGGGACTTGAATGAGTGGAGAGAAGCAAGAAAGGTGTTCCCTGCAGGCTTCAGCAAGAACTTAAGTAGAGGGGCGCCTGGCCAGCTCAACTGGTAAAGCATGCGACTCTTGATCTTGGGGCCATGAATTCAGGCCCCAGGTTGGTTGTAAAAAAAGAAAGCAAGGAAAGAAAAAGAGAGAAGGAAGAGGAAAGGGAGAAAGAAGAAAAAGTACACAGGTAGAGGTACAGAGTCATTAAGGTTCAGGAACTCACATTGTCTAGAGAACAGGTTCCCTCGTTCCAGAGCAAGAGGAAATAAAACTGACATGAGGCCTCCCAAGTTATGGAGGATTTAGGGTACCACGGCCAGAACATGGGCCTCATTCTGTAGACATTTAGGAGCCTGTGGGAGGTTTGAACATTGATCAGCAGAAGTAGTACTTAGATAATATGTTTCTGTCTTTTGTCTGGTATTACAAATTCCTTGAATCTCACTAAGTATGAAAAGGTTCGAGTTAAAAGGGACAGATCTCTTCAACTTGATGTGTCAAACACTTTCAGTAGTTGTACAATTGTGATCTTTCATTAGTTGGTACTAAGTAAATTTTGTAGCAGAGAGTGATAGGCAGTTGGTGACAGGCAGTCATTCAGCTCTTAGTCATGTTCTCTTGAGTAATATTTAAAGTGTTAAAATTTTCCTTTTCATTGTATTTTACGTATCACAAACCTGATATATTCTTGAAATACTTATGAAGTTAGATACTGTTCCATGTGGCCCATACCACATGTAAATGGAAAGGAGAAATTTAACATAGTTCATAAATTGAAATATTTGGTTTCATCTGTGCTCAGATTGAAACCATAAAAGAATCAGAATGACTGTAGGTTTATGTTGTCACAGTTACCACCAGAGATACAGATTTTCAAACAACCACATCTCAGTGTTTTTGTATGGTTTGTAACTTCTTGCAAGTATGTTTGAATACTTACCATATACTGGTAGCTATTTTTGTCTTCATTTTAAGGAAAATGTGAATATTGTTAGATTTTTCCTCCAATAATTGCGAGATTATTTTTGTCAACAAAGAAATCAGAGTATGAGATTTAGAATATGAACTCAGGAGTTGCGGCAAGATGGCGGCTTAGGAGGACGCTGGGCTCACCGCACGTCCTGCTGATCACTTAGATTCCATCTACACCTGCCTAAATAACCCAGAAAACCGCCAGAGGATTAGCAGAACAGAGTCGCCGGAGCCAAACGCAGACGAGAGGCCCACGGAAGAGGGTAGGAAGGGCGGCGAGGCGGTGCGCGCTCCAAGGACTGGCGGGAGGGAGCCGGGGCGGAGGGGCGGCTCGCCGGCCAAGCAGAGCCCCCGAGTCTGGCTTGCAAAAGCGGAGGGGCCTGACGGACTGTGTTCCCACAACAAGCGCGACTTAGCGTCTGGGAGGTCATAAGTTAACAGCTCTGCTCCGAAAGCGGGAAGGCTGGAGGACAAAGGGAGGGAGAGCTGCTGAGCCCCCTGACAACAGAGCTCAGTTTGGTGGGGAACAAAGGCGCTCGCCAGCGCCATCTCCCCCGCCCATCCCCCAGCCAAAATCCCAAAGAGAACCGGTTCCTGCCAGGGAACTTGCTCGCTCCGCGCAAACACCCAACTCTGCGCTTCTGCGGAGCCAAACCTCCGGCAGCGGATCTGACTCCCTCCCACTGCCACAGGGCCCCTCCTGAAGTGGATCACCTAAGGAGAAGCGATCTAAGCCTGCCCCTCCTGCCCCCGAGCACCTTGCCTACCCACCCCCGCTAATACGCCAGATCCCCAGCATCACAAGCCTGGCAGGGTGCAAGTAGCCCAGATGAGCCACACCACCCCACGGTGAATCCCACCCCTAGGAGAGGGGAAGAGAAGGCACACACCAGTCTGACTGTGGCCCCAGCGGTGGGCTGGGGGCAGACATCAGGTCTGACTGCGGCCCCGCCCACCAACTCCAGGTATACACCACAGCACAGGGGAAGTGCCCTGCAGGTCCTCACCACGCCAGGGACTATCCAAAATGACCAAGCGGAAGAACTCCCCTCAGAAGAATCTCCAGGAAATAACAACAGCTAATGAGCTGATCAAAAGGATTTAAATAATATAACAGAAAGTGAATTTAGAATAATAGTCATAAAATTAATCGCTGGGCTTGAAAACAGTATACAGGACAGCAGAGAATCTCTTGCTACAGAGATCAAGGGACTAAGGAACAGTCACGAGGAGCTGAAAAACGCTTTAAACGAAATGCATAACAAAATGGAAACCACCACAGCTCGGCTTGAAGAGGCAGAGGAGAGAATAGGTGAACTAGAAGATAAAGTTATGGAAAAAGAGGAAGCTGAGAAAAAGAGAGATAAAAAAAATCCAGGAGTATGAGGGGAAAATTAGAGAATTAAGTGATACACTAAAAAGAAATAATATACGCATAATTGGGATCCCAGAGGAGGAAGAGAGAGGGAAAGGTGCTGAAGGGGTACTTGAAGAAATAATAGCTGAGAACTTCCCTGAACTGGGGAAGGAAAAAGGCATTGAAATCCAAGAGGCACAGAGAACTCCCTTCAGACGTAACTTGAATCGATCTTCTGCACGACATATCATAGTGAAACTGACAAAATACAAGGATAAAGAGAAAATTCTGAAAGCATCAAGGGGCAAACGTGCCCTCACATACAAAGGGAGACCTATAAGACTCGTGACTGATCTCTCTTTTGAAACTTGGCAGGCCAGAAAGAATTGGCACGAGATTTTCAGGGTGCTAGACAGAAAAAATATGCAGCCAAGAATCCTTTATCCAGCAAGTCTGTCATTTAGAATAGAAGGAGAGATAAAGGTCTTCCCAAACAAACAAAAACTGAAGGAATTTGTCACCACTAAACCAGCCCTACAAGAGATCCTAAGGGGGACCCTGTGAGACAAAGTCCCAGAGACATCACTATAAGCATAAAACATACAGACATCACAATGACTCTAAACCCGTATCTTTCTATAATAACACTGAATGTAAACGGATTAAATGCGCCAACCAAAAGACATAGAGTATCACAATGGATAAAAAAACAAGACCCATCTATTTGCTGTCTACAAGAGACTCATTTTAGACCTGAGGACACCTTTAGATTGAGAGTGAGGGGATGGAGAACTATTTATCATGCGACTGGAGGCCAAAAGAAAGCTGGAGTAGCCATACTTATATCAGACAAACTAGACTTTAAATTAAAGGCTGTAACAAGAGATGAAGAAGGACATTATATAATAGTTACAGGGTCTATCCATCAGGAAGAGCTAACAATTATAAATGTCTATGCACCGAATACCGGAGCCCCCAAATATATAAAACAATTACTCATAAACATAAGCAACCTTATTGATAAGAATGTGGTAATTGCAGGGGACTTTAATACACCACTTACAGAAACGGATAGATCATCTAGACACACGGTCAATAAAGAAACAAGGGCCCTGAATGAGACATTGGATCAGATGGACTTGACAGATATATTTAGAACTCTGCATCCCAAAGCAACAGAATATACTTTCTTCTCGAGTGCACATGGAACATTCTCCAAGATAGATCATATACTGGGTCACAAAACAGCCCTTCATAAGTTTACAAGAATTGAAATTATACCATGCTTACTTTCAGACCACAATGCTATGAAGCTTGAAATCAACCACAGAAAAAAGTCTGGAAAACCTCCAAAAGCATGGAGGTTAAAGAACACCCTACTAACGAATGAGTGGGTCAACCAGGCAATTAGAGAAGAAATTAAAAAATATATGGAAACAAACGAAAATGAAAATACAACAATCCAAACGCTTTGGGACGCAGCAAAGGCAGTCCTGAGAGGAAAATACATTGCAATCCAGGCCTATCTCAAGAAACAAGAAAAATCCCAAATACAAAATCTAACAGCACACCTAAAGGAACTAGAAGCAGAACAGCAAAGGCAGCCTAAGCCCAGCAGAAGAAGAGAAATAATAAAGATCAGGGCAGAAATAAACAATATAGAAACTAAAAAAACTGTAGAGCAGATCAACGAAACCAAGAGTTGGTTTTTTGAAAAAATAAACAAAATTGACAAACCTCTAGCCAGGCTTCTCAAAAAGAAAAGGGAGATGACCCAAATAGATAAAATCATGAATGAAAATGGAATTATTACAACCAATCCCTCAGAGATACAAACAATTATCAGGGAATACTATGAAAACTTATATGCCAACAAATTGGACAACCTGGAAGAAATGGACAAATTCCTGAACACCCACACTCTTCCAAAACTCAATCAGGAGGAAATAGAAAGCTTGAACAGACCCATAACCAGTGAAGAAATTGAATCGGTTATCAAAAATCTCCCAACAAATAAGAGTCCAGGACCAGATGGCTTCCCAGGGGAGTTCTACCAGACGTTTAAAGCAGAGATAATACCTATCCTTCTCAAGCTATTCCAAGAAATAGAAAGGGAAGGAAAACTTCCAGACTCATTCGATGAAGCCAGTATTACTTTGATTCCTAAACCAGACAGAGACCCAGTAAACAAAGAGAACTACAGGCCAATATCCCTGATGAATATGGATGCAAAAATTCTCAATAAGTTACTAGCAAATCGAATTCAACGGCATATAAAAAGAATTATTCACCATGATCAAGTGGGATTCATTCCTGGGATGCAGGGCTGGTTCAACATTCGCAAATCAATCAACGTGATACATCACATTAACAAAAAAAGAGAGAAGAACCATATGATCCTGTCAATCGATGCAGAAAAGGCCTTCGACAAAATGCAGCACCCTTTCTTAATAAAAACCCTTGAGAAAGTCGGGATAGAAGGAACATACTTAAAGATCATAAAAGCCATTTATGAAAAGCCCACAGCTAACATCATCCTCAACGGGGAAAAACTGAAAGCTTTTTCCCTGAGATCAGGAACACGACAAGGATGCCCACTCTCACCGCTGCTGTTTAACATAGTGCTGGAAGTTCTAGCATCAGCAATCAGACAACAAAAGGAAATCAAAGGCATCAAAATTGGCAAAGATGAAGTCAAGCTTTCGCTTTTTGCAGATGACATGATATTATACATGGAAAATCCGATAGACTCCACCAAAAGTCTGCTAGAACTGATACAGGAATTCACCAAAGTTGCAGGATACAAAATCAATGTACAGAAATCAGTTGCATTCTTATACACTAACAATGAAGCAACAGAAAGACAAATACAGAAGCTGATCCCATTCACAATTGCACCAAGAAGCATAAAATACCTAGGAATAAATCTAACCAAAGATGTAAAGGATCTGTATGCTGAAAACTATAGAAAGCTTATGAAGGAAATTGAAGAAGATTTAAAGAAATGGAAAGACATTCCCTGCTCATGGATTGGAAAAATAAATATTGTCAAAATGTCAATACTACCCAAAGCTATCTACACATTCAATGCAATCCCAATCAAAATTGCACCAGCATTCTTCTCGAAACTAGAACAAGCAATCCTAAAATTCATATGGAACCACAAAAGGCCCCGAATAGCCAAAGGAATTTTGAAGAAGAAGACCAAAGCGGGAGGCATCACAATCCCAGACTTTAGCCTCTACTACAAAGCTGTCATCATCAAGACAGCATGGTATTGGCACCAAAACAGACACATAGACCAATGGAATAGAATAGAAACCCCAGAACTAGACCCACAAACGTATGGCCAACTCATCTTTGACAAAGCAGGAAAGAACATCCAATGGAAAAAAGACAGCCTCTTTAACAAATGGTGCTGGGAGAACTGGACAGCAACATGTAGAAGGTTGAAACTAGACCACTTTCTCACACCATTCACAAAAATAAACTCAAAATGGATAAAGGACCTGAATGTGAGACAGGAAACCATCAAAACCTTAGAGGAGAAAGCAGGAAAAGACCTCTCTGACCTCAGCCATAGCAATCTCTTACTCGACACATCCCCAAAGGCAAGGGAATTAAAAGCAAAAGTGAATTACTGGGACCTTATGAAGATAAAAAGCTTCTGCACAGCAAAGGAAACAACCAACAAAACTAAAAGGCAACCAACGGAATGGGAAAAGATATTCGCAAATGACATATCGGACAAAGGGCTAGTATCCAAAATCTATAAAGAGCTCACCAAACTCCACACCCGAAAAACAAATAACCCAGTGAAGAAATGGGCAGAAAACATGAATAGACACTTCTCTAAAGAAGACATCCGGATGGCCAACAGGCACATGAAAAGATGTTCAGCGTCGCTCCTTATCAGGGAAATACAAATCAAAACCACACTCAGGTATCACCTCACGCCAGTCAGAGTGGCCAAAATGAACAAATCAGGAGACTATAGATGCTGGAGAGGATGTGGAGAAACGGGAACCCTCTTGCACTGTTGGTGGGAATGCAAATTGGTGCAGCCGCTCTGGAAAGCAGTGTGGAGGCTCCTCAGAAAATTAAAAATAGACCTACCCTATGACCCAGCAATAGCACTGCTAGGAATTTATCCAAGGGATACAGGAGCACTGATGCATAGGGCCACTTGTACCCCAATGTTCATAGCAGCACTCTCAACAATAGCCAAATTATGGAAAGAGCCTAAATGTCCATCAACTGATGAATGGATAAAGAAATTGTGGTTTATATACACAATGGAATACTACGTGGCAATGAGAAAAAAATGAAATATGGCCTTTTGTAGCAACGTGGATGGAACTGGAGAGTGTGATGCTAAGTGAAATAAGCCATACAGAGAAAGACAGATACCATATGGTTTCACTCTTATGTGGATCCTGAGAAACTTACCAGGAACCCATGGGGGAGGGGAAGGAAAAAAAAAAAAAAAGAGGTTAGAATGGGAGAGAGCCAAAGCACAAGAGACTGTTAAAAACTGAGAACAAACTGAGGGTTGATGGGGGGTGGGAGGGAGGAGAGGGTGGGTGATGGGTATTGAGGAGGGCACCTTTTGGGATGAGCACTGGGTGTTGTATGGAAACCAATTTGTCAATAAATTTCAGGAAAAAAAAAATAAAACATTAAAAAAAATTTTAAAAATAAAAATAAAAAAATAAATTAGAATTCACCAGTAAAAAAAAAAAAAAGGAATATGAACTCAATAACACTTATAAATAGGTTGATCAAAAGAAATGTTTTCTATTTCTTGACATTGAGTTTATGAGAGGTTTTATTTTTTGTATGTGATTAAAAAAAAATAAGAAATAGGCTGTTGTGTTTATAGGATACCTTTATGGAAAACAGGAGACCCTGTCCCCTCGGGACACTGTAGAAGGAAGCCATGAAACTGAATTCCTTACTGACTCGTTATCATATATTGTTACTTGGCAAATGCCAGGAATCTAAGAACTAAAGGGATACAGAGTGTATGTCCTAGCCAGGAGGTATTGTGCCCAGAGGCACCTCTCCCTTCTGGATCTGAACCCTGGAATTATGCTCGGGATTCTCATGGATAAATGTTTGGATAAATGAAGGTAGATCTGGGGGATGAAATTAGAATTTTCAGTGACCCCTAGTGTCGGCTAGCTGCCCAAAGCCTCTAACGTCCCAGAGATCATGAGAGGGAATCTCAGGAGATCAGGATTGAATTTTACTCTTAAAATGAACATTCTGTATCCTAGCCTCTTAACAGCTGTCCCTACCCCTCCTCTCAAGCAGTTTGAAGCCCCCATCATGTGACATCACCTTTTGAAAAAGGGGAAGATACACATAATTTTACTGTGTTTTAGTAGAGTAACACTTTCATCCAAAATGCATTATATTGCCCACCCCATCCCATAATCCAGATGTATAACTCAAGTACCGTAGCTCTCTCAGTGATTAGCCCAGTTCGTGTTTAACATGCACAATCCAAGTTTCCATGGCCATGAAACCTACCTGATCTCAACAGTCTGTCTGAATGAGCCTCCAGTGGAACCAGGAAAGTTATATTTATTAATACTAGAAATTCTTACAGTTTTTTAAAATGAATATTTAATAAGATGCAAAATAATGACCTGCATTATCTATAACATTTGAGCCTCAAAGTGAACAAACCAAGGATCATGCTTTGCAAACAGAAATATTTTAGCATCAGAAGAGAAAACTGGGGGCACGTGGCTGGCTTGGTTGGTAGAGCGAGCAACTCTTGGTCATGAGTTCAAGCCTCGTGTTGGGGGTAGAGCTTACTTAAAAAAAATAATAAAAATTTTTAAAGGAGAAAACATTATTTTTTGTTACAAAGGAAGTAGTCACAGAGCATACCAATCAAACAATTCTGTCAGAGCTTTGAAAAATAGAGCCATCAGGCAAGATACTGAGATAAAGGATAAAAAAAGATCAACGTAAACATTTCAGTCTAGTTGATTTGTATACTACTTATAAATTTTACTGTCCGGAGAATAGTGTTCAGGTTTTAAGGAACTATAAAGAGTTGAGTTATTGCTTGACTTAAATTTTTTTAAATGGGAAGGGAGTGTTCGGAAGACATTTCCTACCACTTTGTCCCCTCTGAGTTCCTTTCCTGCTCTTCCTAGATCTGGCTCTTACTGACTCCCAGCAGTATAGCTGCGTATTTAAATCCTAAGTGACTTGCTTATTGTTAGGCAGGTCAGAAGTCTGCTGAAACAAGCACAGGAAATTTGAAACACCTAAAGGCTATTTAAAAAAAAAAAACCCTAGCTGCTGACATTTTACTTAGAATTGTAGAGAGAATGGATTGTTTGGGTACTGAGCTGTACGGTACAAACGCTGGGGTTTTAAGGCCAACTTTTTAAAAATCTCTGAAGTCATTTCACCTGGTATTGCATCAGTTAGGTATTCTAAGGCATCACATGAAAACTAAATCCACTCTGGTGTTGGCAGGCAGCTGTTGTGCCTGCCATTGAATTAGAATTGTTGGAATACCATCCATGTACTTGAGCATGAATCAGAAAATTGGGGAAGGAAAGCTTGATGCCACTGTCTCTGAGGAAGGAGACAAACGGTGGGGTTCCTGCAAAGAAGCAGATCTTATTAGAGGAGCCCACTAGCTTGATTGTAACGCTTGTGTGGCCAGAGCAGGTCTCCCGACATCACCAACAGGTATCATCGATTCTGTCATATTTTGAAGTTATAATGTGTTCATTGTAGTAGCTTTATGCTATTATTTTTGAAAGGCGGTTGTTAACTGTTCAATGCTTGAGGCACTATTACGAACTAAAGATTTTAAATATGTCATGTTTTTTAATTACCAAAGGCGGTGACAGAATATGAAACTCTCCACTTGGGCCCTCTGAAACACTTATATTTACAATTACTGTGACACTTATGTTCAAGAACATTTCATATTTATTTAAAAACTTAAAGAATGTTATTATAAAGCACTGATTTGTGATTTAAATTGAAGCTCCCCAGTGTTCATATTGTTAGAAATTTAGATTTTAGTTCTCTCACTTTTACATTGTTAATTATAACTTTAGATTTAAATGTGACCTATGTAATGCATGCTGTGAGAATAAAACCTGTCTGGAAGTTGAAAGAACAAAATAAGTGTATTTTAATAAAATCTGGAATATCATTACACTCCTTAGACTTTAATATCAATGAGGCTAGTAATACTGAATGAAACAGACAGGAAATCAGAGTGAAGTCAGGCAGAATGATTCTTTTTTTTTTTACACTGAACTTAATAAACTGAAAGAAGTTCGAATGAACTAAAGAAGAATGCCAAAACATTTCTATAAATTGTAAAAAGTTCAATTATGGGGGCACCTGGGTGGCTCAGTCAGTTCAATGTCCAACTCTTGATTTCAGCTCAAGTCATTATCTCATGGTTTATGAGTTCAAGCCCTGCATCAGGCTCTGTGCTAAGAGTGCAGAGCCTGCTTAGGATTCTCTCGCGACCTGATTTCCCCTCCCCCGCTCCCCCCTCCGCTCTCGCTCTTTCTCAAATAAACATTTAAAAATAAAAAATAAAAAAATTCTATAAATGATAGATATATACAATCAATCTTTAAAAATCTGTAAAGATTGGGGCACCTGGGTGGCGCAGTCGGTTAAGCGTCCGACTTCAGCCAGGTCATGATCTTGCGGTCCGTGAGTTCGAGCCCCGCGTCGGGCTCTGGGCTGATGGCTCAGAGCCTGGAGCCTGTTTCCGATTCTGTGTCTCCCTCTCTCTGCCCCTCCCCCATTCATGCTCTGTCTCTCTCTGTCCCAAAAATAAATAAACGTTGAAAAAAAAATAAAAAAAAAATCTGTAAAGATTATGTAGCTTCTTATAACAGTATTCCATACTTTTTAGCCTAAGTGGTAAATTCTCAGTATTAAGGAAGATTTATTTTCTGATCCTAAGTGTTCGTAAAGGTATATAGAGCATTTTTATGAATGCTTGTGCCCTCCTGAATGTAAGGAAGAAAAATTTGCTGTGAAATAGTTTTGAGTTTACTAAACTGAAGTTGCCTTACTCAGGGTGCTGAGCTTTCTGTGTTTTTTTCCTACAATATCTCCTTACAAAAGCATGTTTTATGAGCCTTTTTTCTTTTATTTTTTGATATCTGAGCTTTTTTTTTTATCCAAGGAGATCTTTAAAAGGTCACAATTCATAAATTAATAGCTTAGCCACCAGATCATTCTCTCATCAGTCCGTATCTACCACCAGTTTGCCCTCCAGGGAGGCACAAAGGAGAAGGTCTGGTTACTGGTTACAAATTACATCACTCTTGCTCAGTTTGCCCGGGGTTTCCCCTCAGAGGAATGTGGTTTGAAAAAACTTCCTCCACCACACTTCTATTTGCATATTACTTAATTTTCTTTGACAATGCATCATATCAAATATCCACAGCAATCAAAATCTAACCAAATTTAGTAATAAGAAAGCAACAGCTCCTTGGATGTGTATTATCTGTGTGCCCTGCTAAACTCCCTTACAGTAACAATACTTTCTAGGTTTCCACCCACCTCTCCTGCCAGTCGCCAGTCATCTTTTCTAGCCATTATCTTCCTCATGGCCATTCATTCGTCAGTTGTTAGGTCCTCTTCTCTCACTCTCTCTCCCTCTCTCTCCCTCTCTGAGTGATCTCTTCTCTGCCTGTGGTTTCACTTACCACCTCTGAGCACTAGAGGAATGACCGCTTGGACATCATAACGACACCACATACTCTGAGGTTTGTCTTAGCTTCCTCAGAAAGAAGAATCTGAAGCAGGGGACTATGTGCTGTTACTTTGTTAGGGGCTATAATCTCAGCAAGTAGAGGGGCAAGAAGAATGTAGTTTGGTAGCAGGGAGAGTCAATACATGGATAAGCTGTTGAGTTGCCTGGCACTGCCCAAGCCTGGAGGACCATACCCCTGAGAAATAAGGTAAACTGTCTTAAGATTGTGCATTGTGAGAGGAGAAAGGAGGAAGAGTTTTTCCACTAGTTCTTACTGGTCAAGATTTTCCCTATGACATTTTAACTTCCCCAAGTCCCCCAGTAGTTAATGGGGTGATGTGCAAGTGGGGATCCACTTGCAAGTGGAGATGCATCAACAAAGATGCCTTGGAGTGAGAAGCAAGAGCTGCCCACAGACATGAGGCAAGGTGCTGTCACATTATACCTTTGTGAAGTTCGTAATGATGAAAGAGCTGAAATAAGACGCAAGTGAAATTGAGAGAATCTAAAGTGGTACAGACAAGGTGTCCAGTGTAATATACCCCTTTTACCACTCAGATCACTCGTGCCCTAAATTATACCTAGCTTCCATACTACGATATGGGGCCTCACTGCCTCCCTGAGATCAGAGATACAAGTGCAATCCGTAATGAGTCCCTTTTAAGGTGAAGCCTTGCTTTAATCCTATGGCAAAAGACTTAAGGCAAGAGAGCTAAGAGAAACAAACTACTGCAGTCCCTACTGCTGCAACTGACCCTGAAACTGTAAGTGATACTCACCATCTCCTTCTTTTACCCGGTCTACATTTTCTTCATCCGTGGCAAATGTTTTTGCCTGATTTGAGTTCCTTGCCTGCTGAAGTGACCCAGACTTCCCTCAAATGTCTGAGCCCTTAGTTGCCTTTTTCTTATTGAGTCATGCTGGAATTTCCCATTGACTGTTACCACTGGCCATGGAAGCACCAAGAGATTTCTGATGAAATCCCCCAAGTTCTGGACATATTTCTCCCTCCCTCACTTCGTAGCCATAGTCTTTGCATCTCATAACGATCAGTGTTGAGTATCGCCAAAAGGAGACTGACTCCCTTTTTTTCTACGTGTATACAGACATGAGAAGCCCACAGTGACCAGAAGGTAGTCAGAGATTTACATTTAATGTAACTCTTTTGTGTCCTCTGGATGAAACAGTTACCTGCCCAAACCAGCCTGGGTATCAGGACTTCTAACTTAGCAAATACTGAAGTTTCATGGAAGGGGAACACAAATTCTGCAAGTGGGTCCACTAGGAATGATGATGACAGAAGCTAATCCTACTTTCATCCTTTGGTTCCCAGACCTAAGTATTCTAGCTGTTGGTAACAGACCATACATTGAAAGCATTGCTTCAGCGTATATGCCACATCTCGAGTTGGGAGTTATCTTTAAGATTTCTCTTTAGCTGACTTTTATTTTTTAACAGTTGATTCTTTGTTTCTTACTTTTTTTTTCTTTGAGAGACAGAGACAGAGCCCAAGGTGGGGAGGGGCAGAGAGAGAGGGAGACACACACAGAATCCAAAGCAGGCTCCAGGCTCTGAGCTGTTAGCACAGAGCCCGACGCGAGGCTCGAACCCACGAACCGTGAGATCATGATCTGAGCCGAAGTCAGATGCTTAACCTGCTGAGCCACCCAGGCACCCCCTGACTTTTTAATAGGCTATTCTACCTGCCTATAAGGCCAGCTATTTCTCTGTTGGTAGAGTCATGGTTAGAACAGTGGATTCTAAGGTTATGTACCCATTGTCACATTTCTTTGTTATAAAATGGGTCCTTGGCCTAAAGTAGGGTTTTGTGGGATATCACATTGATAGATCGGGTATTTTATAAGCCTTGGGATAGTGGTGGTAGCAAAAGTATTGGGAGCTAGAAACAAAACTCATATCCAGAGTAGGTATTAATTTTAGTAAAATAAATCATTGCCCCTTCCCATGTACTGTCTTACACCCAGTGATTGACTGGTCTTGAGTAATTGTGGCACATTGAGAGCTTGACACTATATCTGTTGCTGGCAGGTTAAAGCATTTAGCAGTAGCAATAACTTTTTTCAGCATTGGTGAGCAGAAGCACCATAGCCATTTTATTCATGGGCTCGTTGTGTCAACTCTTTGGTGACCTAACTGGGAGGCTGGCTGACACCCATAGAATGACTCATCCTGTTCACCTTTTGTTGACCTTTGACAATACACATTGACATTTTGGTAGATGCTTCCTGGTGGGCACGAATGTGAGATACAAAACTGCGCCTCATTTGTGTCCAGTCCATCTTTCCCAGACCTCCTTATCATACTGTCTTTCACTGCTGTTTTCTAGGCCCCGATCAGCAGTTGAGCTATTTGCTATGGCCCACGAGTCAAGATGTGTGTGGTTGAGGCCGTTTCTCCCTCCATTTGAAATGGATGACCAAATGCACTGCTCCAGCTGTTCTCCTCGGCCAGACTTCCTCTGCCACAGTCGTTTATGTCCACTCCTGAATAAGACTGCAGTGTAGCGGTAGTCCATTGTCGAATTCTTTTTCTTTCGGTCAGTTGGTCATGAGAGAAAGAGACATTTATCACCTGGGAGTCTGGGTTACCTGGAAATGTAATTTACTCATGCTTTCTGAGTATACTTGGGCCTAATCCAAATAAGTCCTTTCCATCATATAGCAGGTTGTTTCTGTGCCCATCTAGCTTTATGTCTCAGTGAGTACTTCCGGTCCCAGGGTCCTTTGTTGACCCATGGTCAGGCATAAAAATTCCACTAGGGCCCTCTGTTTTCTGCCACAGAACCCCAGGGTTCTGCACTGTGGCTTCTCTTTTGGCACTTGCAGGAGACTCCACAGACTCCTTTTCTATCAGGGGACAGGTCCTGCACCCTCAGATCCACTGGCACAGATGCACCACAGCCTGGACCTGCTACATAGTCTTTTGCGTAGTTCTGGGTCACTCTTGGAACAGGCAGCCACTGCGTCTCTGATAAACGAGTCAAGGCAGTGTTATGAAATATGGAATATATTGTCTCCAGAACCCAGTGAGGTCTACCTTTTTCTTAGCAGTAGGTGCTGAGAAAAGCGAGATGTTTTTTACCTGACAGAGGATGCTCTTGGCATGTCTCAGAGCCCTTGAGTTCTTAAAAACATAAGCAGTGTGCAGTATCTCCTGTTTTTTGTGAGGGGTCTGGTGTGCGTTTTACTAGGTCAACCAGGATTCTTTTCCATTTCTTGCTTTACAGATCCAGTTAGTATGGTGTCATCAATATAATGGATTAGAGTCACATTCTGTGGAATGTGCAGATGATCCAGGTCTGTGCAGACTAAATGTTGAGGGAGATCAGGAGAGTTACCGTTGCCCTGGGGCAGGGTGGTATCCTGTCTGTACCAGGAATCTGCTTTTGATCCACCCTTCTATGGGCTCTGAGAAGAAAGTACTCACTCCATAAATAGCTGAATACCAAATGCCAGAAGCTGTATAATGTCATACTTAGCATGACAGCCGCTATTGGGACTTCCACCAGTTTAAGGTTACAGTGATCCATCATCTGTTTTTTTTCTGCAGGGTCATTAGAAGTATAGAAAGGGTATATAATTAAGGACCACCACTCCTGCATCTGTATGTCTCTGATAGTGCTGCTAATCTCTGCCCTTCTTCCCAGTATACAGTATTGCTTTTGATTTACTGTATCTAGACTGAAGATGGAGTTGTAGGGGAAAGTTTCAAGGGTTTGCTCCGCTCTTCTTACAAAAATGACACTTATCCCAATGTCAGAGAGCCAGCGTGAGGGTTTCCCAGTTATACACTTGAAGTCAAGAAATAACTCCATGGGAGGTCTATAGATCCCACTGGACCTGAGCCAACACTTGAGGAATTACCTAGCCTCCATACACCTGCATTCTAATCAGAGGAATATAGTGGCACTTCAGATGCCCCAATTTGGGTATAGTTTGGAACTCTAATGTGATAGTCCTCAAAAAGTCTGGAGTTTTCCTTTTCCCAGTACTATTACCCATGTGAAAAAAGTTCCTTGCTCTCTTCTCTGCCTGACATATTTCTCTCTCCTCTCTTTCCTTAGGTACTGTCTGTCCTCCTTGACAGGGTCAAATTAGTCATATGTGTTATTTTTCACCATGTGCTTCTTTTTTATAATATTACAACAATTGTAGTTTCGTATAAATTTTGTATGCTGACCTGCTCATAAGTTCCTTGAGGGTAGTATCATTACCTGCTTTGTACACTGCTCTAGCCCTAGCTTAGTATCTGCCTTATATATTAGGAGATTAATAACTATTTGGGGAGTGAATTGTCGGATGGATGACAGAAAGTGAAAGAGAAGCGTTTACGGACTTTGGGAGCACTGTTACTCTAGCTCAGCAATTCTAGGAAGCCTTTCTTCTCCCACCCCTCTCATATTTTAACACTTCTTTTATCTTTGCTTTTGGCCAGCTGGCTGTTGTGACTTAGTTGTTAGTGCCTGTGCATTCACAAAAACACTTGCAAAAAAAGTCTGCAGCTTGGAAGAAAATTCCAGAAGCAGAAGTGGAGCAACATGT
The DNA here is from genome assembly GCF_016509475.1 of Prionailurus bengalensis. Lineage (NCBI taxonomy): Eukaryota > Metazoa > Chordata > Mammalia > Carnivora > Felidae > Prionailurus > Prionailurus bengalensis. The sequence goes on from NC_057350.1 coordinate 140,914,223, forward strand.
CAAGGTACACTGCACCAACAATGCTCCTAATGGTACACAGGACTGTATTTTGTGGGAAAACTGTCATCTCTGAGCTGAAAAGTGGTGCAGGAGATTGGAAATCTGAATGTAAAGAAGCTTTAGTAATAATTTTTTGCTCACATAGTCTTTTTATTTGTGCTTCAGTGATAATTATCATATATCACCATTGTACTTATCATGAGAGCCCATTCAGTAAGTGTAAAATAATTTTTATGTTTTAAGAAATCACTTAGTTATAGTTTAATTTGGCAATTTTTTTCTTAATGGTTCATAAAATAATAGTGCATCATCATTTTATAGTGAATGAAATAGGGTATTATACAGTTGTCTTCAGGGCCTCCATTAACATATATGGCATCTTGCGTAGAGTAGAAAGAGACATTCCAGAGCAGCCTTGCACTGGATATGAGGTGTGGTGAGGAGAACCCCTCTCCGCCAGATGCCTTTGGGGTGTGGGAAATCACCACCACCACCACACGTGGCAGCTTCAGCTATCCTTGTGGTAATATGTTTTATGATTTTATCTTAGAATTGGGAAACAGAGCATTATATGTAGTTTTTAGACATTGCTGTTCTGTTCTTGAATCTTATAACTTGAAGAAAGGTTACAGAAAAACTGATTATATAGCAAAGTGAATATTAAATCAATATTCGGAACAGTAAGTTTCTGTTTTTAAAAATCATTCTTTTTAGGGAAGTCATTTTTTCCGAATAGATAAGCCATTGTGAAGAAGTTCTTATCTGTGAATATTATGGTGTTTCTGGGTAGACAGGAAGTCCAGCAGAATTTAATTTGATTGAATCTGTCTGGGTCAGTGACCTCATAATCTTTCCAGAATGAAGCTCTAGTCATGAAGCATTTCAGTGCCCCTCCTGGGAACTTTGGTCAGCTCCTGAAAGGCATGCCTGCCTTTGCTATTTAATATAGATCTTAATATTTATGTCTTTGACAGTGTTTCTGTTTGACCATATAGTCTGGAACTATTTTTCATACAGATTGTGTCAAAATTTAAATTTTTACAACCTCACTTTGTCTCACAACAGCTTAGGTAAACTTAGTTTATCCACTGCAATTAAGATTTTTTTTTTTAACTTTTTTATTTTTTTATTTATTTTTTCAACGTTTATTTATTTTTGGGACAGAGAGAGACAGAGCATGAACGGGGGAGGGGCAGAGAGAGAGGGAGACACAGAATCAGAAACAGGCTCCAGGCTCTGAGCCATCAGCCCAGAGCCTGACGCGGGGCTCGAACTCACGGATCGCAAGATCGTGACCTGGCTGAAGTCGGACGCTTAACCGACTGCGCCACCCAGGCGCCCCTGTAATTAAGATTTTGAATTCACTTAGGAATAGTTTACGAAATTAGTATTTTTTATGCATGGCCTACCGTAAGGATTCTGATAGAAAACTAATCAAGAATGATAGTAGTTCTTCTTATGGAAAGTATTCAGACTTACGGGTAATATTATGTCATTGGATTCCAGATACTTTCTAACTATCTGAAATGCATTTGTGTTACAAATTTCAAGGTTTATCATTTATATTCAAATGTATCATCCAATTTTTAAATAAAATATCTCTTCCTGCTTCTGCTTCCTTTCTCCATCCCCCATCCTCCGTGTAGTTGTAAATTTTTTTTTAATTTTTATTTATTTTTGAGAGGGAGTGAGACAGAGCATGAGCAGGGGAGGGCCAGAGACAGGGAGACACAGAATCGGAAGCATGCTCCAGGCTCTGAGCTGTCAGCAGAGAGCCCGACACGGGGCTCGAACAACGAACCGTGAGAACATGACCTGAGCTGAAGTCGGATGCCCAACCGACTGAGCCACCCAGGCGCCCCCCCGCCTTTTTTTAAATTTTTTTTTAATGTTTATTTATTTTTGAGAGAGAGTAAGACAGAGCATGAGCGGGGGACTCCGTGTAGTTATAGACAGAGAAGTGCAATTTTTAATAACCTGATCTCTAAATTGTTGTCCGGGAGCCCAGGTAATTATAAGGGATTAGAGGCAAAAGTTGCAACTCAAGAGATTAGGAAACTAAATCTGGCAGAACCAGGGTCTGGTACCTTTGGGAAAATCTTTCAGTACACAACTCCATGCATTTACTTCCTCCTGCATCTTCTCAGAGTTCACCACAAACTTGCATTTTCCCTTCTTTTCAGTGCTTTATAGAAGTGTGATGTTATCTTCCCGAAGAATCCATAGTGTTCTGTTGAATTGGGCCCCTTACCTTACTGCCCAAAGGTATGCCGTTATAAAACACACTGGCAAAAATAATTTAAACTGGACGAATTTGGGGTAATAATATTACAGAGTTTGAAATGTCAGCAAAAATATTTTGTTGCAGTTGTGTATGTTGTGATTAAAACAATGAAAGCGCTCATCTTGAACAAATAGAAAGCATTTGTTGAATGAAAGCATTCATGGGGGATTTTTATTGTTAGCCACATTTGTAGATCTTTACAAACTGCTTACATGGATTTCTTAAAATTTGTTTGAAAAAAAAAAAACCTCAACAGATCCCAGTTTCTCTTGACCATTTCAAAGACCATTAATCACCCTTGGCCATTTATCACCATTTAATAATACCAAATCATAGAATGGTCAGGAGAAGTAAGTGGATGGAATTCAAACATTTGCTTCCCGTTTTCAACTCTAATTTTTAAAGTTTGGATGGGGTGAAAATGAGGAGCTGTGGAACTTTGTAAGGTTTTTGTTACATATGATTATATTTTCTCTTTTCACCACTGCCCATTACTGGTAATTAAAAGACAGTTTTTAACATTGATTGGGAAAACCCGTTATCTGGTTCAATCTAATCTTCTCATTATGTGACTAGATCTAAGATTCTGATAGTTTCAATAATGCTGCAGGTCGTGTCCTGGGAGACTGAGGGGCAGGTAGAATCCGTCACTCATCATGGTTAACCAGTTCTAAGAGTTTATCTCATATAACCCTGTTTTGAATTAACTAAATAATCCAGTAAGCAGTGTTTTTATTATCTCAAAAAGGGAAAGATTCAAAGTTGGCTAACAATGAAATTTCCCATTTTTCACTGGCAGGAACCCCAGCCCCGTAATGGGGAAGGTCCCACCAGTGCGAAGGCCCCACATGGGGACCCCTCCCCTAGTGAGGAAATGTACCCCTGAAGAGGAGTCCTTCTGGCCACCTGGCCCACTGCTACCCTACCACGTGAGTACAGCAATGGCTTTGAGGACCTCAGCAAGTTTTCCATTTCTTGGTGGCCATTTGTCTGTGAGAAATGGCCAGAACTTCTTCCTGTTTCTCTTAGACATTCAGTAAAGGAGATATAAGCCTCTTTTTACTGTTCTGCTTCGTTTTTCCAAGTGCAATCAAAAGAACTTGTTTGGATAAGAGATTAAGACTATTGGTTAAGACTCAGGTGTGATTAGTGAAACACTTGGTTCCTTGTGTAGAACAAGTAATACTGTTGAACAGAACTTTCTGCAGTGGTGGGAATGTTCTCTGTATGCCCTTGCCAATACACTACCCACCAACCACATACTGCTGCTGAGTATTTGAAATATAGTGCAAATGAAGAATTTAATTTCCAGTTTTATCTCATTTTAATTAATTTAAATTTAATTCTCCACATATGACCAGTGGCTACTAAAATGAACAGTGAATGCGTACATTGAATGCTGTGTGCCTCAGGTGTCCAGCCGTTTTGAATATTTCTACAAATGTACCCCTTTACCTCTGTTTCTTTAATAACCCAGAAAATTTTTCCTTGTTTTATATTATTGTAAATATAATTCTCTAAAAGTAAGAAAATATTTAAATTAAAAATTCTTACTTCGAAACTTATTCACCCATATTGCCCTTCTGTAGTTTTAATTACTTTATGATATTAAGAAAATTTATTCAACCTTAAAATTACAAAGTAATATCAATTTAAATATCCTAGCTTTATTTGCTTCTTTACATGTTTTAATTTGGAACTTCACTATATATGTAGAAGTAATTATACACATTAAAATAACTTTTCTATTTTATTATTCCTTTTTAATGAGACAATAAAATATCCTACATTAGTATAGTGCATGCAGTGCTATTACCAAAACATTAAATTCAGCATTTATTCATTATAATGCAGTACTTAATATGTTTCAAAGTTTGGATCTGGTAGATAGGTTATTGAAATTACAGATTAACTATATTTTTAGGTTTACTACTGAGGGTAGATGTCCTTCCACTATTGGGCAATCATTAAAAATTTCTTACGTCGTAAGATGCTAATAAGAGAAATTGTGGGGAGCGGGGGATGTATGGGAACTCTCTGTACTGTCTTTGTAATATTTCTGTAAATCTAAAATGATTCTAAAATTTTTTGAAGCTTACTAATGTTTTTTAAGTTTATCTATTTATTTTGAGGGGGAGGGGAGGGGCAGAGAGAGAAGGAGAGAGAAAATCCCAAGCAGGTTTCACACCCAGCAAAGAGCCCGGCATGGGGCTCAGTCTCACAAGACTGAGCCAAAATCAAGAATCTCAGGTGAGATCACCTGAGCCAAAATCAAGAATCAGATGCTTAACTGACTCAGCTACCCAGGTGCCACTGAAGTTTATTTTTAAAAATCGTTTCATCAAATTTTGTCGTGGTATCCATTTGTATCTGTGCAAAATAAGAATTACCAGCTCAGTAATTAGTAGTACTTACATAAGTATCACTACATGTCATCTTCAAAATATCCCTGAGAAGTGCTGTTATAATTTTACAAATTAGAAAGCTTGAGGCATCGAATAAAGAATAATTCAGCCAGGGTTACTTAGTGGCAGTACCAGGATTTGAACCCAGCAAGTCAGTGCTTTTAACCACACTTACGTTACTTTTTTTTTTTTTTAGTTTAGTTTTGAGAGACAGAGACAGAGGAATCCAAAGCAGGCTCCACACCAGCAGTGCTGAGCCCGATATGGGGCTCCAACCCACAAACCGGGAGATCATGACCTAAGCCAAAACCAGAGTCAGACACTTAACCGACTAAGCCACCCAGGTGCCCCTACACTATGTTACCTTTTTAGGAGTCTTGATTATGCCGTGGAAGATACAGATTTTCTGCTGTCAGTGTAGCAGTACAAACTTCCCAGTATAAGAAATCCAAAATAAAGTAGTACCATGGTGATAAATTACTTTTACACCTTGAAAGATACAGAAGTATGCTTTATTTCTGTAACAGTGATTCAGACTTTATTTCATACAGTGGTTAATTATTTTGTTGAGTGAGGAATATGTTCATATTCTCTTGACAAGAGGCATCTATGTTGGTGGGGTTTTAAAAAATTTATTTGTACTTCCTTAAGGTAGTGACTAAGAATGAAAAAAGTGAGCATTGCATAAGAGTAAGGGGAGATGGATGTGGCTGGTCATGTCATAAAGGCAAAGTTTTAATGAGAATAAGTTTTTAAGGAACTTAGAGTAATATATGGCATATTATTTTGCGAAATTATTTCAGTGTTGTTTTACCATACGCGTATTAGAGTGTTTTCTTTTACCATATGCCTGTAATGTTATTCTTCCTGGACATTAAATTATGGATATGTAATTGTTAAAACTGAAATATAGGAAAGGTTGATGGTGAATTATCAACATTTCTTTGAGGTGTTTTTGTGAAGTTTGGGAAGTATTTCTTTCGCTAAAAACAGGGAAGAAAAAAGATGGACTATGTTGCATAGTTCAGAAATTGTTGCAAATGGAATATATTGGTTTGTCCACTCATTGTTTAAATATCATACGCCCATTGATGGATTAACACATTCAACGACATGATATATCTAACTGCTGCAAGTATTTAAGGTCATGCCTTTAATTGTCAGTAAGAGACAGAATTGAAATGCTTTAAGGGAATTCAAATCATAAACAGGTGCAATTCTTATAGAATCATTCTTTTTCTGTTATTGTATACACTTGTGAACTGATTGGCAATCCTCTGTTGGCTCTGACAAATTATTTGGATTTGGAAGGCAGTGCTTTCTTGCTAAGAATATATATTTTTCAAATCACTATGAAGATTTTGTCATACTGTAGAAATTTCAGGGCAAAGTCATGTTTGCAAAATAAGGGAATTACACATTTTAGTACTCATTGACCAATTAAAATTTAGCTTTAGATTATTGGTTTAGATTGACACCCTGTCTTGATCTAGTTATAATCTTTATTAGGCCAGGCAATTCATGTTATCTTAGGTGGTTGAATTGCTACTATGCAATTCTGTGTTGGTCACAGATGGGTCTAAGGGGAAAATGACATTATTGCTGTCATTTTTTAAAAGGCAGTGTATAGCTAGAGATCTGGTAAGGACAATAAGGAGGAAGAAAACTTTTAGAGGATCATAATTTATCCCAAAATGCCTATGATCCAACAGATAGCCTTAAATTCTTTTCATGCCAATGGGTTCTGTTCTCTACAGCACATAGCATATCCCTTTGTTCAAGTAACAACTATACATCCTGGATTTCCCAGAACAAGCCATCTTTCGGATATTTCGTTCTGTTTTCCCCATAAGTGCACTTGTACTGCTTAAACCATATGTCCCATTTTTTAAAAATAGCATATTTAGAAAAGTAACTACTGTACAGAAGAAATGATAAGTAAAATAATTTTGCACTATTTCCCATTGGGAAAGGAACTGGAGTATACGTAAGACTTAAGTGTCTTAAGTTTGGCTCTTTCTGTAACTAGTAACTGCTACCTTTGGTATAGAGTATCCTGCTTTATCATGTACATTTTAAATGTGTCAGTTAAATCAATCTGGTTGTGGTATTTTCAACATGTTATTAAAACTAATGAATTTTTGTTAAAATGAACACAGACTTTTTAATTCATCCGTTTCTGTTGGAAACAATATGTTCTCAAGCTCTCAGTTTGTTTCTGCTTTCCATAGTGAGCAAAAAGAGAACATGCTTTATATTGTTAACCTATTTTTAAAAAGAGAGTTGGTATGAATCTGGTTTAAAGAGTTAGAACAAGTATCTAAAGTATTAACAAAAGAAAGACCAAGACTAAAGTTTTGGCACATTTTCTCTTTCTATATATCCCCTTCTCATGTAAAAGTGGTTCAAATTTTAGAAGACTAGAACTTAGATACATAGAACTATATAGTTAGGGGATTTAAAAAAAAATCTCTTTATGGGGTGCCTGGGTGGCTCAGTCGGTTGAGCGACCGACTTTGGCTCAGGTCATGATCTCATGGTTTGTGAGTTTGGCCCCACTTCGGGCTCTGTGCTGACAGCTCAGAGCTTGGAGCCTGCTTCTGATTCGGTGTCTCCCTCTCTCTCTCTGCCCCTCCCCCACTCATGCCCTGTCTCTGTCTCAGAAATAAACATTAAAAAAAAGTTTTTTTAATAAAAAAATAAATTAAAAAAATTTATATGCTTTTCTCAGTTGGGAAAGGGAATCATTGAAGATCCTAATAAAGTATAAATCAAGATGTTACATATAAAAAGTACATTGTAAAGCAAACAATAAATACATTTTTCATTATAGGTGAAATCTATAGATCATTATAGATTTTACTAATCCTTTGCAATCAACAGAACTTTCTAGGGCAAAATATTACTGTTTTCTTTTCAGGATGTAGTTGCACATTGGCCCAGGAAATATCTCTTATGTGTTAAGATGTTAATACCTTGAATAGGTAGGAACCCCTTCCTGAGCTCATTACATAGTTGCTGGCTACTCTTTAAAGAGGATGAACACCGAGGCGCCTGGGTGGCGCAGTCGGTTAAAGCGTCTGACTTCAGCCAGGTCACGATCTCGCGGTCCATGAGTTCGAGCCCCGCGTCAGGCTCTGGGCTGATGGCTCGGAGCCTGGAGCCTGTTTCCGATTCTGTGTCTCCCTCTCTCTCTCTGCCCCTCCCCCGTTCATGCTCTGTCTCTCTCTGTCCCAAAAATAAATTAAAAAAAAAAAAAGTTGAAAAAAAAGATGAACACCTAAGAATAAATAGCTAGGATGTCTGCTATAAAATAACCTAAAAGTACAATTTTCTGTACTCTTTAGTTTCATAGCAGGGAGACAGAAATTCAGAGATATTTGCAAATTGCATAAAATTATAAGTTCACGTTTTTGTTAGAATTAAAAGCTACTAGAACTTAAAGGGAAGAATAAGATAGAGACATGTTTTACATTTCTCAATTTAGTTCTCCTTGGATTTTTTATAAGAATATTTTTTTAGATACTCATTAGCTGTTCTTTGATTGCTTTTAATACTTTATAACTGATTTAAAAAAATTTTATAGTACTTAATATTATAACTTCCTTCTCTCATACCTTATGTTTCTTAGTTATTAATTTATAGCAGAATCTCTATTAGAAAGAGTGTATTATTTTAGGAGAAGGGAAGCTTTGAGAAAGAATGGCTTATTTGAAGTGGTTCCGCCCATGAAGGGAGTCCCTATTTTAAAACCTGAGAGCTAGGTTGACCTTCATAGGACTCTCAGGTCTGAGTGCTTTCCATCTGCCCTCTGAAATCTAAGTCTCATGTTCTCCCTTGTGTCTTTGTTAGTCTCATAAAAAACTTCAAGACAGAAATTATCGAATCAATTGCCAGAAAGCCTAAAACAACAGAGTTGTGGGCTAGAGAAAATTAGCAAGATGTAATGAGAGTGAGCATGCACATGGGCTTTCCTTATAGGACAAAGACTGTCACCTCACAAACCAGAAAGGATAATCTAACAGCTCTCTTTCTGTGTGAGTGATGGATGGATGCAAAATAATGCTGTGCATATACACGTAGAATAACTCTTTTAAAGCTGTATTTGAACTTTGTGTAAGTCTTAAGATGTCAAACTTAAAACTGCATACAAATGCAAACACTAAAATAAAATACTACTTTCTTTTAAGTTGCTGTACAATGCACTTATTTAGCTGCAGCTGAACTCATATTCTGGACACTGCATAGAAAATATTGGAAATGTTTTTTATCTGCTGGCTTAAAATGTGCTCTGCTCATTTATGGGTGTGTCAGAGAGTCTCAAAGTCACTGACTCCAAGTGTGCGGATTTGATTCCAAAGAACGCATTAGGATTGTCCTATCTTTCTGCCATACTGAGGACTATACCTGCCTAGAACAGCTTAATACGGGTTTTGCCCTCTCCTGTTTCTGGGAGAAGGCCTGAAAGTTAGGTTTACACAAGCCTCACAGCATGCAAAGTAGAGGGAGCAGAACTATTAACAGCTATAATTAAGCAAGTTAACTACCTCCCCTGTCAATACCTAACTTAATTGTCAATAGGGAGTGTACTTTGTGTCTACCAAACAAAGTAAATATCAATAAATCAAAAAGATATTCATGAATTGCCTATATTTTATGTACATTCTGATTTGATAATTCAGAGTCTATCTCATTTTTTGCATAGGGAACTAGATCTCCCTTCAAAATCAGTTTTCTGCCTTAATTATGGGGCCACACACATTTAAACTAAATGCAGATCCCCCTGATGACCTCTCTCTTGACCTCCAGCTTACCATGCATACTAGATGAGTCCTAAACCCTCTCTGCTCCCCCAGCTCCCTCCCCATCAATAAAACTGGTTACAACCACCTGCAAAATAATAATATTGATAAAGTAAACACAGATCTTCCGTGCTCACAAATTACTGACTTCTATTATGTTTTCAAAGCCTGACAAATACTTTTTTTTAAATATGCAAATCTACCCATGAGAAATTTCAGAAGGTCCAGCCTTGACTCCTGAGAGTATTGTTCTTGAAATTTCTTTTTCATTGTTTAGTTTTTTTGTTAACTAGTAGAACAAAGTGATTTTTTTTATAATTCATAAGTATTCTGCTCATGATGTCGGACATGGCAGATGTGGCTAAGAAAGATGAAAGATAATAAGAGCAGAACTTGTAACCGATACACATAGTAGAATTACACCCCAAATTAGCTCAATAATCATTAAAGTCTGCTTAATTAGTAACTTTTAGTTGTTTTCCAGCTTCTAATCATGAGAAGATAAGTGAGAACCGTAAAATGTTTACAAATGCAGACACATTATGAGACAACATTTAAACTAACCAAGCTATGAGGAGAAAAAATAAGGAATTGCTGGTTTATAATAGGGGAGCTATATAAACACCCCCATGACCTCTGCAATAACCATTCTATCGCCCTGAGGTCTGCCACACAAATTCATCCTGTGAGCAAATTAGCCAGGCCTCATGCCATTTCAAGTTGTGAGGTAAGTTTCTGGAAAAGGTCCACCAACTATTGTAGAGAGAGGTATTTTGCCTATTTTAATTACATTATTCCTCAAAACTTCTGTGATCTGTAAGAACCACAGACCAGGATGAAGCCCCCTTTTCTCGGTATACTTTCTATATAATGAATTTGAATATTTGTGTTCGTTTTAAACACTGAAAAGGAAAAGAAAAAGAAACATAAAATATACTTTGTGCTGAAAAGTTTTATTCTGAATAATTACAAGGGTTTTCCCCCTTGATTTCAAATCCTATGAATTTACTAGGTAGTGGTCAAGTGCTTATCTCTGTTTTCCAGATGAAGAATCGTTGGCAAGGAAGTTCAATGACTGAGCTGGCTCTTTAATACATGGTACCGCTAAGCAGCAACTCAGTGGATGACCCTTCTGGGGTTATTTTTATGATTTGGACTAGATGTGACTGGGTGGCGCTTTGAGCCATTGAGCTGCCCCCCAGAAGTCCTTAGGCACAAAGTTGGAGTTAGTGTGAAAGCCAAAGATACAAGAACACTAGAACTGAATTTAGAAGACCTGGCTTCAAGTCTCTGTTAAATAATTAATTACCTCATTGACCTTGTGGAAATCATGACTTTTTGGCCTACTATACAGAACACTTCCGAGGTAGTTTACCTTAGCACTCAGGCTCAAATCTCAGCTCTCCCGCACCCCTGTTCCTGTTTTCACGTGTATATATAAGGTGATGCTGGTACCTACCACATGGGTTAAATGGAAGTCTCTCAAAAATCTATGATTATTGGTGTGTAATAAGCCCTCTATAGCTGGGAGCACATAATGCTGCTGCTGCTTCTTGTTATTATTATTACTGTTAGTATTAGGATCAGTGAAATGTGTTTGATAGCATAGTATTACACCGTCTGTTGATATATAATTAGAGGAGATAAAATATGTATATAAATACCTGTAATATAAGGTGGATGAAGACCAGCTAAACTACTTTGGTAATAACAGAAAGGAGAGATTATTTCCATGTGGATTGTCATGGGAATGTCCTTAGAAGTAATTTTTGAGCTTGGTCTTAAAGGATAGTAACGATTTGGACATGCTAAGGTGGGAGAAATTGAAAGTGGTCAGGGACATCCAAGAAGCAGAAACATGAACAAAATTAAGTTCTTATTACTAAATTACTGTATGGATTTCAAGCAGTCATTACATTTATTTCATCTTTTGGCCATGTATCTGTGTCTGTATGAACATAGCCTACTGTTTTAAGGTACTGGAAATTCTTTTAATTATCTTTATATATATATTTTAAGTAATCTCTATACCCATGTGGGGCTTGAACTCACAACCCCGAGAATAGGAGTGGCATGAACTAGCCAGCCAGGACCCCCAGTACTGGAAATTCTTAATTTTTACAGAAAACCATAAAAATATGCTTTGTTATTTCCATTTTATACATAAGGAGACTGAGGCTCTCACAGCAGTAATTGGTAAAAGTAGGAAACAAACCATTGTACAGGCACTAAATTTCACATATTTCTATAGCAGTCTGCTGCCTCCAGTAGACAGTTTCAAAGGCATCAACCGTATAGTTGGCCCAAGACTGCTTTCTTCTGTGTGCCATGGGACACCTGGGTGGCTCAGTCGGTTGAGCGCTGACTTCCACTCAGGTCACGATCTCACAGTTCCTGAGTTTGAGCCCTACATCTATCAGGCTCTGTGCTGACAGCTTGGAGCTGGAGCCTGCTTCACATTCTCTCTCTCTGCCCCTCTCCCCTGCTTCTGTGCTCTCTCTCCCTCAAAAATGAATAAATAAACTAAAAAAAAAGTGTGCCATATTCAGAAGGGCTGGAAAAACTGTTCAGATGACCCCATGTAAATCTAGCACCACTATTATAACCTCAAACCCACAGGTTGCTAGTGATAGTACCTTGAGGGCAGCCAAGAAGTAAGTGTTATTAACACTTGGTGTGATCTTTGCACCATTTTGTCACAGCTTAAGTTTGCTAGGTAGTTTTGATTCAATTATTGTTGTCTTTAGTTTATTAAATTGAAACTGACCAGTAAATGAATGTAAGGTCTCAAAGCTGTGCTGCAGTTGCTAGAGGAATCCTGTTCTTGATTCTTGATCCAAAGATATTTGGAAAATAAGAACTAAGAATTTTTATATATTGATACTAGGAAATTATAAATTCATAATAGTTAAATAACCATCTACTCACAGATCATAGTACTCTGAATGATTTTCTAGTTACCATTAGTATGATTTTTTCTAAAAGTTTATTTATTTTGAGAGAGAGAAAGCACTCACGTAGAGAGAGGGAGGGAGGGAGAAAGAATCTCAAGCAGGCTCCCCGCTGTCAGTGCAGAGCCCAGTCCAGGGCTCCATCCCCCAACCATGAGACCACGACCTGAGCCGAAATCGAGTCAAACACTTAACCAACTGAGCCACCTAGGCGCCAGTATGATTTCCTTTTTAAAGGATTTTTAATGTAAGTAAAATGTCACAACTTGCATTTATTATTTATTTTAGTTGATATAATAAGTCACAAAAGCTTGTGTGTGTGTGTGTGTGATTATCAAATCTCCAAGACAGATATTTCTGGTGTTAGAATACTGTCTACTTCCCATGATAATGCTGTTGCACATTTGTTACATTTTAAATATGAAGTTAACATATTTCTACTTGAAATGTCTTGATTACATTGCATATTCTGAAAACACGCTACTCCAGTAAAACTGTTATTTCAAGAGTAATATCACTATATGATGTGACATTTATATTAAATGTGATTTTCATCTACTCTGTAGGGTTTTCTGAAATTATAACAAACTGTAATTCCATCCAGTTCTGGCTATGTTGTAAACTTGGGAGTGAACTGAAGTGATTTGTCATAAATATCCCACTAAGGGATTTATTTGGAATACATTATAACATGTTTTTCATTTTTAATAATACAAGATTAACATCATTCAGTATGAAATATTATATTGCTATACAGCGTAATTCAAAAATATCTCCCTGATGCTGTCACTGGATGGTATTGACTTTAACTTGAGGTCTTCATTGTCTAACACTTTCTCTACTTTATATGCTTCCTGTTTTAACATTACTAAAAATTGTGTGTGAAGGTATGCCTTTGTTACCAGGATGTAACTATTATCAAGAATATCTGTTACCATTTTTTTTTTAATTTTTTTTTCAGTGTTTATTTATTCTTGACATAGAGTGTGCGAGCAGGGGAGGGGCAGAGAGAGAGGGAGACACAGAATCCGAAGCAGGCTTCACACTCTGAGCTGTCAACACAGAGCCAACGCAGGTCTCGAACCCACGGACCGCGAGATCATGACCTGAGCCGAAGTCATACGCTTCACTGACTGAGCCCCCCAGGCGCCCCCGCCCCACTGTTACTGTTTTAGAGGTGAACTAGTACTTTCAAGCTGCCAGTCTTCAGCAGGACACAGTATTAAAATGCTAATTCTCGTTAGGTGGAAACAAATTCCAGAGATTCTTCATTTTACTTTAAAAGACCAATGACTCTTCTCTGTTAGTTTTTATCTGTCTCCACCAGCATATCTATGATAATGTGTGATGAAAGACTACAGCTTCTCATACTTCTGTTTTCTGTGCATGACCAATCCTGAGTTCTCAGGTTTTTCCACCCCAGCTCAGAAAACTTTCATGGAGCATGTGGGGGGCTCAGTCGGTTGAGCATGTGGGGGGCTCAGTCGGTTAAGCATCTGACTCTTGATCTCAGCTCAGGTCATGATCTTCTGGTTGATGAGTTCCAGCCCCACGTTGGGCTCTGCACTGACAGTGTGGAACCTGCTTGGGATTCTCTCTCTCTCCCTCTGTCTCCGCCCCTCCCCACCCAGAGTAAATAAATAAACTTTTTAAAAAATTAAAGAAAACTTCCCTGGTCTTCCCCTACTCCTATTTACTAGGCACATACTGATTTAGGCAGGCAGGAGGAAGTGAGTGGGATTAGGGACAAGACAAGTGTTAAGTGATATCTGGGCACTCTAGGTCAAGGAAAGGACCAGACAAATTTAGGTCAAGAATCAATGTGGAAAAACTGATTTTGATACTCTCCCACTTCGTCTTTTGCATCCCTCACACCTGATCATCTCTCTATCTCATAGAAGAGTTCTTTTATGGCAATAAGGTAGCTGTTACAACCAGAGACTCTGGAACCACTTGGGCAGTGTGAGCTTGGGAAAAGTACTTAATCTCTGTGTGCCTCAGTTCCCATGTCTCTAAAACTGGGATGTAAATTACATATAAAGTATAGTATAAGTAAAGTATATAGAAGTGTAGTAAAGTATATATAACAGTACCTAGCACATAGTAGACACTACGGAAGCGTTAGCAGTAGTGATATTATAATAAATTATTCTTATTGCACATTAGATGGTTAAGGTTATCTACAGGGGAGACCCAGTATACTCAATAAATGGGGTCAATAAATGTTGCATTTCCCAGTATTCCATTACTGAAAGACCTGCCTTTTCTTATAAAGGCATCTTGATCAAAATTAATTCTCAGTCTTTTTCCCATAATTCCATCATTGTACACGCTCTTAAGGATGCTAAGAGAGAAGAGATGATAATCAGCTAAACCATAGCATACTAACCAGATATGATTAGTGACCCCACCCTAGGAATGTTTACTGTTTAAATGGTATTAATTGGCAGAATTGTAGGAAATTTGGGATTAGGAAGGAGAACCTGAGCCTGTCACCTAGAAGCCCAAATCTGTTTAACTTCTCACATCAGAGAGGATATTGCCTTACTGTAAGCCATGAAAGATCTAAGACTCAAGTTTTACCCTACACTCCTAGTAAGCAGGGGTAGTCATAACATGATGGTATGGAACATTAGGCCATGAGACTCTCTTGCCAGTGACTTGAGATGGCCTGACCTCCTGGGTCCCTAGATGGCCAGATGTCTGCAGAGAGGGCCTCAGAGTGGCTTCTGGATCTGAGTAACTCTCTCTTCTTCTTTAAAATTTTTTGCTGACTTTTTAAAAATAGTACATAAGTAAACTGCACATTATTTGTCTTTATTACTCAACGTAATGTAGTAACCATTGACTACATCATTTTGCTTCAGATTAAACCCATTTTAAGTTTATTCCAATACAGTTATAAACTCCTTTCGTGTTTAGTGATTGTCATTTATTGGCAATATAGAATGGCCCTCTGCTTTTAACTGAAAAGAAATAGAGGGATTCATGCTAGCCATTGGCTTTTCATTAAACTAATAGTAATTTTATTTTAATTTTTATTTAATATTTTAAAGATAATGTTCTTGATAAATTAGAATGTACCAAATATATGAACTGTGACATTGGACTTGATTTTAAAATAGCATGTTTGCATAACACTCTTGTGGCTGTTTCATTCCTCTAATGGCCATAAAGCCCTGGCTTAGATTTATGTAGCAGAAAATCAGCAACTATGGCAGAGAATCTTAGCTGGTAGCAGCAGAAGTGAACAGTCATCTAGACATGAAGTTGATCTTTGAAGGATCTGCAAAGTCAACAATATTGTCAAAGTATTTTGTTATCATTTATGGTAGATCGGTGTTTAATTCATTATTTATTTTTTTCTTTTTTTTTTTCAATATATGAAATTTATTGTCAAATTATTTAAATGTACTTACTACTTTATTCCAAGGAGCCAGTAACATCAACTGTTGACATAAAGTTTTACATTTATTTTTAGGGCCCTTGAAACACAGGATACTTTTCTAGAACTTAATGAGATATGTGAAATTTTATTGTGCCAACGAGTACTCTGTCAGTTCTGCTTACCCAAGGCAAAGCAAATAAGCAGCAATCTTAAATCAGAATTTAATTATGTAATACCCATTTCTTTTTTTTTCTAATTTTTTAATGTTTATTTATTTGCAAGAGGGAGAGCATTAAGTGGAGGAGGGGCAGAGAGAGAGAGAGAGAGGCAGACACAGAATCCAAAGCAGGCTCCAGGCTCTGAGTTGTCAGCACAGAGCCTGACGCGTGGCCCGAACCTGTGAAATGTGATATCATGACCCGAGCCAAAGTTGCATGCTTAACCAACTGAGCCACCCAAGTGCCCGTGCCCCTGTCATACCCATTTCTTTATCCTAAAGTGTGAAACAAGTAGAAGTTATGAGAGACAGAGTTGGTGTGGTAAGAAAGTACTTCTCCAGTTCCTGTAATTGTGGGATTATTAAATAGCCATTCTGAACTTTAGTTTCCTCATCTACAGAATGTGAATAATACTTGTACAACTTAGTTCTTAGGCTTTGTGTTGGGAATCAAATGACATAAAATGCGAGAAAATGCTTCATTAATTACCAAGTGTTTTTAAAATGTATGTGAAGTCTTAAATACAAATGATGCAATTAGCAATATAGTCTCTAAGGCTGCACATCTGTATCTCAGAAAATAATTTGCGTAACTCATATCCTCTGAAAAGCAAGTGTGCTGTAAACTGAGCTTTCATTGATGCTTAAGTTTTCAATTTCATTTTTGTCTCATTAAAGGGGATGCTACTTCACATAACTGATAGCAAATTTATTGACTTCTTACTGTTATTCTACATCCTGATTTTACTCTTCAGCTATTATTTCTACATGTCATATCATTTAATCCTTACAGCAGTCCTATGATGTAGGTAACGTTATCACCGTTGAAGGAACTGAAACAGAACTGCTTAATGAATTTTCCAAGGTCACGCAGCTAATGAGTGGCAGCGAAGATAGAACTCTAGTCCGTGTGGTTCTAGAATCCAGACAGCTCTACTTGCCCCTGCAATTGGCAGTTTGAGTCACACTAGGCATAGTATAGTTCATCTCATATTAAAGACACCAAAGGTCATTAATTTCTAAAAGACTACGGTCGTGAAATAATTTTAGTTATCGTAACTTTTCCCCACAGAAGGTCCCATTAGCTCTTGCTAAATCTAAGAGTATCTGACAAATTCAGATGAAGATGAAGTGGATGGGGGTGCCTGGGAGGCTCAGTCAGTTAAATGTCCAACTTTGGCTCAGGTCATGATCTCACAGTTCTGGTTGGAGTTCAAGCCCCGCATCCGACTCTGTGCTGACAGCTTGGAGCCTGGAGCCTGCTTGGGATTCTGTGTCTTCCTCTCTCTCTGCTCTTCCCCACTCGCATTCTGTCTCTCTCTCAAAAATAAATAAATATTTTAAAAAATCTAAAAAAAAAAAAAAAAAGGTGAAGTGGATGACCCCTCTGGCTTCTCAGAGACCACCAGTGGTTATGCAGTGGCTGAACTGGAAATCCTGTAGCCAGAACAGAAATGTAGGCGGAAGGAATCTTCACTTTTGCTGTTCCCCAGGCCAGGTCTGTAAGGACTCTCTCTGTACTTTGTATTTCCAAACCCCATTCACCCTTCAGACTTCAGCTCTAGCACAACTGGCATTTTTCCTTAACTCATGACAAGTATTGTGACATATTTAAAGAATTGCTTAAGCCATTTTCCTCGAATGCCTACAGACGCTCTCTTGCGCAGTAGCTATCAAAGGAAAAATGTTTAACTGGGAGTTGTGTGGTATGCCTCACTTTTTACAAAATTTCTGTTTTGACTGAGTTTCTAGTCTCAGAGCATAGTGTGCATTTATGGGTATAGGCACACATTCTCTAGAGCTGGGCAAATACCCATAACAGTTTGCACAGTAATAGAATCCTTTTTAAACTGTTCCTGCATTAGGAGAGTTCCTATTCAGGTGGCTCCCAAAGTACGATGCTTTACTCCTGAGGTGTGCAGAATGATTATAGGTACTACAGAATAACATTTTAAAATTTATAATTAGTTATATTATTTGTATTATTTCATTCTAATTTATATTATTTTTATTAATTTTAATTTATATTAGGAAAAGTTTGTAACTTTTACATCAGAGCCATTAATTTTAATTTATATTGGGAAAAGCATATAGTACATCAGAGCTGTGATTTCATGGCTTTTTAATTGAGGCTGAACTAGGTATTTTATTTTTTTTAAAGGGCTTAAAATAGTCATTTGCTTCTTTAAAAAATGTTTTAATTTAAAGAAAATGTTAAATGAAGGATACTACAGTTGGTACCTGAGTAGAGATAGATAGGTACACATATAAATGATGTGTGGAAAAGATTGGTCCGTTATATGCGCAATTAGCTCACAGCTAGTTTTCTACAGTATAGTATCCTGTATAACAGAGTCTTGATGATCCTTGCCTGTGTGATGGTCTGTAATGATAACTTCGAATAGCTTATTCTTTGCATTATAGCAAACTACTCTTTGCAGAAATATTTTGTCCTGTTGCAAAATAATAGTTAATCTTTGAGTCTTATTTATTTCTCTTATAACAGTGCATTTTTTATCTGCCTTCTCCTTCACATTAGGGAGAAACTTCATAGAGTTACTATGTGTTTGCAAAATGAATGCAGAACAGTGATTATTTTTCTTGGTTATTTAGATGAGATCTAACTATGGAGAAGTCTGAGATAAAATTTCAAAGCAGTTTTTACCTGAAAAAATAAGATATTCATTAAGTGAAATTGGCTAAAAGGAATATGTAAGGGCTCTGTAAAATATGAAATATATGCTCCATTGGGATTTTAAAGTGACTGTTGCCCATAAAACACACTTTATTACATGTGTTTATATATTTTGAATTTGGCTGCATGAGAAACCTCAAGCTTAAAGGTTTTTCTTTTCTTGGCTTTTTATCTTTTCAGTATGTTTTTCCCTTTGTGGTTATACTGGAATATAGTTTAAATTGAAGCCAAAGATTTGTGCTATGGGAAAGTTTTTTTTTTGTTTTATCTGTTGGTTTTAATAGAAAAATAACTGTCCAAAATAGTATGAATTTTGGAATCCATATGACATGGTTTAAAATACTGAGCTTCTACTTACTTTTCCTGGGACTTTTTGAGCAAGTTGCCTGACCAAGCCACAGTTATACCAACTGAAAATGAGCCTAATAATCTTTACTTCATGGAGTTACAATCAAGATTAATGTGAAATACTCTGAAGGGTTTAGGGCAGCATAGGGACAGAGTAAATAGATGGTAACTGTTAGTTTTATTTTCAGCGATCAAAAGTGACTGCATCAATCCTGATCGTGTAAGCCTACTATTCAAAGCCTCACCACACACTTGTGGCAGCCTTCTCTCCTTGATCTTCTCTCACACAGCCCCCTTACTCTGGCTCCACATAGACCACTCTGGATTTTGCTACTCGCTTAGTGTCTGTTTTCAAGCCATGTCTTCTGCCATCCCTCAGCCCAACCTTTCTTGTCAATCCTACTTGTCATTTGCCCCTTTTATTTCATTCTTTACTACTGTTTCATCTGGACTTCCAGTTAATAGCACACAATTTAGCAGGGTTTTTTTTCCTCTACTTCTCTATTCAGATCTTAATTTCTACAAATAAATGGTAAGTATTATGGGCAAAAAAGACTGCATCCTATATTTTTTCCAAGTTACACACAGTTGTTTGGCTTAATTCCAAAAACAAACAAAAAGGCACTGATGCAGATCCTTGGAGAAGAAGAGAAGGTAGTGGCCATAAAGTAAGAACATGACACACTCTGATACATTTAGTTTAGGGATGGTTACAATACACCGAGCATCTACCATGGTACCTTTCTCATCGCAGTCACTAGGAAGTGGTCAAAGTCTAAAGTTGAAGTCTACTTAAATGGGGGGAGATACATAACTTTTTCAGTAATGGGAATGCAGTGGAAAAGAGAACAGGAAATATGCTAAATCTCTGATGTCAGAAGACCTGGATTCAAATTTTATTACTCTAGTTGCGTGACCTTGAGCAAGTCACTTAACATTAGGTGTGAAATTAGAGAGATAGAGGAGAGTTGGGAACCAAACCAGACAACTAATAAAAAATTAAAATAGACTTGGACTCTGAAGATTTAATCTTGGCTCTGGAACTAACTGTGTATGTGCTTTTGATGAAGTCCTGTGTCTCTTGATTTCCTCATCTCTAAATTGAGGGTGATGAAATCCGTCTCACAAAGCTATTACGATTCAATTGGAAGACGTGTGTGATGGTGCCTGGAATATTGTGGGCACATACTAAGTGTGTTTATTTTTAAATTAACCTCGATGGATCTACATTGACTTCATTGTACAATGAGGGACTTGAGTTGGAGGAGCACCAGAATCTCTTGAGTTTTAATATTCTGTGTCACTTACCTCAGAAAGAAGGTAATGGGTAAAGGATTTTTAAGCTCATCAGAGATTCCTAACTTAACCTAAAAGAAACAATTGTAGCAAAAAAAAATGGATACATGTAAATTACATTAGGCAGTAGTAAAATATTCACATTATGCCTTTACCTTTATAGTCTGTCAGTGGACATCTGTGACATATTCTGCATGGATTTTGACATTCCATTCTGCCCAGTAAGAACTTTTGTGTATTGTACTCTTAGTATGATCTAGTACCTTAGTAATAAAGCAGAGTTGAACCTGTCAAGTTGACAGGTAATTCACTGGAAAAAGAAGCGCTATATTTTATAATATATATATCTGGTTTGACTTTTGCTTAATATTATACATGATTAAACAAGTTCCAAGAGAATGTAACATTGATTCAGTCTATTTTTCAGTAAAGGACTCTGCCTATTACAGAGAAAAATGTAATCTGTTGTCAATATGTGTGTGTGTGTGTGTGTGTGTGTGTGTGTGTGTGTGTGTGTGTCTGTTTTACCTGAAGGCCTCTGATTTCTAAAATAAAGACAAAATCAGTTTTCTTTTCCTTCATTTTCACAACTTTTCTATACACACAAACCTTGAATATTGTCTCGGTCTGGCAAGTTTCTGAATACGGATGTACAGTGTCTTGTTTTTATCTGGCATGCAGCCAGTTCTCAAATAATACATTAGAATCCCCCAAATAGATCTTAAAATTGGGCCTTGTAGATTTCCGAAGGGGTTGTTGTTGCTGTGCCCTACTCTTTCTTTTCCGGTTGCTAGAATTCCAAAATGGCACTACCCTCCTTGCTTCTGGGGGATCTCACCATCTAGGGAAATGAAATCTTCTTTGCTTACCAGAAGATTATTATTATTGATCCTAATTTGGTTCCAGGGGGCTGACAGGTAGGTCCATGAGGTCCAATTTCATGGGTTTGTGATATACTATAGTATATATCAGAATGTTTGACCCTCAAGGAATCATGTTTTTCTCCACAAACACTCATATTTAGAGTTCTGTTTTTATTTTTTCTAAATTTGTTCTGTTAAGCATTTTATTCACAACACCTCTAAAGGAATTGAAATTTTAAGTAGATAAGACAAAATGGAAAAATTGAATTTGGTTGATCATTTTCATGATTAAGCATATGTAAGTTTAAATTTTTACATTTGCTCTAAGTAAATAGTTGGACAACTTAAGAACTATATTTGGCACCACAGTGGATATTCAGAAAGCAGATAGTAAATTGGAGAAACATAAAACCAGTAAAAACTGTTAACAAAGGAATATAATAAAAATATACTTAAACCTTTGAAAAACATGAGGGATTATTAAAAGATACTTTTTTTTTTTTTTTGCTTGAATTCTGTTTGTAGTTCTTGGCTCAAATTATCTTTCTGAATACTAAATCTGTTTTATGAATGTCAGTTTACTTTATTTAGATTTTCAATACTAATTTTTAAAAATGACTCTTGAACAGTAGTATTCAAACAGTTTTAACCATGTAATTGATTCTTCAAACAGAATATTTCATGGAAGTACAGGATCTATAGTGGATCCCCTCTGTTCAAAGTGGGGTGAAGGAAGGAAAGCAGAAGTACATGGACCCACGGAGGCATGCATATACACATACATAAATCTCTCGTGATTCCAAGTACTAGAGTTTGAAAATCACTGGTGTTTTACTAACTTTTTGTTAAATGACTGATAGCCCCAATTCATATTATTCTGAAGTAGACTTTGAACAATAATTATTTTAAATTAAAAAACACAAACTTCAAGAAGAAGATTCCTGAAAGATATTGGTAGCAGTGGCATTGTTCTTTAATTTCTTCACAAAAACAGGTAGAGCAACTAGGATATCAAAATCAAAACCTACGTATAGCAACTACATCCAAATTAGGTATCCCCACCAACCCCCAAATACTAGCAGGTAAGGACCAACTACGAACAGCTACAAGATTCATATGGGACTGGTAGCTGTGTGGGAGGAAGCAGAGGAAAGGAAGCAGGGCAGTTTATATCCCTGAGAATTGGAAATCCCTCAAATTGCCAGGAACTACTCTCTGGAAAGACATTAAGCCAGTCCGAGTAGATGTTGAGATTGGATGGGTATTTTTGCAAGACCTAATCCATTGGTGAATACAAGGGGACTGGGAAGCAATTCAGTCTAATGGTGCTGGATCATTCTGGTTCTTACATACTCTCAAAACAAGCAAACCAAAGGTCCCTTCCAAAACAGATCCTCTCACTGAGAAAAGCTGCTTAAAGTAGAATCCAAATTGAGCAGGACAGGACAAGAGGGGAGAAGAAAGAAAAAGTCCAGATAAAAAGCAGGTGATAGCACAATGACACAATAAGATATCACCTTAATGATAGGTATCTGATAGGTATCAGAAAAGCTAACATCAAAAAAGGCAAGAAATAACCAGTGTTGGCAAGGATGTAGAGAAAAGGGAATCCTTGTGCACTGTTGGTGACAGTATCAATTGGTGTGCCATTGTGGAAAACAGTATGGAGGTTCCTCAGGAATTTAAAAATAGAAATACCATAGATCCAGTAATTCTACTACTATATATTTACCAAAGAAAATGAAAACACTAATCTGATAAGATACATGCACCCCTGTATTTATTATAGCATTATTTACAATAACCAAAATATGGAAGCACCCCAAGTGTCCTTTGATGAATAAAAAAGATGTGAGATAGATAGATAGATAGATAGATACACACACACACACACACATATGTATGGAATTGGAAAAAAACAAACAGTTAAAGCATAAATAAATAGACTCAAATACAGAGAACAAACTGGTGGTTGCTGGGAGTGGGGTGGGAGGATGGGCAAAATGGGTGGAGAGTGGGAGTTACGGGCTTCTAGTTATGGAATAAATAAGTCACGAGGTTGAAGATACATCATAGGGAACATAGTCAATGGTATTGCAATAGTGTTGTGTGGCTAGCATAACATATAGAGTTGTGAAATCACTGTTGCACACCTGAAACTAATGTAACATTGTGTGTCAACTATACTTCAATAAAAAATATATAGAAAGCTGTTAAAAATGGCAAACCATAAAAAATGCTTTTAATTTTTTTTATAAGAAGCTTAAATATAAATGAAAAAGAATGGTAAGTAAATGAGTAAGTTAAATAAGTAAACAGATAAATACATAAAGCAGGTGATGACAACATAGGCAGTCCCACAAAGTGGAAGGCCATTTTTTAAAAAATCAGTTTGTGAAATCTAGAGGGAGTTCTAGAATCATGAAGTTGGAAAAACTATCCTGGACTCTTCTTTTCAACATTTATTTATTTTGGGGACAGAGAGAGACAGAGCATGAACGGGGGAGGGGCAGAGAGAGAGGGAGACACAGAATCGGAAACAGGCTCCAGGCTCCGATCCATCAGCCCAGAGCCTGACGCGGGGCTCGAACTCGCGGACCGTGAGATCGTGACCTGGCTGAAGTCGGACGCTTAACCGACTGCGCCACCCAGGCGCCCCTGGACTCTTCTTTTCAAAGTACAGAAAAGGTCATTGCATAAAAAAAAAATTAAAAAAAAATTAAGCAAAGATATTTTTAAAGAAAAAAATAAAGAATAAAATAATGAAATGGAATGAAAACATACCCCCAAAAGTCTGCAGAATCATTATTTTAAAACAATGTAAAAAAATGTTTTTAATGCTAAAGGATAGAAAAGAAAACATAAATCAGAATTTGAAAGATTGAAAAATTAGTTGATTCAAGACAAATCCGTGAAGTGTTCCATATTTAAAATACTCAAGGATGGAAAACATGAGCAACTGATTTTCCTTAAAAAAAATTTTTTTTGGGGGGCGCCTGGGTGGCGCAGCCGGTTGAGCGTCCGACTTCAGCCAGGTCACGATCTCGAGGTCCATGAGTTCAAGCCCCGCGTCAGGCTCTGGGCTGATGGCTCAGAGCCTGGAGCCTGTTTCCGATTCTGTGTCTCCCTCTCTCTCTGCCCCTCCCCCGTTCATGCTGTGTCTCTCTCTGTCCCAAAAATAAATAAACGTTGAAAAAAAAAATTTTTTTTTTAAAAAAAAATTTTTTTTTAATGTTTATTTTTGAGAGAGAGAGAGACACAGCACAAGCCGGTGGGGGGAGGGGGGTGGCAAAGCGGGGGGGAGGCGGGAGTGGGCAGAGAGAGGGAGACACAGAGAATCTGAACCAGCTCCAAGTTCTGAGCTCTTAGCACAGAGCCCAGTGCGGGGTCCCAACTCAAGGACCATGAGATTATGACCTGAGCCAAAGTTCGTCACTTCACCAACTGAGCCACCCAGGTGCCCACATGAGCAACCAATTTTCTATCCAGCCAAACTTCCCTTCAAGTATAACTACCACAAACAAATGATTATGATTACTCCAAGAATTCTCTTCCTGGAGAATCTACTAGAGAATGAGTTTCAGACAAGAGCCCTTCCCACATTCCCCCAAAAAACACAACAACTGGAGAGACTTCAGAGTAAGAGCTGGTGAAATGCTGTTTCCTAGCACTAGGTAGTGGTCCATGTGCCTCAGTTCTGGCCCCTGAGGTGGGATGGCAGAAATACAGAATACTTCTGGACACCATCTACATCCTCTTCACCAGTTGGCCAGCTGGATGCAGAGGCTCTTGCACAGTATTTTGTGATACCAATAGAAATCATGTTACTGTTATTCCAAATATCTCAAAATAATATCTGTGCCTCACTGTTTCAAGATTACAGAAATAATTATTAGATTTACCAGATTGGATTAAATTTTGTCATTGAATCTAGTAAGGAAGCACATTTGTGACACCAAATTTTTGGCAACCACATTTCAATATAATGTTTCCTTTGTAATACTATGCATTTTATGTGATGCATTTGAAAGCATTCTGAGAAGAGGTCCATATGCTTCAGCAGACTGCCAAATGAGTCCTTGAGCAAAAAAGAGGTTAAGAACTTCTGATTTAAAATTTATTTATTTATTTTGAGAGAGAGTGCATGCACAGGCAGAGGAGAGGGACAGAGGAAGAGAGAGAGAATCTTAAGCAGGAGTCTGATGAGGGGCTCAGTCTCAAGACTGTGAGATCATGACCTGAGCTGAAATGAAGTCAGCAGCTTAACCAACTGAGCCACCCAGGGGCCCCTAGAACTTCCGATTTAAATGGAAGGATATGGAGTCTCTAAATTCGTAGGAACACAGGGCCTTTTCCCCATTCTGTCAACATATGTTGAAAATGGCTTGAGCTAGAAATAAACTTTTGTTGTATTTAAATGAAAATGATAAAAAGGAAATTTTAAAATTTTATATTGGAAGTGATCTCTTAACTTTATTTTATTCAAATACTTTAGTAGAAAGAACTTTAGTTTTTCTGAATGCTTTACATGGTCTTTACTGATTGTCTCCAGGGGTCAAAAGAAGCACCAGCCTGGCTTCAGTTTTCTGTTGGGCACACTGGGCCAGACTGAACATTTCTATTACATGCCTGAGCCACAGTGATTCTGGTTTTTACTTTACAATGTAAATTTGATTCAGAGTTCTCTTCCCCAAGGGGACTGTGTAGATATCAGACATAAGTAAGTCCATTTCTGTACATATTAGTTCATTTTTTATAGCATTCTATCACAAAAACAAGCAAAAACCCTCA
Source organism: Prionailurus bengalensis (assembly GCF_016509475.1). Taxonomy (NCBI): domain Eukaryota; kingdom Metazoa; phylum Chordata; class Mammalia; order Carnivora; family Felidae; genus Prionailurus; species Prionailurus bengalensis. The sequence continues at coordinate 140,940,263 of NC_057350.1, forward strand.
TGCGATTATGACCTGTTATTATGGACTTTATTACTGAAGGGGCTTTAGAGGGTATCTAATGCACCATATCCTCATCTTTATGAGAGTGAACTGAGGACCAGAAAAGTTTTGATTTATACAGTCAGATTTACCCATGATGACACAACCAAGGTGGCAATCTAGGCTCAAACTGCCGTTTCCACATGTGTGGTACTAACATTGTGCCAAAACCTCAGTCTCCCGTCTTCCTTCCTCCTCTTCTCCTACCTTCCTATCACAGTAGAAGAGGTTTCAGTGCTTCTGTCGGTGATTTCGTCATCCCTCTTGCCTGCCTACTTCGTATTCCGCCCCGTCTTGCCTCCTCTTCAGGCCACATTCCTTTCTGCCCCTTCCCATCCAGACTTCCAGAAAGAGAAACACATTGTCTTTCTTTTAATCTCTTATATTGTGCATTCCTTAATCCACAATCCACAATGCCAGTAGTCTCACTCAAACTGTTCTTCCCAAAGTCAGGAACATCAGTTTTTACTCAAACTCATGGACCGTTCTCAATGTCATTTTCTCTCCCATTCTGCACTATGTTACAGTTGACTTCTTTATCCCCCTTCAAGTGCTTTCCTCTCTCTTGGCCTCTGTGATGCCATGCTCTCTGGAGTTTCCTTATTTGGTTGCTCTTTCTCAGTCACCTCATCTAATGGCCATACTTTTAAATGTCAGTGACTGTTTCTCATTAGAACACCCTTTTAATTTCTCACCATTCTCACTGCTGGTTCTCATATAACGTGTTGTACTCCTGGGCCTCTGAAGGTGCACTGTTTACTGCCTTCTCACAAATCTTTTCTGCAGCAGCTGTTTCACCTAAATTTCATAGCTGGCTGGGCATCTGCACCTGGACATCCTACGGGTCCTTCAGATTCAACATGCTCCTTTTGTGTCTCGGCTCCAGAATTCAGACTTCATTACCACCATCATCTTCCACCTGAATACCATAAAGCCTCCTAACTGGTCTCATGTCCCCAGTCTCAGCCCCTTCCTCACTGCTGTCAGACTGGTGTTTCTAAGATGAAAACATGTCCATGTTCACTTCTCTTTCTGAAACTTATTTGTGATTCCATTGTCCTCAGGACAAATCCATTCTAGTACCGCATAAAAGGTGCTTTCTCGATCTGGCCCTGCTTGCCTTTCCTGCCTCACGCTTTGCCGCAGCACGGTGCCTAGTTTTCTGAAAGAAACCCTCTTCTCTGTTGCCTCCTGGCCTGTGCTCTTCCCCTACCTGCCTTTTCTTTCCCCGCCCTTTCTTCCACTCTCCCCTACTCGTGGGTAACTTCCTTGAATCTTTCAGATCTCCTCTCTCACAGCTTGGTTGAGGAGCCTTTCCTCTTTACTTCCATAAGCACTCTGTACTTATTCCTAATACAGACCACATTCATCATAATACACTGTAATTGTCCCTTAACTTGTCTGTCTTCTCCCCTTAAATGGTGAAACTCAAGAAGAGCAGCTGTGCCTTACCACCATGCCCCCAGGATCTAGCATCTGCATTTTCTTTGCATGGATGAATTAATATACCCTACCTAGTCATAATAATAAGTTCACTGCAGTGGAACTAAAGCTAGGATACAACTAGCTTTTGGGATCCATACCATATCCTTATCTCATTGGTGAGATTTTAGCCCTCTGAAAAATTAAATATATAAACTCTCTTGAACCTTTGCAATAAATAGAATAGCCCTTTTCCAGCATACTGAGTTAAGGAAACACAGATTTCCCAAAGTTTTAAATGTTTGAAAAGAACCTTACCTTCAGTAATTCTGTGATAACTCCTAGGAAAGTTTTCTGAGTTTTCTTTCTTTCCTTTAGAGACTGGGAAAAGATTTTCTTTTTCTTTCTTTCTGAAGGTTGTGTGTGTAGTTCTTATCTTTACATCTGGTTACAGTGACTTCGAATTAATTATAATGAATAAATGAGAAAAAAAATCCAATGACCTTTATTATAAAAATACATTTGTACTTAAATGTTGCCTAAGAACAGGTGGCTAAACCCCAGAAGGCCCACAAATTTATCTGGTAGGCAACTTGGGAATGCAAAACATTATCTTACTATTTTTTGTTTTCTAGATATAATGCCTAAAATTCCAGTTAACATCGTTGTTAATTATCCTACCACTGATACAAATAGCTTCTAAATCTACCTTTGTTACTTATGCGCAGAGAAACAGAATTTTAATGTTCATGAATGCTGGCAACAAGTTAAAAAGGGGGGAGTGATAACACTTAAAATCTCCCTAACACTACTGAGTGTATGTATTTTTTGGGTATTCTCTTTCATCATCTTGGTGACCACCCATTTTGAGATTGAATCTGGGTTCTCTGCTCAGTGTCTTTCTCACTGTTTGGTCCCTTTCTGGTCCATATCAGCCTCTGGTCTCTCCTTCCCATAACATTCCTTCTTAGGAGTAGTGTGATAATTATCTTTGTTTCCTTGCCTTTACTTTATCATCACAGGTAGGTATATTTTTATCTATTCATCACTGCTTTGCTCAGAGAACTGATATTTTTCAAGCCCTCTTGATATCTCCGTTACAGTATCACAAATGCCAATCAGACCTATCAGGATCTCATCTAGAGTTTCCTGTTCTTGGTATGCTTCGAGTTTCACTGTTCCCACTCCCTGAAAGTAAGCATTCTCAGAGCTTCTGTGTCTGAAACCATTTTTCTAAGTGAAGTCCTTCAGCAGCATTTCAGTTCTTAATATATTTCTCTTGTTCTGTATTTGTAACTTCATTATTAATATATGGCATAGTGTAATTGGATAAAATAAATTCCTTAAAATTCAAATCAATAACTCAAAACTTAAATCAGTTAGGGTTTATGGAGAAGCAGGAACCTGCCAAGATATGAGTTTGAACTTTTTCAGGAGTTTATTTTTAAAGCATGATTAACCATGAAACGGAAACAGATCTCAATTGTTTTGGGCTGGATTTTTCAGTTAAAAATGCAACTGTCTTGAAATCCATGAGAGCCAAGTTTACAAACGTAGAAGGTCTTTCATTTTTTTCCTGGCATTGAGACCGTTTTAATAAAAGGAAGAACACATTTATGTATGTTTACTCGAAGAGAAATATGCTTATATGTGATAATATCATTACTACCAAAACATAGACCCTTCTCAACTGCTACTTACCTTAATTGCCATACAAGGTCGCTGAGTGGGCAAGCTGGGCGTTAGAAGTAAGTCTGTGGATACTTTTAATGTGTCTACAACAAACTGAGTCTTTTTTTTTTTAATTTTTTTTAACGTTTATTTATTTTTGAGACAGAGAGAGGCAGAGCATGAACGGGGGAGGGTCAGAGAGAGGGAGACACAGAATCGGAAACAGGCTCCAGGCTCTGAGCAGTCAGCACAGAGCCTGACGCGGGGCTCGAACTCACGGACCGCGAGATCATGACCTGAGCCGAAGTTGGCCGCTTAACTGACTGAGCCACCCAGGCGCCCCAAACTGAGTCTTTTTAAACATGCATGAGTTGATCTGTCATTTGCCATCTACATAAGAGTCTAAATTTAAAATTAGAGGGTTGTTTTGTCTGTGGTGACTTTGGAGGCTTTAGAAATGGACTACTACCAACCAAATCAGAAGCGTGGGGTACCCAAGGATTCCCATTCACTGTATGAGTTATCAACTATTTTATAGTATTTGAAGCTCACATGCCTCTTCCTTTCCTTTCCATATTGTTGTTTGCATTCCCTAAATAACCCAGCAAACAAATTTTCTTTGTAAAGTGGATTTTTGTTCCTTTATCCAACATATTTTTATCAATATTGGTTTGCTTTTCTGTCTGCTACCCAGGGGGCTTATGTCCTGTCCCTGAGGTTCTTATTTGTTGCTGTTTTTGAAATTTAAAAAATAATGTTGGTGTTTTGACAGCTCAGTTATTAATACTGACAGTGTTTCTTTGAGCAAAGACATTGGATGTAATTATTATACTTGATATACCATAAGATTTATGAAATTAGTAGAAAACTCCTAAAAGATATTGACCCACAACTTAAATTTAATGAATCTAAACCATTTGATTTTTATTCTACTATGTTCAATGTTTAACAAGCTATTCCTTGTTATAATACATCCATGTGTACTCTGAGTTGCTGCTACCTGCATCGTACATAAAGTTATAGGAACAACCAAATTGGAATGTTCTGACATTAACTGATAACTTCCAGAGTTTATAATTTCACTCTGGAATTTGGGTTAAATTCCTTATTGTTTCTTTTGCTAAAAACATTTTCTGTCTTGGGGTGCCTCGGTGGCTCAGTCAGTTAAGCATCTGACTCTTGATTTTGGCTCAGGTCATGATCTCACGGTTTGTGAGTTTGAGCCCTGTGTCAGGCTCTGTACTTTTAGTGCTTGAGATTCTCTCTCCCTTCCTCTCTCTCTTCCTCTCTCTCTCTGCTCCTCTGCTACTTGCTCTCACACATGCTCTCACTCTGAAAATAATAAAAAAAGAAAGAAAAAGAAAAATCTTATTTAAAAAAGACATTATCTGTCTTTATTTTAATGTGCAGCTGAAGAGGTGTAATCATTAACAAAATTGTAATTTAAAAAATTACATTGTGAATATTTAGCACGCTCTGGTCATAAACAGTGTAATTGTATTTGCAGTGAATAAATTGTTAGCCTAAAATAGAAATCTGACATGAATTGGGGCCCTTTCTTTTGATATTTTACAAATCCCTAGCCAGCTGTGAACGTTAAAATAATATTACACTTCACAGAGAAAACAGACTGTCGTGTGCTAATATATTTTTAGGAGCTTTTACATGATTGTTTTTGGAGTGGAAAAATACAACTTACAGAAGTTGATAAATGTCATAAAGTAATACCTAAATGTTCCACATACGTGGTCTAGTTTTTGTTTTGTTTTTAAAAATAATTTGGAATCACTGCCTTTACCAACCCTTTTTTTTATTGTTCACCATAGTTCTTGTCAGACAAACTGTGTATTTACTTTTATTTGCTTAGTGTTATCTTTTCCTCACCAGGATATAAAGTCCGTGAACTTAAGGAGTTTGATTTGTTCAGTGCTAAATACACATTACCTATGTGACCGACACATAGATGGAGCTTAGAATATGTTTGTTGAATGCGTGAATAAATAAACAAGTAAATTGATTTAATTTTACATCATTTTCCCTTTTTATTTGACATATTTTGAGCTTTTCTTCATGTTAATAGAGAGTAAAATACTTTTTTAAAGAGGAAATCATGGTACACTAAACTAAATGTAAATCAAATCTTTTGGAGATGTTTTAGTTACTCTGTGGTAAACTGAGATTGTACATGACAGTTTGCAGATTGTATATTTTGATCTATCACAGCCTTTTTGGGAAAAAGAAAAGGAGAAGAGCTTTATAGTATAGTTATTCTTTTATATTCATGAAGATCTCATTCCTCGGATTTAAAAAATAAAACCCTCTGTAAATGAAGAATATTCATCATCCAATGTAAGAAAAATTACACGTATCGATGTGGAGTAGACTGTGCCCCAAGCAGGTTGTTGGAGTCAGAAGCAAGAGTGAGAAAGTGACTCACTTGGGACAAAAAACCTCTGACTGTTTGCTGGAGGGCAGTTCAAGGAAGTCATACATGCCTGCAAAATAGCATAATAGTTGTCCTCTTAATATTTAGCTAGCAGTTTGATAGTTATATTACCTTTGAGGAACATAAAGCTGACGTTCTCTGTTTTGGTGTCCATTCAATAATAGAAGAATCCTACAGCCGGGTAGTTTTCAATCATTATTTTTTTTTTGCCTCCACCCTACAATCCTGCTCCACTTTTTCAGGTAGTTGTTGTTGAATAGCTGCTCTGCTTTTATATGTTACACAATTTATTTTATGTAAACAAAATTGGATTTTATATTTATCAGGGCTTGAACTGGAGTAGGACAAGAGAATTCAATTCTTCCAGCTTTTAAAAATAGAATAATAGGGGCACCTGGGTGGCTCAGTTGGTTAAGTGTCCGACTTTGCCTCAGGTCATGATCTCATGGTTCATGAGTTCGAGCCCCGCATCAGGCCCTGTGCTGACAGCTCAGAGCCTGGAGCCTGTTTCGGATTCTGTGTCTCCCTCTCTCTCTTCCCCGTGCTCGCTCACTTGCTCTCTCTCTCTCTCTCAGAAATAAACATTAAAAAAAATTTTTTTAAGAATTGTAAATTGTAGGGGCGCCTGGGTGGCGCAGTCGGTTAAGCGTCCGACTTCAGCCAGGTCACGATCTCCCGGTCTGTGAGTTCGAGCCCCGCGTCAGGCTCTGGGCTGATGGCTTGGAGCCTGGAGCCTGTTTCCGATTCTGTGTCTCCCTCTCCCCCGTTCATGCTCTGTCTCTCTCTGTCCCAAAAATAAATAAAAAATGTTGAAAAAAAATTAAAAAAAAAAAAAAAGAATTGTAAATTGTAAATCTACCCTGTCACATTTTATTGGTCTCAAACCTATCTTTTACTCCTAATTTTTTATGTTTCTTTTATCTCCCACTGCCTTCTCTCTCCCTCTCTCTCTCTGTCTCTCTCTCTCTATGTATGTACACACACACACACACACACACACACACACACATATACATACACACATATGGTCAAATGTGAAGGTATGAGGGAACAACTAACTGTTGCTCAAATACTTTTATTGTTACCAGCTTCCATTCTGTACTGACCTCCTTTATATCTTCATGGATAGACATTTGATAGATCTGACAAGGAAAGTTTGGGACTACAATGTTAAGAAGTGGCTTCACTAGCTATCAGTAGTTCCACTGGAGCTCTGGTGCTGCCTCCACTCTTGCTTACAGGAAGTTACAGGGATGGATATCTGGACAGTTTGGAGTGTGGAAGCCTACCAAACTGATAAGTGACCATTGAGCATATCTTAACTATTTCGGAGGAATTTGTATCATTGCTGTGGAGTATTCGATTGGCATATTTGCTTCAAACAAAATCTTGAATGACGCAGCCTATCCATAGTCTTTGGATAAAGGGGAGATGGCTTTGAGAAGGTACTTTGGATTCCTTATATATCATGATCTCATACACTGGAAAGTGGTCATTGGCATGCCAGCTAACTTTTCTTTTACTGTATATCCATTTCCACTGAGCTTAGTAACATTATAAATAATAATATACATGGAGAGGTTGAGCGTCTGGGGAGCAAAGGATCAAGCATACTGAATTGATACACTTAAACTTGAGTTACAGAGCAGATCCAGTTGAAGTATCCCCACCATCACCTCTCCCTATGCCTCTCCTCCCCAGAATGCAAGTAATTTTAAATGTTGGTATTTTATTAATATTTTTCATGAGCACTGTCATATTACCAGGGTGATTAATGAAACTAGAATGTAGCTAAGGTAAAGCATTTGGCACTATTTGGGGAAAACTTCCATATAGAGAGATGAGTCATCATAGACTTACATTTAAAATTTAAACATGTGCAAGCTGAACATTTGTACATAGAAATTTTTTTAAGGAAACTCAAGATATTGCTTTTATTGTTTTCAGTGTCAGTTTTTATTTTTATTTTTTTTAATACAGAAGGCTTCATGACCTTGTGTGTCATCCTTGTGCAGGGGTCGTGCAAATTTTCTCTATATGGTTCCAGTCTTCATGCATCTGCTGCTGAAGCAAGCACAAGTTAACTTTTTATTTTGGAATAACTTTAAATTTACAGAAAAGTTGCAAAGATAGTACCAAGTATTCCATAACACCTCTCTCAGTTTCTCTACTTAAGTTTTTATTACAAGCATAGCTCCAAGATACTCTGGGTTTGGTTTCAGACCACTGCAATAAGCCAATAATACAATAGAGTGAGTCAAATTAATTTCTAAATTTCCCGATGCATATACAAGTTCTGTTTACACTGTGTTGTAGTCTGTTAAGTAAGCAGTAACATTATATGTGAAAAAGAAACCCGAATGTATATACCTTAACTAAAAGATACTTTATTGCTTAAAAAATGCTAACCATCATCTGCACATTCAGCAAGTTGATCTTTTTGCTGGTGGAGGGTCTTGCCTTGATGTTGATGGCTGCTGACTGATGGGGATGGCGGTTACTGAAGGTTGGGGTGACTTGGCAATTTCTTAAAATAAGACAATGAAGTTTGCTACATTAATTGACTCTTCCTTTGACAAACAATTTCTCTGCAGCATGCATTGCTGGCTGATGGCATTTTACCCACAGAATTTCTTTCAAAATTGGAGTCAATCCCCTCAAACGCTGCTGCTGCTTATCAACTAAGTTTATGTGTGATGCTCTAAATCCTTTGTTACCATTTCAACAGTGTTCCCACCATCTTCACCAGGAGTAAACTCATGTCAAGAAACTACTTTCTTTGCTTACCCATAAGAAGTAACTCATTATCTGTTAAAAGTTTTATCATGAGATTATCGCAATTCAGTCGCACCTTCAGGCTCCACTTCTAATTCTAGTTCTCTTGCCGTGTCCACCATATCTGCAGTTACTTCCTCCACTGAAGTCTTGAACCCCTCAAAGTCATCCATGACAGTCATCTTGTTCATGTTGACATTTTGACCTCTTCCCATGAATCATGAGTATTCTTAGTGGCATCTAGAATGGTGAATTCTTTCCAGAAAGTTCTCAATGTACTTTGCCCAGATCCCTCAGAGGAATCATTATCTATGGTAGCTGTAACCTTACAAAATGTACTTTTTTGAGAAAGAAAGAGAGAGCAAGGTGGAAGGGGCACAGAGAAAGGGGGCAGAGGATCTGAAGCAGGCTCTGTGCTGACAGCAGAGAGCCCGATATGGGGCTCAAACTCATGAACCACGAGAGCATGACCTGAGCAGAAGTCAGATACTTAAACAACTAAGCCATCCAGGCGCCCCACAAAATATGTTTCTTAAATAATAAGATTTGAAAGTCAGAATGATTCCTTGATTCATGAGTTACAGAATGGATGTTGTGTTAGCAGTAATGAAAGTAACATTAATCTTGTTGGAAATCTCCATCAGAGCTCTTATGTGACCAGGTGCATTGTCAATGAGCAATAATATTTTGAAAGGAATTGTTTTTTCCCAAATAGTAGGTCTCAGCAGTAGACTTAAAATACTCAGTAAAACATGTTGTAAATAGATGAGCTGTCATCCAGGCTTTGTTGTTCCATTTATAGAGCACAGGCAGAGTAGATTTAACATAATTCATGAGAGCCCTAGGATTTTTGGAATGGTCAGTGAATTTTGGCTTTAACTTAAAGTCACCAACTGCATTAGCCACTGACAAAAGAGTCAGCCTGTCCTATGAATCTTTGAAGGTAGGCATTGACTTTTCCTCTCCAGCTATGAAAGTCCAAGATGGCATCTTCTAGTGTAAGGCTGTTTGTTCTACATTGAAAATCCATTGTTAGTATAGCCATCTTCGTTAATGATCTGAGCTAGGCCTTCTGGATCACTTGCTGCAGCTTCTGCGTGAACAACTTGCTGCTTCACTTCACACTTTCATGTTATGGAGTTGGCCTCTTTCCTTACACCTTGTACACAAACCTCTGCTAGCAATCAACTTTTCTTCCGCAGCCTTCTCCCTTCTCTCTTTGAAGACAGTTAGGGCCTTGCTCTGGATTAGGCTTTGGCTTAATGGAAGGTTGTGGCCGCTTTAATCTGCTTTCTGGACCACTAAAACTTTCTCCATATTAGCAATGAAGCTGTTTTGCTTTGTCATCATTCATGTGTTGACCGGACCAGCACTTTCAATTTCCTTTAAAAACTTTTTTTTGTATTTACAACTTGGCTGTTTTCTGCAAGAAGCCTGGCTTTCAGCCTATCTCAGCTTTTGACATGCCTTCCTCACTAAGCTTAATCATTTCCAGCTTTTAAAGGAACATGTAACTCTTCCTTTCATGTGAACACGTAGAGGCCATCGTAGGGTTATTAATTGGCCTGATTTTATCACTGTTGTGTCTCAGGGAATAGGGAGGCCAAAGGCGAGGGAGAGAGGCAGGGAATGGCCATTCAGTAGACCAATCACAACACACACAGTATTTATCAGTTGAATTTGTTGTCTCATATGGGTGTGGTCATGGTGCCTCAAAACAGTTACAATAGTAACATCAAAGAACACTGATCACTGTAACAAATATAATAATAATAGGAAAGTTTGATATATTGTGAGAATTACCAAGGCATGACTTAGAGACACAAAGTGTGCACATGCTATTGGAAAAAAATGGTGCTGACAGACCTGTGACTCAGTCAGAGTCACCACAAACCTTAAATTTAAACATAGTATCTGCAAAGTGCAATAAAACAAGGTATAATAAAATGAGGTATGACTGTGTTTTTTAAAAAAGAATGGAGCATTGCGGCGCCGGGTGGCTCAGTCGGTTAAGCGTCTGACTTCAGCTCAGGCCATCATCTCACGGCTCATGAATTCGAGCCCTGCTTCGGGCTCTGTGCTAACAGCTCAGAGCATGGAGCCTGCTTCAGATTCTGTGTCTCCCTCTCTTTCTGCCCCTCCCCTGCTCACACTCTGCCTGTCTGTCTGTCTGTCTGTCTGTCTCTCTCCCTCAAAAATAAATAAACATTAAAAAAAATGTTTTTAAAGAATGGAGCATTATGAAAAGGCACAACTACTAAATAATATGGAATCCTGAAACAAAAAACGGATATTAGATAAAAAACTAAGGAAATCTCAATAAACTAAGGACTCTAATAATAGTAACATACCTGTATTGGCTCATTAACTGTGACAAATGTACCATACTACTGTAAAATGTTAATAATAGAGGAAACTGGCTATCGGGTATATGAGGACTCTATACCATCTTTGCAATGTTTCTATAAATTTATAACTTTTAAAATTAAAAGGTTTAAAATAAAATAATCCCCCCCCAAAGCTAATCCTATGTTTATTCAGTATCTACTCCCTCCTCAGTTGGCACTGTTACAAGTGCCAAACAATTCTTTGTGAATTCACGTTGAATCAGAAAACATTGAGTATCTGCTGTGTTCCAGACACCATGGCAGCTGACTAGGGTATACAGATGAGTAAGACATAACGCCTGCCCCCAGGAGACTCCATTCCACTAAAGGCAGGCGGCGAAATTACCTAGTATAAGTGCTGTAACGGAGACAGAAGTCACGGCCTATGGGAAACCAGGGGTAGGGATCATTTATTTTGCTGGGGCTGGAGTGAAACCAAGTGTTACAAAATGGCTAACTGTGAGAAGAATACAATAGACTGAACACCAAAGGAAATTTAAACAAGTACCTGACAGCTGGAAGGTGTTGGCAAGGGTATAGTGATGTTCAAAAGAAACAGGAGTAATGAGAACTGTTTCCAGTGGTGATTAATTACAAATAGAACTGTTAAGATGTTTAGTCCCAGCAGTTAATAAACCAGCAGCTAGTTTTCTTATATCAAAAATTGATGTGATACAGGAAAATATTAAGAATATAACAAAAAAAAATAGTATTCTTGTTCTCCCAAATGAGAAGCTGGTCTGTACTAAAATGGCAAATCCAGTTGTGAGCATCTTTTACCTACTCTATACCAAGAGTCATCTCTAAGATATATCAGAAATTAGAGAAGTTCATTCAGAGAATTAAAAGAAGCATAAAAGTGAAAACTAAAGCCATTTTAAAAGCCATAAAATTGCTTAGTACAGAAAAACAATTTTACCTGCCTACCTCCTAGTAATTGAAAGGTTACTATGAGAAAGGCATTGACAATAATGGCTTTATGAACAGAGGTAGAGAAAAAGACCTTAAATTTAGCAAAATAAACTTAAGTACAAGAAAAGCTTCCTAATTTGAAGTATTAAAAACACATACTTTAAAGTCACTAATGAGGGGGAACTGCCCTCTTTGATTTAGGGGGATGTCCTGCCCTTTGCCGGAGGTCTAGAAACAGATAATCGTTTCCAACCATTCAGATAAAGAGGTTACTCTTTGGTTTGAATATAGTATTAGGCATTAACAACGTATTAGCAAGTATATAAAATATCAATGACTGTTTAGTGATCTTAACACATAAATATGACAGCTACATTAGATTTGGGTTCCCAGAGGAAAATTAAATCCATCAAAAGCAAAGAAGAATCCCAGCTGGCATAAGCACTTGACAGATTCAAAGGAGATAGGGTTTTCCTGTAATCTATTCTATTCTCAACCTTTTGTTTCAGCTTTAACATTTCTATCCCTTCAGATGCTATTCTAGCCAGTCCACCTGTGTTACGTGAGTAATAGCTTCTTATAAGTAGTAGCAATTTGGTCTGCATGTAGACAGCAAGAGTGCCCATCTTTAGAAGTAATTGTTTTTCTTTAGACTCCGTCTCCTCTCCCTTTTTTTCATCTGAACTGATTATGGGGTGCTTTCAGAGCTTTGCTTTTCATATACTACAGATATTGTAGTCACACTATGTCCTTAGCATTTGTTTCAGTTTATAAAGAATACAATTAGCCTCTTTAATGCTTGGTTCAGTCACAATTAAATCTCCCCTAATGGTTAGGGATTGGTCTTTCCAAGGCTAAGAAGGTGCTTTTAATTATTCATTCCTCGGTTTGTTTCTTACAGCAGCCTCAGCTGTGCTTTATTATTCAAAGGTTAATGCAAGCTGAGAAGTGGGTAAATTAAATCTGCTTGGCAGCCAGCAACCCTGCGTGTTAGCAGACACTGTACGATGGGCACGGGCAGCGTAAGTTATTTCCACCACTGTAGCACTGCCAAAAGCAAAAACCACTGAATCCTTCAAAGACAGCCTACATTGACAGGAGTTATTAAGGGATGCTACAAATTGGTGGTTCTTAAATTGCAAATCTTCAATAAAATCTGTGTTTGTTTTGCTTACAAAGAGAGAACGCAATGGCTGAAACCTGAGAGGTAATAATAGCGTCTGTAGAGAATTGATGTAGATACCATGACTAATGAACTTTGTATAATATTAAATCACTAAGTTGAGTGCTGGAAGTCACTTCTATAAATGTTTTACAAGGGCAGACTACAAAATCTCCGATGAAAGCAAGGGCATAATGGGCTGTGCCTGGTCAACTAGGCGGTAGGAAAGTGCCGTCATAGCTCCATCCCTGCAAAATGTTTCTAGATCCATTCATGCGCTTCCCTTTTTAAAACGTGTATTCTTTATAGCTATGGAGTCAGGAATTTTGTAGACTCCTAAGGATGCCTCATAGAAATATTGGCACAAATGATGTGCAAGGTAGGGGACATAACTCAGATTTTATGAATACACCAAAAGCCAGGAAGCAACGTCTTAGTCTTCTGTTTGGTTGCTCATCCTCTCTTCTCCCCTAAGGTGTTTGTGGGACTGGTCTCTTAAAAACTCACCTCCAGGGGCGCCTGGGTGGCTCAGTCGGTTAAGCGGCCGACTCCGGCTCAGGTCATGATCTCGCGGTCTGTGAGTTCGAGCCCCGCATCGGGCTCTGTGCTGACGGCTCAGAGCCTGGAGCCTGTTTCGGATTCTGTGTCTCCCTCTCTCTGACCCTCCCCTGTTCATGCTCTGTCTCTCCCTGTCTCAAAAATAAATTTAAAAAACGTTAAAAAAAAAAAAAAAACCTCGCCTCCAGCTGGGGCACCACTTCTGCCAAGAACCCCCAGAGTTCAGTCAGGTACCTTTCATTCCTTCACTGGAGCAAACAAGATCGCCAGACCTGTGCTACCTGCCCTGGTCATGTTTCGTTTGACCAAAAACCCATCTACTTCTGACCTTTGCCGATGGGCTGAAGGAAGAAAGAAGGGTAGGAGATGAACTCTGTGCATGTCACTGAGAATCTGGATTTTTCTTAAACACAAGGCCTGACATGAAAGCCTCTATAAGGTGTTAAGAAATCCAGGTTTGTGCTATTAAATAAAGGCCCTTAAAAAGGAGAAAAAAAAATGGAGTGATTTCATTTTAGAATAATAATCCCATTTTACCTAGTTGTGGTGAAGGTTAAAGACTATGATACATACAAAAGTTGTTTGTGACCTCTATAAACCTATCTAGAGACTAAATATTGTTAAATAATTGTCAATACTACCCAAAGCTATCTACACATTCAATGCAATCCCAATCAAAATTGCACCAGCATTCTTCTCGAAACTAGAACAAGCAATCCTAAAATTCATATGGAACCACAAAAGGCCCCGAATAGCCAAAGGAATTTTGAAGAAGAAGACCAAAGCAGGAGGCATCACAATCCCAGACTTTAGCCTCTACTACAAAGCTGTCATCATCAAGCCAGCATGGTATTGGCACAAAAACAGACACATAGACCAATGGAATAGAATAGAAACCCCAGAACTAGACCCACAAACATATGGCCAACTAATCTTTGACAAAGCAGGAAAGAATATCCAATGGAAAAAAGACAGTCTCTTTAAATGGTGCTGGGAGAACTGGACAGCAACATGCAGAAGGTTGAAACTAGACCACTTTCTCACACCATTCACAAAAATAAACTCAAAATGGATAAAGGACCTGAATGTGAACAGCAAACCCATCAAAACCCTAGAGGAGAAAGCAGGAAAAGACCTCTCTGACCTCAGCCGTGGCAATCTCTTACTCAACACATCCCCGAAGGCAAGGGAATTAAAAGCAAAAATGAATTACTGGGACCTTATGAAGATAAAAAGCTTCTGCACAGCAAAGGAAACAACCAACAAAACTAAAAGGCAACCAATGGAATGGGAAAAGATATTTGCAAATGACATATCGGACAAAGGGCTAGTATCCAAAATCTGTAAAGAGCTCACCAAACTCTACACCCGAAAAACAAATAACCCAGTGAAGAAATGGGCAGAAAACATGAATAGACACTTCTCTAAAGAAGACATCCGGATGGCCAACAGGCACATGAAAAGATGCTCAACGTTGCTCCTCATCAGGGAAATACAAATCAAAACCACACTCAGATATCACCTCACGCCAGTCAGAGTGGCCAAAATGAACAAATCAGGAGACTATAGATGCTGGCGAGGATGTGGAGAAATGGGAACCCTCTTTCACTGTTGGTGGGAATGCCAACTGGTGCACCCACTCTGGAAAACAGTGTGGAGGTTCCTCAAAAAATTAAAAATAGATCTATCCTATGACCCAGGAATAGCACTGCTAGGAATTTACCCAAGGGATACAGGAGTACTGATGCGTAGGGGCACTTGTACCCCAATGTTTATAGCAGCACTCTCAACAATAGCCAAATTATGGAAAGAGCCTAAATGTCCATCAACTGATGAATGGATAAAGAAATTGTGGTTTATATACATAATGGAGTACTACATGGTAATGAGAAAGAACGAAATATGGCCTTTTGTAGCAACGTGGATGGAACTGGAGAGTGTTGTGCTAAGTGAAATAAGTCATACAGAGAAAGACAGATACCATATGTTTTCACTCTTATGTGGATCCTGAGAAACTTAACAGAAACCCATGGGGGAGGGGAAGGAAAAAAAAAAGAGGTTAGAGTGGGAGAGAGCCAAAGCACAAGAGACTGTTAAAAACTGAGAACAAACTGAGGGTTGATGGGGGGTGGGAGGGAGGGGAGGGTGGGTGATGGGTATTGAGGAGGGCACCTTTTGGGATGAGCACTGGGTGTTGTATGGAAACCAATTTGACAATAAATTTCATATATTGAAAAAATAAAAACAAAAAACAAAAAAAAAACAAAACAAAAATAAATAAATAAATAAATAAATAAATAAATATTGTTAAATACTAACCAAATGCTATACAAATATTAGCTAAGTTGCTGAATGTTTCCATGATGTTGGGATCCACATAACTCACATCTGCCTTTTGTTGGTACTTGCTGTAATTTTGGCCAGTTCTCATCTCTGACGCAGAAATGTGGGCGCTGATGCCAGCACCTCTTAGTTCATCAGGGCTGCCTTGTCTTCTGTTTGTGTCGCTTCCAGTCTACACTAAGCCTTGTTGCCAGAGAGCTGTATGGGAAGGAAGATGAGCTTTTGAATGACACGTTCCTAGGTTTGAAGCTCAGTTCCACCATTTACAGTGTAATTTTTGCCCAGCCATTGAACTTCTTTGAGCCTCAGTTTCAGATAACAGTAATTTTGTACAAAGGCAGTCATTTGAAGGAATATGTATTAATGGTAACAGTTGCCATTTTTAAAACATTCTTTGCCAAGCACTGTACTTGAAACTTTTTATCTAATTCTTAATAAAGCCCCCACAATGTAAAGTTTCCTTTTACAGGTAAGATAAGGAAACCAAGGCTCACAGAAGTACAAAAAGTACCTGGCATCATGTCTGACATATAGAAGATGATCAGTAAATTATATCACATGGAACCTTCCTTCAGCGCCTCTCAGCCTTTAATATACATATCAGTCATCCAGAGATCTTTTTAAATTCTGATTCAATAGGTTTGCATAATACTGTTGTTCTCTGGACCACACTTTGAGGCCCTCAGTGACTCCATAGTCTGATAGCAGTTCTCAGCCCTAGGTGCTCATTAAATTCTGATTGAAATAGTCTGGGATGGGACCTGGGCTTTTTTTCTTTCTTTCTTTCTTTCTTTCTTTCTTTCTTTCTTTCTTTCTTTCTTTCTTTCTTTCTTTTCTTTTCTTTTCTTTTCTTTTCTTTTCTTTTCTTTTCTTTTTTCTTTTTCTTTTTTCTTCTTTTCTTTCTTCCTTCCTCCTTCCTTCCTTTTTTCTTTCTCTCTTTTTCTTTTCTTTTCTTTTCTTTTCTTTTCTTTTCTTTTCTTTTCTTTTCTTTTCTTTTCTTTCTTTCTTTTCTTTTCTTTCTTTCTTTCTTTTCCAGAAGCAGTTCAGCACTGGCCTCCCTTTATTCAAAGAAATCATGTGCTGAATCTATACGTGTGTGTGTGTGTGTGTGTGTGTGTGTGTGTATAGACAGAAGTGCAGTTTCTGTAATTGAATCTCAGGTAGGGAGGGAGCAGAGAGATTAGTGATCCCAAAAGACCTCATTGGAGTGTGGCTGCTCCTGGAAGCAACAAATTTGAAAGCCACAGGTCTCCAGAATACATTTCCAATTCCTATCATGGCATTTGAAGCCCTACATTATCTAACCTCAGCCAGCTGGCATATTTGCTGTTCTCCCAACAGAGAACTCACTTTCCTCCTCCCTGCTTTATTTCTACACAGTGCCTTTATTTAACCTGTTATGCCCCATCTGAAATCTTCTCCATCTTTCCAAGCCAGTTTAGTTGCCACCTTTTTTTAATGAAGTCTTTTCCTAGAAAAGGTGTGGTTTATGTCAGAACCACCTGTGGGATATGTTCAAACCACATGTTTACCCTGGCTGAGAGAGTCTGATGTTTCTTCTCGGATAACTGCTGACACAAGACCTGGGAGTGCTGTGGTGTAGGAAAGCCCACCCACCTGGAAATGCTGAAAATCAAATCATTCTTTTTGCGGGGTTCCCGTATCATCTTAATGTTGAGTTCCATGGAACACATACATCTTCCTTCTCCCATGTTGCCCAGTTAGGAAGCCCATTAGGGATCAGGACTGTTCGGTTTGTTTGTTTTTGTTTCTTTTAAATCTTGCTCAGATCATAACACAATGCTCTACACATAATAGGCACTGAGGAAAAAAGGTAGGAAACTTGAAAATAAGTCTCAGCACCCAATAGCCAGTATTTTGGTCTTGTGGAGACCTTGATCTCCTGAAGTGTAATCACAGGAAAATTTTGAATTAAGTCTACTAAATGCCATCTTTTGTTGACAGTCAATGTCTTTTAACACAGGATTATTATTTACAATAGAGTCTATTTTAGCCACCTGACACCTCCATCTACAAGGCTGACATTTAGCCTTTCTTCTCCTGACCTTGGGGAAAAAGTGTATCTCTCTATGTATTGGTGTTTTGTTGTTGTCGAAGTGGTAATGTGTGTGTATCGTGGAGCTGAGAAAATGAGTATTAAAGCCACTATTCTACAGCATTCTGGCTTGGTAGAGTCTCACATGTTGTTACAGGATGGAACATGAGAAACTGAAGCTATTCTTTACTGAATTATAGACCAGAAAAGATGGGACTAAGCAGTCAACTTGTCACTTTCTGTCATGAGCTCAGTATTTAACAGGAAGAAGTATGGTGGACAGAGAGAGAGATTAGCATACAAGGTGTCATACACCAAGTACAGAAAAGGGAAGTCAGACCCCCTAAAGAGAAACCCTTCCTATTTCCATGTCTTGGGTCCAGGAGTAAAGGATGAGGTGAGCTTCAGGACCCTGATTTGCCTGATGACTAGTCCCTCATTTGGACTATGGCTGATAATATCAATGGCATAAATTTACATAACCCTTATTATGGGCCAGACACTATTCTAAGCTGTTTACATATATTAACTCATCTAATGTTCACACCAACTCTATGCGGGAGCCACTCTTTCAAAAATGAGGGAACTGAGACAATAGGAGATTAAATAACTTGCTGTAATTCACATATTTAATGGCAAAACCAGGATTCAGACCCCTGGTTGTCTTGATCTGCAACTATACCAGTAGACTAGTGTTTTACTTAAGATGCTTGTGTATTATTTTTCAACATTTATTGTATATCTGTGTGTGCAGTTTACTTTTGCCATTGGCCTTCTATTTGACCTATTGAAAGAGAACCCTGTTGGTGGGTCTTGGAGCCAGAGAGCGATGTCAGGAATACAAAGAAAAATGCAGGTTGTAGGATACCACAGCCAGCCTTTTCTGGAAGAAATTAGATAGCTGTATGAAGAAATTGTTGTTTACCATTTTCCTGTCCAAGAACCAAAGATGTTCCCAGCCAGTAGAAAGTGTATTGAGTATATTGGAGGTATTTAATCCACTTGGGAAAGAAATTGCCTTGATAATAACTTTGTATACAAATAAATAAATCTTTATAAAATAGCTCACTGTTCCTAAGATCTGCCACATCTCAACTTCCTTTTTTTTAATGTTTTTTTTTAGAGAGAGAAAAGAGAGGGAGAGCACGAGGAGGATGCATAAAGAGGGAGACAGAGAATCCCAAGCAGGCTCCGTGCTGTCAGCACAGAGCATGATGCCTGGCTTGAACTCATGAACCATGAGCTCTCATGACCTGACTCAAAATCAAGAGTTGGACGCTTAACTGGCTGAGCCATCCAGATGCCCCTGCCCCATCTCAACTTTCAAATGGAATTTTTACTTCAATACTGTATTATAAATGTTAGAAAACAGGGGCTCCACAGGGCTCTTGGGTGGCTCAGTTGGTTAAGCGTCCGACACAGTTCAAGAGTTCAAGCCTGGTGGCTCAGTCGGTTAAGCATCTGACTTCAGCTCAGGTCATCATCTCACAGCTCATGAATTCAAGCCCTGCTTTGGGCTCTGTGCTGACAGCTCAGAGCCTGGAACCTGCTTCACATTCTGTGTCTCGCTCGCTCTCTGCCCCTCCCCCACTCACACTATGTCTCTCTCTCTCTCTCTCTCTCTCTCTCTCTCTCTCTCTCTCAAAAATAAATAAATATTAAAAACAAAATAAAAAACATGTTAGAAAACAACAAAGCTACATTTGGAATGATACCAGGAAAGCTTATATTCTGTTGTCTGTGAGTGGTAACTTTTTTGAGAACTAAAAAAAAAAGAAGGATTTGACTTCCTCAAACTATGTAGGGGCATCAGAGGCTTGCACTTTTGTCAAAAGCTTATTTAACCTTCAGATAAGATCTGTAGGCACGTTAAAGTTCTATAGCCTTCCTGTCTAACACATGTGTGGGGGAACGTTTTAAATAATAAAGAAACATGACCTGCTACATTGGCTAACTCACATGCCGAAATGGCTCTTACAGTACAGGTAAGAGAGGCTAGTTCTGGAAGTCTTGAGTACCTTGAGCACTTTCATCTCTCAATATAGAATGGAGAAAAGGCACAAAGTCAAGTTGGGGGGTGGGCAGTGAAAGCAGTGTTGCAAGAAGTCATCCGTTTGCTGAAGAAATGAAGAGAGTAGCATAAAATCAGTATTTCTAGTTTAAAAAGCTGAAAAAAAAGAACTTGGTAGCTAAAATAAAAATGGCTTTTTACCAAACCTGAATCTAGTCCTTGAAACATGCCCAGGATAAAAAGGTGAAAGGAAACCCAGGTGTTAGTCTTGATCTCTGGTCTCTTCTCTTACACAGGGCAGTCCATCATAATGGTAACTATATAGTTTCTGCAGTTGAGTCTTCATATCTAAATTGATAGCAGTTGTGAAATGGTAAGAGCCTCTCCTTAGGATCAGAGCACTCTGGTTTTCTGCTGTGCATGTGGTCTTGAGCAAAGCATTTCACTTTGCAGAACTTTAATTATATCACTTTTTTTTAAGATTTTTTTTTTTAATGTTTATTTATTTTTGAGAGACAGACACAGCGCGCGAGCGGGGAAGAGGGAGACACAGAATCCGAAGCCGGCTCCAGGCTCTGAGCTGTCAGTGCAGAGCCCGATGCCGGGCTCGATCCTACGAATTGTGAGATCGTGACCTGAGCTGAAGTCAGATGCTTAACTGACTGAGCCACCCAGGTGCCCCTTAATTATATCACTTTTAAAATGAAAGCTTTGGGGGTGCCTGAGTGGTTTAGTTGGTTGAGCATCCACCTTCGGCTCAGGTCACGATCTCACAGCTCATGAGTTCAAGCCCCGTGTCCTCCTCTGTGCTGATAGCTCAGAGCCTGGGGCGTGCTTCAGATTCTGTGTCTCCCTATCTCTCTCTGCCCGTCCCCCACTTGTGCTCTGTCTCTCTCTCAAAAATAAATAAACATTTTTAAAAAATTTTTAAAGGAAGGCTTTGGATAGAAGAGATTTTCAGTGAGAGCTTTTTCATTTTTCAGGTTCTCACCCTTG
The DNA here is from genome assembly GCF_016509475.1 of Prionailurus bengalensis. NCBI lineage: Eukaryota > Metazoa > Chordata > Mammalia > Carnivora > Felidae > Prionailurus > Prionailurus bengalensis. The sequence goes on from NC_057350.1 coordinate 140,961,041, forward strand.
CAAATGCATGCTAAGAATTGCTACTGAAGTCCGTAATTTTTTCTATGGGGAAGAGGGTGTGTTGAAAAGGAAGAGAAAAAAATCTGCAGATAACTCAAATAACTTATTTCTAGAGTCTTTCAACTAACTAAAGGATTATAGAATTCAGTATTTTAAGTAATTCTTGTTAATTTTATGCCTGATTGTCTAATTCAGTAGAATTCTAGTCCTGTTCTAATGCTTCTGCTTCTTCTGTGTTTTGAAAAAGCTGAACTAGATGGTCTCCCAAGTCTTTATAATTGTAACCTTATTTCTAACAACCCACATATACAAAATAAGATTTGGTTCTTTTTGGCTGTGACTTATCTTTGTCCTTACAAAGATAATGTGTCTTATCAAAATGCAGCTTAGGAGGAAAAGGAACAATATGCAGTTTTTCCCCATGGTCTTCCTTCCTGTTTCCCAATTTCTCTGTTTCTCCCTATTCATTATTTTGTACAGTTATGTCTTAAAATTTTAAGTCTTTTGCAAGGTTGTATACTCCTTGCAATATATCACACATTGGGAACATTTAAATATACACAAACACACACATACACGGAACACGGAAAGAAGAAGTCTAAGGTGTCATGACCTCAGAGTCTGGCTTCTTCAGTAACTTTCAGAAGGCTAGTTTTACTCACTAAGCATACTAACTTACTTAGCTACTACCTTCCCTGGGAAAAGGAAGTATTGTGATTATTAAGTAGTAGTTATTGTTTCATTTAAAAACCTCTTTTTCTCTAGTTTCTTCCTTTCTACTGAGTTGTTGACCCGTTAACAAAGGATACAAATAGATGACGGTAGTGACTTTAAGGTAAGATTTGATAAAAGATATCTACAGTCAAGTGAAGTCATTTTTTTCTTATTCTTCACATTTCAAATCAGGGAAGTGTGATTGAGGACAGAGATCCTCGCATTTATTAAGCACTCATTGACAGAAAGTATAAAATAATTCTTTTTCTTGGAATACTTCATGAATAAGGACCAGACCACTAAGAACTAGAAAGAAAATGTATGAAGGAGAAAATATCAACCATTCAAGCCTAGTGAACGAAATGGATCTTTTCTGTCACCACTATTATATTGTAACTTCCTAAGATGTTGTGGTGGGCTTTGGTGTTACAGGTATTCAAAAAAAAAGTTATAAACAAATATAGGAAACCTCAGGAGTTGATGAAATACCATTCTTCATCTGTGTTCTCAAGAGCTACAATCCTGGCCTGTTTTCTCAACACCCTTTTAGCCATAGGGGATGTTTTTCACTATCAGAATGAGTTCTTTTTTTTCCTGTGACCCAGATAATGCTGTTGCTAAATATTTCTTCTTTCCCCAGTATTAAAGGTCCCCAAAATAACTTTTTATAATGCTTTTTTTGCATAGAACGTTACCACTTCCAAAAGAGTACTTAGCCTTTGAGGGGAAGGAAGATGTCACTGAGGAGAATGTAGCTAAGTTGAGGCCTATGGGACGAATAGAATGGTCAGACCTACAGAGCATCTTATCCGAATCCAGGAGGCAAAAAAAAAAGCCCAGCTGTCTTGAAGGTTTTATAACTAAGTCCAATATGACCAGAGAATGGAGCTGGAGGAAAAGGGAGTGGCAACAGATGAGGCCAGAAAGTTCAGCTGGAGCCGGGTATTTTTGAAAGAAAATTTGGGTTTGATCTTGAAAATATTAAGAAGCCAGAGAAAGCAGGCAAGCAGAAGATCCCATTTAAAGGATTTTCTGGAAATTGCCCTATCAGCAGCAGTTCGATGGATGGATTGGAGGAAAGCAAGATCGGAGGCAGGGAAACAGGATGCTGGTGCCGTCATGTAAGTAAGAGTTAATGCAACCAGTAGACAGATTACATAGATTGTACAGGCTTTGGGTAATTTAGAGAAGAGAAGGAGGAAGCACAATCAAGGGTGACTCTTGGGTTCCTCCCCAGATTAAAGGTTCCGTCAGCGTTTGATGACGAGATACCTAGAAGGAAGATGAAAAAACAAGGAAACAGAGTAGAACCCCTCAGGAAGCAGACACTGAAGAGATGTCTTTGGAGAGGACAAAAGAATTGGAGAAGTACACTAAAGCAGAGAGTGTCTCTTGGAGAGATACCTGGGGAAGGGAGCTTTTTAGGAATCAGGGAGTAGAAGCTACAGTTTTAGTAAAATGAAAACAAAAGGCACTGTTGGATTTAGCAACAAATAGGTCAGCTCATGGCCTTGAGAACAGTGTGAAAACATTTCCCCCTTAAATCCCCCACTCCCACATGTTTTTTCTCTTTTCATTCATTCATATCATTCATACAGTTTGATGGTATTTCCCCTCTTCAGCTGCCTTTCCTACCTTCCTTATCTGTAACTCGTCTGAGCCTTGCTTTCATATTTTCTTTTAAGGGATAGGCCTACTCTTTCCTTCCAGTTTGACATTAAAGAAACGTGTGTTACTGTGTTTTAAACAAGCAGCTCAGTATTCCTACAGCTGTTTACTCTTAGAGGGACTTTGGACGTATGGGCAGCAGGTCATTTGCCTGTGAACAGTGTGCTCGCCACTGGAAGGGATGAATTCGTCTATGTGGAATCTGACATATAAGAGATTTCCAGAGCTCTTGAGAAATCCCTCGTGCTGTCTCCTCTTCCCCATTCAATCCCCATCAACTTCAGGTTTGTGTGGGCATATCAGAGATTCTCTACAAAGGCAAGTTCCTTGTCCCATGGAGCCAGAATTCCTACGTTGCCTGGGCTTCCTTACTCTTTCTCTATCTCAGAGTCAGTGTTAAATGAAAAGGCAGCAGACACAGCCAAAATTTCTTGGTCTTAGAGTCACAGCTGGGGCACAGCACATTGAAAACATTCAGATGTATTTAAAACAACTTATGATCTTAAATAAAGACAGCGCTTAGTCCTTTTCAGCATTTTTATTGTAGATGTGTTATATTTCGCATGTACAGAAGGGCTCATCCTCTGTAGGCAGCAGCACAGAAAGCTGAACAGTTAACAGTGTTGATCCTCTGACAGAAGTTGTCCACGTGGCAACTTTCGTTATTCAGCTAATTTGTACTTTGCTAACTGATACTTGCATTTTAGTAGATTTGTCTAATTGCATTTTATTTTGAAATATAATTCTGTTAGCTGTGTTTATCTCTTTTCTTTAAAAAAATAAAATCTGAAAATAAAGTTAAGGGTAGTAATCATTACAAATACTGCAAGTGAGAGGGAAAACATTGCAAATAACCTCATACCTAAAAATCATGATGTTAAATAAACGTTCCGTTTGGTGAAAAATTGGATTTCCTGGAAGTGGCAGCTTGGATTTCTGATGGTTTCCAAAGTTCTGCCCTATTGGAATACGTATCCTAAGATTAGGTTGCAGGGTCATGGTGGTGAGTCTTGGCAGCCTGTTTTCTAGTCCTGGGATGTTGAAGCCCTTCTTATAAAATCAGGCAGTTAATCTTTTGAGTGTGTTGGTGAATTTCTGTGTCATGCACAGAGCATAACGACTAGCATAGCAGCTATCATTTGGAGGCTTATTATTTGGGCTTTTACAGGCCCCATTTTCCAAGCTCCGGGAGTACATCTCTGATAAAACTTCACAGTTGTCCCACAAAGTTAGTGCTGTATTGCCCCATTTTGCAGATGAGGAAACAGACAGATAGAAAGAGTGTATAAGGAGAGTACGTATTTACCCAGGGCGTATACAGGTAGGAGTGGAATTCCAAGAAGCAAGTCTGACTCAGGCCCATTCATGTTCTTCACCATCACTCTGTAGTGCATATGTCCTCTGACACCAGCTTTTATTTGATCAACTTAAGGAAGAAACGATCGCTGAGAATATAAAACGGTCTGCAGCTTCTGCTTCTCACTTTTTTGATCCAAGTACGTAAAAGTCCTTTCTTCTGTTTTATGTAAGTCCAAGTCATTCTGACATATTAAAAAAACAATTTGGCCAGTAGGGACTACTGGAGTTTCTAAGTCTGTACTGTCCAGTATATATACGACCACCAGCTACATGGGCTAGATTTAAATTCATTATAATCAAGTGAAATTGAAAATCCACTTGCTCGTTCTCACTAGATCCATATCAAGTGCCTAATGGCCATGTGAGGCTAGTGATTACGATGGTGGATAAGAATAAGCACAAAAACATTTCATTATCACACAAAGTTTTATTAGCGCTGCTCTAGAACTGTTGTCAAATAGAAATATAATATGAGCCACTTATATAATTTTAAATATTCTAGTAACCACATTAAAAAAATAAAAATAGGATGGGGCGCCTGGGTGGCGCAGTCAGTTGAGCGTCCGACTTCAGCCAGGTCACGATCTCGCGGTCCGTGAGTTCGAGCCCCGCATCAGGCTCTGGGCTGATGGCTCAGAGCCTGGAGCCTGTTTCCAATTCTGTGTCTCCCTCTCTCTCTGCCCCTCCCCCGTTCATGCTCTGTCTCTCTCTGTCCCAAAAATAAATAAACGTTGAAAAAAAAAATAAAAAAATAAAAATAGGTAAAGTTAGTTTTAATATATTTTTAGCCCAGTGTATCTCAAATATTATCATGTCCACAAGTCATTAACAAAAAAGTAATGATGTATTTTACCTTCCTTTACATTGTCATTGAAATTTGGAATGTATTTTGTAGTTTATAGTGTATCTGAATTTAAACTAGCTGCATTTCAAATGCTCAATAGCTACGTGGCTACCATATTGTATGACACACTTCTGGACGTTTATCCCAGGGTTTCTCAGCTGGGGCATATCAAAATGGGAGTGGGTTGGGGCACCTGGGTGGCTTAGTAGGTTAAGCATCCAGCTCTTGATTTTGGTTCAGGTCATGATCTCACGGCCATGGGCTTGAACCCGGTGTCAGGCTCCACAGTGGGCATGGAGCCTGATTAAGATTCTCTCTCCCTCTGCCCCTGCCCCACGCGTGCACACCTGCGTATGCTCTCTCTCAAAAAGCAAAAAATGGGCGCCTGGGTGGTTCAGTCAGTTAAGTGTCCAAATTTTGGCTCAGGTCATGATCTGAACCTCCCGCCCCCCGCCCCACCATCGTCAGGCTCTCTGCTGACAGCTCAGATCCTAGAGCCTGCTTTGGATTCTGTGTCTGTCTCTCTCTCTCTCTCTCTCTCTGTCTCTCTCTCTCTGTCTCTTTCTGCCCCTCCCCTGCTCACACTCTGTCTGCCTTTCTCTCTCTCTCTCTCTCTCTCTCTCTCTCTCTCTCTCTCTCTCAAAAATAAACATTAAAAAATTTCAAAAAACAAACAAACAAACAAACAAACGGACGCCTCAGTGGCCCAGTCAGTTAAGCATCTGACTTCGGCTCAGGTCATAATCTCACGGTTCCTGAGTTTGAGCCCCACATCAGGCTCTGGGCTCACAGCTCAGAGCCTGGAGCCTGCTTCGGATTCTGTGTCTCCCTCTCTCCACCCCTTCCCCGCTCACACTCTGTCTCTCTGTGTCTCTCAAAAATAAATAAAAGTTAAAAAAACAAAAACAAGCACAAAATGGGAGTGGGACAGAGGGCTGTGTAATTCAGGAACCATTACTATAAGCTTTGGGCTTGGAGGGAGTGTGCCAGTGCCACTTCTCAGATCACAGAGAAGGCCAGCCTGCTAAAACTTAATCTGTATGTATCCGAGAAGTGATAGATGTCTTAGATGCATTTTGAAACTCCACCCTGTGTTCAGTATAGTTTATTACTACTAGTACTTTCTTTAAAAAGGCACATTTGGACGGTATAAACCAACTGAGAATGATGTTAGCTGTGTTATTTAATCCATTGTTGATAACTGCACAGACAGCTGACTGACTTCAAAGAACCAATAAAATTTGGTATTCTGACTAAGAACCAAATAAAACCTAAAATGCGCACTAATTAAATGTAAATTATTTATAGACAGCGGCTGCTTTTGTGAGACGTCTCCTGACTTCTGCTTCTGAGTCCCTTCCTTGGTGGCACTATTTGGTTCCTCCTCAGTCCAAATTATATAATTAACTGTGATGACCATTCTTGGAAGATCATCTTAAAATTTCGCAAATGACTCAGAGAAATTGCGTCTTGGTATTGTGGAAACATGTCTACGCACATTGTTTCATAGCTGTGTTCTGTGTGTGTTTTTTCAACTAAATTTCTTCATCCTCCTTGAAGTAATGTTGTAACTACAAACCTATAATTTACTCTACTTTTAAGTTCTTCCTTCTGATAAACTTATCTATTCATATTGAGTCTAATTATAGCTCAAGGCGTAACCATGTGCATTATTCATCTGAATGAGTGAGCTTGTCTGGCAACAAGGAGCTGTTGTTGCCAAAGCTTTATTGTCATCTGGCCTCGGTACATTCTGTCTGTACCTCACTGTCAGCTTCAGGAGAGGTAGGTAAAGAGGATGCGGCAGGGGTGCATGCCCTGCTTCTCAACATATTTCAGCACTTTGCAATACACTGTGATCTGATTTTATTTTTTTACTTCATCCTTTTTAAATAAGAGAGATCGAAACTAGAGACAAAATTGAACTCTGCTTCAGGGAGTCTGGGTGGCTCGCTCAGTCGGTTAAGTGTCCAACTTCAGCTCAGATCACGATTTCATGGTTCATGAGTTTGAGCCCCGCGTCGGGCTCTGTGCTGACAACTCACACACCAAATCACAGTCTGCTTCGGATTCTGTCTCCCTCTTTCTCTGCCCCTCCCCCGCTCAGACTCTATGTCTCTCTCTCTCTCAAAAATAAACATTAAAAAAATTGTTTGATTAAACTCTTCTTCATTCCCCGTTTTCAGAACTATCCCGTCAATCACCCTACACCTTTCTCCTGTTCCCTGCACATCCACTGTCATGAATTGAGGTCTGTCTTTTTTAGTTCATTTCTTTAAAGACTTGGACATATATGTGTGTCCACAAACAATATATAAAATACTGTTTTATACTTCTAGTTTATATAATAGGATCACACTGCACATATGCTGCATCTTACTTTCTTCATGTATGATTTTTTTTTTTAATTTTTTTTTTCAAACGTTTTTTATTTATTTTTGGGACAGAGAGAGACAGAGCACGAACGGGGGAGGGGCAGAGAGAGAGGGAGACACAGGCTCGGAAACAGGCTCCAGGCTCCGAGCCATCAGCCCAGAGCCTGACGCGGGGCTCGAACTCACAGACCGCGAGATCGTGACCTGGCTGAAGTCGGACGCTTAACCGACTGTGCCACCCAGGCGCCCCGCTTCATGTATGATTTTGATAGACTTTTTTGGCACACTTGTTAATACAAAAACTTGGTACATATCTAAGAACATATCTAACACGTAAGTAAATTATGAGACCTAGTAATGAAACAGGTAACTCCTGAATCCACCATACATACTGAAAAGTAGACCATCATCAGAACCATTCCAGCTCCTAGATGCTTCTCCTCTACCATCTGATTCTACACAAGAAACTACTCTTTTGAGCTTTGTTCTCTTTCATTTTCTCGCCACACCACATATGTATGTGTCCTCA